>NC_142646.1:2512500-3762500 GCF_053813885.1 Theobroma cacao | reverse complement strand
CCATTCAAAGCTATGCAGCCTAAGCTTGCATCTTAACATCTTCATAGAAAAGAAAAACCCAATTTTTCTTAGTTCTAGATTTCAACAAAATCACAATTCTCTTGAAGCACACGAAGAGGAGGAGAAAAAAGAACCAAATGTACTTTTAACAATAACAAGCAACAACCATGTTCCAAAAGCGAAGCAAGCGTGGACCTTCCTCGGCTCCCCTGCATGTGGATAACCGGTGAAGCCTCTTTTAACATGGTGCTATCTGAGTACTACTTCTGCTAACCAAGGAAAAAAGGTTGAAGATGGCCCCCACTGATGGTCACATTATGACATCTACATCTGTGCCTGTACGCTGTCCGATCTGTTGGCAGCTAAATCTCCACCGTTGGCTGGGTTGTTGGAGTTTCTGATCTGGCGATGCGGTGGGGCCGTGCACTGGGCAGTGAACCAGGCAGAGACAGAGGGTAGCTGTTCAAGGACAGATCAGAGAGAGCTGTAAACAACATTACTACTGCAAGAGAGGAGCTCAAAATAGCCCTGCCCTCAATTGCCAGAATCAATGGACAGAAAACCTCACGGTGGGAGATTGTGATTGATTCGACTCTATAGATAACCCATTGCGGTATTGCCGTTGCCCTTTGCCCATTGCCGTCCACCCTTCCTTCAGGTAATGTTTTCATAAGTTGAACTTGCTGCCATTGGTCCTTTTCAGGGGTATCAATGAATAGAATGCCCTACGAAACGATTGGTCTCGAAATACAAACACCCTTAAACATCATTAGGATACTCAAAGTTACGAAAACGCAAAGGGGAAATCATAATTTGCTCCATTTTGGTATTTGAAATTTTCATATATCAAAAAAGAAAAATAATGGGTGATAGCAGAAAGCAACATGGTAATGTGGGGGCTGAAGGGGAAGCCCATCATCTTTGTCGCAAAGTCTATATATATATATATATATATATTTAAAAAAAGGTGTAGATTTATCATAATTCAGAAATTCAAAAGCAGAATCAGTAATAACCATAGAGAATATAATAACAAGAAAATGATTCATTGATCATTATCATTTCCAAGTCCTAGCTACCCCAATCATTTCTACACCATCTCCTGCTCCTACCCTTTTTTTCTTTTTTAACTTGACCATCAACTTATCCGAAACCCCCCAAAGGGATAACATTATAAACTATATAAGTAAATAAAGAAAAAAGATAAAGCATTAATATCCCACTTGCCAAATAAAAAGAAACCCAATTACCCTAGCATTTACAACATCGTAAGATGATGATGAATCATTAAAAATCCCTACAGTACAGACACAAACTTTTTCCTTTTTTTTTTTCCTGCACATAAGATAATGGGAATGGGGATTATATTTCAAGGGAAAAAAGAAAAAGAGAGACAAAATACAAAAGTTTTTTTTCTTTTTTAAAGCAACCCAACCAATCAAATTCTTGAATTTTAGTTTATAGTCCATAGCAGAAAGGCCCGCGCCGTCTGCTACCAGCTTTTTTCCATTCTATTACAACCTTAATCCCTCATTTTTCTCCATTTTTTTATAAAAATAAAATTTTTCAAAAATAAAACTAGAATCTGGCATTTTCGAAGCCGTGTAGATCGCTGACTCTATTCAACGACTTCTTCATGATGGCTACCTTGGCCAACTTCTCAGCCGCTCTCCAAGCCGATGACGGTGTAAGTGGCTCCCCGTTCTCATCCATCACCACCATCGTCGCCTCCCTTTCTCTCTCCCTCTCGTTCACCCTCCGGCGTTGGATCTCCATCATCTGCTGTTTCCTCCAATGCAATTCCGCCAGCTCAGTTTCTAACCCTCTTACGTACTCCTCAGCCGACAAAGAATTCGACTGCATCAACAAGGCTCGAGCCGAAGCCAACAAATGGTGAGCGCTTGTCAAGTCGTTATTGCACTCGATCAACCTCCTCGCTTCGGCGATGGCTCGAGTTGTGATAAAAAAGAATCTCAAGCGTTCGATTTTGGGAGCCGATGATCGAACGGCATGAGGCCTTGGTACGAGAAGCGCTTGGTCTCTCCCGTATACAACTTCTTGCGAAGCAGGGTCCTTGTAAAGACAGCGAACACACATCACATGGTGGGACCCAACCGCCGATGTCGGAACTTTCAATTCCACTAGTAACTCCCTTTCTTCCTCGGCGTACAAATCGCCAAGCCGCACCGAGCTGGAGGTTAAGACAGAAGGTCTTCCATTACAAGAATAAACAGCTGTGATTTCAGCTGGGGCTGAGTCAGATACGAAGCTGAGCTGGATTCTTAAATCTTGTACCACAACACTTAGTAAACCACCAACGCATTTCGCGAACGCATCCTCAGCCGGCTCATGACTGTAACCGCCACTTTGCCCGAACCCGAACGCGTGAACCGGTATTTCTATGTGAGCGAAACGAGTGGACGACACGTGGCCTGAATGATGCCGTTGATTAGAAGCATTGGATTGGACTCGTTCATCCTGGCCGTCGGATAATAACATAATGCTAGCAACTGGATTTCTCTCCCTCCGATCCTCGAGCACTTTCGTAGCTTTTCTCAACGCCTCTCCAACGCTGGTTCCTTGACCGCAGACGAGCCGGTCAATAATGCGCCGAGCAGCTCGTTGACCCTGAGCCGTCATTCTCCGCAAAGGCAATAACCTTTTTGTACTAGCCGAGAAGGCCACAATTGATAACCGATCAGCCGAGCCGAGCGAGGAAAGCACTAAACGCATGGCGCGCTTCAACATCTGGAGTTTAGCACCGGTCATGCTTCCGCTCACATCAAGAACCGTAACCAAATCGATAGGCGCACGATGGGAAGGGTCCAAATGTGACGCAGTATTGCCACTATTCCACGAAGAAGCTTGTACTTTAGCGGGGAGAGGCGGTGGGGCCTTGATTTTTAAAGCCACGGCGTAAGTTTCGTATCCACGGCCCACTGAAACGACCGCCGTTTCAGGAGATAGTCCGACCTGGACATTCCTCAAATCACGCCCGTTGAACGGGAGTACGTCATCAGATTTGACGGCCGATGAAGGGTTGGGATTGACGAAGAATCCTTGGAACTCCTCGACGTCGTCGTCTTCTTCTTGTTCAATGTTTTCATCAGCTTCTGGAATGGGAATGAAGCGGCCACCGGCGGTTGGGGAAACCAATGGTTCATCGTCATCGTAGGACCTTAAATCAGATGGTTTAGGTTTGGGTTTGGGTTTTGGTTTTGGTTGTGTTTGGTTGACAATTCTTGGTGAATAAGATTCGATGATTTTTTTCTCTTCGATTCTTGGTGTGGTGCTTTCAATTAAAACGGTGTCATTTTGAGGAGGGGTTTGGTTCTTGTGAATGGAGAGAAGAGGAACATCCTTCCAGGTGGTATTGCAAACGGGGCAAACGAGGGAATCATGTTTACGAACATGAGCAGCTATGCATGGAAAATGAAAGGAGTGTGCACATTCCGCTGTGTAAATGGCTGTTCCTTGACCTGTCTTCACGCTGTTCAAACAGATTCCACAACTACTCTGCCAAATTCAAAGAAAAATAAAAACTTTAGTCCAAAAAAGCCAACAAAGATTCAAAATTTAACTACATTTTGAACGTTGGAATTCATAATTGTGTTATTACTTACTCTAAACTTGAAACTGTTTCTGAAAAGTGAGAGCTTGAGTGGGGAACGAGGAGAGGAAGGATTTGAGGAGAGAATTGGTTTCGGACTTTTAGTGGCTGATTTAGGGGTGGTTTTGCATTGGAGAGTGGGGCTTTCTTTTGTGGAAGGTGGTTCGACAGTAGTGCGGCAACGGAGACTCGGGTGAGAAACTGGTTGAGATTGAAAACGGGGAGTAGAAGGGTTACTTCCACCTTTAAAAAAGCTTAACTTGGCACAACTTCTGGGGCTGGGACTTGGACTTGGACTTGGACTTTGTTGTTGCTGCTTGTCTAAGACAGTGGTTTCAGGTTCTCTAGGGATTGTAGTGCAAAAGGCTCTTCTCCAACCAGTACCCATTTTTCAGTGTCACCCAAAGAAAAAAGGTAAAGAGTTTAAGCTTAGAAGAACCAACAAAGTAAGTAACACACACTCTCCTTTTTCCTTCCTTTTTTTTTTCTTACTGCTGCTTTTTCGTTTCTCGCTGCTCTTTTATCTGTATCTAACTCCACCTTTGTTTTATCTTTTTCGATGAGATGAAGAAAAAGAAAAGGAAAAAGGGTTTTGTTTTGATCGATCTGAGGTTGCGACAGAAGACAAAAGGGTAGGATCAAAGCTTAACGATACGAGCATGGGATCAAATGCGGGAAAAAGCAAAGAGACAAACCAGTGGGATTTATGATACAAAAAACCCAGCTGTTCCTTTACCCTTTTCTATTTCTTTTTTTGCTCTCTCTTTCTTTCTAATTTCTATATCGATAGCCCCAAAAAGATCTCTGCAACTAAAAAGGCTTGAGATCTACTGCTCCTTTTCTCTCTCTCTCTCCCTTTGCCCTTTCTCTATTTGCGAAATCCAGAGATGAGCTTTTCTTCCACTGAATATTTATATTCATTGGAAATGGTAACTTAAAGGAATTTTAACCTGTTTAACCGGCACGTGTTGGTTGATTTTTCACGTCACCGGTCAACGATCAGCCTCTCCTTTCCCTCCCTCCTCCCTTCTGTCTCCACCACGTTATCCCCACCGACCTGTTAAAAGCCTCATCATCCCACCATGCCTTTCATGCTCCATGCACTTTGTATATACCCCCCTTCACGCGCTACTTCACCGCGTGCACATGAATGACAGTTCTGAGTGTGGAAGCTGTAGTCTTCACTTCCAACGTGCTCCTCACTCCCGTCTCTCGCGAGTATTGTTATCAGATTTGAAATTCTCGGGGTTTCTCTGTTATTGATGCATGATTCATATACGGTAGGTGTCAGGAGATATTATCTTATGCAATGTTACGCATCTCATCATACTGTTGATTAGGGTTCTTATTCTACTAATCTTAGCCGTCGATTAGGTTGAATCATTCAGCGATGATGATGATGATGGTGATCCCAACAACTTCCACGTCATCATTGAACCAAAGGTTGTTGGTATTGGAAATTAGTGTAGTACTAAAAGTTTTCATGCATTTTAGTAGGAACCTAGGATGGCAGGCTATACCGATTAAATTTTGCTAATAAAAGTAAGAAGCTTGATGTCAACGAAGAGGCCTTTGCCAATGCCAAATCTTGGAGTATTAATTACCGTATCACTGTAAATGAAAGGGAGAGGGGCTCAGACACCCACCTGTTGGGTCCTGTTGTAGGGGGGAAGGGTGTGGGTGTCAGTGGTTCGGAGACCACCACATTGAAGGTCCACCTTGGCCCTTGGGGTGGGGGTGAGGAGGGGTTTGAGTCTCGGTCTCGGTCTCGGACTATGTTTTGCGGAGTCAAATTGGATGTTTCACCAACAACAACGGTATTGGGGGGCCAATGTTTTAGATGATCAGTTTACCCAATTCAACAGCCCTAGAAAATCAGTTTTGTCGGATGATGAAGACGCCAGTGATTAGATAGCTCTGCGTTTAAATTCATAGAGATTAGTAGCTTGACTTAAATTTCATTAAAAAATTTTTAAAAAGATTAATGGTGCATTAGCGTTATTAGGCTCTCTTGAATTAAATTTGCAATCCCTATAATTTGGTGTTTATGACTAACCATCTGAATCCCTTTTCTATACGATTAGCTTTCTAATATATTTGATTCTTATAATCAAAGTTTATGGCTTAATTTGATTCCAATTATTTGAACTCTTAGAATTTAATTTCTTTCATTTGAAGTTTGAACAGCCCTGGGTTAACCTTTTTATTTATTTTTCTTCTTTAATATTGTTTGGAATCGAGACCGAAAGATCATGTCTTCATTCTTTTTCACTTACTCCAACCATGAATTTGAAAATGAACCCAAAATTTTTCATGCATTTATTTTGATTACAGAACAACAGCATGAATCACGTGAATGCATACTCTCTCCTCCTTATATACCCCAAAACCATGCCAACTTTGCTATTACTGCTCTCTAAACGTCCATGAATCACATGAGATGCATACTACTTCATGAAAATTAATTTCTAATTAAATTTTAACGATTTTAAATTGAGTAAAAAAAATATAAAATAAATTTAACTTGTAAATTTATTTAAAATTAGAAGTACCAAATTATGATAAAAATAATAAATATCTCTATACTCTACTACTTAATTAATATTTTTAATAAAATAAAGAAGACGATCGATCCTTCCAAATAAAAAACAGTAAAATGTGGAATTAAAAACTCTGATAATAAATGAGTTATCGAAGTTAGCAAAGCAAACGCAACCCCAAAAAGAATTGAATCACGGATTTGGTACCTTCCCAAAAACAGCATCACCCTCACAGAGTAAAACACTTGAAACTTACTATTTTTTTTTTTGGGTTTTGACATGCTGGAAGGAAGTGAATGAGTGAATGCGATATCAAACAGTCAATAATCCCGACACTCACGTGGGGACCCCTTCCCCTTTCCCCATTTCTCTTTAGGTCTAAATTTAACGCCGTTACGTAAAGCTTTTAACCCTGTCGCCGCTGACGTTCCTTCGCTCGTAGCCTCATAGCCGTAGGAAACCCAAGACAAAGAAAGAGAAGCGACTGCTATGGCCTCTGTGCCTCAACCCAGAGGTGTTGTCAAATGTCAACTCCTTCCGGGAATAAAGTATGATACTCCCCAATCTTACCCTAATCATTATTTTTTTAATTATTAGTTTTAATCATTTTTTAATCTAGGTTAGGCGAAGTAAAGCCACTTTTTTTAATTTCTTTGACTGCCTTCGTGTTCTTCTAGACCAAGCACTGCCGTGTGGTGATCGACTACAAAAACTGAGAAGAAACATTGGTTGCAGCTACTAGGGGCTAGTACTTTTAGTGATGTTCAACCAAATTTTGTTTCTAGTGCTTATGTTTTGGGAGACAACACTCAACTTCTAACCAAGTTTTTACTGCCATGCGTAGAGAATGAGAACCCAATAAATGCATGCAGCATTTCAGTTATATAAAAAAGAATGGTATAGTAGGCTATTAATTAACTTTGGGTATTGTGGACATTCCAAATTTGGGTAGGAATCTGTCTTAACAAACAAGTAAGAAGTAACTTGTTTTTTTTTTGTTTGTGTAAAAAGGGTTCAAATCCCACGTCTCTATTGATACATTGGATTTTAAATATTGATTGTTTGTGACAAGTTCATTGATTAGTTCATGCTTTGATGTTACATTTCAGTTAGGATTGGACAATAGAACAGTCGATTATTGACCAAATGATAATAACATTTCATTAATTAGTTGTCCATCCATGTTTGTTTCCTTTGCCTTGCATTATTATTCAGGGGTTTTAAAATATCTTTCTCGTTCTCATTGTACATTCAATAGTTTTCATCATACCAATGCAAATAATCACATGTAAATCTTATGTATTAATCATGAGCCAAGTTCTACAATCAATCTTAGTAACGAATGAATATGTTATTCCACACGTAAAATATGGTGAACGCTTGATAAATCATGCATGTATGTTCATTGAACCACCTACTACTCTTTGGGCATATGCAACTTGAACTATCAATACTCATCCCACTTGTTCATTAAGGTTTCATTAGCAAAAATTAACAAGGAATGGTTGTATTAATCAACGATAAGTTAATTCAATGATAAATGATTTTTTTATATATAAATATTACGCGTTCCAACATTATATATGCAGACGTATATGATATATAAAATTTTTGAGCAATTTATTTATTTTATATATTTTTTTCTAAAATAAACTTTAGAATTAAAATAGTGGGGAACGGTTTATTGACGTGGACGTTAAGGAGGTGAGATTCATTCAATTTGGTCGTCAGTGGGCACTTACGTTTGCAAAATGGTCAACAATATAAATGCATGGCAAAGTCACTAGCAGTGGGAGTCGGAGTAGTACATTATTAAGAGTACCGAGGTTGTTAAAAGTTCAAGCTGGTAGGACCCACCCTGTTTTTCCACTCCACGTGGCAAATCCATGCCATGTGGGATGCCCAACTCATCATCAGTTGTCCACGTGACAAGTCAAAGGTTTGTTGACTAAAAAAAAAAAATTTAATTTTAACAAATCTGGTCTTTGTGGTTGTTCGCTTGTCCTTCGTCGCCAAGGGAAGTCACAGTGCCCTTTGTGACATTCTTTCCTTCAAAGGGCAGGAACCATTTCGTCCTTTCTTTTCTTTGTTAACGAAGTAAGAGGTTATAGATGCTTAACATTTATTACTTTGATATTTTATTTCAGATATCCCAAGATTTTTCGAGATTTCTTAATATAAAAATAATTTATAAATGTATTGATAATACCAAATGCATTAAATATATATTGGATGATACCATACAGTGACAGTACAAATTATGTCAATGTCAAGCAATGAATATATCAAAAACCATATTAATGAATATTAAAATTCATAATTTCCATATTAATTAAAATTAAAAATATAAGATAAGATAATATCATAAAGCTAAAAGATGAGCCGAAAGGTCGTCAATGGCTCAAAGGATTTTTCTTCTTCATGAATAGCTACTTGTTTAACGCATGTCTGTGGATGGAATTATATCAAACAAATTAAATAATAAAAGCTTATTTTCAGAAAAAAAAAAGAAAAAAAGAAAATGTGGCCACCATACCGGTCCGGGAGGGTGATGGGAAGCAAAGATAAATAAAAATAATGGAAAAAAAAATGGATCACGTTTTTGTAATTGACTCCTATTTAGGTTTTATCTCTTTGGTATGGAACCAATATTTAATGTCATATCTGGTCTCTGGGGATTGGACCCCTGACCCCTTAATGTCCTACCATTGTAGGTCATGAACCCATCTCTGACTTAAGAGCCTTAATTAAGAGGAAAAGAAAAAAAAAAGGGCAAAAAGAAAAGAGAAATGTCTTCATTTTGTGTAAGAGAGTAAGACTACTCTTTAATTATTTCAATTTTTTTAGGGTCTAAATCCAATGTTTTATATACTCTATAATGTGGAAAAGGGAATATTTGAATTATTTTTTTGTGGTTAGCATAAAACAACAAATGCTTAATGATTGATCTTAGATCATAAGGCTTTCCAAGGCCTTTCCTGCCTTAGAAAGAAAATCCAAACCCTTACTTTCATTTTTTTTGTTTGGGGTCTCTTAATTTAATTAGGTTATTTGTCAACTATAACTCCTAACTCAGTTCTCAACCATTAGACAGTTTTGGAGGCCATCTCTCTGGCAAGCACATGATATATATCAAGCAAAAGGTTAGGTTTAGAATTAAGATGGATGCATCTGATTTTGGACACTACTGCCATGTTCATATTTTAATTCAGTTCAATCAAAGGTTTTATTAAAAAAAAATAAGTGTTGATTGTTCTACATTATATTGAAATAGTAAATGAATGTGCTATTCTTTGGCTTCTAATCACAGAAGAGAAATGAATAAAATAATACTGTTGAACAAACTAACATGATCAAAGCCCACCACATCCTCTTGACCAAAGAGCAATAGAAAATTTGGCATAAAGTTTTTTTTTTCTTAATTTGTTTTGTAAGATCAGGTAACACTGCTAATCACCAGATGAAGAACTACAGAAATCAAATGAAAAGCTAGCTCTACTTGCCTGTACAGCTTGAAGAAAAGATCCATGTTCTGGCAAGTTGAGTATTGAAGGTTTTTCAACAGCAGAAGAAGCCAATTTTACTGGTGTTGGTCAATTAGAATCTGGGTGTGATGAGTTAGCAATATTGTTATAATTTTTTTTTTTTTTGGAATTGGATTTGCTTAATGGAGATGGTTTAGAATATGGGAAAATGCCCACATATCACATGACCAAATTGGACAACCCATATGGAAAAGATCCCATCATTTGCTAACCCCCAAGTTGAGGATTGGTTGCTTGCAATTTGAATGCTTAATTTATTATAAGCTCTAAAAGCCATCATAATAAAATGTTATGCTTTTGACTAAAAATCATTCAGAGCACCTGTATTTAGTCACCCATGTTCAATGACCATTCTCTCCTTCTAACCTTCATTCATCCTCTTCCTTCTTCTCTTCTAAATCCATTTCAATTACTCCTACTTCTCTTCAAGGATCAGAAACTAGCCTGGAATCTCTTTTAATTCAACCAAGGGCAAATTTGGCTTTACAGTGTCCTCTTAAAACACATGAAAATGGAGCAATATAGCATCCAAAGAGGCTTTAACTAATGAAAAAGAAGCTAAGTACTATACTTTCTTAATTATTTAAGTAATTAATGGCCATGTGTTGGTGTAAGCAGTAAGTCATATGGGAGATGTACGTACAACAAATCATGACCAAATCCTGGACGCCAGAGATCTTTGATCATAAATATCTCTTTTACTTAATTATGGGATCCCAAACTGCATGAGGGCATCACATTAATCTGAGAGATTACTTAGATTTCGTTATGCCAAATTAAATTAGGATTAGAAAAAAGATGGTATTCCCCTTTCTTTCCCTCTGACGACCCTTGTGAAAATATGGGGGGAAACTGGGTGCGCTGGCGACGGCGTGGCGTTGTCATAAGCGTTAGCTACCACCAACCTATACCAGCATCCAATATTATAAACAAATGAATATACAAATTAGAAAGACTGCTCTCAGATTTTGCCATGAAAAGAAAAAACAGAAGATGATTGAATGGTGATTCAAGTGTCCAAGGTTTAAAACCAGTCTTTGGCTTTGAATTCTGAGAGAATAATTATGGAAAGTGATCTCCATCAATGGAAAAGTTTAATGTGAAAGTTTGATAAAGTTGGGGGGTATTCTCTTCTTTGCATGAAATTGAAAAGGAAAGCTTTTCCTTGTGGTTTGTTGTTGAGATTGTTGTCATTAATGGGGCACATGTCATGAGTTATACTTCTATAACTACTAGAATCACCCAACAATCATACACTATTATTTTAACTTTGGCATGACCAGCATGGCTATTGTTCATGGTATTAATTATTATAAATAAATGCTGGGGCTGGAATTCAGTGCAAAACCCATCAAAACTGTTGGTTGTTCTTGGTTTTCTGAAAAAGAATCAGGTGAAGGTGGAGCTGGAACAGTTACTTCTTGGACAAGCAAAGGAAGGTGGGACTTGGATTTGCTTGGACCGTGAGAAATTTGGCTTGATCAGCCAAGACAATTGATCAAGTTATGATGCAGCCGAGTAGTGCACACCGGCTTTGAATTGCTGTGATGTGTCCAAATGGGTAGCGGTAGCCATTGTCAGTATATTTTTGTCATGGGGCTGATACTTTGGACTAAAAAAGGTGGCTGTGCTCCTGAAAATAAGTTTAGCTTTCATATTATTCGCTTCACCAAAGACAATCCGCGTGACATATTAATATATCTCAGGATAAAACTTCTGGCAAACATCACTGTGGTAAAAAGAAAAAACGATTTGGACAATATACAAATGGCATAACTATTTCCCAGAATTAGGATAATATCATGTGATGACAACGCTATCAACTGCGTTTTAGGGAATTCATTTGTGTGTGAAGAATGACATGCCTTAAAGGAAGAAGCTTCATATTTGTATGACAGAAGAAAATTTCATAAGAAAATGCTATCAACTGGCATGAGCTTAGTTGCTTCAGATCCTAATCATTGGATCTATGTTTGGCCCATTTAGATTCTCATAGGCAAGGACCCTACCAACGAGTCCTTCCATGATTGGGGCACTCTTAAAACTTTGCAGCAAGACTTTGCGACTTAAACTCTGCAGATTCCCTTTAGCTCTGGAGCAACCTAGCCAAACAGATGTAACCCTTAGCCTAACAGGGGAGAACCATGATTTGTGCGAGGTTGGCGTGTAAATACTTGCTTTTTCTTGCAAACCAGCTTGAGATGAGGGTGTTGTAACTGGTTCTGTTTTTTAAGGTTCTAAAATCCAGAAAGCCATACCAGTCACAACAAGTACTAATGATCCAGACCCTTTTCATATTGCAACCTTTCTACAATAAATGTCAAATGTGTCCTAGGGACCAAAACCAAAAGCTGATAACCCTAGCAATTACACTTGTAGGCTAGTTATTCTTTTCTTCAACTCAAAAAATAAAAAGAAATAGACTGGCGTGCATGTGTTGTCATAATCTTCTGGATGTTACTTGAGAAGTAGCCAGTAATTGGGTTTGTCAAAGTCATAAGGACAGGTAAGTGTATCTCTTTTAAAAATGATATGGGTAAAGTTAGATGAGAAGACTAATGGAAAAGCAAAGCATGAGATAATCTAAATTATCTTGCCTTACCTGATGAAAGATTGGAAACCACTGCAAGAAAAGAGCGTTTCAAAGTTCTAAGTAGCTTTGGTAGGTACTTTTCAAACTATGTGGATAATCGGCATGCAAGAAAAGCTGTATTCTTTTGATGTAACCAGTTAGTTCTGATCTTTTTCTCTTTAGTCTTTACCTCCCAATGAATCTGGATACCCACTTTATTCACTTATATTTATTATTTATTTATGGTTTGTGCTTGCGTTTCCAATCTTCTAACAGGTACCTTTGAATTTATCACTATCTAAACCTGAGCAATGAGGTTCAAGTTAAGGTCGATTTCACATTGGCAGATTGGGGCATGGTGGCAAAGTGACTTGAAAACTACAGAGAACAACAAGTCATGTGGACTGTTTTAATTGACTTAACTTTAGTTTTCAATCAGGTTCACTCTCAAGACATCAGAAGCATGGTTACCGAGTAACCCCATGTTCTTGTGCATGTACACCAGAAACATACTGGGAGTAAGCTTATTTTCGGATCTCTGTCTAGCTATATTTATGACTAGCCCTGTGCCCTTACAGTTCTACAAAATGTCACGTCTAAAAGGTTGCATTCCCAAAGTAAGGATGGGCTTGAAATTGAAACGAGTTGAACATTATCAGATACATACAATCAGTTAAGTTGAAGATACCCATGCAGAAATTATTGCTTGCATTATTGTAATCAGCTGACTCTTGTTTTAACAATTATTTTTGTATGTAGTCTTTAGAGTCAAAAGCTGCATTATGGAAGTTGATGATGGGAATTAAAAGAAACATGAATCAAACCAAGAATTTCTCTAACCAATCCTTATTTCATGAACTTTGATTCCAACCAACGTTACTGTACTTACTAACCACTCCAACTTCACTCAAATATTATAAATTAATCTATACAATATAGGGTAGGGTACTACAGAACAAAGAAATAATTATAACCTTCACATACCCCACTCTTATTCATTTCTCTGACCAGGATTCTATCAAATTAATTATGATACTTTGGAAAAAGAGGGGATGGGCGGAGATGGGGGATGGTTTTTGACCAGACTATTCCAACATATGTTGCAGATAAAATGCAGAGAATAAATGGACATGGCATGTGAAAATTATTCACTAGAACCAAACTTTCATCCATCTTTTCAAAGTTATGCTTTACCACTCTTTGACAAGAAATTTTGATCCTTTTCACACAATTCTTGTTGGCATCTTTACTAGCATCAAATGGGCGTTTTTATCTTTGCCATTCCTCACTGCTAAACCTTCTGCAAAGCTCTCAGTCATCTGCCATTACTGCAGGAGGGTGGTGTTCTCTTTCTTTTATGAGTCATAGAAGGAATGGGCAAAGATTTGGAGGGGGGTCATGGTGTTTTAATACAATCCAACTCAAATGTAATCGTTTATTCCTGTGAGTCAGACAAACCATCTCAATTGATTTATGCAAAACATACCTGAAAAATGATATGGGTAACTTTAGATTTGGAAGTAAAAGACATAATCAAAAGCTCTACCTCAATAATTAACCTCCATGTATGCGTTATCAACTGCTTAATTATTAGATGATAAAGGAGAAATAAAAGTCAACAAGAGTGGATAATAAAGTGCCGAGAGGCCTATATTATTCTGAAAAGTAGTCGGGCAAAGGCTAAAAAGCTGATAAATATAAGGAATGGGACGAAGAGTACAATGTTCAAATGATGTGGAAATCTAAGCATTATCTGTATGGTAGTTGAGACCAGATACATTTTTGTTTCAAGGTTGACATACCTTTGTGTAAGACAAAACCGCAGTATCATTACTCTCTTTCCTGTCATCCCACTATATTAGATCAAAAGGTTCATAACAGGCCGGTCCTGCAATCACTGAGGATTTTGACTAAAGATGGGGTCGTCTCCACTCTCCATATGCCCTTCCACTGTGGAGCATACAAGTTGGAATTTTCACGAGATCGAAATTTAACTAGTTCTAGAGACAAATGATCAAAAGAAACAAAGAAAGATTACACAATCCAGCCAAAAGCTTCTTCTTTTTGTTCTTTTTCTTTTATCGTAGATGTCAACAAGTAAACTGCTAGGAACTCACAATGGTGTAGTAATTATCCTGATTGAGTCGGCCGAGTGTGACAAATGTTTGCTGTATCATTCAAAAATGTCAGGAACTAACATGGAACTTGGCATAAAACTTAAAGAGGAAGCAAGTTCTGTCTCACATAATACTAGTATATAAAATTAACTAGTCTAGTCTCTAGTGTAAACAGATGATTCCCAAGATATTTTTCTGGGCCAGAAGTCTGTTTGCTCCAAATGCAGGATCCAGCAAAATAACTTAAGCAGTAGATGTAAACATTTGCAAGGTTTCGGTGCTAAAAGTTCTAAAATAAGTTTTTTCTTTTTTTTTTTCCATTTCCTAAGCAAGGTGATGTAGGGGAAGACAATTTCTGATGCTACAGGGAACAGCAACCTAGAAACTGATCAAAGGCTCTGGCGGGCACTGGGCAGTTCGGATAACATCTTGAGAATTGACAAAGCTCACTACCCTAGCAGCTTTCTACTCCAACTTAGCTGGCCCAACGAAAAAGGTGCATTGGACCTTAAGCTATTTACTTTTTTAGAACAAAATGAATGAACCTTCACAAGTCCTGAACCATGTTTTATTTATTTATAGCATGACAGCAGATGTATTCAAATATATAGTTCTTTATTCAAACCATGCCAATCCCAGCTTCTTAAACGAAGTCCAGGTGCCCTTAAGGCCTTAACTATGTTCATTTACAAGAGAGAAGAAGAGAGTCCTCACTTCATGAGCTTCTACCCATAATGTTTGCACTAAAATCCCTTCCAAATCTCAGTTATTTGAGAGGGAAAGGCCGACATTACAACACCCTTTTTGGCCTTTACCACCTACTGCTTCTGAATTTGCTATATTTGAATATGGGTATTCTCCTTCCGTTTCCCCTTCCCCTAACATACGCTTAAATCTTCAAAAAAGTCTGAATGTCCATCAATGAACTAAATGAGTAAGAACTTTACCCGTGAACCAAAGGGACTTTGACAGAGACAGGGGAACTTCGTCATTTTCATGAACCTCAGGACCTCAGCCAAGAGGTTAAAAGCAGACAAATTTCATTTATAGCATATAGCGGAGAAGGTCAAGGTTCATCCTATCAAAATATTGTTCATTTCCATCTCTGTCAATCCTCCTCCGTATCAGTTCTCAGGCCCCTTCCTGCTCACCTGTTTAAAAACAGGGATGGAAAAATAAATTTACTTTTGAGAATCTTTGTTAATGCAACACCTCAATTAATGGATTTGACCTCGTCTGGGGCCCCTACGCAACTATCTCCGGATGCCTAGTTGCAAAATCTTATCATCCACGTGCACAAGGTAGAAGTCCTGCAACAAGCTACTGTTACTAGAATATATGATACAGGACAATGTGACCGCAGGACATTGTAGTACCAGCTACTCCTTTCTCTAGGTCAATGCCCTGAATGGCCAACATTTTGGTGCCCCTACCATCCAGGGCAACCGGCCTTCCCCCTTGGCTAGCCCCCACTTTCCATTACATTATTTATTGTGAGCAAAGCACAACAATAATGCAGTCTCTCACATGCTTGATGGGGCTATTTCCCGACAAGCATATCTAAAGGGATGACATTATCTTCAGAAGTTTATGTAACATGTCTTGAAACTCAAAACCATAATAAAACTTTTAACATGATTCAATATGGATGCATTTCCACCGCCGGCCAGTTTCCAGGTCCTCTTTCGATCGGTTAAATTTAGCAGAGTACGGGGTGCATACCGAGAAAAGATTTAAGTAAAAATGCTTGCAAAATAATGGATAAGCGGAATTAACACACAAGCAGCAACACAGTTAATACAATCATGTCAGGGTTACAGATAATGTCGAGGTCTTCCACCATACAAACACACACGATAAAGTTTTCAACAAACAATGCACTTTACAAACAAAAGATCCTGTGTGTGAACAGGGACTTGTCCAGACTCTAAACCGATTGGATCTTAAAGTTACTCACAAACACTAGGCCTTGATGGTTTTACAATTTTAGAGTAAAATAGGCTTCCATGACATAAATTCCCTTGCAAAGAGAAGATAAACATAGCAACATAGGAAAGCAGATACCCATGATCTCCTACCCACTCCAGCATCCTCTCATCCCTTCAGAAAGAATCTTGAATGATTCTACATCTTCTCCAGAAAGGCTGCTGGATGGATAGCAATAATCATGTGTGATGCTTGCTAGTTCCGGTTCCTGCATTTTTCCACGGCCCTTGGGGCTGGATGCAAAAACAAAAAACTCCATTAAAAGAGAAGTCAATGAGTTTTAAACAAACTTATAGGTATGGACAATAATTAACATGAACAAGTACTGTAGAACCAGAGCATCCTCATATGCTCTAGACAGAACAAATGGTGGCCCATTTTCAGAATGAAAGAACCTGGGTCAACTTGGAAAAGCAATAATTCCAATACACCTTTTTTTTTTATGCCAAAGGAAAAGTATTGGTATCTAGTGATCCTGAAAAGGAGATATGTAAGAGACCCAGAATGCCTTACATTCACATTATTAATGTATGCAAACCACTGTCTGAAGTAATTAACAAATCAGTGTGACATAAGTTCAACAGCAAAGTTGATGCACTATTGCAGACAGCAGGAGAGAGGAATTATGATGGCATTTTATTAATTTTGAGTTTCTTAAATCCTCAAAGTTTGAACACTGCACAATAATTTAGATGTTGTAAAACAGTAAAATATAATGTGGTGATTTAGATGTCGAATTAGTAGGTTATGGCACATAAAAAGGCTTTTGTCAACATAAGAATACTCATTGCAGAATCCTCTATACTATCTACATGTATATTAGGCATTTCGTCAGAACTAGATGTAAATTATTGAAATAGATAAACATACTAGCTGATGCCAAGACACTCAGTTGATGGATAAAAAACACAAAATATTTACCAAGTCCAATGGCATCAGAGCTTTTCATGATCCTCAGCCTTTTGCAGGTACCAATAAACATCCTGAAACAAGTACAAAATTTGAATTAGGCTGCACTGAACAGCCATTACTTGAGTAGAAAATTGAGTAATAAATACTAATAAGCTGAACTTCATAATGCACCGACATATTCTGACTCAGATTGAATTGATGCAGACAAACGGTAAGATACTGAACTCTGAAGTTATGCAGCTAGAGTGTTGAAGTGTGAGCCAAAGAACAATTATGCCACAAATTGGAATCTATTGCGAAAATAAGTGCAGGTCAAGGAGTATGAATTTTAATTTTCCTATCTACAGATGGCATACATGTTCTGTCTAATACAGTTGTTTTATCTTTCATTTTATGGTTAATGAACAGCTTAATAAAGAAAAAAACCAGCAGAAAAATTAGTGGTCAAACCAACAATTACATGCATGATCATTATTACACAATTTTCTCTTAGTGCTAATGAACAAGGGTTCCTTTCCTTTTTTTTCCAAGGGCTCCGACAAAATCTGATAGATACTATATTAGGTATAGTTTGCATGTTGTACTTATTCATATCCCTTACTGATTCAAATATGCTCTTCGCAATTCTTATAAAGCTCAAGTCAACCAGAAAGATTAACAAAAGGTTCTAAATTAATATGGCAGAAACAATTTCTGTTCTATGCCTTGCTTTCCACTCCTATGACAGCATTTTGTACAACCAACCCAGTAAGCATGTTTTCACTTCTTCAGAAGTAGAACAGCCTACATTTTGCTTACAAGCAGATAATACATTCTTATATGGTGACTCAAGTGCTAAAATATGGGTAGTGTCATAATTATCAAAATGGAAGCAGAAAATGAGATGTGCAAACATATAAAGGGGGGGGGGGGGGGGGGGGGAAGGGGTTAGAGCTTACACCCATGGGACATCACCCACAAGCATCCAGTCACCATCTTTATCCTCATAAGTGAGAACGTATTCTGATCCATGTAGTAGATCCTTCAGCTTACTTTCACTTAGCAGCTCCCTGCCCAGGGTTCCATGAGATCCATATTGACCTGAAATCATAGCAAAGTAGCAGTAACTGGATCCATGCAAACAAATATTACTGTCTTCATATAAATAACAGCTGCACATAATTTACGTACATATAACATTGACAGCCTAAAATCTTTATATTAAATTGAAAGATTGAAATAGCTCACCTATGGTAAAACAGCTAAACATCTTCTCAAGGGCAGAAGAGAGCTCCTGATATTTAGAGTAGTTTTTCAAGTCTACTTTCCTCAAATAAGGAGCACCATCCATGCTGACCTTAACAAACAGAGCACCAGCCCCTGCCTTTCCATCTACTTCATCAGTGTTCTTTGAAGTGGTGGCCAAAGAGTTCTTCCTAAATGATCTAATAGGAGGCCAACCTACAACCTGTGCCCTGCAGAAGGAGGAGGATCAGAAAACCTTCTCATGGTGAAGCCCAAATTTATTACAAACCCATGCACACTTACTTGGTAGCAGGTGCACCACTGTTATTGTTTGCAGATGCATTAGGATTGGCCCTGGTCTCACTGGCAGCATGAGGCCTGTCCTGTACCACCTTCTGGTTCGTTATCTCTTTGACTTTTGTGGGTTGAGCCCCAAGGTTTTCAAGCACGGAACCTGGTTTAAGTCCCAAGTTCGAAGAAGGCCTGGGTGACAGCATCACATCTACTTTTGAATTAGAAAGAAATTTACCCTGCAATATAGATTAGGTACTTTGCATGTTAAGACCTTTTAATACTAGTCTTGCTATTCATTAGTAGCAGTAGTTCCTACCTGTGAGAACCCATCCATTGCATCAGAGAACCCTCTTTTGTTGCCTGAAACGACAGTCTTTTGTGATGCGGAGCAGTGACCATCACTAGAAGGATGTAAAGGGAAAAGGGGTTTCTCATCGAGTTGAGGAGAGCTTAACAAGCAAAGCTCTGGATTTCTTTTAGGCGACTGGGATCCAGGAAGCCCAAGCCTAAGCTCAGTTGCCTTCAGATTCAAATTACCCTTGCTTTCCTCAGACACAGGGGAGCCGACAGAGCTATCCACGGAAGAACAATCAGACAAGCCCATGTAGTTGCGCTCCTTCAATTCAGCACTATTCTGGCACACACTGTCCATTGAGCCTGAAGAACCCAGACAAGTTACATTGCTCTGACCCCCTTCCTCCTCCACGCCAAGAAGCGGCGGAGACATCAGAATTAGGAAAAAAAAAAAAAAAACAACACAGCCTGCTAAATTTAAAGATGACCAAATTTATCAGTATTTGAACAATTAGAGAAGAAAAGCTGCATATATATAGCAACAGCTGGCTACCCCTATCTAGCAAACTATATTAACATGGCAGAATATATGATTAATTATAGACTATCTCCAATCTAATTAAACAGCAGAAAATTTTTAATAGATCCTTAAGAAATAAGAAAAATTGAGGGATAACATAATCTAAAAGTTATAACAACGTGAATCTTAAGGATTAGAAACATCACCTTTGCTTTTTTAATCTTGAAAAATCTTAAAAGTTAAAGGGCAGAAAAATAAACAAATAGGCTTATGAAAGAAAGAATCAATCCATAAGAAAGAAACTAAAGCTGAAGAAATTTGAAGCATTCTTACATGTGAAACAAAGATAAACTAAACTATAAAATATCAAACAAATTGTTTTACTGATAATTAGATAGCTGCAATTTTAAGTATTTGCTGTTAGGTGTTGACCACTGTAAATGCATGCAAAAAATAGAACAATAAACCGCACACACGCCCCAAAAGATGGGGGGCAAAAGGCAAAGAGTTTTAGAGGAGAAATGATAGTGGTATTAGTATATAAAAGAAGCAAATAGTTGTAGCATGTTTGGTTGCTGAGAAAAATGGCTAGAAAATTGGAACAACTGTGAACAGAATTTAAACCTAAGCTTTTAAAGCTTAACTAAGACCGAGAGTCTCGAATTTGAGCTAGCCTACACCCTTTTGCACTGTAAAGAACACTAAGTGAAGCGAGATTCCTGCATTTTTTTATTTTTCTTATAGTTCTTTCGATTTTCCTCAGTTTTCTCAGGAAACAAACACCAGCTAACGAGAAAGCAAGAGCCAAAATAACAACAAAATTCTTCCAAAAAAAAAAAGAAAAAGGCCTCTTACAAAACAAGACAGAAGAAGAGAAATGAGGAGAAACTAAAAAAAAATTACCTGATTGGATTGGTGGATCAGAAACTGAAGATGAGGATCAAAATAAAAAAAATTTAATTTTGTTTAAGGATTGATTTCTACTCAGAAGCAAGAACTAAGAAGAGAAAGTATTTCCCTTCTTTTTTTCTGGTTTTGTTTTTCAGAGAGAGAGAGAGAGAGAGCTAAGGACCCTCCATTGGTCACAAAGTAACAAAAGCTTATTTGCCGTCCGATGTGAAACTCTTTGCATTAAAATAAGGCACTTTATTTTTACTTTTGTCTCATAAAAAACACTCTTCCTTTTTTTTTCCCTTTTCTTTCTGCCCCTGCTTTTCGCTCTATTTCTTTTTATTCGTTTATTCTGTTTCCTTTTTTTATTTCTTTTTAAAGTATCCGCCGAACAACTCGAGGGAACGCACATCAGAGGGTATGGATTATGGATTGGTTTCACCCGAGCCGTTGATCTTTTTTTAATGGTTGATCATGGATAAGGGATTTGATTATATCTGACAATTCATGTTAACGTATCGTAAAGTCAGACACGATTATATATAAAATATGTTAAAATTAAATATTAATATAATATATTTAATATTTATATCTTAAATTTAAAATATATATACGTACACATATATATTTAATACACGTGTAATATCACATGACACGATTAACACGTTTATTAAACGTATCAATATACGATACGACACGATTAATAACACGTTTAACATGATTAAATAAAAATATTTATAATTAAATAAAATTTTATTATTTAAAATTAAAACCTATAATTATAAAAATAATTATAATAAAACAAAAGTAATAATAACATCAAATAATCACCAAAAGTTAAAAATTAAAGTTGAGTATGTATAATTATATTATACCCATTATAAAATTAAAAAAACTTATTAAAATAATTATTTAAAATTATTTATATAAAGTTAAAATAATTTTTAATTATTAATTTTTAATAAGTTAATAAATGTGTTACGTATATACATTTAAACACAATAAGATGATTAAATACGATAACACGATTAAATAAATATATTTTAATATTTTTATCATGTCTGACATATTAAGATACGAAAATTTTTGTATTTTAATATATCAGATATAATTAAATACGAAATATGTTAAAATTAAATTTAAAATTTATTTAATTTGTGTCTTTTCATATTATGTTAACGTGTGATTTCAAAATTACCAGATCTAAATTTGACCTTCCATTTCGTTCGCTGTTATTTGACCATGTCGTTTAAATTCTAGAAGCTTTCTATCATTTTATTATAAATAATAAAAGTATCACATCAATTGATTTTATTAATAATTTTCACTATAAATAAAAAAATAAAATTGACATAATTCTTTTTTTAGACATAATTTAAAAAAAAAGAGAAAATATATAATACATGGAGGAAAATGCTCTCTCGCTCTGTCATTATGATGTTTCCCATAAGATCATAGGTAGTGGGCAGATTAATCAAGTGACCCACCTTGTCTTTCCCCGCGCATACGTGTCGTTACCTCCTTCGATTTAAAGGCTAAATCACGGCATCTTTCACATGTCCTAAAACGCCCTTTTTCTCTTCCTCTTTGAATCAAACACCCACACACGACACACGTGCATCAAACCAAAATGTTAAATCTCAAAATGGCACACTCATTAACAGAAAAATTGACATTTCATTTTCACAATTATTCTCCTGGCCTGATAGACAATAAAAAAATTAAAAAACCACATGAGTTATTGGTTTTTACGTTGGTACTAATCTTTCAACGTACAATGTTCTTGTAAACGATACGTTGTCGTATCATGTATAAAAATAAAAAAAGAAGTTTAAATTAAGCAATTAATTGACGAGTGAAATACTTGGTAATACTAGCTGTTACTTGTGAGGCAAATGGCTCATGCCCATCATATCACTGCCTTGTTTCTTATGTGAGCGAACCACCTGCAGTTTTTGTGCGAGAGGGAGCCTGACACATGCAAATGCCCGTACCGGTTTTTCCCCCTCCTTTTTTATGTTTGTTTGGTTCACGTGTATCTAAAAGCCAACACTGCGCGAAGGCAGTGGCAAACTTGTCTTTGCATATCAGCATATTTCTGGAGACCTTCTAACTAATGTAGTCTATTGTCTTTTTCTTCGCTTTATTACCAATCATGCATTATTCGCAGTTTATTTAGGCTTCCCTTAACTTCTTAATAAGTTGTTAAACAAATAAAAGTAACATGTAAAAATCAAATCAGTTATGATTGAACATAAATAAATAACTATAATGAAACATCATTTTTTAGTACAGTAATTATTTAGTTTTTTTTTATATATGTAGTTATTACTTTCTAAATGTACTTTTATTTTTTTAATTGAATATAAAAAATAAAATAATTATTAAAAGAAAATTTAATGTAATGTCGGTGACTTTTTATTAAAATTTAATAGATAGTTCAATTAGTTTTGTAGAATTTAGAACTTTACATATAAACATGTAATATGAAGAAAAAAAAAGAATGATCTTTGCTTCTTCTTTTTTATTTTTATAAAAGAAAGAACTTTGCTTGTTTGTTAATACATTGTAACTCACTAAATGATATTTAATAGAGTAATTAAGGAAGTATGTATTCGCATGATTTCTAATTAATCTAAACAAATTAAAGGGTAGAAGAGAAATTTTATTTAAAAAATTAAAAGAAAAAAAAGAAAAAAAAAGAAGAAAGCATTAGGGAGGGGGAGAGAGAGAGAAAGAGAGTATAAGTTACGTAGGGAGAGAGCATTAAGTGGGGAGGAAAAGTTAGAGAGGGGACAAAGAAAAACAGAGTGAAGCGATATGATGTGTTGGGGGACAAGAAAGCGGCTTTTAATTTTGGATTGCCGGGTACAGAACGCGACATATAACTTCCATCACTACCTCTCTCGTATTCCACACGCTCCATGGCTATTTACT
Source organism: Theobroma cacao (assembly GCF_053813885.1). NCBI lineage: Eukaryota > Viridiplantae > Streptophyta > Magnoliopsida > Malvales > Malvaceae > Theobroma > Theobroma cacao. The sequence goes on along the minus strand of NC_142646.1, from coordinate 3,739,058 downwards.
CTCAAACACGTACAAATCAGGGGGGGAGTATGCTATGGATTGAGAGAGATTTGGGGCTTCAGGATTCGTGGGGAACAGGGAAGTGTAAAACACGCACTTGTATATGATTATGCGGGATGGAGTGGAAAGGGATATAATTTGGAGAAGATATTTTTTACTGGAATATTTTAAGCAAGGAAGGATTTAGTAACCATCATTAACTGCCACTAGCTGCTGCACGCTTTGCCCTTAATCCATGCATACATAGGGTATCATAGCATGGTTCCTCGGCATAATCATCTTCATCATTCATCATCATCAACATCTATCTCTGATTTGCTCCACGTCATTCACACGCTATCATCATATGATCATGTTGCTAAACCCATATCATTAGGTTTAAACAGGCAACAGCTTTTTCCTTGCATTCATAGATTTCGATTGGTTAGTTCTTAATTAATCATTTCCCGTGAGTTCTTTCCTTTGGTTTGATTAAGGAAATTCTTCCTATCAAGTTCGTATTATTATAATTAACTAAAATACGGCAAAACCACCGCGTGTGGGTGTAACAAAAAAAGGTGATAATTCCGAAGGGACAAAATTTCGTAAAAAAAAAGAAAAGAAAAAGTCAGTTATTTAAAAACGGCTAGTTTTAAATATATTTTATTAATTTTATATTTATTTAAATAATTATGTTTATTCAAAATGTTATATGCGTGAAAGTTAATATATTTTTGTGATTAGTCTCTCATCTTTTTAAATATTTTTTAAATATTTTCTATAATATTCTATTTTTGAAAAAATTCACAAAAATGAGATAATCTTCTCACATTGGTAAATATAAATTGATTTCATCAATACCATACACAACCAATTACTTAAATTTCATTAGATTATTGAAGTTTATATTCTTCTATACACTTAAATAAATAACTAGTGAGATGAATACAATTTTTCAAAAAGTGATATTAACTATATTTTTAATATTTTGTTCACGTGTTCTAGTCTTTCATAGTACCACTAAATTTTGTGCCATTAATGATTACAAGAATGGAAGGGAAAAAATAAAACGTAAATTAATTAGTAGTTGTCATGTAACAGGTGGTACAAACTTTAGTTTTTTTTTTTTATAATTAAGGAAGGGTATTGGAATTCTACTATTTAGGTAAGAGATCATGTACTAATTAATGAGTCAAATACTAAAATGTGATACAAACTTTAATTATTGCTATTATATATTGTTAAAATAAACTTAAAAATACTTGCGAGAGTTGTAATTATCTAAAGTGATTGATTTATGTGTGCTTCATACACACTTAAATCTTGCTTGAGTGAGTATTCGAATATTTGATTTATTGATTAATGTATTATCTTTTATTTAAAAAATAAGATTCGAATCTCCTCTCTCTTAATTAAAAAAAAAATCTTACTTGAGTGAATAATTATTTTTTACAATAGATGATTAAAAATTAAACCACTGTATGTGTAATGGCTTTAATTTGTTTTCTTTAATTATCGTCGGAGAAGAAAATTCTTAGTTGGATGCCCTATATATCAGCAGATATTTCGGGATTTTGTCTTGGAAAAAAAAAAGAACCATCATATATTAAAAGTAAACCTGATCCATGAAGATGTTGGAGTTTGGCACTCTAATTCAAAGCTTCGAAAGGGTGGTCAACGAGTGGACCATGAGCGCTACAAGGCCAGGCGTTAAGGTCGTTGGGCCTGTTAAGCAAGCCTCGTAGGTTTTGTTCTTTTAATGATGTAATAATAAAAATAAATTAAAAATTCATAGAAGGTGACCTGACTGCTTCTTAGTGTTTTTTTTTTTGGGCTTCATAGTCTTAATTGCAAGCCAGCCTCCATGTCTGAAAGCACACGAGATAAGGCAGAAATGGATATTGTTCTGAAAGCTATTCCACACTCTGAAATATTTATTGTTCTTGCTTTGCTGCTGTAATTTCAGCGTCCTTTGATTTCAATGTAATTCTGAACTATTCAAATTTCAACTCTTTTTTTGAATGATCGAATTATTATGTGGATATTTTTAGGCATTTAATAATGTAAATGCCAGTGGCTGAGCCAGTCTGCGAGTGTTTTCATGGTTGTTTGGCGGAGCCAAATTTCAGTAAATTCCTGTTTTTTTTTTTTTTAACAGCGGATTTGGGCTAGATGGGTCTATATCTGTATGGGTGCATAGGCTAAGTTGGGACATTTATTTTTGCATGAAAGATTGATAATTCTCAGGCTGGATCCAAAGTTCATGGGCCTTATTTAGAATGAATTGTGCAAGGATATTATAGAATTAGCAAGGAGTTTGATCATTGATAAATTCAGCATCTTGGTACGAAATGATAGGCTGTTCTATCTTAGGGGAATGGCCAAATAATATATGTATATTCTTTGAATTATATATATCCACTATTAAGTATTAAGTCACAAGGTTGATGAAAAAGTTGATGGGCTTTTTGTAAATGATCAATTTAGCTTGCTGGACAAATTCTAGGCCCAAGTCTTCCAATTTATTTTGGTCCTTAAACCTTGAACTTTGTTCAATTGGGGAATGGAAAGAAGAAAGGAAGGAAACAAAAAGCTTAATTCCATGGTTAAGCTGTAACAGCCAATAGGGGAGGGGGGTTATGCACCCTCACTATTAGATTAAAATTCTTCCTTCCTTGTTACCAAGTTAAGCTTTTCTTGAGGGATGTCCTGCAAAATAACAAAGAAATTGTACTCATAATTATTGAATTTTATGTCCTAATTCCTTTTTCTTTCTAAAAGATTACGCGGGCTTTCTCATTATGAAAAATTTTCACTATATGAAGAGGTCCATAGCTATAAAAACCCATCTTAAAAGTTCTATAGTAGCAGGTTTGCTTTGAAAAGCAAGAACGGGGACTAGATCATGTTGTCAAGAAGACGTTAAAAATCAGATATCGACTAAAATATCTTCAATGAGTGTTACGAAATACTGGTCCATGATTTGCCATGTTTCCCGTGCCCATCTTCTAGCCCAACATTTATGGCAAGATACTTGGACCGACCAATCAAAGACATGGAAAAGTGGCACGGCATCTATAACAGCTGGATGCATGATCTGATCAGATGATAATAGTAATATAACTCTTGCTTCTAAGAACCCCAAATATGGAAAGTAGCTGTCTACAATAACCAATCCGTTATACCCAAAAAATATTTACATCTTTTCTTTGTTTGAAATATTACAGATTTCATTTTTTTTTCAAAGATATGGACTGCTCTGCTAATATCTATACCAAGGTAATTCTGTCTATTTCTAATAAATAGAATATACAATCTGCATAAAAATTTTCGATAGGAACAGGGGATGCATGGTTCAATGGCAAGTAGCAACATACAAGTTTATTTACGAGTAATAAAACGGCACTGGAAGAGCTGGAGGCTTCTGTACTGTTATCGTAATCTTTTCCATCATCGCTGGCGCACATGGACTAGCCATTGCTATGAACCTTGGTACCTGATCCCCTGGCATCAAAACCGCCAGGGTCTGCCCTCCAGTACTTGGCTTTGGTTTCTGTTTTAAACGCTCAAATTATATAAGTAAACTAAGCAATAATAAATTATCATGAGCATGCTTGAGGTAGAGAAAAAGAGAGAAATATATACCAGGACAGGAGATGCAGCTTGAACGGCCGGTGAGTGATTGATATCTGATTGAATATCGTCGTTGTCATCCTCGGAGGATCGGAGGATGAGGGCCCGAAGCTTGTGCCATTTGAGGTAACAAATGAGAAACCCGCTTATGCATAATAACAAGATCAAAAGCAGGGCTAAACCAAGAGGAAACCCTATAGACGGCCTGCTTGACGATTCTTCGTTCTCCATCCTTCTTTCTTCTTCCTTCATGTAAATGATACGTAGAGTGAAAAATGGCAGAGAATAGTCAGGGTGGCGCCATATCTCTGGCAGATAGTGTTGGTGGGTTGCTGAGTGTTGGTCACGTTAATTTTGGACGTAGCACTTCAACATGTACGGAAAGTGCGGGTCCCTTCTGCACTTCGAATATATATATATATATATATATATATAATATTATCAGTTCTTACATTTCTGGAATCTCTACAGTGTGTGAGAGAATATAGTTCAAAGAATTTAGAAGTTATATATAACTACTTAGAGTTGGATGCTTGCTTTTGTGTAATAGAGACAGGTTCCCCAAATTTGCTAAGAATTCAGAAGTAAATTATAACTACTTAGCAGGATCTGGACATTACAAGGGACAAAGACGAGTTGTTGGATATATAGAAATTGTTGCTCTTCTCTTAGACTTGGAGAAGAATATATATATATATATATATTTTGTTTATTTCTTTCCATCAATGAATGTAGGTACCACAGCAAATAGTGTTAGTTGTCTGCTTTGCGATCACATGTCAACAGTTGTTGACCTAATTCCACTGCATATTTTTAAAGACAAAATTAAGCTGCCTTTGCCCCCACCACAATCCCCTCACATAAATTCCAGCAGTCCCATTATGTCCTGACTTTTACCCACGCATAATCTCTCCAACTTCTCGTCACCTTTTCTAGGCCATTCTTCTTCTACAATCATAGTGTTAAGCACACGGGTTTTTGCTTCTAATCTCAGACACCTAGACATATCCCTTGAAAAAGCTCTGCAAAATATTTCACCTCATTTGGGTGCTTAGTGCTCTACAGCTTGAAACTCTTTTTAATCTTTTCCTTCTCGCCGCCTCCCTCCTTCATGCTCTTGCCTCTATCAAATATCAAATTTATACCAATTGGTATACAAAGTCGAAAATTCCAGGGTCCCTCCAGTACTTGAATTTCCAATTGGAAGACATGGTGCGGTTTTTATGATGTTATCCCAGACAAGATGCATAGTGACGTATCGTTACTGATTGTATATTCAGTGACCCTCTGAATTGGTTCCTTAGTATATTAGGTCCTAGTCTTTTTCATTGTCCAATTATCCATCAATTCGGCTGCTTCTGCATTCCACTTTCAACCCAAAGTGGAATGTGCAATGATTTAGGATATAAACAGCTAACGCGACTCGAGGAATTGCCTGGTGGAGAGCAAGCCCTGCCTAGTAGAAAATTTTACCTGGTTTTTGGAGTTTCTAAGACTTTGAGATGTCCATATGGAAACAGGTTTGCTTACAAACCTATAGTTCAGTGCAATTTTGGTGCTAAACAGCAACTCCTTGTTCTACAAATTACTGTAAAATTGTCCCAAATTGATAAAAAACATGACTTACTGTAGCCGAAAGGTTAAGAAAGATCACGTGAATATAGAAGTATGATCATTGCTTGAACAATAATTTTATAAAACAAAAGATTAAAGACTAAAAATGACATAATCATGATAAATTTATCTAGTTAATTAATTACCTTGATGAACCGTATACCACGGGGTAATGATCTTAATTCTTAACACAATAATTAAGTGCCCAAAACATTATTTCTGCAAAAAGTAGAGCATGTGGGTGAGTACCCTTTGTTTCAATTTTATTCTTGTTTTGCATGTTCTTATTAATTAGTTTGATACAATTTTAATTTCCACCAAACTTTACATTTTAACGTTCAGTGGGGAGGCTTTCTTTCACTTTTTTCAACGTCAATACTTAAAATATAGTCTTAATCATTGCTTGAAGCAACAAGGAGGAATTCCATTACATTCACCTAGTAAGCCTATATGTTTTGTGAGAAAACAAAGTCAACACTGATTTTGATACTTGAAATATGAATAAAAAGGATGAAACAGTTCAACATCGACCCCTAAACCAGGGCTTCCATTAGAATTGCTTGGTTCATCATCATTCACCTACCTAAACTTTGATTGGATTGGTAAGTGGCAAGTCAATTCAAAATTTTATGTATTTAATTGGCCTGATTAATTTGAGCTAATGCACCAAGATTTAGAACAAGAAAGCTCTTAATGTATAATTACCGTACTTAAAAAAAGTTTAGTGCTTGACCGATCAACTAGACAAACATCTTGCTCCACGACCTCATAGTTAAAACCAAGTTAATCAAACTAGAATTATGTAACTTAATTTAGACTTTGGGCCGTAACATGGGCCTCGTAAACATTTTTACCAGCAGGCTGTTTCTGGCCTTCTCGGCACAGTTTCCTAAACCACTTTATCAAGTTGATCCCAAATTGCACCTTGCATAGACAGGCTAAAAACTGATTGACTTGTAGTATTATTCTTGGTTGATGTAGGTATTAACACCATGCTGTTGCAATGCCATATGATTACTCTGTTTGGCTGCTGAGAAAAGCAGAGAAAGGAAATAGAAAAAGGGAGTGCTGTTCCTTTGATCCACAATCTTTTCTTCACCCCTTTTTACTTGCAAGATATATATAAACTAGTAAACGGTTATATCTGTGTACGTGGGATATCTTAGTTTGGCATGGCAACATCTGTTAAATAATTCCAATAGAAACATTAAATCTCCTTTAGAAATAATATCAGGGTAATCAGATGTATTATTGTTCTTTTTGTATATTGTTAAGCTAATGAATGGAAGTATGTAGTGCTGATGGAAACAGCATTGTATGTTATATAGAAGTTGAGTTTAACAAGGGGAATTAAGGATATCCTGAAAGCTTTCTGATTAAAAAACTGAATTAGCAGTTATTAATGGAGAAACTTCATTTCCAGGGGTTGGGAAAACTTGGCTGTTGAAATTGTAAAAGGTTCTTGAACTCATTGGTTTTTTTTGGCTCTTTTAGTTGTACTCCACATACTGAAATGAATCAAAAAAATACCTCTAAATCTCTTTATGCTAGATGGATCCTGTGCCCACGAAATAACTCAGCAGCTTCCTACAAACTGTGAGGAAATGTCTCAGCTTCTTCCTGCTGTTGAAATCTTTATATCTAGCATATCTAGCATGGGTTTTCATAATTATGCCTTTCCAGAAAGTTTAGTCCTCTTACACGTGTCATATCAAAGGATTTCACCAATCAGAGTTTGCAAAATGAGTTAAGGGTCATATCAAGGCTCCAATCCCTACCTCTATAAAAACGGAAATGGGATAAAGCATGGACAGAGAAGACAACCTGATTTAACATTTGGTACAAAAGACCAGCAAAATTTTTTATCCCAAAGAATAAACCAAATCCTTTTTGTTCTTTATATATATATATTTGTACTGTGTTACTGCTGGCTTTATGGTGGCCTACTAGTTGAACATTCGGTATCTATATTCTCTAATTGTGCCTTTGGCGTTATTTAGGACATAATTTGTGCTTCCTTCAAAGGCATTCTTAATATGTTCTTCTTTGTCTTTATGAATTTGTTCAGTTTTTGGAAACCAAGACATGGTATTGTACTCTTGGTTAAAGTCTTTAAAAGATGCAGCATTGTTTGTTAGCTTGTGCTTGCCGTTTTGCCTGGTTTGCTTTGCACTCCAAAATCAGATCTCTTGGCTCACATCCCCAGACAGAATTGCCCGCATGATCCCAAAATATCTGCTGAGATTCACCTCAATGATGTCCATTTTCGAACTCTACCTCTTGCCATTGAGTATCAGCGTATGTCCAACAGCAATCTGTCATGTAGTATGAACATATTTAACCAAGAACCATTAGAGTCAACTTGTATTTATACGGTATGAAGAGCCATGAGACATCCGTAACTGAAGCCTGAAAGCATTATGGCAATTCTTGATGCTGTCAAATTTTGCTAAAGTTTCCTATTAAATTTGTGTAATAGCTGCCACTCACCAAAGCTATCAGATTCATGGGATATGCAGAACAAGAATGAATAGACCAGTCTCTTGGAGCTTTAGAATGACTCTATCCTGTTGATGATGATAGATCTGATGCCGATAAAACTGACTGTTAAGTTTATCATATATGTTGCAATTGCATCATTTTCATCAACACGTGGAAATAAAGGTAAAGGTATGGAAGACAGTAAGCTAGCTATAGTATGTTAATGTTTATGTTGTATGTTTGCTGATAAGTATGCAATACTTGCTAGATATTGTTCCAGCTGTGTAAATTTACTGCAGATGAACTTTTCACTGCGGGTGAACCTCCTTTGTCAACAATGCTGTCACCTTTTGTTGCATCAGTTCATCTGCTTTAAATCTTTTGATTGAAAAACCCCAAGATTCCATTTACATTTGTGCTTGCCGCACATGTTTTCCCTTTACACTTCTGTAGAATGAGTTGATAACTTGCAAATGGAACTATCTGATACTTGTGACATAAAAGCCAAAAAGGTGGTTTTAACTGCAGAATTCACTGTCCCCTCTCCTACCTGCTAAAAATAAAAGGGTATGGAGAAAAGCAAAAAGGGGAATGTAAATTACCTTTTTTACCTTTTCCACTATGGTACATATTTCTTTTTCAAATGATTAAGAAATGCTAAATTAATTCTTATAGAGGCCCGTAACTGAATTCCTGAAGGCCATTTTGGGCATTACCAGATTGTATGGGAAAGAAGTCTTAAAAACATTCCTAACAAAAGAAGCCACTGAATGTTGGATGAAAAAGAAAAGAAAAGAGCTAAACAAAGAATTTTGGATTGATAAACATATCCAATTGAAGCAGCTATTACAAAGCTCTGATGACTAGAATTTCCCTTATTTAAGAAGGCAAAATTACTACAATCCCTCACTTTCAAATGCTCATTGAAATAACAGAGAATTTGGAAACCTCTCAAAAATTCACCAGAAGTTGCTTCTTTTTTGTAGTCCTCTTCTTTTGTTCCTACAAACATCTTCCTCCATAACCTGCATTTCTAAACAGTGCCTGCTTTATGTCTTCAGAGCTTAGTAATGTTCTCTGTTCCAAGTCCTGCAATAAAGACCAGAATGTATGTAAGATTGCAAGTTAAAAGTGACAGAGGCTTAACAAGAAGTGATTCAGAAACAAAAATGCTAACAATTTTTTTCCTTTTTCCTTTTTACCTCTGAGCAGGACGCTTGCATTGCAAAATCATTGAAACAGCTGATAACACATTGTTGAATCTCAAGGCCTAATGATTCCAAGGTTGTTACAGTTGACAACATCAGTCCTGGTTTTCCTGTGCAACAAATCTCAATCCTTGTATCCACATTTCTTCTTTCCACCTCAAACTGCAGGAAACAGGTGTAGGAACTAAATTCAGGATTTGGGCATTTTAAATCAGACCTAAAAAGTACTGAAGAATGGTGCAAAATCCAATACCTTTGGTGTATTTCTCACTAAGATTTCATTTGGTTTTACATCCTTGAAAATGTGAGCCACGTTTAACTCATTTGAACCTGCTTCAATTTCTTGCTGCAAACTTTTGATCCTCTCCAGGAGCTCTTTCATGTAATCTATAGTATCTCCAAGTATGGATGTCCTGTCCATCTGTTAAAGAGCAATGGAAACAATACCAGATTAGCCCCCAATAACAACTTGCATTTTGCATAGGACTATGTACTGATTTGAAAACTTTACTACAACTCTCATTGCTAGTTACCTTGCTTATCTTAGGAACAATTGACCTTAACATCGAAAGCCGATCATTCAGCCGCTTTCTTCTCCTTCTCTCTGCCATTAGATTCTTCGATGGCTGCCCCGCCAACTTCTTAGCTCGGTTCTTGCGGTCTATACAGGTTCCCATGTTGAAAACTGGTTCTTCAGGTGATTGAATAGGCTCAGCTTTGCAAGCAGCTTGGACATCCAACTTGTGAAGTTCATCTGCAAGGAAGCCTGATTCTCCTTCCTCCACCATATTCAACGAGTAATCTTCTTGAACCGGAAATGGTGGGGTATCAAATGTGTTATTTGATGAATCTGTTACTTGTGGTGCAGAGAATTCATCGCCAAATGGACAGTGGACTTCATTGAAGTTGTAATTGAAGTCTTGCTGTAAAGGCACGGAGAATTCTTGGCAGAATGAATTTGGAAGAAAGCTAGCAGGGTTCTCATCAAAGCAATCAAAGTTCCAGCCACTAGAGAAAATCTCATTCATTTCTGTTGGAATTGTGTCCCAACTGTCTCTTCTTAGAGCTAATAATTCCTCTAAGAAACTTTGCTCATTAAACTCCATCTCTCTTTCTCTCTCTCTCTTGCTTTTCCCTCTCTTTCTCTTTCTCTCTCGGGAATGCTATTATTAGGAGATGCCTTGAGATAATGAAAGTGCACCAAGTTGAAGAATTTATAGCTACACCGATAAAAAGGGCAGTATAGTTGAATATAAAATAATATACAATTTATATGATTAAAGTATATGATATGTTGTAATTGTTAGGCCTTAGAGGCCTAAGATTGAAATGGAATCTGCTTTTCCTCACTCTCTTTCCATGAAGGGGTGATTTCATGTCTTTTTCACCGAAATCGCTCCTATCAAAGAAAACTTAATATTTAATTGGTAATTCCTCTGAAAACTTTGACCCACATTTCTGTCTGAACCGAAAGGATGGAGTTAACATCATAGGCCCTGTCAGGTTCTTTGTACGCTTAACCTCTGTGAATATTATTTGCACTTTGGCCATCCATGAACATATAAAACCAGCCCTCTCTCTCCATCCCACACAGAAATATTTGCTGAGTTGGGTCCCATTTCCTTCAGCCTCTAGAATTTGGCTTAGCTCACAAATTCAAAATTAGTTGGTGGCCCTGTTTTGTTCTTTGCTAACCTTTTCTTATCACTAATTTTGGAATTATCCACCCCATTTTGTTTTTGATTATACATAAATAACTAAGCTACAACTGCTATACATCTACCATGTTTCTCATTTTAGAATAAAGGAATGGTGACATCTATCCCATTCTCAGTTCCTCACCCTCACCTGGCTTAATTAACAATGTCCATGAACAGGAACCAGATTATTATACAACTGCAAGTGAACTATTTCTTAAAGGAATTGTTTTGGCTGATGCATATGTCTTTAATCAGTGCAATGAATATGTAGAACAGTGAACTCCATAGTCTACAGTCATTTTATTATGTCTGGTGTTTACAGTAGGCTGATCTGGTCTACCATTTTTGGCGTTACTTGAGGGGGCATTTCCGCTTTGTCTCCTTCTCTCATCCATTTACAATTCTGCTGTCATATCCCTTCTTAATTTACCAAATCAACATCTCCTAATTTCATTGTCAATAATGAACTGGTTAGACAAGGTCAGGGAAGTCAGCCTCGGGGTCTGACAACTTCCTTTAAACGTAACCGTGTATCTCTTGTCAATTGAAAATTATGACAAAGGATTAAAGCAAGCTACCAGATTAGCACGAATGTGGCATCACTGAACAGAACCAGCCAAATGGAGATACATTGATATGCTTGACTCTTCGGTTAATTATATGATGCCAGAGAGTAATACTCTTTTAGTCTTATTACATGTTTGTATTGGAATTGAAAGCAGAGGAAGAAGATTAATACTTCAGATAGTAAGTAAACTATGAATGTAGCATATTAAGTCTAAATTATGTATGTAATTGGCAAAACAGGAATACCTGTTGTGGCTTTTGAAACCTGAGGCTATGCGCAATTGCAATAATTTATTATGTTTAGACGTTTACAGTATTTCATGGATAACTTGTGGTAAAATATTAATACCGGCAGGAGGAATATATCTGCTACAGAAGGAGACCTATTGACAATTCTGTACAGGAAAACATGAACAAATTATTCAAAATAGCTAAGCTAACAGCCCAATTTACAGATAAGGTACAGATCAAGGGTTATGACAAGGATGATCACAAGGGCAGTTTATTATCTAATTGTACAGTTCTTGGTATATTTCAATGCATGAAACATTTACAGGTGAAATGTGTGTTAACCCTTTGAAAGTTTCAATCAATTAAAATGTGTTTTGAGTGAGTGAAATTCCAAGACTGAGAAATGCTTCACTCCCACTGATAATTAAGATAAACCCCACAAGATGGGGTAATTGTAATTATTTCTAATCATACAAATTGATTCTCACCAACAGTACAACATATCAACATCCACCGGTTAATTATTTTTACTTTTTCCTGTTTACCGGCTAGTACAAGATTTATATTTATTATTATTTATCGTTAATCAGAAACCCTAAAGTTGTCATTATTAACCTGTTTTTTTGAGGAAAAACATGGATAAAAGTTTTAGGATAAAGTTTGTACTAAAAGACTTGATATATGGTGGACAAAATAAAACGCATGAAATCGTGGGACAACCACCATATTGTTCCTTCCAAAATTACCAAAAAAGCATGGGTTAATAGATTTAATGCAGTACATAATCAGGGTTATTATCGTCATATTATATAATTAAAAACCTATTAGAAATCTGAGCCACGTGCTATATTTACGCGTATTTACCTAGTTAATCAGGGAAAGTAAGAGTTCTAGCACGTGGAGGATTAATGTTTATAGCCGAAGAAATAAGCAATGATTGGAGTAGAGACTGTCACATGCAGCGAGATAAGCAAATTAAGGGAAAACAGAAGATTAGAAAAAATAAATAAAATTTTCTTACTTTTTTATCCTATTACTTAGTTATTTATATACAGTAAAAAGCAGAAGATGGGGCCCCTGGCCATTTATTCTTTAGCAGCCGGAGTGCATGCAGAATGATTAAACAAGGGAGTGATGATGATGAACATTCAATTAGAAGAAGGAAAATGAAGGGTAAATTCTTCCATTAGCAAATTATGGAAAAGGGTTTTTGCTTCAAATGGATCAGTGATCATGCCAGAAAGAATTTTCAAAAACATTAACACAGAAAAACTCTCCATCAATGAATGAGTAGTGAGAGGGTTATTTCCGAACAAAACAAAGAAAAAGTTGGATGATTTGAGGTGAACAATGAACAGTAAACTTCTGATAATTGAAAGTACCAATAATAATGCACGAAGGGAAGAGATTTGCCTATACTTCAGCAAGTCAAATTCTAAGCATGACACGTGTTGAATGTACGGAATCTCCCTAGGAAAAAACACACAATATGTATCTACCACCCTACAGATCCATGATCCATTCCCCATCCCCATGCATGTTCTAAACCAAAACAGGTGGCGGATTTCGGAAAGAACATAATAATATATTTCTCCTAAAAAACAGAATAAAAGCCCAATAAACCCTTTCCATTTCTGTCTTCTTTTTTTTTTTTTAAAGTGATAATTTTATTACAAAGGAAGTTATAATTTCAACAAGAGACTTTTTATATTCCATGTCGGCCAAACAAAACAAGTTTTTGTGTGTGTTTTGTACGATGTAAATGGTAATGCAATGTCAGAGAAAGCAGAAAGAGAAGATGTTTTTGTTTTAATCGACATGCATATTTATAATTTTTTTTTTTAATTTTGGATGTCCTATCTATCAAGGATCATCACGGATGAAACATTATGAAAAAGGGCTATTCACTTTAGCCTTTCCTTTCACTTATATTGTTGAAAAACTTCTTGTCTGTATTTTCACATCACGTTCATTGCTTTGATTTTGTATAGGCGATATATAATGAAAGCAATAACCGAGGCTCTTTGTCTAGTTATTTCCTTGGCATCTTTCGTTCAAGACATGCATTGTTGTACTATTGGAGCAGCAATTCCTTACTAAGAAATAATTCCAAAGGATAAGTGATCAGTTAAAGACTTCGTTAATTATTGAAATTATGGCTTATTAACTTCTTAATTTGTTTATATGTGAGAGTATGTCGTCTTTCGATGATTTAATGTTAATTAATAAAAAAATAAACAATTTAATTTGGCATTATTTAGAAGGAATTAAAAAAAAACCATGCAAAAAGCATTTTTATCTATCACAAAAATAATATAATTGCAATAAACAAAGTGTTAAAAGAAAATAAGACTAAGTTTCCGTCTCAAACCTTATTGCCTTCCCACCGATCTATTCATACCAAAATTCGATACCCTAAATCCTAATAAAATGACCATACCTTCCCCCCTCCCCCTCCCCCTCTTCGCCATCCTCTCCCTCTCCTTCTGATTTTGAGTCTTTTCTTTGATATATCCTTTCTAAGAGCTGAGAATGATGATAAACAACATATTATGGTATAAAGAAAATAACAAGGGAAACATAGAGAGAAGAAGATGGTATCAACATTAAATTTACCTTTGTTAATATATATTTGAACTAGTGTTGAAAGTTTGGCTAGAGGAGTCAAATTGGATTTGTTTAATGGAAAGAATGCATAGAACATTAGTTTTCAAACTATTATCCTATACATTATTATCAGAATTAAAACTCTACAAGCAGTTGATGATATTGAATGCATTATTATGCATTATCTCAATTAATGTCACTAATAATTCTTGATGCGTATCTTGCAAACAATTTAATGTAGATTATATCAAGAATTAAAAATAAATAGCATCCATATTATAACAAACATAAAAAAAGCTTAATTATAAAAGCGTTAATCATTGTTGACCTTCAGTAATTTTCTATAAGCACGTCATCATATCAAATGTTTTATTACTTGTCAATCAATTTCATTAATAATTTTTAATACGTATCGCACAGAACAATTCAATATAAACATAATATTAAAATTAAAAATAAAGAATTTTGATATCACAACAAAAGCATGAAATTCTATTTGATCTTTTGTAGCTTTTTTTTTTTTCTTTTTTTGACACTTTTTACCATGTTAAGTAACTAATTGTACGATATATCAATTGATATTAAATTTCTGATATATCTAATTAATAGTTTTTAGGATCGGATCTTATTCCAACAACTTAGTAGATCGCAATCCCTATCTAATATGGGTCTAATTAACCCAAGAGATTAATTAGAAACTGGATACTAGAAGGGACGAAAAAAACCAAATATATTTATATTTGACAATGACACATCCACGAGAGCCACAATAGCAGAAAGAAGTGCAAGGAAAATGGTGGAGAATGAGAAAACCGCGGGCAGTTTCTCCCTACCACCCCGACACTAGGCGGTTTCTCAACAGCAACAGCAGTTTTCCTACCCTTTCCAAGCATTACTAATACAACTTGACAGCCCACAATATCTCATTAGGGTTTTGTTTGGAGCTCAACGAAACCACTCTTTTTTTGTTTGTTGTTTATTTTTTTTTCTCTCTTCTCTTCTCTGTCTAAATTTGTCAGCTAGTGTTTTGTTTGCTAGTGACTTCAATGGCAGGGATCCAAAGAAATGCAGGCTTTTGATCATTGAAGAAACCGAGGGTTAGATCTTTCCTTTTATAGCCTTTTTTGAGTTAGGGCTTGCTTGCTCGTGTGTTCGTGTGTACGTATAAACGTATGGGACTCTGAGTGAATTGCATTGCATGTGGATGGAAGGGAGAGAGCATTTTTTTTTAAAAAAAATTGTAATATAATTTGTTATTTTTATTTTTATCTATTAGATACAATTTCTTTTTTTTTATTTTATAATTTGAGTTTGCATAATTTTTGAAGAGAAAAAAGGATAGGCATCATTAGGACACTCTAAAAGGGACGTTGCTTCACGAGTCTTTTCCTCGCAAGAAAACGAGGCCAACCCCACAAATTACAACCACACTTATCAAAAGACGTGTTGAGACCCAACTCTCTCTCTGCCATACAAATTTGGGTAAAAAGAAATTCATAAAACAAACAAAAATAATTTCAAAAATTACAATTTCCCTTTTGTCCTGGTAACCATCATTAACTAGTTGTTGCTTCTTAATTTGGCTGTTAAAAGTGGGGTTACAACAGAGCCAAAGCTGAGTAATTAAGAAGTGTAGGATTCATTCAATAGAGGAGAGTCAAATTTAGGAACTTAACTTGTTCTTTCAATATATGAGTACGTGAATTTCTTGAATGGATTTCTTACTCAAATTTGAATCCAAAATGTCAATTTTTATTTTAAGTAATACGTCATTAAATTATGTAAAAAATTAATTATTACGATTAGTTAAAGGAAATGTTGAAATTTAACACAAAACTAATCAACTTCTAGCTAATCCTTTTAATTTGTTATCCAAGTCTAGTTAGAACTCTCATCTCTTTTTATCTCTACCTCTCCTCCTAAGCTAACATGTGACTGTCGACCAAAATGAAGGTCTGGTCCCATACCCTCATCGTGCAAGGAGCTGATTCGACTGTAGAGTTATTTTGTACCCAAAAGAGTGTCGGGCGATTGACCTATAGCTTAAGCCATCAATTGATGAAAAACACACGAACAAAAGAAAAGGAAAAAAAAAGTCATACATAAAAAGTTTCTTTAGGTATAGTGCTGGGCCACTACGCTTGCATTTAATGTCAAAAAGGATACTTCGTCAAGTTGTCACCTTGTCCAGGCAAAATAAGTGTTGAATTGGTCTAAAACTCTAACCTGATATAATGAATTTTCTTCTATACTCCATGTTGAATGAGTCTATACAATGATGAAATCTTTTTACTTTATAATCAGAGTCTGAGATTGTTACTTATTTTATGGTTTTCCCTCATTTTGGCATTTTCCTCAAGTATTGACAACCTTTACAATAGCTCTATCCAGCTCTCTCTTGTACCCGTCTTTTCAAACAGATTGGTTTCTGATCTCTTGCTTGTCATGTTGGGCAGCCAATAGGCCTGCAAACGTTTTCCTGCTTTGTATTTTCCTTGAAGATTTCCAATATGTGGGGGCATATATAATTAAAATTGGATTAGTTTCAACGAACGAAATTGAGTTCATGTCATTATATAGTGGGGGCATGATGTACCTACGTATATCAAAAAGAGACAAAATATAAATTTATACCTTGATAGATGAGAACATATATATATATATTTTAGGTTAAAATACTACTAGGGTAGCATTGTTGTCACCATAATATAATGCCACTTGTTAGAGAAAACAAAGAGAACTAGGTTGAAGTTGAATCCCCAAGAAATATATAGCAAAGTATTTTAATGATGGATGTAACAGATATATATGTATGTGCAGAGAATTAAAACTTGCTTTGGAGATTGGACGAAGATTATATAGTGTTTATGAAAACCCCACTTGTGAAGGCAAATTGTTAGTGTGAAAGACTGGTTAGAATTATGGAAACTCATGAAGATTTTAATAATTTCTTTCTTTGTTATCTTGATTTAACTTTGATTTTGTGGAAGATCAATACCGCTAATTGTCACAATCACCTCATTCGTTGATTGGTTTAGATGCCATCTTTTCTTAAACAAGTTGGTTCAACAAATCAATTTTTTTTTGTAAATAAAAAATATCAAGATATAAATCTACAAGAAGTCTCAAAATGGAGATAATTTGAAGCTTAATATGAACCTATGAGACATGGCAGTCAAAATGTGACATATTATATATACACACAAATATTTCCGTAATCGTGTATACATATGCATCTATGTACAAAATAATTTTTTTGACCATTAATGTTTGTTTTTATCAGTAATTGTCATCTTTCATTAAGGGCATTAAGATAAAAAAGACTATCTTATTTTCCATTAACTAAGATCAATATAACCCTTGGTATCTTTTTGTTTTCTTTTTTTCTTACAGCTATATCTTATTTTCCATTAACAACCAACTATTGTCTTTACTAGCTACACAGCTTTAATCAGTTTAGGGAATGCAATTATGAAGCCAGAAAACAACAATGGAGGAATATTAAAATGGAGTTAAGAGAAACTGTTGGTTGAGTTCAGATCATTCTCTTACATTGACTATCTGTTCGAAGTCTTTAAAGCTAAACAGTTTTTGTGTGGTGTGGGTCCTTTTTGCCTTTACATGTGCATCCCATGATTTTCTATATATCCAGCTTGCCAAGATCATTGACTCCTATGTTTTTCTTGTACCAATTAGGAAAATACAAAACTGCTTATTTAATACCTAAATATGCATTTTTTTTAATATATAACTCACGAATCTTGGGAGCTTTGCATTATGATTTCATATATAAGCTTCCCGAGCAACATAGAACGCTTTCAAATCTTTCCTACCGCGAATAAGACAAGAAGTTGTACACTTTTTATTAAGAAATTAGTTGTAATCTTAGCAAATGAAATTAATATAGAAAGCCAAATTATGTGGACTGCTTAAGGATCAACGACCAGCTACAAAAATTATATATTTATGATATGGGAATTCGTTCAATTGCAATAATATGCAACCATAATGCCTTCTTAAGGCAGTCCATGAACATTTAAACAAAAATTAATCGGTTCCATGTTTGGTAGTCGCACTACAATGAAATCTAACAATTTGTCTGTTCAAAGATTTGAGAAATGCTACAAATGTACACTTTGTAATAACTTGATTATAAGCTTAGACACTTATATATTTTTGAGAGAGATGAAAAATTTTAATATATATATATATATGAATATAAAGGATTCCCCTTTATTTGTTTTTAGCATAAACTTTATGTTGTCGTACATGAAAATCTTGCTAAACTAGTTCGTTATGTTCACCAACTTTATGAAAAGAAATCGGGTGCAAGTCTAAAAGATTGCAACTACGAAATGAATTATAGACTAGTTGCTTCATAAATTTGATTGCACAACTGGCTGGAATTCAACTTTCAAAAACTGACCTAGCTATACCTAATAAGAAACTGGCATTTGGGTTTTTCTCCAAGTGGTTCATTAATTCTCCTCCATTGATGTTTGTTTTTTGTTTTTTCCTTTGATGAAAGCATCTTTTAGTGTTGATATACTGCTTTATAAGCTCCAGTCAAGTTAGGTAGGAGACCCTTTCATAAAAAAATATAGCTAGAAAATCAGCCGTGATTGTATTTTGATTAAGAACCCTTTGCTTAAGATCGCAAAACAAGCAGATAGAATTAAGAAAAATATGTAATTAATCCCCACTTGTTCATTCTGCTGACTGAATGAGTGGACTAAAAGCTGCCTACGCGTTTAACTGTATGCTGGGAACAATTTTGAAGCTTATAGTTTCATGGCGTGTTCGACTTCCATTGCCAGACTAATTAATCTTGTGTTGAAGATATGCTATTAGCTGTTTTGAGAAGTATGTAGAGACATTTACCCACATTAGTTGGAAGAAATATAGAGTATATGTGTGAAATCAATTCTCTGATTGACAATGAACTTGTTGACTTGGAAGGATTTAATTTAGCAATAAAGGACAACAAGGGTGGCTGTGGAGAGCTGATTTCGGAAAAGTTGATATGCAACATTTCTACTTTTAAAGACTTAATTAACATTTTCATTAAAAAAAAATCTAATCAATCTAGTTGGAAATTAACTAGCAAATCAAATCTTTGAAACTAAGTTATATTGTATCAAGTAAATTGTCTTTTTCCTTTTTCTCTATAATAATATTTATAGCAATTTGGTACTAAGACGATGATGGTCAATTAGGTTTAACACGCGTGTATGTTGCTGTGGTTTAATATAATTTTGATAAAATAAAATTACATAATCGACAAGATTAATAAGTTTTGGAGGAGTCAATGAATCCAACGCAAGAGTGTTCAATCAACATAAAAAAAGGCAACAAAGAAAATTTATAAGGTGATTAATTAATTTTCGTGCGTGATGCATGCATGTTAAAATTTAAAGATCAAGATCGGTGTAGCTTACCTTAATCATTAGATTATTTTGAATTACAAAAAAAAAAAAAAGTTAACTTTCTCTTATGTCATCAATTAACAATTCCATTTCGCAAGCTTTCGAACTTGAAAGCTTAGCATCCAAGGTTTTAAGATATTTTGCGAAGATTCCAATATATTTCATTCATTCTTTCCTTAGTTGCTAGCTAACAAACAAAGGACATTTCTTGAAAAAAAAAAAAAGCTTATGTTATTTCCGTAGCAAGAAGGAAAACTATGGCTAGTAAGTTTTTGCTGACTAAATTTGCATAACATTTCTTATCCCCAAAGGGGAAAAAAACAACCAAGCTATCTCTGTCGACTTTTCTTTTACGGCCATAAGATAAATAGAAGATGCACTGTTCACTGCCCTCATTGACAAGGAACTTAGAGACAAATCACCTAAAAATGTCTCACATTAACCCAACATGAGAATCGTACCCCCTTCCATTTCATGTGATCATGGTGAAGGTATGCTGGCAATATGCATGCATGACCAAGCACTTCTCTTTGTTTTTTTTTGCTTCTTTAATGACAAGTAATTAATCATCTGTGCTGCTTTAAACATCAATCGTTTGAGTTTTAGATTGTTTGTGTACAAAATTTAATTTATAATTCGAATAAATTTGTTTCTAATTGCCCTCATTTTATGTTTAAATTTGCTTAATTCTATAAAAAGCTTAAACGACCCCTAGATGAGTTGGCCCCCACTGTCGTGCTTTGCTGCGACAGTAGTTGGGCCACCAGCAAGTTTCCCAGTCCAATTTTCAACTGTGAATGGCAGCGACTCAGCCTGGCTTGTGGTTTTGGTCTAGAAAGGCCCATTAAACAACTTTGTCTCAGACTTCATTTTTCAGTGTTGAGTTAGTCCTGGCTCAACTGAGTCTAGGCCCCTTATCTTGGATTTGAGCCAAACCCATGCACAAAGCTGCTTTGAGCTTTCCCCTCACTTAAAATTCATATGCCATAGGCCCAATTTGCAATGTCCAATTATTTCCTCTCAAAGCTTGACAATTACAAAATTAAACTTGCGTTTTTCCCTTAATATCAAACTTAATTGCTTGAGTTTATTTTTTTCGGTTACAAATCTGATGCGATGCTTGTAATTAATCATTCAATATTCTCTTCCCCTCTTTTTCATTCAATAATTGGAATAATATATGATTGTCAAGAATCAAATCAAGCGAAGCATATTCCAATCCAAAACCTCCTCTTTTTGCCATAGATCCCTAGTTTAACTAGAGAATTTAATCAAGTAAAGCGAACAGCATCTTCCAGTCTAAAGGATATGCTTGTAAAGAATAAAATCAAACCTTTTAAACAATTGATGCAAATATGCATAAAAACATTGTACACAAATTTAATACTTTTCAAAATTCCGAGGCATATGCAAAGTGCAGACGAAATTGAGAGTATGTTGGGTACGTAGAATAGTTAAGCTATTCTTCTTCTATTTTTATTCATCATTTATTCTCATGAAATAAAAAGATATGCTATTTTTGTTTTTCTTGGCACTAATATGTATTTAAATTCTTACGAATAATTTGTGAAAAACATGAAACATGTAAAACTTATTGTAGTTTAATTAAGTAGAACCTCCATGTTGAAAGTGTTCATGAATCAAATCCTTTAGTTTTAATTTGACCAAAGTTAAGTCAAAAAGTTGGAATGAAACACCAGTAGCAATTCTTCAAGTTTGTCAGCCGGGACCATGTAACCAAACTCATAAATGTGTTAAGACCAACCCCACAATTTTTCAAATTATTAATTATTCAAATATTTAATTTATTAATTAATACATAATTTTTTAAAATAAGATAAAAATGTGAGCTTTAAAGTATATATAGATCGAGTTCAGGTGAGTCCAAGGGAAGTCTAATTTGGGCTTCAGGCTAGAGAGTAATATTATTAAAATAAATGGAAATATTTTCATGTTAGTACATTTATATATAATTTAAGTACACATTTTGAACTAAACTTCTAATAAAAACAAGTAATTCATTTACTAAAAATGATGAATCGGGTCAAAATGGAGAACCTGAACGAGCTACCTTGGTTGGTCTTTGTTAAAGCTCAATTTATTTTAATCTACTAATTCAAGAAAAAAATAAATATATTACTAGTTTGTAAGGAACAGAGACAGAGCAGACCAAATCTTAGAAAAGTTGTTCCAAAATACAAAAAATGCACACTAAAAAAATCGAAAAATGTTTCATGTCTTTGTCATGAAACCCAAATTGAGAGAAGAAGTTGATGACGCAAAGTGATGGAGAATATGCCAAGTGGTTCAAAATCTCTGGTCCAATACGACTGCATATAAGGAGTTTCTTTTATCTTTCATTTTTCTCTGTAGGAGTTATTCAGGTTTCGGTTAAAGTCGGCCTCACCGTGTGCGTAAGATAATTTAACTCACACGAAAACTGGAACTTCACGAGTTTCCAGGGACGGAATCAAGCAAAGAGAGAGGGGAGGCAAAGAGCAACTTACCTTATAAAGAAACAATTTTTAACATGACCATTGCCAGTTGTAACATTCAATTACCATCATCTTCTTATTATTCCTCCTGCTGGTGTATTTCCCCCTCTACCTTTCCAAAGCCAAAACCAAAACAACTTTCTTTCAACCGTACCACTGCTTCTCTCTCGGGTACCTTGTTCTCTACCTCCTCCTCATTCTCTGTTTTCTTGATGCAAGATTGGGATCTTGTTGCATTGAATATATAAAAGTTGTTGCTCTTTGTTTTGGGTGAGTGCAGATATGGATGCAACAACCAACCCAGGACTATACCCTTTGCAACGTTGTAAAACACTGCATCTGGTTTGTGATCTTGCTGTAAATCTTTTTTTTTTTATTCGTTTGGAATTAAAATGATAAACCCATTTTGGTTTCATATTGGAATTATTTTATGCAGGTGAGGCATGCTCAGGGGATTCATAATGTAGCAGGGGAAAAAGATCATGCCGCTTATTTATCTGAAGAGCTTTTCGATGCCCATCTCACGCCACTTGGCTGGCAGCAGGTATGTAATCGAAAATCATTGGTTTTTCAAGAAAAGGTGAAAAATTTAGCAATTGGGTTTATCTGGGATTTATTAGAGAATCTGAATTTCTGTTTCTTTGTGTACCTTTTACTATCTTTCGAGATTTAGAATGTGCATCAAAGCTAGTTTTAGAGTTTAACGAATCTGCTTTGGAATGATGCGTTTTTATTTTGCAATCAGTGGAAAGAATAATGCTTGATTGTAATTGTATTTGTACTTTTAACAGGTTGATAATCTGCGCAAGCATGTTCAAGAAACCGGGCTTTCCAAGAAGATTGATTTGGTCATTGTATCCCCTTTGCTCAGGTATAACTTTAAGATTAGTTAGTTTCTTTGTCAAGATTTTGTGTGTTTGACACTTTTCGTTGCCCTTCTTTCTCTTTTAGTATTATTTTTAGAAAAAGAGTACTTCTTGGCATCATTTTGGTAAGTTAGCACTTAGCATATAGTATTGTTTATCCTTCCTTTGTCGTTTTTATGCTTATGTTAATCAGTGAACCCATTTCTTCCTGGCTGTAGTGTTTCTTTTGTGGAATTATTTCCGATTTCCCTTTTTTTTTTGGTTTCCGTTGCCAAGAGTGGTACTATTATATTTTACGATAGCAACAGAAAATTTTAAAGCTTATGCCTACTTGCCTAGGTTTATGCGCACACTTTTTTAGTGTAAGAGTAAAGGTATGCTTCATAAAACAAGTTTAGTGAAAAAGAAGAGGAAAGGACAGGAAGCATATGCAGAGGAAAATTGAAAACAACTAATTAAATTATGTGGGGATTGTAATTATTGTTTATTGCTGAGAATGTGCATTGCCTGGAAAAATTCATTCTGCATTTTATAAATGAATACCTGTTTTTTAAATTCTATTTTTTACTTATTCTCATGCTCTGGTTGTTTGGAAATAATGGATTTTGGAAATTTTGGTGTTATAGGACTATGCAAACTGCAGTGGGAGCCTTTGGTGGTGAAGGGTATAGGGATGGGATAGACATACCTCCACTGATGGTGGAAAATGCAGGGGAAAGTCACCATCCTGCAATTTCAAGTCTGAATTGCCCTCCATTTGTAGCAGTTGAGCTTTGCCGGGAACATTTGGTATGTCCTTGAACTTCTTATAAAAACTAAATCCCTGTATGGACCTTTTGGACTTGCTTTTATACATAAAGAAAACAGAGAAAATAAGTTCCGTTTGAGGTAGACACTATATGAAGAATTTATGTACCATTTCATGTGTTTCTGCCTACATTTTGGTATGCTGTTGAATCAATTATTTGTCTGGTGTACAATGAATATGGATAGTCAATTTCATGCATGCATAGCATAGGAATGAACTTTGTTTTCTCCACTGATATTAAAAGAATGGAATAATTTTATGTCAACTCTCTGTCAAGTATTCTAGTTGAAGAGATCCCAATTGGGTGCCATAGTGGATATGCAAAGTCATTATTTTAGTTTCTTACAAGTAGATTGCTCCCTTTTCCCCTGATAAAAATTTTTGTAACACTAAAATTTTTAGTTTTTTTCAATATTTAACATTGATATTCAATATCCAGCAATACTTATAATACTTGATCAAACTCCAAAACTTTGCTTGTGGAATAAATGGTATATCTTAACTATGTATTTATTTTTTTTACTTGGTGCAATTTAAATTTCCCCTTTTCTTCTTTTGAGTGAGGATTTCTAATGCAGCAATGTTTAACTTCTTTACGTCTGTATAAATCTATTGTTAACCATGTCCTATCGGTGATCTAGCTCCCAAAATGTAAAACTTATTGCAAAACATCCGTGGTAGATATCTGTGAAATTTGCCTGGACACATAATATGCATTTGAAGGTGCTTCTACTGGTCACAGACTCAGCATAGATGTCAAGATTGGAAGATATTCTTGTTTTATTTCTATTTCTCTTCAAGGTTGTGATAAATTATAATAATAATGATTTAGGCATGTCATTATAAATGCTGGAAGTTGGATGGTTTTGACACCTACAGTGCAATCCCCATTATATGTGTTGGAGACTTGTAACATAACCCAGCTTTTTTCAGTTTGCTGGTAAATGTAGGTCATCTGTATTGCTTCCATAGCACATGACCTTTAACTTGAGAAATTCTGAATTTAAAGAAGAATTGATATTGCAAATCCTAGTATAGTTAATGTGAGAAACTACCATAAGTTGGAAATGTGTGTACTTAGAGTTAGGTCATATGGCAGACTTTGCAGCTTATATCAATTGCCTATATTTTCTCTTATTTTTGTTGGACTTTTGATGTTATGCCTTACTCCTCTCATTGTGATCTTTTTTCCCTCTAAATACTGAACCACAGGGAGTCCATCCATGTGATAGAAGAAAAAGCATCAACGAGTATCGGCCTCTCTTTCCTGCAATTGATTTTTCTCTGGCAAGTAGATTGTCATAATTAGTGTAGCTTTTCTGATCAAGCAGTTATGATTTTCATTTGTTTTACTGATATCAGCAATCGTTATAATTTCGAAGTCAACATTGGTTGATTGGAAGAATTCTTGTTTCATTTTTTCCTTTAGATAGAAAGCAATGAGGATATTTTGTGGGAAGCTAATACTAGAGAAAAGAATGAAGAAGTTGCAGTTAGAGGAATGAAATTCTTGAACTGGTGAGTGGCCTATTTGTTTCTGCGTAACAAAAATTTCCCTTTCTCCTGATCAACATATGAAAGAAATGAAAGTGTTCAAGCCTGGAAATTGCTAGATCTTACATTGAACTAAAATTGCATTATCCCATAGCTAGTTCATTTACTCCTCACCATTTTTTTTCCTTTATCCATTTATCATTTGCTGCAGGTTGTGGACGCGAAAAGAGAGGGAAATTGCAGTTGTTACCCACAGTGGATTCTTGTACCATACCTTAAGTGCTTTTGGGAGTGATTGTCATCCAGCTGTGAAGAATGACATATGCAAACAGTGAGTTCTGCAAAATGTCCAATGTTAATTAACCATTATGAAGGAGGGTTACAATATAGGCAATATATATTAGTATAGATGCCTGCTTTTTCTATTTTTTTCAATTTGATATTTTTATTTACTTTTAGTGTATCTTTACATGACAGGAACAGAGGAAAAGTGTTTCTTGATAGATCTACTTAGCTTTGAAAGTTGAAATTACTGATAAAACGAAATCTTGTATTTGAGGTCCTTGCATTTTCTCTATTATTGCTCTGTCTGCTTGTCCTCTACAGAATGGAGTGCAATTCTATGTCTGACTGAATGACATGAAGTTGAAAATTTTTTTTCCTTTACATGCAAGAAATTTTAAATAGTGAAATGTATTTTTTTTTGGGGAAAAATTTTAGTTTATAGCAAGTTTGAATCAGAGTTTGCTGAGGGATTTCCCTTAGATAACCCACCAATTGCATACTTACTCAAAACCTTGGATTGTTGCAGACTAATAAGAAGATGTTGTTATGTCTTTTGCAGCTTTGCGAATTGTGAGCTTCGCTCTGTAGTTATTGTTGATAAAAGGTAAGCAAGATATTTTAAAAGCTTGGTGGTAGAATTCATTTTATTGCTCATGTGCAATTGTTGAAACCTTTTCTTTTCATCTCTTTTTTCCTTTTTTTTTTTTTGCTTTACTTTTTGTTGCAGTATGATGGGATCAGATCCCGCAACAACTAACTATCCTGGAAAAATCCCTAGTGGACTTGATCTTCCAAGTGATGTTGCTGATGAGAAGCATGCAGAGGAAGGAGTGGCCAAGTAGTTATTAATCTGGAGAGACGACCAATCAGGAATGAGTTTGATATCCATATATGATTCTTTGCAAGTTTACTGAGATAATTGTTACACTACAAAAACATTAGGTACTTGAAAATTTTGTAAGCTCTCAGGCTATGTTAGGCAATTATTCAAGTATATGTCACATCAAAATGCTTTAAACACTTACAAGTGTCAATTCTTTATGATGGACCATTTGAACCCTTGCATTCTATTATTGTCTTTTGAGAGAGCGTGTTCAGCGTTGCATCGTTGTACTTGTATGTCTGTACTCTGTAATATGTCTGGCAGTATCATCAATTTTCCTTTGAGCTGTCTGGGTTTGATCAACTGGCTGCCAGCTCTTGGGGTTAAAATTAATACAGACATTGACTCCAATTTTGAATTGACTTTTGTATTGGGGTTCTGAAAGGCATTGATATTTTGCTGATCCATGATCTAGCATGATTAAGTTCCCCCAATCAAGGATTAAACTCACATGACTCTTATCGGGCTCGGTATACCTGCAGCATGAGAATTCCATCAAAATGAATGGGAATGAAAGCTGGAAAGCTGGAGGCTAATCATACTAAAGTTCATGCAAACTGAGAAGGCTCCTGATTGCACGTCTCTAGAGGGCTGTCCAGATAAAGATGGTGAGAAGACACTTCCTTGTGCCTGGCCTGATAAATGAAATGCCACGAGGTTCTCATGTTTCATGGCTGTCCTACCAAGAACAACGTGCATCAACTTTGAAAGCTCCTTACCTGTCTTGTTTCGTGCTTTTTCCTTGGCTCCGAAAGAAGTAGAACAGGATGAGATCACGTTGGAACTCATCCCATTTTAACTTCTAGATTACCTTTGAACTTTTTCCTTTCAAACACAAGCAGCAGTCAATTTTATTTAAACTCTGATCGGCCCAACGACTTGAGCTGTTGGCTATTGACCTTAAAGTCACAAGTCCAACCAAGCAGGAGCGGCGGGTAGTTAACCAAAAAATTTTAAAATATTTTATTCATTATCTATATATATATATATATATTAATTAGGAGTGGAAGATAGCATCCTAATATTATTAAGGCCATACCCCACAAATAAATATTATATATTTTTAAATTTTTTTAATAATTTTTTAATAAAATGACATCATAAATCTTACTCAATTTTATCTTACTTTTTAAGTTTTTCTACACTTTTTTCTCTCTCTTCTTTTTCTCGTTCTATTCTCATTTGTCTTTTTATTATTTTTAAAGCATTTAATGAAATTTCATTACTTAATAAATGAGTGCAAAAGCTACCTCATTTTCGTAGTATTGCAACAAAAATATATAAGACATGTTCTTAATATAAGATAAACTATGTATAATAAAACATAACACATCTAAAACCTAGTAGTCTACCAACAAGAACAATTAAAGTTTAGAGCCATTTCTTTTTAAAGCTCTTTGATTTACAAAAAATCTTAGCAAGTATTGATTGTCATCCTTACTGGACAAACTTCACTCTAACTATACATCAATATCGAAAAAAAAATCAATTCATTTCTTTGGTTTTGATTTATGGACTAGCAAAGAGAATCTCTATCAATTTTCAAACCAACAACATAATTCATAAATACGAGTTTTGATGGGTGGCACATGCTACGAAGCTGAAGCCAGCAAGCATTGTTTTTTTTTTTTTATTATTTTACTCTCTTTTTTATAATTCACCACTGAAACACAATTTATTTTTTAAACGTTGAACACAATTTTTTTAAAAAATTGTTGTAAATCTTTTTTTCATTCCGTTTGATTTATATGTTATATAAAATTATTATATATTCTGAATTTTTTGTTTATCGGTTAAATTTTTAACTTTTATTTTTCTTAGTTTTTGATTAGTTGGCTAACTCCGCCCTTGCAACCAAGTATGCCTTAATCAAAGGTTGAGTTTAGATGTATCATTTCCTTGATAGCATTCCGAATAAAAATTAATTTTAATAATATTTTGAAAAGAAAAAAGACAAGAAAAAAAGAATGGAAGAAAAGAAAGCATGAGTGATAGCGTAACGCAATAAGGGTTAATGCTTCCGTAGAAGCAATGTTACTAGCAATGAAGAAGGTAGCTGACTAGGGCACCCGATCAAAAGAAGGAAAAAAATTGAAATTCCTGAACTCCAAAGTCGGTAAAACTTGTCAGATTGGTAACCTATGAGAATAGCCATGAAGGAGTTGTTTACTGTTTTTTAGAATAATCGTCTTGTTAAAACACCAAAATAGAAAAAGAACCAAAAAAAAAAAAATTCAAACTAAACTAGCTGCCGACGCCCACCGGCTTGAGTTGACCAGTTTTATCTGACTTTTTCCTTTTTCCGACAATCATGCCTCTAAGCTGTTGACGTTTTCTGAATTTTCTTTTCTTTCCTCTCGGTTTCGGATATTCTTTTCCTCCCCTCGTATCGCTCTGGTAAAAACCCGCATGCTTATTGCTCTTCTTTTTCTTGCATAAGTGCATGCTCATTGCTTTAGTTTCTGATCAATCCTTATCTTTGAATTATTTACTAGTACAGACTATAATTGTGTAAGGTCATGTGGAAATTGTATGCCCTGTGTCAACTTGTGGTTTGATTATTTATCAACTTATAAGCTCGGAAAAATCAAAAGGCATATAGTTGCTTGTTTAGTTTTGTTTTGCTATCTCTGCATATGCATTTACCAGGGAAATTTCTCTGTTCAATATGTTCCTTAAAGGATCATATTTCGTCATGGGTCTTTAGTCGTCAACAACGTCTTCTCATGACAGGTTTTCTAGACAAGGCTCAGTTTTCTCTTTTTAGTGTTTGAGACATTAGTAGGTTTTAGATTTTCATACTCGAAAAGGAAGAGGGCCAGGGCTTGTTTTCTTCCACGGTAAGCCTGGTCAATTCCGATGCGTTTAAATATAGTATCTAGTGTTCAACTTTGCACAGCTACGAGGAGAATTACTTCGGGCACATTATTTGAATCGACAAACCTCTGATTCAAGTACATTAGTCATGTCCTGTTTTGTTTTTTATTTGCTTGTCTGGTTAGACTTTAGAACTCAAACGAGGATTGAAGGAAAGAAAGCATTCTTTATTATAATTTTCTATGGGACTAGGGCAACGGAAATAATAGATTTTAAAAACATGGATTAGTTGCTTAGGACTGGTCTCGCATTAAATTCCCATTGGTAGCTCCGTCTAGTTACTCTAAGCCAAATTTTACCTTCCATTCATTTATGGTTCTTCTGCCTTTCTTGTTTTGGTTGTCTTTATCTTGCTCTGTTTTTTTGCATTTGCAGAAATGGATAAATTTGCAGCAGCTCCATCCCCATACCCGTTTGCCAGTTATAAAGTTCTTCATCTGGTTTGTTCTCTAATTATTTTTCATCAAGGAAACCTTTCTTTTCCTTATTTTGCACCGATTGTCGCGGGGGGGAAGGGGGGGATCAGAGATGCACGCAAAAGAAGCTAGAAACATAAAAGAGTGCTGCTAAGCCAAATTATGTGAAGTTTAGACAAGCTAGCAGCTCCAAACTTGATGGAATCAACAATGATATCTATCAAGTTATTACTATTTTGTTGATTTTTAGTTAATATTTACAGCAGTTTGTTGTGTATGTTCACATTCAGGTGAGGCATGCACAAGGAGTCCACAATCTAGAATCAGAGAAGAGTCGTGATCCACTAACATCATTTGAATATTTTGACGCTGAACTCTCCTCTCAGGGCTGGCAGCAGGTGATAGACAGCTTGCGATTAGAATCATTTATTATTTGTATTATTTTTCTGTGTCGTCTTCCAGAAGAGTGCTGTAATGAGGATATTGTCAAATATAGCGGTTCGCCCATTTACACATCTTTGAAACAGGTTTGTGATCAGCGGAGATATGTTTGTGCAAGTGGACTGCTTGAGAAGATTGAGGTCGTCATCACTTCCCCTATGACAAGGTACCGGAGTTTTCCTCATATTTCAGTCTCTCCTCTCGTAAATATGACTTAATTACATCCTTGAATATCGCTATCACCCTGACTTCGTCAAGAAATTCCTGAAAACAATTTAGTCTCTCTGAGGGATGTTCTTGTAACCAATCTTCCTCTTCTTTGCAACAAACCCAATTTATATGCCTCATTTGCTCTAGTACGACACTCTTTTCTTAAATCATTTCACAGTGAAAATGTTTAGATATTGGTAATAGACGGCAGGCTTCAATCTCTCATGCTTCAAGAGTTGATTTGGATGAACTTCAAAGTCAACATAATATCCGACATATTTAACATATATATTTAACAAATGTTCCCGTTGTTGTAGCCCCATTGATGCTTTTTAATGGTTAAATTGCAGGACATTACAAACAGCAGTTGGAATTTTTCGTGGAGAAGGCCAGCCGGCTGATCGGTTCTATGTTACTCCGTTTGAGGAGGAAAATGTAAAGAATGCTGAGACATCGACTTTCAATCGCCTACCAATCATATCATATGAACTTTGTCGAGAACGTATGGTATGTTGCTGACATCTAACTACAGCATAGGTTAGGCGGGCTCACATGCCTCTTCTCAGACTTACACAGCATTATAACAGCTATGCATTTATTATTGAGAACATGCTAGACAGACATTATCATCGGGGTCATTGTTTGACACCATTTTCTTTTGGCATTCACCTTTAAATAATCCTCATCCACCCGTTAATCAAGCAAGTATGGACCATGTTGTCTTATCTTCACATGGAGGATGCACTCTTTAGTTGCTATGTTTGGTTGGAAAGAAAGAAAAATAGTAGAGGAGAGGTTAAAAAGTAATGAGAAAAGGGAAAAAAAATGGAGAGGAAGGAAAATTGTTCTTCCATCCTTGCGTGTGGTAGGAATGATGAGAAAAAAAAGGAATAAAAGAGATTATAGGTAAAGTTTGAATATAGTAGTTAATTTAAGTTGAATGAGACAATTAGACGGAAGAGAAAAGAACAAATATACCTATTTTCTAATCCTATCAAAAAAGAAATATTATTTTTTTTTCTTTTTTCCCTCTTACCAAACATAGCAAAGTTATAGAGTTATGAAAGCTTGTGTTTTCATGTTTTTTTTTTTCTCAATTCTAAAATGTTGAATTCAATGTAGGGAAAATATGAATGTGACAAGAGAAGATCCATCAGCCTGTACCGTTCTCGTTTCCCTGATGTTGATTTTTCATTGGCAAGTATTCTTTAGTCACGGTTTTCCCCGCGGTCTTGGTTGCATTCCATTGATCTTAAAATAGCTTGCTGCCCCTTGAGTACAAGTTTTCATCAACATTAATACTACACTTCTAATGTTCAGATTGAAAGTGAAGATGACGTTTTGTGGAAAGGAGAAAAAGAATCCCATGAAGCAGTTGTAGCTAGAGGAATGAAGTTCATCAAATGGTGAGGTGCTCAAAATCATTTTCCATTGGTTACAAAACTTGGGCCGGCTGTTGTCACACATGATAACAAAAACCATAATTGCTGAAATCTAGACTAGCAGTGTTTATCATGAAAACGAGATAGGCACATAGAAGTTATTATAGCTCCTTCTTGGTTGAAAGCAAAAGCCACTTGTACTCAACTTGCCTTTAATTTTCTAGGTTGTGTGGACGAAAGGAAAAGGAGATAGCAGTGGTCAGCCATGGTGTGTTCCTGCAGCAAGCAATGACTGAACTTATTAAGAGCAATAAGTGTTGCCCCTTAATGGAAGGTGATCCACTCAGCCGGTGAGTATCATATTTCTCTTTAATTCATGAGTGCTAAATTGACTAACTGCATATTGTCCTCACCACAACCTGATCGAAACATTGACTCCTCAACCTCTTTGCTGGATGCCTAAGCAATCCTCTTTTAATATTCTTTCTTATCTATATTAGGTAGGAGAGGATTAATTTCATCACACTTCCATTTTTGTTTCCTTATCTTTGATTTTCATTTTATATAGATATGTCTAAGTCTATACCATCAACTTTATAACACAATATTGACCGACAACAACCTTTTTTATTCATGATATTGTAAGCATGAAACATGATTTTACAAATCTAACCAACTCATATAATTGCATTTTGTCGTATTATTAAGCAAATATTAGAACGACCCTTACCATTTTTGTAGCCTCTAAGGTTACTACAAATAAGATTAATTTGATAAAGTACCTTTATGCATGCTTTGTAGTGTATCTTGTATTCATATGAATATGAAATATAGTTTTATTTCGGCATTGGTGTGTTACCATTGACTCGCTTTCAATGTTTTTAATTTTAATTAATGACTGATCAGAAGGCATCTATTAAACTGTTCATGCAGATTTAAAAATTGTGAAATCCGATCCATAGCCATTTTTTATGAAAGGTGAGCATGCAAATTTGGTATTATTTTAAAAAAATTAAAGAACAAAAAATTTAAAAATATGTATATAAAGGCGTTTATGCTCATTCTAGTTTCTCTTTTGTAGCGTAATGGGTTTGGAATCAGATTCCTTACCAACCACTATCCATTGTGGACGAATCCCTTACGGGCTTGAGCTCCCAAGAGATTCTGCCAAGGAGAATATATCAGTGGAGGAAGTGACCAACTGATATCCAGATTGAACACTGACCGCTAGATCATAGCTAGGTGCTTTCCGAACAATTTTCCTTTCGATCTACTGACTACTTGCCTTTCTTTCTTCGGACACCATATCATTTCCAAACGAATAATTAAAAAAAAAACCCTGTGATAAGGTTGCTACGTGTATATATATATATATATCTGCATCCTGGATGCAGATGTAGCTAAGAACGCCAAGTCGGCTTACTACTTTATGTTTGGTCGTTCTTATCAATTTGGTTATGACCGATTTGCCATCGCTGTTGTTTTACTATTACAAAGACCCACTCTTTTCTTATATTTCTAACTTTAAATAAGGAAAGTCCGCTCTTAATTACATTGTCTTCCACGGGGCACTCTGTTTTTTAAAGTTACAATTTCTACATTTTGTTCTATTCCTATTCTATCATAGTCAATCAAGTTTCATTAGTTTATCCTCTGCTTGCTTACAACATCATTTGGATTTTTCCCCCTAAGATACAAGAGGAACGAATAAGACAATGCCATTTGAAATTTTGGACGTTTGATGGGTAATGACGTTGCCCATCTTTCATAAGCATATATATATATATCTATCTATGGGCACCCACGATGTTCAACTTATAATAGCTTCAACCCTTTGAAATCTTGAAGTATCTAAGATGATCTTAAACTACTTGTTCATGGCACTTAGGCTCATAAAGTTAATACTTTAAGCTATTGTGTTAAGATAGTATTTTGATTCATTGTGACAAAATTATTAGCGTCAAGTTTTGAGCTGTGCGTCAACAATAAGGTCATGTTTGGTTGGGGGAATGGCTAAGCCATTCCCTCTCTACTCCTTACAAAATTTTATCCCCTTATTTGGTTTGTTTTTGGAGAAGGAATAGTCATTCCAAAAGGAATGGCTATTCTTCAAAATTTGGCAAAAACTTGAAATAGCTAGTACCATCTTCTCTCATGGAATTAGCTATTTCACACCCATGAAAATAAAATTTAAACATTTTGGACTAAAATATCTTTATTTATTTTTAAAAATTACAAACTTAAACTTATAAAATTAATATTTTAAATTAAAATTAAAAAATTATTAATATTTTCATATTTTAATTATAATATATTTAAATTATAAATAAAAAATTAATATTTTAAAATATTAAAATTTTAATTATTAAGTGGAATTTAAATTAAAAATGAAAAATGCAAATAGAGAAAAATAAATCTTATTATAATAAAAAGGTTAAGTTATTAATTATATATTATAAAATATCTTGAATTTAAAATTCATTAAAAGTATTTATATTTTCATAATAATAATATTTATATTATAAATTAAATTACCAATTATTAATATTTTAAATCAATTATAAATTATTAATATTTAAAAAACAAACTAAAAACAAATAATCATAATAGCATTTAAATTATAAATAAAATAGTAGTATTTTATAATATTAATGATTAAATTATAAATAAAATATTAATACTTAAATAATCAATTATTAATATTTAAAAAATATAAATTATTAATATTTAAAAGATAAAATTAAATAAAAATAAATAATCATAATAAAATTTAAATTATAAATAAAATATTAATATTTAAATGATAATTTATTAATATTATAAATAAAATATAAATTATTAATATTTAAAAATAAAATAAAATAAAAATAAATAATCATAATAACATTTAATATTAATGATTAAAGTATAAATAAAATATGAATATTTAAACTATCAAATTTTAATATTTTAAATAAATTATACATTATTAATGTTTAAAAATAAAATAATTTAAAAATAAACAATCATAATAACATTTAAATTATAAATAAAATATTAGTATTTTATAATGTTAATTATTAGACTATAAATAAAATATTAATATTTAGAAAATAAAATAAAATAAAATAATCATATATATATAATAAAAGGTATTTTTATCTTTTTATTTTATATTCATTTTTTATTCTAAAGTTATTGTTACCAACCAAACACTACAATAGGTTATAATAATTATTCTTGTTCTATTCCATTTGTCATACCAAACTACGTAATACTTATTCTATTATATTCTCACGTAATAACTATTCTATTCCATTCTTATTTATTCTGTAAACCAAACGTGTTATAATTGTTTTAGTATCTAATTCTCCTTCTCCCATTCTCATTGTTTGAAATAATTAACAAAATATGCTGTAAAGTAAACTCCCATGATTTGGTTCCATCTACATTTGTCAACTCCTAAAATGCTAGAGCAACAAATTCAATCCGATGATTTAAGTAATTTATAAAATATCTCATCAAAAGAAGGTTTTTTAAAAATTAAAGTTGAATGTTCGTTTTACAAATTTAAAATTTTCATTTTTGAAAGTGAAATTTCAGTGCGCGTATAAGAAGAGACGTGTGATTGGATTAATTTTCTTAGTGCATGAAAACTAATGCTCTGAATTTGGGCCGATAAAGGAAGACTTTTAGGCTTTTTTTTTAGTCATTTGGCAAAATGATGGAAAATGGAAACTTAGTCAGCTGAAATAAGATAAAAAAGGAAATAACTATAGTCGTGGGTGCAACGTTGAGTTCCTTAGTCAAACCGTCTTGCATTGTTATTGAGTTGTGGCAGACAGTGGAAAGACTAACTATCGTTGAGGAAATTTCCTTTAGCTCAGTTGGATATGGAGAAAAAGCCAGTGTTGCCCAACTTGACATAGTCATCTCAATTCTCAGCATCAAATCCTAAACAGCTTTGGGTTTTATTCAAAAGGCCTTAATATGTGAACATGGGAAGGGCCTGGATAATTGTTTTACTTTGGAAAGAGATTACTGGTTAGCTTGTATTGCGCCCATAGCTTAATTAGTGGGTTAGTATGGATTTTTAAGGAGTTAAACACAAAACTTGATTAATTACTAACATTCTGCAATGAACAGTCTACACAACAACGAAAGTAAATTGAGTTTAGTATGTCAAATTATATGTTTTCCCAATTAAAAGAAATAATATTGGAGATTAATAGGATTTAGCACTAAAAGTTTGACTGATTTTTCAGTCATTTTCTTACTTTTTTTTTTAATTATTAAGGTGCATCAGTTTTTTCCTCCATCTCTGCCGTTGAATCAATATTATGCTAGATCCATACCAAATCCTAATCGACTATTCAGTGATACTCTCACCCCTCCCCCTAGAAAATGTATAATGTACAAGTATGGCAGGGATAACTTTGGGTTCCAATCCAATGGTTGTGAGGTTCGGGTGTTTGCCAGCAATTTGCGTCCCAATAGGATTAAGAGGCTAACGACATTGGCCCAAATGCTTCTTAAGATTAAAAGCATTGGGTTTGGACCTGGATTTGCATTCCTAGTCTCGTCTACCAACTTTATTTTTGCTTCTGCTATTTGCCAAGTGAATTATTTGACCAACCCATTAGTCTCATTGCACTTTGAACCTTTTCTGTTTTCTCTTTTGTTTGTTTACTTTTTTTGGCCAATATTAAAACTATATGTTAGAATTTAAGGGTTTTTATTGTTTTGTTTTCTTGTAAGTATATTACTGCAGCTGTTGAGGCGGAGGCTTTACTAGGTCATGACAGGGGAGCTTTCTTTATTTGAGCTTTTGGTTTGCATATTGCTTTCGGCTCAAAATTAAAAGATTAGTGGGAAACCCAATGTATAATCCCAGTTTGAACTTGACCAGAGGCTGTTTTTCCTCGTGAGGATGCTAATTAATCCAAGCAAAATCAATTATTAATTGTAAAATAAATAACTAATTATGTTACGAATCTCATATTAATAAGAGATGGAGTTGGTCTTGAGTATAAAAATATAAATTTTTTATCACTTATTAAGCATATCTTTTGAATTGAAAATGTGAACTTGTGATTTATAAGTTTATTTAAATTTTATTTTTAAAGTTTACAATCGTACAAGATTTAACTTAAATTTTAACTCGTGATGTTTGATATCAGAACAAACTTATATCTTCAGTGATGTGTATCTCATGAAAAAGATGAGAGTCAAGATAGTTCCGAATTAGTGTAAAAGTTTTTCTTTTTTGCAGGTAAAAAGTCATTGCAACGAAAGCGTTGTACAATTTAGTAGAATAAAATGCTACTATATCAGTAAGAGATAGATTAGGTTTTTTAGTTTATAAATATGTATTTTTCATCACTTATCAAACATATTTTTTATATTAAGAACAATAACTTATAATTTATAAATTTAATTAAACTCTATTTTCAAAATTTAAAACTATACGAAGTAGGAGCACGGATGTTTCTGTCACAATAACTATTCTTTAAAATAATTAAAAAAATAAATAATCTCTAAAATAACTAAAAAAA
This sequence comes from Theobroma cacao, assembly GCF_053813885.1. Classification (NCBI taxonomy): domain Eukaryota; kingdom Viridiplantae; phylum Streptophyta; class Magnoliopsida; order Malvales; family Malvaceae; genus Theobroma; species Theobroma cacao. The sequence continues at coordinate 3,701,921 of NC_142646.1, read as the reverse complement.
TAAATAATTAAATGCAACGATTCGGACCAACTGACTCAGTCATCATTATTTGTTCCACCATGCACATGTGGACGCATACTTAGCCTAAAAAAGGCCGTAATTATAAAGGTTTGAAACTTTGAACACCCAATTCAGTAAAGGTCTTTGTGGGGTCATTCAACTGATGCATTATTCTTTATTTATTCATTGCCTTAAAATATTTGTCACGATTGCCTCTTTCTCTCTCTCTCTCTCTCTATATATATATATATATACAAAGAAAACTATAATTTTTCTTTCTTCTATATTTGTTTCTTTAAATTGTTGGTTAATCCAAAGCCCATGGAGCTGGAGCTCAAAATTAAAGATGGTAGGGTAGGGGGATGAATGAATGGTAGTTCTATCTGTACAAATCCAGGCTACCTATATGATTTAATTATTTTTTTAAAAAATATTGTTAATTTTATTTATTGTACTAGTTTATGTCGCAATTTAAATTCAATAGTATAAGTCAACACATTAAAATATACGAATATTTTATAGATAATATTAATATTCTGAGTTGTTTTATCACACTTGTTAATACGCTATTATTATACATACATATAATATTAATTATATTATTACATCTTAAATTAATTAGCACATTTGTAGACATGGGTTGAGACTTATAAAAAATTAATACTTTTGTCTAAGATTTTTATTATGAAAATGCAAAATAGAGATTGTTCAGCTTATTGATCTGATTTATATATACACAAGAGACCAAACTGAAACCTTTACTTGGGCAGCTTCATTAATGGGGCATGTTCTCAAGTACTAAATCAAATGAAAAGGAATTGAGTAGGTAGCTAGATATATATATCCATCAAGAAAATTCCTTAAACAATACAAGTATTATCAATTAATGCTTTTACTGAAAATTAATGCAGATATATATCTTGAATGTTTGACTACTTCTAATAGAGCAACGTAGCGGGAGAATGGTCCGCCTTGTAAATTGCAGTCGAGTTTCAAGAGAAAAAGCTAGGAAAAACAAGGAAATTAACAATAAAAAAAAAAACACAGGGAAAGAACAAGCAGAACGGGACTAGGGAGACTCTTTAGAGTCACGCGTACAGCATGGTTCACACGTACACAGTCAAAAAACCCATAATCCCTGCTTTACGTTGCATGGATTGAATATTATTACTACTACTACCAAGAATCAAAGTAAACCCCTACATGTTCCATGCTCTTCCGCTGACGCGTCACCATTCCCATTGCCCTCCCTTCCGTTATATATATAAGCCTTCCATCCCTGCCCACGGCGTTATACAAACAACGTTTTCCAAATTTCCAAAACACGAGTATAGAGCCTGTCTTGTTTCTTCCTCCCCAACTAATCTTTTCCTTCGATTTCTTTATTCTAAGTTTTCTGGTAAGGTGGCTAGCAGTTGCATATCAGTTATATTTGATTAGTTTAATTATGATGTGGGTTTTCTGGGAAATGTTTACGCATTTTAATGGTATATATATATTTTGTTTCATTCGTGTTCTACCTACTGGATGTAAATGAAGGAAAATTATAGTATATCAGATTAGATTTTTTGAAAGTTCTTGGGTATGGAAGTCAGACTGTATTTTCAAAGTCCCTTCCATTGACATTCGCATTACTTCCTTCTTTCACCAAATAAGGAATGTTATGAGCCAGTTACGTCCTCTATTTCCTTCTTAAATTCCACCCCTTTTCCTTCTCCTTGACTTCGACTATCGAATATGCATGCTCTCATAATTATTTAATTAGTTGTTATGAGTAGAGATATGAACCAGCCTAGAAAATACTGAGAGTCTCTCTATATAAGAAGCTAGCTTTATACGTACATTTACTTCCATTACAATTTCTCATTTCTAGCTATTTGTGTCATTGACATTTCTCTTCTTGCTCCATTTCCCTTCTTTTTGTAAGAAGCATTTTTTGTTCTTTAATTCAATTTCCATTTGCACAGAAGATGGATACCACAGCAGCTCAATTTCCATACCCATGGCAGCGTTGCAAAATCATTCACTTGGTATGTGTGTATATATAGTTATATATTACTACCAATTCTTTTGATACTATTAAAATTACCTTTCAACGATGTAGAGTACCTATTGGGAATGCTTGAAGCTGCCTAGTCCTAGACCCCACATGCATTAAAATTTTGCTCAGTAAATGGCTTTTTTTATTAAACCATAGACTATATTATTTTCAGGTGAGGCACGGACAAGCTATGCATAATGTAGAAGGAGACATTAATCGTGAGGCACTGTTGTCTCCTCACCTATTTGATGCAGAACTCTCCCCACTTGGCCTGCAGCAGGTAATAATAATTAATGGCTTGTTATCATCAAACTGTCATAATCGATTCAACCTGAATGAACTCCACAACTATTTTTTGATATAATCATTGTTCAATCTTTCCACTTTCCTTCAGGTTGATAGACTGCGAAAGGAAGTTCATGCTAGTGGGATGCTGAAGAGGATTGAGTTAGTCGTCACTTCCCCTTTGTACAGGTATAAAACTCGAAATTGCCTGAACTTCAAACTTTTGCGAAGGACTTTGTAGGTTTTGAGATTAGTACTTATCAAATTCCATATCCCAAGCTCAAGATCCAATCTATGGAAAACCAAATCAAAGAAACACTTGCTTGTTTAAAAAAATTTTTAACATGGCTAATGTTGGTGCTGTAATCACTGCAGAACAATGCAAACAGCTATTGGAGTTTTTGGTGGTGAAAGCCTTGGAGAAGGAGGGAATGACAACTTTTCTGCAATATCAGCTGTCAGTTGGCCCCAAATTATGGCAGTTGAGCTTTGTCGAGACAAAATGGTATGGCTGATATCTATCGTGTTAGGCGATTTCTTAACATATAATTACCTGAATTCTACCACTGTTTGGACTTTTATATTGATGCATTAATTCCTTTACTGAAGGGGGTTCGTCCTTGTGATATGAGGAGAAGGGTCAGCGACTGCCAAGCTCTTTTCCCTTCGATTGATTTTTCAATGGCAAGCACTTTAGCTACTCTATCTTTAACAGGATTTAAGATTCTGATATCTTCAATATTTTATCATGGTTAAAGAATTCAAGTTTTACATGGGTTCAGAAACCCGAATGAAATTGATCTTTTGTCTTTTGGTCTTCGTTCAGATGGATGGGGAAGAGGATTCTCTGTGGAACCCGGACGTTCGAGAGCCCGATGAAAAAGTTTCTGTGAGGATGGCCCAGTTTATGAAATGGTAATAAGTCGCAATTTTCTCTCAGAACAGTCAGAAGAAAAATCTTGGGTTGCAAAATGGCAAATCTAATACATTAACAATTCAACTTTCTTTCAATTTATCCCATGTTCCAGGCTGTGGACAAGGCCAGAGCAGGAGATTGTTATTGTGAGCCATGGCATAATCCTGCAGCATATACTGTATGTACTTGGAAATGACTCCCACCCAACAGTTAGATCAGCTTTATGCCAACGGTGAGCGTTAATTAATTGTCTATATATATATGTTCTCCTCTCCTTTAGACAAAACTTGATTCTTTGCTTGCCTTCGAAATTTTTCAAAGTTTCTGACTGATGAGGGATTGCCTCTTATCTGTGTTTTCAGCTTTGGCAATTGTGAGCTTCGTTCGGTGGTCATCGTGGACAAAAGGTAACCATTTGTTTGTAAATTTAGAGACAATCCGATCGACAACCTTGTACGCTTTTAATTTCAAATGCTCACTCAACTGGTTTTTGCAACATGCAGCCTTATGGGATCGGATTCACCTCTTTGATCACCAAGAGAAGTTGCAAAAGAGAACGCGTTAAGGAAGTTTCAAACTAATTGGAGTCTCTGACTTTTGAAACATTAGACTCACTGTGTCAATAATAGGGGGTAGTCTTAAGGATTCTTTCATCTTCTTACCAAATTGCATTCTTTTCTTTTTAAGGTTGTTTGATCAATTCAAGTCTGTTTCCATTGTAAAATAATTGATCGTTAACATGTGTTCCCTATTCTTTATACATGGTGAATAAATATGTATTTTGTCAAATTCAATGTACACTCATTGTCCTGTTGGGCAATTGTAATTGGAGTGGAATAATTTATGGAGAATCAGCATTTCTTCTTGTTTTCCTATCCCAGTCTCTGCTGCAAAAGGAAAGCAACATGACTCAACAAATTGTTCAATTTTCTTGTAACATGCATCGAATCTTTAACACCAACAATGCACCCGAACATTTATCTCATTGGTTGATACATAATCTTCTATCTAAAGAGCAGAATTCGAATCCTCTCTCCCCAATTATAAAAAAAAAAAAAACTTTAACACCAACAACTTATACTAAAAGCAAATGGCTTAAATAGGCATCATCTGATCAACTTCGGTGTAACAACATTATTCATTAGGACAAATGAGGGAAACTACAATGGATGTCTTCTCACCCAAAAATTGCCATTTGTTTCAAACGATTCCACAGGCATAGACATGAGTTTGATGTAGAGACAAAATTTTCTTTTTCTATTTTCTTGGTGTGCCGTCTTCAATAGATGAAGAGGTTGTTGTGTTGATTAACAATTTGAAGTAATCAAACTTAATGGAACACTACTCGACATATGACTGATTTCTCAAAGTACTCCATATTACTAGCAAATGTTTACTCATTGCACTATGATTTCCTGACAAGCATGTAACCTACTACAACTGAGAGGAGGAGGAAGAAAACAGCAGCAATGAAGTTGACATTGGGTGACTTGGTGGGTTTCTGGCTATTTTCTGCGCTGGTAATTTCTCTGCTCTTTTCTTCGAAAGAGCTAGGCGCTGAAGAGTAGGGGACCACTACATCCCAAAAAGATCTAGTGATCACTCTGAGGGCTTCTTCTTCGGGTTCCAAGATTGTTGAGGCATCATTTGGAGTTTCCATGGACATCAACTCAACACAATGATCTTTTAGAACCTGCACAGCATGAAAGCACTAAATCAGAACAATCTCTAAACAAATGAAAATTTTGTTCTTTTGAAAAGAGACAATAATAATAATAATAATAATATTAATAACAAACCTCAAGTGTCTCGGATGATTGTAGATAGTCACTGATAAATGTACCCGCCAACCAAGGAACAAAGACCCTCCGAGGTAATGAAAGATTGCAATTTTTCCTATTAGAAATTGTTTAGCATCTAGCAGATATCATCAATATTGCACAAAATAAGGGGAATATATCAACTTTCATTCTTTCAACTTGTTAACGAGTAAAGCAAGACTCAATTAACAGGTTATCTCTGAGGTGCAAGCTTGAAAATGCAGGAAAGAAAAAAGTTATAAAGCAATTGAAAATAGTGAACATGTAAGCATGAATAAATAAAAGCACATGCCATTTCGGGAAGTTACTTGTGGTACAGATGTGGCAAATGCCTCCTATTTTTGCTTATGTAATCAATATTGCAGCCACAACATAGTCGAAAATCTCAACTTCAGTAGAATAATCCATGATAATAAACAATGCACAGTAATTCAGTGGAAGAAAAACTATAGCAGGGATCTAAACAACAGAAGCTTCATGGCTCAAATGGATTGATAGAGAAAATGTAAAATTAGCAATTGATTGACTGAGACAAGAAATAAACATTCTAATCACAGTTAGGTTCTTTTTACTAAAATAAAGACCATATATTAACAACACCGCTAACGCACCTCAAGGAACGCAAAACAAGTTGGGAAACTGGCTTTTCAGATGATAAATCATTGCTTTCTTCCATAATTCCGTCGTCAGTTAGCCCTAGATCTCCATCTGCTTCATCACAAATGATATCCAGCCTGCTTTGCAAACTCCTGATGATATCATCCTGATCACAGCCATATCAGATTGAACAAGACAAGAATATCAAACCCATGTAGCTCAAGAGAAAAAGACCGTTCATTTTTCTTGGATTGAAAACATATAAAAAACCTTTAGACATTGGCATTTCAAGATAGTACTCATCGCAATATTAAAGAATTACAACATGATGGTTTTTGAGAATTTAGGACGTGATATAAATGAATAGAAACTGCACCTCAATAAAGATGAAGGGAAGATAAAATATGCTAGCTGCTTACTTAAAGCCTACCAAATGAACTATGACATGTCAAATAAGATAAAATACTACAATACATGAAAAAACTTGCACCATATAAGTGCACACAAAAACATAATTTAAAACTGAGAGGCATGCTGATTTTAGTTTCAAACAAGGTGACAAAAAGCTCAAAGAGACTTTTCCAACCAAAGTTTTAGTGTCAATATGTTATAAGTGTCTTTGGATGTGCAAGAGGATCTGAAAACCTAGGAATCTAGGGGCACATATTTATCCTGAACTTGGTCATCAGGCATAACTCAACTAAAACCAGATAATTCCATAAATTGAATCCCAATTTTTCTGTTCCAGATATCTATTTGAATAAACATTTGGAAACATACTTAACTTGGTCATTTTTCATATTCATCTCATGTAGAGAGGCAACATCTAATTCTATTTATTTCTCAGGACAGGCATTTCCAAACTCTTGAAAGTTGAAAAATTAAAGCAAGACCGAGTTATCATCTAAATCAATAAATAAATTTCAAATTAGAAGTAACACAGTACCTTTATATCAGCAATAGCCTGTGAAATTGGTTCCTTGGAATTCAAGAATGAAAAGGAACATACCGAGCCAGTAAAACTAACAACACCTACAACATCTTTCTGGCTGCATGCTTCACAAAATATAAACAAATTACTAAATGTTAGAAACAATAATATAACAATGTGAAAACATAATCAAGTTCAAAATTGAAAAAACCAGAGCACCTTCAATATACATATCCTTCATGAATGGTAGAAGCAACTCCACTTCATGCAAACCATCTGTTTTGCATGTCTCATCATTAACAACCTAAACATATAAATAGGATCAGAAAAATTACTAACAAAAGGTGAAGAATTTATTTAAAACTTAAGGATGCAAATGTAGATTAGAGTGACTGTCACCAGGTGTCCATCAATCAGGGCTTTTGCCCCTCGCAGCTCTTTTGCATAAATTGAAATTCCATTGCGGAGAACATCACTAAGCGTCTGGGAATTGGATGCTTTCCCTTGATATATTGGCAGTCTGGGAAACATAACTCTGTCAATAAGAAATGCCTATAAATATTATTTTGATGCTAGAATTGGTCAGCTGAAGAATGTCACCATATATATCATGAGAACCAACAATGTGGAAGAGAAACTAAGTTGCAAGTTAAGTCTTGTTATACAGTAAGCCTAATGTTTTAGCCAAAAGGACCATATAGAAGCCATGACCAAGCTGGCAAAAGTACATGCTAAGACAAGTAGTGTGAATTCCAAATGGACCTAAGGACAAGTTCAACTAGTCTTCTTACACCAAATAATAAAGCTTTGCAATGGTAAAGAACTTTAATTAAGATAAAGTAGAGGAATAGATAATACAAGTTACCTAAGATCAAAGTTGTACAAGCACTTAAAAGTTTGAAGGGAAGTTAAGACTCTTCCCATTTTGAAGTCACAAGGCTGCAAACTGCTTGATGTGATATTTGAGGACAGTGTACAATTCCGACATGTCCATCTACAAAAAGTGTATTTTCAAGTCAAAATGTGAATGAACTTTAATAAAATGAAGAAGTGGAACATTTTTAACTAAAAACAACTATGGACCTTAAATCTTATAAGTACCTCCTTGGACTGTAACATATGTGAATAAGCAGTCTTTCATCCATGTCATCGTCACAAAATGATATTGCTTCAGCAACTCCTTTCACTGTCTGCGAAAACCATTCCATTTACTTGAGATCATACATTGGTGAAAACAAAACTTCAATGAAATTTTCAAACACGAAAACAGGACAAACTCGTAATAAAATGAAGCAAACCTGGCAAAGCACCATGGTAGAATTCTTGAATGCGGCCTCACTAGCCCACACATAAATACCCACTACTTTCATTCCACCCACCACCATCCTCGACACCTTAATGAAACAACATTTACAAAATTTATTTACTTAAGAAAAAAAAAGAAAAAGAAAAACCGCATTCAATTACATTATTCGAAGTTAAAAAAGAAAGGGTACCTGGCGAGCGTGTTCAGCGACCCAATCCTTGTCAATGACCAAAGAAGAGGAAGAATCAGATGTCCGAGATTTGGGTTTCGACCCCTTTTTACTGTCGAATTTGGACGCCTCCAAAACCGAACAAACTGGCTGTCCGGCATCGTTCTGAGGTGTTGGTACTAAATCGAACACGAAGCCTCGTTCCAGATACGAGCTCAGCTTCCCTATCACCAGACCAACCTGGACTTATAGCCAGAATTTTAAAATTTATATCTGTAATTTTATTTCAAGTTTTTCGTATAAAACATAAAATTGAAAAATGAAATGGATTGGAACCTGGGCAGGAAGTGAAAATTGGGAGAGGCGATCCTCAGCTAGCTGGAGTTGAGTTTCGTCTCCGACCACAGCTTTCACCATGACTTTTGACTGTCACTAACAACAGATCGAAGAACGTCTGATTCCAGAGAAACGTTACACCATACAAGAAGAAGAAATCAAGAAAAATATGAGTAAACGGCGCCGTGCCGCCCTTTAACTGATACGTTGGATAGAGGACATGGGCCTTGGCGTTTCTGCAGTTCGTGTCGGCCTCGGACTTGGGATTCTCGTAGCTTTTGGGCTGTAATGGGCTTCGTCAGCTCTCTCCTTTGGGCTTTGGTTGTCCTAACTCATTGTAGTAAAACCTTTCTTAGTATTATTACGTACAAATAAATATAAGATTGTTAAATGAAAAAGCAAAACTGGCGCCTAAATATTAAATTTAATTTAAGAATAATCTCAAATATCCCACTCTTCAACCGTTACCTTGCACAAACTTAACTTCACTCTATATTGGAGTTGACATTCATGTATTCCATATTCGATATTAGTTCTGGAAATGCGGGCTGCCATGCCAATGTCTGCTGCCCTTGCTTTTCAGGCTTTTTTGACTTCTACTTTGTCTTTGTTTCTTCCCCTCTCTTTTGAACAGTTTTGAAGTGAAACGATCCCCCAGTTTCCCCCACTGCATTTGCAGCACAGGAAGCGCAGAAGGCCATCAGTTCAGCGCATTAAATTAACGTTCGTATCCACATGGGGATAGGGGTGTATTTGCTGGAGTCACTGGCGCCGGGAATATGGTAAAAACCCAACTGTTCTGAGTTGGCCTTGCCATAAATATAAATATAGTTTGCCATTAAAATATTGTACCCTTTTTTCCTTAGAGTATGCGTGAAACAAGGTTATTTCCCAAGTTATTACCCAAGTTGCTCCAACACAAAACAGGACAACAAATCAACTGTTTGACCCTCTTTTCGTTACGTTGTACTAGAGAATCTCCGCCTCTGCAACACAAAGCAATACAGAAAAAGGATTAAATTAAATTAAAATTAAATCAGAATTTGTCATCTAATCAACGGGAAGGAGCCTGCCTCTCGACCTTTTTGAGGATGGGTCCGCCGCAACATTTTTGCACTTTGGTCCAAACCTTCGGTAACATAAGCTGGTGGCATAAGATTTGAGAATGGGTTTTGGATGAGAGGCTGGAAAGTTCAGTAATGCGACTGTGAGTGGAGTGGCAGCTGGTAGGTTAGCTGATGGAATACAAAGAATATTCCCTTCAGAATTTAGTGCAACTTAAATCAGGGCTTTACACAATTGATTGGTTACACATAATGACAAATATTTTTTTTTTTTTGATGAGGATCCAAAATAGAGGACCACACCGTGATAGTGCAGTTAGTTCCACCTAAATTATTAATTTTGCCTAATATTTTTCAAATGAAACCTCTATCATATTTTTAAAATAATATTTGCGGTCATTATATTACAAAGTAATCAAGAGCCTAATTTTTTTAATTAAAAAAGAGAATTTTATTCTTTAAAAAAAAAATTATATATCAACTAATGAATAGGACTCGAATCTTGCTTTTTAAGCAAAAAATTATACATTAATCAATAAACATTATTCGAGTGTAACCTAAAAATTATGTTGTCGTTAAGCGAGTTCAAAACTGAATTTCCAATTCAATAAGGAAATAAGAATGGAAAGGGTTAGCTGACTGGAAAAAAAGGGAGGGCAATTCCTAACTTTTGTATCCAATAGACCCGACCAACTTCATCTAACACGAAGCTGAGGAACATACAAGTAGAAAACTGCTCTAAAGTCATTTTCCCTTAGATAATGACTTATCATCTACCTACCCTTCTGTCTACAATTTTATAACATTAGAAAGCTTAATGCTTCCTTAATCTATGGTAATTCCCCATAATTTTGTGACTGTTAATGATCTTCTCTCTGTGACAGGCTTTTTTTTTTTTCTCGATGTTTGGTAGCTTTAGATTTTGTTTAATTGTTCCTTTCACCGGATGGACCCACCACCAACAGCTTCACTCACTGGCAGACAAAAAGCGAATAAGTCCGCTGCTCTGGAAACGTTCTCCAGAGACAAGGATCACTGGGAAACTAGAAAAATGAGGGAAGCTTTCCGCAGTTGATTTGATCCGCCCATAGATTTACTCCTGTCTCTAATTTCCAAACAAAAATTATACTACAGCACTGTTAATTTTACCAAATATAATAATTCAAGGTAAGTTTTTTTATAAAAAAAAAAAGAAAAAAGAAATACATTTTGCACCATGCTTTCGCTTTTGACAACCTTATAATTGGCTAATTAATTAATTAATTAATTTTGAGGAATGCTTTCACGCATCTTCAATATTTCCCTTGTCAATCAATCCACCAGCTCCAGCAGGGTCCACCACGCCCATATCGCTCATAACCAAACCTCAATTTTCCGCCGTTTTTCGTTTCCAATGGAACCCTAAGGCTGTCTTTTCTTTAAAAAAAGAAAAAGAGAAACCCGAAAACCTCTCGAACATCCTCCAATGGAAAACTACTCCTACTCTTCTTATCCCGGTTCCGGCGACTCTTCGCCTCGTTCTCGAGAAATTGACTGCGAAAACCAGTCATGGGACGAGCCGCCATCGACTAATAGTAATAATAATAGTACTGCTAATTGTAAGGTTAAGTTTATGTGCAGTTATGGGGGCAAAATCCAGCCGCGTTCACACGATAACCAGCTGGCTTATATCGGAGGAGATACGAAGATCCTGGCCGTTGATCGCAATATCAAGTTCTCTGCTATCATGGCTAAGTTATCTTCGCAGTACGGTGGAGACTCTGAGGTTTGTTTCAAGTACCAACTTCCTGGTGAAGATCTCGATGCTTTGATTTCCGTTACGAATGATGAGGATCTCGAGCACATGATGTTGGAATACGATCGGTTGCATCGTGCCTCCGCGAAACCGGCCAGGTTGAGGCTGTTTTTGTTCCCGTTGAATCCATCGTTGGTGGCGTCGGGATTTGGCGGGAGTGAACCGAAGTCGGAGCGGCAATGGTTCGTTGACGCGTTGAATTCGGTGCAGGTTCAGAATATGGATGGCTCTTCGCCTCCATCTGCCGCGCTGCCGGCGGCGAATCCCGATTTTCTCTTCGGTTTGGATAAGGTGAAATTGCCGGATTCGGTCCCTCCGCCGGTGGCGGCGGTGGTTCAAGAGGTGGTTACGAAGGATGTGACAGCAGGATCGGACTGCGGATCGGAGGATCGGCACGTGATCGGAGAGCCGGTGGTGTCTCCGGCGGAGATTCAGAGGCAGATCCAGGAATTACAAAGACTGCATATTGCTGCCACTCTAGAACAAGGCGTTGTACAAAGGAAAATCGATGAATCCAATCCCAGAGCTTACAACAATACTCAAGATTATCATAAAGTGTCAGATAAAATCGCTACGTCACCAGCTCCAGTATCAGTTCCGTTACAAATGCCGATTCCGACGGCATACTTCCCGGAACGGCATTTAACTACCGCCGCTTATCCAGTGCCCGCGGCCGCAGCGGCAGCCCCAGGAACTGACCAGCCTGTTTACCTGTTTCAAGCTCCCCCTGCTGGAGTTTATCAACCGCCTCCTACATTGCGACAGGTTCCCGGACCAGCTCCTCAAGCTTACTACGGAGTGCAGCGGGTGGTTCAGGATGTTTACCGGGAGCAGCCGGTTTACAATGCGGTGCCAACCACAAAGGTTGGGGCTTACCCTGAGGGAATCTCAGTCATGCAGCCGAAAGGTGGGGTCCCTGAATCAGGGTATGTACAGGTGGCTTATGATGGGGCAGGAAGGCAAGTGTATTACACGGCGGCGCCGTATCAGGCGATGGCACCAGTGGCGATAGCGGGCGGTGTTGCGGCGTTGAATCAGGATGGTAAGGTTGCGGTGAACGCTCAGGCTCCTCCCCAAACTTCTTCCGTGTGATTTCAATGTTTTGTTTATTAAGTTATAATTATAATATAGTGAATAAGAACGAGTATTTTTATAGGTTTTGGTGCATTTGTTGATGTCTTGTGGATCTTTTTGAAATTTATTTTACTATCACTTTTGACATTGTTTGATGTGTATATGATGAGGGATTTTGGCAAATGACTGTAAATTAGTTGATTTCCTGATTAGTTTATTGCAACTGGGCAAGCTTTTTGGAGTCATAGAATCCTTAAACCCTGCTGAAAGTAGCATAAGGAAAATATTTTACTACCTCTGGCAAGTTCATTACTCCAATGCTGTCTGATTTTTTTGGCGAGAATTGCTGCTGCTGGATATTGTCTGATCTTGGGTTTGCAGTTGTATGTTGATTATTGGCCCATCTTACTTTGGGATCGTCAGAAGTTTCAGACATTGCATATTTTTTGTTTTGAAATTCATTAGCCTGCTTTCATTGAATGAAATAGACATTGCATATTTTGGGCTTGACTTCCATCTATCTGCATTTGGTGGATTTGGGTGCCGTATATTTGTTACTTTGCTTTAAACGGCCTAGTCAAGTTACCATGAGTATCTAAACTGATATTGCTTTTTCTTCAACATACATCTTACAGCCATACTTGCAATTACCCCCACCCTTTTTCCCCTTCTGGATTGTAGAATGAAATGATACTCTCTGCCTGTTCTTTTACCGTTATGCTGCAACTTGTCCCACCTATGGGGTCCATATGCACATTTAAAATGTTGGTTGGGTAGTTGCTATAACTCAGCAAAAGTGACTCAGTTGCATCTGATTTAAAAGGAAATGAGCTGAAAATCGGTGCAGAAGGAATTTGAATCCAAATGCACAATGAAAGATGAATAAAAGGGAGAAGTTCCATCTGGACTTTTTACCTTGAGTCTCTTGCATAACAACTGTTTTTTTTCTTTGTTTGAACTATTTCTACTTTGACACGGTAGTATGTGGTAACCAGATCTTCGTGGCCGCAGTTGCTACCGCACCTTCCTCGACAAGGAGTGTCGTTATTTCCGACGCTAATGGCTTCAGCGTCACTGTCAGTCTGTCATACACTCTTAACTCTACTGTAGGTACTACGACCTACCACCCTCCATTGTAGCGCCAGCACCCCAACCCTTCCCACCTAGCACTCCTCGCATTGAGTATTATGCACCGTTTCTCCACCAATCTCAAACTCTCTTCTACATTCATAGTTCATGTTGAGAAGTACTTGAGTACCTTTCGACGCATTAATCTCATTAATATCCGTCACCTTTTCCATTGAACCAAGCTGGTCGGAACTTTTTTCTTCAGTCTTGCAGCTTTTCCCATAGATTTCAGAAAGTAGAACAGCCAATACAATCATGGGCAGTACCAAGGATTCTTCATTGATCTGTTTTTGAAAATTAAAATTCGGTGATAATTAAGGCCAATTAATTGAGACGCTAATTTCCGGCCAGATATTGATTGACCTATATAATGCCAGACTTAAAGTTGAGCAAAGCTACAGCTTTTCCATAAGGATCCTCCACGGAAAATTCTACAGCCGTCATAAAATGCTGTTCCTTTTTCTGCTTCTTGCCGCTGTTAATTTCATACCCTAGTTTTCTTCCACGAAAAACAATTACCTGAAGCCAGAATATATACAATTTAGGGTTTTGACAGATGAAGAAACTAATCCATGCTTACAAGAGTTGTAATTATTCTTGCATAATGCCTTGGGCATTTACAAATATATTGCTTGCCTGGAGAACCTACTTACCAGAGCTAGGTTCTTTAATATAACTGAAGCCAAGGGTTGTTTAGATGCTCACCTTCCTATTTCCTTTAAACCCAAACGCATGGCCATCTTCATTAAATTTCTCTTGAACCCGAAACCGCCAATTGGAGTTCATCAAAGACCATACTGTTCCAGAAGCCTCTGCAAGCACATGCCTTTCACCAGATGTGGTCACACCAATCACTTCCTTCTTGGATTGGCAATTGTCACTTGCCTCTTCTTTCACAGAATCCCTGAGACGGGTTAGAAAACAGGCAGATTATTCAATACAGGAATTCAACTTGACCCATGATAATTACTACTGTGTCATAAGTTATAGTACTGTAAATGACTGAATTCTCTGTCGTTCAGGAGAAACTCGAAGTGGTAAAAAATTGTGCTATTAAATGTACCTGATCTGGATGCTGATAACATCATTACCAGCCTCATCCCTAATGTATGATTATTTAAAATGCTGAAACATTCCATGGATAAGAGGAAAGCAAAAATTGGAGATTGAACGTGTTTGAGTTTGAACAGAATGCAGCACGTATGTTGCTGGAATTGGAGGAGTGAAAGAGAAAGCGATTCGTAGACTTGTAGGTTTGGAATCAGCAAGTACAGAATTGGACACCAGATCAAACCATTTTTCCATTGAAAGCTGAGAAACTGGGTTTACTAGGTCCTTCAGAGAGATAGAGGTAGTTCCGAGCTTTTTGGCAGCTCTAGTTATGGCTAGTGCAGAAGGTGTCATTAGTTCAAAGACGAGATCCCCCCTGATTTCATATTGGAAAACAGTTACTTGTTTCTCCCTGGTCTCAGACAAAATGCTTAAGCTTCTTTTGCAGTTGAAAATTATATCCGGTTGTTTCTTGCTAATTGTGACAAGGAGGCTTCCTTTATGCCCGTGAGGTAGATCTCTGACCCCCACAATCTCTAGCATAATCTGAAAAACAGAAGAAGGCCAAAAAATCAGAACAACGAAATCCAACAGCATTTAGTGGCGAGGAGACACTTGACTTCTAGGATATATGAGGCTACCTCCACAACCATTCTCTTGCGAAGTTGATTTTTTTTTTTTTTTGAAAAGCTGGATTTTATTCAATTCATGCTAAATTGTCAACCAAACGAAGGGAAGAAACATCCTCCTCCCCCAAAAAATAACACCCTGCAGATAACATCAAAAAACAGTCTGCAGGTCCTAGCAACCTCAAGGTGTCCCCAAAAACAACACATTACACTCCCCAACCAGCAGTAAGGTTAGCACAACCTTAGCCACACACCCACAGAGGAAACTAGGAACAACAATAAAAGCAGGGCCCCTATACATCAACACAATCATTCACAGAAGAATCCAACAAAACCAGAAATACAATCAAAAGGTTGAAAAACTCCCCTGTACACATCCAGGATCTTTTCAGAGTTCTCCACGTTGCCCGAAATACCCCTCCATCACCAGCAGCTTAATACAAGTGACCCATCTCCCATGCACCTCCCTATTAACTAAAAGTTCTCAAAACAGCAGACTGAAGTTGAACTCCCTCCTTTGCTAAGGCATCTGCTCTCCGGTTAGCCTCTCTTCATACATGTTGGATCTCCCACCCCTCAACTTCTCTTTTCAATCTTTCCGTTTGCAAAATTAGCTTTCTCATTCTCCATGGTGCCCCATCCGGATGCTTAATCCATTTTACAGCATTGCTGGAATCGCTTTCGATGAGAAGCTTGTGATTGTCCTTCCATCTTGAAACTGAAAAGATCAAAAAGGCTTCCTTAATCGCCATCATCTCAGCAAACTTAGAATCGGTCTCACCAATCGGTTTAGAGAAAATAATTTTGACTTCTCCTCTATGGTCCCTTAATATTCCCCCAATCCCTGCTGGTCCCGGACAACCTCGAGCTGCACCATCCACATTAAACTTCATTTGCCCGTACCTTGGTTTGTCCCATTGTATTCCCTTCCTTTCTTGTCCCTTTTTAGGCAGCTGACATTGAATCGTGGGTTGTCTATAAACATCAAGAGCTGATGGATACTCCCTTGGCCATTTTGCATTCACCCAAGTTGCCACTCGAATCCTTGCAAGCTCCAGCACTTGATCAGTACTCCATTCTTTGCCTTGAAACACAGTTTCGTTCTTGCTTTTCCACACAGACCAAGCAATCGCAAAAAACACCATTCTCCAAATCCTGCCATCCAAACCTCCTAATTGCCACTCATTCCACACAGCAAACAAATCCTTAACATTGCCTGGCAAAACCCAACCCATACCCCACATTCTACACCAGCCCATCCAAACCTTCCAAGACTTTCTACATGTAATAAACAGATGATCGCATGTTTCCCTTACAACATTGCACAGAGCACATTGAAGCATATTATTCAAATTCACACCCCTTTTGGCTAATTCATCTTTGACCCCGATTCTTCCTTGCAACAGTTGCCACACAAAGACCTCAATTCTAAAAGGAGCCAAATTAGCCCACACATAATTCCATACTCTATCAACATTCTCATTCGATACATGGACGTACCTGCAGAAAGACTTTGTTGTGTAGTTGCCGCTCGTTTCTCTCTTCCACACAAGTTCATCTTTGAAATCCTTACAAAGGTGGAATTCTTTAAGGCTGTCGTGAAACTGCTCCCACTGCTCCACCTCCCAGTCAAAGAGTTGCCTCCGAAATTGAACGTTCCATGCCCACCTCCCATCCTCCCAAATGCCAAATTCAGTAACCTTCCCACTTTTTTTCACTGCTAGAGCAAACATCCTTGGGAAAGCATCAGCCGATACAACACCTTCAGTCCATTCGTCTTGCCAAAAATTCAAGTTTTCACCATTCCCTACAATAAGCCCAAAATTTGAATGTACCTGCAAAAAGAATTTGTTAGAAGGGGAAATAATATCTTGATACTCATTGGATGGAACTGCCTTTTCCCTCAGATTACCCAATTGAGACAAATTGATTGCAAGTGGAGATGGAGCATTGCCTCTATACATTGCTCCTGCCCGCCAATACCTTGAACCAAATGTGTCTTCCCACTGTTTGGTAGTTTCGGAAAACCCATTGTCCAGCTTCTTGCCCTTGGCTCTATCAGAATCTGTGTCATCATGCTCTAATATCTTGCCCATAGTTGCCACTAGATATTTGCAGTAAGAAAAAGGATGCAATTGGTGAGAGTGCCAGATGAGGTCTATGTCATATGTTGGAACACAGAAACATCTCACAGATTTTTCCCAATTCCTCTTAAACAAATGCAGAAAACCTTTATACCTGGCTACAGCTTCTTCAAGAAAGAGATCACCATTCATGTGGGATCTGGATACCTGTTGCATGCATTGTTGCCCACTTTACCGGTCAAGCGAGAGACTAAAAACTTAAAAGAATGATATCTATGGTTAAGTTATTTGAATTTCCTCCATTATCATTTATATGGATTAAGCATTTGTCTTTTCAAAATCTAAGCCAAATGCAGCAATTAGTTTTATCATTGTTCAAGTTGGTTGGCTCCTTAACATTTTAACAGTCATGATGCTAATAATAATCAATTTATGCCGATCTTTAAAAACTGGAACAGCCTCCAACTTGGACAAATTTCCTGATTACCTGATAAAAGAAAAGACTTTGCCTCTTGACAGCTGAAATCAGATCATACTCAGTGCTCTTCGGAACTCTTTGAAAATCTTCAACATTCTCCAGAAAGTGGGTGATCGTATTGAGTTCATATGGCTCATCAGGATACATCCTCTTCCAAATTTCTTCAGTTTGCTTTCTGCAAATTGCCCTAGTGGAAGATATGACATTCTGGTTGTCAAGAATTCGCCCATAGAGCTCCTTACAGTCAGCCTTGTAGCACCCCTGACAAGCCAACAAATTCGTAAAATCCACCGTGACAAATCCTGAAGCAGAAATATAGGCAATGCTGCATTTGCATTCATGGTTGCAAAGTTTTAGAAAGTCTACCGGATTGAGCCTATGGCAATGCCAAATCCATTCACAGTCAAGTGGCACAACTAAAGGGCCTTCTGAAACCGAAGACTCCGCATGTATGGCAAGCCGAGGAAGCCAACAGTATTTATACATATAATTGGCATGGTAAGATAATCAAAAGTTGGAAATCATAGTCATCATTCAAGAAGAAATTTCTAGCTAAAATTTCATTGTTGTAGCAAACATCAAATGAATTAAGTAATGAACTTAATTCGAGTACTTACCTATAAATGGTCCGGTCTAAGGCATGTCCATCATAGAGGCTGCGATTCCTATCAATCTCTGCAAGAAATCGTAGCAGTTGCTTGGCTGCAGCCACAAGATCCACGCTTATGGCAATCTTTTGTGCCTCTGCCCATTCTAATTCTTGATCCTTTTCCATTCTAATAAGCACAGGAAAAATTTTAGCTTCAAAATCAAACTTCAATGTCGCTTAAAACTCAATAATCTACCTTTAGCAATTCCGAGAAGGTACATCAGAATTTATACTCTGTCCGATCGCTTACTTCGCTAAATGTAGAAGAAACTCAAAAAGCTCAAAGAAAGAGAGAGATATTCATAAGTTTTGCCAGAGAAGTGATTTGTCAAATTTGGAAATCTGAGAATTCGTGTGTGGTAAGGAAAACCCTGTTTGAAAAATCAAATGTTAGCTTTCATGAAATTTCCTTTTCTTTTTCTCTACAAGGTTTGATGACATATTTACTGTCCAAATTGAATTTCAAAATTGGAGCTTAAATCGCTAATTTGCCGACTTGAATGTGAATGAAATCACAGAAACTCATAACAAACATAACTCTTCGTTAGTTTGTCCATGCCATTCCTCAGCATTAAGACAGTTTTGGAGGGCATTCAGGGCACCTTACAAGCAGGTTCCCTGGGCGGTTTGGCTGCAACAATTTCCTTGATTTAGTCTTCATTTATTTGTTGCGAAATATGAGAGAAGCTCCCTGGAAAGATCATTGAATGCTACAGGCGCCTAAGGAAAATATAATGAAACAATAATCATACAATTTGAAAATTCAAAATCAATCTGGAGTTAGTAACCATGAAGCCTAAGCTGAACACTGGTGTGAGTAGTGTCCAACAAAGAATGAACTACCCTTCAATCATTATTGTCTAAACCAGTTTCTAATTGTGCTATCCATGTTTTCACTCCATTCCTATATATTGCTATGCATGATAGGAAAAGCCTCAACCAGTTGCTTCTTCCAGCATCTCTATTCTCATAAGTTGACAGAGTGTTCAAATTTAATTCCTTGAAATGGTTCCCTTCTTCTTCTGTTTTGGTATGATTGTACTTCAAATCTCACCATCTAAGAAACAATTGATGTCAAATCCAGGCAGGTAACTTAAGCTAGGCATTATTATTGTTTTGAAGATCATGAGATCTAATCATAGTAGGCAACAACCATGAGACCCAAGAGTTCACTCTAATTTTATAATGGAAGTAATGAAGTGGCAGCTGGGCCTCTTCCACTTTTTCCCATGAGAGCGTCATCATGGAGACTTGCACTTTGGGAGACAATTCAATTCCACATCTTATCAGCCAATGTCTCTTTCCAATGTCCATGATGCATTGACGTTGTTCTCCATTATCTAGGCCCTACCTTTCTTCTCCTGAAGCATTCTATCTACCTAACCTTTTGAAGAATTCTGAAGGACCTAACTCCTCCCACTAATTACTAGGATCATAACTGAAGAAGAAATAGCATTGGTCAGAAATTCCTGGCTAGTATTTTATGCACGAAACTTTATAGTAATCAAGAAGGCAATGTCTAATCACATTTTAAATAAAGTGAAATTCTAAAAAAAATCTCCTTGATAATACATAGAAAATTCACCAAACCCCCCCTCTAATTTCAAAATGACACCTTTTCTTCCATGATTTTTACTCTGTCAATCATGTCAAAAATATCAGGTGGACAATTTACAGACAAGAAGTCCCAAATTTCTTCTTTGATTTTTCTTTTGTCTTCTTATTTTCAGATTAGTTTCTCCATGAATTATATATTCATGGAATCATCAAGAGTATGAAAAGGAGAACAAGATTTAACCAAACAACAAATAAAGCAAAAACAACCTCCGACTCCAAGTCATATTTTGATTTTTCGAATTTAAAAACCTTCATCTCCAACATCCAAAGCCACAAAAATCCAATGCCAAGCAAATCAAAATTTAAGTTACTGAAATGAAGACCATGTCAAGCAGCAATCATGATTCCTTGACATACCGTAAAAGTCAAATCCTTTGACTGAAATCTACACTTTAGGAGGTGAAAGAGAAGAGAAAACATTTTTTCTTTTGATCTTTTTATCCATATCTACAAAGAAGAAGACGAATAATCAGTACTAGTCAAAATGAGAAAAGTGGCAGCGAATTGCCACCGATCTCTAGTGGTACAAACGTAAAGGGTCAAAAGAAAAAGAGAGGTAGAACTCAATACCGGGAAAAAATAGAAAGAAAAAGAAAGGAGGCTGGTCGAGGTGCACAATCTTCGCCGACTGTGAAACAATGGTAAGAGAGGAAAAAGAGAGTGATGCAAGACTTGAATCGGGCCAAGAAAGTAGAAAAAGAAAAAGAAAATTGAACAACAGAAAGAAAATAAAGAAGAAAAAAGAAAAAGTAATGTCTGCAAATTTTCTACTTGGCCTTTTTGGTCGAGCTCCAAACGACTAACGCTTTGACTAACAGAACAAGATACCAAGGGGGAGGGAAAGGTGTCATACTTAAAATTACAGGGGCGATTTTTGGATTTTCAATATATTGTGAGGGGGTTTTTGGAATTCACCCATTTTATAATATGCGTTTATTTAAGCAAAGCAAAGGACTCTATAATATTTTAAATAATGATTATTTTTATAATATAATAATTAGAAGAGATATGTTTTTTTTTTCTTTTGATATTTAATAGTTTTTATCTCTTATCAAACATTTGAAAACTTTGGTTTTATGTTTTTCAATTCATCAACAGATAAATGAAAAACAATTTTTTAGTGCTCAATTTTATTGTTAGGGTGTTAAACCCAAACGTGATTTTAACACCAAAAAATTAAAATAAAAATTTTTGGTTAGTTAAAAATCAAACTAGTTATTCAATCCTTTTAACATTTATACTTTACTTTTAAATAATAAAACACGAGTAAATTTGAAATTGATGAATTATTAATTTATAAATGAATAAAAGTTTTAAATTAAATTAGACAAGATAAATTGGAAACATAGAGGTGATACTTAGTAAGAACAGATCATATAAGTAGGTGCATGTATAACGTATTCATATTTTGGTAAGATTTTACCAAATTAATGCATTAAAAAATAGAATTTTGAATGGAAAATTCCCTAATTTATCTACAAGGAAATGGAGTTTCTATTTATAGTAGAAAATATTTTCAGGAAAAAAAAAAAAAAGGGGGAAAGTCAACAAATTGAGGCTAATTCGTGAACTGTCACCAACCATGTAAGAAAGCTGTAGTCAGCACTATATCATCCCCCACCAAACCCAAAGCCTTCCTCCCTTACTACAGGCCTTAATTTTCTTTTGGTTTTTTCCTTGAATTTTCTCTTCTTCAAAATCTACATTTTGTATCTAATACTGTGATTATTTTTAAGCTTAAAGCTTCCTACTAGCGCTTTGATTAAGCTTTGGTTCAATATCTGCTGGCAGCTGCACCTTAAAACTCTTTATCTTTTCTTTTCCCTCTCTGATTGGTGAGAGAGAAAGTGGAATGCTAAGGGGGAAATAATTGGCAGAAAATTAGCGATGGTGGTGAGGAAAGTAGGGAAGTATGAGATTGGAAGAACAATCGGAGAAGGAACCTTCGCGAAGGTTAAGTTCGCTCAAAACACGGAGACCGGCGAAAGCGTTGCCATGAAAGTCCTCGATCGCAGCACCATTATCAAACACAAGATGGTCGATCAGGTCAAATTTCCACCTTTTTTTTCTTTGGTGTTGTCATGAAATTTCGGTAATTTTATGAGAAAGTTCTTCAATTTATTAGAAAGACTAGTTTTTTAATTTTCTTTTTTTATGTATTTTAACTGAACTGAGGTGAATTTGATAAATTTTCATTGCTTAGATTGTAGTCTTAGTTATCCGTTCTAATAATTAAGCTTTAGTATGATTTAAAATTTTGAATTCTTTTTCAAGTTAATCATGAGTTTTGTCTTTCTTATGTTTATTAATTAATGCAGATCAAAAGGGAGATATCTATAATGAAGCTTGTTAGACATCCTTATGTTGTTCGTTTGCACGAGGCAAGTAATTTAGTATTTAGAGTATTAAATTTCAGATTTTGTGGTTTGGCTTGTTTTTTAACGATATAATGTTTGATTTCTTAGGTCATAGCAAGTCGAACTAAGATTTATATAATCTTGGAGTTCATTACGGGTGGTGAATTGTTTGATAAAATAGTAAGTATCATTAAAAGGATCCAAATTTGGTTGTATTATTGGATTTTTGTTTTTCGTGATTATCAAAGGTGGCTGGTAATCATGTAGGTTCATAATGGTCGTCTTAGTGAAGCAGAAGCTAGAAGATACTTCCAACAACTTATTGACGGTGTGGAATATTGCCACAGTAAGGGAGTCTACCACAGAGATTTGAAGGTGTTCTTTTTGTTACCATCTGGAATGTAATGTTACTTTCCTTGGTTTCATCAAATTCTGATCGATTGTTTGCGTCTATCATACAGCCTGAAAATCTTTTACTGGATTCCCAAGGAAATTTGAAGATTTCAGATTTTGGCCTTAGTGCGTTGCCTGAACAAGTAAGAAATTAATTGAAGAGTGAACTTCCTTTTTTGCCTTCCTCCTTTGACATTAATAAAGATTGACAGAAGTATAATCACACGGGTTGTTATTTTATGACGTGTGTTTAGGGAGTTAGCCTCCTGCGGACAACATGCGGGACTCCTAACTATGTGGCACCAGAGGTAATCATAGTTAGTTTTTGAGTTGAATATACTGTACTTTGATGGCTTATTTTGTGCTGTTGCAATGTTTCTTAAATTAATATTTTCATTTTTGTTATAGGTTCTCAGTCACAAGGGATATGATGGTGCTGTGGCAGATGTTTGGTCTTGTGGGGTCATCCTTTATGTTTTGATGGCAGGTTATCTTCCATTTGATGAGCTTGATCTCACCACGCTATACAGTAAGGTATGAACTTTTGTCATAGTCTACTAGTTTATGGTTATTGTGTTTATCCTTCTGGATTCATGACTTATTTGCCAAAAAACTTGAAAGTGGACCAAAAAAAAAAACTTGCATT
This sequence comes from Theobroma cacao, assembly GCF_053813885.1. Lineage (NCBI taxonomy): Eukaryota > Viridiplantae > Streptophyta > Magnoliopsida > Malvales > Malvaceae > Theobroma > Theobroma cacao. Next base: position 3,678,556 of record NC_142646.1, on the reverse strand, counting down.
TTAAAATTATCAGTATTGCGTAACTGGTGTTTTTGTTTTTAACGTGCAGATTGAGAGAGCAGAATTTTCTTGCCCTTCTTGGTTTCCTGTGGGAGCAAAATCCTTGATTCATAGAATTCTAGACCCAAATCCTCAAACTGTAAGTACTTGTTGGCAACAATTTGAACTTTTTGAGCTGCATTAGTAATAAGGCCATAGAAATTGATGGAGTGGATTCAAGGTATATGATGAAATGGTTCTAAGTATCCTGGAATGCACACTAAAACAGAAATGTTCAACCTAATATACTAGAAGTTAAATTAAAAGTATGCAACTTAATGAACCACAAGAATATCATCACCTTTGTGATGGCTTAAAAGGAGCCATTATTTATTTGGCGCTTGTTGTTCTGATAACCCTCATGCAGACCATTATAAAGACATGTTTTCTATATGCATTGCATTGACTCTTTACTTTGCATAACTTATACTCAGTGCAACCATGAAGGATTCTGGTCTCATATTTGAAACTAGTGCACCGGTTCCTACCTCTATATGGTATTCCTTTTATTTGATAGAGGTGTTTCTATAAATATAATAATGGTTTCAATATAGTTTCTGTTTCTGCTTGATTGTAAGAAATCTCTCTCCTTTTCTGTACAGCGTATTACAATTGAGCAAATCAGGAGTGATGAGTGGTTTAAGAAGGGCTATGTTCCTGTCAGACTTCTTGAGTATGAAGATATTAACTTGGATGATGTAAATGCTGTTTTTGATGATCCAGAGGTCAGTAAGGTATTTAAAAGCTTTAATTTTGTTAAATATGCTGTAAAAGTATAATTTGGATTTTCCAATAAATAACATAAAGTCTTCTTAGGTGTGTCTAAATTGGGTTTGTTTGTATGAAAGCATCATTGTGATTAATATCGAACTCTCTATGCTTGATAATACACTGTAGGAAGAAAGGGGTAATGAGCAATCTGGAAATGAGGATATGGGTCCATTGATTCTTAATGCATTTGACTTGATCATTCTTTCTCAAGGCTTGAACCTTGCAACGCTTTTTGACCGTGGACAGGTAGAGTTCTTTAATAAATTGTTTATATGCAGTCCTACCTCTGTTGACCAGTTTTTGAAAGAATATGTGCTTTAATGTTTTTTAACCAAACAGCATGCTCTAAAAGCTGCTGGGGTTTTCTATGCTTTTTGATGCCTAAAGCTATCCATTTATGAGCTTTAGTTTCACCTGGCAGTCATATAAGGAAATCTTGTATTGCAATTTCTCAATATCTTGCCTTCAGGATATGTTTCTATGAGGCAGTCCAATGTATGTCTTTTTCTTTCTAATGTTAAGCTATTTGAATGTATTATCCTCCTTGACAGGACTCCATGAAGTATCAGACACGCTTTGTTTCACAGAAGCCAGCAAGGGTTGTTCTGTCTAGCATGGAAGTTGTTGCACAATCAATGGGCTATAAGACACACATTCGAAATTATAAGGTAGACCACTCAGGCCATTTAGCCATTGCTTTTAACAAACAGATTTTGTGCTTTGTTTCAATTTAAATTAGCTATTTTGCCGCAGTTCTAGTACTAAATGAGCTTCTCTTCTTTTATAAGTTATTTCATCAATTTGACTGGAGAATAATCTTGCCCATAGTATTTCCATAGTCATCTAAACTCTTGATTATATGTTCATTTTTCAGATGAGAGTTGAAGGTCTTTCAGCTAACAAGACTTCTCATTTTTCAGTTATCCTCGAAGTAGGTTTTCATCCTCAACTCTATTGAATTCCAGATTAGCCTTTAAATTTAATCTTATTTTCTTCCTTTCTCCCTCTGATCATTCTTCGGCTTGAAGGTTTTTGAGGTTGCTCCCACATTTTTGATGGTTGATATTCAAAAAGCAGCTGGTGATGCTGGAGAATACCTAAAGGTTAGCTACCTTGTCAGTCACATATCAAGTTTGTGTGTTCCATGTAATCTGCTTCTTGGATTCTTTGGTTGACATGGTTTCTTGGGATAGCCTTCCAGCCTTCCCTCCATACTTGGCCCTCTTGAACATATTATCTCTCTTCCCCGCACCCCTCTCTCTCTCTCTCTCTCTCTTCAGTCTCTTGTTTTCTTGCATTTTTGGATTCTGACATAAACAGTGCATTTTTGTCTCACAGTTTTACAAGACATTTTGTAGCAACCTTGAGGATATCATATGGAAACCACCTAACGAATCGAGCAAATCAAGGATCACCAAATCTAAGAGTAAAAGGCGTTGATTTTTTATCCTGTAAAATTGCCTGTATTTTGATACGTTTTATATATGCTTAGGCGATACAACCTTGAGGTCAACATTACGGCTTACCTAACCCCACATTGTATTCTTCCCCCAACTCCTTTCCTTCCCTGAAGAGAAATAGGAAAATATAGTATTTGTTTCTACGTTTTTGTATGCTTAGTGTTTGTAAAGCTCACTTTATCTTGATCCATAATTTGTCTCCATAGGTAATGTGCTATATACCATAATCATATGAGTGCAAGTACTTGACTTTCGATGAGATCATGTGAAGAATGGTTAGTTGTTGACGACTTGTCGTTGGCTTTATTTATTTTTTAAGCAGAATCATCCAATTTCACAGCTCTAGTACTCCACCAAGCATTTCCATTCAGTCAAGGATTTTCTTTTGAACTTTGATGCATGATGATCCCTTGTCTGTTTATGTTAAGGTGCTCCACTCTTTCTAATGCCCTTGCTTTTTCGCTGCTTAAGGACCTTATTTAACATTGTCGGTGTCATTCAGCCACAGGATGGCAAAATCTGAGGATTATAATTTCAGAATTTGTCAAGGAATTGAGCAATCTCTCTCTTAGAAAACTTTCTGCCATGGTTTATCTGAGGCACGAACTTCATCTTTTAAGCCAATGCTCTAGGAGGCCTAATCAGAGCATTGACATAGAGCTGCTGCTAAAGCATAGCTTGGCTAAAGAAATCAAGCACAGTTCGTTTCATACAGTTTCGATAACCTAATCGAATGGACTGTCAATGTCTATATTTACAGAGCCTTTGAATTTTTCATAAATATCACGGAGAAAATAATTTGTATGAAATGTTTCAAGTTTAGAAAATTGGGAAAAAGGAATTGTTGGGAACCTGCCTTTAGTCATCAAAGTAAACTACCATTATCCCCACATGAACACTGCCCATTAACAAATTTATGGAGCCGCTTGCGATCCCGAACGATGATTTTCCTAGCATTCAGTGAAGAGATGGCCTTCATAAAATTATGGCAACCCCTGCACATGCTAATGTTCTTGATAATTCGTATAGGCGCAGCATCTGCTATATTCAACAGGCCAAATGCAGCAGCCAGCTTTTCACTATGTTGAACAGTGGAAGAGAATGTTTTTTCCTCATCCTCTTCATCAACTAAGTCAATACTTTCAAGTGATTCATATCCAAGAAGACTTTTTGCTTTATCAAGCAGTTCATCCAACAATTCATGCATCTCAGTCCCATAAGTTTGCCTCTCATCGGATTTGAATGCATAAACCTTGTCCTTAGTGCTGATCCAGCTCCAATCCATTAACTTTTCAAGTCTCTTCTCCTCCATCAATGCTCTTACTTTGGAAACATCCTCCCATCTCTCTGCAGACTTGTACATATTCAACAGCAAGAGGTAAGTCTCAGCATCTTTTGGCTTGAGCTCAAGTAACTTTTCAGCAGCATAGAATCCCAATTCAGTTTTGCCATGTCTTTTGCATCCTGCAAGCAAGAGTGACCATATAAACTCATTTGGCTGAAAATCCATCTTCCTGATTAAATCAAAAGCTTCAGCTAACCTTCCCAACCTCACAAACATGTCAATTAGGCATGCGTAATGGTCCATAACAGGTCTGATTTTATAGTCTTTCTGCATCATCTCAAGATATCCGAATGCTTCATCTACCATTCCAGCATGGCCACAAGCCGATAAAACACCTACAAAAGTTACCTGATTTGGTCTGACTCCTACCAGTCTCATATCCTCAAAGAGCTGCAGTGCTTGCTGAGTCTGTCCATTCTGTGTAAAAGCATTAATCATAGAAGTCCATGATATCAATGTTCTGGCAGACATCTCCAGAAAAGCTCTGCTTGCTCTTTCAATGCTTCCACATTTATTGTACATATTAACTAGTGCCGTTCCCACAATCACATCTGACAAATACCCAGTTTTAAGGGTCTGAGCATGGATTTGTTCCCCTTGTTCTAAGGCCACCATCTTACTACATATAGTTAAAACACTTGAGAAGGTAAATAGATCAGGTTTGAAGCCGGAGTTATTCAATTTTGAGAAAATGTTGAGAGCCTCGGTTCCATTATGGTAGGCTGATAGATCATCCTTTGCAAGATCCATCATTTCACCGTAGCCTGCAATCATTGAATTCATTGTAACCAAGCTCATGTCTTCCATGCCATTGAACAATTGCTGTGCTTCTCTAAACCACCCACATTTGAGATACAAATACATGATAGAATTCTTTATGCGGAGGTTTGATCCATAGCCAAGCTTAATGCTTAAACAATGAACTTGTGCCCCTACTCTCAAAGATTGCATTGTACAGCACATGCTCAGGGCGCTGGTCAAAGTGAACTCATTAGGCTCAACATTTTCAGCAAGCATCTCAGTGAAGAATCTCAGTCCCTTTGCAGCTCTAGCATTATCTCCACAAGCAGAAACAATAATAGTCCATGAAATTACATTCCTTCTCCCAATCTTTTGAAAGGCTTTAATAGCAGAATTCAAGCTGGCACATTTCGAGTATAAGCAACAAAGGGAGTTCCCAACGCTTGTATCATGGTCAATCTGGTATTTAATACTGTAGGCATGGATTTGCTTCCCCAAGTCAAGAAAATTCAGTGCAGAACATGCAGTCAAAGCACTTCCTAAAGTATAATTTGTCGGATAAGAGCCGAATTCCAGCATCTGTTGGAAAACATAGATGGCAGCATCTGGTTGATCATTATGAACATAGCCCGTCATCAAGGTCGTCCAGGCAACAACATTTTTTCTAGGTAAACTGGTAAAGACTTTTCGAGCATTTTCCATGGCTCCACATTTGGCATAAACATTAACAAGGAATGTCAGGACAAACAAATCTTCATGAGTTCCGGTCTTTATGATATGAGAATGTAAATTTTGTGCTCCCGCAAGTGAATTCCTGTCAATGCATTCTTGCAAGAGGGGGACATAATAAGATGTTTCAATCCTTGAACCATCTTTTATCCTGGAGAGTGCTTCTTGGAAGTCCATAGACCTAACTGATTCTGACTTGCCATCTAATTGGGTGAACTTGTGAGTTCTTGGATAAGAAATGCTTGGACTCTGAGAATCAATATGCAGCTTAGCATCAACAAATGTAATAGAGCACAACACAATTCTTGCTAAATTACTCTGAAAATGGAAAAATCAATTAAAAAGCCAAATTTTGGCATGATGAAGAGTGATAAGTAGTCAAGGAATCAGATATTCTGCATGGACAAACCCTCTTGCATCAGTTGTAAGTAAAAGGAAATCCCATATCTTACAAAATTAGGAAGAACCCATTATCAGCAGCTAAGAAAGACATGGAATTCGTTAATTCAGTTACATGGTACTGCATAGAGCAAATAGAATAGTTGAGGAAAGACATTGAAGAATACCTTATCCGTGGAAAGAGAAGCCGGGGAGTGCTTTCTGGAGTCTGGTTCGAGCTTGAGACTGCCACTGCCGGCAAAAGAAGGCAAAGAAGCCATTCAAGAAAGGTGGAAGGATAATAAAAGTGCTTTGAATGCAGCATTATAATGTAATAAGAGTTATGGAGCATCAACTGTTACGTTATCCTTATTCCTATTTGTCTGAGAAATGACGAGTGATAGGCAAATAGTGGACGTGAACTCTGAACTCATAATAGTCCATCTTTTCTGGTCAATCATGGTCAACCCCAATGAATCTTAACGATAATCTTCAAAAAAAAATCTTCCTTCTCTTTTTTTTTATGGGATTTTTTACCCTTTTTTTTTAAAAAAAGTCTTTCTAAAAAATAAATTTGATAGGATATATAAAATTCAAATTTATAAATTTTTCCAAATTCTCTTGTCATGAGAATAAATTATTTTTTTCTGAGATATTTAATGTGACAATATCACTTTAACATTCGAATTTATAAATTTTTAAAAATTGTCCATCTCTTAAATTTAAAATTGAAATATTTTATTGAAACACTTTTTCTAGGTTCAATTGAAAACGTGAAAATGGAATCCTCTGCATGGTTAGACAATTAGGATTTTTTTTTCTTTGAAAGGTGAGACAATTGATTGGTTGTGCACAAATAAATTGAACAGAAATATCAAATATCCATTAAATATTTTATTCGTTATAAAGTAAACCTTGACAGCTTTTAATTTGGACCGGAGGAATCACGATTTACAAAATTATCGTTGCGGTTTCACAGCCTAAGCTTCACTTTATAATATGAAAATGTAACTCAAATTACTTGACACTTTGCCCTTGTTAAATTTCGCGGATCATTTAAATTTTATTGGATATTACCAACGGGAAAACAATTTCAAGCAATTTTGATGCTAATATGAGAAAGAAGCACTTAAAACGGAGTATAGATTTACACTTCAAAACGAAAAACTTCAAAGAATTTCATCTTGATCTCATGGATGAAACAACAATATGCTCCTTGTATTGCCGATCGAAGCCTTTGAATCCCTAATTTATCCTCTTCAGTTGACAACAAGAACTTGAGGCAGGCTTCATTGCTTCAGAACGAATGCATCTGCAATAGTGGTAAAGATCATTAAAACTGTCTAACATAAAGCACGGTAGCAAACAAGAATAAACACTTTTTCTATGAACCTTTTAGATGTGATAGCAGAGATCTGCATCCTATGCATCTGCAGATCACAAAGCCGTACTCGGCCATCAGTATCGAACAAAACCGGATAAAAGCTTCACCTTTTATAAACAAGTCCACCACTAAAGCAGCATGCTCAATCAGGTGTTGAAAAGAACAAATCTGATTAACAGCATAAACATATTTCAAATCTACACACAGAAGTAGACATCAGATGTCTCTGTATTACGACACCACATCAATAGGTTTATCCACATGCATGGAATCTTTGACACTCGAGATACTAGATACAATCTCTGCATATTTTGGCATTGTAAGAGATTCTCAGAGACAGTGTTCCTCCAAAATCTTTTTGTGCAACAAGTATGAAAAAATATATAAATTACACAGTTCTATAAAGCTGACAAACCTTGCATATAAAAGAGTCCCTTTTAGTCCTTGTATTTCATTGTTTCTTTCTCAAAACCAATAGTTGGAAATTGTTTGGCATACTCCTCAACTTCTCGTCTGAGCTTTGCAATCTCAGATTGAATGTTCACATCTGACTGCAAGGTCTCTACAAAGTCCTTCAACTTTGTTCCTGGATTAATCATAATTGGAAGGAAATGCTGTCAGCACACGTTTTATGTGGCTAAATGCACTCACGTCATATTACAATGTATAGAGGTATTGATGCATCGGTAAATGATGAAGCAGAGGAAAATACCTTTTGTCTCAGCCTTGATTTTCAAGGCCAACTTGACAGCTGCATCAAAGAAGTCAGCTACCTTCTCAAAGTCTTCCTCAATAAAACCCCTAGATGTGAGAGCTGGGGTTCCTGAATCACAAGAAACCACAGGATTCAAAAAACTGAAGGACCTAACTAATGACCAAATTAACCAGTAGATGCTTGATGATCAAAGGAGAAGGTCCATACCCATACGGATGCCACCAGGAACCATAGCAGACACATCCCCTGGAACAGTGTTTTTATTGGCTGCGATATGAACTGATTCCATTACCTTCTCAACTCTTGAGCCATCAATACCCTGTTGGATAGCATTAAGAAACAAGGAACTTATTCTTTTTATCATGCTATAGACTTTAATTACCAAGTAAATTGTTATAAAACATTGGTAGAGTCCTCTCTACAGAGTTCTGGTTAGTAAAAGGGTGAAAAGTTTGCAGACCTATTACATTAGTTCCTATACAATTATTCCAACAGAATTCTCTTGATCACATAGAAGGTAAAAGAATTTTCCTTAAAACAGTCTGAAAGGAGCAAACCTCGTACCTTGTTTCTCAAATTGACCAAGACTAGATGATTCTCGGTTCCACCAGATACTAGTTCATACCCCTTTTCTAGCAACCTCTGCATAAAGGAAACTTAGAATTGTAACTACCATAGTTAAATCACTCAGCGGAGATAAGATAATGTTGTTCATAATGGAAAAGAAATGAATTTACAAATGCCAAGTAATGAACTTGCATCAACCGGAGATCATTCAGTATACCTGAGCAAATTTTGAGCAATTACTGAGAACTTGTTCTTGGTAAGCCTTGTATTCGGGTGTTCTGACCTATAATCACATATGTCAAACTTGAGAAATCTACATGCTCTTGGCTAACTTGGATCTAAAAATTGTATTGCCTGACCAAGTATTTTGTTTGCATAAACACAAATTTTTATAAAAAAGTACCTGCTTCAACGCAACTGCTAAGCCCGTTATGGTGTGATTGTGTGGACCACCTTGAAGTCCAGGAAAGACAGCTTGATTAATTTTATCTTCAAAATCATACATCACCTGTAGGATAGAACCCAAGGCATTGGATAAATTCCTCTTCCTACTTTACACTTTAGAGTTTCAAACCAGAAACAATAGGAAAATGTTACTAAAAAAGTGATACTCAAGGTAAGCCATGTCTGCATTCATTTTGGTCTCACTCTTTCCTTCTCTTTTTAATTCATCAAACATTATAGGGAGAGAGAGAGAGAGAGGGAAAAAAAAACCAAAACTAACTTGAATTAATATTTAATACTCACCTCTTGCCCTTTTTTGTTGATCTCTTTCACTCCCTTCCTGAAGAAGATCATTGCACCACGTGGACCACGAAGCGACTTGTGCGTTGTGGTTGTCACAACATCTGCATATTCAAAAGGAGATGGAATAACACCTGCAGCAACCAACCCACTAATATGTGCCATGTCAGCCAACAGAATTGCTTTCTGCTTGTCACAAACCTGTCAACATATCAAAATTAGAGTCTCTTAGTTTCTCAATGTTGAGTCAAAATATTCACTGATATATGACAAGATTTTTTGATAGTGAGTCAAGTACAAAGGACTTTACCTTGCGGATACTCGCATAGTCATAAAGGCGAGCATAAGCACTGGCACCAGCAACTATAAGTTTTGGTCTGAAAAGCACAGCACTTTTCTCCAACTGCAAACATATTTATTCTTTAAATCACATCTTTTAAAGAGACAATCAAGTAAATTTCCAACAACATACTTAGATGAATTTAAAAAGTGTGCAAGGGCTTTTCCACTTAATCCACACAGAAAAGATCTTTATTGTCCACTCTGCTCTAGAATTTGATTTGTGATATATATGCAAGTCCCAAACAATTTGAAAGCTTCAAACAAATCAATTGAAAATTTTAAAGTATTAAGATAGTCATTTCCCTTTTTGTCAAAATATGCACAAAAGGTACAGCATGTAACAAATATTCACAGAATGTTTCTGACATGAATCTAAAAGGATTGTTAAAGCAAAAGAAACAGTGATCAAAATCACATGCCTGGTTTTGTATTCCCATGTAAATTACTTATGAGTAGAATACACAAAATGCAAATCTTTTCTTTCTTCAAAAAAAAAAAACAAGAAAAAAAGAAAGAAAAAAACTAGCATCTTTACTAAGATAGAATTGAAAAATTACCTGATCATAATCGATAAAACCTGTACTCTCATTCAATCTATATGGCATTGTCTCAAAGAATATGGACACAGCAGATATCTTCTTAGTATCAGTCTGCATGATGCAAAGAGAAAGTGAAAACTTGAGTTTCACAAGCTTAATGGCCTTAAGAGTAATGTTACGCTTTCCTAAGAATCTTATAGGTAGGTAGCATAACCTGATATTCTTTTTAGAAAAAAAAATGGAAGATCAAAAATTAAAAACTCGAATTTTAGTTACCATGAGTGGACAAAATAATCCTAATTCAGCAGAAAAGCTCATGACTGAAAAAATTCTATAAGCACCTGATAACCATGTGAAAGATGCCCACCATGTGGTAGATCAAGTGCCATAATTCTCTCGTGAGGTTTCAATAATGCTGTGTAAACTTGAAAGTTAGCAGGGGATCCAGATAGTGACTGCACATTGACTGCAATAATGAGACAGATACATGGTAAGTTGTACGCTGATATAAACAAAACAAGTATTCAGGCATGCAAAACCCTTCACGTGCTCAGAATGGAAAGTGGTAAATGGAAACAGAACTATAACTAAAGATGAAAGGTAAGTTGACATTTACATAATCATGCAGTTAGCTCTATATACTTTGAAAAATGAAACAAATAAACAGCCAACAAATATCTAATCCATGACATTGTCATAACATTTCACCATGCAGGTCCCAAAACATAACCTAAGCCCAAATATAAATGGCATGCATAAGTAATTCATTCACCTCCCCACTTTGCAGGATCCAACCCAAAAGCCTCTAGCGCACGCTTCTGACACAATGACTCAGCCATGTCGATATACCTGATCAAACAAGTATCAAAACATTAAACATTCACCCTACTAACAATTTGTACTAAAAAACCGGATGCCATGTGGGGCGTATTTTATTTCCCAATTCAATTCGCCAAAAAAATATCAATCACTATCACATTGATTGCAAAACCATGCACAATAGGAAATATAGGCCATTAATATTAGACACTGATAGTAGCAGACAAATTTTGAACATAGTAAAAGAAAAATGGGTAGATTGTCATACTCATTGCCTCCATAGTATCTAGCACCAGGATATCCTTCACTGTATTTATTGGTCATTACAGAGCCAACTGCTTGCATCACTGAGACGGACGTGAAATTCTCTGAAGGAATAAGTTCCAGTCCCTATCACACATTGGAAAAACAAGTTTGATTTTTCAATTAGGCAATAACTATGTTACCTAAAAAGATCACATTTCACAGATTACTCTATTCATTTCCGATGGATCAAAGAACCATTGATTACAAAACTAAAATCAGAAATATTTAGCATTCCAACCAAGTACCTTCCATTGCCTAGCTTTCTCGAGTTCGATAATGTCAGCAATTTCAGGATCGATCTCCTCAAGCGGAGCATTCAACTGATGTATCCACTGCAAAAATCAAATACATTTTTTTTTCTATAAGCATAAATCAGAACTCAGAATCAAAGATCTAAAGTGTTTTTTTGAAAAGAAGGCTTACGTTAGCACGGGCTTTCTCTTTCTCAGCCGCAGCTGAAGACTGCACAAACAAAACTAAAATGAAAATTTGAAATTTAACAGAAGAAACAATGAAACAAAAAGGATTAGATTTCGGACCATGAAATTTATGGAGCTGCCATTGAAGAGAGGTCTGATTGGAGATTTGATGGAGGAAGAGAGCCTGCGAAGACTGATTGCCATTGCCATTATTTCTGAAATCCGAGCGAATCCAACAGAAAGATTATTGCGTTTTGGTTGGAAAAATTAAAAAAAAAAAAAACAAGTGGAATGTTTGCGAGTGGGTTGGTGGAGACTGAGACTGTTGCTTGGCTATGCTAATATTATAGAAGTGCGGGGTGCCGTAGATCGACGAAATGGGGACATTGGTTGGTTTGGTTTTGCGGTGTAACGTTAACGTCACTCGCTCAACTGCCACGTAATCATTTTAAAACGACCGAGGTAGGTAATTGGATTTTGACGACATCTTTTGAGATCAACAGAGCCTAGCCCATTAAGGAAATTAGTTTGGGGAAGAAGCCTAAACCTCAAACCCAGCCCAATTATAGGCTGAACGAGACCAATCATGCCTAGCCCACTTTGGTCAGAAAAAAGATTGGTGTAGAAGCCTAAACTTACCAGGCCTAGCCCAATCCTAACCGGATCTGATGCATCTTGTCTTGGGTTAAAGCAGCGTGATTATTATTAATGTATTTTTTGGATTTTTTATTTTTTTATTTTTGCTAATTGATTTTTTTTATTTGCATCACAAGTTGGAGTTAATAAATGTCAATTTATTTATCAAATTTTAAAGAACAAAAAAACTTCTTTTATTGTTATTCGAAAGGTCAACTACTTTAAAAAAAATGTAAAAAATAAAATTTATAGTCTTTCTTTTCTTAATGGCATAGTATCTAAAAAACCCCTAAATTGTTTAAAAAATTCAAATAAGCATTTATAATTTTATTGTATTCAATCAAACTCTTGTATTTTTATTTTAAGCTAATAAAGTTTTTATATTTTCATTTTAAGTCTAATAAGTCTTTATAACTAATAATTGACTTAATTAAAATATCATTTGTCATTCTATGTCATGCGACGTTAACATAATATGCTAACATGTCATAGTTGATGATGATATGATATGTTGATATATTATAATCGATGATGATATAATTGTTATTGTGACATAATAACATGATCATGTGATTTTTTTTATCTTTCATATCAATGCCATATAAATATAAAATAATAAGTTATATTTAACCTATGACAATTAGTCAATTATTAATTATAAAAGTTTATTTAATTCAAAATAAAAATATAAAAATTTGATTGAACTTAACAAAAGAATAAGAATTTATTTAAATTTTTTTAAATAATTCAGAAACTTTTTTAAGCAATATACCTTTCTTAATTTCTAAAAAAAGCCCATATTTTATATTTTTATAACATAAAATAGGTAGCATCTCATTTCATTCTCAAACAATGACATGCATTTTGTATTATTCCCTTTGAAATGATTCAATTGTATAATTCGAAGTTTCAATCCAAACCGGTGAATTGGAAAACCTGTCTTTAAAGTATAATGAGCACACAAACCATGAAAGAGAAATTGAAATATATAGCGAAACATGAAACAATCTTAACTGTTAGTGCAAAGTCCAAAAATGGATTAATAATCAGATGATCTCATATATTCACAAAAAACAATGGAAACAAATTCACCATATTTAGACATTCCCTGAGCCGAATGCTGGCCGATGATATATATAGTTTTCTATATTAATCTCTAAACTTTTCCTAAGTATTTGTAAACTATGGAATTTTGGAATCTTAGGCCGTTTTGTCAAATGCAGTATCTGTCCTGTATGGAATGTCCACACGTAGTCCTACAGCGTAAAGCTACGTCCATGAACAGTTATTTGATTAATTATCGCATCTCCCATGATTACATATATGCTATATAGTAACAAGCAGAGACACTTGATTTGCTGACCTCTCTTTTGGTAATCATCTTTAATTTCAAACTGATGTTGAACCTTTGAATTAACGAAGTTGTCGCATAGCAAGCAATTTTTATTGAAGTATACAACGTACAACTCTCGTGATATAGAAATCACCGTTCAAAAAAAGTAAGACTAAGGACCTTGCCCGGCCGATGTTGAAGAAGTTGACCCCAAAAATGATATAATGGACACCCAAAACTAAAAATAGCAGCAAAACATTCTCCCTCCTCTGGAATAAAAAGTGGCATGGATGTGCTAAACAAAGTCGCAGCAGCTAGCAGTCTCTCTAAGGCTACTTAGTTCTGATCTCTTCTTTGGATTCTCTCAATGGGAACTGTGGAATTAGATGCATCACCAAAACTAGATGAGAAACCCATAGTGGAGCCTGAAATAGACGAAAGCGAACTCTCTCCGATAGAAGAAGTTCGTCTAACAGTACCCAACACCGATGAGCCTTCACTCCCTGTATGGACTTTTCGTATGTGGTTCTTGGGTCTTTCCTCTTGTTTGCTTCTTTCATTCCTCAACCAGTTCTTCGGCTACCGTTCGGAGCCACTCGTCATCACCCAAATCACTGTCCAAGTGGCAACTCTCCCCATCGGACGGTTCATGGCTTCTGTTCTTCCCACGACTAAGTTTCCAATACCTGGGTTTGGTTCCAGGCAATTCTCGCTCAACCCGGGACCCTTTAACATGAAGGAGCATGTTTTGATTACGATATTTGCTAATGCTGGGAGTGCATTCGGGGGCGGTACTGTTTATGCTGTTGGTATTGTTACCATTATCAAGGCTTTTTATGGGAGGAGCATCTCTTTCTTGGCTAGTTGGCTTCTTATCATTACTACACAGGTTCGTTTACTCTACTATACATGTATGTTAACGAGGTACAGTAACAGTTTTAAAGGAAAAGGCTGAGACTATGGAATGAGAAGTTCTCAGGTTTAAATTAACCCTCGTTTTGATGTTGTTTAATGTTTTAAAAGTGAAAAAAGAACAAAGAGGAAATGAACCATCTTTCCTTTTCATAGTGTAGATAGCAATGCTATCACTAAGCACAGTTGGTTTCGGGTTTGGCTATTCTTGTTTCTGGTAAATTATATATGCTTAGGTTCATCGATCGGCATATGGTGTGATTTGTTGAGTGCAGGTGATGGGATATGGCTGGGCGGGGCTCCTGCGGAAGTACGTGGTCGAGCCGGCGCACATGTGGTGGCCCTCTACCCTCGTTCAAATTTCTCTATTCAGGTAATTCAAGCTTTTTGGTCTTATCCCTATATTTGTTATCCATTGGAAACGACATATCATGTGAAAGTAGCAGAAAAATATCTATCTTTAATTGGCTTCTTCAACAACCTACACCTTACCTGATAAATTTTAATGCAAAAAGTATCACCAAGGATCCTGAAATCGAATGCGTTATTTTAATTCTAAAAGTAACTTATGAATAGTTTTCAATTTTCTCAAATGAATAATGAATTTGATACGTATTTTTGTATTTCACATATATATGCTGGCTGGCTGATATGATCACTACTATGTCAAGCTTTAATATCATTTTCCTTGTAACAAGAAGAAGATGTGAACCGGCAAGTATCCATCATATTAATTACTATATAATTAAGTATTTTTAGCTATTTTTATCTGTCATATCTATATATATATCTACAGTCTTAACTTTAGAAAAGAACCGAAGTCTACCAACTTATGCAAATGGTTAATTGAAAGTATTTTTGTATCTTAGTTTCCCATTGGCTATTTATGAACAATATCCCTTGAAAATCATTCTAAGTTATCAATAGACACTTTTGTCAGTAAATAATTAGAAAAGACCCTCTATCGATAGTAATCTGTCAATAAATTTTTTATCATTTTAATTTAATAATGTCAAAATCTTTTTTGATAATTTTTCGGCTACATAGTGTTTGTCGAAAATTTTCGTCAAAAATTGATCATGAGTTATCAAATAAGGTATTACTAATAACATGTTTAATAAAAATTATAATGTGACATTATTTTAATAGATACCTAAAACAATTCACTTTTAAGATAATTTTAGTATAATTTAACTTAAGTTAAAACATACTAATATATTTCATTTAGATAAGAAAAATTAAAAAATTAATAGACTTATTTGAAATTATGATTAAAAATTAAAAGTGAAAGTATTTTATTCAAAAAAAAAATCATCAATACCGAATAGGCTTAGTGAGAGTTCCAAATCAAATATAGACCTTAGATAGATTAATTGGCGCCCCTGATGGAACTATGCTGCTGATTTTTCAGGACGCTGCATGAAAAGGAAGAAAATGATGGCAAGCGCCGCATTTCACGAGCGAAATTCTTCGTGATTGCACTAGTTTGTAGCTTTTGCTGGTACATCGTCCCTGGGTACCTCTTCAACACATTGCAAAGCATCTCCTTGGTCTGTTTGGCTTTCCCCCATTCAGTAACTGCCCATCAAATCGGGTCAGGCCTGAGTGGTCTCGGCATAGGGGCCTTTACTCTTGACTGGACAACAGTTGCCTCCTTCTTGTTTAGCCCTCTCGTTTCGCCCTTCTTTGCCATTGTGAATGTCTTCATAGGATATGCCTTGATAATTTATTTTGTGATGCCAATATCTTACTGGGGCATGAACCTGTACAACGCCAAAACTTTCCCGATATTTTCAGCGGACTTGTTTACTTCACAAGGTCAGTTGTATAACATTACACAGATTGTTAATGAGAAGTTCGAGCTAGATTTGCCAGAATACGAGAAGTTAGGGAGGATCCATCTGAGCACTTTCTTCGCTCTCACCTATGGATTTGGGTTTGCAACCATTGCGTCCACAGTAAGTCATGTGGCCTTGTTCTATGGAAGGTAATTCCTTAGTACTAATTCAGAAGGAAAAATTCACTCTTCTTATTGCAGTCTCCAAGACTTTCAATTAATCACTGAACATCTACTAAAGCTGCATCTTAAGTAAAGAGGATCATGTTAATTACAGGGAAATTTATAGTAGATACCGAGCTTCTTCCAAGGAAAAGGCAGATATACACACTAGGTTGATGAGGAACTACCGGGACATACCTTCATGGTGGTTCTATTTGCTTCTTCTCGGCTCAATTGTTGTTGGCCTTGCACTCTGCATCTTCCTTAATAAGGATGTCCAGATGCCTTGGTGGGGACTGTTGTTTGCTGCTGCACTCGCCTTCGTCTTCACCCTGCCTATCAGCATCATAACAGCCACGACAAATCAAGTACTTTAAGATAAATTTTGGTTATCAATGGGGATAAAATATTTTAAATTTCCATCTATTTGACTTTTATAGTAACTTTAAGATTCCTAAATGCAAAAGTTTTTATTCTCTCCCTGCAGACACCAGGGCTAAATATCATTACAGAGTATATAATGGGGGCAATATTACCTGGAGAACCAATAACCAATGTCTGTTTTAAGACCTATGGGTACATAAGCATGGCTCAGGCAGTTGCTTTTCTTAGTGATTTCAAGCTCGGTCATTACATGAAAATCCCTCCAAGATCAATGTTCCTGGTTCAGGTATTATAACATATTCTCTCTATAATTGTTTCGTTTTCTTAGAACTAACAGATCTTTATTTTCCTGCTTCTAATTCTCTTACATTTTTCAATTGTTGCAATTGCATATCAGTTTATCGGGACCGTTTTAGCAGGAACAGTCAACCTTGGCGTGGCCTGGTGGCTTTTAACTTCTGTTGATAGCATATGCCACAAAGATTTTCTTCCAAAAAATAGTCCTTGGACATGCCCCGGTGATAGAGTCTTCTTTGATGCATCTGTTATATGGGGTCTGGTGGGACCTAAGCGAATTTTTGGCTCTCTTGGACAATACTCAACACTTAACTGGTTCTTCCTAGGAGGACTTTTGGGACCAGTTGTAGTATGGCTTTTGCACAAGGCATTTCCCAGTCAGTCTTGGATTCCCCTTATCAATCTACCAGTACTTTTGGGTGCAACTGGTAACATGCCTCCAGCATCACCATTGAACTATACTTCCTGGATTTTGGTTGGTACCATCTTCAATTTCTTCGTCTTCAGGTATCGAAAGCAATGGTGGCAGAGGTATAACTACATTCTATCAGCAGCACTGGATGCAGGAGTAGCCTTCATGACAGTTCTGCTTTACTTTGCACTAGGCTTGGAGAATAAGAGTTTGAATTGGTGGGGTTCTAGTCCTGATTATATTCCTGAACACTGTGATTTAGCAGGTTGCCCCACTGCAAAGGGCATATCAGTTGATGGGTGCCCAACATTTTAAGCTTCATGTTTTCCTTCCTATGTTCATAGTTAATGTTGTACTCAGTTCAAATCTGCTACTTTATTTTTCTGAAGGTCTCAGCAAGTCACAGTATAAAAAAAAAAAGCATTCAAGCTTAATGAAAGAATTTGTGTGATTCATAATTAGCTGGGTTGGCTAAACAATTATGTACATAAGCTAAGTTTGTGTCATGTTTACAATTGTTAATAGCATTATTATTCACTCTACAAATAGGTTGGTGATTGCATAAATCATAAGATTAAAAGATCTCCCCATCCTTTCCCTTTAATTTTTTAATCATTCTTATCATACAAAACCTTAAACATGGTGAATGATTCAAGTCAAGAGTACTGATTTCCACAAATCTTGCAACCTTTGGAGCAGAGACCTGTTTGGATTTTCCATAATTTCTTGGAGAGCTGAATGGAATCATATAGTATACGTTCCCAAAATTGCTTAATGGGTCCATCTGCTGTAGCCCTAGTCCTATTTGCTTCCACCACTTGAAGCGGTCGCCATTCTTTGATTTTTGGAACTTTTCCTGCGGTAGGTTACTGTTAAAGAAACAAGGATCATGGAATAAAGTCAAAATCAAGAAATTACATTAGAAATATATAAATGAGCTTTTTCTTTTGGTTTTCTCACTCTTTCCATTAGCTTTTAGTGATAATTTCGTCATAAATAATATAGGCAAAAATAGAGTTGCCAACCAAAGATGGAAATTAACTTCTGTAATACCTAGTTTGGCATTATAATTAATTAGATTGTACACTAATTTGTTGCTGAAGTAATTTGAAAAAAAGTTGAACTTAACATAAATATACTAAACCCAGCTGGCATTTTTATTATTTGCAATCCAAATAATAGCTTTTAATAAATGACCCAACAACCCAAGGTCAAATTCACCTTAAAATTTTTTATGTAGTAAATAATATTGATTTGTGTTAAATTTTTTTACTAATGCTAATTAATAAGGGTTTTTCCCATCTCTTTCTTTTCTTTAGAGTTTTTTCTTAATAGGAATATATGATAAGAGTCCCTTGATTTTTTTTAAATGAAATAAGGACTCTTTTTTTATATATAAAGAAATAAGGACTCTTGTTCCCTCAAAACTCAAAAGTGTAGATTACTAAAGAACCTATTTTCACTCAACTGCTAACATCATACAAGTTAGCCTTGAAGTTATTAATAATAAATGGGATTAACGTGGTAAGCAGAAAAGGGAAATAAACGTAGAGCGTTGGCTACCTTACAGGTATATACACATAATCAAGAAACAGTACAGACAATTTTTACTGATCCCACAAGCCCTTCTTAAAAGGCCTCTCGATCGTTATGCATTAATCAAGGGATTGCATTCAAGGCATAATAATCCTATAGAATCTCAACGAATGGACACGTTCTCAAAGTCGAACTGAAAATTTCCCCAAGACGCAGTAGATATCCTCCCGCAACAAACCCAAAAAGAAAAAGGAATAAACCACCTGTTTTTTGGCCAACACTCTTTCAATGACGTCTCTCGAAATAGAGTACAACGCCGACGTCGTTTCGGCGGTCGACGAAGATGACGTCTCCCCCGTAGAAGAAGTTCGTCTAACCGTTTCTAACGACGACGATACAACACTCCCTGTTTGGACATTCCGAATGTGGTTCCTTGGACTCTTCTCATGCTGTCTTCTTTCCTTCCTCAACACTTTTTTCAGTTACCGTACGGAGCCGCTCCAGGTTACCATGATCTCCATCCAGGTGGCGTCACTCCCTGCGGGAAAGTTCCTGGCGAGAGTGCTACCAACCACCAAGTTTAAGATCCCCGGGTTCGGAAGCCGCGAGTTTACGCTTAACCCGGGCCCTTTTAACGTTAAAGAGCATGTCTTGATCTCTATCTTCGCTAATGCTGGGGCTGCCTTTGGAGGCGGTACGGCTTATGCTATTGGTATCGTGAATATTATTCGGGCCTTCTATCATAAAAAGATCAGTTTTTTGGCTAGTTGGATTCTAGTCATCACCACACAGGTAAAAATTCCCACTCCTTTAAAAGAGAAAAAACTTCAATCTTGGAGCTCCTTTTTGTCTCATTAGTAGTTGTCTAAATTTGAACAGGTTTTGGGGTATGGATGGGCGGGGATTATGAGGAAGTTTGTGGTGGAACCTGCGCAGATGTGGTGGCCAAGTAGCCTGGTTCAGGTTTCTCTTTTCAGGTAAAAAAAAAAACTGTCGTTTATACGTTGGCATCTGCCTCATGATCCTAGTGACGAAACGAATTTTGTTTTTTGTGGGCAATTTCTGTGAATGAGAATTGAATTTATGGTTCATTATTTCACCTTCTGGAATAATACAACATTTAAACTATAGCTGTGCCTAGGATCATTAATCCGAACTAGATGAGCCCAGGTCTAAGCTAATATGTGCTTGAGGGATATAAAATCAGACTTAAAGCTGAGATGGAGTTTATTTAATCAGTTCCTCGTCCTGTTATTTTATCTGGTTATGCATATGGTGTTCATTAGTTTAACGTCATAGATTAAAATCCATTGGATTTTTATATTTTAGCCTGTCTTGGATAGTATTTTTTGAGGGTGGTGAAATGTTGGGTGGTTTTTACCTCCATCTTGCGCACATATGCTATGTTTGATAATTGTACATGTTGGAGACAACTGGGTTGGTCTATTAAGGTTGACACATGGACTGGTGCAGAGAAAAGGACCAGCTGATCCGGAAAATTGGAATCCAAGGTAATTCAAACTTCGCACGGAAGTTAATGCTTAGGCCATGTATGGAAATTTTACCGGACAGTATTCCTCGGTTAAATGTAATGTACTAATGACAGATTTTCCACTCCAATATATCGTTCTAATGCTCATACAGGCCTCCCATTTCTGGCCAACTAGGATTCTATTTTTCGTATTCAGATTCTGCCAGCCTGTAATTATGCTGTTTTCCCTTAGTCCTTTCCCCTGTTTGTCTTAGAGTGCCTCTACTTTCAGCACAAAAACAAAATTTTATTTTATTTTATTAGAAAACGGAAATCAAAGATGATTTGTTTTTAATTTTGATAGTATGGAATAACATGGTTTGAAATTGCACATTTTTATTGTTAATGCTGGAAGAAATTGCAAAACACACCATCAGCCAATTATGTTCACACATTATTTACAGGGCCATGCATGAGAAAGACAGCAAACGCATGTCCCGAGGGAAGTTCTTCTTGATTGCACTTATTTGCAGCTTCTCCTGGTATGTGTTTCCAGGCTACCTCTTCCCCACGTTATCAGCCATTTCTTGGGTCTGCTGGGCTTTTCCCAAGTCAGTAACTGCCCAGCAGATCGGATCAGGCATGGACGGGATTGGCATTGGATCCTTTGCCATTGACTGGTCAGTCATAGCCTCTTTCCTTGGCAGCCCTCTGGTCACCCCTTTTTTTGCAATTGTTAACATCTTTGTAGGCTATGCGTTATTTATGTATATCATACTTCCAATTGCCTATTGGGGAGTAAACGTATATAACGCCAAGAATTTCCCAATTTTCTCCTCGCATTTGTTTAATCACAAGGGAGAACCGTACAACGTATCAGAAATTGTAAATGACAAATTTGAAATAGAATTGCCAGCATACGAGCAGCAGGGACGTGTAAACCTGAGCGTGTTCTTTTCTCTCACCTATGGTATTGGCTTTGCTGCCATTATAGCTACTCTTTCGCACGTGGCTGTTTTTAATGGAAAGTGAGTAATCAAAAACTTTTAATTTTATTGCTTGTCACCTTATTTTTGGCCTTGATTTTTGGTGTTAATTAATCTTTGACATATAATTTGTGTTGAATGTTGGAACAGGGAGATATATGCACAACTGCAAGCTTCTTTCAAGGGAAAAGAAGATATCCATACCAAGTTAATGAAGAAGTATAAGAACATACCTAACTGGTGGTTTCACCTGATGCTTGTGTTGACATTGCTACTCTCTCTTGTGATGTGTATTTTTTTGAAACGTGAAATTCAAATGCCTTGGTGGGGGCTTATCTTTGCGGCAGGCCTTGCTTTAGCTTTCACTCTTCCTATCAGCATCATAACTGCCACTACAAATCAGGTAAGAAACTCCCACTTTTATATGTCTCTGCCAGGTAATCATGCAGGAACCCAAAGATAATTACTAGTAGAATTTAGCAAAAAAGCCGGCAATAAATGTTACACTACAAAGCACTCTAAAATCATGTAATTCTGAGTTATCACTAGAGTGTTGTTTTGGTTTCCGATATCTGATAACTTTGTGGATCCATCTAGCTGATCTTTGTTTGCTAATGATTGGAGCCTGGAGGCATTGAGCGCTATATGATTAACATGCATGCTAATTTTCACCCTTTTTGTTGCCAGTCACCAGGACTCAATGTCATCACAGAGTACATCATGGGTTACATATTACCAGGAAAACCAATAGCCAATGTCTGCTTTAAAACTTACGGATATATAAGCATGGCACAGGCAGTTTCCTTTCTTAATGATTTCAAGCTGGGCCATTACATGAAGATTCCACCAAGATCGATGTTTGTAGTCCAGGTAAATCTCCTGAAAAAGGGCATTTCATCTTGAGGGGAAATTAAGTCATTTAGAAAAACATCCAGACAAAAAGTAAAAATGAAAATGACATTTATAATCAAAACAGCAAATGAGTCAATTGAGTGAAGTAGATAATAGTAATATAATAAATATAGATAGATTTGACAAGTTAAAAGAAGAAAGCTTCAAATTAATTCCTGATCCTAGTGTCTATAGCACCATAAAGAATAAACCCCTTACTAATTTGTGCTTCCTAAGATAAATTATGTAAGAACAGAACAGGATCCTTTGTAGGGTTACTTTACTTTTGCTAATGCCTTTCCTCCTATTTGTGTTCTATTGAAAGGCCATGGGAACTATAATAGCCGGAACAATCAACCTTGCAGTAGCATGGTGGCTGCTGACTACCGTTGAGAACATATGCCAGGATCAACTACTTCCTCCCAACAGTCCCTGGACATGTCCTGGTGACCGAGTCTTCTATGATGCATCTGTTATCTGGGGTCTGGTTGGACCAAAAAGGATCTTCGGTCCTCTTGGAAACTACGCCGCTCTGAACTGGTTCTTCCTTGGAGGTGCCTTGGGACCTGTCGTGGTATGGCTATTCCACAAAGCTTTCCCTAACCAGAAATGGATCTCACTGATCAACCTTCCAGTGCTCTTGGGAGCAACAGCGGCAATGCCACCAGCGACATCACTGAACTTCAATTGCTGGATTATCGTTGGAGTCATCTTCAATTACTATGTTTTTAAATACCGGAAAGGTTGGTGGCAGAGGTACAACTATGTTCTCTCAGCAGCCCTTGATGCTGGCCTGGCTTTCATGGGAGTGCTCTTATATTTCACATTGACCGTGCAAGGTATTAGCATATCCTGGTGGGGAGCCGAAGGCGAGCACTGCGATCTGGCTTCCTGTCCAACTGCCAAAGGCATAGTTGTAGATGGCTGTCCAGTGTACTAGATTTGTTTCAACTGCACATCAAAATTCATTTTAGGCTTTTAGCACTCTAGATTTTCATAATGGGCTCATCATCGAGAAAGGAGAAAAAATAAAGATGTACTTGTAAATCTCGCAACTGTTTTTTTTTTCTTTTTTTATATATATTATGTTTCTATATTGAATTCTTTCCCTGCAAATAGACGAGCTTACAAATCATCTATCTAAGCACTTCCTTCAGCACTGTACTGATACTGTAACGCATGAACAATCCTCGCTTTCCAGTATCCACCATAGAACAAAATTAAAACAAAAGAAAAAAAAAAAAGGAAAGAAACAAAAGAAATGTAAAAGAATAATTATCTCTACATTTCAACGACTCAAACTGTCTGGCCAAAGTCATTTTACTGGTCCGCAACTGATCTTGATGAAGGAGCAGCATATCGGGAGGAGAACCCACGATACAGAGAGCCCTCAATATCATCATCCCCATAGCCCTCGTCAAAGTTTTGAGCATAGCTCAAAGGGTCGTACCTAAAGCCACCAACTGGTCTTGGTTGTTTTGCCCTGAAAGCTGCCGTTATGCTATTGCCCAAACTTCTTATTCTTCTTTTTGTCCATGGAAGCTTCAGCTTGAGACGACCCCAGCACGAAAGCAACCCTTCCTCATCTGTGTTCCTCGGAGGTGAACTTCTCTCCATGGTTTTTGAGCTTTTTCCAAGAGAAACTTTCTTGGCTTCTAAATGATGATGTGTTTTCTTTATGAAAGGTTGTGGGGTCTCAAGATTTTCACTCACTTCTTTGCTTTGGGTTTTGATTGTGTGGTAGAGAAGAAGAGCATCAGAATGGAGAAAAAGTCGTTCGCCTTTTGGGTTTTAAGAATGGAAACAAAGAAAAGGTGAAAGGTAACGCGGTGGGAATCTAAGGTAAGGAGGCAGAGAGAGTGAAGAAATATTTGTCGCTATTCGTTTCGCCAAACAAAGGTATGTACATTGATGGTGTGATAAATTTGCACCACTGGATACGCTGTAGAAATGTAGATTCTTCAAACAATGGAGAAACATGATGACAGCGTCGAGTTTACTCAATAAATAAAAGCAAAAAACCATAAATTGGAGTTTGGAACCATAAATGTTAAATTTATCAGTAATAATATAATAATAATAAGACCATCGTTAAAATTCCCATAGTTATGAGATTGACATTGATCTTTATTGGGGTTTTTTATTTTTTTTTCTTGATAATGAAGAAAACGGTTTTTTTTTTTGAAAGACAATTGTGAATTTCATTAAAAGAGAGGGAAAGAAAGTTTCCCTAACACAAGAACGAAGAGCGGCCACCCAAAGAGACGTTGTCGTTTGATGGTACGCACAAAATTGGAAGCTTTGCAGTGAGAATATCCTCATATAGATGGTTGATGCCATTCAAAAAATATAAAAGAAAGCAACTTGGGTGGATAAATCAATTGCTATAAGTAATGGCCCTCAAACCATGTGATTCAAGGGCGTAGATAGCTGCCTTCCTCATCTGGTCCATCCTTTCCTCGGGCACCTGTCACTCTGTCCTACACTCGTACAGTCACCATTGTATTTTTCCTTTCCCTCTCTATCCAGTTATTATGCCAACATCCTTGCAACGAGCCTGAGATATCACTACATTTATCCTTACCAGCGGCCTCTTTCCTGTCTTTAATGTCCTTCGGCATCACCAAAAGATCATACTTAATATTTGGCTTTAGATAGCCCAAAAATTCCTGACTAAAAGCTCAGCTGATAGAAGACTGGTATGGATGTTTAAAAGTGGTAGTTGCCAGTGAAAGTGTCACAACATGGAGTAATATCTCTATCAATAACAGGGCTTCTCAGAAATGTATGGAAGAAAATATTTTAAGTGCTCTTCAAAGCAAGTTAAAAGAGAACACAAGCATGAAAAAGGAACAATGCCCCTGGAAGTTCTAGTTTTTAACCTACTCCAGGAGTTTGATAGAGCGAGACTCCTATACAGTTTCCCAAAGGATGAATGAGACTCAAAAGTAATTAACACTGATGTCAGAACCTAAAGACACAATTTTTACCATCAAAAAAGTAGCAAGAGGTTTCTTAGAAGTACCATGACACTCATAGCAGATGTAACAAACATGATGAACAATATGGTAGGTAGATTTTAGCTTTAACAATTGCACAACATTTTTCTGCCTCAATCACATGATCCTAATGGAATAAAATAGAAGAGGGAGGGGACATCATTTCTTCTCCTTAAGTGCCCTGAAAAGCACAATTTATATGGTAAGTTAATACTATTTGCCCAGTACTTACATATAGCAAAGAGAAAAAATGTCCCTATATCTATCAGGTGCTTTACCATCACAAATTCACAATTCCAATCATTGCAGAAGAGTATTTTGACACATACAGATTTAATGGCCCATCATGAGTAAAGAGAGAGGAAAGCATCTAGAAAATTTCTTTTAGTAAATTGAATGCAACACCGTGAGAAGCAATGAAATAATCCACAAAGAACCTTCTAAGAACGAAACTAATTGACATTAAATTAAGCAAAAGACATAACTACAACATCAGAGGCAAGCTAACAGAAAACTGAAAAGAATTTATAAGCTTAGAGAAAGGATATAAACCAATGTTTATGAAGGTGGAAAGTATAATTCGAGACCAAAAAGTAGAACTCCAACAGGCAAAAGGGTGAGGCTACATGGCTATCTACCAAAATTGAACTTGGATATCATTCAATAGTGAGGAGAACACTGAGTAAATGTAGTCTCCTAGCTTGCAGAAAGGGGGCAAGCAGTATAAAGCAGCAAGAATTACCATTGGCCACCCAGAGGAGAACTAAATACAGCATGCACCACAGCCTACATCTTGACAGCTACCTGTTCTGCTGAACTTTTCTTCACAACACCTCTGGAGCACAACTCATTTAGTAACTCCAAAGCCTCATTAGCAAAGCCTTCGTAAGCTAAGCCTTCAATGAGAATGGTGTATGTAGATTCAGTAGGTTTACATCCCCTCATCACCATATAAGCCAAAAAGTCAATTGCACGGTCAGTCTGCCGAGCCTTACAAAGGCCCAGCATGATAGAGTTATAGGTTATGGCATTTGGCCTAATACCCATTCTCTCAAAGTCATGAAAAAACTTTATTGCATCATCAACCTTTCCTTCCCTACTAAGTCCTCCAACAAGTGAAGAGTAGGTAATTATATCAGGCTTTAGACCCTTGGCACGCATCTCCTCCAAAAGTTTTATAGCTTGATCTGTTTTCCCTACCTTTGACAGCCCATCAATCACAGTATTGTATGTGATCAAAACAGGCGAGCAACCCTTGGTACTCAGCTGATTGAGTATCTCAACTGCCACATCAACCTTCCCATCTTTGCATAATGCTGTGAGCAAAGTGTTATAGGTCACAATGTCCGGGTAGCAACCTCTAGACACCATTATCTCCAAATACTCAATTGCTCTCTCCATCTTCTTTTCTTTGCAGAACCCATGAAGCAGTGGATTATAACTTAAGGAATTAGGAGTACACCCATGCTTGGGCATCTTCTCCAAAATGTCAATTGCTCGGCCCAGTAAACCCTTCCGGCATAAGAAATTAATGAGGATATTAAAAGTAACTACACTAGGAGAACAGCCTTTTCGAAGCATATCAGCTAACAATCTCTCTGCATCCATCCACCTGCCAGTGCTACACATGCTACGCAAGATAATATTATGAGTAATCACATTGGGTTGGCATCCATATGATGGCATGTTATTCAAGAACTTGATTGCTTCATCCAATCTCCCCTCCTTACAAATCCCATTGACAAGAACATTATAAGTAACCACATCTGGTTTACATCCTCTACTCCTCATCTCATCCAATAGCTTCATAGCCTGTCCAACACCACTTTCCTTGCAAGTCGCTTCAATCAAAATTGTATATGTAATCACATCTGGATAACATTCTCTCTGCAATTGTCGATCCATAACTTCCATTGCTTGCTTCAACTTCCCACTATCACACAAGCTTCGCAAAATTGTATTATATGTAACAACATCTGGAGCAACACTCATTCGATCCAAGACTTGTAAAGCATTATCAATCTCCCCTGCCTTGCAATAGCCACTAATCAACACATTATACGTTATAACATCAGGAACTGCCCCTGAATCTTCTATAATCTCCATAACCCGCGTAGCCTTCCTAGTCTTGCCTTTCTTACAAAATCCACGAATTAAACTTGTACAAGCTATAATATCAGGAATCTCACCATGATAAACCATGCCCTCAAGAAGCTTAAACCCTTCTTCCAGTTCACCATTTCTAACAAATTTACGGAGTTGATTATTGCTACCAGATTCCTCAAAATTGTGCAAGGATTTCAGCGGACTTGACGAAACATGACCATTTCCCAAGTGCCCTTGTGAAGAGCTGTCAAGATTTTGAAACCTACCATTAACGCCAGCACTTTCAACCTTTGAAACAGCAAGGACCCTACACCGCCTTTGCTTTTGAAACCCCACAGGTTTGCATCCCGCATAAGCTTTCACAGAACTAAAATTGGCAACAGCTTTAGCCTTAACCCTAACTTCTAAAAAACTAATACCATTTCTTAAACCCTCCCTGTGAAAGTGTTGAAATGAACAAAACCCTTCATGGGCATGATTTGTATGTACTATCATATCCATACTTCACCTACGAGTTTGTAAATAACCAAAATATCAATACTCAAAAACCATCGCTTACAAAAGTACTAAAATATAGTATCTCATAGAAACCAGGAAGTTAAAGGCAAGTTATTCCAACATAGCTATGTGGAGAGAGCCTGTCTTTCTTTACCAGAAAAGTGATAGGTATTCATATGGGATTGTTTCAAGAGAGTAAAGAGAGGGAGCTTACCTTGAGATAGGCTTTGTGAAGGGATGACTTGAGAGGTGGGAGAGGGTGCCGGCGTTGTGGCTTTGTCCAGTTTTGTTTTCTTCTGGTTATGGTTTCTATGAAATATATCTGCACTTGAACTCTATGGCATAGGACTAATTAGGAGGTGGCTGCGAATGTTGAGGCCAATTGGACTAAAAGGAGAGTGGGCTCCAGCCCAGTGATTATGTTCCCAATTTGGGTTCATACCCATGTCTGCACAATCCTGGGCTCCCTGGATCATTTTCCATATCAGGGGTTATGGACCTTGAGCTCTTATATTTTTCTAATATAAACTCACATCATATACTTACGTACGTTAATGAATATAATTATTTCAATCAGATAAATTAGTTACCACTTATAAAATTGTGAAAAGTGATTTTTGTATCTATATTCATGTAAACAATTATAATTAAGGGTTCACACTACTTGAGCTATTACCTAACTAATATATTCATCAAGTGTTAGTTCAACTAAAATTTATTCAAGCATTATTACACATAAAGTGCTCAAATAAAGAGAAAAAAGTAACTCTCTAATGAGTATAGAAGTGTTAATCGAATTGAATTTAGACATACATCATCACAATTAATAATCAGTAGTTATAAATAATTTACACTAAAGTAGTATATTCATGTTGCACTAAAGTGATATATATATATATATACACACATTAATACTAATAATTAAAATATTATGTATTCGATAATGACGATCGTAATATCCCATTTCTCTCTAAATTGATCCCAATAAAATATCTTTATGATGACATTTGCCGTGACATCATTTTTAACTTTTAAAATTGCACTAACATGATAAGTTTTTTTTTTTTTTTTTTTTTACATTTGAGTACTTTCATATGTTAATGCTTAGTGTTGGTAAGCAATTAAAATGTTATGATTCGCTCTTGGCCAGTTGGACTCAATACCTGACGGTCAAGACACGAGGAAAGCTATTTTACACTTTCCAGATACTCTGCCTGGTCCTAGGAATATGATACTTAACCTTGTAAATTGTACTTTTTAACAGCTGGTTGTTTCTCTTTGGCCTGTTTTAACAATCAAGCAATGAGATGTAAAAAGAAAAGAATAAAAATGGAATTTTTCAAACTTTATCAATATTAACTTGTGAAAATAAAAGGAAACCTGTCAAATTTTATTTCAATTACCCACCTATTTGTCGGGTGATATGGAGATTGCCACCGCATTGAAACAAGAGATAAAAATTCAAAAGACTGACGCTACTTCCCCTGTTACGACAGGAAGATTTTCGAAGAAAAGATAAAAAATAAATAAATCAGTAACTCAACCAATCCCATATTGACACAAACCTTATTCTACAAAGAGTTTCAGATTCTTTAGCCTGGCACGGAACTTTCTACTTTGCTTTTGCTTTGCTTTTGCTTTTGCTTTTGCTTTTGCTTTCCTTCGAATTATAGACTTGGACTTGGAAACCCAAAACGTCAGGTATTCAATGAACCCTGCCTTTGATGAGAATAAATAGGTAAAAACTTAAAGGAAATTAATTAAGGTATAAAGTTGTATGGGAAAGATTTTGACGTGGGTTTCCTGTTACGAGACTACCGACAGGGGTTTTCAGCAATGCAAACTACAAATGTAACAATGTTATTGGTCCTATTGGAGTTCATGCTTTTGTTAATCTCTCAGTGATAAGTAAGTTCATGTGGAAAAAAAAAATCCATATGAAGGACAAAATCTCGACTATTGACCAATCTAAAACGGACACGATCTTGGATAAATATTTAATTATTTATAATTACCTAAGCTCGATTAGCGAAGAAATTTGATGCTTTTAACACGTATTTGCTTCTCTATTTTCTCGTACTGTGCATGGCTTTATGAAGATCGTTCATCAGTTAAAATGTAGAAGATATTTTATTGGTGGTAAGATATGTTGAATCCTTAAAGAAACATAAAGCAAATCTTTCAAGTTATAAGATCATTCATGAAAATATGCTTCAATTAGCAATGATCTTTTTAGCATTGCAAAGCCTAATGTCACAATTTGGTTGGAGGCGAATAGACTAATGGATTATATCAAAAGAAATGAATTTAGCAAAGATTGTGATTAAGATTAGTGTCTGCACTACTTTATGGTACTAAAATTTAAATTTTTTTTTTTTCATCAAATTTTTTTTTATAATTAGAGAAAGAGAGATTCGATTATGCTCATATATTAATCAATAAATTAAATGTTCAGATGCAAATAAAATGTGTTTATTTTTGTATTTTTTTTAATTAAAAAAAGAAGGATTCGAATTTTATTTTTTAAGCGGGGATCGAAACTTTGCTCTCTATACACCAACTAATAAATCAAATGCTTAGGCGTTTTACCCTTAACCAATATTGAAAATATTAATTATATGTTGCTTTTTATGGTATAAAAAAACCTAATTATGCAATATAAGTACACTCCAATCTATCTACATGAGTTTTATGAAATAAAAGATATATCAAAATGAAAATTAGAAAGGATTTCATACACTAATTATCCATTTTCTTCTTTCAAATTCAATTATCCTCATACAAAATTTAAGTTACATTTGTCCTTACATGCAAAAATCTTAAATTCAACACAAATTGTTTACAATAAAGTTAAATTAATGTTGATATGATAGAGATTTTAAACTGTATTCATTTACATTTATTTAGTTTAATAGGAGTAATTAGTAGTACAAAAACTAATTCTTTTTTTCATTTAAAACCTTCATTTATTTCGTACTCATAAGTCAAGCTAGCTTAGTTAAAACTATGATAAAGAGAGAGAGAGAGTAAGACTAAGATAATCCAAGTTATTGTACTAGGTTAATGGAGGATACGGATAGCCATGAAAAGCCTAGTATTCTCTCTCCAATGAACTTTTGTTTTCTTTCTCTCCAATTAAGAACTCCAATTAAGAACTTTACTTTATAAGCTGATTACTTGCCGACTCCGCCGATAATTGAACACTTTTCTCTGTACAATCTGAATTAGGATCTGTTATTTTTCACGTGTTACAACAGTAGTATTTTCGTAAATTATAATTGAATGAATCTTATTCCTCTGTTACATAGGGCAAGGACCGTCACTTTTCACCCTCCTACCCTCCCTCCAAAATATCTTCCTCCTTTTATGAATAAATTAATCCAGTTATATTTGGACCAATCTCCAAAATTGACACGTGCCCCTGACAGGTAGGAAGGTCATTTTTCTGCCCTTTCTTTTTTGTTAATTTTTTATTTGCTAATGGAAGTTTCTTTTCTTGATGCCTCCAAAACCCCAAAAAGTCAATAGAAAAATGAGCCTATGAGATTTTAAAGAACTCCGACGACGTGGCCAGTTTCTGTTCGTTTGGTTGAACACGTTAAAATGCCTAAAAATTCTCGTGCTTGTAGGCGATTCATCGTGGTCGATGTCCCTCTTCGACACGTGTCCAGTTGGTTCTCTCACCATTTAGTCTCCCCTGGGCGCTAGTTGGTTTGCCTAATCACGTCAGCGAATTGTGTTATTCCAAACGGCGTGAAAACCGGAGACATCGGCGGCTCGAACTTAATATAGCGGCTTAGCCGGTTTTCGGGTGAAAATGAAACAGCGGCCGTCTCCAAAGACGCAGAAAGCGATTTTTAATTTCCATATATTTTTTAAGAAAACCCGAAACCCTAGATTATGAAAGAATCAAGTCAAGTTTTAAAATCAACAACGAAAGAAAATAAAATAATTGTTTTACTAATTTTCCCCGAAAGCCAAGCCTAAGCTTCAACCAATGTCTGATTATTGAATAATTTTGATTTGATTAAGTAGGTAAGAACAAGATTAAGTGGGGGCATCCTTCATTTACTCTCCCCCACATTAACTTATTTAAAGCCCCCCATCTCTCGTCTGCTCCTGCTCCAGATATTTTTCTCTCTTGCTCTTCTTCAGCTTCCCTAGTTTCTTCAGGTACAATTTTCTTTGTCTCCTTAAACGAAACAGATCTCGTTTTTTCTCTAATTTTCTCCTTTTTCTTTGTCTCTTTTATTGATTCAGCTAAAATCTTCGTAGTCAGATCGTTATTTTTTTGATTTTACGTTCGTTTTTGTTCTTGTTTTTGTTTTGAGCTTGCATTCTCAGCTTTAAACGTGAATGCTGTTTATTTTACAGTGAAGTAATTTGTTGCTTGAGATTTTTACGAGTTGTTGTTTTGTTTTGATTCGGAATTTATACTTGATGGCGATAGAGAACTTTGTTTTGCTGTTATTTGTGTAAAATCCGTTTGGTTACTTGAGAGAGTGATGGAAAAAGAAAGCCAACTGTGAATGGCCCTTTTCATTGAAAACATTTCTATAGTAATCCGTTTTTGACATATTTTCTCATGTTTTCTCGTTAACGAAGTGGAGAAATGGAGTGTTTTACGCTTACGGTAGAAATGCTATTGTAAAATTTATTGCTGACATTTTCTTTCTCTTTATTACGACCTTTTTTTTGTAAAAAAAAAGTTATTGCAATAGGAATTTTGACATTTTGGACTATTTTCAGGTGAGATTCAAAGCGAATTAGCTTTTGGCTTCCAGGTAATTTTTATGATTCTTCTTAAATTTTTTATGTGTGCTACCTTTTTTAATTATCATCTCCTTCCGTTTTTTGCATAGCGTTTGAGTACAGTTCGCCTTTCTTTTAACTTTGGTTTTGTTACCGCAAAGCAATTATATCACCTTTGCTTCAATTTTTAAATTTTGTACTACTGAATGAGTTTGAGTCCTTTTTTACATTGAGATGCGAAAGATATGTCATAGCATACACGTTTTTGCACAGTCCTTATATTTTTTTACAAAATAACAGTCCATTAATATTTGCAGTCGTACAATATTTTATACTTTAACTGCTGGATAATCATCATTATAAGGGATCATAAGGTGCATAGTGCAAGTCGATGGTTCCCTGGATTAAACAATCATAGAAAAGCACATAAAATGTTGTTGTAATGGCTGTCTTTATGGTCACATATGCTAGACTAGATTTTTCAACAAGTACGGTTACTCATCATTAATTATTTAACATTTGTCCAAAAATTTGAAAGTTTCTTTTTGGAG
Source organism: Theobroma cacao (assembly GCF_053813885.1). Taxonomy (NCBI): domain Eukaryota; kingdom Viridiplantae; phylum Streptophyta; class Magnoliopsida; order Malvales; family Malvaceae; genus Theobroma; species Theobroma cacao. The sequence continues at coordinate 3,645,495 of NC_142646.1, read as the reverse complement.
AGGGTTCATGATGAGTAGCAGTGCTTTGTACGCATGACTTTTATTTGTAAATTAGCTGTGTTGGCTATACATGTTGTGTGTGCTATTCCTTTTTACTAATTGTACTTGTAATCAAACTGATTTTACTTCTCATTAAAGTTTTGTTTAGATAGGAGGAGGACGGTGGGTTGGGTTGCCAAATGACAAGTTTTGTGTTTGAGAAGTTATTGAGTTTCTTAATGTTGCTTTTTTTTTTTTTTTTTGCTGTTGCTGATATGAATTGCCGATGATGTTCGTCATTGGTACTAGTGATCATTTTTTGCCCTTGCCTTCTAGCAATTTTTAGTTTTGTTACTAATTATTACTAATAAGTATTCTGTTAAACAACTCAAGACCTCTATGTGGACGATGACTTTTTCAAAACTTTTAGTTTCACTAAGAATGCTGGCTACCATAAGGATAGAGGCATGATCTTAGTGGATAAGAGATCTTGGGAATATGTAAAAGATAAGATTTTTGGAATATAGGGCTGGAGCGGGTTTTCATGCCTTTTTCCTTTTTCCTCACATATTCTTATGAATATTAGTTAAATTACTTATATTTTGGTATTAGTATAGGAGATAGACCCTTGTTTGATACTTGTTTGTTTCAATTTTTGTTATTTCGAGAGATAATTGGAGGATCAAGTTGAGATATTCATTTTTAGTTTGGTATATATTTGTGGTTATGATTTGGTGAAGTGAAGATTTGGAGTAATAAATATTAGTAATTAATATTTATAATAATATAATTTTGAAATGATATTGGTATTTAGCTTGGAAGTGGCACTTTCTTCATTTGGATTTTAGGTGGAATTTGCTCTATTACATAACCAATAAGAGAGTGCCTTGTTGCATCTCCTCTCTTCATTCTCATTGCCTTTCATTTAAGTAATTGGAAATTAGATTAATTTACAATGTGCTGATCTTGAGTGGTCAATCTTAAACACATGGGATTAGCATTTTCCTATGCAAATTTGTGAAACTAAATTTTACATCATCAACTTGCAAGTTCTCTCCCTTCCCCCACGTTTTCTTTTGTTCTTTTAGTAGCTTACCTTTTAGTTTGGTTTTGCTTTATTTGAGCCATTCCCTTGAATTGTTGCTTTCCTAGATCTATACTGGGTTCTGCTATAATGTACAAATGCTTCTGATCATAGCCTTAATCAATGACACCTTTGCATTGGGGTTTCTATTTTCAATTCTCATTGGAGTTGTCTCTATTGTAAACTTTTGGAGATTTGTTTGGCTTTAGCACCAAATATCATCTGTTTTAAGAAATTATTTAAGGTTCTACAACATTTCAGATCCATTTCTCCATTTATCTTCTTAAAGTTTATACTAATATGTTAACAGTCTTTTTGTAATAATTAATTTCTCTAGATGGAAAAAGTAAGAATACAGTTTTTAAAACAATGTTACCTTTTAGCATGCCCATCATTCACAATTTCAGTTCTAGTAAAAACACATTTTATATTTTGGTTATACTACCTTCTACTTTAAACTATCTAATTCCATCATGCAGCTGATAGTTTTTCCTACTCTCTTTTATTTTTTACACATGAGAAAGCTCAGTATGTCTTTGCATGCTTTAACTTGTCATTTCGGTTCCAAAATTTTAGCAAGTTAATACCAATTAGATTCAGCTTCCTTTGGTGTGTGGCTAATAGCTTTTACTTAGACAGTTTGCACGTTATTTCACTGGTGTAAGTTACATTGTTGCTACTAACTTGCTAACAAGGTGCTTCCAACATTTGTATATGTTTATCCAGTATACTTCAAAGAAATAAATCATGAGTGCTTGCTTTTAAATAGTACTCTTACAATTGAAAACTTTAATTTTACATGTTTGATTCTCTCAAACTTAGTAAAAGTTTATTATTCATCTATGGAGTCAATATCTACACAAAAATTTTACCCCTTCCAATCAAGAACAATAAAAATTTTGGGTTCATTTGATAGTATAGCTAGTTCTAGAATTCTAAAAAAATCACACAATACATTCCTTATTTGATCAAAGGAAAAAGAACAAGGAAAAATAACACATTTGGAGACAAGCATGATAATGGTTATATTGTAAAGATTTAAGTAATCTATCATACGATAAAAATGTTTTTTTTGTTGTTTTTGCTTTGAGGGAAAAGGGATTCAAACCATACTCTTTGAGTTGGAGGATCATGCACCAACAATTGAGCAAAATGCTCGGATCAATATTCAAATATCTGCCACAAGCTGGAAGCAATTTTATTTTGATTATTTTCCGTGTAGGTGGTTAGCTTTATAACAATTTGTAGATGCATAATGGTGATTGTGGTCTATTATACTTGCCTTGCAATTTTTTTAACAATTTGTAGATTTATGATTGTGGTCTATTATCTTGCAATTTTTATTTGTAGGTATTACAACATGGGGTTAACCCCAAGAGTACTGATGGGTTCCCTAGGTTAGAATTAAATACTAGGACGTCGTAGAGCTTTAGCTTGGTAGTTATGGGGCTAGTTAAGCGATTCTTATCCGTACTATCTCTCCTCATAACACTTCAAGGCCCTTGTAGTTTTAGAAAATGTTTTCCACTTTCCTTCTCCATTTTTACATTGTAAATGATTGACAAAATAAGGGTAATAGCTTCTAACTTTTTAACTACATTTATGGAATCCTTTTTTTTCCAATTTTCCAAATTTAGTTTTTACCTTATTGATCATATCGTAATTGAAAATTGAAAACACTTTCTAAAACTAAATGGGCCCATAGTTTTTTCATGGATCACCCATTGACACAGGTTTGTCTCCCTATGCATTTATCATAGCGCTAGATATAACAATTAGTCAATGCATCATATACCTCACACCTCTTTAAATGGGTTGAGATTGGGTTGCCCTCATGTCATTGGTCTCATTGATTGCATGTACAAGAATATAACTATGTGTTCCTAGTTAGTTCATCTCCAAACAAAACCTAGATGTCCTTCTTCTTTGAGTACCAATATTGCTTCTAGCTACTCTTTCTCATCCATGGCTGATATTGCTCCTAGGTAGCATCTCTGCTAGTACCTATACTAACTATTGATAGTACTAATCTTCCAGTGCTACTATCTTTACCTAGTATTTTATCTTTTGGATGCTCATCGCTTCTCCTTGGGGCACTCCATCTGCTTCACATGTTTGTCAATATTCAAATATTTCCTTATCTACCATGGTACTTGAGCACATTAACACTGCTTAAGCAACATCTTTAGCTTTCTACATCCTCTCTACCATTGGTTGCAATGCTTCTTTACTTCATTATAGAAGAGACCTTTACAAACCTTTGTCCCAATTAAGACCATGTGAAGGGCTTTGGCATTTATGTAGAGATTTAAAATCAATCTTGTGAGGCAGATTTTACTACCTATTGATAGTACTTATCCTCTAGCACGACTATCTTTACTTAGTATTACATCTCTTGGATGGTCACTGCTTCCTTTCTACCATTGGCTGCAATGCTTCTCTATTTCATTACCGAAGAGCCCTTTACAAACCTCTATCCCAATTATGACCATGTGAAAGGCTTTGGCATTTATGTAGAGATTTGAAATCAATCCTGTGAGATAGATTTTGAGGCCCATGTAAGGCTTAATGGGGCCAAAGTAAATCTCTACCTCACAGTAGTTAGGTGAAATTGTAACATGTAGTATTACGTTTGTGTTAAGTGTGGAAGCTAAGTTGTTTGTTAGGACAAGTTGCTATAAGAAACAAAAGTTTTACTTTGTCCAAGCGTGATGGGAGCCACCTTTAAACCTTATGCTTGCCATATTTTTAGAATTTTACATTTCTTAGTGTGAGGTTAAGCAATTGATTCCTTGACAAGGACGTTAAGGAATAAATGGAGGAAATTATGGACCCATTGCATGGGCAAGGAAAAAAATTGGAATTAACCTTGGGGGACAAAATTGTGAGACCCAATAAGTTTAAGATGAACAATCCTTGTAGCAGCTAAGCATGGTTGCCATATACTTTAAGTGACATCTACCTTTATAAGGTTCTGTTAACTGTTATTTGGCTCCCAGAATGTGTTAAGATCATACTCAACATTCTTGTTTATATTGTTTTGATAGTAATTCTTCCTAAGTTATTATTCTAATAAAATTTTGTAGATAATTAAAGGGGAAAAATAGAAGTTTGTTGTTAGTTTCAAAAGGTAGCGTATATAATAACTATTTGAAAAGTTTTCTTTTATGTCCCCACTAATTTTCCTTATATATGGCATGTAGTTTTTTTTATTGTTTGCACCAATTTTATTTTGAATTTGCTAATGTTATGGATCCTATATCAGTAAAAGATAGGATGAGTCTTGGGTTTGTAAGGGTCTTCCTTGACTTGATAGACAAGTCTTTTGGGTTGGAAGTGCGGGTTTGTGGTGAGATATTAGAGCCTACCTAATTCTTTACTAATGTGAGATCCTCCATTAGAGATACTAGGGTTAGATAGGCCTAGGTCAAGGTGGGTCCCTCTCCTTTTTGGATGAAAGAGTCATTGCAATGAGGGTGTTACACAATTGAGCAGGGTAAAATGTCAGATCTCACATTAGTAAGAGATGAGATGGGTCATGAGCTTATAAGGCCTTTTCCACCTGATGGGCATGCCTTTTGGGTTGGGAGTGTTGAAGTTGAATTTTGTATTCTGGTAAAATAATAAAATTTTTAATCCATTGAAAAGATTTGACTATTATTTCTAGTCTACAACTGCTTATATTTCAACAAACACTAATACAATTCAGTCAACAATATGTATGTAAGTCTTTCGTTGAGTCCTCAATTGAGTTTTTGGGGGATTCACAATATTGTCATTAGTTTTTCTTTTGATTCGTTATCATGCCTTTACTTTTCCTAAGAAGTCTTAGCCTAAATCTTATCTTAATTGTTTACTTTATTAGCTCATTTAAATTTTCAAAATCTTTCAAGCTATAGATGATCTCGTTTAAGATGAAGATCATATTCATCAAGATCACAATTCATTACTTAGAGATTCAGAATGCGTATTAAGGATTAGGATACACGTATTATGAGGTCAATTTTGTAAAAGGATGTTCAATATCCTAAAAGATTTGATGATTAGGGAATTGTATTTTGCCTTTTTGGATGAGTACAGAGTACTTATGGGCTAAAATCAGCAGACTAAGATTATAGAGAGAAAGCGTATATGCGACATATAGTGTGAATGGGTTTTCAATAATTGTCTTTATTCCTCAAGGTCGAACTGAATATAGGTTATTCACCAATGCTTGAGGACTCCTGTTAAGTGTTTAGCATCTATGACAGAATTTTAAGTGCATGCATCACATATTGTCAAGTTTGTACATAAGTTCCTCCAGCTCTATGATCAGTATATGGCAATGCTTGTGTCATGTTCTGAAATGGGGAGAAGATGCTGGACTCAAGCAGGTACCAAAACTTTAGACGTGGAAACATGACTATATGCCTACTTATTTCTTGTTAAAGCTATGTGTGTCTGTGTGTGTCAAATATGTATGTATGTGTGTACATATGTTTATTTGATCTGGCACATTTTGATCTTTTGGAACACATAGCTTGTAACTGAGTGGACGTGAGCAAAAAGATTGATGTAGCTGGTTATTTTGAGATTAAGGCTCACTTCGGTTGATTTGTAGAGAGGCAGCAAATACTCAATAAATTATAAGACATGAGTTATGTCTAAGTTTCACTGATAAATGATATGCAGTATTGTATAATTATATGAGTTCTTTAAGCAGATGAAGGCTAAATCCAATATTATCCACTATCCAGGCAACTTATTGATGTTTCCTTTTCTTTCTCTCCTACATTAATGTAAGGGTATGAATTATTAATGTTTCCTTTGCTTTCTTTCCTACATTAATGTAAGGGTATGAGTTTATTTTCCTCTGCTTTTCTCTCCCTTTACCTTATTTCTTGTTTGCTTTGACCTTTTTTCTTTTTACTATGCTTGATTATGTCTCTTGATGAATAACTTAGCTTCAATTACATCAAGTTTTAATGTTTTAAATGTAGGTCTAAGGTATATATTAGATATGTATCCAACATGGGTACTACTAGAAAAGTAAAGAGTTGGACCAACATTAGAATATAATTAAACTTAATTGGAAGGTGCATAACTAAGTTCTATTTTGTTCTAGTTATACTTCCTTTGATTTAACAATTTGAAAGATAGGTTCTTTTGATGTTCCATAATTGTTTTGTAGTGTTTTGTTTCAACATGTTGTAACCCTCCTCCTTTTTCCGGGCTTGGGACCGGCTGTGGTCGCTGATATAGGCATGTGGTGTGGCCACAGGCGGAGTTATTGCAGCATATTCTTATAATTCTTGTTAGATATGCTGACTCCTTGTTCTGCTTATGACATTTCTAGTCTTGAGTTGTGAACCTTCCTTGGGATGCTTGTATGCTGTCCACAGTTGCTGTACTTTGCTCTGACGCTTGCTAGCGTTAAATGCAGCCTGAAGTTACTTTTAAGGCCCAATATCTCAATGGCAACTGTGAATGTCGGTTACGTGAATGCAAGTTGTTCTTAGGAAAAATACAGTCCTAGGTTTTAAGCCATATAGGAGATGCTTATGCATCTTCAAGTTAAGCAGTGAACTAGAATGGTTTTTACATTTTGAAATTGCACTATCACCCTAATTATATTATATGCTATGTCTCTTAATATCGGTTCGTATTAATCACTGAAGAAACTTTTTTTCACCTTCTGTTTGCATAGTTTTGGTAACATATTGTAACAAGGCTATTTTCTTTTGCATAGGCTGGTGTTCTCAGATCATTATATGAACCATTTTTTTTGTAGTGCAGATCAGGATATCAGTTTTTTGTTTACCATGTAATGAAGGAGAATAATGAGGTAGGTACAGTTACTCCATCTTGGTATTATCATCGAAAATTGAGTTGCAGTAAGACTGTAATAAGTTGAGTCTTTTAAGTATCTTGTTGGACATTCTTCTATAGTTCATATTTGTTTGAGGTTCGCTAATCTAAATATTATTATCTTTCTGAAGCACCCTGTTGCTGTCATATATGTTCCCCGAGGTGACAACTATATAAGTTGTATTAACTAAAATGAATGTAATTGTGCCCTCCATTGCCAGTTGTCTTTAAAACTGCAAAATGCTGAACTGCACACGGAATACAATGTCCATTTGCTCCTTTTTATATATATATTTTTCTTTATTACACTTAACTTATCTTTACATAACTAGATGGTTTTTTTTTCACACACATGCTAAACTTCATTTGCTTAATCATTTCAAACCAATGTTGCTTTGCTGAATGATTAGTGGTTTAACATACCACATCTTACTATGAGAAGCATAACCTTTGGACCCATAAGCATTTTTTGATCAAAGTCTAGTGACATCCAATCCCACTTTGATGCATCTTGTTTTGCTAATGCAGTTGCAGTCTGCTGCAGTTACCATGAAAAAGTTGGAGATTAAATTGTGGCAAAATAATTGGTAGTTTAATTGAAATATTCTACCATATGGAGGAAAATATACCCCAATTTTGTAGCTCTTGCTGGTGTCTCGTAGTTTTGTTGCTGTGGCTGGCTTAGCTGGAGATGGACGGGCACATGTGATTCCTCGCCAATGCCTAGACCATTTGTGAGAAGGGAGTCTCTGTTTGCACCATTCACATCCCTTGTTCCATAAACCTGGGATGCGAAACTTTTCTGTTGAGGTTAGTTTTTTAGAACATCTCACAACTAACAAAGGTTTGATGGTTGAATCTTTTAATCTTTCAAGGATAATCGAGATTTATATGAGCCGTTCAAATTTATACCTTCTTATATAATTCCATGTTTTCTTGACGAATTAAATTTACCTTCTTATAGAGTTCCACATTTTCTTGATGAATGAGGTTTCCCTGCAATGAGACAATGAAATTTAGGAACTTGAGCTGAGTATGATATTAAAGAGCTAAATTTATTGTTTCCAGGGTTCACCTTTCTGTTCAATTCTTGAATTTCATCCATTAAAATTTGGTCCTACAGCAGTGGAGAAATGTTACTAACATGGAGTTGCTTTAGTTTGCATGCTATTTTGAACTTAAAAAAGATGACATGGAAATAAGAATTTCAAACCTTCTTCATACGGACACCACGTAGACTCATTTCCAATTGGCTCTCCAAATTCTGTAAATCTTTTACGCTCAATCCAGAAAGTTCTTCACCCATCATTTGTCTGTTTGGTTTGCAGAAGCATAATTTCAGTCTATAAAATTTGTATCTTAGACATTGTGAAAGCCTTTCTTAGGCATATACATGAGATGAATTGGACTTGTCTTTCACTTTCTATTTCTACTTTTTAGAATTGATGCATTTGATGCTTTAAGGCTAGATAGGAAATCTGCTTTTACAGAACAGAAATTAATGTCTAGGGCCATTAATCTTTTTGTGTTCATCTTAACTGAAGAATGAATGATTCATTCAAGTCTGATCTTCTGATATATGAACCATGACATAAAGCATAGACAATCCTGAGCATAATTGCATCTATAAAAGGGTGGAATAGATAGTTATAACAGGTCAAAGGAGAAAAGAGCTGTTATATCACTTATTTGTGACATGTTATTGGTTGAAAAGCATGATGTTGTCTGTTAAATTCAGACATATAGGCATAATAATTGTACTCTGAAGAATGCCTAATGAAAAATTATTTTCTTGATTTTGCATTTTTGGCTCATTGTACTTGTCCATTGATGTTGGATATGATGAATTTGTATTGCCAAAAAATCAATATACCTGTGATTTTCTTGCAGGTTTTGCAGTTGTTGTCTCAGAATTGCTGCCTCCCTTTGCCAGAACTGAAAAATAAGATTATGGTGAGATTCACAGTGTACAGCCTTAATTGCTTAAGTATCAATATGCATATAAATAACTTTGATATTGAAATATCACAATAACCATGCATACATATAGACTTGACAATGCTCTAAATGACCAACTATGATCATTGGCAATTCACAACAGAATCAAACATATTTAGATCCAAGGTTCTTGCTAGAGAGGATTTTGATCTTGCGAAGTAAGTTACATTATGAGTTCTACTAATGTGTCAGTGGAAGCAGGAATTTGATAGTTTAACTATTCAGCTGATAATTCACTTCTCGAGTCCTTGGTCTATTTGTTACAGTTAAGCACATTCTTATCAGCTCTTGCTCCAGATTGTTGATTCTATTTTTGGATTGCCTGATCAAGCAACTTAGCAAGTAAAATTAGGCTGTTAGAGCTAACAACTTTTCAAAATCTGATTTGAAATTTATATGCACTGCTAGGTGCTTTTTCTTTTGGATATTACAAGGTGCAAATTTTATTCTTGGAGTAATATAATTTATATTTGGAGATTGGAGATTGCTTTTAGCTTCCATGTATATCACCAGTAAAAAGTTTAAAAGCAAAAAAGGGGTTGAGATATGAACTCCAAAATAGATAGATCATAGATGGAGTCTTTGGATTTGGTCTAGAAGCAAGGAATAGCAAGGTCTATTTTGCCCTTGGAATATGTTATTAATTTTGGAGCTGTCCATGAATATGCTTTTGTTGGAGGAAGCTTTTACCTATATTGAGGCATAAAAGAGATGAAAATATGGCTTCTCAGAAAATTGGTGAAGTCTCCGGGGAAAGGGGTCATTATAAGGATCTTCCTAATTCTTAAGGTAATTGCTTGTTGAAAAGTTAATAGACTATACACTATTTGGGTAGGAAGGAAGGAAAATAAAGGGAAGTCAAAAAAGGTGAGGAAAGAAAAAATTGAATAGAGAAAGTGAAGTTTTTTTTTTGCCTTCCTTGTGTTTGGTATGAAAGAGAGAAAACAGAGGGAGATAGAGACTAGGGGTAAAATTATAAATGAAATGATAAACTTAAGAAGAAAGGGTGTTTTCCTCCCTATTTGGAAGGAATAGATTTGGAGAGAAAGGAAGGTGCCAATCCATCCATTTTCCTTCCCTCCTATTTCCGTCCTACCAAATGAAGGAAGGAAACAAAAGAAACACTATCGTCCTTCCACTTCTTTTCCTTCCTTCCTCTATCCCTCCTACCGAACATATTGCATAGAGAATTAAACATGAAGGAAAGATCAAGTAGGTTTTACTGTTGTTAACCCTTGAAGTGGATAGTTCTCATTGGTGAATTAACTTCAATAATTTTTCATGGACAAGCTTTGAGCCAAGTTCAAAGCTTCATCACTTCTTCAAACATCTGGCTCCAATGGGAAGACAACTACAGAGGAAATTTCCTATTGGCAGGTTTTTAAATATCTTCCATGCATATAGGAAGCTTGGATAGCTGACTGCTATGTTTGAGGTGTAATCTCTAGCTTCATCAAATTTCTTCTTTCCTTGCGTCAGTGATTCTCCTTCAAGTTAATGGCTGACATTGGAAAATTCTTGCTCTATTGATCTGTTACCATCTTGAGTCATGGTTATGCTGTAGTTGGCCAGTAACCACAAATAACCACAAATAAGCATTGGTACCAACAAAATGGTTTTTATCTTGACAACAGGCTGAGATAAGAGGTAGTTTCTCCTTCTTAACCTTTTGCAGGTTGAATGCCATGACTCTGAGGCAGCATCAGTAATCTCTTGTTAACCTTCCATCCCTGGGTATGTATGTGAGGTGTTGTCTGTTCCAACATTACATGTATACAGTATACTGATCTTCTACCAATCAAAACTGAAATAAATCTTTTCATGATGCCTTCATACAGTATTTTATAGTTGGAACCTTCGCTTCTAAAATTTTTCTGGTACATGAAAGTGAAACATGTAATTTATGCATACTACCATACCACCTCAATACTAGTGCGTGATTTGACAATAGTTCTTGTCATTGCAAGGTATCTTACTGGTTAGAACTAAGACCTGCTCAAACTGTTCAATTGTCTATGGGGTTGAGCTTTATAGCCACCCTCACCCTCCCTTTTAATTTTTATTGTTTAAAATATATCCTCTCTAGCACATCTAGAAAGATGTTCTAGGCTCACACATCTTCTAGACATCATCTCATTATGGTTTTTCTATATCAGTTGCAAAAAATGTTTTGCTGGTTGTACCTGTACGTTCACTCCTTTATCATATATATCATTGGGAACTGTTTCCTGTGGTATGTGGTGACTCTGCCTGTATTTTATACAAATTACATGGTCCCAAGCCCAGAAAAAGGAGGATTATGGAGGCTATATGACCAACAATGGTTTTTAGATACATCTTCAACGCAAGTTTGAGTGGGAACATGGCTTAGTTTTTATAAAGATTATGGTATGATTTGATGTGATGCATAAACTGAAGTTAATTGAAGTGTTGTGTAACCTTACTTTGGAAAAAGTGCTGGGTTATTCAAACTGATTCCTATTTAATGTCTATGGTCTCATCTAAAGCTAATTATTGCTTCCTAGCATTTTCATTTTGCTAATGTTCCCCTTGGGCCCCATTTTCTTTTCCTTGATATCATCCAATTTTTTTCTATTGGTACTGTTTCCATCACCTTGTGGCTATGAGAAAGACAGAGTCCTAGCATAGCAATTTAGCTTATGCATGCAATTAAGTCATTCCTATTCCAACAGCCAGAAGAGGAGTTTATGGTTTGTATTTTTATCAATTATTATCTATCAGGTTGTGGTGCTGTCAACTTTGTCTATAATTGCATAAAATCTAGTTTAGACCTGAAACCAATGTCTAGCTATAAAATTTTGCATGCATTTTGCCCAATACCTTCAACCTACTGCCAATTTGGAAAAGCAAAAACAAAAGAAATTGTCTTGCTCTATTGCTCCCATTTGTTCAGAGAAAACAGCATACGCAAAGTTAGGGATGTTGAATTTTGCACATCACATTTCCAGGTATGCTTTTTTAAAGTTTGGTCCAATGACTGGAAATTTATTAACATTGCAATCTTACCTTTTCTTTCTGGTTGAAGCTAAATGCATGCAAATTCACTAATAATAAAATTACATATTGAGCATGCTCTGAAGGTAAAATACAAAGAAATTGAGGATCAAATACTAAACAATACCTTGACTTCAGAGGTTGGGTTCCCCAGTTGCTGATGTTCCTCCTTTGTTTTGTTGTATCGCTCGATTACTGATCTCATACTGGCAAGAGTAGATTTGAATTGCATCAGACATTCTGTAAATTCTAAACACTTACAGGAGAGAAAAGAAAAACAGAGAAAAATGCTGAAAAACATTACACTAAAAATCACCACACGTGGGGCTCTAGAAAGTATAATGATAGCTTCTGTAACTTAACCACATTTGTTGTCTTCCTTTCTCTCTCTCTAAAATCATCTTGTTTCCTGGTGTATCTTAAATTCTTGTTTCTGACGAAGTTGTGATTATATTAGTCAATGACAGTTCCCTTCCAGAAAGATAAATTAGCTGGTGAGCAGAACAGTTGAAGTCATAATTCTAAACGTAAGTTTTCTTTTTGGTTAAATAGGTAATTCAAGTCTTGACTAGTCAGAATGTTGTATCTCCTTCATTCTTGCTGTAATTAATCTCATACTTGGCTGTTCAACCATAACATCTGAACTACACAGATTGGGTTCTCGGTAAAGTATATTGTATTCCTTCAGTCTCTACTTTGTTGCCTTGCCTTTCCTCCCCACTTTGTTTTTGAGTCTTACTATTATTAAAGAAGAGGTTATCTGTCTTGCTGCAATTGTCAGTAATTTTGAGAAAGGATCATTGGTCCCATTGTTATATGTTAACTCTCCATGATTCTTTCCCATGACTATCAACATAAAAGATGGTGCTTGTTTGACTTAATGACCTCAACATATACATGTTTGTTTGCTATCTAATTGAGGTTTTTTGTCATTAGCTGGCTATTGAAACAGATGTTATTTCATTTATATCTTTAAGATGTCACTAATTTTTACTATCACTTTTGTATTTTGATCCCAACCTCATCTTCCCCCTTTTCCATGGAAACCATATGTGCAAGGTAATTTGTGTTATAATCACCTTTCCATTAATCTTTTCCAAAAGCTACCTCATATATGTGCTTTGGTACAAGCATATTTTAACCAAAGGGTTATAGGCTTTTGACCTTTCACTGTGGTTTCTTGATGCTAGCGCCATTTGTCCTTTTCTAACTTCAACTTGTGTTATTTGGGTTGACAGTTTTAAGTCCAAAAGTGGTCCGATCATAATGATAAAAGATGTAAATATATTGAACTTTTCTTTTGTCTCCCAAAATTCAGTTTTTTTATCATTTTTCTAAACAAAACCACATCTTATAGAGTCGATTTACCCTTAGGTGCAAAATTTTTTATAATTATGCATTCAAAGTTTCTTAGAAAGTTAGATACTTTTAATTGTGATGTTATAAATAAGCTCATGCTTGATATTCTAGATGAGTTTGAAAATGAGTTTTTACACAACTCAAAAACAAATTTGTAACCACTGTAAAAAAAAAAAAAAAAAAGTTCAGTAAATGATGTGATATGCAATGTAAGCCAGTGCTACATGCCATGTAAGTGCCAACTTAGCATGAATTTTCATTCTTGGTCACATGGATGCTGATTTGGCAGATTTTCTACTGGGATAGAGGGGTATAAGAATGAAAACAGCTTTGATTTTCAATGTCTTCAGAAAGTGCTAATTGAATGTCTTGGAAGAGATGTCGAAGTGCTAGACGATGCTTACAAAGTGATAAAATGCTGGCTCTGGTAAGCAGTAATAGGATTACCATAGTCTTTGTCAATAATTGCCTTTTAGAGTTCATTGGAGATGGGTTAGGCAAATCTTTCAACAATTTGGTACAGTGGGATGTTTTTATTGTGAAGAAAGGAAGCAAGACAGGGAAAAAATTTGGCTTTGTCAGATATTACTTTTTCTGATGCTAGAAGGGTAGTTTCAAGATTCAACGGAGCTTGGTTATTGAACCAGAGAATAGGGGTGAATATTGCCAGATTTGGTGGCAGAGTGTCTTATTGGAAAAAACGAAATGCTGAACAACTAGGAAATGGTTTACTAGAACTATCCGGTAATGGTATTACAGAAGTGAGAAGTGAGTATGGCAGTGGTGTCCAAAAGTAGATTTCAATACAAAGTAGCAAATTATCCCATGCACAGGTGCTAAAGGGTGAGAAAGAATTTGCAAAAAAGGTCTCAAATTCATATACTGCAAATATATGCAATATTCAATCAGCGAAACGATGTGTAGGTGAAATTAGTGATAAAAAATTTACTTTGGTTTGAAAAGGGTGTGGTGGCCATCATTGATTATTATGTTGATCCTAAGGTTCTTGTGGAATAGTTTAGAATTGATGGTTTTTCTGGTTTACATGAGAGAAAACTAGGACCAAAGAATTTTCTTATTTCCAATAGTGATGAAATGATGTTTGATGAGCTGAAAGAAAAAGATTGGGACTGGCTTAATAACTTGTTCACTTCAGTTGAAGTGTGATATGCAAATTTCACTATCAAGTGCTGTCAAAAATGGATTGCAACTTATGGTGTACCTGCTCATGCATGGAATTACAACACTTTTTTTAATATCGTTAATGGTTGGGGAGAATTGATCTCCATTAAAACCAAAACACTTAATTTTGAAAATTTCAGTTATGTCGCGATGCTTATCTCCACTAATAAAATGGAATGCATTAATGAAGTTGTTGAGTTGGAAGTTGCAAACAACGTGTATTTTATTCGTGGATGTGAATTACCAGTGGAGGAGGGTTTTTGTTCCTCATTGTGGGGTAGAAAAGGAGGATTTAGTTCTCTGCAGAGTCCATGCATCATCATGGAGGTTGATGACAATGTTGAAGTGGCATCAAATGCTGACATGGAGTGTGTTAATATGTTGGAACAGAGTCCAATGGAGAAAAAGTTGGAGATGTATTCAAATTTCGAAGACGCTTCAAGTGCTATTCGGAGGAATCTAGGAGCCAACCTTAATTCTGATGCAAATGTCTTGGAAACATTGGAGCCTTTGATGGTTGTCAGATGGTATGGAGTACTAACAAAAGAGAAAGAAATCTGCTGAAGGAAAAGCGGTGGTGGGAGAATTCTGAGATCTTAAAGGCTGGGCTGATTATGGTGTATGTTGGCCTATTTCACTATTAGGCTTGGAGAGAAAAGAGGAGGGCTTGTCTGAGCAGATTGAACCAATTTGTAGCCCTAAATCCATTGATTTGGTGGAATTCCAACAAGATCTATCTTCTTCTCTGCTACCTTGTATGCTGAACTCAGGAACTGTATATAAAGCCTTCTAATTGAAATTGAGGGGAGATTAAGAAGGGAAAGGTGCTGAAAAGGAAGGGTAAGAGCAAACATGGAAGAAAACATAAGATACAACTTACAGCTGCTGAAAATTCAAAGATGGCCAATGCTTCTCTATCAGATGGAGACTTTAGAAATAGAAATATTAATTCTTTAAAAGGCAAAGGAGATTAGGAGTCTCAGCAAGAAACTTGGGTTAGTTGCCAACTCAAGTGAGGAATTGATAATTGATAAATTGAAGAAATGGAAAGGAGTCTCCCCAGCTCAGATGGTGTAATCCTTGTTTGGGTAAGTTTTGGTTTTGTGTTGTTGCTTTGGATTTGTTATGAACATTGGGGTTTCAATCTGTTTGGTGTCTTGGTGCTATGAATTTGTTTAAGTCTATCTGGGTTTTTTTTGGCTTTGTTGCTATTGTTTTTTGGCAACATTTGGATCATTGGAGTGTTGGTTATTTTGGTGATTGGTGATCTATTTTTGTTTAGTTTTGAAGTTAGGGGGTTTGTTTTTTTGTTCATATCGTCAAGATGAGAATTCTTAGAATTGGAACCTTGGATTGAAGCTGATCCGATCAAATGATGTCTCATCAAGATGTGTTGCCATGTTGAGATTTTGATTTGATGAATCTTAAAGTGTTGTGTAAAATGTGAAGGGATATTGTTAGTATCTAAAGCATGCGAGGGGTCCAAAATTTTACTGACAAAAAGGGGTGTGGTAAGGTATCACGCAATGATGAATGTTTTCAATTTGGCATGTCTACTGGTTAGAGGATTGACCTTTGAATGAGTTATTTCTTTGTCTGATTTTGGCTGTTAGGAATAAGAATGCTACAGTGATAAAGTTTTTCCTTGAAGTCTAATTCCAATTGGCAAATTAACCTTTGAAGAGATATTTGGAATTAGAAAAATGAGTGTTTGATCAACTATTGATTATCCTAAGACGTGTGCAACCAAGGACTGATTGATTTAAGAAATTTGATGAGTATGGTACTCTCTAGTATAAAAGCTCTCTCTTGCTTTCATGAGTTATTTTGAAAGGTGTTTGATAACACCATCTGAACAATTGAGAGTATCAAGGTTTCCTCATTCGTTTAACGATTTTTATAGTTTACATGTTTTGGATTTATTCCCTTCAAAAGGTTATTCTAACGGAGGGGTCATATTTTTTTGGATGAGAAATGTCAATTCCCCTTGTGTCATTCTGCCCTTGATGACTGTTATCATCTGTTCATGTGCTGTTTTTTGGAGCTGGATTTGTTGGGGTTTTACTTTTGAATGTTGGGGTGTGTGGTAGGGCATGTGGTATGTAAGGAACAATGGTGTTTGGTTTGCGGGGCTACCTGCGGTCTCTATGGAGGGTTTGAAATGAAACTATTTTCGAAAGTGAAATATGGTGTACAAATAAAAGAATTTCAGCTAAAGCATATGTTTCAAAGCATTCACTATGCAAAAGGGGCATCCAATGGAAATCTCCCTAGACTGATTTTCTTGTACTTAAGGTTGATGGTTATACTTAAAGGAATGCCTAGTTCATCGGGAAAGGAAGGTGTTTTAACAAACCAGATAAGGAAGCTAATAAGTATGTTGATTCTCTTGAAACCTAGGTGTTGATTGAAAGGAAAGGTTTGTAGCCTAGTGTTGATATGGTAGGTTTTTTTAATGTTGGGTGTCGTATCTTTTTGTTATGGTAGAAGTTAGTTATGTTTTGCTTTGTTTGAGGAATTGTCTGTTTCTTAACTTATAAGTTAAGGTGTTTTGTTGGGTTATTATTGGTGTTTGTATCGTATTGTTTTTAGTTTTGCTTTGGATCCTTTGTAATGGCAATTTGAGATTACAGGACTTTGACTTTTGAATCATGTGCGATATTTTAATAAAAATTTCAACTTAATAAAAAAAAAAAAAAGGACTTGATTTGACAAAGATAACAATCATGTAGACCTTGATGATATATACCTCTAAGTACAATCGCTCATATCCTTATGAGGTGATTTTCTTTTCTCTTGTTTTTCTGTGTTTCAAAAAGATCTTTTATTGTTTATGTAAGGTAAATTTTCAAACTCAACAGTTTCGTATCACACTCTTGCATTTTTCTTGTTGTCCATGGACTAAGCTCTTTTTGTGCTACAACCTTATAACTTGTTGACTGGTATTTGATAGAGATCTTTTAAGAATAATTTTAGGGATTATTGTATTTTTGTGTCAGATTTTTAAAACCTAATATTATGCTTTCTATATTTGTGATAACTTCTTATTTTATGGTTGTTTTAGGGTTAACATTATATATATATATATATATATATATATATATAGGCTGCTGCAAATGATTTTTTTATGATAGAGAATAAAAAACTCTCTTGTTTTTTCTTCCAACATGGTAACAAAGCTTTCGTTGAGTAAAGAAGTCATTTTTTATTGCTCGACAGTAAGGGGATCTTGTCTGCAACTCTTGATAACCATCAAAAGCCTCGCTTGATTGGTGTTTCAAATCAAGGTTGATGGGAAGAAAATAACTAACGAAAAAAAAGTTGGTTTGATCGGTGAGAATCTCTCTTTACAAATCAGTCCCGTAAAGCTAGATGAAACAAATTATCTTGCGTGGTTAAGATCTTGTTTATTGTTCATTCAAGTTAGAGGTCTGAAAGGATATGTTGCTAGAGATAAACAAAAGTCAGACGTCACTAGTCCCACTTATAATCAATGGAAATCTAAAAACTCCCTTGTAATGTCGTGGCTCATTAATTCTATGCAATCTCAAATTGCCCGAGGTTATCTATTCTTGAATATTGCATTTAAGATTTGGAATGTAGCCTCTCAAACCTAGTCTCAAGTGAGTAATGATGCGTAGATTTTTGAATTGTGGAATAAGGTGCATGAGATGAAACAATGTGAGATGACTATTCCTCAATACTTTGTTGAATTGAGTGGTTTATGGTAGGAACTTGACTATTACCAAGATTTTCAAGCAACATGTTCTGAAGATGTAGCTAAATTTCAGAAACTAGTGAAAAAAGAACACATATATGATTTTTTTGCTGGTTTAAATATGAAATATGATCAAATACGAGTTCAGGTGCTTGGTAAGGATCCTTTGTCTTCATTAAGGCAAACTTATTTATATGTGCAGCGAGAAGAAAGTCGAAGCTCTATGATATACACAGTTTCAGTAGACAAGGCAGGGTTAGTTGCAAATTCATTTCGTGAACAGTTGAAAGTCAGCAACCAAGGTCGATTAGACAAGGATCATTTACACTGTTATTATTGTAGAAAGCTATGGCATGCTAAGGAGACTTGTTGGAAGTTGAATGGTCAACCAACTAGGAGTCGTGGAGGTAAACGGATGGGCTCAACAAGACCACAAGCAAACCTATTCGAAGTAGTAGAAATATCTAAAGAGACTAGTATTGGCAGTCTTTCTAATGAAGAAGTACAAACCCTAAGGTGTCTTTTGTCTCAACTTGATTCTCAATCAACTATAGTTGCTTCCTCCAATTTTGTCAAAATAGGTACTGTTTTTCTTGCTACTCTTGATACTCATAATGATTCATGGATTTTAGATTTTGGAGCAAACAAACATATGATAGGCTCTTCTAATAAATTCTTAACTTGTTCTCTGTGTTTAGACAATGATAAAGTCTGTATCACAGATAGATCTTTAGCATCTATATCTGGAACAGGTTCTGTTAAATGTACTTCCACCATTAATCTATATTCAGTTCTTCATGTTCCTAGTTTTCCTATTAGCCTTTTATTTGTTAGTTCAATTACAAAAGCATTTGATTGCAAAATGGAATTCTTTCCAACTCATTGTGTTTTTTAGGACTTGAAAACAGAGAGAACAATTAGCTTTGGTAGATTGTAAGATGGCTTGTATCTACTAGAGGAAGGTCGCAGTAACTTGATTCCTAGTATAACTCGAGCCCTATTAGGAGACTCTATGAATGTTAACCAAGAAATAATCCAATGGCATAAACGATTAAGACACCCATCTTTTTTTGTTTTAGAAAAATTATATCCTAGTTTGTTTAAACAATGCAAGTTGGATTTATTAATTTGTAACGCTTGTGAATTGCTAAACACAGCAGACATTCTTATCCTTCAACTAATAATAAGAGTTCAGTTTCTTTTATGACTATTCATTCTGATGTATGGGGACTTAGTCAAATAGTTTCTCTATCCGATTACAGATGGTTTGTTACCTTTATCGATTGTTGTATTAGATTAACTTGGGTTTATTTGATGAAAGTAAAGAATGAGGTTTTTTCTTGTTTTCAACTATTTCACAAAATGATTTGTACACAATTTGATGCTAAGGTTAAGATTATGAGAATCAACAATGGTACATAATACATGGATGGTGTGTTTAAGGCATATCTAGATTCCAATGAAATATTACACCAAACTAGTTGTGTAGACACTAGTATACAAAATGGAGTGTCTGAAAGGAGAAACAAGCACATATTAAAAGTGGCTTGATCTCATGTTTTTTTAATGAATGTTCCAAAGGCTTATTGAGGCGATGCAGTACTTTCAATCGTATACCTTATTAACAGAATGCCCTTAAAAAACTCAACTTTAAGAGTCCTTTAAAAGTTCTACAAGGTAGTAATTCATATGCTGCTTCTCCAAAAAATTTTGGATGTGTATGTTTTGTTCACAAGAGGAACGTAGGTAAGTTAGAACCTAGGGTCTTTAAATGTGTGTTTGTTAGCTACTCTGCAACTCAAAAGTGTTATTATCCACCCTCGAGAAAGTACTTTCTAAGTATGGTTGTTACCTTTAGAGAGTCTGAGCTTTATTTTCATGCACCTCATTCACCTTTTCGGGGGGAGAATAAGGAAGAAGAGGTGGAGGTAATAGCACTTGCCCCATACAGTTTTCTAGTAAAAATCCTAGTGATGACAAGGAACAACCTAAAACTGGGTAATTAGGAGGCTAAATTTGAAAACTTACATATGAATGGAAAAGACAGATAAAGCCATCAAGCATGTTATACCTGGTCAAGCGTCATTTTTTAGTTCAATCCCTGAAAATACATGTGGTGAGTCTTCTTTACCTTTTAATTACCTTAATTCTAATCCCATTGCTAATGATCTTGATGTTCCTATTGCTATCAAAAAAAGAGTCAGAACTTGTACTAAACATCTTAGTTCTAACTTTGTTTCTTACGATTCTGTCTCTTTCCTATAGAGCCTTTGTATTGTTTGTTTCCTCAATTTCTATTCCACAAGGTTGGCAAGAAGCATGTCATGATCCAAAATGGAAAGAGGCAACGATTGAAGAGATGAAAGCTTTGGCAAAAAATGAGACTTGGGAACTTGTTACTTCCCTTTTGGGAAAAAAATCAGTTAGATGCAAATGAGTGTTTACAATGAAACATAAGGTAGATGGTTCAATTGAAAGGTACAAAGCTAGATTAGTGGCAAAAGGCTTCACCTAGACCTATGGGATGGACTATCAAGAGACATTTGCTCTTGTTGCAAAAATGAATACTATCAAAATCATGTTATCACGTGTAGCTAACCTTGATTGGGACTTACAACAATTTAATGTCAAGAATGCCTTCTTACATGGAGACTTGGAAGAAGAGGTGTATATGAAAATTCTTTCTAGATTTGATGATGAGAAGAGTAAAGGGAAGGTTTGCAAATTAAAGAAGGCATTATATGGTTTGAAGTAATCACCCAAGGCCTAGTTCGATTGGTTCAGTAAGGCCATGATCTCATTTGAATATCATCAAAGCAATGCTGATCATACCTTGTTTATTAAACACTGTAATGGTAAGATCACATTACTTATTGTTTATGTTGATGGTATAGTTATGATTGGGGGTGATAAGGAGGAGATTGCCCGACTCAGAAAACTTTTAGCTCAGGAGTTTGAAATTAAGGATTTGGGTAAGTTGCAATATTTTTTATGAATAGAGATTACCAGATCTAATAAAGTAATCTTTATTTTTCAAAGGAAATACATTTTGGATCTTCTTGAAGAAACTGGTATGTTGGGATGTAAACATGTAGACTTTCCTATTGAAGCTAATCATAAATTACAAGCAAAAGTTGGTGAGTCAGTTGATTTAGGTCAATATCAAATGTTGGTTGGGAGATTGATCTATCTCTCATACACCAGACCGGACATAGCCTATGCCGTAAGTTTGGTAAGTCAATACATGCATGACCCTTGAGATTCTCATCTAGAGGTTGTTTTTTGGATTTTAAGATACCTAAAATTTGCACCTAGAAAAGGATTACTCTTCTCTAAATATGGTCACTTAAAGATAAAAGCTTTTACATATGCAGATTGGGTTGGATCACCTAATGATAGGAGGTCAACATCTAGTTATTACATATTTATAGGTAGAAATTTAGTTACTTGGAGGAGCAAAAAATCGAATGTGGTAGCTCGGTCAAGTGTAGAAGCAGAATATAGAGCTATGGCATAGGGTGTTTGTGAATTACTATGGCTGCATAAAGTAATGGAAGAATTGCAATTGTCAGAAGGGAAATGTCTATCCTTGTTCTGTGATAACAAGGCTGCTATCAGTATAGCTCACAATCCGGTTCAACATGATAGAACAAAGCATAAAGAGATTGACTGGCATTTCATAAAAGAAACAATAACAATGGTTTTTTGAAGGTTTCTCATGTGACCTAAAAAAAACAACTAGCTGATGTGTTTACTAAGGGACTTAGCAGTAGACCATTTCATACTTTAGTTTGCAAGTTGGGCATGTGTGATGTCTATACACTAACTTAAGGGTGAGTGTTGACTGGTGTTTGGTAAAGATCTTTTAGGAATAATTTTAGAGATTATTGTATTTTTGTGTCTGATTTTCAAGACTTAATATTATGCTTTCTATATTTGTGACAATTTCTTATTTTAGGGTTGTTTTAGGGTTAACATGTATATATATATATATATATATATATAAGCTGCTGTAAATAATTTTTTTATGATAGAGAATAAAAAGATCTCCTATTTTTCCTTCCAACACAACCTCATATATTTACGTGTCTTACGATATATATTCTTTTGAGACGAAATGTCTAAAATAAATTAAGATAAAACTCTCAGTGGTGAATATAATCAAATTAATGAACCACAAAGCAAAGACAAAGCTAAGAATGTGAATGTAATCAAAGTTTTGGTCAATGATGGCTTAGTATTATGATCCACACCAACTTGTAAGATATTGTTTACTTTGGTTCGTTGATCTCGTAGTTTTATCTACAAAAGAGTCTCACAAGTTGAAGATGGTGTAGACTCTTAAATGTCTAATCTCATTTTAGCATATCGATCTCACAAGTTATGGTGTGAACTCTTAAATGTCTAATCTCACTCTAAGACACAGTTGCAGTCGGATATTGTTTACTTTGACTTGTTGATCTCACAATTCTGTTCCACAAAAGAGTTTCATAAGTTGAAGATAGTATGAACTCTTAAATATCCAATCTCATTCTAGTATATCGTATATCGGCTTCACAAGTTATGGTACAATTCTTAATTGTTTAATCTCACTCTTATATAGACTTGATATCAACTGTCACAATTTATATCAACTTGTAAGATATTGTCTGTTTTGATTCGTTGTGTTCATGGTTTTATCTCACAAAAAATGCTTCACAATTTGAAGATGATGTAAACTCTTAAATACCTAATCTCATTTTAGTATGCAATTAATATGGGATTTATGACTCTCTTGAACCATGACATCTTTTTTTGATGTGAGATTCATGACTTTTTGTTGAAAATATAACATACTCATGGTTCCTCGTTGGGAGTGTGACAATTTCTTTGGGATGGGATTCATGACTTATCACTAAGATTGTAACACCTAGCTTGATGGTGTTGACAAAGCCATAGGCGAGATTGATGTTGAAACAACCTCAAATATCTTATTTAAAAAGAAAAAAACATTTTGGTGTTTTTAATCTCAACAATATTTTAGTCATTTTTGAATTTTTGCTAACAACGGTTAGAGTTTCATCTTAAATCTTTATGGATTCATTAGTATTCAAAATAAACACTCCATCCAAACAGATGGAAATAATCAAATTAATGAACCGCAAAAAATAGATAGCTAAAAATGTGAATGCAATCAAAGTTACGGTCGATGATGGCCTAGCCTGGTGGTGTTCATGAAGCCATGGATGGGATCAATGTTGAAGCAATCTCAAATCTTTAGTTTCAAAAAAATGCATTTTGATGTTTTTTTATCTTAATGGTATTTTAGTTATTTTTTAACATTTGTTAACAACGTTTTTAAAGTTTTAGAACGAAGTGTATTTTGAACATTAATGAATCCAAGATAAATGAACGTAAAAACCTAACAGGGTAGGAGTAATTTTCCCTTAAAAAAACTAAACCCTAAATTGTCTGTAAATCAAATAGACCCTACATTCTTTATTTTTCTTGTGAATAGGAATATATAACTATTTTCTTATCCAATTTGAGATATCTTTTAAAGGCTCACGTGTAATTTTAGTTGCAATCTCACATTCTTTGTAATTTGACTTGTTCCTCTTTAAACCAGTATATCATTCACTTAAAATTGTTGGTCTTCATCATTTATAGTTAGCAAAGATTTACATAATTTAATTTGTTATTATGTTAATGTTATTGCAGATTTACATATGCATTTGGCTTACTGGTAGCATGGGCTTTCTCCGACAATGCTCGATAATATTCAAGTTGATACCTACAAATTTTAAATTCCACCTCTTTTTACGTGAGAATTATATATATATATATATATATATTATGGATTAGCTTTGCTTCCTTTTTCCTTTTGTAAATGCCGTAATGGTAATGTTATTTAAATTTTAAACTTAATTTTACTTTCAAGTTAATTTTTGAGGCTGGTCCATGTAAAAATAAATTTTTTATGTTAAAATTTAATGAAAACATAAATTCAAATAATAATGTTGGTAACTTTATTTAAAATATTTGGGACAGATATAATTAACATGAATTTTAAAATTTTTCTTAATAACTCGAGAAAGCACTGTATATATTCCCTCATCCATCCAATGTATATAAGTCTTTCCCTTTGCCCTCCAACCCTTAATTAAAAATTGTTAGCTCATCCAAATTGTTAAAAATTTTGAGAATTTTAATTTTAAAATCTCAACTTCAAATAATTGAAAATGAAAAAGTGAAACAATGGATAAGGTGAGACAGAATTATCTCTCATTAACCAAGGAACTCCACTCACCCCCAATCTCCCTCCACTTCCTCTCTCTCCCCCTAACCTCCCCTTTGTCAGTAATAGTTACTTAGACTGGACACTAGTTTCACAACACTAAAAAAGTGTATACTTTAGCAAAATGTAAAGAATAGTGTAATCATCATGCACCCTCCAGAGGAAATGTTCCTCTGATGGTTATCTTGAAGTATAATTTAGGATTGCATACTAATGAGAAAGTTGGAAAGAAAATATTTAGTCAAAATATTGATTTTGACTCTAACTACATATTAAAGTTTGTACTATGATATACACTTACTGTACCAATGAAACTTTGAATCAATGATAAAGAAGAATTGTTGGAATTTTTTAAGTGTTAGATTCAAGTCTAGTTGTGTGAAGATTTCATCTAATGTTACATTAATTTATTTATTCAGCTAGTTCGTCTATTTCTTC
The DNA here is from genome assembly GCF_053813885.1 of Theobroma cacao. Classification (NCBI taxonomy): domain Eukaryota; kingdom Viridiplantae; phylum Streptophyta; class Magnoliopsida; order Malvales; family Malvaceae; genus Theobroma; species Theobroma cacao. The sequence continues at coordinate 3,620,598 of NC_142646.1, read as the reverse complement.
AACCACATATTTCAAAAGTTGTTTAGTTGTAATTGTAATTTCTATATATATACTTTTTAATAAAAAAAACACTTATCGATATGAATAATCCCAAAGATATATACTGACTCAATCAAATTTTCTTTCAGTACATACAAAGAAATTCATAGGAGGAGCATAGGCTTTAATACTAAGTTAATTATAGGCCAATTCCCTAAAAGATAAGTTTCCTTAATATTCAGAATTATATGAAAGAAAAATATTCTATATACTTCTTTACCAAAGAGGATATTAATATAAATGTGGAGATATGATTCTTTATATATATATGGATTAAGAAAAAGAAAGGGCTCCAAACAAGAGATTTCCTACAGATCACAAAGCACCTATTTTACACTTTGCTTTGCACAACATAAGAATCCACCATCCAAAAATTTTGACGTAATATATAAAGTTAGGTTGGCAGTAGTTCACCAGCTTAGATGCTTAAGACCTTTGTGCTACTGAATGCTGATCAGCCACCATATCCAAGGAAATCGTAGGGAAAGCATTCAATTATTCCAAACAGTTTCAAAAGTATTAACAAAGAATGGCAAAAGGGAGGACTTGAGTTTGACGAGATGTAATAAACAAAGGGCAAGTGGTGAATGTGTTTGGAAACCCGTCCAAGTCAGCTATTTTCTTGGGGCAAAGATATTATATTTAAATAATGTAAGTAAGAATTTCTTCACATTTCTCTGGTTATAAGATGGATATCTTTCCAATATTAAATTTCATAAGGATCTTAAAGTAATCAGTCTTGTGGTCCATAATCACCATAGTTTATTCCAATGTGTTAAGGTGCTAAGCTATGTTATTGTAAAAGATTCATGCATGATTCTTTTCTATTATATTTCCTTCCTTTTACAGGAGCAACTTAGCTAGTATCTTTTGTCATGAAGATGATTAGTTCTTATCTCTTCTTAAGGGGTCCATTTTATAGTGATTATGACAATGAAAAGAAAGTGAATGCCTAACTAATTATCCACAATATAAATTTCAGTTTTAACTAATTATGATTTAGAGTTTTATTTAAAAAGAAAAAATCAGTGGGTTTGATTTTTTTTTATTTAGAATGTTGTCAAAATTTTGTAAGGTGCAAAGTTTAAATCCTTATTGTCTCCTGCCTCCTCATATGTACCAATAAAATTAAAAAACAAAAAAAAAAGTTTCCAAGAAAATTTTCCACTCTAGGAACAGCATGCATTCATGCTTGACAGTTCAAAGATAGTGTATAAGTTTCCAATCCAGCAGCTGCTAATAAACAAGGCTCAAGTCGACCTTGGTGCATGCAGCTCACTCGATCCACCTTGAAACTTGGGGTTTGAAGTTTTTCCTTTTTCCTAGGTTAATATTATCTACCACCTATGAACCAAAAAGCCCTAATTAATCACTCTTATGATGAAGCCCTAGTACCTAGGTTAAGATATACAGTTCAATTCAGATTTGGTTTATGTCTTGCAGTTCTTTTTTATTTTGATCAAAATATTCTCTGAAAGGAGTGATTAGGATCCTTTCATCCTTCATCAAAATATTCTCTAAAAAGTTTTAGAAAACTGTACAACATTATGTTGATCTCGTACAATAAGCTAATGGATAGAGTAATTAAAGGTGGAAAAGTATTATTGTTTATCATTGAAAATTTGAAAATGAACAAATTGTACCTAAAACATACATAAAGTTTCTTTCATTTTTTTTAAGGTAATGAAGTTTCTTGTGTATATCAAGCTCCTTAGATTTCCAAATCATCTATATAATATATTAAATTAATTATCAAAACCTATAGCCTTGCTCTAAATATGTGTTTCATATATTTACAAAAGTCCAAGTGATCAAATAATAAGTTTTAAATATATTATAAATTTAAATAGATTTCTTAATAAGTTTTTGATTGTTTATTAACCACTACAATGATTGTTTTATGTTTAAATATCATTATTAATTGTTTTTTTTATATATTGTTGGTCTACAAAATAGGACATACTACTTCACAGGTTCTAAATTATTATTTAGTTTTTCTTTTGCAATTTTAATTTGTAAACCTGGCCTAAGGAAATTTACCTAGAAATTTAGTTTATTTTCATTGCTAATTATTTTTGAATTTTGCCGATAACTTTCAGTACTACCCGTTGTTCCAGGAAATATACTTGCTGCATTTCAAAGAGTATCACTCTCGATGCAAGTGGAACTACTAACCTTTTGAAATACTAGAAAACAGCATTTTCGATTATCAATTGTTTGTGCTGATTTAGGAATAGTATTGCCTCTTTTTTCATACGTTTAGTGAATAAAAATTGTAGCTAAGTTGAAAAACCTAAAAAAATATTTCAAGTATAAAATACCTCATAGCCTATGCAATCATAAAACAAAAGGATTTTTAATTGAATAATAAAGCACTATTAAGGAAAGAATTTTAGTTAGCTCATTCCTAATTAAAGTTTCAACATTTTGAATTGTCTTTTGTTTTCTTCCATTGACTTCACAGTTATAACGCTTTCAATTACCTTCTTTTCCTCCTCCTCCTCCCATTCTTTCTTTAGCGTTTGAAAAATCCCAACAAGAAATTATGTTTTTTTATATCTTATTCGCAAGCAAACACAGGCAATTTGTTACTATTATATCCTCCCATTTGCTTATAATGACCTCTTAATACCACAAGCCTTGCTTTTGCTATCTCTGCACTGATCAAATTGTGGCAACAGCCTCACTCAGTGTGCCATTATCCATCATCACCAACAATTATATCATCCCTCTATGACACTTAACTTTGAATTCGTATGAGTTATATATCTATATATGCCCATTTCTGCCATCTCAAATTAATCAACTAGCCACCACCATTTTTCCGCAATTGCTAGCAAACTTTTTAACTTCTTAACCATCCAGCCTCTTTACACATAATACTACCTCTAAAATATATGGATATTCATGAGTCATATTTAAAGGGGAAATTTAAGAACCATTTTTAGTACAATGCTCGATTGACATTTATATTTTTCAGTATAGGATGGATCTCAAAGTTGTGCTCAATCAATGTTTACACTTTGTTTATCAAACTTTTCAAACAATACTGCAATTCCATCATTCCACAAATTTTATGGTGGAACACTTTAGATATACTTTCATATATTAGTCACTTATCTATTCTTAATTTTTCTTCTTCCCCTTCTTTAGCTTCATTTTTCTTTCCTTTTCATGACAATTAGCGACCTAGATTTGGGGTTGAGATTTCCCTAGCCTGATCTTTTTCTCCTGAGATTCAAAGGTTTCCTATCGATTATTCAAACACTTGTGCTGCATATCAGTCTAAATATTCAAGGATAGCAAGGTTGGAACCCTTGCATTAGACCAGTCTGTCTAGTTTTGCAATGCAAATCCTCTATTTTCTCTCTCTTTTCCTACAACTTTAGGTGTTTTCTTGGTTGTATCTGGTGTCTTTTGGAAGAAAAGAAAAGAGTAAGAATTTAAGGTCATTTCAACTGATAGGAATTCAATATGTAACAGTGTTGTAGAGGCGACATTCAACTCCCATTTTCTTTATTTTTTCAACCATGCGCATTATAATTAACAAAGCTGCATCAATTTGAATTCTTCTAATCTTAACCATGCAAAAAAGTCATGGCTTGTGTCCCCTATTAGACTCTAACAAAGCAAAGCTATAATTCTTCTTAGCGCTCGAACTCCAACTTGAAATTTCACAAAGGTAATTAATTCAGTACACTCGACTTGTATGGAAACCTTCCATCAGCCATGGCTAGTCTTCGTAGAAAGCCTCGAAGTCAACTAGCAAACTGAAATTACTAGGTTACAATATACATCTCTCTAACCAGTAACCGTACTCCAAGATATAAAACTAGCTACGCTCACTTAACACTTTCTAAGAACTCAACCAGATCCTAAACGATATCCAATCAACGATGAACAATCAAAGGCAACTCTAACTAAACGCACAGTAAAATCGAAACTCTTTTTGAGTCATAAAATCATAAAATCAAAACTATAACTCTTGCATTCAAACTTCCTTTCCATCTTTTGAACCCTAAGCTCCCGTTTTTATGTCACATTAACAAAAAATAAATAAATATATATATATATATATAACAATATTTTTATGGAAAAAAAATACAAATCTCATCTAGGAAAACAATAGCTAGCCAGCATCACAAATCATGATAATTAAAGGAATAATCAAGCGTGAAGAAAAAAAATAATCATGATGATAAAGAGATCTTAAAAGGACCTGGTGCTAGCAAAATCGTAGAGCTTTCCAGTGCTAGAGAAGATCATTACTCCGACTTCAGCATCGCACAAGATCGCGAGCTCCTTCGCTTTCTTCAACAATCCGTTCCTTCGCTTCGAAAACGTCACTTGTCTGCTCGTCGAGTTATCGATCCTCCTTATCACTATTTTCCCTCTCCCCATAGCCTTAGCTCGGCAGTACTCAACAATTAATCTTCTTTTATTCAAACAAAAAAATGAAGAAGAAAAAAAATTAACTCTCGATGTTCGATAAAGGGGGAGGTATAATAAAAAGCTTGGCAAAAAACAAAAAGAATTGGAGTTTTAGTGGTTTTTTTTTCGCTTTTTATTTTTGAAAAGAAAAGGGAAAAAAAACTTACTTGGAGAGGAAGTGAGAAACGGGAGGAAGGAGACAAACCGAGGTTTTCAGAGACGTCGTTTTGGTCTTGACTATCATCAGCAGAAACCATCTATATAAGGAAAGTTTTTAGGAGAGGAAGCAAAACCACCGGGTTTGGTGTAGAAACCACTCGTGGTTTTCAACGGGACTAGGGGCACGTGGACCAATAACGAGTCGAAAGAATTTGTTTAATTGCTTTGATTTAGGGGAAAAGAGCCGTCCCCCTTATAGATGATCGACGCGTGCGTCTACCCGTACATCCTATTTTGGGGAAATTTTTCTTTTTTGAATAAAATTCGAATTTGTGTCCTTTAAATTTTAAAATGGCCGTTGTGTCCCCCGGTGCAGCTGTGAGAGTGGTGGGCAAAAGTGACAGCCCCGCAGAGGAGGCTGTCATTGTCAACGACCTCATTATCTTGTTTTTGAGCACCAATAATCATTGCGTGAAAATGCAAAAAATAAATAAATATATATATGGTTTTTTTTTTTTTATAAGACTTACAAAGAAGTCAATTGGCTTGCTCTTCTTTTTTCTTTTCTTCTTCTTTATTGGGTACGGTTCTTCAAAAACTCTGAAATTCAATTCAAATTTGTTAACTTTAATAAACTTTTTTTGTCATTAAAAATGCAGATAGTCATTTTATAAGCTTGAAAAGTAAATGAATCAATTATGATTTTATTTTATTTGGTTTAAATTCAATCTACTGTTGGTACAAAATTTACAAACTAATTATGAATATTAATAATAAGTAGCCCTTAATCTCCCATTTCTAATGAAAGTGAAATTCAATAATTTATATATATATATATGCACAAGATTGATTTAGAATAAAGAAAGGGTAGATTATAAAACATTAACTTTAATTTTAAATCAAGTTTTGATTGTCGATAATTAAAAAAAAAACATAACTAGTGCATGCTAAAATTAACCTTTTATATATTTAGATATGTACTATGACAATCAATTTAAGAATGATTAGGCCTATATATAGAGAGAGCGGTGTTTATGATTAATATCTTAAACCGTTTGATTAAAAAGGATGTATGAGCTAACCATTAAGGTTAAGCAAATGACCCAAAAACGATAGATATTGAAATGGAAACTACAAACAAGTCAATCTAAGAGAATTAGGTTTGTGATTTTGATCTCTAGGTATGATATATTCATAGTCAATTTTTTGTGGCATACTATATGATGATTATGAAAGTGTCTCGAAGTTGTTGGACAAAGTTGTTGTTGGCTAGATTTATAGCAATCCTTGACCTCCTTCAAGAAAGATTGATCCTTTTATTGGGTGATATCAAACAAATTTCTCAACAGTTTGCTCCAACCAAGCTTCGCCTGCTCTACAAAAAGCTTTCTCAAAATGGGTAAAAGGAAGTTTGGATTTATGTGGCAACTTGTCAAGCCACAATCCATGTCTTCCTAAGTAAGCATCAAAGTCATCCAATTAAAGCAACTGCTTAGATATCTAGCCCACTGCCCACCACCTTAGAAAAATTAAATGAAAAAAATAATTAATAAAAAATATGGGGAAAAAAACACACCTAACAGGCAAGATAAATGGCGTTGGTATTGTTTCAATTTAGTTTAAGTCAAATCAATGGCCATAGTCACGAAAAAGCTGAGGACCATGTAATTTCACTTGAAAATATATGAAAGACAATACGCCATTGCCATGATAATGGCTGTCATTTCCTACCTCCATGTTGCGCTTTTTCTACGTGGAAAACCACTCTTCAATTATTTTTCTGAGGACATCCTCGTCATTTCAGCTGGAGCACAGGGACATATCTGGCATTGAATGGGACGGCAGGGGCGATTTGGGTCATTAAACTGGCTGACTTGGGTGCGCCACCACGTGTCAGAAAAAGATGTGGAGGATGGGAAAGGGGTTTCCTTTTTAAGTTTTTAAGGTTTCCTGATTGGGAAATTGGAGATCGTGCAGCAGCACTCAAAAACTCCCAGCTTCAGGGCGAAACTATCCAAAAACTTTTGATGTTGCCAAGGATCCTGAAATATGTTTTTCTTCCCACTACATAATTTTTGGGTAAGAAGTAAGAACAGGCACCTGATCCTCTGTGTTTCTTCCTTAAAGTTTCTGACAAAGCAAATTCCCAGGTTGTGGCACTGTCAGCCCATCAGCTCATCTGAAACCCACCAATAGATCTTCAGATCTATTAAATTAAAGCATTAAATTTAGCAACACTCAACTTGCACAAATCTTTGAACCCCTCCATCAAGAAAATCCCTACGTGGGAATTTGTACAAATTTGGGAGTTCCTTCCTCTTGTTTAGGTAGAGAAAAGATGGAGATAATTCATACTTATAAGCATTAATTTATCATCCATAGCATAAATTATTATAACAAAGGAAAATATAACACATCATGTTGGAATGACATCTTGATGATTTATCATTATTAAGCAAACTTATCTTATTCAAAATTTTAATTATTGATTATATCTATAAAAAGGTTTTTAAATATGACAATAATTCGTAGTAGGGTCTTGAGCTACCTTAATGGAGTTTAAATATGATTGCCCTATAAAAAAATGCTCATTGGTTTGCAATAATTATATCGGTAAATGTATTCTTATGTTTTTTAAGTAAATAGCATGTTGCCTTTAGTGCCAATAGGTAAGCTCTTCCTTCTTTTTTTAGAGATATTAGTCAATATCAAAAGGGGTGAAAGGAGAAATGTGTTCTTTAAAAATCAAAAGGGGGAAGAAGGTGAAGGTTGGAGTGTGGGGGAAGTCGTGAATGTGACAAGGATGCAATAAAATCACAAGGATGCTCTTTCTTGATATGTACAATTTGTTCATTATGTTCGATTCAGGGTTAAATCCGATGAATAATAATTTATATAAGTTGCTTTCAATTGACTCAAAATATAATGATTATGAATCCAGCTGTCTCTATAAAAAATATAATCAAAATTATGTATAAAGATAAAATTTTTAACGTTTTGTCATAATCAACTGACAATTCTTTTAAATTGCGTATATACTTTTTGGTAATTACACCTTACTTTTAAAATGAGATGTCATTTTCAAATCACTCCTTTCTCTGTTCAACTTTTAAATTAAGGAAAAATTTAAATTTTCTTATTAAGTATAACTAGTTATATGCAGAACTATAAATTATGCTAATGTTTATTATGCTTGTGATGTTTCTACTCTTCATTTTTTTTTTTTTTATAATTGGAGGAGGGGGGATTTGAACCCTACTCTTTAGGTAGGGAGATTTGAATCCTGCTCTTTAGGTAGAGAGATTATGCATCAACAAATGAGACAAATGCTCGAGTGCAACTCTTCCTCTTTCTTCTCTTCCTTCTCTTCCTTTTTCTTATTGTTATTTATGTATTTATTTTTCTTTCTTTTTTTTCTATTATTAAAATTGGAACAAAGATTTGAACTCCAAATCTCTTAGTTTTTCTTCTCCTAAGAGGTAAGATGTGACTGCTATATCAAGCTAATACATAATATGTTAGTGTAGCCATTGTTTATTTGTAACTATAATCTTTATCATCAAAGATAACTATATAATGTACAAAAAGAATATAATTATATTATTAAATGGGATATATAATTGGTGTCATATGACATACACAAGCATATATACACCCATATAAGTTTGTAATTATCTTAGTAAGGCAGAGGTCTAAGATTTTAATTCTATTAATTTTTATGAATTTATATTAAAAACATTAATCATAAAAGCAGATACATAATTGATGCATTCTTCGTTTAATTATGTAGATTAAAATTTTGATGTAATCATGCTCTCTTACAACCCCATGTCTTTGGGTACTTCAAAAATAATTAGGTGGAAGAGGTACAACAAATTAAACCATACGATTAAGTGCCCGTTTGGCCTAACTTATTTTTAGTTTATTTATTACTTAAAAGCACAAGTTGAGCTAAACAAGATTTCGTAAAAAACTCTTAAAAAAATAATTTTTTTTAAAAAATAAAATTTGAAAAAAAGAGCTTAAAAAAAAGCTCCAACTAAGAGCTTTCTCTTCTTCTTTTTTTTTTTAAAAAAACACGCCAGCTTATTAGAAGAGTTCGTTTTTCCCAAAAAGATCCTCCCTATCAAAAAATACTCCTCCTTCTCTCCCTATCGATCTTCCTCTCCTCTCTCCCTTTCTGTAAATCATCATTCTAGAGTTTTTTTTTTGTTCTTACAAAAATTAAGAAAAAAAATTCAAAATTCAAATCTATATTCGGGTATTATTTTTTTTCTTTCTATTTTGTTTTTCATTATATTTTCTATATTTTTTTTGTACTTTGAAAACTTTCTTAATTAGTTGATATTTTTCAATTTATTGTTTGATATGCCAATTATGTGATGTTTTTTATTCTTAACTTATTTATGGTGTATATAATATTTAATGATTATGATTGAAATAATTAATTAAATAGGTTAATGGTTGTTGAGATAAATTAGATGAAAATTGAGATAATATTTGTTGATTATGGTTGTTGAGATAATATTGTTCATGGAGGTAAACTTTGTTAATAAGGACATCAATAGCTAAACGTGATTTTCCTGAATTATTATTACCACTTCTCCTCTTCTCTTTTGGGTTCTCCTTCATTGTTAGGGTTAAAAGTTTCAGTAGTCTTTCATCTCTCATTTTTTTTATTTGATTCAATTTTTTTTCTTGATTTTATTTATTTATTATTATTCAACAAAAAATTATTTATGAATTTTGTGTTACTTATAAATTTTTTGTGAAACTTTTTTTTATGATTTATTATTAATTATAAACTTTATGTTATATAAAAATCCTTTTAATATTTTCAAAAATTTATTTTAAATAGATAAAAATAAAATTAATTTTTTTTATTTTGAACAAAGAAATTCGTGATTAATAAAAAGTTATTTATTAAATACCTTTAATGGTAATTTTAACTAAAATTACCATTAATATAAGTTGTTTTACCAAACAACTTATCTATAAAAAAGAGCTTATAAAAAGTAAATTTACCAAACAATTTTAACTTAATTTTAAAAGTTATAATTTTTCATAAGAATTTTATAATAGCTTTTAAGTTAAAAAAAATCAAGGCCAAACATGCTCTAAACTAATTAATTGAGAAGATTCTTAATCATACATTTCATCTTGTCAAGAAATGAATTCTCTTTATAAATGAAAAGAAAAGTTACCTCTTTGTGTAGTATTAACTCAAATCTACAACACAGATGCATTATATGAAGGAAATGCCTCATAATAAAAATACATATACCTCTAAATTAATTAACAATTAGGTCTATGACATCAAATTTTGATTAATATCTTCCTGACTTCCTCCCATTGCACCTTCTGTCAATCGAGCAAATAATTATACTAATACATATAGGAGGTCCTACTTGAACCTGCAAAAAATAAAAATAAAAAAGCATATTCCTTTTATGTATTTTCTTTTCATTTTCATGATTTCAAATGCATTTGTTGAAATATATATATATATATATATATATATATGTACACCTTAGGGTAGATTGTAGCATCTTTAAAAAGATGTACTTAAAATAAGAAAAAATTGATCATCTTTGCAAATGCTTCATTTACATATGATTAAATTCAAGTCAATTTTTTTGGTTCAGCTTGCTAATTGAACTGCATCATAAAATTTAGGTTTCCTTTTTGGGATGATAAAGGTCTTGTGAATATCCATGGTAGATCCATCACTTGCGGCAATCTGTCAAACAATCCAGTGTCCTATGCCGCTAAAGGTAACGCAAGTTGCGTTGGATGGCAAATTTACAATTTTAAAATTAATAAAATAATGATAAATCCAGGTTCATCTGGGCAGATAATGGCACCACAATGGCTTAAAACAGTGATCTATATCCACTTTTGGAACATACTATTTATTTAATACTTCTACATTGTGATGCTTGTATTTATAATTTAATTAATTATGTTGAAGTTGTGTAAAGAATGAATTTAATGTATTACTCCTCTTAAACTATATTATGTTATAAGTAATAAAAAAATGGCCTCATGAAAGAGATGGGAAAGGCAAAGGAAAAAAAAAAAAAACAAAGAAAGGAAACAATCACATTCAACTTTTTTTTCCCTTAAATATAGTAGCAAGGGTTCCATGCCAGCCATTTTAATTAATTCAGAGTCCTAACCCACATGGGAAAGAAACCCTTATCTTGTATAAATGATTAAAACATGTTAATGTCAACTCAGATGAGTTTTTGGTTGAAAAACCAGACCAGATTTGATATAGGAGCTTTCTTGTATTAGGGCACACAGCAACCTTAATTTTCTCTATAATTAATATATATAATATGATTATATTCCAACCACAAGTTGGAAAAAAAGAAAGTTCAAATGAAGTTTAATTTGCATTATAATCCATTGATCGAATCCTGAACCCATATTATACGGATATATGATCATGTCCTCCACTAAGCTTGTAAAAGCATGTGATGCTGTATGATGTGCACAAAACACAATCCTAGGATTCTTCTCAACTTTGGATAATTTTAAATATCTGATCAGGTAAGCTGTAGTCATTGCTCGAGGTTGATGTTCCATTCCAGGAACAAAAATCTGTGATCGTGGGCAGCCAAGTACAGGTGAAGACGACACCAACGTCAGAGTTGGCCAGTCCATGCTGTTCTTCCCCTCCCCGTTACGGAGTTCTGTCCAATGGCAGAACAAAAGTTTTAACTTCTTTGAATCAAAGGCAAAAAGCACCTGAAAGTTTGCCTTTAGGATTAAATCGTGCTTTAATAAGATGTACAACTTGTTAAATTTTACTCCATATTTTTGCAACTTCTGCTGAGAATTTCAGCATTTTCAGTTCTTGGGTAAAAAGGGCTGTTTATTAGTAATATATACAGAACCTCACCGTCTAGGGTTTGGAGACTGCTCGAAACCTCAAACTACGATTGGTTGAACCCACGTGAACCATGTGGGCCTAGTCCAATAAAATTTGATGCTACTTTAAGAATCGACCAATGGGAATCATTTTAGATTGAGGAGAAAATAAGGGGGGATAGGTTAAAATAATATAATTTTCCCTGCTTCCAACAAAAAAGCGAGGACAAGTGTCAATCATCAGCCAAATGATATTAGTGAATGGACCAAGAAAAAGGCGATTTCCCATTATGGCTTGCATTACTTTAATCCCCCAACAAGAAAAAAGACTGGGAAGACTTGCTTTTTAAATATACAAAGTCATTTTCTCATTTGAAAATCAGTACTAGTTTTTAATTTGTTGTGTTTGATGTTTATGGCTAAGAGAGCAAGCAAACTTTATCTTTAGAGATTTGGCCTTTTTTAGGAAGGAGGAGAAGGGCATGATGTTTCTTTTGGAAATGGCTGTGGCTCCACCTGAAAGCTCTTTTCCCAGTGGATATGCCAAACCCATTGAACAATATTGTGAAACAAACTCGTACTTTTTACATGATTAGAAAATATAACCGCCAAGGAATGTGCATGGAATTTTTTACATAACAACAAGAAAGAAAAGTTGAACTTTTCTTTTCCCTAAATCTTTGCTTTGAGTTAAGTGTAAGATGGGGTTTTCTTTCAAATGTATCTCATCATTTCCATTCCACTTTTCTTGTTCATCAATTTCCATGTTCCAGCTTTGTTTTTACCCTTGTACACTCAAGTCTTTACCCTTCAACCGATCAAAAATTTATCATTTATTACAGATGAAATAATTAATAAATCATTTATTAATCTAATTTCTACTGTATAATTTATAATACCCTAAAATTTAGAGGACATGCATTTTCTAAATATTAATCATAATTTTGTTTATTTACCCTGAATTAACTAATTAATCAGTCTTTGAACAACCATCTAATTTGACGCTATATGTTGATTCTGAGCAATTACTTAATAGCAACTTGAAACTATAATCTGTGTTGCAACACAATGATACCGCATGCCACAATTGACTGGACAATTTTTAATGTCAAATCTTCAACTTTTGCTCTATTTATTGATTGGATATGATGGATAATATATATTATTTTATATTTTGTTTTATCATGACTACAAACTACAATGCAATATGCTATCCCCATACTTTCTTTTTTAGCAAAAATGCAGTTCCTATGCTTCGCAAGTTTCAAATATGAGCTAATTTGAGTAAACATTAATTAGTAACAAAGGGAAAAGATTATTTCTAGCATTTTTTTAATGGAATATAGATCCAATTTGTCTTGGTGTCAATTTAAATGGTTAAATTTACCTAAAACTAGGAGGTACGCGGATATAATAAATTAGAGAGATTGATGCATATACCAATTTTACTTTTTATTATCACTTCAATTAATTTACTTAAAGCTAAGAGATGGATGAATATGATAAATTAAAAGGATGCACATTTCTTTTTATTGATATGAAAAAAGTAAATTGGAATCCAACTCTTTTAATTATAAAACTCATTAAGAATTAGTGGCATGCAAGGCTTATCTGGGGGCGGAGCTTCCCATTGCTTTGGGGGGTCATGGTCCCCCCCACAAATTTTTTAAAATTATATATATATATATATATATATATATATTAATAAGTTTTTTAAAATTTTTTTATTGAATAATTAATACAAATAAAAAATAATAAAATAACTCTATCATGAGCACTATGATCTTTCAAAAATTTTAAAATTTTTTATTTACTATATGTTCCTCCAACTGTTTGATGAAATTGGAGTCAGTATATTGTTAGTTATCATATAAATTATAACCCAATATGGTAAGCTTATCAAATTTTAAAAAATAAAAGTAAGTCTATTAACTTAAACTTACTAAATCTTAATATTAATATAAATCTAGCATAACAGATTATATCTTAACAATCCAACCTCATAGATAACTTATTATTTTTTAACAATTCAACCAATAGCTCAATATGTTAATTAACAATTTAAGAAGTAAATAGAAAATAAGAAGATAACTCTCACAAAAAGCTACACATTTCGTGATAACATATAAAGTAAAAAAGTAATTCATTTTGAGTTTGAAAAATTGTATTCTTTTCCACTTTTGCGCACAAAAAGTGAGAGAGACTCTTATAGTTTCGTTTAGTGATATATATATGTGACACCGTCATTACTATTAATATATTTTTTTTATATGTTCAATATCTTGTGAGTTTTATTTAATTTTCTAGATAATTGAAAATTGAATAATTTATAAAGTTCTATTTACTGTTAAGTGTCTTTTTATTTGACCCTATTTTCAAAAATACTCTAACTCCGCCCCTGGGCTTTTATATAGACGTAATTCAAGTGTGCTAGCTATTGTTTTAACATTTTTCTCCCAAAAAGGAAACTTAGTTTGTATCAATTTAGAACTAACTTAATTATAAGTGTGCCTTTGGCTCCATCTCAATTATTATCGACACCGTGTCGCGGCCGAACTGCAGATGCAAGCATCGTTCAAATAGGAAGCTTGGAAAAGGGGAGAGGGGGTGTTGGGGGGAACCTAATTTGCATTATGCCTAGAATGGGAAAGGTCCAAACCCCGACTTAGAATAACTTAATTTTGCCTTTCCAATGTCTTCAAGGCACCAAGAAAGAGCAGAAACTCATTGGATCATAGGTAAAAGAAAGGGGTTCAATTTATGATTAAAGGAAAAGATTTCCTATGAGGACATGCATCTATACATTAACATAATAATTGCTGAATCCTGTTTATCAAGTTAATTAATTAGTACGTACCCTTTTAACACCTTATTATTAATTAATTACATTAACCGACAACATGGTGCAATATTATATATTCTAAAGCAGAAAAGAAAAATTTGGAGGCTTCGTGCACAATAGTTGGTAAAGATGGAGGTGAGTTAGGTTCATTACTTACTTCAGGACGTTAAGACCATCAGTTGTTATTTTTCTTTATACATTTTTATTCAATTTTGGAGGCTTTTTTAATTCTAAAGCCGTCTAGGTTTCTACCCATGCACGGCAGCCTGGTGTGGAAAACGTTGTCGTGATGGCCAAAAATAAATGCACTCAATTGGACAACCTTAGGGGATTTATGTTATCTTTATTAGATAATGCATAACCAAAAAGAAACCCAACAAATATTGAACAGGTTCACCAATGAAGCAAAAGCTTAGGATTGTTAATTTGTTAGGTAAAAACAGAAGGCCACCTAACTGATCAATTAGGCTATAGCTAAAGATTCCTTATAGTGGACACTTCCCAAACCGAGTTAGTACTTTTTTTTATTTTGAATAGACCGAGTTAGTACTTATTAATTAACCATTTGGAAGAGTCAAGGTTTTGAACTAGAGGTTTTATATACATAAACTTCCCGCAAATGTATATATGCATAAATGCGTGGTTAAATTAAGTTGAACTACTAGTAAAGATAATATGAAAAGTGAAATATTTGCTTTAGGAAATATTTTATATTAATTAGTAAATATTATATATATTAATATATTATAAGATTTTTCATCTTTTTTTCTAAATAGGTATACGTATAAATTATGTATATAAATGTATATACAATAATATACTGAAATTTTTATTTAATTTTTTCCTTGTAACCCAGGAATTTTTTAATTTGTTAAAAAAAGAAAAGAAAAGAAAAGAAATTAATTGATAATTTTTGTAGATTTATGACAATGGAAATCATGCTATCACAAAGTTATTTTTGAAGGGTTTACTGCTGAAGGCCCAATCATGATATTTAAGCCCAAAAACCTTAATAGGCAAGGGCCTAAATTCTTGAAAATCGTGCCACTCACCGCCTTGAAAGGAGCGTGGGGGGAAATGCCGAATGGTGTACTCCAGTGGTGGTCCCAAAGGCCAAAGTCATTCATCTAAAGTTGTTCGCTCAACCAAAGAAGTAATTAATCGAAACTCTCTCAGTCTTCGCTCTAATTTTATTTTTTATTTTATTTTCTCCTCTCTTACCAATCTTGAAAAAAGGAAAAAGGAAAGAGGAGAGTCTCGAACGAAAATCCAGGGCTTCTTGCAGGTTTAATTAGTAATCTTCATCACTAAATTTTAATTCTCCCTTGTCCGATTTTCCTCCTCAATTAATTATTTTTCATTGATTTATTATTATTATTATTTTTTATGTCGGCCAAAGATTTTGAGCGGATCGCTATGGCACTTGCTTCGGACGAAACCACGCGCATATGCAATCACTGGTATTTTGTGATCATTTTAACGCTTTCGTCCAATAATATAATTTTGTGATCGTTTCTAGAATTAATTTCAATTCGTTGAATTGTCGACGTAATTTTTTTTCTTGTCTTCCTGATCTCAGTTCTTTTATCTGTTTATTTTCTTATCATCTGAGATTTTGTTTATTTGAGCTTAAAAATTCCCATTTCTCTTTTGAATTTTTAAAATTGCGTTGCGGAGGAATTCTCGTTGCCTGATTTGTCCGGAGTTCGTGTAGTAGGAGATTAATTCATGCATAACCAAATGATTAGTAATTTAAGTTGACCGAATCTAGTTGGAAAGGAAGTGAGTTTAGTTGACTTTCCTTTTTCAATGTCGTTTAGGACCTAAATTTATGTTTGTTCGATGTGTTTATGGTTGCATTGAGTTCATGTGATCAAGGCGTTTGTCTATATCAATAGCTGAAAATCTATTGAAGTATGAAAATTTGGCTTTGACCATTGGGCATTTTGAACATTTCAATACAGTTGTTGGTAGTTTTTATGGAGGTTCTTTCTTGGTTGTGCTTGTTTTTCTTTAACAATGACTTTGTAATCCAATTATAAGGGATCTTGAAGTGTGCTTTTATGTTTTCTGTACATAGTTGGGAGGGTGAAAATGAGTTGTAAATCACAGATTACCCGGGTTCATATCTTTGCCTTGTTTTTATGCAAGATAGAAGTACATTATCAGTCTTTGAATCTTGTGTTGATGTATTCCTTAGTTTTGAAGTGGTTGCTAATTAAGTTTTAATGTTGCAATGATGTCCTTTATTAATAATTTTTTATGAGGATGGAGGTGTACTCAAATATGTAACAGTTTTGGAAATCCCATTGCCCAAGAAATTTTAACAAGTACTTTCTCCTTTCAAATGTTTCAGTGACAGGCCCATACCTTCTTCAAATATTGATTTGCATTATGCCCATTGCGTCCGGAATCTAGAAAAATGTAAAGTTTGTGGTGATATGGTTCCAAAAAAGCATGCTCAGGAACATTTCTTAAACACCCATGCTCCGGTATGTGAGTTTAGGCCTTTCTGATTCTTTTCAAATGAATCAATTCTTATCTTTCTTGTTTCCTTTCTCGGCTTTTCCCATCATTATGATAGCTTTCTGATGCTACGGGAGCTGGAAGCAGTAAAATTGTGTGATCTTTGTGTTTAGCTTAATGAATAGCAATAGGTTATGGCATTCAAATCTTGCCAAAATGTTGGAATTTTTCTTAGGTTGATATTTTCTTTAAAATAAATTTTTTGGGAAGAAGGGGTGGGGAAGGGATAACTAAGTTGTCAATGTGTCTGACATATTCTTCATGTTGCCATCCCAACTATCTTATTGGCCTAGGATATGTGGTTTTTCTTCCAAAGCAAATTGATAAAGCCTGTTTAGATTGATGGATATTTGAGTTGATAACCCGGCCTTCCTCCTTTCTTCCTCCATTTGAACTCAAGTCTTTTCTTTTTGGTTTGGATTTCTCAATTTGTCTAGAAGGGAAGACTATTTTCTCAGATTATAGTTATAAGGTTGAAACAAATTATCAACCTCCTGAAAGTTAGTGTAAATGTTCATTTTTCTGAAGGTTTGAAATATTATTTAAAGAAACAGAAGAGAATATAAAGACTCCAGTTAGTCCTTTAATGATGAATAATAACGGGTAGGTGTTGTCTACCATGATTTTGGTTAGCCAAGGTTATTGTGGGTTGATTCCACTGTGCATGTGTATGTCTCTATGTAATGTGCAAGTGCATTTCTACTATAAAATCTAACATAATGCATGTATTAGCATTTGTGATGCTATTGACCCAATATGTATGCAAGCAGGTGGCCTGTTCGCTGTGCAGTGAGACAATGGAACGTGAAATTCTAGCTATCCATAAAGGTGAAAATTGCCCCCAGAGGATTGTTACTTGTGAGTTCTGCGAGTTTCCATTGCCTGCTATTGATCTGGCTGAGCATCAGGTACTAATTTTGTATCATTTTTCAATATAAGGATTCGGATGGTGTGTGTTAGGTGAAATTGTTACTATATTACTGTTGCTTTGTGATTTTAGGAAGTCTGTGGGAACCGGACAGAGCTGTGTCATCTGTGTAACAGATACATTAGACTGAGAGAAAGATATAACCATGAAAGTAGGTGTAGTGGTGTTGCAGAAAATGTGGGATCTTCCAGGTACATATAACTTATGCTATAACTTACCATTGGAATGTTTTGTGTGGATGTATTGATCAGTTATAACTTTTCCACAAATTATTTTTCAATTTTTAAGCTTGTTATAGATGGCCTACGTTAAGAATTTATATTTTTGTCTTCGTAGTATCTAGCTGGCAAAAGTTGGTAACTTGCATGGTTTAGGTTGGCATTTTGTACTCATTGCAAATTTCAGTCTGCAAATTGTGAACTTGTAGTTACTGCAAAGTATTCATTGCTTTCTGTTGAATATATCATGTGAAGAGCTAGTTCTTTGGGTAATTGGGTTTGATTCTGCATTCTGTACAAAGATAGCTGGTTAAAGCATTTACTTAGCTTGTGATTTTTTTATTGAAAAAGATGGTTTTAGCTGTGTAATTAATGGTTGCGTAAGCCATGATCATTGTCCTTTTTCCCCTCCCTTTCATCAATGGAAAGAACCACACCCCCTAAGTAAGCCAGAAAATAGTGCATAATTTAACTTGTCTTTGTGTCACCTGGATATGAATGGGACTTGACTCTATTCTGGCAAAGACCATCAGATCAAGCCCAAGAACTTGAGTTTGTTTTGCACCTAAGATTTATGGAAACAATGTTTTAACACACCTCATGTACTTAAGTCTTTGTTATCTGAAAATTGTGTCAGATTGGATTTTTGTTTCCTGCCTTGCCTTACGAGAAATATTTTACACCAATTATCATGGGTTTAATTAATGGATTTGGGACCTCATTTTAGGGATGTGAGGGCTGCTGAAAGGGAGCAAGGTGCTCAGAGAAGGCAGCCACCTGAATATTCACGGAGAAGACTTCTCTTCACCATTGCAATAACAGGCATTGCTGTTCTATTAGGATCACTTTTTTTCCAGAAGAAGACAGAGACCAGTCAGGTGCATTAGCAGAGTAGAGGATACACACTGTGCTTATGTAAATCAGCTTGAGAGCTAAATATTCCATTTCTGTACCTCAAATTATCCTAGAGCTTATATTAATTGTTGCTGTATCAAACTCATTCAGATTGTGATCATAATATACTGACAGTATATTTGCTTCTTGGTTTATAAAAATTTTTATACATGAAACGACTGCCTTTTTGCAACTCCAAATTATAACAGTAATACTAATAATGCTAAATGTACCAAAAATATTATGAAAACCAATTTTTATCACAATAATGTGTCAGCTATGTACTATGAATGTCATATTGCGGACTTGGTGAGCATTGTGCGCTAGTTGGCATCATCCTAAACATAATCTGCCCCAATTCTAACGCAGGAAGTTCTCTGAGATTGACTAAATCATCTGACCGGGTAGTAGTTCAGAGCCAAACGCCAACAGCTTGCCTTTTTTCTGATGATTTTTCTTTGAGATGAGCGATAAAAAATGAGCAACTATAACACCGGTTTAAATGGAATCAATTTTGTTACTATGATATCGGGACATTAAGACTTTAAATTCCAAACAATGAGCAAATAATTAGTACTTCTTTTTTAATTTTTTTGTTGCTAAATTATGATTCCATAATTATGCTTACATTTAATGAGGTTCAGATTTTAATTTATATATATTTTTATAATTATACGTTTTAAGAAAATAAAAAAGAATTTCTTTTCTCATTCCCCCTTTGTCATTATCACAAGTGGCAACGGCTTTGATCACTGAAACCATGTTAAAAATGAAGAAAAGCATGTTTTTTTAGTATAATAATAATTATTATTTATAATATAATCAGAAACGCTCTCCTCGACGGTTAAAAACTTTCCCGCCACTGTAACTGTCGCCGAACATCAACCACCATAACAAACGGTAGTTCTCTGATCGCTTACGGTCGCATCTACACCGAAAGCATCTCCGATCACCCGATCATTGCCATCACCGCCGTTTCTCTCCCGTGCGATGAACTTACAGCAGCCTGATTCGCTGACAGACTGATCGTACATGACAAGCACACTGCAGAGGATCATAGATTTTTTCAGTGGCTGTGGCGGCTGTAACAAACGTAACAGAAATGAAAGGCAAGGTAATTCAAAATTTTAAAATTGTTGCTTTCAATTGTATAGTGACTCTGGAGATTTTTATTTATTTTGGAAATTTCTCGTTGAAATGAAATGATAAGGATTTGATTGAAGACGTCTTCAATGAAGGGAGTGGCAATAGTAAAGTCTTGGCGTGGAAACAGTAAAACCAACTTATGATCAAGATCCTATATTCGAAATTTACAATTTCTTTCAGACATTTTTCATTATCTTAATGCAATATCCTACGTTATGCAGAGATTGCTTTGTCTCTCTAACCCAAAGCCTCAAACATTTTGCATCTTTTTTTATTGATTTATTTCTCAATTTTGATAAATTGTAACACTTTTTATGAAAGAGTTTCTTATGAATTTTCAGATATATTGAACATGAATCAGGATACAGCTTGTGCTCCCATGCCACCTCAAGGGGTCCGATTGCATATTCAAGACCGTTATGTAAGTCACTCTCGTCTGATTTTCTTTGGATTCCCAGAAATTGTTAGAATTTGATATGCATGAATATATGAGTTGAACGGAGTCTTATGGAGATTAGCAGTTGACAGGGTTTGGTTTGATTGTGAGTATACTTTTTGCCAATATTCAAAATGTTTGCAGGTGGTGATGGATAATGGCATATGTCAAGTCACATTATCAAAGCCTGGGGGCATTGTTACTGGTATACGGTATAATGGCATAGACAATTTGCTTGAGGTTCGAAACAAGGAAACTAATAGAGGGTATGTAGTATTGCATAAATCTGCTGCAAAATTATATTTTCTTTTCTAGTTGGTTCTGCCCATGGTGATAGTTAAGGATCTGTAGATTTGGAACTAATTAAGTGCATGGCAATAAAAAGGGTTAGCTAATAGGCATTTCAAAACATAGAATTAGTTTAATGAAATCAAGACGCTAATTAAGACTATGTAGCTTAGAGGAAGGAGCATTTGTAGGTGCCATAGAAAAAGTGTTACAATACAGGCAAATTTTCTTACAGTCCCTTGTTTAGAAGTGTTTCTTACATATTTTTCTGAGTTATCATATACAGCAAAACCAGAGCATTTGACTGATTTTTCCTGATTGTAGGTACTGGGACCTGCACTGGAATGAAATAGGAGGGAAGGGAATATTTGATGTGTATGCCCATTGTCCTCTGCTCTGCATATATGAGAACCACCGGATAACACTTCAACTTAACTTCATTAGGCCAGATTTTAATTCTAAAAATCTCTTTCTTGTGCTCTCTACTTGGAGTGGCCAAATCGGTTTCCTAAATTTTTTATTTTTTAAAACAAGATGGGTAGGAAGCTACATTGCAACAAGGTTTTGATGTATTGAATAGAGAAACTTGGTTGATCTTGCATTTTTTGATCTAAGAAATTTTAAAATAGAAATAAGAGGTTTGCCTATTTAAGCTAGTTCATGCTGTCAACATGGTCTGCATACTAGATTCCTTCTATATCTCAAAAGTTTTGTCATTATTGTTTTCCTTTCAAACAACTATTTCTTCTTTGCTTACAAGTTTGCTATCAATTTTTTCCTCTTTTTTTACTTTGATATTTCTACAGGATTAGATAAAAATGGTTCTGATTATGATTATATTTGATTTCTTAACCATAAAATAATTACTATTGTGGTTAGACTAAAGTATTATTGCTGCACAGAATTCAAGGGACGAGTTTTAGTGTCATAGTGGAAAATGAGGAACAAGTTGAGCTCTCGTTCACAAGAGCTTGGGATCCCTCTCTCGAGGGCAAGTACATTCCCCTAAATATTGATAAAAGGTCCTTGCTTAAACCATACATAGGTTTGTTATCAAGATTTTCAGCTACTGAATTATTAATCATGACTATCTTTCTCCAGGTTTATAATGCTTCGTGGTTCATCAGGCTTCTACTCCTATGCCATTTATGAGCATTTCAAGGAATGGCCTGGTTTTGAGCTTGGAGAAACCAGAATTACTTTCAAGCTCAGAAAAGAGAAGTAATAAATTCATAACATGTTCTTCCTTTAACAGATAGGCTGCTTATAGCTCAGTAATGGATTTCTTTAAGAAACCAACAATGTCAAGTGAAAATTTGAAAACATTTTTATTTGTCCAGAAATGCAATTATAAGAAAATATCATTTTTTTTCTCTGTCAATCCAGGGTTATGATTAAGTAACAGACAACTTAGTTTTTGTGAATTTATTTTGTATCAATTGATTGACTCAACTATAGTTTTTTGTTTTAAGAATTATGTGTTACAGCATGTTAAAGGTAGCTTCCAGTCATTGTTTAGGGCTAGTGATGCAATTCACTAATTCTAGATAGGTTATGAAATGGATTGAACAGCAGTATGGGACATCAAGTTCGTTTAAACATAAGTAGAGCTCTTTAGCCACCTATGTATGGTTTCAAGTGAAATAATTTTTAGTAAGTAAAAAATTGGTTGATTTTGTGGACTGTTGAATTTGTCATAGGTTTCAATACATGGCCATAGCAGATAACAGGCAAAGATACATGCCCTTCCCTGATGACCGATCAACTGGAAGATGCCAACCTTTGGCTTATCCGGAAGCAGTTCTTTTTGTCAATCCCATGGATCAGAGGCTAACAGGAGAGGTACTTCTTGCATGCCCATTCTCCTCCTTATGTGCTTTCTCTAGGCCATTTTATTTTTCTCCATCGTCAACAGTAAGCACTTTGTAATTAGATTGTGAGTAGATTCCAAACTTTGCTCAAGCCAATGTGGCAAAGCATAAATGTCGTTTGTCTTCATTAAATCAAAATTTCTAACCCTAGCTCGGTTAAGTTCTAGGGATGCTTTTTCCATATGGTATGGACTTAGGAATGCATATTGTTCTACTATGACTTCTTGACTTGCAGGTGGATGACAAGTACCAGTATTCATGTGAGAACAAAGATCTTCGGGTCCATGGTTGGATCTGCTTTGACCCACCTGTGGGGTTCTGGCAAATCACACCTAGTGATGAGTTCAGATCTGGTGGACCCCTTAAACAGAATTTAACCTCACATGTAGGACCCACCACTCTGGCTGTAAGTGCCTGATCTTTGACCACCTTGTGGTTTTTTCGATAATCTGGTATTCACTACTATGATCATGAACTTAAATTAACTCTCAACCCACATGGTATCTGCAGATGTTTCTTAGTGCACATTATGCTGGGAAATACATGGTTCCACGATTTGAAGCTGGTGAACCATGGAAGAAAGTTTTTGGCCCTGTTTTCATCTATCTTAATTCTGCAGCTCACGGATATGACCCACTTTGGCTGTGGGAGGATGCTAAAATCAAGGTTTGATATAGGAAACTCCATCCACACGATTTTCTTTGAATCGGACAAAATTATTTGTAGTGACATTCTGTGGAGAAAATAATTGTATAAGTGATCTGCAGATGATGGTTGAAGTTCAAAGCTGGCCATATAGTTTCCCTGCTTCAGAGGATTTTCTAAATACAGAACAACGGGGCAATGTTAATGGTAGACTTTTAGTCCAAGACAGGTAGGCATGCAAGATGAATAATACATCGTTCACAACTTAGTAACTTCACAAGTGGGAGACATGTTTTAGTCAGACAAACTTTGAATAGAAGCACTATTAGGAAAATTATATCACTACTCGTAGCAGTCACTTGTCAGAAAAGAGAATAGCTTATTCATAGCAGTAATTATAATATCAACTATAACTAAAATAATACTATTGGTTGCCATGCAAGAATTGAAGAGATGTAATTTAATACAAGAAGAATCAATAAAAATTGTATTTGCATCCTATTACTGCATTTCACTTTTACTTTATCTTCATGTTTGTGGATGGTTGATCAAGATGTAATATTAGTTCCTGTTCTACTTTTTATCTTTTGTTTCACTATTATGTAAATGTCATTCAGTTTCTAGTAATTACTTGTATAGATATATCAGCAATGACTATCTAACAGCAAGTGGGGCATACGTTGGCTTGGCCCCTCGAGGAAACGCAGGATCATGGCAAATGGAAAGCAAGGTAAGATTGCTTGAATTCATGATAATTCCATGGAGCATGCAACAAGCATGCTCACACCTTTGGTCCTTTAATTCTTTTCTATTGACATGTAAGCTTCATGCTTGTAATTTTTCTTGACAATGCTAGCAAAAACAATCAATTACACTCTTAAAGAAATTGATTTTGCTATTGAACTTCTGCTTAGAACTACCAATTCTGGACCAAGGCAGATCAGAATGGCTTTTTCTCCATTAGAAATATACGCCCTGGTGATTATAATCTTTATGCATGGGTCCCTGGGTTTATTGGAGATTATCGGAATGAAGTTGTCATTACCATAAGCTCAGGTAATTGTTCACACTTTGGTGTACTCATTAATTGACTAGCATCACAATTATGATATGCAATATGTAGTACAGGTTGTAACATTGAAATGGGTGATATCATATATGAACCTCCAAGAGATGGACCAACATTGTGGGAAATAGGCATCCCTGATCGCTCTGCTGCAGAGTTTCATGTTCCAGATCCTGATCCAAAGTATATCAATAGACTTTTTGTTAACCATCCTGACAGGTTAGCTGCCTTCTTTTACTTTATCCGTTCAAGGAAGTGAAAACTTTAGTTCTATTAGTTTCCTAAGAAATTTTTTCATATGACCATATAGCATTTTATGATGGCACTAGATTTGGAAAGAAAATCCTCCTGCATGGAGCCTTCTCTTGTGGAGATCCCCTCCTCCAGTTTACTTATTTGATGTGAACGTCCAAGAATTTCATACCCATGCAAATTCCTTCCTCAATCTGTTCTTAGTTGCCATTTTCCTCGACTTGCAGGTTTAGGCAGTACGGGTTGTGGGAGAGATATGCAGAATTATATCCTGATGGAGACTTGGTTTACACAATTGGTGCTAGTGACTATAGGAAAGATTGGTTCTTTGCGCAGGTTGTCAGGTACAGCTTTTAACATTGGTTTTTGTTTGATCATCTGTCATTTTCTCAATATTAGTTGAGAATAATGATCAAGGATTTCAGGAAGACGAGTGATAATTCATATCAAGGAACTACATGGCAAATCAAGTTCAAACTCGATAATGTGGATCAGAGTGGTACCTACAAATTGCGAGTGGCACTTGCATCTGCTACTCTAGCTGAATTGCAGGTAAAGAACTACACTGCATGGTTGATTAGGCAGGCCTTTGAAAATCTTTCTTCATTTATTTCAAACTATACCAAGAAGCCTTAAAATTTTTCCTGCCCCTCTAGGTTCGGGTTAACGATCCAAATACAAATCGTCCGTTATTTACAACTGGACTGATAGGGAGGGACAATGCAATAGCAAGACATGGAATTCATGGGATCTACATGCTGTACAATGTGGACATACCAGGTACTCGGCTTGTTAAAGGGGATAACACCATCTTCTTGAAACAACCAAGATGCAATGGCCCTTTCCAAGGATTCATGTATGACTACATTCGTTTAGAAGGTCCCCCAACATCATGTTAACTGCACTGATAGGTATAACTATGTACTTTTAAGGACACCCTAACATGAAGGTGTATTTTGAATTTCAATGGGCTATACCAAGTAAATTAAATAATTGAAATCAGTTTAAATTAGTAAAGTAAATTAAATATTTTATCATTAAGAAAGTAAATTGAATGTTTGACACAGAATATCAGATCCCAACTGGCATTGGGCATGTCCACTCGTCACGTACTTTAGCGGTCACTTGTCTCTCCATTTAAAGAAGCCTGGCAAAAATACAAGCCGAATTGAAACAGGCTGGTAGCCTTCTAATCAGCCCAATCAACTCTTGTATGGGCTATAAATAGGCCCGTACACCAAATCCTGTGAGGCCTACCAAGCACGACCCACCATGGAGGGCTGGGTCATGTAAAACAGAGATCATACACCTTTTTTTTAAAAATAAAAATGTTACAAAAAGATATTGTTATTGGAATAGTATCCTCGAAATATTATTCAGAGTGGGTGAAAATCAGTTCTAATTTTCAAGAGCAATGTTCTTTCCGTGACCTAATCTTAAGATAAGTTTTTTTTATTATTATAATACTTAGCACTACACATCCAAAAGTCAATCACACGTCATATTTATGATGTTGCGATGCATGTTGTAATTGGCTGCTCCACATAGCGGCTTTTGCACGCTTCCCCTCCATATGGCACCAAACTGCGTTGGCGACCAAGTTAAGAGATTGTTGAAGACAAAAGAATTGACAAAAGGATGCTTTATCTCCAGTTCAAGGAAACTAAGCTGAAAACATACTTATAAACCATTTTGAACTCCTAACTTGTCTGCGCAAGATTGCCGAGGATTCTCAAAATCTTCATGGACCTCTGACAAAAACTTGCCTGCAAACAAAAACGTTAGGTCTTCAAAAACCATGTCGCCTATTGGGGTTCAACTCCATATTCAGGATACTCATGTATTTCTTTTCTTTTCTTCCAATATTTTTCTAGTTTCTTCTTTGCAGAAAGAAGAGCATAACATGAAGGAGATAAAGTTTCCCTCTCGAGATACTATTTAAGTAACTTCATATTCATGCAATATTTTTGCAGGTGATGATAGATAATGGCGTACTCCAACTCACATTATCGAACCCTGATGGAATTGTGACCGGCATTCGATATAATGACATTGACAACTTGCTGGAAGTTCTAAATGAAGAATCGAATAGAGGGTATATGTCTCCTTTGCCGGGGGATTCCATCTTCATTTACTTTCTGTTCTTCACTTTGGTATCGATTCTGGCAGTGACTTAAAATCATGGTGCCTATATTTTCCAATGTAACATTCAGGTACTGGGACCTTGTGTGGAGCTCACCGGGTACTGCTGGAACTGCTGGCTTATTTGACGTGTAAGATTCATTTTTAGTTTTAGTTTATGCGTAAATTTTTTTTTTACCTGTCAATCCAGTTTGAAGTTAAACCTTCACTGAAGTTAGTTTTTTCTTTTACGGCTTGTCTAGTTTTCATTCAAAAACATAACTTTATTTTAGTTGCAGATTCGGGAACATCTTCAATTATGGTTTTATCAAGTCAATTTGATTTCATATAAAAGCTAATTGTTAAAATCATGTTAATATCTGTGCAGGATTAAGGGAACAATTTTTAAGGTTATAGTGGAAAATGTGGATCAAGTTGAGGTTTCCTTCACAAGAACGTGGGATTCCTCCCAAGAGGGCAAGGTTGTTCCTCTAAATATAGACAAAAGGTCCTTACTGCTCAACCCTTTAACCTGCAATATTGTCTCATAGAGTTATTATTATTATGAAGGTTATATAAAAACTATGTTCATACTTTACCAGGTTCATTGTGCTGCGTGGTTGCTCAGGCTTCTACTCTTATGCCATTTATGAGCACTTGAAAGATTGGCCTGGTTTTAACCTCGCTGAAACCAGAATCGCATTCAAGCTGAGAAAAGACAAGTACAATAATAAACTTATCCCTACTTTTTTTCTTTCAATTTAGTGAGGAGTAGCAAACATAAATAGATTGAACTATAATTATACACCCTGTGAGTTCCTCAGTCCTTACACAAGAAATTTCCACCTTACGGGAAAGAAAACTTAAGACAGCTAACAGCAGAGTTTCTTGGGTGGACAGGTTTCACTACATGGCTATGGCAGACAATAGGCAAAGATACATGCCTCTGCCTGATGACCGGTTGCCAGGAAGAGGTCAAGCCCTGGCTTACCCAGAAGCAGTCCTCCTGGTTGACCCCGTGGAGCACGAGTTGAAAGGAGAGGTGACCATTTTCAGTGCATAAATAATTAAAGATATCGTTCTCTCCTTAATTTGCTAAACAAAGCAATCATCTAGGAATGAATGAAAATTTGGCTAAAAGAAATCCTCCAATGTGACTTATCAGGTCGATGACAAGTACCAATATTCATGTGATAACAAAGACAGCCAAGTTCACGGCTGGATACGCACTGACCCACCAGCAGTGGGATTCTGGATGATCACGCCCAGCAACGAGTTCCGCTCCGGTGGACCCGTCAAACAGAACTTAACCTCTCATGTGGGCCCCACAACCCTTGCTGTAAGACCCTGGCGGTGACTTCGATAGGAATATAGAAATTTTTTTATATGAATAATGATGGCTGCAATTTAATCATGATGAAAATGGTATGACCAGGTGTTTCTCAGTGCTCATTATTCTGGAGAAGACCTGGTGCCGAAATTCAGTGCCGGCGAGGCCTGGAAGAAAGTCTTTGGCCCTGTTTTTATCTATCTCAACTGTGCAATGGAAGGAGATGATCCGCTTTCGCTTTGGGAGGATGCTAAAGAACAGGTTTAATCTGGGGTTTGGCAGGAAAGGCTGCAGTCATTTGGACAATAAACTTTACAATTAGAATGCCTATATCTGATGATCAATAACTTAATGGCTTTCAGATGATTACTGAATTCCAGAGCTGGCCTTACACTTTCCCAGCTTCCGAGGATTTTCCTAAATCGGACCAACGGGGTAGTGTTAGCGGCAGACTTCTTGTGCATGACAGGTAGATATGCAGACTTTTTGCTGCACTCTTTAGTCCTCTGGCATTTTCTTGTTTTAGTCAACTAAATCTATTTAAGTTGATTTCGGAAAGTTAAGCTAAAATCCTTTTTCTTTAAAAATGAATAAGAGTTGACAACATCATAATGGTTGTTCACCATTCTTCTTGTTTCCTGTGGGGCTGTCAGATGGTAAAATGAAAATAGTGAAAGGAAGAAAATTGTTAATTAATTTCTCTTAATCTTATGTAGCATAGCAAACACAGCCAATTGATTGGATCATGTTCTCAGTTTTTTGGGATTATATTGTCTAGGTACGTTAGTGATGACAACATACCAGCAAATGGAGCTTACATAGGATTGGCTCCACCAGGGACTGCTGGGTCATGGCAAAGAGAATGCAAGGTGATTTTGTTAACCCCTCCATTAGACTACCATTTGCCCATGTAACGAATTAAGCCTATCTCGTACTCTATATAAAGTTCATGCCACCCGTTTATAGCATATAGTATGTAGGATATGATGGAAACACGAGAAGCAATGGCGGGGACAACATTTCATAGATGTAAAATTGGTTTCAAGCAAACACTTACACATGATAATGCGCCTGCTATTTTCCCGAATAGGACTACCAATTTTGGACCCAAACAGACGTGAATGGCTATTTTTTGATCAATGACATACGAACTGCTGATTATAACCTTTACGCATGGGTTCCTGGTTTTATTGGAGATTATCGATCTGATGTTGCTATCACAATAACTCCAGGTACATTCTTCGAATTTTAGCAAATTGTTCAAGCTCTATAATTTTCGCAGGTATTTGTAAGTGTTTTAATGTCAGTATAATGTGATACAGGTAGTTATATTGAGGTGGGTGATCTCATTTATGAACCTCCGAGAAATGGACCTACATTGTGGGAAATAGGCATCCCTGATCGTTCTGCTGCAGAATTTTATGTCCCAGATCCTAATCCTAAGTACATCAACAAACTTTATGTTAACCATCCGGATCGGTTAGTCTTCATTCTTTGTCCCAACTGGTGATATGGTTTCTAATAATGTTATCTTGGGCATTCTTTGCATTTCCGAATGCCATTCCAAAAATAATTTAGAAATTCTGATATTTATTTATGATAGTCCTGAAATAATATCCCTATGATCATTTTCCACGGTTGTCTTTTCAATTTTGCGTACAAACATTTGTAGCAGCTCCATGTAAGAAGGTCCTCTGCAATTTGCAAATGCTTTGCTATAATGTGGTGAAATTCAATATAAATTGAGCATATGTACCCTTCCGTTGGCAGGTTTAGACAGTATGGACTATGGGAAAGATATGCAGAACTGTATCCTGTTGGAGATCTAGTTTACACAGTTGGCAGTAGTGACTATAAAAAAGATTGGTTCTTTGCCCAAGTAACCAGGTAATAACCTTTCATTATCATTCCATGGCAACTTCGTTTATCATCTTCATTTTGAACATTTACGTTTCATTTTGATTTCTTCCCTTCCAATTTAGCAACCTTTTGGGGTTTTGGCTGATACAGGAGTTCCATTCTTCTGTTAGGGGTCAACTTTTCATATCTTAGCTAAACCATGTCTCTTGCACTACAGGAAGACTGATAATAACAAGTATCAAGGAACAACATGGCAAATTAAATTCAAACTTGACAATGTGGATCAGAGTAATTCCTATAAATTACGCTTGGCGATTGCATCTGCAACTTTATCCGAATTGCAGGTATATAACTACATTATTCAAATTTTCAACTTGATAAGAATACCATGGAAAGAGATTCTTACTGTCAAACTGCAACCTATTCAGCATGCAAATTCACCCTAGTACAAAATGAATTTTTTGATCTACAGATTCGAATTAATGATCCAAAAGGAAATCCTTTATTTTCAAGTGGACTATTCGGGAGGGACAACTCAATTGCAAGGCATGGAATTCATGGACTCTACTGGCTGTACAATGTAGATATACCTGGAAAACTGCTTGTACAAGGTGATAACACTATCTTCCTGACACAGCCACGAAGCAGCGGCCCGTTTCAAGGGATTATGTATGATTACATACGATTAGAAGGCCCCCCAACTTCAAGTTCCAAGAAAGAACATATGAGTGCATTGTCATAGGAGATGGAATTGGATCATAATCGTTGAACGTTTGTGATTTGTCTTGATCAAAGCTGTATTAAAGTAATACATTTTTGTTTAATAGATTGTCCATTTTTGAAAAATTCTGAAAAATCAATCCCTTACCAAAAGAAAGAAGGCCATGAAATGAACTGCATTGCCAAATTTAAGAGGTTGCTAACAAGAGCCTAGCCATGCCCATGTTAAGCTATAACTTGGCTTTCCACCGCAGCGGGGCAACCTGCAAAGGAACCCAACTTTCCATAATAAATATCTTTTTATTTTTATCAACGATAATTAAATTCTTTTCATTGACTGACCCAGATGCTCATCAGTTACCAAAATAGCCTATCTTCATTTAATTTAAGCCGGGTATCCCACTTGTAACTTCAAGTAGCTTCTTTTGTTAGTTCTATTTAACAATCGGCTAATAGTTATTGACGGTCATAAAAGAAATTTCATTTCAATTAAATCTCAAAAAAGTTTTAAATTACAAGATAAATTGATACTGGAGAATTTCTCTCGTACTTTTTATTGAGAAGGTTTTATTCTCTCAGATCGAGGTGTTAGAAATGGAGAAGAACATTCAACATGGAAAATATTGATCAAAGTGGAAATGAAACCAGAGACAAGGCAACTATTGTAAATGAAATTTACTTTCATTTATTCACAGAGCCATAAAGTTGGACTGTTAAGGCAAAGAATGCTGGTATTTCCTTGTCCATATCTAACATTCAGCCAGTGAATCTATAACTTGGATTCTTTTTTAGTTAAAAATTTAAAATAACTTGGAATTTAAGTCTGTATTTCAATTCCACATGCAAAAGGCTTGACCCCATAAATCTGCTTACATGTGACCTATGCTTGTCCTATTGCTCCATTTTGAAGGGTCCATGGAAAGATTGCTCCTATAAAAGAAAACGGGAAATTCTTTTAAAAATTGAACTTTGAAAACTTAACGCACCATTGGCTCACAGATTCTTGGTCTGCTTGAAAACTTGGATTTGAGCCTTTGACATGCAATCAGAATTCAACAGTTCAACACCAACCGTTCAAGCCATTGGTGTCCTTTGACCTTTTGCACACCTTTTTGTGAAGGATTCATGCACCAAACTAGCGGTGACGGCAAAGTAAAGAGACTACAAAAGAAATAGTTAAGAAACCTTATTATTTCAGCTCCTAAAGCGGAAGCTTTAGTCATTATGATGTAAATACTCTTCACGTGTCTACATTCTCCATTATATACCCCTACTGCACAGACCTCCCTATTCTTCTAAATCATGTAAGTCACGTGTTTGACAAACTTTTTTCTTGTCTTGCCATAATTCACCTTATTGACATATTTCCACTAAGCTTACCGGTTCCTGGTCGTCGCTGGTGATTGCCATTGGCAAGGCAGCAGGGCTTGACCATGTCATCTCGGGGAGTGCAGTTAGATGTCCAAGATAAATATGTAAGAACTTTTGTTTCTTACTGTTTTGCAGTTTCATTTTTGGTTTCTTTTTGTCCTGTTTCAGAATTTTAGACCAAGTTCCGGCTTCTTCCTCCAGTTCATTTAGAGTTTAATATGTCATGTGCAGGTGGTGATGGATAATGACATACTGCAGGTGACAATATCAAACCCGGGTGGGATTGTTACCGGTTTGCAATATAATGGCATCGACAATTTGCTTGCTGTTGAAAACGATGAAACTGATAGAGGGTACACAATTCCTCTGCTCTTTTTCTTTTATTTTTCCTCTCTTTTTGGTGCAGGGGAGAAAACAAACCAAAATCAAAAGCGTCTGACATCTATATCCCCCAAATTCTTCTATTTAGGGAAATGAAGTGGTAAAAAACTATTGCATAAAATACATGTTCTTCAGCCATGAACTGCCTAAAGGGTAGTTATGAACAGTAATAATCTGCAGAGATCTTGAGAAAATGAGGTTGCAAACTCAGGTTCAGTTTTGGCATCAACATGGAAGGAGATTTTTCAAACACATACAAAATCAGCATTTAGTTTTATCAATTTTATTTCTTTATTCACTTCTTTTCAACGTTATGGGAAAGTTTTTTGGATTTGTACGTGGGATTGGTTTTGTGATTGAGTAACTAGATGTTGATTTGATTTCCCTATGGAATCTTAAAGGTATTGGGACCTTGTCTGGAATCTAGCAGGAAGGAAAGGAACAAAGGGTAAATTTGACAGGTATGTCTCAAAGTCTCTCCCACGAAAGGCATTGTTGTCCCTTCAAAGCTAAGTTTTCCTATTTTAGATTTCATTCTTTTTTTGTTTGGTTGAGCCACGAAATGATTGCTAAGCAGGATTGAAGCAACAAGCTTTAATGTAATAGTGGAAAATGAGGAGCAGGTGGAGCTCTCATTTACTAGAATGTGGGATTCTTCCCTTGAAGGCAGAGTCGTTCCCTTGAATATTGACAAGAGGTACTCAATCTGTTAATTATATCCAGAGCTTGCTATTTCTGAATGTGATTTCAGTTACATGATGATAGGGGAGATTATAACAAAAGCAAAAACTTTTGAGTATCTTTTTCAGGTTTGTAATGCTTCGTAATTCCTCAGGATTCTATACCTATGCAATTTACGAGCACTTGGAGGAATGGCCTGCTTTCATCCTTGACAGGCTCAGGGTCGCATTCAAGCTCAGGAAAGACAAGTAGGCACAGTTTCCCCATCTTATTTTATTGCCACACTTCCTTTTATGGAGTAAATATAAAACTGATTTGGGAGAAAATGCCGGTTCAGCCTCTACCTGCTTTTACCTAAAAGGACTTCTTGCTTCACTAGAGACAAATCATTAGAGCAGAATTGCAAACTGAATGAAAAAGTCAATTACAAAAAAAAATTGTAAAATAACTCACAAGCATTGGCAATTTCGAGACACAGGTTTCATTACATGGCTATGGCAGACAACAGGCAAAGATGCATGCCCCTGCCTGATGACCGGTTACCATACAGAAGCCAAACCCTGGCCTATCCCGAGGCAGTCCTACTCGTTGATCCACTGGAACCGGAGTTTAGAGGAGAGGTTGTTTCTAAATTTCTAAGTAAAATATAATTGATCAGGATACTTTATTTTCAATAATGTGTCCTTATTCCTTCTCTTTTTGGGTGTGGTTTGGTTCTTTTCAACCGTTGACAACCTGTGCAGGTAGATGACAAGTACCAATACTCATGTGAGAACAAGGACAACAGGGTCCATGGTTGGATTTGCACTGACCCCCCCGTCCCCGTGGGGTTCTGGCAAATAACACCCAGCGATGAGTTTCGATCTGCTGGCCCCCTCAAGCAAAACCTTACCTCACATGTCGGCCCCACCACCCTTGCTGTAAACGTTTCTTTCTCTTTCTTCTCTTTTTCAATTTTTTCCCTCTTCTAGATAAACTGGTAGGTAAAAACAAGGACCTTTTCAAAGGAAACTTAGGAAACTATGTCATAGTTCGATACTTTTATCTAACTTCTTCTTTTACGGCAAAAAAAGCACTAGTATTGACTTTGATTACAATCCTACGACCAATTGATCAGGTTATGCACAGCGTTCATTATTCAGGAGAGGATTTGTTATTGAAATTTGGAACTAATGAGCCCTGGAAGAAAGTTTTTGGCCCTATTTTTATTTACCTTAATTCTTTGTCCAATGGAGGTGACCCACTTTCACTTTGGGAGGATGCTAAAGAACAGGTTCAGCATTAAAGATACTCTAATTTCATCTTCCAAGTTAAACAGTTATCTATTTACTACTTTAAGTGGCTAAAACAAAAAGTTCTTCTTTAGATGACAATAGAAGTACAAGGCTGGCCTTACAGTTTCCCTGTTTCTGAAGACTTTCCACAGTCTGATCAAAGGGGCAATGTCAGTGGTAGATTATTAGTGAAAGATAGGTAATTTACCTGATCCAGCCTTCCTGAACAAAGCTGTAGTTTTGAATCATTAGCATGAACATACATTTTTCTTGTTTGCTCCCCTGATAATTTGGTCAGAAATTGAAGGCCATCACGTTGTGTTTTTTTCTTCAATTTGATCTAGATATGTTCACGATGACAACATACCTGCCAATGGTGCTTATGTGGGCTTAGCACCTCCAGGAGATGTTGGATCTTGGCAAAGAGAAGTCAAGGTAATTTTAATTTCACACGTAGCATGACATGATCACCCTGCATTCTCAATTGAGGGGAGCTATGAAATAATCAGAATTTTTTCATTGCAGGGTTATCAATTCTGGACCAAAACTGATGAAGATGGCTATTTCTGCATTAATAATATTCGGACCGGAGACTATAATCTATACGCATGGGTCCCTGGCTTCATTGGAGATTATCGATACGATGTTATCATTACACCAACTGCAGGTCTTTTATTTTAGTTCTTTGTATATTTTTGTCTTCAGAAACCTCCTAAGCTCTTGTTATGAAATGTATTGAAAGATCATTAACATTTTGAATTTTGATAACCAAATGCAGGCTATGATATTTATATGGGTGATCTTGTATATGAGCCTCCAAGAGATGGCCCTACATTGTGGGAAATAGGAATCCCAGATCGCACTGCTGCAGAATTCTATGTCCCTGATCCTAGTCCAGTATATATCAACAAGTTATATGTTAATCACCAAGACAGGTTAGCTTCCCTTCCTGTGATTTTAAGGATTCTATAGAGGTACTTGGCATTAAAGCAGCAGAATCATGAAGCTTCTTGATTTCTTCATCTTTTTTTTGGGGCATTCATTCCTCAAATATCGAAAAGATCACCACATTGAAATTAACAGTGCTTTTCCAATACAATTGATTTGTTCATTTAAGGTTTAAAATTCAGTGTCATTGTTTTTATCATCCATTGTTGGCAGATTTAGGCAGTATGGATTATGGGAAAGATATGCAGAGTTATATCCTGATGGAGATTTGGTCTACACAGTTGGCGTTAGTGACTATACAAAAGACTGGTTTTTTGCGCAGGTTACCAGGTATGTTCTTTTCAACACTTATATTTTTTTCTAGATCACTTGTATTCCTCCCCACCTAGCTCTTGGTTTTCCAATAAACACTCGAGGTTTAGAATACTGCCAAAATAAAAGCAATCTTTCTTTTGAATTGCAGAAAGAAAGATGATAATACATACCAAGGAACTACATGGCAAATCAAGTTCAAACTAGACTGTGTAGATGAGAGCGGAACATACAAACTGCGATTGGCATTGGCTTCTGCACATGCTTCTGAACTTCAGGCATATAATTTTTCATCGTTCATCATTTTGTGATGTTGTTGGAGTTAACTTAGAATATTGAACCTCATGATTCCTGGAGATTACAATTCATGCTAATTTACACTTTTGAATTGAAATTTTTTTTTTCCTTTTTGAAGGTACGGGTCAATGATCCTGATGCAATTTCTCCTCTGTTTTCGAGTGGTCAAATTGGCAAGGACAACACAATTGCGAGACATGGAATTCATGGGCTCTACTGGCTGTACAATGTGGATATTCCAGGAAATCTG
Source organism: Theobroma cacao (assembly GCF_053813885.1). Taxonomy (NCBI): domain Eukaryota; kingdom Viridiplantae; phylum Streptophyta; class Magnoliopsida; order Malvales; family Malvaceae; genus Theobroma; species Theobroma cacao. The sequence continues at coordinate 3,584,436 of NC_142646.1, read as the reverse complement.
CTCCATGAAGGAGATAATACCATTTTTCTAACGCAATCAAAAAGCACTAGCCCTTTCCAGGGAATTATGTATGACTATATTCGTCTAGAAGGCCCTCCATCTTCTGACGCCAACAAGAGACCTTAGTTTTCCTTTTATTGAAAATTAATTGGGATGTCCAGGAAATATATTGAGAAGAACAACATTTTGTGAAGGAAATTGTCAATGTCTGTGTATTTGCTTCAGTTGATTAGACCATAATCTTGCAATGTAGACTTGTGTTGTATTTTATATGTAACAGAAAAATCCCTTGGATTTTGATGGAAGACACCCACAACTAAAGGGTGCTTAAGTAACATTGAATTGAGACCAACTTGCAATCAGGCTTTTTTTCTTGCCTTACTTAATTAGCCTTGGTTGATGTGGATTTGATAAAACTGAAGGCTGTTCATAAATCTATTTAATTGACTTGTTCATCAGGATATCGGGCTTATGTTAGGTTTAATACCATTTGTACATAACATCACAAGCTCTTCTTTCCAATTTAAAGTTTTTAAACTTTTGCACTAATGATCATTTAAATATTAGTATGTGTTTTTATCCCATTTCACTTGGCAAGTTTATCAAGCATCATGTTGGCCAAAGATGTTTTGACTATTTAAGATTAACTCAATTCTACTTTAGCGTGGCATGTTAGACAACCAAAGTTGAAATTTCATCCAGCTAGGAGTCTTGTCGAGCCAATCGATTGGTTAATTGTGGAAGCAAGGCACCCTCATCCATATTTGTGCATAAAGCAATCTCACACAAAATGTGGGTACGTCAAAACAGGTTAAAGGATGCTTCATGAATACCTAGTTCAGTAAACCAAGGTGAAACTCACCCAATGCAATTGCCACAACCTAAAGAGATCATAAAAAAAATATGGAAACGAAAAGAATGCTTTTCCCAGTTAAAAGAAAGTTGGTGGGAAAACATTCCTTTTAAGCCTTTACCAGCTACTGTTCCAGGAGGGCTTCTGAATGAAGCATGACAAAATGTTAGCCCATATATAGTTGGATTTTTCTGTCAACTTTTGAAATATCATAGCTCAGCTGAAGAAATTCCAGGGATTAGAAAGGCAAACTATGTCATGGCCAGGGGTGCAACTGCTTATTCGAGATCATTATGTAATTTTAGTTAATTTCTTTGGTAGTTATTTTATAATGTTGTGCATAGTCTATAAAATTTGAATAATGTTCTACCATAACACCTTTTATATCTTACTACTTGTGGGATTATTTTTACCACCTTGTCTATGATCATTGTGCCCGGTATCGGTCAAAGGTACAATCTTATGGTGACTCTATCAAAAATAGCATCTCTTATAGACTGAGCAGGACGTTCTTAGCTAACATCCTTGAAAAATTACAACAAAGTTCTGTTTAGATTTTAAACGAAACCATTGCTGCAGGTGGTAATGGATAATGGAATACTCCAAGTGACAATATCGAGTCCTGACGGAATTGTCACTGGGATACGATATAATGGCATCGACAATGTGCTTGAAGTTCAAGATGAGGAAGTTGAAAGAGGGTAAAACCACATAGCATCAACACTACTGCCTAGAATCCCTGTCTCCCATGAGTTCATTTGTCCTTCCAACCGTTATTCTTATTAGAACTCAATTTCAAATGCGATGGACAGGTACTGGGATCTAGTCTGGAGTAAAACAGGAAGTACAGGAACAACAGGAACATTTGATGTGTATGTCCTCTATCTCTCTTTTATGAACTATAGCATTTTCAGTTCTATTTCATTTCAGAAGTTAAACTGATAGCAATGGCTTGCAATTCAGGTTTAAAGGAACAAGTTTTAAGGTTGTTGTAGAAAATGAGGACCAAGTAGAGATCTCATTCACAAGAACATGGGATTTCTCTCTTGAGGGCAACGTTGTTCCCTTAAATTTAGACAAAAGGTCTGTGCTTGCGCCCATATAATTTAAGGCCATTCATACAAAATGTTAAATGTTAATCAAGGAAGGTAAACAAACCCAATTTTGTTGCAATGATGGATTTTTAGGTTCATAATGCTTCGAAATTCTTCGGGATTCTATTCCTACGCCATCTTTGAACACTTGGGGGAATGGCCTCCATTCAATCTTCCACAAGTCAGAATTGTTTTCAAGCTCAGAAAAGACAAGTATACAGATCGCCTCCATCTTCTTCAGTTATTTGATTATGTTTTCATACTTTTATTTTTCTCATTTGTTTTCGGTTAATTATTTATTTTTATTATTTACTTTATTTAAAAAAACAGCAAGCAGAAGTATAAGCTTAGCTTTTTGGCTAGATAAAATTTTAGATATTTGACAGATGTTATTTTAACATGTTAGCAAAACCTATGGTTTATCCTCTAAATTATTGAATATTTATTATTCATGCAGATTTCACTACATGGCCGTAGCAGACAACAGGCAAAGATTCATGCCCCTGCCTGATGACCGGTTACCAGACAGGGGCCAACCTCTGGCAACACCAGAAGCTGTCCTGCTTGTCAATCCTGTGGAGCCAGAGTTCAGAGGAGAGGTATTTGTATATATTTCAGTCCCCTTTGTGTAGTCTAGAACTTGACCTATCCGATTACTACAATTTACTAGCTGAGAGAAAACAACTCGATGGGAGTTAAAAGCCGCACATCATTTAACATAACAGATGTTCATTAGCTTACATAAAATATTGGGTCATGACTGATAAGCAGGTGGATGACAAGTACCAGTACTCATCCGAGAACAAAGATCTAAAAGTTCATGGGTGGATATCCTTGAACCCCCCAATTGGTTTCTGGCAAATTACTCCCAGCAGTGAATTCCGGTCAGGTGGACCCGTCAAACAGAACCTGACCTCCCATGTTGGCCCCTATGCTCTTGCAGTAAGTGACTCAATTAGCTCCTTTACAAGGATTGTAAAGTATTAGTTAATGAAATATACATGGCAACATAGTTCTCCTATATCTCATAAATCCTCCAATCTTTGCGACAATAGGATTCGGTCTCAAGTCAATGAACATTATAGATGCACCATAGACTGGATTCTGTGGTCTTTAATGATATTTATGCGATTGTATTAACTTGTTCAAAATTCAAAATGGTGAAATCAGATGTTTCTTAGTGCTCATTATGCCGGAGAGGATTTGGTGCTGAAGCTGAACCCAGGAGAGCCGTGGAAAAAGGTTTTCGGCCCAGTTTTTTTGTATCTGAATTCTCTCTGGGATAAGGACAATGTATATTCCCTTTGGGAGGATGCTAAAGACCAGGTAGAATAATAACAACATAGAATCCTGCCTTGTTTCTGTGTCGGTGGACAAGAGCTTATATAAATTGGTCTCCAGATGCAGATGGAAGTCCAGAACTGGCCCTACAGTTTTCCAGCATCAGAGGATTTTCCAAAATCAGACCAGCGGGGCAAAGCATGCGGCAGATTAAAAGTTCAAGACAGGTTGCTTTTGTTTGTAGTGCGTAATTAGTTTATATTATTTGCTAGTATTAATGCCAACAGGAATCCCCTCCGAAGTATTGCTAAATTTTTTATCTTTATGATTTCTACTTCCTTCTTTGTTCAAGTTCTCAAAAAAAGTAGGTTGAAAAATCCATAAAGCCATGAAAATTATCATTATTCAGGTATGTTAGCTATGACTGCATTCCGGCAAACGGTGCTTATGTGGGCTTGGCACCACCAGGAGAGGTCGGATCATGGCAAAGAGAATGCAAGGTGATCAAGTGCTCTACTCAGTACTACATTGATTATTAAGTCAATGTTGATCTACTTTTAACTGACTGTAATGAGATGAGTGGTTAACCGTGAACTTAATTGTTTATTTACCTTAAGGTCTTGGGGTCAAGTTTTCTAAACCAACGACCCCATTCCTTATGAACAAGCTTCTAAGCATAGCTATAGGAACATAGTGCAATATATCAAATGTTTAGCCTTAATATGGGTCACCAAATTCTTAACAGGGTTACCAATTCTGGACCAGATCAGATGAAGATGGCAACTTTGCAGTCGAGAATATAAGGGCTGGTGAATATAATATTTATGCATGGGTCCCTGGTTTCATCGGAGATTACAAATATGATGCTGTCATTAACATTACAGAAGGTCTTGATTTCTTAATTATGAACAATAAGAAATTATACTGAATTTTTGTTGTCAATTATATTTTATCTCTTCTATAGAAAATGATCTTTTTTAATCTCCGATGATATGCACGGCAGGTTGTACCACTGACGTGGGTGATCTGATATTTGAGCCTCCAAGAGATGGTCCTACATTATGGGAAATAGGCATACCTGATCGCTCTGCAGCAGAGTTTTACATCCCTGACCCTGACCCTATGTACATTAACAGACTTTATGTCAACCATCCTGACAGGTTAGTTAATCATGCTGGTACAATCTTTGAACTTGCATCAGGATGATTTCAAAACGATCCGATATTTGATTGAATGGACTCAATTCACCAGAATTTCGAATAATTGAAATCTAAATTGATGTAATGGCCAGGTATAGACAGTATGGGTTGTGGGAAAGATATGCTGATCTATATCCAGATGGAGACTTGGTTTTCACAGTTGGCGATAGTGACTACGAAAAAGATTGGTTCTTTGCTCAAGTTAACAGGTTCAGCTCTTCAACTTCGTTTTCCATTGATAAATCAGCTTGACTATATAAACAGCTTATTCAATACCATAAAAATGACTATCCAAACCATTCCAACAAAAAAATATGAAAACCATTATACTGGCCACATTTTGGACTTCATGCCAAGTATTAATAGCTAGAATTTATTTTGGCTGCATTACAGGAAGAAAGAAGATGGTACATATCAAGGAACTACATGGCAAATCAAGTTCATGCTCAATATTGTAGATCATACTGGAACTTATATATTGCGATTGGCCCTAGCAACTGCACATCTTGCTGAATTGCAGGTATGCAGCACAATGAATTCTGGACTATGGTTTCCTATGTTCCTTGGACATTTCATGTCACTCTATATGGAACTTGAATTTGAACTGTATTTTCAATGTCATATGACAGGTTCGGATCAATGATCCAAAAGCAGACCCTCCTCTGTTCACAACTGGACAAATTGGGCATGACAACACAATCGCAAGGCATGGAATTCATGGGCTCTACCGGCTTTACAACGTAGATGTGCCGGGAGTTCAGCTTGTGGAAGGGGAAAATATCGTTTTTCTGACACAAGCAATAAACACTGATCCACTTCAGGGTATCATGTATGACTATATAAGGCTAGAATGTCCCCCTTCTAGTTCCAGCAGAAAGCTTTGAATATGTATATAATAGCAGAATTCTACCTTTAGATTGTTGACTTCGTAAATTGTATTCACAAAAATCGCATGGTTATGTTTTTAATGAGGTGATTGTTCTGTTATACTAGAGAAATCCAGCTTAAGATATCCGTGATTGCTATCAATTTACCTTCATAACTATTTTGCTATCAATGTATCTAGATCATTTCTCGTTGGGCTAATGGATCCTCCAAAAGGTTTGAGATCTCTACTCTAGCATGATATATTTGGGTTTGCTTCTAATAGTAATAAGATAATTTTTTGGGCTTCTTCTCACCCTTGTGCCAATGACAAATATAATTAAAGTAAATATTTATTCCATCCAAGAAACTAAACTTCATAGCTCAAGGCCTGCAACTTTAGCCGAAGAGCTTAGTTTTTTCCAAGACATCAACGCGTGGCTAATCAATTGAATTAATGTAAGGGTAACAGAGTCAAATGTCTACCTTTGAGGTTTGTCTGCTCTAGAAAGAAAAGGTAGAACGTACTAATTTAGTACAAATGATGATAAATTTGATTCCAGGGGGCAACCTAATCTATATTAGGTGTTGAAAAGATGGCGGGAAAAAAAAAGTGAACTACAAGAGAGACAATCCAAAGTCATACATGTCAAGACTTTAAAACAGCATCTGGCAAAAAGGACTAAGAACTACAGAAAAACCCTTTTTTACTTGAAGTAATGGAGTCGACTAGGGGAAACATATCATCAATACATCTTGTGTTTGAGTTCTGGTACAAATTATGAACCAAAGAATCTTTATCCTTTAGCTAAAGCTGATTGGCTTGAGAAGTGCACGTTTTTTTCAACTTGTTTTGCAAGCTCAGCCTCCGTAAGTAAAGGCTTTTGGAAGAATGATTGAAATCTGATTAAGCAGAGACGCATCGGGACTTTCAGCTGAAGGATGAAGGTTGTTAGTGTTAGGTGCTTGAAACGCACTATAGGAAGTCGTTTTAATAAGTTTAGTTTTTTGAATCTCTGTTATACCACAGTCATCTGTGTCGTTTCATTTACTTTAAAGTTTGAAGAACAGAGTTTGTTGTCGTTTTGGCCGGCAGTCTGTTATCCGTTTCAAGTTTTTGTTTTGGTTACCGTTGAACCTCTCTCAAGAATCGATGCTGGTTCATTTTCTTGTTAGATTTCAGATCCTATTTTCTAGTGTTATTTTACCGAGGCTAGATCTAAGCTCGGTTAATCTTTGATTTGAAATCCTTGTATAAATACCGGAATGAAATTTGAAACTGTGAGAGGAAATTTTCATTTTCCAGAAAAGCTTGTTTACTGTTGTGCTCTTCTTCTCCAAAAATATTCCTTCCTTAGTCTTCCTCTGAGATTTTATACTGAAAAACTCAATAAAGGGCCATTTTGATTCAGCATAGAGAGCTGTAATTTAATTAATTGACTCAGGATCTCTCACAGCTTTTATTGAATTTTTAGATGTTTTTTAAGCAACAAAATACTTTTCATGGTGCAATCTATGCCTGGATGTAGAAACCATGATGTTTCAGTGAACTGCAGCATAATGCACGTGGCGGCTCTTGCACGGCTTTATCTTCTGCACCGGAGGCGGTTAGCGACTGAGTAAAGAATTCTCAAACAAGAAAGTAGAAGATAATTGCTTGCTCTCAAATCCAAGTAAAGCAATACAAAATCAATTCTTATAAGCCATGAAGTCTACGTTCCGCTTGCTGAGGCAACAAGAAGATTTTCATTAGATATATATATAAACCCCTAATCAAGACGATTAATAATGCATTGAATATATAAGTCCCAGGGAAACTGGAGGGCCTCATGCCAATATTACCATGTCGATTCAAGGGGTGCAATTGTATATTCAGGACGATCATGTAAACCAAAATTTCTTTCTCAACGATTTTATTTGTTTAAATACTGACCAAGTTAGAGAAATTTGAAATAAAAGAGTTAATGCCATGCACAGGTGGTGATGGATAATGGCAACCTCCAAGTCACAATATCAAAACCAGAGGGAATTGTCACCGGAGTCAGTTATCAAGGCATCGACAATTTGCTTGAAGTTCGTAACGAAGAATCCGATAGAGGGTACATGTCACTGCAACTTCCATTCTTAATTTATCCATTTTATATACTGTAGTTCGTCTATGGTCGACATTCTTTCTTGGGTTAAAAGAAATTGCCTCTATTTTGTTTTATCATCTTTTTCTTCCCTGAATTTTTTTTTTTAATTGGAAGTAATTCATATATGCAGGTACTGGGACCTTGTGTGGAGTGACGAAGGAACAGCAGGAACAGCAGGGACCTCTTATGTGTATTGAAAGAAATATGCCCGCTTTTTGCTTCCTTCTTATGATATACTACTGTAATCAATTTTTGTACTTGTACTAGTATCTAAGAAACCAATTAATATGCAGAATAAAAGGATCGAAATTCAGAGTGATCGTAGAAAATGAGGAACAAGTGGAAATCTCATTCACAAGAGCATGGAGTTCTTCTTTAGAGGGCAAGCACGTCCCTCTAAATATAGACAAAAGGCATGCACATGCAGCGACTCACTTCTATCTTTAATACATATTTAGCTCAACTGAGACACAAGTTTTACTGCCGATAAAACTTTGATCAGGTTCATAGTGCTTCGCGGATCCTCGGGCTTCTACTCCTACGCCATCTTTGAGCACTTGAAAGAGTGGCCTGGTTTCAACCTGCCACAAACCAGGATCGTGTTCAAGCTTAGAAAGGACAAGTATGCAGAATTTCCTCTTTGTTTAATTGAATTTTCCTTGTTCATGGACTCTTAAGACATAACCTGCCTGGAGACATTCTTATTTTCCTGGAGAAATTATTTGAAAGTTAGTCTTGGTTGGGGGTACTTCAAGTGCAGGCTTCGTAATTCTGTTTGATGGGCTTGAATTTTTATAGAAATTGTCATGTCACTTTGCAGGTTTCGCTACATGGCAGTAGCGGATAACAGGCAAAGGCGCATGCCCCTACCAGAGGACCGGTCTCCAAGAAGAAGTAGACCCCTCGCTTACCCTGAAGCTGCCCTACTTGTTCATCCCGTGGAGCCGGAGTTCAAAGGAGAGGTACACCCTTTTAGCTTTTCCCTATAGGCTTCCTATTTGTTTCATGAACAAACAAGGTCCTGTTGAATTTAAATTATGTTGTTTAAACTACAAAGACCTTTGGAGTTACCCGATGTGTAGGTAGATGACAAGTATCAGTACTCCTGTGAGAACAAAGATCTTTACGTCCATGGATGGATATGCTCCAATCCACCAGTGGGGTGGTGGCAAATCACGCCAAGCAATGAGTTCCGATCTGGCGGACCAATGAAACAAAACCTTACTTCTCATGTTGGTCCTACAAATTTAGCTGTAAGTAGTTCAAGACCCAAAAAGCAATTAGAAGTAAACTGTATGATGTTTAACCAAAATGCTACATTTAGATGTTTCTTAGTGCTCACTACGTGGGAGAGGATATGGTGCTGAAGTTTCAACGTGGAGAACCATGGAAGAAAGTCTTTGGCCCCGTTTTCATTTATCTCAATACTTTGATTGATAACGATGATCCGCTTTGGCTATGGGAAGATGCTAAAGAACAGGTTAGAAACCACAAGCCACACTTCCTTTACTGCATAATAAACGGGAAAATAACTAAGGTAATACAAATTTGATTTCAGATGTTGACTGAAGTCCAGTGTTGGCCGTACAACTTCCCAGCTTCAGAGGATTTTCCGAAGTCGGAGCAGCGAGGTTGTGTTAGTGGTCGATTACAAGTCAGTGACAGGTAGTACTCTCTTGTTTTTTGGCCTCTTTTCCCTGCTTGGTTCCTCTTTTTTATTGATTCTTCAGTCAGTCAAGGTACGTTTTGATCAACTTGCATAGTTTAACCTGTTTAGGCATGTCAGCGACGACTATATATCAGCAAACGGTGCTTATGTGGGATTGGCACCACCAGGGGATGCCGGTTCATGGCAAACAGAAAGCAAGGTAACTTTTTGGCTTTTATTTCCTTGTTCTCCAGAGCACTATTCTAAATCTGAATCAACAAAATTGAAAACCCAATTCGAACTACGTATATCAGGGTTACCAATTCTGGACCAGGGCAGACGCAGATGGCTATTTCTTGATCAGCGATGTACGGACTGGTGACTATAATCTCTATGCTTGGGTCCCAGGTTTCATAGGGGATTACAAAAAAAGTGCCATCGTTACCATAACTCCAGGTATCAAATTCTTTTATCTCTTCTTTTAACATCCAATACTAACATTTCCTGATCCGATGAAACAAATCTCATTCCACCAAGCAGGTTGTGATCTTGACATGGGTGACCTTGTCTATGAACCTCCAAGAGATGGGCGCACACTGTGGGAAATCGGCATCCCCGATAGAACTGCTGCAGAATTCTATGTTCCAGATCCTGATCCAAAGTATAGCAACAAACTATATGTGAACCACCCTGACCGGTTAGTTCTCTGTGCTGCGAATTTAATCAAGAGAACAGATTATTGTATAACTTCAAGACGAAGAAGGTAGAGGACTCGTGAAATCTCGATCATTTTCTTTTATCAGGTTTAGGCAATACGGATTGTGGGAAAGATACGCAGATCTATACCCTAATGGAGATGTTGTTTACACCGTTGGTGTTAGTGACTACAGAACTGACTGGTTCTTTGCTCAAGTTACCAGGTTTTCTCCTACTTATAAATAGTTTTCTATTTTTATTCATGTCTTTAAAACATTGAGTTCTGATTGATAGCAAGTGATGCTAAAGAAGACGAAATTGTGTCATTTCAGGAAGAAAGATGATGATAAGTATAAAGGAACAGCATGGCAAATCAAGTTCAAACTTGATAACGTAGATCAAACTGGAACCTATAAACTTCGATTAGCTCTAGCAACCGCACATGTTGCAGAATTACAAGTCAGGATCAATAACCCAGACGCAAATCCTCCTGTGTTTACAACTGGAGTAATTGGGCATGACAACACCATTGCAAGGCATGGAATTCATGGACTATACCGGCTCTATAGCATAGATGTGAAGGGTGCTCTGCTTATTGAAGGAGAAAATACCATTTTCTTGACACAGCCAATGTGTAGCAGCGCTTTACAGGGGCTCATGTATGATTATATTCGTTTAGAAGCCCCACCTTCTAACAATTCCACCAACAAACTTTGAACTTTTAATTAATATGAAAATAATGTCTAATACCACATCAATGTATCAAGCTGTGTTCAAATAAATGAAGGGGTCCTCCGTATATATGTTTTACTGTATTTACTCTAGCCGTTGTTACATAACAGGTAACAGGTTGACAAAAAAAAAGGCAAAAATTTGTAGTTGTATGAAAAGAAGGCAACACGTTAATTAATGTAGACTAATGTATTTTGATTACATGGATTTGTAGATTCTTTCCTTAGCATTCTCAGCCTCATCAGCTGCTTCAACCTGCCATTTTTGAGCTTGTAATTCAGCTGCCATCACTTCCTTCTCGTTTCTTGCTTTCAGCTTTTTTGCCTGTCACCAAAAACAAGTTAATCTAAGGCTTAAATTCACCAAGGTTGCAAGAAAGGGTAGTTCAAAATGGCTTTTAGTTTATACCTGGCCAACTAAGATGGCTTTGACATATCGACAACCCTCTTGCAAAGAAAGTGCAAAAGCTAAGCAATCCTTCTTGGTTCTAGACATAACAGACGTTTTTTGCTCTCTATTGGCGGCGGCGGTAGCGGTGGTCGTCGAAGTGTTTAGGAGTGGTGACTACTTTATCTCCTCCATGGCAACTTCTTAAGCAAACTGTTTTTGAGAACGGCATGTGCAAAGAAATGGAGAGTTTTTTACACGTCGTTCCTATACGTGGTAGCTTTGAACCACGCCACGTTTAGTTTATGTGGGCGGTTACAAGTCCGAGACAAGATGGGCTTAAACCCTGACGATACCCTTTCAACAATCAGAGTTCCATATAGAGAACCCGCCCAATGCCATTCTTTCATGGAAAACTAACTTATTGATTAAAAAAAATTACTATACTAATGCAGTTTCTTCTATGTGAAAAAAATAATTAATAACCGTATTTCATATTACTCTTTAAGAAAGCTCAAAGCCTTATTTCAGTTTTGTCCATGAAATAATATAAGTTTAGATGAGACGCCTCACTATTAAAATATCTTAAGTTTTAATAGAAACTACAAGAAGAATCGTCAAATAATTAACAAACTATCTTACGAAATTAAAAATGGATTAAAATAAATTGTTCAAACAATTTTAATCTTCAATTACATTTGAAAATTCCATTATTTATCTCATTTAAAAAAAGAAAGAAAGAAATTCTCAATATGGATAAGTTTATGGGCCGTCATTTGGGTCAGATCCGTCACAGCAGGAGGCCCGGACCCAAACCAATCAACTGGCTCTTCGTACGGTTAAAGAATGGAGGGGCAAAATAGTCATTCTATATATCCAAAACTGTGGCTCCTATATATACCCCCATCTACAAAATCTAGGGTATAAAAAGCCCCAAATCCTCTCCGCCCAAAAAAAAATTTCTCCCCTTTCACAAAACCGAACGTTAAACTCCTTGCATCTTCAAAGCTCTACCATTTCCAAACATTCACGATCCCTCTCAGCGTCGCCTTCAGATTTCGTAAATTCTTCCTTCAAGTTCAACTCCTAATTTAACTTTTTTCTTGCTTTCATTTCCTTAATTTTTTTGTAATTTCAACATCAAGATTCTAGATTTACAATTTTTTTTTGCAGATCGTGTGAACAATGGCGACGTTTGAGCTTTACCGGAGGTCAACGATCGGCATGTGCTTGACGGAAACTTTAGACGAGATGGTTTCAAACGGTACTCTCAGCCCTGAGCTCGCTATTCAGGTTCTCGTCCAGTTCGATAAGGTACTATTAACACCTGGTTCCGCTTTTCTGATTCTTTTTTGTGAATTTATTTATTCATTAATTTAGTTTTTTGTTTTTGTTAGTCTATGACTGAAGCCCTGGAAAGTCAAGTGAAGAGCAAGGTTGCCATTAAGGTATACTTTTTTTGTCAAAAAAAGGGTTTTTTTTAAGAAAAAAGAGAACAGAAAATTTTTTCTTTATCTTTTTGTTGTTTAAGGTGCTAATATATTGTATAATTCTCTTTTTTTTCTTCTTTTTTTGTCTCTTGTGGGTGTTACTCTGTTGATTGATTGGGTAAATTGACGGTGAGTTATGTTGGTGATCTGCTATTTCTATGAATAACCACGGTGATATATTTTGTTTTATGGAATGCTTAGTATTAATAAGTGCGGTGTTATAAGTGAAGCTGAGATTAGTTTGATACGGTCCCTTGATCTTCCCATCCTTTTAAGAAAGATAAATTATGACCATGCATGACTGGTGTTGATTGTGGTACATTAAGGTAAAAGAATTTCATATATATGGTATCTGATTGTAGCGATTGTTTACTATTATGTTTCAATAATGAATTGCACTTATAAGAAGGGAGAACTAGCACACACAGCATGTGAATCTTTTGTGTTAAACCATGCCTAGAAAGTGTTTTTAGCACAGTTTGGATTATTTTTAAGAATTTTGAATGGAGAATGGTTAATTATGTTTAACTTCTTTTTGACTTTTATGAAGAGTTAATTGTTAAACCACAGGCCATAGTTACCTCTTGTTGTCAAAATGTTCTCTTGGACCACTGTTGGTGGTTAGGAGTGCAGAGTAAACATGTCAATTCTATTTTCACAGCCTCACTTGTTATGCACTAATTTTGGGTTATTTTAATTTTAATATACTTGCTAGAGATGGAAGAGATCATGTGTAAAGTCCAATTTTCTTTACCTTGTGCAAACATCTAGATATTAAGCTAGGCCTTCTCTCTTTTTTTTTCCCCAACTTTTGTTGACTATGGAAGTTTGGTCATTTCCTATGACTTTCTTGACTCAGATATTGTTTTTCCTGCTCTTACCGTGAGATACATATGATTTAGAGAGTGTATAGGACATTTCAGGTGTAATTGATGTTCTTTGACAGCACATGCTGCAATTTTTGTTTGTGGCTGAGATTAACCAGTGAAATAAATTAGGAATATTTGTTTTTTGCCAATTCCATTTACTCTTGCTGGCTCAGAAATAACCTCACGCCATACAGAAGGCTTGAAATAATAGATCTGTGAAAAGCTTGCTTCTTTGATGAAGTTCTTTTTTTATCATATTCATAATTATGTAATACCTCTTTCTGTTATGCATTAAGCATCATTTTCTTGGTATTTCCATTTTGGTCAAATTTACTTGGCTTTCTAATTTATGTAACTGAACTTCTACTACTAAATCTTTAGCTGTTTCCTGCTGCTTGTTTTGGCCATTTATCATTTATAAATTTTTTATTTGAGGGCTTCTATATTTTTATTGAAAAATGTTCAAATCTACATACATTGTGCTGGCATTGCAATGCAAACCTGCGGTGATATTCCCATTTGAACACTGATCCAGTCTTGTATGTGCTACAGGGACATCTGCACACTTATAGATTCTGCGACAATGTGTGGACCTTCATCTTACAGGATGCTGTGTTTAAGTACGAGGATGCTTCTGAGACTGTTGGTCGGGTGAAAATAGTAGCATGTGATTCAAAGCTGCTCTCACAATGAAATGTCAATCAGTGTTGTGTCTGATGATGGTGGAAGGGGATGGTTGACGGAGATTGAACATATGTTGTAAAGCCATCAACCTTTATTGGATGAATTTTTCTTGGTACTTCATTTTGTTTTTCTTTCTGATAACATAATGGACAACGGTGAAAATTTTAGGACAAAAAGATGGAACCTCTGTACTTATGACAAGAATGGTTTCTGTTCCCTGTCAACCTATTTCACCAGCTTGAATAGGATATGGCGGTCTTATTAGTATATTCATGTAATGAGTTGCCTGTTTGATCTTCCCTTTTGATTGAATTGATTTTTCCTCTTCTAGTCATTCTGTACATTTGTCGGGCAAGTTCAGCTTGAGATCCCACATTAACATTTTTCCTGGGTGTTCTAGTTTATTATTCCATCATGAAACCATTTACTAGTTAAAGCTCAATTTTGAACAAAAATTTCCTCGTTAGACGAGAAATAGGTGCTGAACTGAACAAGAGTTTGCAAAACGCCAGCCCCGATGTTATCTCCTTTGCTTTTATGAAAAGCCGTCATCTGCCCATTCTCTCTGCTTGCTGTTTCTATCATCAATACAGGCAATGATTTCAGAATCCGCACTTTCTTCCAGTGGGAATCTATATCAGCATCACACTGCGCTTTTGCTTTGGGAATTTAAAGCGTGGCTCTAACCCAGGCTCCAAGCATCTGATTCTCTTCCATCTTTTCCCCAAGTTCCCTTTTCTTCATGGAGTTCCAGCTCCTCTTCCTATTCCAGTAAGAAAACCTTACCTCGGCTGCCCTTGTTGTCTATCTTCCATTGAAAGAAAATCAAGTGAAGGACGAAGAGGGAAAAAGGGGAAACTAAATATTCTTCAAAAGAGCTAAATCGGTGTCCTATGTTCATTTGAGACAGTAGTAAAGCAAATGGATTCCAATCAACAAAAAGTCTGAACTTTGAAAGCGATCCCCTTCTGGCAGTACTTAAATATATATATATATATATCATCTGAATGGCAGTTGTCAGAAGAAATGAATTACTTTAATGTGAACTTCGGCTCCAAATCAAGTATGGTCCATGGACCATGGAATCATGTTTGAAGATTTATTAGTGATGGTAATTCAATATTCCCTTCAAGAATATCAATCATCACATTTTCACTTTTAAAGATACTCCAGCATTTTATGTAACTATGATTGGACAAAAGAGAGTTTATTGCTTATAAATAAGGTGTTTGTCCATCAAACATGGTCTTGCAAAACGATTAGGTTTCACTGTGTTTGTGAACAATTGCTATGGCGACCTCCAGTAATGTACAGGTTCCTCGAGTTCTTCATTTTCAGCTTATTGATGGGATGCAACTTCAGGTTTTAACTTTCCCTTTTGAATGGAGTTTATTACCATTGATGGAAATTGTTCTCCTAAAATAATTGTTCTTTTGATCTTTTGCCTTTTGTGAAGATTAATGTCTCTGGACGTTCGAGTAGGTGCAATGCAAGAGTTGAACTTCAGCTCAAAAACTGCACAAGAACTTGGTTTCTTCACTGGGGTTTTGTTTACCATGGGAATTTGTAAGGCCAGCGCTGAAAACCTTTTATAAAATATCAATTCTATTTACTTGGTTTTTTTTGCTTATCAACAATCTCTTGAGAATCATATCCTCCTGCAGGAACTGGTATATCCCTAGTGAACATTCTTCAGGGGCAAAATGTTATAAGCAAGGTGCAATGCAGACACCATTTGTGAAGGTGTAATTTTATTTTGACCTTCATGCTCTGTAGTTTATTTGGATGTTATTGTTCTCAGAAGCAAATAAGAATTAATTACTAATTTTAATTTGATGAAATGTCTGATTTAAACTGCAGAATGGAGAGACATATGTTGTCAATATTGAGTTGCGAGACCCTAAGATACATGCTATTGAATTTGTGTTGAAGGATGGCAGCCATGACAGATGGTCAGTATTTCCTTTGGGCCATCCCCCTTTTTTTTGGCTGTGGTTTTTGAGATGTTTGAAATTCTTATCTAACTTTGCTTTCCAGGTTGAAACTAAATCATGGGAATTTCCGTGTAGAGATTCCTGAACATGATGCAAGTGCTTCTTTTCCATCTATACCAAAAGATCTAATAGATCGAAAGGCATATCTAATTTGGGAAAGCCGAGGCAGACCCCAAAGCTCTACAGAACAGCAAAAGGTGGTTATGGTCCAAAAAATTGGATTATATTCTCAATTACCTTAAGTATGAATTAATGCACTGTTTTGAATTTCTTCAAGTTGGATTCACTAAATGTTCTCTGCTATCTAACTTCCCTTTCCTTTGTGGTAATTAAATTTAGGTTCAAAGGAAATTCATAAACATTTTAAAGTTATTGAAAAACTAGTGGAACCTTATGCATGCATGTTCTGATTTTCCAAAAAGTTCCTCTACCCAATAAAACGTTTAATGTCTGCGTAATCTGAGATTCTCTCTGCTGTTTATGTTATCATCAGCTTAGTATGACTTTTCTGAAAATTTTGATATCACAATGCAAAATAAAAGTGTAGTGTATCTTTAGAATAGTAAATTTGTTTTGTACTGATTCAGATTAAAACTTGAAACTTTTCAATTTCTGAAGATATTTTGTTTTCTACCTAAGTATTGCCTGTGGAAATTTTCTCAGTAGTATGTGTTTGTTATCATTTCATTTCTCTTCTGTATATTACGATGTTTCTTGTCCTCCTTTGCTCTCTCAACTGTCTGCTTTTAACTTAAAAGGCCTATGCTTGAAAATAGTGTAGCTCAGATATATCGTTGGTGCTATTGCAACATCAACCACGTAATATCATTATCAGATGTTGCCAATCTAGGTATTTATATATAACAGTGAGCGCATTGGTGCAGCAAGATTATGCAGATGCTATAACAGAGCTCCAACATCAGCTGTCCAAGGGAATATCCTTGAATGAGTTACAGTATGGCTATATGAATGCAAGTACAAAAACAAAAGCCCAGGGTGGTGTAGAGCCATCAAGGTGTGAAACACCATCATCTTATCATAGAAGACATGATGTTGAGAAGTGGTTGCAAAAGTGCTCTAAGGGGAAAAAGAACAGGACTGGTCAGCCTTCATCATCTTTGACAAATCTTGTGGAGAAATCAATTGGAGGAAATAATGTGGTCTCACAGCAGAATTTTTGTGTTGGCAACAATGAAATAGTGGTTAGTCTTATTGCGATAATAATTTTCAGTTTGTTGGATGAGAGTAAAAATGGTGATGGACATCGCCATGGTTTGAATCCACTTTATTTATTTAATTCAGAAAGGGATTTTGCTTTACCGATTAGCCGGTCATCTCATATTCTGTTAGTCAATGATTATTGAATTGATACCTAATACACATCTATAGAAATAAGATCAACTTCTAATATCTCTGAAACAAGAACTCATATTTGCTATTTGGTTTTTCATTATCTTTGTTTTTCAGGTTCTTTCTAAAGTTGTAACTGGTGATTATCACATATTGGTTGCTTCGAATGTGAAAGGCACTGCAGTTCTTCACTGGGGAGTGTCAAAATCATCAGCTGGTGAATGGTTGGTAAGAGACTCGGTCCTTCATTTAGTAGGAGATTTATTATTATAAATAGAGTGCACTGACACTGGAATTTTCTAGCTATTGTCTGCTTTTAGAATCTTACTTCAACTCGCTGCCTGCTTTCATCACTGATTCCAGGCTCCTCCATCAGATATGTTGCCTGAAAAGTCAAAAATGGTTGTTGGAGCATGTCAAACTTATTTTATAGATATATCAACTAAAGAAGGATCCTTTCAGGTATTTGTAAAAAGTAGTTTTTCATGAGTACTTTTGCCTCATTTTGTTATATACTAACATGTTGTATTGATTAAACACCCCCCCCCCACCGGGAAAAAAGTTAGTAGATATTAATTTGCAGCAAAGGAAGGTTGTTGGTATTCAATTTGTGATCTGGTCTGGCGGGTCTTGGATTAAAAATAATGGGGCTAACTTCTTTGTAGCTTTACAACCTATGCAGCTGCCAAATGGGAAGGTATTACTCTTAATTTCCTTGTATTGAATGGTTACATTTTTGGCACTATACTTTAGAATATATCATTATACAAGGTACCTTGCTTTTTGCAATAGATGTATGGAAATACAAACAGCCTATGCATTCTGAGAAGGTTTTTCGCATATAAAAGTTTTGTGGTCTCCTTCGAAGCACTAGCATCGTTAGCACAGTGTACTATCGTTTATTTTCCCCATCGCTTAAATTTGTTCGCTCAATTCAGAGTTTGGTTTTTGTCATGAAATTGAAACCAGTCTAATGATATGAGAAAATTTGACAAGTGGATCTTCCACTACATTGTTAGTCTTATTACTGAATAGTGTATATTGTCACTTCCCCTGTTTCATAACCAAAAATAGCCTTTAAAAACACATTAGTCCTTAGCATTTGATGGAAGGATTGAATATCCACAACACCAGAGCTATTATGGTTTCTCAATTCTGGGCCATTAAAGTTGAGGATGAATGGCTTAAACCATGTGATATTATCGTTTATATAAATATTTCATAAGAAAATGGAAACTTGAATTTGAGCTATTGACTCTAGGAAAACCATTATCGAAGGCGGACTGCATTTGAACAGAATCTTTGGCTGGTTTGCTGGAAGTAATGAAGTAATAGTTATGGATCTAACTATTTTATTGAGGAAAAGGAGAAGTTCAGAAATGCTCATTTTTGTGAATGTCTTCTTGATGATCTGATAAAATAGTCACACATTCACACTGAAGAATATGGAGAACTAATTGCCCCTTGTCTAAGTTAATTATCTCATGCTAGTCATTTAGCATATCTTTTAACCAATTTCCACATCACTATTATTTTCAGTCTCTTTTTGTTAAGTTGTTAGGTAAATTGTTGGTATTTTTCATGGAAATGTGGAGAACCTTTTTTGCAGGCTGATGGGTACAGGAAAGGAATTGTCAAATGGTTGCTTGATGAAATATCTGCAAGAGAAAAGGAGGCTGAGAGGTCCTTGATGCACAGGTAACTTTAAAAGATGAGCCAATCACGTTATAAATGAATCTAAGCATATCCATACTTTAAGAGTGATGTCAATTTGGAAACATCAGGACCATTTCTCACCATCATACAGCAGTTGAGATGGTAGGATCTTGCTAATATATCTCTTTACCTTGTTTTGTCACTAATAACTTACATACTCAACTGTCAGGTTCAATATTGCAACAGAGTTGACAGAACGCTGCAAAGTTGAAGGAGAATTAGCACTTATTGGTATATTAGTCTGGATGAGGTTCATGATGTGCAGGCGTCTTACATGGAACAAGAACTATAACGTGAAACCTCGGTAAAATTTGCATGTCTTACTTGCTTTAATGAAGAACATTCTTGATAGATCTTGACTCCACACAAGTTCCCATGCTCCCTTCCTCCCATGAAATAATGGTATTTTTCCCTATTCTTAATACAACTGTTAAGAAGTATTTCAGGATTATTTTCATAATATAGTTGGTTCAGGTTGAATAAATCTACTGTCATACAAATTGAGATGTGAAAAGTTGATTTGAAGATTATAGCACATATAAGTAATATTAGCCTATTAAGTCAATATCTTCAAAAAAAATTTCAGTGAAATTAGTGAAGCTCAAGACAGGTTTACCAATTTACTGCAAAGAACATTTTTGGACCAGCCAAATGACCAAGAGATTGTGAGGCTAGTAATGGCATTTGTTGGTCGTGGAGGTCAGGGTGATGTTGGGCAGAGAATTCGTGATGAAATACTAATGATTCAGGTATGTCAAATTAATGTCTTACAGAAATGGGTTGTGCATCATTTTTGCAAAACTAATTCTCCATCTTGTTCATTAGAGAAATAATGATTGCAAAAGTGGCATGATGGAAGAATGGCACCAAAAGTTGCACAATAACAGTAGCCTGGATGATGTGTTTATTTGTGAGGTATGTAATTAATTATCAAGGAATTGCTACTAGGACAGATGAGGTAAATAAACTGAAGAAATTGAGGATCTTTTGAAGGTTCATATAAATTAGTCATAGACATTATGCCTTAAATGAATTAGGCATGTTCTGCAATCTGTTCTATTTATCTCTAAATACAAGATAAGGACATTTTAGCTGTGAGCTAGACTGACTGAAAAGCTAAGTCAGGGAATTATATTTGATTGGATAAGCTTGTTCACATAGATATACATGCCGTTAGTGGAATGTTGTCTTCTTTTGCAACAGGCACTATTAAATTATTTGAGATGTGGTTTGAAGCTTGATGTTTATTGGAAAACATTAAATGCCCATGGTCTCACAAAGGAAAAACTTGCAAGTTATGACCGTCCAATTGTGTCAGAGCCTCATTTCAGGATGGAAGCTAAAGAAGGTCTCATCCACGACCTTACAATGTACTTGAAGACATTGAAGGTATCAATACTGTATGGACCAAGAACTATATTTTTCATGGAAGTTTAACCTGTCTTTTCTGCTCACATTTACTGAAGTAAACATTAAGGAAGTTACATGATCACGCTCTTAATTTTGATAAAAATTCATCAAGTTTGACTTAACAGGTTGGAACGTGAAGTTGAATCCTGCAAATAAATTTGATGAAAACTACCAATCAAGAAGAAGTCAGCTTCTTAACAAGGAATCTGAGTTACCAAATGCTAGTGACTAAAATTTGCAAATAGAAATTAGCAAGAAATCCCTCTATCTGATATAAATTACAGTGTTCGTAAGTATTTTCAAGGAGCAGATCAAATAAATTGCCATGTTCCAAATTTTTTTTGAAATTATCCTTCATTCATTGTGTGTATGACCTAAGATATTTTCAAGACAGACCATTATTAATTTGGTGTCTTTTAAGTCAATAATAGCTATAATCATGCTATTAAAACTTTCCTTTTAAGTCCTAGTCATAATTTTGACGTTCATTTAGCTATATGTCATAAGCTAGATTTTCTTAAATTTTTTTTTAGATATGTCATAAACTAGATTTATTATTCAAAAGTTATTACTTCTTATTGTTTGTGACAACATGCCACAGGCTGTGCATTCTGGTGCAGAACTTGAATCTGCTATTGAAAGTTGTTTGGCTTCCCCCTTCAAGGTTAGTTACAGCAACACCAGACAAGGAATTCTTTGGAGTTGTGCATATTTTCCATTTCCTTAACCCTCAATTTTGAGTTGTTACTAACTCAAATATCCATCTTCTTAATGGTCTTCAGAATCAGGATTTTACAAGAGCAGATAGAGTTAATGCCTTTGGTGGTTTATCACCAAAGTTGCAGGTAAGTGTCTCTTCCTTTTTTCAGTGAGTTTATGCATATTATCTTTCTCTTATGTGTCATAAGAGTCTTTATATTGGCATTCATAATAAGCATACTATCCATGACATTTCAACTTATGGATCAGTATTTTGGTTTCGTATCCGAGAATTGTTTCTTCCAATCTGGATTATACTTTTTCTGATTTACTGTTCTTTCTTGAAAAATTTTCTTATTTTTCACCCTAAAAAATGTAATGGGGAATGACTTTTTTCATTGTTGTCAAATTCCAGGACTGCCTGAACTTTGTCAAAACTCATATAGGTGATGAAAACATTGGCCCTTTGATGGAGGTTTGAATTTGTACTTGGAGTGGAATGAAGCTTATTTTATTCAAATTCTAGGTACATTTTGTGCGATTGAATATATTTTTTTGCATTGCAGAAGTTGCTGGAATCCCGCATTGAGATTCGCCCTCTTCTGCTGACACCTCATAGATTAGCAAAAGAGCTGTTATTCCTTGATCTTGCTTTGGCTTCATCTGTTAGAACAACCATGGAAAGGGGACTTAAAAATTTTAACTTTAAATACCCACCAGTAAATGTTTATTTAATTGCGTTGTCTGAATATATTTGCAAACCAGCAAATTTAGAGCATGAAGACAACCCATTTATACTTGTTTGTATTACTTGTGAATCAGGAAATCATATTCTTCATTTCCTTGGTGCTTGAAAATTTGTGCCTGTCCACGGTCAACAATGAAGATCTCATTTACTGTACAAAGGTATATTACTTTTGTGAGCATTGTTTAAACAATAACCTTTTCATTTTGATGCATTTGTGGCTAACAGCTTTGTCATTTACTTGACTATATATGGTATTAAACTTTTATTATCTATTAAGTAGTGGTGAAATAATACTTGATACTTATTTTTGTACTCGCCAATTGTTGTTTTCTTTTCAACTTTCACAGGATTGGTATCGTGTCTCTGAATCATACAAAACCAGTGATGTTCAGTGGGCATTACAGACAAAGGCTATTCTTGATCGACTGCAATTAGTACTTGCTGACAGGGCCCTCGATTTCCAGAATAAGATCCAGCCTAGTGCTGAATATCTTGGTAAACTGCTTGGCATTGGGAAAACAGTGGTATGTGATTCAACTTCGACATATATCTGATGCTGAAAGTGATGTTTAGTTCTCAGTTTTACACCATCTGGAAAGGTATTTTGCATCTAAAATTCTTTTATTCTGCTATCAGATAAATACTTTTGCGGAAGAATTAGTAAGAGCAGGATCAGCAGCTGTTCTTTCTATGATCATTAATCGTTTTGACCCCATTCTTAGAAAAGTTGCAAATTTAGGAAGGTAAGTTCTCAATGAAACCTAGTTGTGTGCTGAATAGCCATTTAGTTTACTCAAACCTGGCTGTAATATGTTTATATTTGAACTGATATTATAGGTTTCCTTTCAGATTTATAAGTTTTTTGCATAGTGGAGATGGTTTTCTACTTTGTGGACCCTTTTTACTGGCATGGTGTTTGCTCTCAAATTTGCTGAAGTTTGTGTTTAACAGTTGGCAGGTTATCAGCCCCGTTGAAGTGTGTGGTTTTGTAACTTCAGTGAATGAGCTGATTACTGTTCAGAGAAAAGTTTACCGAAAGCCAACTGTTATTATTGCTACTAGAGTAACTGGAGAGGAGGAGATTCCAGATGGGGTTGTTGCAGTGTTGACATCTGATATGCCAGATGTCCTGTCTCATGTGTCAATCAGAGCAAGAAATAGTAAGGCATGTGTCTTTTGGATCACTTATCACAACTTTTATTTAAGCCACTCTGTCACCAAAAAGTGAATATTTTCACCTTATCTGCTAGCTCAAAGCTACTCTAATTGCTTAGCTTGAGAAAAGCAACATATATAATTAACTTACAGCAGCATGGTGCAGATATGCTTTGCCACATGCTTCGATCAAAACAATTTCAGGAATCTCAAGTTGAAGGAGGGACGAGCTGTATCTATACAACTGAAGTCCTCAAATTTGATAATCAGGCACACTAATAATAACTGCTTGATCAGTAATCTTTTACACCTTCTCACCAATACTGTAATGAACTGTTTTTCCTCCACTTGCAGTGACATCAGTGGTTCTAACTTGTCTCTAAGTTCCCTTGTTTCTTCCTCCATTCCTCGACGAGTCACCCTTCAAAGAAAGACCTTCTGTGGTAGATATGCTCTTTCACTTGAGGAATTCACCACTGAAATGGTTCGCTCATTCCACTTTATTACTCTTGATAGAATGAATGATTAGTTTGCAGGATATATCTGAGTGAAACCAACAATCTTCTTTGATTCAGGTTGGAGCCAAATCTTGTAATATAAAATTTTTAAGAGGAAGGGTGCCATCATGGATCAGGATTCCAATGTCAGTTGCAATGCCATTTGGAGCTTTTGAAACTGTTTTATCCAAAGACATTAATAAGGTAACTACTTTCTATTGAGCATGGCTTATATCAGTTAAATTTTAATTTTCTATATGCCATTGTCTTTTGTTTCTTTAGGTGTTCCATTCTCTTTTCTTTTTCAATTTCTTTGAAATGTGCATGTAAGACTGAAAGGATAATGTTATATGAGAACATAAGTTCATTGCAGGTTCAAACTAAAAAGGGGATTAATTATCTATACAGGCATAAGTTTACTTTTACTTTGACCTGTAAAGTTATGAAAAGATCTCAAAGGAAGTTCTACCAGCAAGGTCAGAATCTAAGATATATATCCATATCTAGAAAACTAAGCACTGGCGCATTAGGGATCATTGGAGTGAGCCATATTTAGAACCTTGGCAGTCAACCTTCATGAACGTTTTTCAGTTTAATTGGCTTTCTACTGAGTCTAAGACTTACATCTTTGAATATTCACATTCTTCATGTCAAATGTAATTCCTTAGTTAGGGGCTCAATACTCAAGTTGGAGGCCTCAGAAGCTTATAATGCTCAGAATTAATAAAAAGGCAATCAGAAACCCTTGCAGTCTTTTCTATAATTATAGGTCTTCTACCTCCACCTTCCTGAATAGTACTTGGATATTCCATTCTTTCTATTTCTTCCAGACTCTACACATCTTGGTTCACAAAGTGAGCAGGTAGAGATAAGCAGAACAGTAACAATTTCACCAGGCATGGTGCATAACTGACTGGTATCTTATGCTACCCATGGATTTTAAGACCAACTCAAAAAGTCTAAATACTTAGGAATGGAATTGTAGTTCTCAAATTATCTTATGGATTTTTTTTCGTGTAATTATATTCTGAAGTTCGATATTTGTGTTTCAGATGAGTATGCAAGCTGGATATCAGCAATTTGCGTTTCTTTCTCTAAATTTTAATGCTTTATTTTTTCAGGATATAGCAAACAAGATTACATTTTTTCGCAAATTAGTGCATGGTGGTGATGTTTCCAAACTTCAAGAAATAAAAGGAGCTATTCTACAAATGAGTGCTCCTTTGTCTTTGGTAATTTTAATTCATTGGTATTTAACTGCACTATGGCATTGTTGCTGTCAAACAGGTCCTATGTTATAGCAATACTGAATATGAAGACACTTCCTACAAAAATTTTTATTGCTTATGCATATATATATCAGGATAGTTAATATGTCATACTTACTAATCTTTCAAACTGAGAATTTTGTATTTTTGAACTTTGTGGTAGACCACTGAACTTAGGAGCAAAATGAGAAGTGCTAGAATGCCCTGGCCTGGTGATGAAGGTGAGGGCAGGTGGAACTGTGCTTGGGAAGCAATAAGGAAGGTCGAATTTTCTTTGGCATATAATGCATTTTCATATGCTTTCTACTGATCCTTTTTCCTTTTCCTTTTCTCTTTTGTTACTGGCATCATAATTTCCTATTAAACAATAAATTTTAACAACTCTTGTAAGGTTCAGGTTGGTCACACTCTACTCTTGACAGTTTCAAGGGTTTTTTGGTTCAACTTCACAATCTGAAACAGGATATCTACTCATTTTTTATCAGCCAAGTTGAGATGAATGGTGTCCACTAGTGAGGGTTTTAAGATATATATAGAAGTTAGACACTAGCTGGACCTTCACATGACGCATTCAACCAAAAGGCTAAATTTTGCCTCTCCTAAACCAGGATTCAAGAAACACCCTACTATCTATGGAGCCAACATGGTGCCACCCCTTTTCGCATTGTTACTTATCCAGACAGAACTTTTAGTTTCTGATACTACTTTTAAAATTGGAAGGTCAGATAAAGAACCAGAACAAAGTTCTTGACATCAGCTTAATCAAGAAGTTTAAGGGGTTAGGTCAAGGTTTTTTCCTTACGTGTTAATCCTTCAAATTTATCCACATTTCACTCATGTTGGATTCTAACCAGAACATAATTAATAATATTATTTGAATTCCTTTGTTACGGATGTTGATAGTCAGTAGAAATGAAAGTTTATGGCAATATAAAAGCCATGTTATTATTTATTGAAACAACTTGGTGCCCTTCTGAAGAGTCACTTTTCTTCTACTATATATGCAGGTTTGGGCTTCAAAGTGGAATGAAAGAGCATATTTTAGTTGTAAGAAAGCTAAGCTTAATCACGAAGACCTCCGCATGGCTGTATTGGTTCAAGAAGTCATTTGTGGTGATTATGCTTTTGTCATTCACACAAAAAACCCATTATCAGGCGACACCTCAGAAATATATGCAGAGGTAAGCCTACCCTTTTGGTTCTATGTGTACTTAGTGATCTCAGGAGCATTTTTCATCTATGTTCTTGGGTTAAAAACAGATTGTGAAAGGTTTGGGAGAGACATTGGTGGGTGCATATCCAGGACGCGCTATGAGCTTCATTGCAAAAAAGAACAACCTAAAATGTCCTATCGTAAGGCCTTTTTTTTTCTTTTGCATCTCCTATCTGCCGATACATGCCCCATGTAATTCTGGATAAACGTACCAGATCAATATTCAATTGGCTTTTGTTTTCTAAGTTCTTGCTTACCAAAATTTTAGGAGGCTAAGAAAATTTTTTTTTTTTTCCACAATAACCTTCAGGTTACTGGTTATCCAAGCAAGCAAATAGGACTATACTCTAAGCCGTCTATCATTTTTCGCTCTGACTCAAATGGTGAAGATCTTGAGGGATATGCAGGTGCCGGGCTTTATGACAGGTTTGTTCTAAAGTGAATTTTGGACAATGTTTTGCAAACAACAAAAGGATTATAAGTAGTTATTTATTTATAGGCTGGCATGATCAAATATTGGACTGTCACCTCTTATGTCTTGTTTTCATAGTATTCTCCAAACAAAATAATTCTAGCCACCAATCCATCTTGTCATCGAAATGGGTGATCATGATGGTATATTTAGTGATGAGGATCTCATCAAATGTTCCTTGACCTAGGTTTTATTTTGGCATGCATACCTTGCTTCACACTTTTTCTTTGAAAAATGCCTTTGTAATTTGCATTTCTTAAATATGTCAGTGTACTTATGGACAAAGAGGAAAGCATGGTTTTGGATTACTCCATCGATCCAATGATTGTTGACAAATCTTTCCAGATCTCACTCTTCTCAAAAGTTGCAGAGGCAGGGAAAATTATAGAAACCCTTTATGGTCGACCCCAGGACATTGAAGGAGTAATAAAAGATGGAATTGTTTATGTTGTTCAGACAAGACCACAGGTCTAATATTCTTGACCTCCTGTAATCTTTCAGCTTTGTTACAGCATCATCTATTGCAGTTGAACTCTACAAGCTGATGTAAAGTCATGAAATTTCTAATCAAACCAGGATCATGACCTACTCCTTGATTTGTTCAGCATCTTATCAGCAATGGTGGAACTATGAATGCAAGAAAAATCTTGATGATGGCACAGAAGATTTCTCTTGTTCTTGCAGGTATAGTGCAAAAGACTTTCCTTATAGGTACAACACAACCATATATAACAGCAAAAATAATAGTAACAAACTTAATTATTTGGTAGTAACCATAACATCACTGGTTGAAATTCTTTTCTATACTTGTTTAATAAGTACTTAAAACTTATGTATCAATTATGTGTTACTAGTAGCTCCAATGGTGAAATGACGGTAAAGGAAGAAATAAAGAAATAAAGAAGGAAAGAAATGAAGTGTTTGCACAAAGAGGCTTTTTGATTTGACATACCTCACTCAAGAACGTGCTTCAAATTGAAAGCTAAATCTCGAAGCTGACGTGGCCATCATAACGTCCTTTGTGGCATTGTAGCTTTCAAGCATATTATGATTCGATTCTATGCCATGGCTTGTTTAATTCAAGAAAAAGTAACATTGCCTGTTATAATTAAACATATATTCAAATTCATAAAGTCAAGTTAGATCAAGATTTTATCATTTTTTTAATCACAATTCAATTTAATTTTAAAATATTTTTAAAAAATAAATTAGATTTAAATTTTAAAAAGACTATTTATTTAGATAAGTGAAATACGTAATAAAATATAAAAAGTGTTTTCAATTTAATTTATAGAATAAATTTTTTGTGATAAGATGTAAAATTAAATTTACACGTTCTTCTTTTTATGAATTAATATTAAATTGTTAACTTAATATAAACAATCAAAACAATTGAATTGAAGATTGTGACCCAATTTGTTTTTCCAACCTCCTTTAGTAGGAATTAAAAATGTAACGGTTGCATCTCATCCCCAATTTCGTTCTAAAAATGGCTTGGGCGAAGGTTTTAGGGTTGGGGGAATGGCTCTATTCCAAAGGAATAAACGTTCCTTTGTTTGATTACCACCTACTCTAAGGAATAACGATTCCTTTATAATGACTATTCCTAAAAAATGTTAAAACTAAAGAATAACTTTTTTGATTAAGGAATAGTCTTAAAAAATAATAAAAATTAAAATATTTTTTATAAATTTGAAAATTTATATATTATATATTATAAAAAATAATATTTTAAATTTAAAAATTAATTAAAATTATTAATATTTTAATCATAATAACATTTAAATTATAAATAAAATATTAATATTTTAAGATGTTAATAATTAAATTATAAATAAAATATTAATACTTAAATTATCAATTATTAATATTATTATAAACAAAGTTAAATTTTTAATTATATAGTATAAAAAATACCATTTTAATTTTAAAAATTAATTAAAATTATTTATATATTTAATCATAATAACATTTTCAATTATAAATAAAATATTAATATTTTAAAAATGTTATTGATTAAATTATAAATAAAATATTAAATATTTAAGTTATCAATTATTAATATTATTTTAAAAAGAAAAAAGTTTAAAGTTTTAATAATATATTATAAAATATATTTTAAATTAAAAAATTGATTAAAATTATTTATATTTTAATCATAATATCATTTAAATTGTAAATAAAATATTAATATTTAAATGATCAATCATTAATACTATAAATTAATTATAAATTATTAATATTTAAAAAGTAATATAAAATAAAAATAAATAATTATATATATAATAAAATATATTTTTATCTTTTATACTCTATTTATTTTTTATTTTAAAATTATTTTTACCTACCAAATAATGTAATAAATCATAATAACCATTCTTGATTTATTTCATTCATCATATCAAATTACATAATAATTATTTTTATTTTATTTTATTTTTACATAATATTTATTTTTTTTATTTTTATTAATTCCGTTAACTAAACTTAACCTTTAAGATTTTATCTTTCTTCTTCTTCAGGAAATGCACATTGACGTCAAGCAGACTTTCCACGTGCTTGTTAAAAAAGAATATGCATTTATTGTCATTTTAATATTAGGTGACTTTTGCTTGAATCGTAAAACTTTCTTCTGCTTAGATGTGACTTTTTCTGTTGCATTCACCTTCTGCTAGCGGGACCCAAACGAACAAAACATTGGAAGAATGGGATAAAGATGGAAGAAAGTTCTCCCATCAAACGAATATTCGGCTGTTTACTCTACTTGGTCGCTCTCTCAACCCTTTTTTAAGTCCATGTTTGGCTGGAACATGTCTTGGTACCAAACAAAGCCTATTGTGTTATTTTTATTTTTCCTCTCAAATTTATTAACATCTGAACAAAAAAAAGATAAGACATAATGCTTAAAAAAATTTCTAACTATTTTAAAAAATTTAAATAAGTTTTGATTTTTTTACTGTGTTTAATTAAGTCTTATATTTTTATTTAGATCAAATAAAACCTTATGACTAATAGTTCATCAATTACCATTAATTAAAATATTACTTGTCATATTATATCCACATAACATTCATGTGTAAAGTGAAAATACCACATGGTCATATTATCATGTCATGTTATTATCAATTATAACATATCAACATGTCACATCATATAAATTATGACATATTAACATTTCAAATCAATATCATGTGATATAAAATAATAAATGACATTTTGACTAAATCAATCATTAATTATAAAGACTTATTTGATTAAAAATAAAAATATAAAAACTTATTTGGTTCAAAATAAAGGTATAAAAACCTGATTGATCGTAATAAAATATAAAAACTTATTTAAATTTTTAAAAATAATGTACATATTATTTTGAATATTACAGTTAAACATTTCTAAATTAATACCCTTGATCCATAAAAATTTATAAATTAATCAATATATTATTTAATCGATAAATTAATAATTTATTAATTTATACACTAATTAATAAAAAATTAATTTATCAAAAGATTCTTTATTTTTCTTTTTGCAAACATTGAATTTAATATACATTTATTTATTATGCATAATTTTCTCTTACAATATAAAAACACTACATCATAGCTTTTTAATACATTAAGAAAGTTAAAAATAAAGTCTAAAATAAATCAATTTTAAGATAAAAAAGTAATATTGGAATCATATTTTACAAAAACTTTTTAATTGAACTATATATATAAATAATTTTAATGAATAAAAAATTATTAATTTATATATCAAATTAAACTTATATGGTTTTTTTAAAATGTATTATTTTATAAATTTAACAAATTATTAATTTACTGTATTAATTTTGAGTATGAATAGATTAAAAATAATACTTAATTAAATTTATTTATTTATTAAATATTAATTTATATAAGTTACACTGTATGCCAATATTGGAATATTTTTGTACGACTGGCAGCTCTCATTGGCTCGCCTGGACGGCATCTGTGGCGCATGCAATGGCCAATGTGCCGAGTCTATGGTGAGTGTCCTTGGCCAATGGCACTTTGTATGGTTAAGTCAGTTTGGCATTTTTTGAGATTGGACATCAAACTTTGTCCATTTAGGAGGTTTCTGATCCAATGCAAAAGCCAATGTCATGCCTTCTTTCTTTTTTTTTTTTTTTCCTTAAGAAATTGTACTTATCTTTTATGGATATTTTATCTTTTTAAAAATCAAAACGTTGAGAAAAAAATATATATCAATATTGAACAAATATAATGGACAAGGGCTATGATCCTGTTTGATATTGCGTTTGTAGTTCCTATGAATCCTATCATTGAATTTGATGTAAACATAGCGTCAGGGACTGGACAAATTAAGGTAACTTGTATGATCCGAACCAAAAAAAAAGAGGTAACTTGCTTGATAAAATTACAAGTCAATAAATTTAATTATTCATATAAGTACAAAAAAAATCAAATTTAGTTTAATGATGGTTTCTCCATTTTAAAAAGGTCAAATTTAAAATTCAAATCTCTAATTTTAAAAATAAAAATAAAATTCTCATTTTCCCTCTCGATTTGTTCTCAAATATATATAAAAAAAAACATAGATAAATAAATGTATATTTTGTTAAAAAACTTTATGTATAAATAAAGTTATACTAATCTATGATCTGTCATAATAAAAATTTTAAACACAAAATATATTTGATTTCTGATCCATGATTTAATAACGGAAACAATATTGATTAGATTAACTGTTAGTCTTCAATGGACTAAGATCTTCATTTCCTTTTCTTTTTTGTAACTTTTTAATAGATGAAAAATTTATGTTTTTGCTTGGACAGGAAAGAGGATTAACTGTTCTTTATATAATGAATCCCTAATCCCACCCATCATAAGATATAGGCCTCTTAAATAGGCTTATACATTAAATCCATATTCATTATTTTCATGTATCGTTATTAATTACATGCATGAATAAATAGATCCAATCACAAGATATTATATTCATGAATCAAAACCAAATAAGCTTAGCCTATTTTATAAAAAATAATATAAGTCCATAATTGAGAAAATCTAACATATATAAGATAATTAAAACATATCTTATATTCACAGATACAATTTTTTTCTTTTACGTTAATTAATTATATATGTTGAATAATTTAAATTCTGTTTAGATATAAACTCGATTCGACAATCAAATATTTATAATTAAATATGTTGTTTTATTTTGTAAACTTAAATTGTATTTTGATTGGAATTCAACATGAATATAATATTTACATTTATTTTTAATGAATGATATATGGAATAATTAAAACACGCACACCCTCTGTCACATCAAAGAAGGAAAGAAGAAAGGCAACTAAAGAGAATCCTATATTGTTAGAATTGTTTGTGCCGTATAATAAAAGCATCATAGCCCTGCCGTACGATGAAACGGGATCAAGCAAACGCGATATCAAACATGGTACAATGGGAATTTTAGCTGAAATTCTAACTTTGAGCTGAAATTAAGTCCATATTAATTGGTTTTGTCACGCAACAAATTATAAAGTGAAATAAATTGGGCTTGTTCGCTTTGTTCAAGTATTCAAAAGAATTAGTACAAATTACTTCAATCTTCAATTAAATTAGCCCGTAATTTGTTCGCAAAAGAGAAAACAAGAAAAGTTTGGGAAAAAGTTTTCAATACCGACACTTAAAAAGTTTGGGAAACTTCGTTCCGATTTTAGGATGAGTTGCCCCAGGCTGCGACATTTTCCAAGATTGACTAATCCAAGCTAAAATACCGAGAAACCCACGCCGATACTAAAGCAAGAAAGTTACAGCCAGAATCCATTGATTAAAGTTACTTTGGTTAGGTGAGCTTTAGACCATGCCCATTGTTGAATTTAGTTTAAATTTTTCTATCACGGGATAATTTCATAAATACTAAAAAGTAGTACTTACTATGTATTTTCTATAGTTATTGTATAAGTTGCTATTTTATTATATATATATATATATTTTTGGTTTTGTTGACTTTGGAAATAGTGTTTGTGATTATGGGTCAATTTCCTTGGACTTTGGCTTTGAATCTATTGGTTCTGAGCCGTGACTTTCTGAGTGTTCTGAAGTCTTTGATTATATTTATACGAAAAGTTGTTAAATGTTGGGCCTTTGTCTTTAATTGCTTGGGATTTTGTGACTTTGCAACTTTTAATTGTGGATTTTGATATGGTTAAAATGAAAAAAAATATGGTTAAAATGGATTCATTTAAAAGATAACCAACATCCAATGTGGATTGATAAGATTAGAAAATTTTTAATAAAATATTTTTAAAAATTTATATTATTTAAAATTTTAAAATAAAATTTTTATTATATTTAATTAAATTTTTTTATTTTTGTTTTTAATTAAATAAATTTTTATAAGTAATAGTTAATTAACTGTTATTAATCTAAATCTCATTTTACTACTTTTTTGAAAAATTATGTAAAATAATTTGTGACAAAAGTATAAATTTATTAATATTCCTTAAATAATATAAATTATCTCTAAAGTCAATTACCATTGCTTGTGAATTGTGATTTATGAATAAAAATAAAAGCTATTGTAAATCTTTTGGTACAATTTGGGCCATGAAAAAGCCAGAAAGTCGGTCCTCAGTGTTCACTAATAGCTTTAAGGTACATAAAGGCTTTTTAAATATAATATTAATAAAAAAAATCCAAAAGAAGGAAAGCAGAAAAATATAAATAAAATGTTTAAAATTTTCAAGTGCTTGTTTTATCTTTTATTTTTCTTCTCCTGTTATTCTACCATGAACTAAAGGTAAACATGAACAGTGTGTGTTCACTAATTCTTGGTTCATACTCTTAATTTCTATAAAATAAATATTGTGATAGTGAAGAATATTCACTAAATAATCATTTTTAGATAGGATTGGTTAAAGATTTCTAGAAAGATTGGTTGAGGATTCAAAATCTGTACACTACCAATATTCAAATGTCAGAATCTTCTATTCCGAACCAAAATTTGGTTTTACCAATAGTGCTTTTATTTTCTTTTTTTTTAGTTTTAGTCAAGATTCTGGCTTGAAGTAAAAAGAAAGGCAAAATTGCAAATCTTGCCAAGCCGACAACTTTTGCACTTTCATAACTATGACCATAAAAATTAATAAACAAATTTCTTAAAAGACGTTAAGATTTTGAGTCTACCATAATTAAGATCTTAAATTTTGATGTTTTAGGGTTCCAAGATTTATAAATTTACTTTATTAACAAATATAGGTATTTGATTCGATGATAAATATATATTTTTGTTTAAAATTTTGAGTTTAAAATTTTTATTTTTTGAATAAAAAAATTACCAATTAATTACGACAAAATTTTTCATGATTTCGTTAGTTGAAAAAATTAAAAAATTAAAAACATTTTATTAAGTTAATGAATTTAAAGCAAAATATAATATTATTATAAATTGAAAATTCAAGGTGAATGGCCTTTGTTTCACCGTCTTTTGTAATTTTTACATTTACATTTAGAAAGAATAAGAAAAATATAAAGAAGTTTTATCAGCTATAGTAAACCGATATCGTTGAAAAAAACTTTCATTCAATTTTTTTTTATAAGATAAAAAAATAAAGAAAAAAAAGAAGAAGGGAGTAGAAAGAAAAAGAAAAAGAGGAAGCTAGGGAAAAAGGGGGAAAAGAGTAAACTAGAAGGGCCAGCGAAATGCAAAACCGTGTTTCAATGTGGCCCCTGTAGCTGTGCATCGTCAAAGCACTGTGTGTGTCAGCTCTCTCTCTCACACCGTCACTAACATAGTCCTTCTTTTACTATTTTTCCGTCCTTTTTATTTCACTCCTATCTAAGAGACCCTAAAATTTCCCCCTTTTGATCCCTTGATTTTCTTCTTCAACACCATATAAACATAAAACATCCCACACAAAACTCTATTATAGAAAAAACCAAACCAAACAAGCACTTGAGCAAGCCCCCCCCCCCCTCCCCTCCCCTCCCCTCTCTATTTTCTCTCTTTTCTTTCTATTTGCTTTTGGGGTTTTCTCTCGCTTTTCTTCTCTTGAATAATCTCTCTCGAATCTCTTCCCTTCTATTTTCATGCTCCATACTTTGGATGTGCAAGCATCCGTCGCTCTTCTCTCTCTCTTTTCTCAGGTCCTCTCTCTTTCTTTCTTTCTTTCTTTCAGACTTTCAGTATCTCTATATTTTTTTTATCTAATATCCGATCTGTTTGGGGGTTTTTTTTTTTCGATTTTTAAAATCTCTGATTTCCGTTTTTTAGGGTATTATTTTGTTCTTTATCTCTTTGATTTTTTAATCTTTTTGGGTGTGTCTTTGTAGTAGTTGGAAGTAGAGAAGTAGAGGTGAGATGGCGAGCATAAGATCGACTTTGCCTTCTAGGCTTCGCCAGCTTTTGTCTGGCGAAACTTCCACCGGTCCTTCTATCAAAGTCGACTCTGAGCCCGTAAGTTTTTTTTTTAATATATATTATTTTTTTAAATTTTCCGTTAAAATGATTTCTGATTAGGGTTTATCGGAATCTTGTATTGTTTGGTGACCCATAAGGGTTCATATTTACTCTTTCGTCGAAGTAATTTGTATCCAATGTTGCCTTTGTTTCTTTACGTTTTCTCTGTTATTTTTGGGTTGCTGGTATATGGACTGTTTGGCTGATACTACTGAGAGAGATTAATGCTTTAAGACCTAATTGATGGTTAGCTTGTAGTATTTGTTGTGGTCACAAATTTGTTACGTTATGTGCATTTTCTTGACAAAAAAGTGTAGTGGCTTAAACCGAAGACCTTATATTGTTTGGACGCTTGTTACATTCTATCTACTTAAGACCCTAATTTGAAATAAGCATTCAGTACCTTGCTTTGCAATTGTTTTCTCTAACAATCAGGGCGATAGTTTGGTGTCACTTATAATCTTTCACAATGTTGGGCTGACAGGATAATGCACATTTAATCAGGAAAATGATTCATATTAAGTAAGAACCGGGAGGTTTTAAAGATTACTGTTTTTATTTTAATGCTAAACTAGAAAATTGAAGCATGTAGTTTGTCATGGACTCTCTTCTCAGGATGTGATGATTTCTGTCACATTGTCTTTTTTTTTGTTTTAGATAAGAAGTTATGCTAGTAAATTGTGCATTTCATGGTTTATTCCACTAGGACTGAAATTTTCTGCATGGTTCTAGGCTTTAATGTAGACCGCATACTTTCTAAGAATTGTTTTTCTCAATATATGGATGTAATTGTTTCATATGGTGAAACATATATGGCATTTGTTTGAGTTTAGGGAGGACAGTTCTTTTTCTTCCATTTAAATCTAAAGTTTTTAGACAGTTTAGATTGCTCAATGCTAGTTCTTTTGCAACCATATACTTTTAGAATTTTTTTTGTTGTGTGGTTTAGTGCTGGTGCTTGTAGTTGGATGTCTTTGTTCTTCTGTAATCTTTTTGGTCTGATAATGAATTATAATTATATATAATCTATCTATATATCCGCTATCCTAACTGTCAATAAAAATTTGACTTTAAGATATATTTATGTAAATTATTTCAAAGATATAATAGCTATTATTATATCACTATCTGTATGACTTTTAGACCTTTGACAAAGTGCTTCTTATCTGCTTGAGAGTATCTATTTTCTCTTACTACATTGTGAAAGTATTAGAAGATTTATATATTTTTTAATCATTTTAAATGTGAGATTTTTGGATTCTTCTCTTAATTATTATTAGAGAAGCATTGCCATGTGCATTTCACTAGAAGGAAACCAAAATGTCACTTTTAACAAAGTGGTATGAATAATTATAATCCACCGGTTAGCCTAGACTTAGCAAGCATTTTATGCAACAAATAAGGGGTGATGTTTTGAGTTCCCATGGCATTACATAGTCCCACTGTTTTGACCTTCATATTTATTGAGCTTCAAATTTGTCCTTAGTTTTATGCTTTAAATTTAGGTATTTTTAGATTATCTTTCACTACATTGTTTATTTTTTATGACACATATTTGGTTTGACTTCCATTGTCCTTTAGGGATTAAATATCAAACATGCACGTACAGTCATGTACATGCTTCTGGGAACACATGTATATGTCAATTTACATACTGTTTGTCATGAGCTTGCTTGAATGGAATATATACTGGTTGCGTGAGCTTGCCTGATGGATTAGAAGAAGCTATGTTTATTTTTTTTTAAATCTTTTTCTGAAAAATAAATCCAATATTTTGCTGTCACTTGCAGCCTCCTCAAATTAAATCATTTATTGATAAAGTGATCCAGAGTCCGTTACAGGATATAGCAATACCTCTTTCAGGCTTTCGATGGGAGTACAGTAAGGTGATTTCATACTAATTATTCTGCTTGGTTACCCCCTTTTGTGGTTCTTGACTCACTTGTTACTTTTAATTCAGGGGAATTTTCATCATTGGAGGCCACTGTTTCTTCATTTTGATACATATTTCAAGACGTACTTGTCTTGTAGGAATGACCTTCTCCTATCAGATAAAATTCTGGAAGATGATAGTCCATTTCCAAAGCATGCAGTTCTTCAAATATTACGAGTAATGCAAACAATATCAG
The DNA here is from genome assembly GCF_053813885.1 of Theobroma cacao. Lineage (NCBI taxonomy): Eukaryota > Viridiplantae > Streptophyta > Magnoliopsida > Malvales > Malvaceae > Theobroma > Theobroma cacao. Next base: position 3,547,399 of record NC_142646.1, on the reverse strand, counting down.
AGAATTGCCACAACAAGAGTTCATTTGATGGGTTGGAGGTATGTTGAGATGGAGTCAGAAATTATTTTTTTAACTACAGTGACTTGCAAACTTGTTTAGGTCCTACTAACTTGTTATTTATGGGCTTCTCCAACATTGTTTATCTGATATAACTCTGTTATTCTCCTTTCAGCATTTCAAGCTCCTACTTTCATCCACTGATCCTGAAATTCTTATAGCTACACTGGAGACTCTTTCTGCACTTGTTAAAATAAACCCATCGAAGGTCCATGGGAGTGGAAAGTTGATTGGATGTGGCTCAGTGAACAGCTATCTGCTGTCTCTTGCTCAGGGATGGGGGAGCAAGGAGGAGGGATTGGGTCTGTATTCATGTGTTTTGGCAAATGAGAGAACACAGGAGGAAGGCCTTAGTTTGTTTCCATCTGACTTAGAACATGATGGTGACAAGTCTCAACACCGGATTGGTTCTAGCCTTTATTTTGAATTGCATGGGCTCAATACTCAAGGCACTGAAGAAAGCAGTGGCAATGTGAGTTCCACTTCGAGAGTCATACACATGCCAGATCTACATTTGCAAAAGGAGGATGATCTGTTAATAATGAAGCAATGTATTGAGCAGTACAATGTGCCTACTGAGCTCCGGTTTTCATTGCTAACAAGAATTAGATATGCGCATGCCTTTCGGTCGCCCAGGATATGCAGGCTGTACAGCAGGATTTGCCTTCTTGCATTTATTGTGCTTGTTCAGTCTAATGATGCTAATGATGAGCTGACATCATTTTTCGCAAATGAACCAGAGTATACAAATGAATTAATAAGGATTGTGCGGTCAGAAGAAACTATTCCTGGAACTATTAGAACTCTTGCGATGCTTGCGTTGGGAGCACAGTTAGCTGCATACTCAGCATCTCATGACCGGGCTCGAATTTTGAGTGGGTCAAGTATTAGTTTTACTGTAGGAAATCGAATGATTCTCCTGAATGTGCTCCAGAAGGCAGTTCTGTCACTGAAAAGCTCCAGTGATCCATCATCTCTTGCTTTTATTGAGGCTCTTCTTCAGTTCTATCTGCTTCATATTGTGTCATCCTCTGCATCTGGGAGTAATATTAGAGGGTCAGGAATGGTTCCAACCTTTTTACCTCTTTTGGAGGATTCTGACCCAAATCATATGCATCTTGTCTATTTGGCTGTAAAAGCTCTACAAAAGCTCATGGATTACAGTAGTTCAGCTGTGTCGTTGCTTAGAGAACTGGGTGGAGTAGAGCTTTTGGCTCAGAGGCTACAGATAGAAGTGCAAAGAGTTATTGGTACGTCTGGGGGAAATGATAATTCAATGATTATTGGTGAATGCTCAAGATACAATGATGACCAGTTGTACTCCCAAAAGAGGCTTATCAAGGTGCTTTTGAAGGCTCTAGGTTCTGCTACATATGCCCCAGCAAACTCAACTAGGCCGCAGAGTCCTCAAGACAGTTCTCTGCCTGGTACTTTATCACTCATATATGGGAATGCAGATAAATTTGGAGGTGATATTTACTGCTCAGCTGTGACTGTTATGAGTGAAATTATCCATAAAGATCCAACTTGTCTTCCGGCACTTCTTGAGCTAGGTCTTCCAGATGCCTTTTTATCTTCAGTGTTATCTGGAGTACTTCCATCTTCAAAGGCTATAACATGTGTTCCAAATGGCCTTGGTGCCATTTGTCTTAATGCCAAAGGCTTGGAGGCAGTGAAAGAAACTTCGGCATTGCGATTCCTTGTTGACATCTTTACCAGCAAGAAGTATGTGCTGGCAATGAATGAAGCAATTGTTCCTTTGGCCAATGCAGTTGAAGAGCTTTTGCGCCACGTATCTTCTTTGAGAAGCAGTGGTGTTGATATAATCATTGAAATTGTAAATAAAATAGCTTCCTTTGGGGACAGCAGTAGCTTTTCTGGGTCATCTGTAGAAAAAGTTATTGGGAGCACTGCAATGGAAACTGATTCTGAAGACAAAGGAAATGAAGGGCATTGTTGTCTGGTTGGTGCAGTGGATTCTGTAACTGAAGGAATCAGTGATGAGCAGTTTCTTCAATTGTGCATTTTGCATCTGATGGTTTTGCTTCATAGAACAACAGAGAATTCTGAAACATGTCGCCTATTTGTGGAGAAATCAGGAATTGAGGCTTTACTGAAACTTCTTTTAAGGCCCATTATCGTACAGTCATCTGAGGGGATGTCTATTGCTTTACATAGCACCATGGTTTTCAAAGGGTTTACTCAGCATCATTCTGCTCCTCTTGCACGTGCCTTCTGTTCATCTCTTAGGGAACATTTGAAGAAAGCTTTGACTGGATTTGGTGCAGCTTCAGCCTCCTTTTTACTGGATCCTAGGATGATGCCTGATGATGGAGTCTTTTCTCCCCTTTTTCTTGTCGAATTCCTTCTATTTCTTGCTGCTTCTAAAGATAATCGTTGGATTAGTGCTTTGCTTACAGAACTTGGTAATGGCAGCAAAGATGTTCTGGAAGACATTGGTCTTGTCCATCGTGAAATTTTATGGCAGATTGCTCTCCTTGAAGATGCCAAGCTTGAAATGGAGGATGATGGTGCTAGTGCTAGTTCTGCTGAGTCACAACAACGGGAATCTAGTGCAAGTGATACTGAAGAGCAAAGGTTGAACTCCTTTAGGCAGTTTCTTGATCCATTATTAAGGAGAAGGACACCAGGATGGAGTATTGAATCCCAGTTCTTTGACCTAATAAACCTTTATCGTGACCTTGGCCGTGCTACTGGCTTTCAACAGAGATTAGGTACTGATGGTTCAAACATGCGGTTTGGAGCCAATCATTCTACTTCATCAGATGCCTCTGGATCTGTCAATAAGAAGGAATATGACAAGCAGAGGTCATATCACACCTCTTGCTGTGATATGGTGAGGTCACTTTCCTTCCACATAACCCATTTGTTTCAAGAGTTGGGAAAAGTGATGTTACTTCCTTCTCGTCGTCGGGATGATACTGTTAATGCATCCCCTGCATCAAAATCTGTTGCTTCTAGTTTTGCCTCTACTGCATTGGATCATATGAACTTTGGAGGTCATGTGAATTCTTCAGGCTCAGAAGCATCCATATCGACAAAGTGTCGCTACTTTGGTAAGGTTATTGATTTCATTGATAGCGTTCTTCTGGATAGGCCTGATTCCTGCAATTCAATTATGCTAAATTGCTTATATGGACGTGGAGTTGTTCAATCAGTATTGACAACTTTTGAAGCTACCAGTCAATTACTATTTGCGGTTAATAGGGCCCCAGCATCTCCAATGGATACAGATGATGGTAATGTAAAGCAGGATGAAAAAGAAGATGGAGATCATGCATGGATTTATGGTCCATTAGCTAGCTATGGTAAACTTATGGATCATCTGGTGACGTCTTCTTTCATCTTATCTCCATTCACCAAACACCTGCTTGTTCAACCACTTGCGAGTGGAGATGTCCCTTTTCCTAGGGATGCTGAAACTTTTGTGAAGGTGCTTCAATCCATGGTGCTTAAGGCAGTGCTTCCAGTTTGGATTCACCCACAGTTTACTGACTGCAGTTATGATTTTATCACTACAGTTATATCTATCATTAGGCACATTTACTCTGGTGTTGAAGTGAAAAATGTTACCAGCAGCAATAGTGCTCGTATTGCTGGGCCTCCTCCAAATGAAACAACTATAGCAACAATTGTAGAGATGGGATTTTCCAGGTCTAGGGCAGAAGAAGCTTTGAGGCAAGTTGGATCTAATAGTGTGGAGTTGGCAATGGAGTGGTTATTTTCCCATCCAGAGGAAACCCAGGAGGATGATGAACTTGCTCGTGCACTTGCCATGTCCCTTGGGAACTCTGAATCTGACACAAATGTAGATGTTGCAAATGACAGTAGCCAGCAACTTGAAGAAGAGATGGTCCAACTTCCTCCTGTTGAGGAGTTGTTGTCAACATGTACAAAGCTGCTTCAGATGAAAGAACCTCTAGCATTCCCAGTTAGGGACCTTCTTGTATTGATATGCTCCCAAAATGATGGTCAATATAGGTCCAGTGTCATTTCCTTCATTCTTGACCAAGTGAGAGATTCTAGTTCTGCTTCTGATAGCAGAAACAATTCACTGCTCTCTGCTTTTTTCCATGTTCTTGCTTTAATTCTTCACGAGGATATGGGGGCACGGGAAATTGCCTCAAAAACTGGACTGGTAAAACTTGTGACTGATTTACTTTCAGAGTGGGACTCCAGTTCAGTTGACAAGGCAAAACGCCAAGTTCCAAAATGGGTAACAACTGCTTTCCTTGCTCTTGATAGGCTGCTTCAGGTGGATCAAAAATTGAATTCTGATATTGTTGAGCAGTTGAAAGGGGAAAATCTTAGTAGCCAGCAGACATCTGTCAGTATTGATGAGGAGAAGAAAAATAAGTTGCATTCGTCAATTGAATCACCAAGACATATGGATATTCATGAGCAGAACAGACTAATTGAGATTGCTTGTAGCTGTATAAGGAACCAGTTTCCATCTGAGACAATGCATGCTGTTCTGCAGCTATGTTCTACTCTGACTAGAACCCATTCAGTTGCTGTTTGTTTTCTTGATGGTGGGGGTGTAAGTTCTCTTCTTTCGTTGCCAACAAGTAGTCTCTTTCCTGGGTTTGACAATATTGCTGCTACCATTATCCGTCATGTCCTTGAAGATCCTCAAACCTTGCAGCAGGCAATGGAAGCTGAGATAAAGCACAGTCTTGTGGCTATGGCCAACAGGCATTCAAATGGAAGGGTCAGTCCACGTAATTTCCTTGTCAACCTTAGTTCTGTGATTTCTCGCGATCCAGTAATATTTATGCTGGCTGTTAAGTCTGTCTGCCAAGTTGAGATGGTTGGTGACAGACCTTACATTGTTTTGATTAAAGACCGTGACAAAGATAAATGTAAGGAGAAGGAAAAGGACAAGGAGAAAGCATCAGACAAAGATAAAACACAACAAAATGATGGGAAGGGTAATTTGTGCAATATGAACTTGGCAGGTCCTGGGAATGGGCATGGAAAATTTAATGATCCAAATTCCAAGTCAGTTAAAATGCATAGAAAATCTCCTCAAAGCTTTGTAAATGTGATTGAGCTTCTTTTGGATTCAGTTAGTGCTTTTGTACCTCCCTTGACAGATGATGTTAGAACAGAGGTGCCTGTTGATGCACCATCATCAACTGATATGGAAATTGATGTTGCTGCTGTCAAGGGTAAAGGAAAAGCCATTGCAACTGTGTCTGAGGAGAATGAAGTTTCTGTTCTGGATGCCTCTGCATCACTTGCAAAGATAGTATTCATCTTAAAACTTTTGACAGAGATTCTGTTAATGTACGCTTCATCCGTTCATGTCCTCCTCCGGAGAGATGGTGAATTAAGTAGCTGCAGGGTCCCTCATCAAAGGGGCTCAACTGGTTTATCCATTGGTGGAATATTTCATCACATTCTTCACAGGTTTATTCCATATTCCCGGAATTCAAAGAAGGAAAGGAAAATTGATGGTGACTGGAGGCATAAACTAGCAACGAGGGCTAGTCAATTTCTAGTTGCATCTTGTGTGCGTTCTGTGGAGGCAAGGAAGAGAGTCTTTACAGAGATTAATTGTGTTTTCAATGACTTTGTTGATTCCTCTGATGGTTTCAAACCTCCAAGCAGTGATATGCAGACTTTTGTTGATATGCTAAATGATATACTAGTTGCTCGTACACCAACTGGTTCATGCATCTCAGCAGAAGCTTCTGCCACTTTTATAGATGTTGGTTTGGTTGCATCATTAACACGCACCCTTGAAGTGTTGGATTTGGATCATGCTGAGTCACCTAAAGTCGTCACAGGGCTCATCAAAGCTTTGGAACTTGTAACCAAGGAGCATGTCCATTCTGCTGATTCTTCTGCTATCAAAGGTGAGAATTCAGTCAAACCTACTGATCATAATCAGTCTGGGAGAGCAGATAATATTGTTGATGCATCACAGTCCATGGAAGTGGCATCTCAGTCCAATCATGACGCAGTTGCAGCTGATGGTGTTGAGTCTTTCAATACCGTCCAAAACTATGGTGGGTCTGAAGCTGTTACCGATGATATGGAACATGACCAGGATCTTGATGGAGGTTTTGCTCCTGCTACTGAGGATGATTATATGCAAGAAACCTCTGAGGATGCAAGGGGTCTTGAAAACGGTGTAGAAACTGTGGGGATTCATTTTGAAATCCAGCCCCATGAGCAAGAAAACCTTGATGATGATGAGGACGAGGAGATGTCTGGGGATGATGGGGATGAAGTGGATGAAGATGAAGATGAAGATGATGAGGACCATAATGATTTGGAGGAAGATGATGTACATCACCTGTCTCATCCTGACACAGATCAAGATGATCATGAGATTGATGATGATGAGTTTGATGATGAAGTATTAGAAGAAGATGATGAGGATGATGGGGATGATGAGGGTGGAGTTATTCTAAGGTTGGAGGAGGGTATCAATGGAATGGATGTGTTTGACCATATTGAAGTTTTTGGCAGAGATCACAGTTTTGCCAATGAAACTCTTCATGTAATGCCAGTTGAAGTTTTTGGTTCTAGACGTCAAGGGCGTACTACATCCATTTACAGTCTTTTGGGGCGCAGTGGTGAGAATTCAGCCCCCTCAAGGCATCCTCTTTTATTGGGCCCTTCATCACTACGCTCAGCCTCTCAAAGACAGTCAGGTTTTTTCCTGTATTCTAATAATAATTTTCTTGGATTTTGTTGTAATTTACAGCTTAATCTGTATTAATCTGCATCTATAATTTTAACAACCCTCCACTTTTCTTTCTATTTTGCTCCTTTCCAGAAAATGCACATGATATGATTCTTTCAGACAGAAACTCGGACAGCACCTCATCACGGTTGGATACTATTTTCCGGTCTTTGAGGAATGGGCGTCACAGCCATCGTTTGAACTTGTGGGTTGATGAGAGCCAGCAAAGCAGTGGGTCAAGTGCAGCTACTGTACCGCAAGGGCTTGAAGAGTTGCTTGTTTCACAATTGAGGCGACCAGTCTCTGTGAAATCTTCTGATCACAATACATCAACAGTGGAACCTCAGACCCATGGTGAAGGTAGTCAATTACAGGAATCAGGGGCTGGTGCAAGGCCTGAGAATCTTGTAGAAAACAATGTAAATAATGAAAATGCTAATGCGCCTCCATCTGCAGCAGTTGATACGTCTGTCAATGCTGATGTGAGACCTGCAGTAAACGATTCTCTACAAGGAACTGATGCAACCAGTATACATTCACAATCTGTTGAAATGCAATTTGAGCAGAATGATGCAGCTGTTCGCGATGTTGAAGCAGTGAGCCAAGAAAGTAGTGGTAGTGGGGCTACTTTAGGGGAAAGCCTCCGAAGCCTTGATGTTGAGATTGGAAGTGCAGATGGCCATGATGATGGAGGAGAAAGGCAAGGTTCTTCAGACCGAACTCCTGATCCACAGGCTGCTCGTGTGAGAAGAACAAATGTGTCTTTTGGGAATTCTACAGCTGCTGGTGGGAGGGATGCACCTCTTCATAGTGTTACTGAGGTTTCAGAGAATTCTAGTCGAGAAGCAGATCAAGATAGTACAGCTGCAGAGCAGCAGATAAACAGTGATGCTGCTTCTGGATCAATTGATCCTGCATTTTTGGATGCTCTCCCTGAGGAGTTGCGTGCTGAAGTTCTTTCGGCTCAGCAGGGCCAAGTGGCGCAGCCTTCAAGTGCTGAACAACAGAATTCTGGTGATATCGATCCAGAGTTTCTTGCAGCCCTTCCCCCAGATATCCGAGCAGAAGTCCTTGCACAACAGCAAGCACAAAGGCTTCATCAATCTCAGGAACTCGAAGGTCAACCAGTTGAAATGGACACGGTGTCAATAATTGCAACATTTCCTTCAGATTTGCGAGAAGAGGTATGATATTCAGTATAGTCTGGATAAATTTTAAACTGTAAGTTGAATGTATCTAAACATTATCCCTTTTGTTATTTTTATCCTCAGGTTCTCTTAACGTCATCTGATGCTATTCTTGCTAATCTCACGCCTGCCCTTGTTGCGGAGGCAAACATGTTGCGTGAGAGATTTGCACATCGCTATCATAATCGTGCCTTGTTTGGTATGTATCCAAGGAATCGCAGAGGTGAATCTTCTAGGAGAAGTGAAGGTATTGGATCCAGCCTGGACAGGATGGGGGGAAGTATTGTGTCACGTAGATCTGTTTCTGCTAAGATAATTGAAGCTGAAGGAGCCCCTTTAGTTGGCACAGAAGCTCTTCAAGCAATGGTTCGGTTACTTCGGATTGTTCAGGTGCTCTCTCCGTTGGTTAATTTTCCCTTTTGATATTCCTCCTTGATTTTGATCTATGCATTAACCTTTTTAATCCTGCAGCCACTGTATAAAGGTTCATTGCAGAAGCTTCTCTTGAATTTATGTGCTCATAATGAAACCAGAACAGCTCTAGTTAAAATCTTGATGGACATGCTGATGCTTGATGCCAGAAAACCTGGCAGTTATTCAAATGCAATTGAACCACCATACAGGCTCTATGGTTGCCAGAATAATGTTATGTATTCTCGTCCTCAACATTTTGATGGTAAGATAAGATACACGAGTTCATAGCCCCTAGTGATTCAATGTAGCTTGTTATAAGAACATTTTCATATTTCTCTCAGCTTCTTTTATTCTTTCTGGGAAAAGATTTCTCTCTGTATAGGTGGATCTTTTACTTTCCATTTATTATTCATGAGTTTAATATCTGGAGGAGTTGTATGGTTTGGTTCTTGATTAGACTCATAGTATTCAGGTTCTAAGTGGTTTCTTTTACCTTATCCTTTTTTTTGCAGGAGTTCCTCCTTTGGTGTCTAGACGAGTTCTTGAAACTCTCACTTACTTGGCTCGAAATCATCCATATGTTGCTAAGATTTTACTTCAGTTTAGATTGCCTCTTCCTACCCAACAAGAGCTAAGGAATATTGATCAGTCACGTGGAAAAGCTTTGATGACTGAGGAGCAGCGGGAAGGATATATTTCCATTGCCTTGCTTTTGAGCCTTCTCAATCAACCCCTGTACTTGAGAAGTATAGCACATCTTGAGCAGGTGATGACCCTATTCTAAATATGTTATGCATTTTTACATCTTTGTGTCTGTTATATGCTTATTTTTTATTGTTGCTTCAGCTGCTTAACCTGTTGGATGTCATCATTGACCATGTGGAAAGGAAGCCCCGTTCATCTGAGAAATCAAGGGCATCTTCCACTGAACAAATACCTGCTTTGCAAATTTCAATGTCAGATGCTGACATTACTGCTGAGAAACATGATGCTCCTGAGGTTGCTGATTCATCCACACCCTCAACGTCTGGTGTAAGTAATGAATGTGATGCGCAGACTGTACTGACCAATCTCCCTCGAGCAGAGCTCCGACTTTTATGCTCATTGCTTGCACGGGAAGGGTAAGTTATATGTCTAAACAATGTATTGTTTAATGCTGTCTATTCCATCAGAAGTCTGCATTTTTACCATTTATCTCTTATGCTTTTGATTGAAGAAAGGTCCACGTTTTCATTTTCTGTAACTTAGGCTTTGCAACCCTCCAAAAGAAAAAAAAGAAAGAAAGAAAGAGGTGACTAGATTTGCACCTCCTATCAAAATAATCATTAACTCTCTGTCATCAAATTTAAACAAGCTTTTGTGCCTTCTTTCCATTTGCTCGGTCTAATGTTCTGTTTCACACCCAGTTTGTCAGATAATGCATATGGTCTGGTGGCAGAGGTAATGAAAAAGCTAGTGGCTATTGCTCCAAGCCATTGTCATCTGTTTATTTCTGAGCTAGCTGATGCTGTACAAAATTTGATTAAATCTGCCATGGATGAGTTACGAATGTTTGGTGAAGCAGTGAAAGCACTACTCAGCACAACATCTTCTGATGGAGCTGCAATTTTAAGGGTCTTACAGGCACTAAGTTCTCTTGTTGCTTCATTAACCGAGAAAGAAAAGGATCTACAGCTTCTTCCTGATATGGAGCGTTCTTCAGCTCTTTCTCAGGTGTGGGACATCAATGCAGCTTTAGAACCTTTGTGGATAGAGTTGAGCACTTGCATAAGCAAAATAGAGAGCTTTTCAGATTCTGCACCAGATTTATTAGCTCCATCCAAGACTTCCATATCAAGACAATCTGGTGTAACACCACCCCTTCCTGCAGGCACTCAAAACATCTTACCATATATAGAATCTTTCTTTGTGATGTGTGAGAAGTTACATCCTGCACAACCAGGTTCTGGTCATGATTTTGGCATGGCTGCACTTTCTGATGTTGAAGATGCCAGCACATCTACTGGCCAGCAGAAAACTGCTGGTCCTGTCTCAAAATTTGATGAAAAACATGTTGCCTTTGTGAAGTTCTCAGAGAAGCATAGGAAGTTGTTAAATGCTTTCATCCGCCAAAATCCTGGACTGCTTGAGAAGTCATTTTCACTTATGTTGAAAGTTCCCCGCTTTGTTGATTTTGATAATAAACGTGCCCACTTCAGGTCCAAAATAAAGCATCAACATGATCATCATCACAGTCCTCTAAGAATATCGGTTAGAAGAGCTTACATACTTGAGGATTCTTATAATCAACTACGGATGCGGTCAACTCAAGATTTGAAGGGGAGGTTAACTGTTCACTTCCAAGGAGAGGAAGGTATTGATGCTGGTGGGCTTACAAGGGAATGGTATCAGCTATTGTCCAGGGTTATATTTGACAAAGGAGCATTGCTTTTCACTACGGTGGGCAATGAGTCAACATTCCAGCCTAACCCCAACTCAGTCTACCAAACGGAACATCTTTCGTACTTCAAATTTGTTGGGCGAGTTGTGAGTACCTTCTCTAGTTGCTCCTATTGGATTAGCACACTTTTTTTTTCTACCTTTTTGTTCACTTCCTAATTAAATATTTCCAGGTTGGCAAAGCACTTTTTGATGGGCAACTCTTGGATGTCCACTTTACTCGATCTTTCTACAAGCATATCTTAGGGGTCAAAGTTACTTACCATGACATTGAAGCAATTGATCCTGATTACTTCAAAAACCTAAAGTGGATGCTTGAGGTCTGTCAAATTTCAATTTTCCACATCTGTTCCTCTTTTTCTCTTAGAGGGAGAGGGAGAGTTTGTCTGTTTGCTGGGAATTATCTTTCATTGTTCATTAGAGAGATTGTTGTTTTGCACACCTTCTTTTGACTTCTTTCCTTGTTTCTGTTTTCAGAATGATATTAGTGACGTCCTAGACCTTACTTTTAGCATTGATGCTGATGAGGAGAAGCTGATACTGTATGAAAGGACACAGGTACTGATTTTCGTTGATGCTTTCATGAAGCCCTTGGTGGTGACACTTTTTTTGGTTATAAACTATGTTCTACAAATTATGATGCAGGTGACTGACTATGAGCTGATTCCTGGTGGTCGGAATATTAAAGTTACTGAGGAGAATAAACACCAATATGTTGATTTAGTTGCTGAACATCGTTTGACAACTGCTATTCGTCCTCAAATAAATGCGTTTTTGGAAGGATTCAATGAATTAATTCCTAGAGAATTAATATCTATTTTTAATGATAAGGAGCTGGAGTTACTAATAAGTGGTCTTCCAGATATCGATTGTAAGTCTAGTAAACTGATTTATATAATGTTATTTACATGAAAGAATGCTTTTGTTGCCACCTTATCTGAAAATGACCCAATCTGTGATAACTGTTTCCTAGTGGATGACATGAGGGCAAATACAGAGTATTCTGGGTATAGTGCAGCATCCCCTGTTATACAGTGGTTTTGGGAGGTTGTTCAAGGGTTCAGCAAGGAGGATAAGGCTCGACTTCTACAGTTTGTGACAGGCACCTCAAAGGTATTTCAACGCCTGATATTGTAGATAATACAACTTGTATTTTGACATTTCAAGCTGTTAACTGTAGATCAACCCAAAGGTTAATTATTGAATGCTTGAATTAAGATTTAGTTTAGTGTGAAATTGTGAACTTGTTACTCTTTGTTAAAGCTCTACATTTTCACTTTGTAATTTCACAGGTACCTTTGGAAGGATTTACCGCACTTCAAGGAATTTCAGGTTCACAGAAGTTTCAGATACACAAAGCATATGGCAGCCCTGATCACTTGCCTTCTGCGCATACCTGGTAATCTATCAGTCATCTGTCCTTTACTTGCAAATTTGCCTTGTGCTGCTTTAGACCTTTCTTCATTAGTAAGGAACATTTCTTTGTGATTAATGCAGTTTCAATCAATTGGATTTACCGGAGTATCCTTCTAAGGAACATCTAGAAGAAAGATTGCTGCTTGCAATTCATGAAGCCAACGAAGGGTTTGGATTCGGTTAAGATTTGAAGTAGTAATCAGAGTCATCATGTAGATAAAGAAATATATGCACCGGGATCTTATTATGGGGGTATAAGTGCTGGGCTGACGTTGAATTGATACATGTTTATATACTGTACAGTCACATATTGGCTATTGGAATGCCTCTGGCAGTTTTAAATTTGCCATCGTTTTTGTTCATTTTTCCTTTTTCTCCTACTACTCTCTTTTCAGATTTTCCCTTCCCTTTCCTTTATTAAAAAGATAAAAGGAGAGAGGCTCACTAATGATATCGCAACATTGTTGACTGGATACCCTCTTCTCTTTCCAGCATGTCGTACATGAAATTTGGCCATTTTACATATTAAATTGTATCAAGTGAATTTGTTACTGGTATTTCCGGCCCCTTTTTTCTTATTTTTCGATTTTATTCATAAAGTTAACCAGTTTAATTAGCTTAGACTTTACACTATCCCTCAAAGCTCACGTCTGTTCATTCTTTCCATTATATTTGAAATAGCAAAAGATCTTTGGATTTGTTCACAGTAACATCACAAAATATCTCACTTTGGATCTTCATATATATTGGGATAAAAGAAAAAATGATCAAACAAGTTAATGGTTAAATTAAAAAATGCAGGATAATGGAAAATTATTATTTGTAACAATCATTATAATTAAGAATTAGCATTAATTTACCATAAAAATGTAGTTTAATAGCTATTTTATAGTTTGCAACAATGTTATTATAATTAAAAATTAGCATTAATTAACACATTTTATATCTCGACTATTTTAATAAAAATTCACTAGAACATAGCCAAAAATAGTAATGGGTTAATGTAATTCGATGAATATTTTAACAAAGATATGTAGATTGTATACTTATGTTTACTCACTTTTACTGTTATGCCTTCAAGAAAATTGAGGAAAACTTGGCATGAATTTTTTTGTTTTGGGCCAAACTTTAATTTAAACAAAAAATGGTAACAATGAGGTAAACTTAGTACTTGATTATACATTAGTGTAAGATAAGATCCTTGGGAGGGAGAGAACGAAGGCTAACACAATATAAACATCACATCCACTCCCCTATCATCTTAACCACATCTTCAACTTGCTGCTGCTCTCTCTAAGTCCTGTAACCTGATCTCGGTTGATTTTGTAGCTGGACAAGGCTTTTCCAACAGTATTGACTGACTTTGTACTCCTTGTAATCCTAGCTAATGCTCGAGATGTGTCAATTTGCCTCGTCTTATTTGACTCAGCTGATAACGTCTTCTTGTCAAGCAGAGAAGATGATAGTAAAAGATTGTTCTCGGTCCCTTTGCTCTGTACCTGCTTTTTTCTCCTCAACTCTCGAAGGGAATCAGTACCTTTCAATAAGTCAGACCCCATATTCGTCGTTCTGCTATTACAGTTTAAGCTCCTTAGACTTGGAGGATCCATGCCAGATATGGTTTCTGTTCTTGGTGTTGCGATAGGTGTGCCTAGTAACTTCTCTGCAGAATGTACTGGCCGCATAGGCTCTTCCTGGTGTTGTCTTAACTTTTGTTCGAGTTCATTAACCTGTAATTACGCAGAAAGGGATCAGTATTTCACCGTAGCGTCCTAAACTTCAATTCCTTGTAACATCAAAGACAGGAAGAACCTTTTGTTGATGCAATAGAGATCCTCCACTTTCTCCCTCCATTTTCAGCTTGTTTTCAAGTTCTTTAACCTGCATCAACAGAAAGAGAGAAATGATTTCTATTTTTTATATCATGTCCAGTGCCAGAGAGTATTCTTTCAGGAATGCCAATAAAAGAAAAAAAAAATGGTTTTATGGCTATTTGCTTTATCAATGAATTACCAAATTGGTTTCCACCAACCACTCTTCGCTGTATGTGTTTTACCATTTTCCTTTCAGATCAGACTGACCATTACAAAATTTTATGAGGAAAGAGTCAGAAGTTGGCACAATGGTATGGTATAGAGTGGGGTTGATGGCATGTATCTATCTAATGGGATCAGTAACAACAATTACCAATAATTGTTGAAGAAAAAAACAATGTATAAAAGAAAATGATGCTGGTAAGTCAAAATTTTCATTGGTTACAATCACCTTTTGCTGTAGCATCCCTGAATGAAGCTCAAACTCCCGTGTTCTCTCTTTCAATATGCCCTCAAGCTCCTTGACCTGTGAAGAGTAATACAAACAATCCATTTAAAAATGCAACTTTGAGCCTCTTAACTTTATATGTATAGCAATCTTTTGGACACTCTTTTTTATTTTCCCCAATGCATCATCCCTTGGTGACACTGATAAATTAATATTCTTGCCAAGGTGGCCATATGCTTAAGTATATATCAAATTTAACAATTTCTCAATAAAGTTAAAATGTCACAGTTTCATCGAAAGCAGAAAACCTTGCGCTGTAGAGTCAAGGACACTGTCTGCTCACGCTCTTTCAGTTTGTTCTCAGCCACCTCAACCTGTGGTGGAAATACAAGTCAAATGTTGCATATGGTTACTTAGAACAAAAAAACTAAAAGGATGCAAAACCTAGATTATTCAATTGACATCAACCTTCAGCTGAAAATTGGAGCAAATTTCTTCCTTCTCCATCATTCTTTCTGAAAGTTGCAACAACTGCCTCTCTAGTTGTCTACATAACTCTGTCTTGGATGCAAGTTGGTCCTCAAGCTCATTGAGCTTTTCTTCTTGGATTTTGCAAAGCTGATCCCTACCTTTGGCTTTACCCTCTAAGTTGTGATAGTTCTCTTCTGACTTTCTTAGAGCTTCGTCTTTTAATCTCAATTCTTGCTTTGCTTTATCAAGCTTCAATAGTTCATGAGGAATATCAGGGAAAAAAGGTACACCACACATTCAGGTTCAAGTATAGAGAGAAATCCACTTCAACATGCTTGTTTTGTGTTTGAATCTGTAATTTAAATATACCATCAATGAGCTTACCATTTGTTTCAACTTTTGAAGCTCAGCAGTGTCAACCTGCTTCTTTACCGGACCCAACTCAACCCCTCGAACCCGACTTGCAAAATTTAAAGAACTTAGGGTCTCACCTAAGTCCTGCTCTGAAGGGCTGATTTGTACAAACATCAAGGTTTTAGAGTCACCCCCTACAGCAGATGAATACAGGATTTTAAAAATGGAAGATATTTAATGCTTTTGTTCCCTTCATATGATAACAAAATTAATAACTTTTCATCATTGTAAGTGCGCCATATTCCATATAAAAGCATTCACTTGTGAACTCTGAGCACTGTTGTAAATGTGCTCATACATACAAGAGCAAATAACCTTGATTTTTTGAGGAGTCTAAACTTGAACATTTTCACAGTTGACTAATAGGATATTCAAATAAGACCCATCAACATATGACTGCCTACCTAAGGAATCTTGGAGTAGATGTGTGAGCTTGGAATTCCTGCAAAACCCACTAGATAAATATCTGAATACTCGAAAACAGCAATAGACATCTGGAATACAATGAGATGAATGGCAAACCTATATGGGATGTGGATGCTTTTGGTTGCCAAAGCAGAAATCACATCTCCTAAAGCGGAAAGTGATCTGTTGATGTTTTGGGCTTCCTTGAGCCGTTCTCCTTGCACATCAGTTTTTGCTAGCCTTTCACTACCGGCCAAATCCACAAGCCATAGCTTGCTCTTGGTGCATTCACCACTGATCAAATTCTTTGCTCTTACCAATATGCAGAGCATGCTGCAAAAACAATAGACATATGAAGCCAACATTGTCTTCTATAACATTCAAAGTCTTTCCTTTTATCATTTTATACAGATTGAGAGAACAGGAACAACATTTGTAATTAAAGCAAATATGAAAATGGTTATAACAGAGACCATAGCATACTATAGCAAAGACCACTAATTTGCTTTCTCCCTTGAGCAAAAACCAGAGCTAATCATAACAAAAAGGTTCTTGGCGATACTAACCAATGAGATCGGCTACTATGCTCATTCACATTGTTTGACCCTACAGCTCTTGCACCGTTTCCAGCCTGCAGTACATTCCAAACCTCCTTAATATTTTCAACTTTGGCTTCCACTATCCCAGGCACATGATGGAACCCCTCTGAAGCCTGCCTTATCTCCAGCCTAAAACATAGAGCAGATCCAATCAATAGTAATGCTTACACTTAGGACAAAAATACACCGAGCTGAAACTAATTGCATTGTATGAATAAGATTTTGAATTTACTTTTTCGATGTTGGTGCAGTTGCAAGCAAGTCTCTAATTTGCTCATTGTAGACTTCAAGCACACTAACAAATATACCGTATGTATAAGTTTCTTTCCGCTCGTCAACAATTTCAAACAACTGCTCTAATGTCCTATAGTTCACTCCTCGATTTTGCTCTGTACCTTCCATGGTAAAAGTCTTCCCTGTCCCTGTCTGCCCATATGCAAATATACAAACATTGTAGCCATCTAACACTGACGTTACCATAGGGGAAGCATCTGCAAACACATCAACTGTACCAGCAGAAAATAATTTGAGTTAAAATACATTTTCGTTTTTCCTTATTCTCAGCTGAAATCAATTCCAAGAGTTATTGCATCTTCAAAGATCCTTCAGCCTTTGACAAAAACCCAGTCAAACTAACGGGATTAACAAATTAATTTGATTAAGTTTTTTTTTTTTTTTTATTTTGCTACAAACCTACACAGTCAGAAAATCAATGATACTGAAGTATGCAATTTACAGATTTCCCAACAGGTAATAAAAAGCAATAAATGACATTTCAGCTGGAGAGATAGCCAAAGGAGGAAAAATAATCTGATCTGTTGGGATATATTTCCTAAAATACTAAAACGAAATTAAGCTAAAGAAAATCTATTTATAGTATTCACTGTTCTTTATGTTATTAAATATACTGTGAATTTGGGTGAGGTATGCTTGACAGAAAAGGTTAGTGCCTTTAATTCTTTGGTTTTGTTATTTAAAGAGCCTATTTAGAGGTCCACACCTTGATCATCCTTAGGTGTATAAACTCGATCAAATTTGAAATTTTTCCTCGCGGAGCTGCCTGTAAGTATCCCTATATCTCCATCCTTAGCTGCAGTAAAATCTACAACTGTTGCATACCCAGCTGACGCCTCCCCCTTACTTAATGGACGGCACCTACAGAACACTCTAATGTTTCCTGAAAATTATAATTATAAAAGCAAGCTTGGGTCAGTTCACTCTACAATTCAAATATGAAATGTAGAATGTAAAAGTTTTAAACATCAAAACATGCCTTTTGCTTCCTCTAGCTGGTTATGCAGCTTTCTCCTCACTGCCTGCTCTTCATTGAACTTCAATTTTAAATCTTCACACTGTGCAACTGCAGTTCAGATAATTATTACGTATAGAGGTTTTTACAAAAAAATTAGTTGCTTCATAATGCATACTCACCCAATGCTTGAACTGCAAATATCATCTTGTTTAATTGTGGAATTGAATCAGCACACTCATGAGCCTTATTAGAGAGATGAGAATGCTCTTCCTTCATGGTCTGCAATGGATCAGTGGATATGGCAAAGCCCCTTTGATGTTTGAGCAGATGTCAAGAAGATTTATACAATTTGTGGACCAAAAAAATATAGTTTACCTTTATTTTTCTCTCCAACTCGTTGATTGAAGCAATCCAAAATCTCTTATCACATTTATATTTAGTAGAAACATCCTTCAGTTTTGCAGTTTGTCTTTCCAAGGTTTGATCTGTATCAACATTAGGCATGGTTAGAAGAGTTTCAGTTTTCTAGCAAAAAGAATGGCTCTTACATTTTCATAGGTTCTTTTTTAATCCCATTAGCAATCTCCAGTCCCTCAATTGTCCTTCCACGTCAAGACATTCAGCTAAACCTCTCCTTACCTAAATACGTATTTTGGAAGAACTTGTTGTCAAGTTGCATCCTGACCTTCTCTAGTTGCTCATTTGTAGCTGTTAATGACATCCAAGCCTCATAGCATTCATCTGTCTTCAGCTGGCACAGATTCTTCAGCTCTTGTATCTTCTTTTCATACTTTGCTGTAAATTTCATCCTCATATGTTTCTTCTGCAAACCACATGAATATAAAATAAATGATTATGAGAAAATCTTTTACACTTCAAGGTCTCAATCTAAAGGTGTTAGTGTAACCTGAGGTGATGAAATTTCCATTTCAGCAGCGCAATTGTTGCATACTAAATTATCGCATTTCACTTGAGATGCTTTATCTACTTCAGAAGATAACAAAATAAGCCAACCAGGAAGACTCTCTGGGAAATATTCATAAATATAGCAAACTAACAAGAAGGAAGGAAGATACCAGGTAATTCTGTTGCCCGTTTTATGCAAATCCCATTAACTATTGGGCTTCCACAAACTCTTTCAAACTTTATAACGATCACCCTGTCCTCTCCCACTGAAACTCTAATATCCACCACTTGTAACGGCTTGTTTGCTCCAACAATAGAGTATATATCAAGTTCAGACAATACCTGACATTTTTGGCACAAAAAAACAGCACTTCATCAAAATCAATGAACCAAACAACTTTATGCATCAAAGTTTATTCAAATTCACTTGCCTTGTCTCCTTGAATGAAAACATCAAAAACTCTCATTCCTTTAGGACCGTTGGTGTTTACTATTTCTGCGAAATGAAGATCAACCAAATAGTCACCCGGGGAAAAATCGTTGAAGCGATAAGTGAAGTTTCCAAAACGTGCTGATTGATAAATCGATGGCATGTCACCGCCATCATTTATGCTTTCACCGGTTCTCAAGACATCCCCTCCTTCGAAAAAGCTATCACCACAAACATCGATTGTGCACGTTCCTTCTTTCTTTACAGTCCCACCTCCAGCATTTAAAAACATTACAGCATTGTCTGGATCAAAACAAAACAGTGAATTCTACATTTAAATTAATTATAAATCTTTTTTGAATTCAACCGTTATCCACATGCAAAAATCCTCACTAAATAGTAATTTAAAAATAAAAACGAGAACAAAACAAAAAGAATTTTGAAGTTTTATCTTCTTCCTTTTTTACAGCAATTAACTGACAATTTTAGCAAATTGATATTAAAAAAAATTCTAAAGATCTAGAGATTTTGGTTTCGCTTATGAACTAACATTTTCTTCATTGCAGCCAAACAGAATCAGAAGACATAAATGAACATTAAACTCGGACTAAGGTACATAAAGAAACAAGAATTGACGAAAAGGAGAATGAATGTAAATTAGAAAAAGAAAATAACCTGTGTTTTGGGAGCTTATGTAACCAGATTTAATCAATCTTGAACCCGAAAGGCACAGTGCCGAATCGAATTCATCTTCGTGTACATTTTCGTATTCAGTATTCATGTTACTTTTGGGATTTTCTTCGTAGTTTGAGAAACTGCAAGGCCAAGAATTTGGGCCTAGGAATTTGGAGTGTTCGAGATAAGAGTTAGGGAATTGAGATTCCGCCATGACGAAGACCGGAGCGAAAAAGGAGAGGGAACTCGCAGTGTCGCAGAGGAGCTGTTTTTTGAATCTTGCTTTGTTTCTTTTTCTCTGCTTTTGACTTGTGCTGACTACTATAAGTTGTAAGAGATATCATTGCCTTAATTGCTTCGAAATTTAAATTTGCTAAACGGCATTTGAATTTTAACTTTATAGACCGTTACCCTTTCACTTGAGGCCTTGAGGCTCCCGGTGGGTCATATTGTGGGCTGGCTCCTGACATATTCTCCGATCGATGGGTGGTCCACAATGACTATCCTATATCCATTTTTCTTGGTTAAACTCTTGCTTCCAACTTGATCCAGCCCAAGAAAGCAAAACTCAAACTCAAACCAAAATCTTTTAAAAAATATTTTATACAAATGTAACGGATTTCATATTAATAAAAAATAAATAAATTTTAAATTTATAAATAAAAACTTACTTTCACTTAACATATATATTTTTTAGATTGAATACGTGAACTGAAAAACTGTAAACTCGTGATAAATAATATCAAAACCAATCCAATTTTTCATTAACATGAAATCTTTTATGAAAAATATTAAAATCGAAATAGATCCAAATCAAGATACAATCTCTCTCTTTTATGAGTAAAAGAGATTGGACAATTGAATCAATAAGACAATACAACGAATATGTTACATAATTGAATGAGATTAAATGTCACGAATATATAATGTGAATGTTAAATTTATAAATAAAAACCTACCTTTCCTTAACAAAAGAATGCTTACTTTTCTAAAGAAGTATGTTATTATGTCATGAAGCCACCAATATACATATGAAAGGGTTCATATTGGTCAAGGAGAATGTACAAGACAAATTAACGAAACGTACAAGACCAGGAACTCGGGCCCGACTGTGATTTCCATGATAGTAAGAACTTCAGACTTCAAATGGGTGCCTTACTGCCTCTGGTTGAAATGTGCAAGTTTTCATAGTTCCTGATCACGAGTTGCCACAGGCACCTACGCAGTCAGTCATCTCACAAGGTAAAGGTCTTCCTGGAGTTTAAAAACTCACCGGAGTTTAAATCCTATATTCCAAATGCATGCCCGAACCATCTAAGAAATCTTATACAACACCACGTGTTCTAATTACTACCCTACACAAATGCTGAACGGCCTCAATCATCTTCATATTTTTTCCCTTCTTTTGGTTATAAAGTCAATATCAGATGTTAACGTCTAAAGTAAATCTTGCCCCTTGCATCATCCTGGATAATGTTGTTAAGGCTATCAGGAAAGTCAACAGGCCACAAGACCGCATCACTTTCCCTGAGAACCATCCTTGAAAGATGATCAGCTGCTTTATTAGTTTCCCGCCATGAATGAGTAACCCTATAATTGTCAAACATAGTTAGAAGCTTCCAGATTTGCTTCAAACAGCGACTACACTTTGCACCATGAAACTGCTCTCGGTTAATGGTTCTCACAACGCTCATTGAATCAGATTCAACCCATATTACTTTAATACCTAAACCTGAAGCAAGAACAAGACCCCTCCAAATTGCCCATAGTTCAACCAAGAAAATATCATCTTGAGGAGCTTTAGAGACAAAAGCACATAATGGATCACCCTTATAATCGCGAAGCAAACCACCAAAACCTGCATTTTCTGGAACTACGGATCCATCTGTGTTTAATTTTATGCATCCTATCTCTGGCTTCTTCCATCTACACCATGTAATTGAGCTGGTGACAGGATTTAGAAGGCTTTCAAAGTTCAGGTTTCTGAGTAAAACAACCCTCCCAGCTTTCTTTGGCACTGAAGATAACTTACAAGT
This sequence comes from Theobroma cacao, assembly GCF_053813885.1. Lineage (NCBI taxonomy): Eukaryota > Viridiplantae > Streptophyta > Magnoliopsida > Malvales > Malvaceae > Theobroma > Theobroma cacao. Next base: position 3,525,718 of record NC_142646.1, on the reverse strand, counting down.
GGCCCTCAATGCCAGTGCATCTGCTCTGAGCTCATCTTCCTTGGTTTTGTGTTTCTTCCCTTGAAGGTGTTTCTTTAAACATTTTTCACTTGAAGCACTTATCAGACAAAGTACACAGCTCCATTCCTTTTGAACTCTCTTTGGATGGGTTAACCAAGTAGAATTCACCTCTTTATTGTCAGAACTGCGATCAAAATTTCCCTGGCATAGAGAAACACAGAAAGTAAATGGAATTCCATATGAACTCATGACAACCTGATTTAATCAAAATCAAGCAAAAGTCACTGACAAACAAACTATGAAACTCCTATGAATTAAAGAAGGAAGTTGATAAGGACTGGGAAAGACTCCTTTGCATCCTTTTCCCAATTCAGTAATTTATTAGCACATTTTTTCATAGAACTTCCCTTCGCAGATGCCCAGTGTTGTGATTTGTTGAGCTTATGATCTATCCTAAAATTATCAATGTATAAACCTACCTCGCCATTGATAATTAGTTCCTCCAATTTTGGCCCATTCTTGAGTCTGTTTGTATCAGCATCATCAAGGATGCCATTCTGTGCTTCGGATACAATGTCCTTCTTCTTCGGGAAGAACAGGATGTTCCATATTTTCTCACTAAAATAAGGTCTGATTAAATGCTTGAAGACATAAGAAGCACCACCAAAGTAAGGTGTGACCAGCAATATGGTGGCAACACCCTTTGCACAGGGCCAAAAGGGAAACCTGCCATGATAAAAACAAAACCCAAGCACAAAATTCACTGAGAAAATTCTAGCAAACACGAAGACCAACATATGCAAACATAGACGCTAGTGGCAGGTTTCAACTATTACTTGTTCCATCAAATTATATAATAAGCTAATAAATTTCCAAGTTGAACTAAAAAAACAAGCCAAAACATGATTAAACAATGTAAACTATCAATCGCAACTCTAAAAGCCCAAATTACCAATTCAAAAACTTCCCAAGCGTCAGCTCCACCATTGTTATCAAAGCAAAGAGAACCCAGTATGTCAGACATTGCTGATTTTTGAAGGAGGAATTATTCTCTACCGTCCGAATTGAAACATATCTGCGATTTAAACAGGAAAAAAAAAAGAAGAAAAATCATCTGCACAGACGCTAAATCCCACTCGATATAGAAATCAAACCCGCATTCAGGATATCAAGATGTAATGAGAAAAATCAAGACGATAGCTACTCACAAGGGATAAATTAAAGCGTATGAAGGCCTGCAGATCGATACAAATTTAATAAAGCCTCGGTTAGAGAATCTGAGGCAAATACTTAATAAGCTTTGAAGAAAGCTTAAATTAGAAAAGTAATCAAATCTAGCATCTTATCGCATTACAGAAAGTTTAAAGACAATAAAAAATTGATAAAGAGAAAACAGAGAAAAAGAGAAGAAAAAAATAATTGCGTACCAACAGAGCACAGTTAAGATACTTGCTAAGAGCTCGAGAAAAACTTTGCAAATACCCATTTGTTCAACTTCTGTTCTGGATGTTCTCTTTCGCTCCTTTTCAGCATTTTGAAGGGGAAGAGTCTAAGAAATTTCCTTTTACTGACATTTTTTGGAGTGGGTTTTTCGGTTAACGAGAGAACAGAGTTGGGGAAAACTGGTAGTCGATTATGGTCAAACCAAATTAAAATATAGTATCGGGTTTAGTGGAAAAGTATTACCCGCCGAAGTGAAGACCAATCGTCAATCGAATTAGCTGCGGCGATGCTGAGTTCAAGCGATCTCATTTGAGTCGCATGGTATCAGACAGATATTCAGATATATCAAATACTTTAGTTGAAGCATTGTCCAAAGCATGTTTGCTCGCAAAGACGAACACTGTGGTAATTTTTAATTTTTATGGTCGTTTCTTAAGGAAAGGGAAAGTGCACCGTAAGAAGATGTACTCTCCTCCTTTCGAATACGGGAAGATAAATCAGTATTTAACTTTTTAAAGAAGGAAATAAAAATTGGATAATTAGTTACCGCAACCTGATTAAAATGTCCAAAAATGCTTAACAAAAAGAGGACGTAAGTTGTACAGCAAACTTTAATTAAAGCATGTTCTTGCTTATTTCTTTGAATTAACGCTTTTATCCAATATTATACGCCATTTTTTTTTCTTTAAATTAGAGACTTTGCTTGTTGAACAAGGAAGCATTCTCCATGATAATGATTACTGACTAAACTAAGGCCTTTGAAGGTGTACATGTATAATACTAATACAATTTTTAGCTTAAGCTCGTTATTACGAGTAGTGATCAAAAAAAGGTTTCAGCTAACCTTGCTAACAACTCATAAAATCATAAACCATCGCAGTAAGATTAGTGCACAAACCCAAAAGAAAACAGAAGGTATAAAGCTTCATCAAGGAAAAGTGCAGAATATGAGATAAGCCAGGATGTGAACTTTTTGGATGGAAAGTCTCCCGGAATTGGTTGTTCTGTAAGACATTTACTAATAAATGGTGCCAAGTTCCACCAGCAAATTCATGCCGTGCACCAATAACAGGACACCCTATGCAAACTACTTGTTGACTAGAGAGATGTTCAGCGTCAAGCAGCACCCAATGCAGCACCAGAGCTCCTGCGGCATTCCTGCAGCATATCCATGTAGAATTGGCATTTGCTGATATCACTTCCATAGCTGCTCAGACACTGCAAACAAAACAAGAAGCATTAGTCTGGTGAGCAGAATTAAAATGCACAACAACCAGCAACTTTGCTCTCCACATGCAGGATCATCACTCGAAACCAAGGACTATTAGATGAAAAACACAAGGGATGAAAATATTCATACATCACTCAGAGCTTTGGATTGACCGTCACAAGCATCAGAGTTTGCAAGACTGTTCATGTTGGGTGCAGGAGCAGCAGCAGCTGGTTCTGATGAAGCAACAGTCTCGTGTTTGACGACCCAGGGGCCAAAAATGGAATCAACAGCCCTGTGAGCTATGGCAATGCCAGTACCCCATGCCAACCCTACACATAGACAAAGAAGAAAAATAAAAACAGTCCATTGCATGTCAATAGCCTATAAAAAAATTACTAATACTAACAAAAAATAGCTTTTGACTAACCATCTGCAATAGTAGCACCAATTCCTCCTGCCACAGATCCACTTCCACTAAGCCCAGGTGCTGGTGGAGGGGCAGAAGCAGCTGCAACAAACAATAACCAATTTATTTAACCAAAGTAAAATAAACATCACTTCATAAAAAACACTATAAAAACAATATTTCAAAAAAATTCACCTGAAATACCAAATTCTAAGAAAATTAAAATGGAACATTCAATGCTCTACTAATATGCCATCTCTTCACTCCTGTTCTTATTGAATTTCCTTAATAAATAATTAATTAGTGAGAGAAATAAGTATTACGGATGAAGTTACTTATTGAGTGCAGTCCTCGTTATATGGAAAAGATATTAGATCAATAAAATAAAAATTACCAGGCTGCGGAGGAGGATTACGCGATGGCGCAGAGGCAGCAGGGCGTGGAGCTGACCTTCCTGCAAAATTAAAATTTCTGCTTAACATCACCGTTTGTGTCAATTATAGTGCTAAAACTACTGGAAAAAGGAGGAATGAAGCAAACAATAAGTCACAAATCAAATGAAAAATGCAATGTGCGTCCAATGTCCGCAAAAATTGATTCTCTTAAAGAATATTACCAAAATTTCACAACCGCTAATGCATAACAACGGGTACAAATCACCCCAGCATACGGCTCTCCCTGCACATTTTGAATCCCCCTTCCTCCAAATGAACACAAAAACAACAAAAATATGAAGCTAAAAGCAGAACTTAGCCTAAACCAAACAAAATACCTATCTCTTATTTTTTATATCATGACAATACTTACTTAATCAAATAAATTTGTCAGAGAAAACTCCTAAACGAAGAGATGGAATAATAAGAAGCGATTATTCATAAAAAATAGGGACTCTTAAATGTATATGCACGGAGATTATAGCAGAAATCATAATAATACAATAAAAATTTCCAATTTTTTTTCCTAAAACGCAAAACTAATGGATCGCTTAAAAAAAAAAACATCGTGAGGAGAAACTAAACGGGAATAAAAAAACTATGGCTAAGACCGAGTCATATTCGGGTCGAGTTCTCACCTGCAGAATTTCGGCGAGGCATTGTTTCGAAGGTGGTAATTAGAAGAATTTGAATAGGAAGAGCTTAAACACTAATAGAGGAAGATGGTTTTGCAGGCATAAAATTGTACGCTGGATTGAGGTTACGAAAATTTGAAGGGAGCACATATATAGGCTGCTGTGGTGTTGTTGCTTGCCCAATAAGTTGCGTTTTCCTGGCCCGTTTCTGACCAATTTCTAGGACTCGCACCTTCTTCTCGAATGTTCTACTTTACTGAGCTGTTATTGATCCGCTGGTAATTTAGACCTGTTCATGGGTCAAAAACATAAGCCCATAATCGCTTTCGAGTCAGATTCGGCTTAACCCAAAATCATTTTAATAGAATTTCGGTTCATGGCGCATACATGCATTTTTTAATTAAATTATATAATCAATTTCTATATTTTAAAAAAATATGAATTTAATTTTTTAAAATAATTTATGTAAATCAAAATTTTGTATTTTTTCAACTAAAACTAATACCATCAAATTTATATAATTAAATATGTTAAGGTGATATTTTAATTGAATTAACATGATATTGATTATATATTAACGTGACACTTATTGACATGACAAAAAAACTAATGTGAATATTAATTGACAAAACCTTCAAATTTTAACCTAAAACACTCTAATCCTAATTAAATGAAATTAACAAAACAATGAGAGAATACAAAAAAAAAAATGCCCTAGCAACCGAATTAGAATTGAGTCATTTGACTCATCTCATAAAATTCTAGAATTTGATGTTTCAATCTCTTTTCTAATATTGTAAGACTATCTCATTGACAAAACCCAATATTTAATGTTTCTTTTTTATTATTTAATAAAGAAGATTGAGCTTTACTTGAGATTGGGTAAAGAAGTAAAGAAAAATATTGCATTATTCTAACCTCTCCATGGCTGATGTTTACTGGGTTTTGATTATTCGTGATATTATGGTTGTTTGGATTTCTTCCATTATGCTTGTGCACTCAGTATTTTGGAATCATGGCTATCGTTGTGATTAGTTGCAATGCTGGTATTTTTTTTTCTTTCTGTTGTGTTGGGCCTCTAGTTGTCTTTTACAGATTTCCTGGTTGTGTTTATGGTCCTCTTTTTTTTTTTTTTCTCTTTTAATATTGTATTAATTTCATTTAATTTAAGATTAAGGTGTACAAATAGTCAACGCTATATCAACTTGGTTAAAATACCACTTTCATATATTGAAAATTTAATGATGTTAGGTTTGGACTAAAATTAATAAATTGAAAAGGTATAAAGATTTAATTTAAAAAAATTATATAAAGATTAAATTTACATTTCTTAGATAGTACACTGATTAATTGTATAATTTTTTTTTTCTTTTGTACAAGCAATTTCATTTCTATTCTTTGTGTGTATCCTTATACCAATTATCCTCTTTCAATATTGTACTTACGAGCAAATTTCACCTTGTAAAAAGTATCTTTGCTATGTCTTGCAAGAGAAAAAAAACATTAAAAGGTAGAATTTAGAAATTGTGGCCGATCTTTGAAATATATAAAAATTAAATCTTAATCTTGAAATATTGTTGAAAACGTTATTTTTGAACCATCAAAAAGGCATTTGATCACAATAGATTAAATTCCTTAACTTGTTAAGTAAAGAGAGAAAATCTATGTACTTATAAAGAAGATTTGACCTTTTATAAATTTTTTGTATATTTTCCTTTTACTTTTTACTCTTTAAATTTGTACATTTTATTTTAAAAAATTTTTGAAAGTTTGTTTACAACTTACTTGTCGATTTGTGTATCAAATTACTTTTGACATTTTTTACGGTGAAAATAAATTTAAAAAATTTATATTCAAATTTACCTTCATTAAAAATTAAATTTGTTAAATTCATTTTAAATTCAATTCACCCTCCTTATGATATTCCTAAGTTATTATTGAGTTAATATTTCTATCATTATTATTTAATTATATTTAATTATAAAAGGTACTACTATTTATTTATTTTACAATTAAAGCTTTGTAAAATAAAACCTCTCTTTGGTCTGTGTATATATATACTAAATAAACTCTAGATGTTATACAAGACATTTTATAAAGAGGAAAATGGCAAACAATTGAATTGCGTGTTTGGTACGACAACACTTCTGCTCCAAAATAATACACTCATGAACGGACCATCGTTTCCGCCCGTAGCCAAACAGAGCCAGTAGTTTCAAAATCCTTCACTGGCTACTCCCTTCTCTTCTCTTCTCCTGTCAACTTTTCTTCCTTACAATGTCGTTCCCCGCCACGTCGTCGTTCCGTTCCGTTCCCTCTCATTGCCCAACCTACTCCCTCCTCAACTCCAATTCAGCTAAGCTTCACTATCTCATCTCAATGTCACTGCCTCAAAACCGTTCTCCATTCCCCCGGAATCTCAATCTCAATCTCACCCATAGTATCACCAAAGTTCCACGCAATAACTCCCCCATCATCCGCCCTAATCTCATAGTTCGCGCCTCAAGCAAAACGCCGAACCCCGCATCCGACGCCAAACTAATCACAATCAGCTCCGCGGTGACTGTCGCATTAGCCGTTGCTAATCGCGTTCTCTACAAGCTCGCACTCGTTCCCATGAAAGAATACCCTTTCTTTTTAGCTCAACTTACCACTTTCGGGTAAACCTTTTTCCTATTATTTTCTACTTCAATTTATTTTTAATTTCTTCTAGTAGAAAAAAAGTTAAAATTAATTTGAAAAATGTAGGTACGTGGTGATTTATTTTTCGATTCTGTTTGTCCGATACCGGGCGGGGATTGTGACTAATGAAATGTTAGGTTTGCCTAAATCACGATTCATAGCCATTGGTGTTCTAGAAGCTCTTGGAGTCGCCAGTGGAATGGCTTCCGCAGGTGCAAACTTTTTGAACCGTTGATTAGAATTTTAGATCTGTGAATTTAAAATGTTAATTGCAAAAGAGTTGCTCAAGAATTCATTTTTATGAATTGAGATACAAAAAAATGCAACGCTATAATGTTTTGTTTTGAAGACTTTTGCTTTTGGCTAATTTATTCATTTACCGTTTATTTATATTGTAATTTCTACAGCAATGCTTCCAGGACCAGCCATTCCGATATTGAATCAGGTTTTATTTCCCATCCTTTTTTCCCGTGATAGAATATGCCTGCCATAAATCTACTTGTTTGGAAATGTAAATGATTATGCAAAAGAATTTCCCTTATTGAATTTAAGATTAAACATTTAACTTATGTGATGTTTAACAATATAATTTATTCTAGGAAAAAGGAATTGAAATTGCAATTTTATTATTTTGTAGACCTTTTTAGTGTGGCAGCTAGCGTTTTCAATGATTCTATTGGGGAGGAGGTATTTGATTTACCAAATCGCTGGCTGCTTGCTTGTAGCAATAGGTGTAGTGGTGGCTGTTGCAAGGTATGTTATCTTTTCTACTTTGTTGCTAAGAACCCTAGCTGTGGGTTTGTTTAAGTATTTCAATCTCATGTAGGTTGCCACAATGCAAAGTGACAGAAGAGCTTCTAGTATAAAGCCCGTAAGAGGCACTGCCAGTAACTATTTGGCCATGATTAGCTTAAGATTGAAAAATAATATTTATTTCTTTAATTTCTTTTTCTTTATTTGAAATAGTGTGCATACATTTTTATTGAGCAGAAATTAACCTACTAATGGACACTTGTTTTGTTATTGTGATATTGTTGACACAAAAATTTCCCTAATACCTTAAGCTACTGAAAAGGAGATGACTGTACAAATCTTCCAATCAGCATAATTGGTTTTATTGCACTTTAGCACAGCAGCTCAAAATGCCTGAGGTGAACCTCAAGATTTTGATTTTGGAAAAAAGTAAATCTTTGTTACTTGTAGGAGCCATTATCTGACTTGGCTGCCAAACACAAGTGAAAAGGTTCACTTCTTAAATTAGAGCACTTTCTGTGAAAGTGCTGAAGGTTAGGAAAGTAACCCAATTCTGTTAGGGCACTGCTTCATCAAGACTATCCAGAAATGTAGCTGAATCAATACTATTATTCTTGTCATATTGAGGATTTGAGTTCCCCTTATAGACATTTATGATTTATTATGGCTACTTGCATAAGGGTAAGATCTGATGGTAGTTTGAATCTTTTGTAATTGTAGTGGTTCTGATACTGACCAGATGCTATCTGGAGTTGAGCTTATGTGGCCAGGAGTGATGATAGCATCAGCAGCTTTTCAAGCTGGTGCATCTATTATTAAGGTTAAAGCAATTCCTATCTTTCATAATGTCTAATGGAATTGTATAAGCAAACGGTCAACAACATTTTTATCTGTCTTCAAACAGGAATTTGTTTTTATTGATGCTGCAAAGCGACTCAAGGTATGCCCTTTCTGTCACTAGCTTTCCATATTAGCTTGGCTTGTTTATTTTCTCATTTGTGCTCAAACTTTACCATCAATTCATGTGCAGGGGAAGTCACTTGATATATTTGTTGTCAATTCTTTTGGATCTGGATTTCAGGTATGTTTCATGTAGTGCTATAAAATCTTGTGTTTATTTTATAGTCTTATAGATGCATGCTGTATGGTCCTTCAATTATTCAAATAATTGAACCAATCTTGCTCAAATACCATCTTAGAAATCTTTTTGATGGGGCCACTCTAATGGGACAACAATGGATTTATTTTCTGCCTTATCTAAGTTTGATAGGGTGATTTTAATGTTTCTATTAATTTTTCCATGTTTACAGTAACTTACCATGAAAGATAACCAAGCACTATTCATGCTCTTCCCTTCTATAAACTAAAAATGGAAATTGAAAGGTAAAAGTATTCCCACCCGGAAAAAGTTCATGTAGTGTAGATCTTAGATAGTTCAAAAACCCAGAGCAATTCTGAGCCTGATTCAACTGCTCTATGCATCAAGTTTAGTGATAATAGATGTTCATTACTTAAAAAATGGTTCTCAAATCTAACAGATATCTTATATTTTAAGCTGTTGCAATCTTCATCAGGTATCTTTAACATTTTGTAATTTTAATTTATGCTTGTTGCCCATGGGACCTTAATACTGGATTTTAACATGTTTTATGTTGAATTTTGATGTTTCCTTGGACTGGTAGGCTCTCTTTGTGCTTCTTTTGCTGCCTTTTCTGTCAAATTTGAAAGGCATACCATTTTCAGAACTTCCTTCATATTTAAAAAGTGGGGCTGCATGCTTTCTGAAAACTGGAGCTGGTACATCAGGCAAGTTCTTACATTTTAGTTAATGCAATGATGGATGTATTGCTTTTCTTTTTTTTTTAAAACCCTATTCCTGTAGATTTTTTGGTAAGATATAAAACCTTCTGAACTCGGCACTATAGGATTTGGATTGTGAATAAGCAGCTTGATCAGCATGTAAATTGTAAATTTGAGCAGTAATTAGCCCTTCGCACCACAAAGTTACCATCTAGCTCCATCTTTTATGTATTTCAGCCTTAGTTATTGAATCAAAATCTAGTATTTCACCAATTTCCATCCTATCTGCTTTCACTGTAAGTGCCCCAGTATTGGACTTGACAATAGCTAAGGCAATTCACTTAAGTTGAAGTGATATAAACATCTCTATTGGTCCATAAAATTTCAGGACTTGAATAATATGTTTTTCCGCAAACTTTTTTCATTCAAGATGTAGTTCTCTTCATTGCTAGACTCTAGGTTTCTTTGAACTATGCACATAAAAATAGGAAGAATTTTTAGCCAGTGGCTCTGTATTGGAACTCCCGTTAATGTTATAAAATGATTGATATCCCTGTTCAAGGTTTTGGGCATTCATGCTGCGAACACTTTCATTTGTCAATCAATTTCCTTCTAGTAACTTAGATTCACCATAAAATTTGGTTATAACAAGTTGCATTTGGCACTCCAGGTTGTGAGGGTGCTCCACTGCTGCCACTACTTTACATAGTTACCAACATGGTTTTCAACATATCGGTGCTCAATCTATTGAAAATATCCTCAGCCGTTGTCTCTTCACTCGCTGTAACATTGTCAGGTCAACTCTCTCCTCTCTCTCTCACATGTCACATTAATGGAACTATTACATGCTTGCATGCATAGTCATAACATGTACCTTGCTGAACGTGTATTTTGTACCATGTAAACAAATCAATTTTATGCCATTTTAAATGCATTTTACTAATGAATCCCTTTTCTGGTTCACTTTGCAGTGCCTATTTCGATTTACATTCTCTCCCTTCCTTTGCCTTATCTCCCCGAGGGTGCAAGCTTAAGCCCCTTCTTCCTGTTTGGTACCTTAATACTTGTGTCAGGTCTTGTTCTATACAACATAGCCCAACCTGTGATGGAAGACTCAAAAAGAGCTTGATCTTACAACTAAATAAGAAGGGCATCAGAGATCTCAACGTCACACTGGTTCCATCGTATATACTATGTTTCATCATGTTAAACGTTATAAACTTATCGACCATTTTTCACCATCGAGGGGCAGACAGTCTTCTGGAAAGTGAAAGTGCCAAGTCATTGTAACGTATGATCTCGTTCATACACCTTGGTATCCCACGGCCTTGAGGCCTTGCATCGTTTGTATAATTACTTTAGCGTACAATAATGATTCTTTTCTCCTTGAGGATGCTGGCATGAGTTAGATTAAAATAATCGTATTACCTGAAACCGAGAGCCTCTTTCTATTAACCATTGCAATTATTCTCTCTTCTACAGCTTCCAATCCTCATACACTCTTGACTCTCTCTTGGTAAGATTCATTAAACTGATCAGCTAGAGAACAAAAATTTCCTTTCCATCATATGTTAATGTTGAATAAATAAGAGGTACACTAAACAAAAGATGGCGCCAGGGGCGAAAAGTACAAGTTCAAAGGGCAGTAACAGATGATTTTAGTACTGAACATTAAAATCATATTCCTATCCTGTGTTTCGATCTAACTGATTGACAGCTACTGGAATAAGAAAAAATAACAACTCAATAAGATGCACCGTACAAACCATAAATTTAGAAAATGCTCTCAACAGAAAACTTGAATACAAAATTGCCTGGCTGACTTCAAATTCCATTCCCCATGTACATATGGTTTGTTGCCATTTAATGTTTCCTCTGCAAGCATACAAAAGATGTCAGCCTCTATGTCATATAAGTCTTGGCCATATTTGATTTGTTAATGGTAAATGCAAGACGGCAAAAAGTTTTAGAAAACAATAGTGATATAATTTGATTGGTAAACTAAATATGTTTCTGAATCTTAACATGTCATGTCCTATCTAAAAATGAGATCAATGAGGATTATCCCACTTGCTTCGCTCCATATAGGAGGTGCCTCATGCCAACCCTCAAAACAGCAGCCATTAGGCTATAATAAGATCTCATAGACAATAAGCTAAATGCTATCATTGTGATCAGAACTATAAAATTACATGTGTAGCTTAAACCCCAACATAAGACTGAAGAATAACCACACAAAAAAAAAAAAAAAAAAACTATCTCGGGTGCTATGCAGATGGATACAATTTAGCCATGGTAACAGCTAAGGAAATTTAGGGTAATGAAAAGATGACAAACCATAACATTCAACAACATACCTTGCGCTTTTTGAGCTTCCACATTCCACCGTTACTGTTACTAAAGCTTGTTGGTTGATCACCAGCAACATCCCCCAATGGTAAAGTTTTGATTTCATCATAGAAACTGTCCGTCAGACCAAGCAACCTGATACAAACAAGGAATAAACAGTCAAACCAAGGGAATTGTATAAACCACTAGATGCTTAGCATGAAAGATAATTCACCAAATTTTGCAAACTGATAGACACTGGGAGAAAATATGCATACCCATTTCTTGACTTCTTTAAGTGTTTCTCTATCTTTTTGTCCTTCCTTGCAACTGGAGCACGTGTGAAAAGTTCTTCCTCTTGCTGTGCACGCCTTTCCATTTTTGCCATATATCTAGAGAGTTCTCTACTTTCAGTTCCAATAATTTCTCTAACCTGCAATAATTAGCAAAAAAAATATCAGCTGAATTCATAGGTGAACTTTGAAACCAAGTAATGATACAAAAACAGTCTACCAACGGACCTCTTCAGGTCTTCCTTCTAAATCATCCATCATTTCCCTAATATATGCACTCTGAGAAGCTTTCCGCAAAGCTTCCTTTTCTCTTCTTAAAGCATTTCTCTCCTCTCTTGACATCTTATGATCCTCTTCCACAGCTGCAGGGGCAAATTTGGGCGGTTTATAAACACCAGCACCATCCTACAATGCACATGCACAGACTTTAAAAACAAAACAAAACCGCGATTTTAGGAAAATAGTTGGTGAAATTTTTAGCAAGACTAACCTCTGACATCATATCTGTCTTGCTAATAAGCATATCCGGGTTCGGCCGATAATTCAATGGATCCTCAGTCCTCTGAGGTTCATCTGATTTCTCATTTGACAATTCTTGTTGTGTTGCACTCCCACTAACCCTTGTAAGCTTTTGAATTTGGTATTGAAGTTTTTTGTCAATTGGCCTAATCTGTTAACAACCAAAAAAAGAAAAAGAAAAAGAAAAAGAAACAATTATCCTCACCACTACTTGAAATCAGTCAATTACTAAATAACAAGGAGAAACAAAGACCCTACAAACCTTTTCCAGAAACAACCTAATCTCAACAAGGCTCCTAACAACGGGATGTCCCTCAATTGAATACCCCTTTGCCTTGCGAAGTAAATAATAGACAAGTGATTGACAATAGTTTAGAAGCAACAAATGCTTGGCTTCCAGATAACTTATCCCATCCGCAGTAGGCAAGTTATTAGCTTTCACCTATCACCCAAATCAAAGGAGAATACTGATTTAAACAAAATAAAACTAAAAAAAGTAATACGAAATTGTGACGGACGAGTTGCCCAAGCTTCCTACCTTAGCGGTTAAAGCTCGTACTTTGGTAGTCACGACATCTAACCCTGCCTTCATTTCTTTCAACACTGCAGCCAACTGATTAGCTTCTCTGAAACAAAAACAAATAAACAAAATTATACACGATAATTCGGATGGCAAAGCTAAATGAAAAAATTGGTCAAACATTACTTACTTTTTTAATCTTTCACTTCCTTTTGTGTTATTAGTCTCTTCCATGGCTTATCAATCAATATTCACCGGTAATTTACGAAGCACGAACGCTCCGCGCCGGTACCCACTCCCAGGGCAGAGGATACGAAAGAGGAGGGTAAGTTGGCTGGGGCTGGGTGTTAAAGGAGAGAAGGGTACTCGGGTCTCTACGAAAATAAGGTACTTACACTGGGTCTAGTGTGAAAGCTTATCGGCCCATCACTAGTATTTGGTTTTAATTAATTGCTTTAAACATCTGATTTGGGCCTTAGGCCTTTTTTGTACCAAAAGAGCCCCGACTTCAAGACCATTCGGCCCATTTACAAATAATTCAATTACCTTAACTAGTACTACTCAAATTTGTGGTTAATTGACTTTAATCTCGCGATTAGTTACAAGATTTTACAATAATTCATGATTAGATTTCAATATTACCAGGATCATGCCATGAATATGATTTTGTCTTCAATGGCATGAGCGTGAAGTTATTTGTGCATGACCTGTACTAAATTCTCCATCAATATGTTCATGCAAAGTCGTAATAACATTCTCATTTAAAACTGGTTGCGTCCATGACCATTTCTTTTCCTATATATATCTCCAAACTCTTCACCTCTTTCGTCAAACAATTAGCAAGTGAACAGATACAGAAATACTTCTTTTTTTCCAATACCCAAGCAAGCAAAGCAACCATGTCGGCGAGAACTAAGCGGATACAAAAGGAGTGGGCAAATGTTCAAAAGGATAAGGAGATAAACAATATGTGCAGTGTTGGTCTAGTTGGGAACAACCTTGACGAGTGGCAAGCCACGATCTTTGGCCAACCTGGTACTCCTTACGAAGGGGGTTTATTCAATTTATCCATTGTCTTGCCAAGCAATTACCCATTTGCACCACCCAAGGTTACCTTCAAAACTAAGATTTATCACCCCAACATTAATGAACAGGGTAGCATTTGTCTTGATATTCTTAAATTCAAAGATAAGTGGACTCCGGCATATGAAGTAAGGGCTGTGATTATAGCAATATGCTCGCTGATGAATGATCCAAACCCAGATGATCCGCTCGTGCCTAAGATTGGTGCTGAGTACAAGAATAACCGGTCCAGCTTCGAGGCTACTGCTCGCCAATGGACAATGCAGTTTGCTCTACCTTAGAATTGGTAGAGGACCATCAACGTAATGAACACCGTAAAATAAGCAATTTGCATAAAGCTTTTAAAGAATAATATGTATTTTATGTTTATTGCGGAAGTTTTTATGAATGAAAAAATATTTTAACTTTTATGCATACTTTCAAATATTATATAAATTCGTCTATTCATTGTGGGTTATCCTCTTGACAATAAAAATATTTTAGTTAGATTATTTATTTATTTTTGTTAAAAGCTCATTTAATATAAATTAATAATAATCAAGTTTAATAAAATCGAGCTTCATTAATTTGGTTATTTTTTTAATTAATTTGAACTTAAAAAATAAAATTTAATCAAACTTGAATTTTAAGATTTTTAATTGAGTTGAATTCAAGTTATACCAACTCAATTCTGTTTGATGATATCTTTAATATTGATAAAAATATATCATTAAATTAATTACAAAATTACTTATAGCTTTGAATTTGAAGGAAAATATCCATTTGTTTTTCTCATTTTTGCTTTTAAAAATATTTTGTTTTTCCTTTTGTAGGAAAAATAAAAGTTAAAATAATTACAAATGTTAAATACCTTGTTGGACCAATCAGATTCAGCCGCGGAACAAATCCATGTGGCTTAGAGGTCACGCAATCGCTCCTCACAACCAAAAACAGAACGCCGACCCTAACAAAACGCACCGTTGAGGCGTTGACTCTCCCTCACGCTTCTCCCGAGGACACGTTCGTCGTTTAAGAGGGACATCTCATTCACGCTCCTCAAGAAAACCCCCAACAGCCACCTCGTCATGCACCCTTACACCACCGGATCCCACCCTACACTACTCGACAAATCAAATTTAAAAAATAAAAACTGAAACAAAAACAGGGAATACTCAGTCCCTTTTGATCACCGAGCACCTCACGGATCGGATCTTCTTTCATGTCAACACTCTCTCCTCCGATTGCGCCTCGAAGACTCGGTCTCATTGATTCACATAAACTCTCCGATCGCTTTCCATTTTTCAGAAACTCGATTTTTTTAGGGTTTCGTCTCATCTTTTTCTCCTTTTCTTCTTGTTTCCACATAATGTTATTATGTTCAGAGGCTGTTACTGTTGCCGCTGTTTCGTCTTCTTTTTCGAATTGGATAATTTGATCGGATTTTCTACGGTTCAGTAGAATTACAGTTTTGCCACTAGTAAACAAAATGGCGGCTTCTCCTGTCAAGTTTCTCTTTGGATTCTTGATGATTTCCATCACATTGTGGATGGTTTTCATGTAAGTCCCTCCACTTTTCCGTTATTGCATTTAAATTTATTACTGTAAATGTCGACATGCTTCTTTTTGTTTAGTTTATCTGAAATTTTATTTCGATCAGCTTTTTGCTTATGCATTTGGATTTTATTATTCTGTATTTGAATTTCGTGTTTTTGTAGTGGGAAATCCTTTTATCAGTTTAATGCTGCAATTTGTTAGTGCTTCTTGGCGCGTTGTTTCTAATTTTGGAAAATATGGCTCTTTCAGATATGGTTAATTTAGTTACTACGAATGTTTTACTGGCAACTATGATTCATTTCTGCTTCTTTTGAGCAAAATGATTCCAATGAGATATTTATGTACCGCATTTGTTGTTGTCTACAATTTTTTCTTCAATTTCTTAATTAATGCTTGTATTCTGTTAGAACTTTGAAGTGAGGATGCAAGAATGATTGCTAAAATTTCTGTTGTACACTTTTTCTTTTTCCTTTTCAGATTTGCTTCCAGGTTGCTGGCTTGGATTCTAAGCCGGATTGTCGGAGCATCTGTTGGATTCCGTGTTGGTGGGTGGAAATGCTTGAGAGATGTTGTGGTGAAGTTCAATAAGGTGTTTTCTTGTATTTCAATCAGTAGATTCAATTTTCAATGTTTTTTTAAATTAGGTGCTCATAAAACCAAGTTAAACCCTCTGTTAGTTACTAATAAGAGAGTCCTTAAACTGTTGAACAATTTTCTTTCTTTCTGGCATTATACAATTTACTTATTAAGCTATCTTGTTGGCAAGAATGAAAAAGTGAAAAGATTGAAAGCTAGGAGCAATGGAATAGTGGCAGAAAGAAATAATAATTTGTCTTTTCCTCAATGTGATTGGGAAGGAGAGAAAAGTGGATGGAAAGATAAATGATTCTTCCACTTGCTTGGTAGGATGGGAGAAAGAGGGGAGAAAATGAAAAGTAATTCTACTTACATCTGGGTTTTTCGTTATTTTATGATTTAATTATTTACCAAAATTATGTTATTTTCCTTTCAATATAAAGAGGGGGAAGCAGGGTTAAGTAGATGGAATCCTAAAACTTCTCTTTCTGGTTTTCAGTCTGGAAATTCAGTTAGAATTGGAAACATTGGTAGTTATGAATTGGATAGAAAACACTGGTCTCATAGTAAATTCCAGAAAAGTGTTCTTTTCTTTTCTTTCCAGTTTCCTCTTGTTTTTATCATGTCACTTTTTTCCCTACCAAAGCATAAGGTAGGTCTGGGACTAGATTTTGGTTGAGAGGATAATATTTAGTAATTTCACTTAGGGAGTAGAATCAACTTTTGTAAGTTGAAGTTTCCTCTGATGTTTTGTCTTGCGGGTGGAGTTCTTGGTACTGATCTCCTATATGATGGGGCATACCAGTTGGCATTTTATTGCAATGATGGGCTGATTTATGTGCTGTCAACTTATATGCATTGCTTTGTCCTGTATTTGGCTTTGCAAGGTGTGCCTTTTAACTCTGTAAATATTATTGTGTTAATATGTGGAGGTCATTCAGAATCTTTTTATTTTATTTTGGGTGGGGAGTGGTTTGCATCGGAATAGATCTAAATGGATGCTCAGGAGGCACGGGCAAGAGTTAAGTATGTCTTTTAAGTAGAATTTCATTGACTGGAATATATGTATGTGTGTGTGTATTCATCTGTAAGTTAAAAATGTCCTTTGAAAAGCCTGAAGGGTATCTGGTTTAAATGATCGGAATTTGTTTCTGTACTTATTAATTTATCATCATTTCCTGCTATTTGTTCCTGCAACTATTTGTAAACCTATGTGCCTGTTCCTGGTGTTCATCATATTTTAATTGCTTGGATAATTTTCAGGGTGCTATTGAATCCATATTAGTGGGTGAAATTAAGCTCAGTTTACGTCAGTCCTTGGTTAAACTTGGGTTTGGCATTATTTCCAAGGATCCAAAGCTGCAGGTGTTAATATGTGACCTAGAAATTGTATTAAGGCCTTCAACTAAAAGCTCACAGAAAGCTAAATCCCGGAAACCTCGCACTTCAGGCAGGGGAAAGTGGATGGTTGTGGCTAACATTGCAAGATTTTTGTCAGTTTCTATTACAGATTTGGTTTTGAAGGTAGCTGGTCTTTGATCTTTTTCTTTCTTCCTTTTAAATAATGATTCACCTTTTGTTTTTTTTTTTTGATAAGCAATGATTCACCTTTTTTATAATTCATTTCAGCACATAACTTTTTAATGCTTTTGTGATGTGTCTCTGTGTGTCTTTGTTCTAGAATAAATGTTAAATGGGGAGCTCGGGAGAGTGATGATGGACAATGTATAATTTTTTAAGTTCAGCAAATTGGATTTTGATTGCTACCTTTGTTCTGATTGTAAGTTATCAAATAAGAAATTTGGTAATAGCTTTTTGTTGGTTCCTGCAGTGAGGCTGCAGAATATCACGATGCACAGCTTAGAACCTCGTTTAGGTTGGAGTACCATTCTGATAGACATAGTTGTTAGCTCATTTGATCAAAAAGTACTGTTAGAATCTGATCTTGTTCAGAGACCTAGTGTCATGTAGGTTTTATTATCTAGTGAAGGTTCAACAATCTCTGAATGCCCTATTTTGGCGTAGATTCAGTGTATATACTTCTGTTTTTTTTTTTTAATCTTCTTTTCTGTTGTCCTTTTCATTTTGAAGTTTTTGTACTTTTCAAGTTAATTGTCTCTTGAAACCATGCAGACACCTAAAGCAACTGTTGAGGTGAAGGAACTCAAAGTAGATATATCTAAAGATGGTGGATCCAAGCCTAATCTGTTTGTTAAGCTACATATATTACCCATTTCTGTCCATGCTATTCGGTCACTCTCTGGCATTATGGAAAAATTTTCTGCTCCTTTTAGCTGTGAAGAGTTTTCTCTCTCTTGTGAATTTGGCCATGATAGGTATTTCTTTTCTTTTTGAAACTTTCCTTTATAGTGGCCAAATCATTCCAGCATGTTATCTTTTGCATTTGTTGGTCGGTTAATGATGGTAAATGTTTTTATCTCTTGCATATCATTCTCTTGGGCTTTCTTTTTGTCTCATACAAATATTCTCACCTTAATCATGTAACTCTTGTTTTCGCTTTTGCTTTATGTGCTAACATGTTCTCTTTTGCATTCAGGGAAGCAGGTGTTGTTGTCCGAAATGTGGACATTAACTGTGGAGAGGTCGTTGTGAACCTCAATGAGGAGCTGCTCTCGAAGAATAAAAAATCGTCAGATGTTTTTTCTGAAACTGATAGAGTTACAGGGCTAACTGCTGATTCTGTAACAAAAAAAAAGCCTCAGAAAAAACAAGCTGCAATTTTAGCATTGACTAAGTATACTTCTGTGTTTCCAGAAAAGGTTTGTGATTTTACTCATGGATGGAGATAAGCTTGCTATTGTTTTCCCGTCTTCTATGGTTGGCAGCCTTTTTCTAATTAAGTTATTATTGTATACAAAGATTAGAAGCATCTGCAAGAAATACTTAATTATTAGAGCACAAAAACATTGTTATTGGGGCTTGCTCATGATTGTTGTACCTCCTTAGCTATCATGAAAATTGCTTTTGTGATGTTCTACTATATCAAGCAATTAAAGATGTAATTCCAACCTGCTTGGAATAACTGTTTTGGTATATTGTTGGTGAGCTTAAGAGCAGACAGACAACTCAATTGAGGTAATGAGGAAACTAAGAAAGGAAGAAACTAATTAAGTAAAGAATTCCGATGGAGAGGGTCATTATTGAGATTTTACACCCTAAAGAAGAGGATACATGTTTGTTTTGTGAAGCCATATTGTCTTGTGTTGAATGGTGAGAACTGAGAATTAAAATCTATAGCTCAGGGACAATGCTCAAGTTATTTGCATATTCTAGACTCATGATAATATCTTACTAGAAGTGAAGAAGATTAGGTTGTGAGGTTCATTGTTCTTCACCACTGCATTCCATGGTGCCATTTTCTGCGTGGCAATCTTTGTTTTTCATATTTCCTCATCTGCTTAGTAGCGTAAATGAGTAGTGTGTGTCAGTATCCTGATGTTCATGAAAAGATGATGGAGCCATCAAATTAGCAAGCTGACTACATTGATCAATGTTAGTTGTTACATTTTTCTGTCATTTTAGCAAGTATGCAGCACTTGATTTCTCACCAAAAGTCCATACCTTAGGTCCTCAACGTGCTTTACATTATATTTGATCATGTAGTAACTATTGGTTGGTTGTGTTTAATGGGAATGCATGATGTGTAAGCTTGAAAAAGACAGTATACTGCCTTGAGTGCTAATGCACTGGTGGGAAGGTTTATATTGTTCATTCATTCATTTGTTTGATTTTTGAGACAGATTTGCTTCAACTTACCAAAACTAGATGTGAAGTTTGTGCATCGAGAACATGATCTTTTTGTTGAGAATAACATCATGGGCATTCAATTGAAAAGCATCAAATCACGATCAACTGAAGATGTGGGGGAGAGTACACGCCTTGATGTTCAGTTGGAGTTCAGTGAGATACATGTACAGCCATTAATATTGATGTTGCAGGCTGAGCAAAAAAAAAAAAATGATGTTGCATCTCTCTATGTTTTAATATTAACTATATCTTGCGGCTTGGCATGTTATTGACTTTGGTTTTTCCTTTCTATTTCAGCTTCTTAGAGAAGCTGGCTCTTCTATATTGGAGATAATGAAAGTTGATGTTGTCTCTTTTGTCTACATTCCAATACAGGTGAGTCCTCTGCAATCATGGCAGGTTGGTGTCTTTGTCAAGTTGCTACCTTTAACTTTGTCTGTGTTGTACAACAGGTAAAAATATGTTTTGACTGCAAATGCTGCCATTAAATTTCCACTTATTCCGTTGTTACTTTGCTTACTGTCTTTTATCAAGTGATCTCAGATGAGTTTCAATTTGAGAAACTATCATTTTTAGTTGTCAAATTAGAAATTCTTGGATCTGAATTGGCATCAGCATTTTATGTGGGTCACATGACTAGCATTGTAGCTTGATAGGAAAGGAATAATAGTTGATACCCCTTAGGCTCTTTTGGGGGATTTAATTTGGGTTGGTGGTTGAATCATTTCTGTTTGCATGCCTGAGCCTTGTGTTGGTGATTTGGTGTATGTTCCCAAGTTTGTAACTTGAACCCAAATAGAAAATACAGAATCTTCGCCTGAACCTGGTCCAATTCAACCTGACTGTGGTCTTTACAAATTTTAGCATCTGCCCTGTACCCACTGGGAAAAGATAAATCTGAATATGACCCAACTCAACCTGCCTTCAAAAAGCAATCACTTCATAAAATAAAAACCATTTTATATCCCAGGAAGACAACTGTTTTTAGAAAAAATCTTATTATTTTTCCAGATAGGGACTAGTTTTGATCATTTTAGGCCTAATATGGGTGTAGGGCATCAATTTCCCAGTTGGTGAATGGTTCCCCAATTCAGCTGGTTGAACTAGCCGGTTTTCGAAACAGTTGTTCTTGAAGATCAGCTTGGTGATTGGAAAAGGAAACTAGGTAGTAGGTTTACCTTCACCGACTTCTCTGGTTTCCTTATTCTATTCATTCTTGTTGTCAACTTGGGTAGCTAAAATATTAAACGGCCTTGACTGCTTTAATTTTTGGTCCTTGTTAAATGATGGAGATAATTAGTAGGCTTTCTATCTGATGGTTCCCCAATTCAGCTGGTTGAACTAGCCGGTTTTCGAAACAGTTGTTCTTGAAGATCAGCTTGGTGATTGGAAAAGGAAACTAGGTAGTAGGTTTACCTTCACCAACTTCTCTAGTTTCCTTATTCTATTCATTCTTGTTGTCAACTTGGGTAGCTAAAATATTAAACGGGCTTGACTGCTTTAATTTTTGGTCCTTGTTAAATGATGGAGATAATTAGTAGGCTTTCTATCTGATTGAGAAGGAGGTCCCTTTGCTCTTTAATCTTTATCTTTACTTTGCCTGTTCTCTCTGTGGTTTTTATATATGTTACTTGCCTGGTCCAAAGACTGACTCTTGCCACCACCCCCTTTTGTTTGGGAACAAGGAAGCTTTTTTTCCCATCTCATTTCTATCTAGTTTTCGTACCAGGTTATTTTGCTTTTGTTTGGTTGATGTATATTTTTAGAGACATATGGACCTGTTAAACATAGTGTGGGTGCCACATTTATAATTTTATTGGGTTGGTTTAGTAGCTTATTCTTTCTAATGCTGTTGCTTTTCAGCCAATCTCACTTGTTAGAGCTGAAGTTGATGTTAAGCTTGGAGGGACTCAGTGCAACATTATAATGAGTATATTAAAGCCATGGTTAGGGTTGCAATCCTCCAAAAAGAAAGGAATGGTTCTTCGAGAGGAAACTTCTACTATAGAGAAGCCGCAATCAAGTGAATCCAAAGCCTTCATGTGGACATGTACTGTCTCAGCCCCTGAGATGACAATTGTGCTTTATAGTATCAGTGGTGTGCCGCTGTATCATGTAAGCAACAAGCTTTGTCCTTTTTATATTGGGTATCCAAGAAACGTATGAGCCTTAATCTTGCAGATCGTGCTGTGTTATGTAGCACAGAATTTTATATCTGAAGGGTACATAATCGGCTATAAACTTTAGCTGCCAGAACATAGTTGGTATTTTAGGATTTATATGCAGAATGGAGTTCTTCACTTCCTAGTTGTAGTTTAGTTTCAGTTGATCTTAAGCAACAAATATTTTTGTGCAAGATAATCATGCCAAATATTTGACTTATTCAACTAATGCATTAATTCGGTTGCATTAGTTAAGTGCTGTTGTTCTGGGTTGTAGTGTTGTGAAGTCAATATATTTGCTACCAGGTGGTGGGAACCACGGTGACAGTGTTCACTTAAAATTAGCACCAATTAAAATCATCATATTGGTAAAAGAAGAATCCTCCTTTAACAAACCTTAATATAAACAGATTGCTCATGGGCCACTGAAAAGGAGAATTAAAGAATTTATCCAAGATGCTTGTATGCTAATGAAGGTTTTACAGAGCTTAGATGTTATATATATATGGGCATAGGAAATTTTAATTCCATCTCTAGTCACATTTATTTGCTTTCCTGAGTGTCATGATATTCTATTTGGACTCTATATTAATACTGTTTTTTGTTGTTATCCACTTTGTATGCCTTAATTGGTTTGAAGCAATGACTACGACACCATTTTGACTTTGGTTTCCAAATGCAGGGCTGCTCACAGTCATCACATGTGTTTGCTAACAACATTTCAAGTACAGGAACCACAGTACACATGGAACTTGGTGAGCTGAATTTGCATATGGCAGATGAATATCAAGAATGTTTGAAAGAAAGCCTTTTCAGTGTGGAATCAAATTCAGGTTCCTTACTGCATATAGCAAAGGTTAGTCTAGATTGGGGTAAAAAGGACATGGAATCATCTGAAGATGATGGCCCTAGATGTAAATTAGTTCTTTCTACTGATGTGACTGGAATGGGCATTTATTTAACTTTTAAGCGTGTTGAATCACTTATAATAGCAGCTATGTCCTTTCAAGCACTCTTGAAAAATCTATCTGCTGGAAAGAAAGCTACACAGAGCCGGACAGGGCGTTCATCAAAACCATCAGGGAAGGGTACTCGGCTTTTAAAATTCAATCTTGAACGTTGTTCAGTTAGCTTTTGTGGTGAGACTAGCTTGGATAACACAGTTGTGGCAGATCCCAAGCGTGTAAATTATGGGTCTCAGGGTGGTCGAGTTGTCATTAGTGTTTCAGCTGATGGTACACCACGTAATGCAAATCTAATGTCCACAGCCTCTGATCAGTGCAAGAAATTGAAATACTCTCTTTTGCTTGACATCTTTCACTTTAGCTTGTGTGTGAACAAGGAGAAACAATCCACCCAGGTGGAACTTGAAAGAGCCAGATCTATCTATCAGGAACATCTTGAAGAAGATAAACCAGACACAAAAGTTGCATTATTTGACATGCAGAATGCAAAATTTGTACGACGCTCTGGTGGCCTAAAGGAGATAGCTGTTTGCTCTCTGTTCAGTGCTACTGATATATCCATCAGATGGGAGCCTGATGTGCATCTGTCTTTGTTTGAACTGGTTTTGCAACTGAAAGCACTGGTTCACAATCAGAAGGTTAAGGGACATGGTAATGAGCTCATGGACAATGTCTCCGGTGTAAGAGATGCTGAGCAGAAGAAGGAAGTCATTGTGATGGAATCAGGTCATCTTGATAAAACAAAGAAAAAAGAATCTATATTTGCTGTTGATGTGGAGATGCTAAGTATATCTGCTGAAGCTGGAGATGGTGTTGATGCACTTGTGCAGGTTCAGTCAATTTTCTCTGAGAACGCCCGCATAGGAGTACTTCTTGAAGGACTGATGCTTAGTTTCAATGGAGCCCGGATATTCAAAAGCAGCCGAATGCAAATTTCCCGTATTCCCAATGCTTCCAGCTCATCTGATGCAGCAGTACCAGTGGGCACTGTGTGGGATTGGGTTGTTCAAGCACTTGATGTTCATATTTGCATGCCTTTCAGGCTGCAGTTGCGTGCCATTGATGATGCTGTTGAGGAGATGTTGCGAGCTTTGAAGCTTATAACTTCTGCTAAGACTCAGCTAATTCTTCCCATGAAGAAAGAAAGCTCAAAACCTAAAAAGCCTAGTTCAACCAAATTTGGGCGTGTGAAGTTCTGCATACGCAAGCTGACTGCTGATATCGAAGAAGAACCAATCCAGGGTTGGCTTGATGAGCACTATCATCTAATGAAGAATGAGGCCGTTGAGTTAGCTGTTAGGTTGAAATTTTTGAATGATTTTATTTTGGCCAATCAGTGTCCTAAAACGGCTGAAATAAGTGACTCTGCTTGTGAAAGAAAGATTCAGAATAATGGAGTTGAGATCAATGTGCAAGACCCTTCAGCAATTGAAAAAATGCAAGAAGAGATATGCAAACAGTCTTTTCAATCCTATTACTTGGCATGTCAGAAACTAAAACCATCGGAAGGCTCAGGTGCCTGTAGAGAAGGATTTCAGGCTGGTTTTAAGCCAAGTACTGCGAGAACTTCTCTTCTTTCTGTTTCAGCTACAGACTTAGATGTGACCTTGACAAGGATTGATGGTGGAGATGACGGGATGATAGAGGTTCTAAGGCAGCTTGATCCAGTATGTCGTGAAAGTAATATACCTTTTTCCCGTCTATATGGGAGCAATATTCTCTTAAACACAGGAAGTCTAACTGTTCAGTTAAGAAATTACACACTTCCTCTTTTTTCTGCAATTTCTGGTAGATGCGAAGGCCGTGTTGTGCTAGCACAGCAGGTAAACTCCTAAGCTACCACTCCCTTCCCCCTGTTTTTTTGGTCCCATTCCTAAATGCTAAAGATAATTATATTTGAAATTCTCTCTTTATATATGTTTTTTTTTTTGGAAAAAGGGAGGGCGTGGTTTTGCTGATCTTACTCTAATTTAAATTATTTTCTTTGAAATTAGGCAACATGTTTTCAGCCCCAAATTTCCAATGATGTCTTCATTGGAAGATGGAGAAAGGTCCGCATGCTTCGTTCAGCCAGTGGTACAACTCCACCAATGAAAACATACTCAGATTTGCCTATACATTTTGAAAAAGCAGAAGTGTCCTTTGGGGTGGGATATGAACCAGTTTTTGCTGACATAAGCTATGCTTTCACTGTGGCACTTCGTAGGGCTAATTTAAGCAATAGGAGTCCTGGTCTTCCGCAGCCACCAAAAAAGGAGCGGAGCTTACCGTGGTGGGATGACATGAGAAATTACATCCATGGAAATATCACCTTATTCTTTTCTGAAACTAAATGGAACATTCTTGCAACTACTGATCCTTATGAAAGGCTTGACAAACTTCAAATTGTTTCTGGTTCTATGGAGATTCAGCAATCAGATGGTCGTGTTTATGTTTCTGCAAAGGATTTTAAAATTTTCTTGAGCAGTTTGGAGAGTTTGGTAAATAATCATAGCTTAAAACTCCCTGCCAGTGTATCCGGTGCTTTCCTTGAAGCTCCAGTCTTCAGCCTTGAGGTTACAATGGATTGGGAATGCGAGTCTGGTAATCCCATGAATCATTATTTGTTTGCACTTCCTATAGAAGGGAAGCCTAGGGAGAAAGTGTTTGATCCTTTCAGATCCACTTCTCTTTCCCTCCGATGGAACTTTTCTCTTAAACCCCTGTTTCCTGCATTGGAGAAACAATCCCCATCTGCCTCTGTGTCAGAATGCACTGTTCTGGAAGGAACTGTAAACGGGGCACACTTTAAGGATGAGAATGTTTCAATTGCTTCACCTACAGTGAATGTTGGTGCGCATGATCTAGCTTGGATAGTTAAGTTTTGGAATATGAATTATATACCTCCTCACAAATTGCGTTCCTTCTCTCGCTGGCCTCGTTTTGGAATTCCAAGAATTCCTAGATCAGGAAACCTGTCATTAGATAGGGTGATGACAGAATTTATGCTCCGCTTAGATGCTACACCTACTTGCATAAAGCATAAGACATTAGATGATGATGATCCAGCAAAAGGACTGGCATTTGGCATGACAAAACTTAAATATGAAATCTGTTACAGTAGAGGTAAGCAAAAATATACTTTTGAATGCAAGCGTGATCCTCTTGATCTTGTGTATCAGGGGCTTGACCTTCATATGCCTAAGGTTTTTTTGAACAAAGAAGATTGCAATAGTGTCACAAAAGTAGTTCAAATGACAAGGAAAACTTCTCAGTCTGCATCCATAGAGCGAGTTCCTAGTGAAAAGAGTAATTACATGAGTGGTTGTACGGAGAAGCATCGTGATGAAGGATTTTTGTTGTCATCTGATTATTTTACAATCAGGAGGCAGGCCCCAAAGGCTGATCCTGCTAGGTTATTTGCATGGCAAGAGGCTGGGAGAAAAAATCTCGAAATGACATATGTCAGATCTGAATTTGAAAATGGGAGTGAAAGTGATGAGCATGCACGGTCAGATCCAAGCGATGACGATGGATACAATGTGGTTATAGCTGACAATTGTCAGCGTGTTTTTGTTTACGGCCTTAAACTGTTGTGGACAATAGAGAATCGAGATGCTGTGTGGTCGTTTGTTGGTGGAATATCCAAAGCATTTGAACCTCAAAAGCCTTCTCCTTCTCGGCAGTATGCACAGAGGAAGTTACTCGAGGAGTATCAGAAACATGGTGACCCTGAAATGCCTCAAGAGGATACTTCTAAGTCCCCCTCTAGCAATCATGGTGTGGCTTCCCCTTCTCAACATGTGGAGACATCGGGATCTCATTCATCTCTATCACATGCAGTGGGGATGGAAAATTTGTCTACTTCTGCAGTTGGTATGTCTCAAGCTTACATTGAAATTTTAGCGCTGGTGAAGTTTTGTACTTCTGAATTCAAAGCGCCACAGATGTTAGCTCCATCAAAGACACATTTTTTGTTATAATTTTCTTGTCATGATTCTTTAACTTCCAATGATTACAGTTGATACTTGTTTATTTATCGTAGCACTAAATGATTCTGAAGAGGAAGGGACTCGTCATTTTATGGTGAATGTCATTGAGCCTCAATTCAATCTTCACTCTGAAGATGCCAATGTGAGTTGTGACTTTTGCATCTGTAAGCATATTTGTTCTTCACAATACATATCTAAAAGAATAATTTGTCATTGCAAATATTCACAGCATTTCTTAAATTTATGAAATCATTGCTTGAGTTCACTAGCTATATGTTAGGGAGGTCTTACAGTACATTAGAGATCTGTATGGTAATTTGTGTTCCTCTTTTTAATGATTTGTTGATAGTCATCATCTTATGTTGGTCATTTTTTCAGTAAAATTACTTCTTTCATGTCTATCAGGGGAGATTTCTTCTTGCTGCTGTTAGTGGTCGTGTTTTAGCCCGATCATTTCATTCAGTTCTTCATGTTGGCTATGAAATGATTGAGCAAGCACTTGGTACTGGAAATGTTCATATCCCTGAAGGTGGGCATGACATGACATTGAAACGCACGGAGTTCTCTGTGATGCTGGAGCATGTCCAGGCTCATGTTGCACCAACTGATGTAGATCCTGGGGCTGGGCTACAGTGGCTTCCAAAAATTCGTAGAAGTTCTACAAAGGTCAAGCGAACTGGTGCTCTACTTGAAAGAGTGTTTTTGCCTTGTGATATGTACTTCCGATACACAAGGCATAAAGGTGGTACCCCAGACTTGAAGGTAATGTGACATTTTCAAGGTATCTGTTTTGGCTAAGATGTCTATGTCTAAGTATTGTGACACATTGATTACAAGTAAAAAGTATTAAAAATAAATCTTTTATAAAGAAGGACAACGGTGAATTAAAAAAAATGAAGATAATGAGGAGAAATAATTGGAAAGTGCAATTTGTTTAATGCACAGTGTAGAATGAATAATACTAGGAACATCCTGAGTTGGGCCATGTCCAACTTGTTGAAATTTGGAAAGAGAGTCTAGACTGTTGAGAGACCAACCTATAGTCTGAAGTTGCTATCTTTCATGGTAAATCATTTCAATGCTGGGTAGTTATTGAGCACTAGACTTAAATTTGCATATGTAATTTTTTTCACTCTGTTGCAGGTGAAGCCATTAAAGGATCTCACCTTTAACTCTCACAACATAACAGCTACCATGACGTCTCGTCAGTTTCAGGTTATGCTGGATGTCTTAACCAATCTTCTCTTTGCTCGGCTTCCCAAGTGAGAACATGCCCCAGTTGTTTTCCTTTTGTTTCTTTGAACTTTCTTTTTTCTTTTTGAAAACAGTGTCTCTTCAATGAAATTATAACATGTCCGGTTATTTATTGTAAGTTGCATGTGCATGTACTTTGGCCTGGTTGGATCTATTTGTTGGCAAATGCTAGACTTAAAAAAAAAAAAATCTTTGTTTCTCCTTTCTTCTTTTGAAATAACAAGATTCAGCAAATGGATATTATTATAATAGCGTTTCTAAGTATACAAAATCAGTATTTGCCACCTCTAAAGGTGGGGCCAATCTGTGGATTTGGAATGTGCAGAACACCCTTGATGGATTCAAATCCAAATGTTAGATTTGGCATGAAGAACTTATTTGACTGCAGCTTGCCATATTGTTGTTTGAAAGTATGGATAAAGCATTTGTTCACCTAGTATTAGGCTGGTTCAAATTCTGCTCTACTTCCTTTCCCCGCTTTTGTTTATTTTTCTTTGTTTAAATGATAAATTAAATCTTTGTGTTGCTGCTTAGTTTGATTTATTGTAGACCAGCTATATGAAACTGAGTGTAAGGATGGCCAGCACCTGAGTTTTCTTAACCTTACAGAGCCTCTTTTCCAAACTATCTCAAAAGCAATAAACATACATTTTGGTTTAGTATTGCTATTAATATATCACTCAAAGTTGCTTTACACTTGTTGGCTAATGGTCATAATAGTGATCTTTTGAAATGAAACCTATTCTTCCACTTCATATCTGTCATTTGGATGCAATTGTCTCTTATTTTTATTAATTTATTAAAACAGTTGCATGATCTCTGCACTAAAAGACATTTTTGTATTTAGTACTGTTATATTCTTCCAAATTTAATGCAAGTTAAATCTGTAATTCAGGCCTCGAAAAAGTAGTCTCTCTTGTCCTGGCGAAGATGATGAAGATGTAGGGGAGGAGGCAGATGAGGTGGTTCCTGATGGCGTGGAAGAGGTAGAACTTGCAAAAATCAGCCTTGAACAGAAAGAACGGGAGCAGAAGTTGCTACTCAATGACATTAAGAAGTTGTCTCTTCATTGTGATACTTCAGGAGACCATCTGGAAAAGGAAGGTGATTGGTGGATGGTAAATGGTGGGAGATCTATATTGGTATGAAAATGAACTTTGTCAACAATCGCTAAATATTACTTGTTTCTGTGTTTGCAGAGTTATGTTCTCTTTGATTGTTCTTCTCAAAGCTAAGATGTTAAAATAGTTAAGGGGCCTATATTATAAGCCAAGTTATATAAGAAAGGGGCCTCTATTATAAGCCAAGTTATATAAGAAAAGTGTAGAGCAGAATTTTCCTATGTTCGATATATCAACTCCATTTTAAAAAATGATTGAAAGAACTGGATTTGAAGTATTGATAGATCAATGCTTTAGTACCTGAATTGATTATGCATGCTTGATTCCCTCTTCATCTGGTCTGGGAAATGTCTCACGGTCCATGTTCCTGGCAATTATGTTTTCTGTGGATCCCATAAATTTCTGTCTGCAGTGAATGCACTGAATAACAGAGGAAATTCTAGTAATATGTAATATAACTACGATGCACACTCTTACTGGTTAAGGCTGAATACTCAGCTCCTTCTTGGGACACCTTTCCTATCAGAACCAATTTCTAAGGTGTTTTCTCAGCTGGTTATACCCATCACTCAAAAGTGTGGGTATCTATTATATTATGAATGTAGGATAATTTCCTTGAAATTCAATGTAAGTCAATAAATCACCCTTTAATTGACTATTATTTTGTAAGTATAACTTCATGAATGTTGCAAGATATTCCACCTACATTTTCAGAATCATCAAAGCTAGGAAAGGTGATGCTGATTTCTATTATTCTGTGGATCTGGCATTTCTTAAAAAATGCACTTTGGACCTTAAAAGGATGTTTGTTGAGTTACAGACACTGATTATTGGGATAAGAGTGAAACTTGATAAGGTATTTTGGAGTGGCTGTTAATTGCTGCAAGAACTTGTGTTTTGTTTTTTGACTGTATCTCCTTTTATCTGCACTTGTTATTACATCTGTTATTAATGGGTTCATTACAGTCTGGGCTGTGCATAATTTTGTTTTTGTATATTGGTCTTCTAAGATTACATATGCCTAATTGTGTATTGGTCTTTTAAGATACAATATGATTGGTTGTTATACTTTAGTACGCAACAGATTTTAAGCTGTATGAACTTGATTTGTATAGGTGCAAGGAATGAAGAGAGAACTTGTCAATGCAAAAAAATCTAGGAAGGCGGCATCTGTATCCTTACGGGTTGCTTTGCAGAAAGCTGCTCAGCTACGGCTAATGGAGAAAGAAAAGAACAAAAGTCCATCCTATGCCATGCGAATTTCTTTGCAAATTAACAAAGTTGTATGGAGCATGCTTGTGGATGGTAAATCATTTGCTGAGGCAGAGATCAATGACATGGTGAGTTCCTGAAGATGATGAGAAGTTAGTTTGCTTTATGCTTATACTAGTGAAGTATCAATTGATACCTTTCTTTATCACTTGATGGAGGTTGTATTTCTGATTACATTTGTTGTCCTGAACGAACAGCCGGTCGTAGTCAAGCCATGTGCTTAGGTGTAAAGGCACAAAGCGAACCCCCTCTCTCCCAAAGAAAACAATTACAAATTAAGAACATCTCCGCGCACCACTCCATGTGAGGTGCCCTTTCTCAAATAATAATTCTGACAAAATAAGTTATCAGGATAAAATATTAGAATCGTCAAACAAATTTTTGGCAAATATTAGAAGGAAGAAATATTTGATTAATCCGTAAATTATAACTTTTTATAAAATTTTTCATGGAAAAATACATATATTTTCTATATGTCACTAATATTCCAAGAACCAATACACAACTTTTTTTCTTGAATCAACAAAAAAAAAATTATTGAGAAATTCATTTATATTAATGAAGCAAATCGAGAAAGAATTAATAAAACAAATAGAAATATAATTCATTTTATTTCAACTATTACAGTTGCTCATAAGGCACTATTTTTAAATTGCCCTCTTCTTTCTGAATCTTTCTGTGAGCTGTAATTTTGTTTGACCAGTGAGATAAGACACGTATCTTTTACAGGAGTAAGAATAGGACAATAACATCCATTTATATCTTGTTGAGGATGGATGTGAAGGAAACTTAGAGCTTGAGTTTGATAATGACTTTTAGTTAGTTTGGATTGTGCCTATATTTGGAATACATTAGAAAATGGTTGGAGTCAACTTTTTTACTTATACTAACAAAGGTATATATTTGAAGTTTGTTTAACGTATTAAATATAAATTTTTTGTTTTTGATTGATACACATTTTGGAAATTAGTTCCTTGCTAGCATGGGAGTATGCTAATTCTGCGCCTTGCACCTTTGACTACTTTAGGGTTGATATTGATTTTTCTTTCCATTGCTTTGTTTTAAGTTAATTCCATAAAGGAATCACACTTAAGTAATGTTTGCTTTGAGGATGCTATCTTACAGTTTATACTCTCCTGTTATTCATGCAGATTTATGATTTTGACCGTGATTACAAAGATGTTGGTGTTGCTCAGTTTACAACTAAGTATTTTGTTGTGAGAAACTGCCTGCTTAATGCCAAGTCTGATATGCTTTTATCGGCGTGGAATCCTCCTCCAGAATGGGGAAAGTACACACTTTTTCCTTGTCTCTGTTGCTTTGTCATGCCTTTAGGTGTTTTTCTAGCTTAATTAGTTGTGACTACTTTTATGAATATTTATGATTTTTTTCCTTTTTTTTGGGTTTTATAGTTATATTGACAGCACCCCTCATCCAAACCTCAACAATCCCATATGTTTAAATCCCTAATTTTGGTTCTCCCTGTGCCAATAGAACCCCATCTTGTATTTGCTTCTATCTTAAGGTCCACTGGTTTTGCCCCCAATGTTTATGATACCTTTCTGCTGTCAGTAACTTGCTTTATTGTTTTGTCAACACGGTCATTTTTTAGAGAATTTTTATTTATAGACTGGCTTTATAGAAGTTGGTACTTGATGTCAATAACTTGTGGTTTTTCATTTGATTGTGTGGGGGAGCCATGAATGTATGTGAAGATTTTGGATTAAGTACCTCAGCAAGTGTTATAATAATTCTTTAGAAGATCATGATATCAACTTTCCTGGTTGCAGAAATGTCATGCTACGTGTGGATGCAAAGCAGGGAGCTCCAAAGGATGCAAACTCTCCTCTGGAGCTTTTTCAGGTAATAATCAGTTTTTTTTCTAGTTTCGAAGTCATTGTTGATGTGTGTGTGTTTCTAGAATGTAGAATGACTGCAATACACAACATATGAAACCATTATTAGCTTTGATATAGCTCTTAGCCCCGCATGTGAGTTCACTGATTGTAAATTATTTTAACAATGACCTGGTTCATAAATTTGTTCTAGTTGCATCCACTTCCTCATTTGAACTTTGATTACAAAGTTTATTTGCATCCACATGTCTATGTACCATTGACATGCGTAGGATCTCCGTAGAGAAGATATGGTAACTATTATGCTTATGGACAGATATGTATTCCAAAATCTCATATTGTTTTAATATACTCCCTTTACTCCAAGGAGTTGGTCTTACAGATTAGGGAAGGAAGAATGGAACTAAAAGCTGAGTGAAAAGGTTGTGATAGCAGTGTGAGGGATAATAGCTATATTGGCACTGTGAATATGATCAAAATAAGGGCGTGCAGGATATAAGTTGACATCTGGAATTGATGCATCAACACGAGCGTACATATTTAAGCATAAAATCCTGTCAGCAATCTTCGAGATATAAGACTGAGAAGAGAAACAAGGTGCCAGGTAGACAGAGAAGGGAGAGAGGGATCTTGGTGATCATGCTTTTGGCCCTTGATTCCCTAAGCATGTATTGGAACTGAGTTTGAGAGACTGCTTGATAATTGAGCAGCTAGGGTCTTGTACATAGTTGTCTATTGCAGCAAATGCAAGAGCATCAAGGCATCATGCCTTTAGGGGTGGCCCGGGTCAGTTGTGGGGGAGCTTTTCTGATACATATGGATAACTCCTCAGAACACATACAGTTGTTATAGTACTTTTGTTCTATCATGTGTAGACCTGCAAGCAATTTGTATTGCGAATAAGCAGTTTGTCTTATTTTCTTATTAAATCTTAGAAGCATTTGTGGCTTTGATGAACTACTATTAACTAAAGTTGACACAAGCTATTCTTTTTTGCTGTAGGTAGAGATATACCCACTTAAGATTCATTTGACGGAGACAATGTACAGAATGATGTGGGAGTATTTTTTCCCAGAAGAAGAACAAGATTCACAAAGACGACAGGTTAGTTTTGGGCTTCATATCTTTGAATTGGTATGCAAATTTTTAGTGCAATTGGTGAGTGTCCTTATGCTTGGAAGTTTGGAGATGCAGGAAGTTTGGAAGGTCTCCACAACTGCTGGTGCAAGACGTGTAAAGAAGGGCTTCTCAACCCATGATGCTTCTGCATCAGGCAGCCACTCAACAAAGGAGTCTGAGATATCATCCAAACCAAGTGTGTCTACTACGTCTGTTACCAGTCAGCCTGTTCCTGCTGATTCTGCCCAAGTCAGCATCCTTATGTTTCCCTACCTTGTAGTTGTCATGGCTACATATTTAAGTCACTAGATTCCTATATAGGTTTTGGATCTTTATATTTCTATGCTGTAATTTTTGTAAACACTTTTTGGAACCCACATGCAGGCATCAAAGTTGCAAAACCTAAAGGCAAATGTTGTTTCTGGTTCTGGCCCTGAGTTACGAAGAACGTCTTCTTTTGACAGAACATGGGAAGAGACTGTTGCAGAATCTGTGGCTAATGAACTTGTCCTACAGGTTCACTCCTCCAGCATTTCTTCCACAAAAAGTGGGCCACTAGTTTCCTTGGAGCAACAAGATGAATGCTCCAAAAATAAAATGAAAGACACAAAATCTATTAAGTATGGTCGGTCATCTCATGAAGAGAAGAAGGTCGGAAAATCCAATGAAGAGAAAAAATCTAGGCCTCGGAAAATGATGGAGTTTCACAATATCAAGATAAGTCAGGTTGGTTCAGTTAATTTTAATTGATTATCCCTTGTTTTCTATTGCCATTATTTGGTTTTTATCGTCATATGTTTTTGTTTCCTTCATTAGGTTGAGCTACTAGTTACATACGAAGGCGCCAGATTTGTTGTAAATGATCTCAAGTTGCTGATGGATACATTTCACCGTGTTGAGTTCACCGGGACTTGGAGGAGATTGTTCTCTCGAGTAAAGAAGCATATTATATGGGGAGTCCTAAAGTCTGTAACTGGAATGCAGGTAACGAATCTTGATTACACTCTGGTTAACCTAACTTCAAATCCCCTTAATCTGAATCTTCTCTTACTCTATGGTCACTGGTCTCTATGTTCTTCGTAATGATTTATCTCACAATGAACTATGATAATAACTGCCATTAGAAAGGAGGGCAGTCAGTGCTAGTAATTAGAATTTGCAGATGTTAAGGTTTCGTTTGTCACACTGGGATGATGTGGGGGTCTGGTGGGGAACTGGGGCTTCAGTGCGGTGGGTGCCCCATCACACCACCCTGGTGTGCTAATGGGGCCCAAGTGTATTTGCAAGTATGGGAAAGCTTAATTTATTTGTTAAACCATTAAGGTTGGAATGTGGATCTGCTTACGGTCCTATTTATTTGTTATTTGGTAGGGTAAGAAATTCAAAGACAAAGCACATAGCCAACAGCCAAGTGGAGCTGGTGTTCCTGATAGTGACCTCAATCTCAGTGACAATGATCAGGTTGGGAAATCTGATCCGTATCCAATAACGTTTATTAAGCGTCCAAGCGATGGAGCTGGTGATGGATTTGTCACTTCCATTAGAGGCCTCTTCAACACTCAACGTCGCAAAGCCAAACAATTTGTGTTACGAACTATGAGAGGTGAAGCAGAGAATGATTTCCATGGGGAGTGGAGTGAAAGTGATGCAGAATTCTCTCCATTTGCTAGGCAGCTGACCATAACAAAAGCTAAGAGACTTATCAGGCGGCACACAAAGAAGTTCCGATCAAGGGGACAGAAAGGTTTGTATTGTTTTCCTTCTTTATATTCTTGTGGAAATGAAAGACACAAGGTATTTCTCATTTTAGTTTTGTTCGAACACTGGTGTAATCCTTGAGGTTTTCCCTACCAGGCATTGGGAAATTAAGGTTAGGCTGACTTTGTTCTGGTTCAGGTTCATCTTCTCAACAGAGAGAATCACTTCCATCATCTCCAATGGATCCAATGGAGACCACTCCATTCGAAACTGACTCTTCTAGTGGATCCTCACCCTATGAGGATTTTCATGAATAGAGCTATCTTTCATCAACAGAAGGGGATTGTTTGAAGGCCTAGAGTGGAGCAAACGGTATGTGAGATGCAAGATGCCCGACTGACAGAGTGCTACTGGACGGGGATGAATGGAGCTGAATTTCAACTAAAATGCAACCTTGCATGAAGACAGGCTCGAGATGTTGCTGACTTCAAGTAAAAGCTGGTTGCAGGACATCAATTATGAAAAATATGAGGTATGCCTGCTTGGTTATTGACTATGGATGTACTGGTTGGTGATACCTTCTATGGTGATTGAGCTTTAAATCCTGGTTAGATCATGTTTGCTCTGTAACCTGCTCATTCTGCCTGATAGAGAGAAGTGCTTCAAGCAGTTGTGATCTGTAAATTTTGTAGGTTTTGGGTAGAAAAAATAGTTATACGAGCTATCGAACCCTATAATTTTGTACATACATTTAAATAATATAAATTGGAATAGAAATAAATGTGAAGGTTTCTCGCGATTTGAACAGTGAATAATCATAGGCATTAGATATAATATTCTGTTTCGTCAAATTTGGTCTTGCCAGTGCCTTTTTGTGGTGAAAAGATGCTATTTGAATCACCCGTTGTCCAGGGTTATCCGTTATTTTTTAGGCACTGAACCTGAATCCAGATCTGGATTTTGTAAAATTACAAAGTACTCTTCGAATAAAATTTAAAAAATATTTCCCAAACTTGTACCTAAATATCCTAAAATTACTCGTTAAAGATTAAAACCTCTTAAATACTCATTTTAAGAGTAGTGAAAAAAGACTAATATATATATATATATATAAACATATAGTATATTTTATACATAATTATTTATAAATAAATTCAGATTTTGAGTATCTATAAGGTGATGTGGTATCTTACCAAACTCGAAATGAAATGAGTAGTAAAATTATCATTCAAATTTGTTTTAAATTTAAATATAAAATATTTGAATCTTATATAATTGGATAAAATACCCGTAGATATCCATTATCACTTTTACCTTTTTATGTATTCCCAACCAATCGGCCTACTTGCATGGCAACAGCTCATTATAACTTACATCCCACATGTATATTTCTAAATCGTACACAAGCATTTATCTAGTAATAATTAACCAGGTTTGCTTTATGTAATGGTGATCAATCTGTTGCATTATTCAAAATTGTCACTAGCTATGCACACCCAAGCAATTTGGCTTTGGTCCTGCTTGGTACGTTTTTTTGCTCTTACATGCTAGACCATACTAATTTGGTAACTTGACTCGTTTCCAAAATCGTCCGCTGGTGAAGACTAGTGAGTAGCTCACATTAATAGAATAAGGACATCCTATTCGAATTTCCATCTTTCATGATACCTAGAGGAATTTTTAGGCCGTAATATCTTTTTCAGAAATCATTGTACATGGTTTTAATGGGAAGATAAAAGATCATTTTCTTCACTAGACGATCGCCTCTTCTTTCAACTCCTAATTTCCCACTTTCCCTTGATAATAACAGGTTTAAAAATTATCTCCAATCCCATCATTTGGGCAGCAACTAAAAATCACCTGTCCTGAAACTACCTAAGTAGGCACAACGTATATCACAGCATTGTGGGATGCCCTTTTCATTTCTTAATCGAATCCCTACTTAAGGTCACGATATCACCAAGTACAAAGCCTCTGCCAAGCAAAACTAAGCATCGCACAAACTAATCCTTTTAAAGTCCTAAGAAATAAATCACATATTTATAAACGGGGTAAAAGTATTCTGGCATTTTTTCCTAACAAATTGTACACAGATTTCAGCACTTATATCAACAATGAGAACCTTCAGAGTATCTAAAGTCAGCCTGAAAGCAGCAGCATGTGTTTTCCAGTCACTAGCTAATAACTGTACTTAGGATTCAATGTCAAGCCGGTTTCCTAATTATGGCAACTCACAATCTGCTATGTTGGACTCCATATAAACATCATAAATGTCGACCTGTACGAAGCACAAAGACATGAGAGAAACCAACTGGGTAAAGTGTCTAATACCCACATCCCCTTAAATTTATTGGAGCAAAGCCCATTGAAACCTTCTAATCAAAATTAGAAGGAATGCTGATTTCTGTATCTGAAGGATTAGCAAGCTCAACCAGAGGTTCCTGCAGATTACAAATATATTATGAGATATTCTATCAGTCTGAAAAACATCAAATTTGTAAAATCCTCATTGTGGAATTATTTGAAAAGATGTGAATGTGATCATATGTGTACCAATTAATAGTAAACTTTATTTGAAGTTGGACTAGAAAACAAAATGATTCAATTACTGATTAGAGTTATAAGAAGGCAGAACAATGTCTAAGCAAGACCATTGTGCTCTAGGAATTATAAAAACAAACTTTTTTAATTTCAAGAGAACTAGTTCTCCAAACAGAAATACTACAGTATTCTCTAAATAATTTGTAATGTTGTACCTGCTCATCATCATCTGCAGAGGGATGGACAATTCCCATAGATAAGGAGTTTGTAAGATCTTCTGCACTTTCATGCAAATCCTGCACCATGTGAAAACGCAAGTTACCAAGAAAGAGAATATATTACCTATTAGACTGGATCAATAATTTATTTCAATTCTGAGGATTGTTCTGCTGAATCTTGGTCAGTTGCTTCAATATGTAAATAAATATCCACCTAAAAGACAAAATATAAGATTTAGGACATTGTCTCTTCTCAGAACCTATGCCCCCTAAAGATCCTACCCAGCTGGGATGGCCCAATCATATACAAAAGGGAATCCAATAGATAACACCAACAGATAAAAGGGGTGGCAGATAAGAATTTGGCATTCAAGTCAATAATTATGGTGAAGTATCCACAATAAATAGATTAATAAATGAAGAAGAATGAAGACCATCAATAGTTCAAAATCACATTTACATGTTATCCAGAATGAGTTTCCAGGCACTACATTATGGATTCATTAGGAAAAATCTGGTGACTTTTCTCTTAAAGCATACTTTTTGTTCAAATAATTCCCTTTTATGTCCACATGACGTGCAGTACATGATACAATTTTTTTCATCTCAAAATAGAAACATGTGAATTCACGATAAGTTAGGATCCAAAAACATACTTCTTCATCGGGGTTGATAGAAGCATTATTGGATCCATCAGTGACATCCTTCGAAGGATTTCCCTGCATAAACTTCATATCATGTTAGAATGAATGAAACAAGTGACAACCTCAAAAGGCTTGATCATAATACATAGAGAAGAGTTTTATGTACATGTTCATCCTGGTTACCAGGGAAGTCCCCTTCCATAATTGAAGGCTTGACATCAATTGGTGTTTCCTGGATACCATTTATATAATACATTCAACCAATCTTGACCAAAGTAGCAGGTAATAAAAATAAATATTTGTAAAGTTGAAAATACTCCTGTGACACTTACAGGTTCAGTTTGGTCCATGGAAATATTCCTCCCTCCTTTACTGAGATCTCTCAGTGTCCCCTGTATAGTCAACAAAACAGTTATGGGAAATGATAAATCACTACAACAAAAGGATAGTTGAAAATTATTACCAACATTAGCAACATTCCAAAGACTATTCTGAGGCATACCTACACAAGATGATGCTTAATCAAGAAAACTATGGGGAAAAGCATGCTGTTTCAACTATCAAATACAAATAATAGGCCACAAAACTAACAAAATCATGCTTAGAATCAAACATCCTTAAGGAAAGCATCATTCAAAACTAAATTAAACAAACCTTATTTGCCCACATAAGCCCACAAGCGTTACATAAAGTCCTCGGACCAGCTGGACCTCGACGCATTGCTGGAGTATTATTTTCACTAACACCACAATGTTGACATCTCCGGACACTAAAACACATTTAAGATAGTATTCATTAAAAGGTTCTTCATGATAAACATTGCCAAATAACTTAATAGTGTGCAAGCTTGGAACTCACACAGTTTCTGGATGAGGTGTACCATCTTGAACGCCAGTTTGTGAAGAATCCCAGCTTGAAGTACTAGTACTTTCCTTTAAAGACGCAAACTGTCCATTTTTACGATGCATCCTGCCAGGATAAACAGAGAAGAAGATTACAACACCATTATCAGCTGCACTGCTACCACTGGAATATATGTTAAAAGAGTAGTAATACATTTAATACTAATATATATGGCTCCTCTCAATGACTCATTTCAACTCACTATTCTATTATTCTAATAAAAAAATAATCAGTACATTAAATTGTAAAATTGAAATAAACACCTAAACAAGGCACATCAAAGTCCCAGCCCTACTTTATGCCTGCCTCTTTCACGAGAGAGAACCATGAATACATGGAAGCTTTTTACATTAAAACTAAAACAAGACCAACTGTTCCCTCTATTAATCACATTTCCCACAAATGGCAACCTATAGTAAATTCCCATAGCCTTTACACTGCTCCCAAAATTTTTGAATAATTGATAGCTCTTCTCTCATTTCCATTTTTAACTTCCATATCAAAGGACAACCTCAATCCTGCCAGTTTCATAAGTTAAAAATGTTAAATTTCAAGATGATGCTGGTAGATATAAACAAAATAAGTGCGAAAAATTCATACCTCTGTGCAACCTCTTTCCGTACGGTATACCTAATTTTCTTGTCAAAACATCTCTCTTTCCTCTTCTCACGGAACCTAACCAAGGATGCGATTCGTCTTGAAAGATTTGAGCGCTTTGGAAGATCACCTACACCCTGCCCAATATCATATATGAAACAAAAACACAAAATACAGTAATTGAATATAATTACTCATAATTATTTTAACATCAGCAATACCCTGTTATTTTGATCAAAAGGTACTTCAATTGTTGGAACACCAGTGGGGATATCACGACCCCCAAGGAGTAACAGCACAGCTTGCACCTGTAGCATGCAATCCAACAAGCACATGTACTTTAGAAAAAAATGGAAGAAACTCTAAACCAGTAAATCCATTTAAAGAATACTATAGTAAAATAAATTACTTATTGCTTGAACAGTGAAAAGAAGCACGTAGACAGCAAAAACAAACAATTCCTCGAAAAGAAAAAAGGTGGCTAAAACTCTGATGCACAAAATCCATTAAAGGCTAACTATAGTAAAATAGTAAAAGATCAGTAACTTCACAGATGAAAATACAGATTAAACAAGAAAAAACATAATTACCGAATCAGATGTGGAGAATTTAATTGAAGTCCCACTTTCCAACTAAATATCAAAAGACAACTCTTACCTAGAGCAGGACAGCAAGGCATGGAATTGGATTGAAAATCAAAAGTATCATAAGTGATGATCAGCAAAGACAGTTTTTTGGTTTCCATAACGCAGTCTATAACTGTTCAATAAAGTTACTTTAACTAACTGCTAAAATATACATTAATTAAATCCGTCAAACAGATCCTAAGAAATGAATTAAGCCTCTGCAGTCCGCATAATAAACTTCATATTCAAGCATTTTTAGGGGGAAAAGGGCCACTTTATTGCTTCTCCAGCTAACATTCTCACGTCAAAAAATTACTTTAAATGAGAATAAAAAAGGAGAGGTTGGGGGGGGGAGGGGTGTAAATCCGAAATTCGAACTTACTTTGCAAAACAAATAGAATAGCAAATATATACATTTATATTATTGCCAAAATCAAACAAATATGTAAGTAATAATAAAGAGACATTATGTTTGAAAGCAAATATAAACCTTTTCAGGAGTAACAGCAGGGAATACGTAAACTTCTCCTTCAAAAGAGAGAGTAAGCTCGCTAGTTCTCGACGCCATAACAACGCCTCCACCACCGCCACCACTAACGCCGCCTACCACTCCTATTCCATGCTCCGCCACATTCACGGAGTTGACATTCGCGTCCTCCACGTCGTCCATGGCGTCATCTTCGTACTCTCCATCGTCGTCCTCGATCTGTATCGTCCCTTGGGCGTGCTCTTCAAACAGACGGGCCTGTAGGGGCTGTGGATTCGCAGCCGCCATATATAAACCACAAAAGGAACAACCAAAGGCCGCACCGTAC
The DNA here is from genome assembly GCF_053813885.1 of Theobroma cacao. NCBI lineage: Eukaryota > Viridiplantae > Streptophyta > Magnoliopsida > Malvales > Malvaceae > Theobroma > Theobroma cacao. The sequence goes on along the minus strand of NC_142646.1, from coordinate 3,483,970 downwards.
CAACTGCACCGAAAATCGAAGCCCTGAGCTAGGGATTATCACCTGTTTCATTGACGAGCCATGGCTTCCGTCCGGTTACTGGTTAGACAAATTTTCTTTTATTATTTTTTTGTCTAAATTGTTTATTTTCTAAACCCTAACCCTAGACAGAGCTTTTCTCAGCTTGAATAAGAAGAAGCATCGAATTTGGAAGAACAAAAATGAAAGAAAAAAATTAAAAAAAAAAAAAATGAAAGGTTGAAAAGTACCCTAAATATAGCTAAAGATTTGCAGGGGCGTGAACCGTGTTTCCTTAGAGAGACTCAAATTGGAAATTCCTTCTCTCTCTCTCTCTCTTTTTTTCAAAAAAAAATCCTTTTTATTTTTTATTTTTTATAGAAACAGAATGTACCGTCTCGTCGGGAACTACTGTTTCCATTTTCCATATATAAAAGAAAAAAGAAAAAGGCTATTGAGATTGGGTGTTACGCGGGAGTACCGGTGCTAGGATATGTAGGGATAAAGTGGGGTCCAGCGGAGTTGATGGATCACATGGGTTTGTGGTGATGAATGATGGAAAAACTTTGTGAAGGTGGGCCCCAATGATGGTGGCAATTTGGGAATACGAATAAAAAAATCCAATGGGAATATAATTATGATTTTTTTTTTTTTGGAAAAGTAAGAGTCAGTGAGTAAGTATCATGATTATTTGCAATGAGGGGACTCAATTTGGTACTATTTCGATAATGTGATGACGTACCAACTTGGACATCGATAATAATAATATCGTTGGCCTAACTTTTATATAAAAAAAAAGGTTTTTATTTTATTTTAATTCGTTTTTCTCTTACAAAATAAGAAGCAGTTTTATTGCTTCTAATAGTCATATCATGAAACACGAGTTGAAGTGTAATGTTTACACAAGCAACTCTTTTTACTGTTTTGGTAACGGTGACTTTTATTACCCATAAGTAGAATAGTTACGATAAGTCAATGCGTGACAAATCTGATGAGATACTATTTTCTTCTTATGGAAACATGACATGGTTAAATGAGATGTTCTAACATCTTACAGTAAAGAAAAAAATATTTAAATTCAGAAATTTGATAAAAGTAAATGGATGAAAAGTGAAGGCATCATTTATTCGTTAGCGTTGTGAACTGACACCTATGGAAATTAAGTTCGTAATAAAAACAGTGAGTTAACACTATTTGTAAGCTTGCCTTTCAAAAAAAACAAAAAGACTATTGGTAAGCTCCATTTGGCCAGATTAGTTTTGACCTCATTTGAGAAGATACGTCTAGTTTCTAAATTGGTAAAAAAGCTTTCCAGCTTTTGGGCAGTATAGATCTCGACATCCTACCAAACCCAATGCATCTGCTGCTTTAGATAAGGAATTTGTTCGCCTTTTTTGGGGGTGACAGTGGATGAGGAAATCTCGTGTACCGGAGACACTGCGAATCAAACTGACAGCACTTCCAAACCTCAAGAGGTCAACTATGGGAGAAGCAACAAGTAAGGAGGTCAAGACAAGGACAATACACTGCTGGAGGTCAACGAATAATCACATCAAACGACAGAATAAAACCAGCAGAACTACTACTACGTCTTCACATCAAGACATTCCATAGTTGATTGTCTGGTTGGCTGGCCGTGGCAGACGGTCGGCCTTGTTGCCTTCAAGTGGATAACTAAATGTAGTATCATAAAAATAACCAACAGTGATCCACCCCTTTATCCCTTTAGTCTCGTAAGGTAATCTTGCCAGGTTCACCTTCAGGAAAATGATATAGAACAGAACAAGGCACAAAATATAAACTCCAATTGATCTTATAAATTGATTATCCATCCTTTACATTAACTAATAGGCATTTGATTGAAATATAAAAGAGATTTAGATAGTCCATCCAGAGCAACAGTTCTTGGGAGGGGATAATATATTAGAGCATATGGCCAATGAAAATTACCCAAGGTAGATAGCTGAGAGCTTGAAGCTTCATGTGATACATCCGAAGTAAGTTTGTCTTAAAGAGATAAGTCACATGCAAAGCCACTAACTGAAGGAATAGGAGGAGATATAACCTCGTATATTGATAAAGCAACTATATTATCTGTACATATAAGACAAGTTTAAAAGAAATTACTAATAAAGACCTAGCTGACTCAATTGGCCATATTGGCACAGACGTTTTAGTGCTCGGCAATTAAAGCTGAGGCATCACCATTTGAGAAAGAAACTACATTGCTTTGCGTGGGGATAGCATTTCCACAATCTGAGTCATTTGCTTCACTTTCACCCTATATCAGAAAAAATATGCAAACCCACATTTATATTGCAGGAGTATAAGGGGATAAATTAGAACAGAGGTCAAGAAGCCCAGTAACAAGTTATACCTGCTCAACTGGAGTCTGGGAATGATCCTGCGTTTTCTTCGGAATATCCCTCAAAGTACCCTACATGAAGTTCAATCATAAAAACTCAAAAGAAGTAGCACACTGAATGCTCAGCAGAGGAGAAAGAAATGATAACATCAAAAACTCAAAGCAAATTTATAAGTAAATGTGCATAAAGAAACAGTGGATAAAGCTTAAAAGCAAGAATCAATACTGGAGAGGTAAACAATGGGTTTAGTGGGAGCAAAATGCATTCCCTGTCCCCACCACATTGGCAGACCTTCCCAACCTCCATCCCTGAATCAGAGAAACTGTCACCCCCACCTTAGACAGTGACAAAAGTTCTTATCCCTGCCCAATCCCCCAATAATCGATGAGAGCAAAATACTTTCTTGATAGAGAAATTTCTGTGTGCGTGTGTCGCTGAGAGAGAGAACGGTGTCAGCAATAGGAGAAGGCAGAGAAGTCTAGAAGAAGTAAAAACCTAGTGCAATCCTGTACGTACACAAGAGATTATATTATCTATTATATTATTGCATAATGCGCAGGGCAGAGACAGGAACCACATTCCCCATCCCCATCATGTGCTACCCAGTCAAGGATTGAACTGCATTCCTCATCCCCATCATTGTGTAAAATGTGTTTTTGTGCATATAGCAGAGACAGAGAGAGAAGGAAGGGGGGGTGGGGGCACTTGATTCCTATCAAAGGCTTGAGATCAATTAGGAAACACAGCCCAAGTAAATGAACTAAATATGAAAATTAGACACCAAATATGAAATGCAGGAGGTATCTTAAAGAGTATACCGATTAAGGTAAGTTGCAGAAGACTCACTGGATGCAGGATCTTAAGTTCAACACTATATGAGGTAGAAATCAGGGAATAGAGCTTAGTATTTGGGATATTAAACCTATATTCCTTGACAATAACTTTATAGAGTGAGATGCCATTAAAACCCTTTAATTGGAATATTAATTGCAATCAATCCCAATTAAAAAAAAATCTTTAAGGAGTAGTTAAAAGTGACTCGTACATCTAAAACTACCCAATGTTTGAAGAGAACAGTGATGGCGAATGTACCAACAGAATCATGTGGCATCAAATTTTCTCAATTGTAAATCAGAAACATGGACAAGAGAAGAAATGTGAACTATCAATCAAAGCAGAGGCACCAACCTTGTTTGCCCAAAAAAGTCCACAAGCATTGCATAGAGACCTTGGACCAGAAGGACCTCGTCGCATCATTGGGGTGGACTTTGAGCTAATGCCACAGTGTGTACACCTGAAAAAGGGTGAAAATGACATTATATAATAACTACAATTATATAATTTATTTGATATTCTACCAAAAAATTGTAAAAATTAGATAAATAAATAGAATACCCTTTAAAAGGGAGAAATGATAGATCTAGTGCACTATGTGTGAAGGTAAAAGAAAAAAACACATTTGCCAGATTTTCAAGGAAAGAAACTGCAGAGAATAACACTCAGGAAACTGATAGAAAACTCACGAAGTATCCGGTAGGTTATCATCCTGTCCTGAATCCTGAGAAGTACCCCAGCTGTAAGCTCCATCAGACTTCTTGGAAGATGTAAATTGGCCCTTATTACGCTGCATCCTGAGGCACTCATAGAAATCAGAAACATGAATTTACCAATACAGAACAAATAAAAAATTGTCAATAACAGTGCCTTCTGAGTTTTCTAGATTCCTTTTCAGTTAAATTAAATACCCTAAGATAAAAAATACGAATTCAATTTCCATGGACTCAATTATATATATATATATATTCTTAATTATACAGTTACTCAATCAGTTAAACTTTGCTAGAGATGTCAACTTTCCTAAAAGGATAAAAAGGCATCCTTTCCCATTTCTCCACGTGATGCTCCTATTACGCCGAGACCAGACAATTAAACTTTCAAGGAAAATATTAATCTTATCCATTGCTTATATTCTTTAATTTCTTTTCCCTTTTGTGAGACCCTTATTTGTAGCTTCATCAATTTCTTGCACATAAGAAGTATGTCTAACTGAAAACAGTTTAAAGAAACAGTGTCAGTTAAATTTGCTTGACTATAACAGTTTAAACCTTTTGTTTCCAGTTTAGAATAAACTTCCCTGATCACCAATAATTTTTAGTAAATTGAAATTGCTTTATCACACAGCATCCTCACTCTAGATCATGAAATTACAAATATGAGTTTATATAGATTGCCCAATTGAACATTAAATTCCAAACTAGTTCTTTTTATCGTAATGGCTTCCTCTCATTAAATAAGCAGTGGATGAACTTATAATCGGTTTTTAAGACATAAGGGACTTGAATAGACATACCAGATTACTACTTCCTGTAGATATTATGCTCATCAAATTTTGTTGATTGTGTTTGACAATTTAGGTGCAAAATGGACAATTCTGAGGTCAGTCACAAGCAAGAAGAACATCCATGCATTAATAATGACACTCAAGAATACTAAAGAGTTAGAGAAAAAACATCCTTAGACGGTTTGATGTTCTAAGGTATATTTCCTTGTTACGTTGTAACACCTGATTCGTAAATCTATAAGCACTATTTTACCACAATCTCCCTCCAATTTTGCTAAAAACTTTAGGGTAGAATACAATATTTCATATGAACAAGATTCCTTAACAGTGAATACAACTTAATAAAGGTTATCCATCCTGGCTATACAAGTATGACACGATGATTATTTATCACCCTTAAAAATTTGATGATAATTTATTTTTATCGTCTCCCAACACTGAATGTGTTGTGTCACTCTTTATAAAGATCCTTGCATTGTTGATTAACATAGCATGCAGAAAAACAGTGAACTAATCTAATGCTAACGATGTATGCAGTAACAATAAATTAAAAAAAGCAACTAAAGAAAATGATTAAAATACAAGGATCTGTGCACTACTAGCATATGAAAAATAACAACATAGCTTGCATAACTACAAAATGTTATGATAAAAATCATTCACTTTGGCCATTTGGTAGAGCCAACATATCCCTCATAGTTTTAAACCACACCCTCCTCAAAATCCTAATGCTCAATAATTCCTCAAACCACTGAAGCCCATTGTTACTATACTACTACTAGTTTCCAACCTAAGTTGTTAGCATCAAATTGCAAAAACAATAAAAGCAACTGTTCTAGTTATTTTAGCAAGTGCAGCTAGCTAAACTAACTGCATTTCGAGGAAGGAAAATACACACCTAAGAGCAACTTCTTGGCGAACACTATATCTGACTTTCTTATCAAAGCACCGCTCTTTTCTCTTCTGACGGAACCTATCTAAAGATGCTGCCCTGTGCGGTTGATTAGATCGACTTGGAAAGTCCAAAACACCCTAGACAGATAAAAAAGAAGATAAACTAAAAACAAAAAAACCCAATTTAATCTCTCGATTCAACAAATTAAGAAAATTACCCTCTGGTTCTGAGATGACATTTCAACACCATGGGGACCTGAAGCCAGTTCACATCCACCCAGCAGCAATAACACCGCGTGAAACTGCAAAAATTCGATTCAAAATGAAAATCTTTACAATGTGCATTTCAATGGGAAAAAATATAGAAACGAGAAAGATGAAAAGTATGATATTGAAGTTGCATTTTGCTTTGATAACTTAAAATAAGTGGATACGAAGTCATATCTCTCTCCAATTTAACCATCAATTTTGGTTCTTCAAAAATCAAACATGTCCACAAACCCTAATTGGCTTAATTGAAGAATTTTTTTTTTTTTTTAAAAAGACGATACCTTGTCAGGAGTAATAGCATCGAATACATAGACCTGGCCGCGAAACGAGAGGGTAAGTTGGCTGGCGCCATCGACTCGCTGAACCGCGGCCAAGTCAGAGGCGGAAGCAACGGCGGCAGAGACGTAGATGGGATCGTTGGCAACGTCCTCGACTCCGACGCCGTCTTCGAGGGGGTGAGCGTCGTAACTTACGCTGTGGTGGTTATCGGCGGAGGCGGAGGCAGAGACGTCATCATCGACGTCGGCGCCGGAGCCCACGATCTGGGCGGGGATGTTCATGGGCTGAGACTGTCCGTACATTGAGTAAATTGGGGATTTTGAAGCATTACAGTGAAACAGAGGGGAAAAGAAACAAAATAAAGAAAGTGAGAGGGCAGAACCTAACTAATTAATGACAAGTAAAAGAGTGCCAAAAAAAAAAAGTTCTTGTTTTTTTTGGTCTTGGGGAGAGTTTTAAAGGGGAATGGAATCTATGCCTGAGAAAAAGAAAGAAAGTGTTGGAGCCGAGGAGTGTGTTTTTTCTGAGAGAGAGGCCAGAGAGTGAGGGACAGCTCAGGACAGGACGGAATGGGTGAGATTAAAATAACACCCATATATTGATTTATTTACGATTATATTGCCCTCATTCAGGCCTAGGCCCATACTTTGATTTTTTTTTTTTCTGTGGATTTTTAATGGGCTTGGTCCTTCCTAAAATCCAAGCCCAACCTTCTTTTATCAATATTTTAAATGTAGCAATTTGTAAGGTCGTTGTGGGCCTGACCTAGCAAGGTAAGCTTATAAGCGACCAGATCCAAGAAGGAAATTGACATGTCAATATCAACCTTACAACTCAGTGATTATAGCAAGAAGAATTGGTTTTTGAACTAGTCTTTTTTTATTCCTTGTAATTTAAAATAGTAGATTTAAGTAGGAAGCGAACCCCAACTTGACATCTTAGCTTATTAGTTGAAGTTTGCAGCCGCCATTTTAATCTATTACTAATTACAATGGCATTATCTGTGATAACGTCATAAAGACCCCTATATGTAATGCCAAGATTCCGTAGCTTTTGATGTTTGAACAGCCCACCTATGCCTGGACTTAATTTTTCTTTTGGATGCAAATTCAAGGTTTTTATTTCTTTTTTAATATATTGCTAGTTAAGATGTTCAAAGCTCAAACCTTGGCCAAGCTTTCGGTAATGGTCTTCAATGGAGAACAGCAAAGTTCTGCACATAGTGATGTTCCCATGGCTTGCAATGGGACATTTCATTCCCTTCTTTCGTCTTTCCAAGCTCTTAGCCCAAAGGGGTCACAGAATCTCCTTCGTATCAACCCCAAGAAACCTCTCTAAACTTCCCAAAATACCATCAAACCTCTCATCTAAAATTACCCTCGTATCCTTCCCTTTGCCTGAAGTACCCAACTTACCATCCCTAGCTGAATCCTCCATGGACATTACTCATAACCAGCAGCAACCACTCAAGCACGCCTTTGATCTGCTACAACCGCTTCTAACTTCTTTCCTCGAATCCTCAAAACCTGATTGGATCATTTATGACTATGCTTCTCATTGGCTTCCGTCAGTAGCAGCGCAGCTAGGTGTCTCACGCGCCTTCTTTGCTGTCTTCACAGCTGCATGTTTATCCTTCCTCGGTCCACCTTCAGCGTTGATTAACGGTGGAGATGGTGCAAGATCAACGGCTGACGACTTCACAAAAGTCCCCAAGTGGGTCCCTTTTGAATCCAACCTGGCTTACCGTTTGCATGAAATTACCAAATACGTCGAGAGAACGGATGAGGATACATTTGGACCACCTGACACGGTCCGGTTCGGTGTTACGATTCAAGAGAGTGATGTTGTTGTTATCAGAAGTTCTGATGAGTTTGAACCGGACTGGTTCAATCTTTTACGTCAGCTTTTTGAAAAACCGGTAACACCGGTTGGTTTTTTGCCGCCAATACTGGAAGAAGATGAGATTCAGAAAGATGAAAAATGGGTTGTTGTTAAAGAATGGTTGGATAAACAGAGAGTAAACTCAGTAGTATATGTTGCGCTGGGGACTGAGGTTCATTTGAGTAAAGAAGAACTCAGTGATTTGGCGATGGGGTTGGAGAAGTCAGGCTTACCTTTCTTTTGGGTGTTAAAGAAGTCGCCCGGGTCATCTCAGTCAGAGTTGGACATGTTACCAGATGGACTTGAGGAGCGAGTCAAGGGACGCGGGTTTGTTCACTTGGGGTGGGTTCCACAAGTGAAGATACTGAGTCACGAGTCCATCGGGGGATTCTTAACTCACTGTGGTTGGAACTCGGTTATAGAGGCACTAGGGTTGGGACGGGTTTTGATCATGTTTCCGGTGTTGAATGACCAAGGGCTAAATGCCAGGCTATTGCACGAAAGAAAAGTCGGCGTAGAGATACCAAGGAATGAGATAGATGGATCGTTTACAAGTGATGAGGTGGCGGAGTCAGTGAGGTTGGCGGTGGTGGAGGAATCGGGCCAGTCGTTGAGAGAAACAGTACAAGCAATAAAGAGTTACTTTGGTGACAAGGGCAGGAACGACGGTTACGTCGATAAATTTGTTCGTCAACTAGAGGAGAACAGGAAGTGAGGAGGTTCAAGGCTTTTATGAATAAAATCATAAAGAAATTACAAGAATGTACGGTATTGTACCAAGTAATTATTAATCTTTACTGACCAAGGATGATGCTTGGAAAGAATAATAATTTCCATTCACTATAGAATCAGGCATGGTAGCCCATCTGTACAATGTATGGTTAAGACTTGACATTTTGCTATTTTGAAAAACAAAACTATGAGCCGTCTGAGATGCTGCTATTGGTAATACAAAAAGAATGGAAACCTAACCTAACCTAGAAAGAGATTATTGTACATATATATGTTAATATCCAGATTTCTGTCTCACCTCCTTGTTATGAACTAAAAGAAAATTGAATAGCTAAAAAGAAGCATCTCATCTTCAACAGCATTCTGAAAGATCTGCCCATCCCATAATGTTACAGAAGGGTCTGAATCATTTATGTTGGATACAATGCTCAGATGATGTTGAAAGATTCAATAGCATGCATGCTTCATCTTCATGGGCTAAACATATAGATGAAATATGGCTCCAATATCACTTTAGGCCAAATGGAGGAATGACTATAGTTTTCATTCGCATTCTGTACAAAAAGGAAAACAAACGAAAAAAAGATGAGAATGGAATACAGTAATGATCACTTGAATTTGTTTCTGCCATATCTTGAATGCATATAATGATACAGTAATAATATGAACATAGATTACTATCAGGTACGCTTTCCAACAATATGGTGGTATATGCAAATTTAAAATATTTATTCTGTAAAACATTTAGGAGTTAAACCAATATCTAATCATATAGGCCAAAAAAAATAAAAAACCAACAGACAACTTTCGTACAGCTCTAGAATGTGGAGGCAAGCATTACAAGACCAACACAGGCCACAGCAACCACATTAAGCAGCTTTGATCTTATATGCTGGGAATGACCTTCACTACATGCATGTAGTTAATTACCCTTCTAAAGAATGAAAGCTCTGCACTGAATTAACATTACATTATAATGAACATATGCAGAATGATATGGCTAAAAGTAAATATTAGTGAGCAGCATACCTGAGATCAGTGTCACCAATCAGGCGCTTGTTGTCCAAAACGGTCATTACCATCCTGAATCATAGCTTAACCAGTTATAGTCACTTTGGTTTTAGGATTCCGGGGAAGGCTAGCTTTGCCTAGTTGAGGATTTTCTATAGAATACACGAGAAGACTTCCATCTTTTGTTCCGGCCAAGAAGCATTCTTCTGGAGTCACAGTTAGGGATGTTATTATCTTCCCTACTCCATTATATCTTTTCACAACCTCAAGTGTGTTCATAGAGCGAACAACAATCTGTCCTTGATCACCAGCACAAACCAAAAACTCACCACACCCACTGAGTTCAACACAGTTAAGGCGCCCATTGGATTCGGAAGAGGCAAGATGTTTTCCATTAATAGAATAGAGGTGTAAACTGAGATCACCATCAGCATAAAGTACAATCAATCCATGCCGAGAAGCAACAAGTTTTGACAATGCGCTGCCGGATGGATGTTGTAAAGATCTTACATATCTTCCATCTCGCAAGGTATGGAAAACACAAGTTCCATCTTTTGACCCACTAATAACTACGTCAAGCTCCACACTAACATACAAGCATGTAATTATATCATCATGACCACACAGAATATGAAAGGGAGTTTCAGCAATGATACAGTCTTTACGGGGAACTTCTGTCTGCAAGTTTCGAACTCTCTTTTCAGGGACTCTGACGCGAAGAACTTCCCACACCATGACCGTAGTGTCGTAACTTCCAGTAGCAAGAATGCTTCCATCAGCTGTAACTGCAGTAGGTTATCAATCATCAATGAGACAACAAACACTCCAAGAAGCACTTACACAAACCGATAATTCATAACATAACATTTAGCAGATGCAGATCGTCCTCATCTAGACTCAAACATAATGATGCAATTCACAATTTATTTGCATGGATATTTCACTTTCGTTCCTTCTATTTATCAATACGATCTGAAGCTTTGAACAACAGCACCATCTTACCTATCACTACTTGAATTTATTCATATCTCAATATTGCTATTGTGACCCACTACTACGAAGAAACATCGACAGCGAGAAAAGAAATGCTAACTTCAAGCAGATGACAAAAACCATTAGGAACTTGAGATCATAATTTCAAAGAACTTTACATAAATTATTCACACAACAGATAATTCCACAAATGCAACATGGTGAACTTTAAAGAGTTCACTAGTAAAAGATTTGAAAAAGGTCTGAAATGACTAAAGGAATACCAGCTGAGCTTTGAACAAAATAAAATCCAGCTTCATATTTCCTTTTTCAGCAGATTTACAGCATTCCTTTAAAAGAAAAATACCTGCAACACAGCTGACAACATCTTTGTGCTGCCGAATGCTCTGCACCATTCTTCCATCACTCAAAGAAATGACTTGGAAGCTGTTTTCCCAATTGCCACATGAGATTAAAAAGTTCTCAGATGGTGTTTGCATTGTCGCAAAGCATTGTGCTCCAAGTTCAACACTTTCTGCCAGAGGACTCCCAATTTTTCGAGGGGAAAGAATATCAGAACCAACTCCAAAGAAAGGATCCTGCAAAGTTTTCTAAACTAGCTTAAAAAAATTACATCTAAGAAGCATAAAAAGGTAATTTACATCCTAGTGATTTAAGTTATAAAACTAATAATAATATGATTAAGAACTAACCTGAGAACCTGAAAAGGTGAAATTTCCACCAGATTGGAGTTGGGTTGTTAACCACATCTTAACAGACAAAGTAAGCCCCTGGTTCACGATGACAATGTTCAAGTCCAGTAATCCAACATACAACACAGCTGATGGGGGATAGCTCATACAAGAAACAACAGATGTCAAATTAATAGAAGCGGGTGCAAAATACAATGGATGAGCAATTGGGATTGGAGGCCCTCTTCTTGGGTGTCTTTTTCGGAAAATCTGGATTGGCGTCTGGCCAAAATTTGCAATTTGATCTTCAATTGCAGATCTCTGCAGCTCATCATCCATAGTGTCCAGATCAACAGCACCTTCATAAGTTAAATAATAGAAGATATTTGCAGCCTGCAACCGAGTTTATTTTAACTGAGATCAGTTTGAAGGAAAAACAAATAAAAAAGAAAATCAAGATTTGGTTGTAGAAAGATGTTCTTTCCAGAGAATACCTCCACTGCTGGTTTCCCACGCTGCTTGTAACCAAATACCAAATCAATCCAGTGATGCAGATTTGAGCTAACATACTCACTTTCAAGGGCCTCTCTGTTTTTACTTATGAACAATTCAGGTGAACCCTACAAAAAAAAAAAACAAGTGTTATTTAGGGTTAAACTAAATGTTTAAGTAAAATACAATATCAACTAAAATTGACAAGGGTACTTTAGCTAGCAAGTCAAGGACTCAAGGGGAAAAGTGGATAAGAAAGAAGTCTTAAAAGTGCAAGTCTTGTTCACACAAAGTCCCATCCAGATTAAGGAGCTTAACTCCTAGAAAGTTTACCCCTCATGGAACTGGGATAACATGAGGCATATTTTTTGCACCAAAATCCTTCCCTTCTTTGGCACACCATGTTGTGATAGACATTCAACCCTGTAGGGTCACAGAATAAACTATAAACTATGTTGCAGTCCAAAAAAATTCTATCTTCCCCAAGGATTTTCATTCATTTGCTTCTGCACTATTCTATCTAAAACAATACAAGCCTTTTTTTTCCCCTTCATTTTCCAACAATCTTTATCTGTCCAGTTAGTAAATGAGCTGCATCTTTGTTAGTCTTTGTAAAACACCTCTCATCTGACGATTTCACCACTATCCCATGTTACTCATAGTCATTGTTAGGCTACACATCTCCATTACAATATCTAGAAAAATAATAAAATAAATTGTTAGCATCAAATGGGAAAAAGAGATGCTTGTGCTGTATATACACTTACCTGCTGCTTTCACTCTTGCAAAAGTATAATACCACAAACACAATTCAGTGACATTGTACCTAATATGTAATCTCATATATCTTTTTTTTTTTTTGGAAGGAGAGGGCGGTTTCAACAATAGTAAATCAAATATACCATCTCATCCATACCTTTATTTGACCCTCAAAAAATAGAAACACACTTCATTACTGAGTTTCTAGAATTGCATTAGAACCTTGATAAATGTTACTTTTCCTTAATTTCTCGTACCAGACCCCGTATGAACAATACAAATTATGTATCTACACAGTTAGAATCAGATTTGAATGGAGGGTGTAACAAATTTGATAGGATAAAAACTATTATACAAACAAGCATGTGAAATATATTAAACCACAGAAACTGCTAGGGAGAGAAAAATCATATTTATTCCTCTTAAACTAATAAATTATCTTTCTGACTACCAGAAATTTCTCAGATTGATCCAGTAGCTTCTTAAGGAGGTTCCCATCATCATACACACTATATGAGGACAACCATAAACTCCAAAACATTCTTGAAGCAGAAACAACCTATTGAGAAATCAAATTGTCCCCAGATAATGTCTGAAACACGACATTCTTGGGGGGAATTCACATACCTTAGCCCAGGGAGGGAGAGAAACATCACTTATGGGTTCACCATCTTGCTTCACCCCTAGATGATAAGAGTTTGAATTTATAAGAAACTCAGGCATGTAATAAAACTCAGGGATCAACTCCTTCACATCGCTTGTATTAGAAAGGCAATTCCGATATGTGCCTTCAATGCTTTGAAAAAGACGATCCGCATGATCAAATTTACCACCCTGATGAAAAATGGCACCTTAGTGGAGCTTCTAGACTAAAATATTGAATGAAAAAGGAATATAATTCAAGTCTAGATTGCATCCACATTTAATGCATTCATACCTATGACCAGACACAATTATCAGACTTTGTATGACTACTGCAGTGATTTTTAAATCCTTTGTCTTTTGTTGAAAGAATCATTCATAAAAGAATTCATAAATAGCTCTAGTTCACACAAAACTCCAGTATTCATCATGCCCTTGAAAAACTAAATGCTACTCATAACATTTATCAATAAAAACAATAACCATATAGAATTTCTTGCAAAACCCAAGATTATGAAGTTTCACCTGCAATGGAAACTTTTCAAGTAATGATAATTTCAGATGTATTTAACTTTCCTCCATATAGAAGAGTAAATAAAAGTATATTTTTGCTACTTGGTACCAGTTCAAAAAATCGCATTTTGCAAAGATCACACCAAAATTCGTGCTTTAAAAACTGTATTAGCAGGTTATCAGCTGAACTTCATTGCACCAAAAAAACAGTCAGATCACCACATATATCATATATCATTATCAGACAAGGTGGATAGCATTTAAATTCCACGCATCATATGATACCTAAATTCATGATGCCATGAAAAAGGTACCTGTAAATTACGGTGAAGAGACGTGAAAGGTTCTAATCGAAGGAGGTAATATAGCACAATCCCCATGCTTGAGTAATGAGACCCATAGTAGAAACTGCAATAGGAAGTAGGAGCACAGCGGCACCATTAGACAATTAACTAAAGCAAACTCTATAGAACAGAACCCCTAAATGTCCTAAAACTAGGATTGAAGATTACCTGGGTATATCGGGATCACAAAAGTTACGATACCTGTCTTCAAACACCTGAATTATGAGGCATAATATTGAGATATTTGGAAAGAAAAGAAAAAGATGATGTAGAGGAATCAGCATTAAGTATGCAATTCATTAAACAAAGACAAATAAACTGACCTCAAACCGTTTCGAGTCCAGTGCTCCTACAGGCTTGGAGAGATCCCGAAAAGTTGATGACTTGTTAAAATCAAGAACCTCCGATGAGTAATCAGCCAAAATCCAAGGAAAGACAGGATACTGAGTCAAATCATTATAAGATCTTCCTGCAAGTGTGTTGAGAATCATCAGATACTCAAAGTTTGTTATATCCCTTCTCCTCCAGCTCTCCCTAGCAGTTTCTGCCATTTCCAGTGCGACACGTCTATCAACAAATGAAATAGTGCCACTCTTGTCCCTACTACTTCCTCTTGGAAACAACAGCTCATTTCTGGTAGAAACTATCAGGGTTCCAATCTCCTTTGCATCCTTCTGTGATGCAAAATTCATAAATATGGGAGCAACTGAATCACCGAAGAAAATCTCAACTGCAGTGTATCTAAGCAAATACCGAGTCCAGTGGACAGCTTTAATCTATGGCCAGCAAAAATAAACAAGAAGAAAGCAGATTGGTGTAAGAGATATAAGCAATACAGCTCAAATAAAAAAACTGATGGTTCCCTACCTTGCTAACAAAAATAAACAAGAAGAAAGCAGATTGGTGTAAGAGATATAAGCAATACAGCTCAAATAAAAAAACTGATGGTTCCCTACCTTGCTAATATTCCATCTCCGATGGCGCTTAACATTTTTGAATTGTTTTTTATGCAAAATTTCTGCCTCTATATTTTCAGGAGAAGTCCCTTTCTCAGAATTTATATCAAGATGAATGGCCCACTTAAAAGACTTCGGCTTTTGATCAGCCTGTGCTGACTCAGACTGGCTTGATGCATTTAAGTTCTTGAAAACTGAAGACCCTACAGTACCTTCAACCAAAAATTCACCAAAGAAATGCAAGACATCTTTCATAACTGCCAATTGACCTGCCAATTTTCTTTTTGGTGTCACAAGCACACATGGAAGTGACATAAGAACCTGCAATATCAAACCTCAAATTAACAATGAAGTAACTCCAGATGTTTCAATGAGAAGAAACATAGTTTGACTGTTCTTAATCCCACAGATGAGACGTACCTCACTAGTTTCCGTTTCTGGAGAAGGTGAACATAACTCCTTTCTGTCTTGTACAATGTTGATCTGATCATTGCTGCTTTTAACTACTTCCAAGCTTTGACCATCTGAAGAATCCTCAGGGATAACCACCAGCCCACTTGGTTCAGCACCACTCTCACCAGGTTCTGAGCTCCCCTCGTCTGTTATCCTGCGTACACCTTTGAGCAGAAACTGCTTCATTTGCTCAGGAATGTGCCCCACAAAACTAGATTTGCTCTCATTATTGGGAAGTGTAGCCTCATTTCCAGAGGAAGTGGAAGGAGGATGACACAGCTTTTCATCAAAATGATAATTCCGTCTTAATTTTGGTCTACGCCGCCATGTATCTTCTGTCTTGTCAAGTTTCCAATGTGTCACAGCACCATTCGGAAATGGATTAGCAGACCATGGACCCCTTTCATCGATCAAAGTACGAAACATGTGCATCCATTTTTCCTGTCAAAGCAAAATGTATTATTTACATATATATGAGCACAAGATTCAGCATTATTTAAATAATGGAAGAATGAGGTCAGAAACAAAGAAAGTGAGCTATTAAAGAAGCTAAGAACAACCAAAAGAAAGAACATGTTCCACAATAGAAGAAATTTTAACATACAGCAACAATTTGCTGCTCCTCCTCATGGGCAAGCAGGAATGCGGCCCTTCTGCTCTCATCTGAAGCAAGAATAGTGTGTAAGCTACTTTGTATCTCATCTTCAAATGCCTTCTGGTTATTAATTTCTAAAGAGGAATTTTCATCCATCTTAGCATGAAGCTCCTGCAACTGTCTGCTACGGTCGGATTTTAACATCTTTACATACTTAGACTCATCAGAAACCTGAAACAAGAAACTACAGAATTGAATGGTGCCTAACTTGGAAGAGAAGAGGAGCACAAAAGAGTATGTCAAGTCAGTTAACACAAATCTCATAAAACATGCCAAAACATTCAGTGTTAGTATTATATTGCTTGCCTTTAGGCAATAACAGCATTAATAAAACATGAAATGCACATATGATATCTTCAAACTTCATGTTCAGCCTTGGAGATATCTCGAAAGAAATTTTCTCAAGTCAGAAAACCAAAAAGTTCACAAAAAGAAACATTAGAGC
The DNA here is from genome assembly GCF_053813885.1 of Theobroma cacao. Lineage (NCBI taxonomy): Eukaryota > Viridiplantae > Streptophyta > Magnoliopsida > Malvales > Malvaceae > Theobroma > Theobroma cacao. The sequence continues at coordinate 3,467,276 of NC_142646.1, read as the reverse complement.
AACAAACATCATCTCATTTTCTTTCTTCCATCGAAGAGAGACTTAATAGACTATCATACTAATTGAAAAATCAGAATATCACTTGGAACCATGGTTGCCGTGCAAAGTCTATATAAACAACACAAAATTGGAAAACAAAAATAACAGGTCTCACTCTTGGAATATAGCAAAACATCCATGGAACTTCCTAACTCAAGGAGACTGCCCAACATTGAAATATAAGTAGAGAAAATAAATATAGGAAGAAAGTTTCATTTGATTAAAACAGCAAAACAACAAAAGTTGATAATGGCAAAAGATGCTGAATTTGAAGTTCAGAACATACCGCAGAAAGCACTTGATCCTTCTGAATTAGATTGTGAATGGAGCCTGTTTCTTTCAAGTGGCTGCTTGAATCAAATGAGTCATCCCTACCAACCATGCTAGTAGCAAGCATTGACTTTCCAGAATTTACAGTTTCGCAAATCACGTGTGCTATTACATGAAAACGAGCACCATCATCTAACATTCCATACTGGGATCTTACAGCAAGCAAAGACCTGATCACCATGTTATTTCATTGTCAATCTTCATGGAACTAGTATAAGGCAATGAAAATTATTAATTAATATCCTCCATTAGAACTCAGGATAACTAATTACATGTCACACAAAATCTGGAAGCTTGGGCATTGGATAAAGAAATAATACCAGATGAAAAGCTGCAGTCTATTCTTGCTTTGCTCATCATCAGTGGCCAAAAGGGAAGGCAAAAGTGAGATGAATTGTTGGACACAGCGCGACGCTCTTTCAAGGGAAGATCTGCAGAGGTATAGGATTAAAAGTCGAAATACAATTCTTGGGCACCTTTCCCCCCTTAAAGCCATGGCTTTATCTACATTTTTGTTTGGTTTTCCACTCAATGCATTGCCAATGCCTCCAGATACAACAACGGCAGCCATTTCTGCAGCAGGAATGTTAAGAGATTCTACCAAGCCACGTGCTCTTTGGCCAAAAGAAGGCCCAACAGAAGCTGAAATTCTAGGCATCATCTTGCTTGGACCCTTTCCATTCATCTCACTAATAACAATCCATAAATTGTCAAATAAATTCCACCACTTATCATCAGTTATGCCATCTTCACTTGATATTGGCTGCCTGGAAGCCCTTGGATTTCTGAGAAAGAAAAGAATCAAACAGAAAGATGAAGTTTCTATCTACTGGACATCTTATATGGTGGCAGAACACTGTCTTCATAGATGTCCACATGATGTTGTATTCAATTATGAGGCTCACAGTAAAAATGATAGTGCAATGATAAAAACACCATTTTTGATGGTGCAACATCAATGGTTAGCAGCAACTAATTTTCCGAAATGAGTACATATGAAGTCATGAAACTTTGCACTTAAATATGAATATTCAACTTTATGAAATTCGGTCCAACTTGATATTTCTAATTCTGTTTAAAGATATTGTAGATACCATTTGCACAAAAGAACAGAATGCCAACCGATGGCACCCTACATCATCACAAGAGAATTCTATACTTGCTTGAAATTGAATAAAAGCCAACACTTGCTTCTAATTCTCCTAATCATATCAATTGATACTCCTCTGGATTGAAAATTCTATAGCAAAGGTAAATTTGATGATTAGAGTAAGGGTGCAAAATGTGAAAGGTTTTGTGATGGTGAAAAGCTTATATATACTGTTGCAATGATCACATATAACATCATTGTGCAGAAAACGCAGGTAAACTTTATCACCAGAAAATTGATACTCATGTCTACTTTTTTATTAATATGGAAAAGGTTTATCACCCTGAACCACAAAAGCTAGACAAGAGCCGGATTGCTAACTAGTATCTACTTTTACTTGCTTTTGGCAGGAGAAGGAAAATAAAAAGAAAAAAAAAAACCCATTCCGAGGAGAATATATGAAAAGAAGAGAAGGGAAAAGAATAAAAAAGGGTAGAATAGCCAATTATCTCTAACTTTTCTAGTGATTTAGCGGCTTAAATGATAAGTTAAAAGATGAAAAACCAGCCAATGACATACAAATATAAAAGCAAATCGCTATGTAGTGACCGCACAAATAGATTTAGTATTTGACCATAGATGGAAGAAATCATTAAATCTTAATAACCCACATAAATTCATCTCAACTAAGCCACAAACAGATAATAAGGAACATATCAGTTTTAGAGATAGTACCCAGATACTTTGTCATCAAATTCTCCTTGCAAGACCTCATGCAACACAGTGGTATAATCTTTCTGGCTTTCTACCTCTAAAGAATACAGAGTCGACTCGGAGCTATTTGCTGGAAACTGCATGAATTTAACATCATTCTTAAGTGGGGCTAGAAAACTACATAAGTAGAAAACGACAAGCCAAATCATAAAACATACTTGTATATTCTAAAGTGTTTTTTTTTATTATAAGTATTCCTAAATTTCCAAATATTTGAATGCACAAATTTCAAACATGCTAATAAATACATGTTCAATCAATTTATGAAAGAACTTATTGCAATTTTTACTAAAACCAACAAATAACAAATCTGAATGAAAGATGTACTTTCTCAATTAGTTTTTGCCAACTAGACCCACTACTTCAGGTTCACAGGAACAGCCTAAAAACTTCAAATCCTCTGATTGGCATGTGATTTTTATAAGTTCAATGAGAGCAGAAACATAAATAACAATGTACTTGCATGATATTGCAAGAGATAAACGAGACCTTTTCATTATCTCATATTCATTCTTGATTATCCTATAATTGGAAGTATTGCCTAGAGAATAAGAGCAAGATAATCAAGTGAATTTGACTTGTTCTTTCAAAACATGTATAGCGAGAATCTAATGACAAAGCTTTAGAACCACCTGTGCCTTCTCTTTGCCGTAGCCTAACATATTCTTCCTCCACATCTTTAAGGTGGGGATGTTAGGGATTTTGAGGCAGTGAAATATACAATGAAAAACTTTTCCATAACAGAATTGCAGATAAACCAAGAATAAACATAATCCAGTCAGATTCTCAAGTAAGTTGGTACCGGAAGTTTGTTGCCAAATTCAGAGACAAGCATCTCATCAACCAGTCGCAGAAAGTATAATGTATTGTCCCGACAAGGCTGTGAACTAAAAATATTCTCCTCGGCAGATAAATCTACCAGCCTTTGAATTAAGTTGTCATATATGTCACAAAGCAGGTATTGACATGATATGCCACCCTATCAAGAAAAAGAAATTAAAGTAATTATCCATTAATGGGCTAAAAAACATCATAAAGAACTCAAATTAAAATATATAGATACTTTTGCAACATGGTAAGGAATTTGACATACTTGCCCACACTGCAGAAGTAGAAAATTCACTGTCTCCTCTAACTGTTGCCAGCCACCTTTTATAAATTGTATATAGTGACAGAGAACAATACAAAAAACCCTCCTCACAAGATTTTGCTCATTTGTTTCATAGTCACCTTGATATCTTGAATCAGGCCTATAGTCTTTTACCACATCAAGTTTCACAGAAGCTGTTAACCAAGCATTCCAACCATATTCCTAATTGAAAATTTTGAATAATTAGATAATTGGATAGCATTTTTAAAAGCATACACAGCATAAATATGATATCAATAATTAACTGAATGCAGTACCATTAAAGCTTCTATATTCAGAGGATTTGAATCAAGAAGGTGAAGTAGATCACTAATTATTTTCATTCTTGCAGATGCATCTTTGCAGCTAGATAGGAATCTGAAAATCAGAACCAAGATCTGAGGAAGGAAAAAGTGAGAATTATTTCCTCTGCCCCTCTGCTTGTCAACCAGGCTGTTTTTCTGTAACACCTGTAAACAAACATTTTCAAGAAACAATACAGGTGGAAAAATATCAGAGAATTACCACTACCACAGGCAATCAAAAGAGTAACAGAAACAACAGCTAAAACATACTAAACTAACAGAAAAATGAGCAAAAACAATCCATGATTTGGTTGATCACCTGTCTGGGGCTAGCACCACCTAGAAGAACATCAAACAAGGTGGCGCACAAATTATCCGTCTGCGGAAATTTAAACAACCTGTCAGATATAGCTGAGAAGAGTGGTTGCATCCTTGAGCTGATTTTCTTGCTGTTTTCTGAAAGAGATTTTGATCTTCCAACAGCAAGATTGAAAAATCTTGGCCCCTTTTTCTCTGATGGCAAACCAACCAAAAGTCTTCCTAGAAACTGTAAGCCAAGCAATCTGATGGGCTCATATTCCCTACACAAAATAAATTGAAGGATGACTATTACAACTTTCTCTCTTAAATAGATCACTTTTGCAGATTCCAATCAAAGTAATTAAAGTCATTCACAGGAAGTTAAATGCATTAATTTATAAAAAAACTATAAGCTAACTACTGAAGCAAAAAATACTTAAGCTTGCACTTGGTTCAGAAACTTGAACATTTTCTGCAACTGCATATTATTCTAAATCAACACTTGGAATAATAAAAAATGGTTAAAAAAATTTTCTAACAAAATTCTAGTTGACAATATTGTGTCAGACCACAGTGGCAAAATAAAAAGAAAAAAGAACAAAAAAAGATGCAGTTTTAAAATCAAAATTAAGAGGAAAACGGTCCACAGATGCTTGAGAAAAATAGTATGGTCTCTTGACAAAGATTATTTCCAAGGATTCAATGGCAATATTTGACTTCAGGGAAAAATCATATCACTAGTAAAAGTGAAATACAAAACCAGTGAAAACCACAGCTCCACCCAAACACCCCCCCCAACCCACACACAAATCTCCAAAACCACCACTCTTATAATTTAAATCTTGACCCTTCCCCTCAGAGAGGGAGTTGCCAATAGGCCACAAAAGCTAAAGGCATGACACATTGTTTATACCAAAGTAGGATAATCCTAGGTTGTATTTTAAATCCAGTACCCAATTCATGTTCAATACAGATGAAGACTCTTCATCAGCAACACTTTTTGTCCTAAATTTATGTGTTATAGTAAGCCTTAGTTTTCTAAGCCCTTAATCTACCAAAGGAGCGATTCAAGCACCATTTAAATTGATTGATGAAAACATGCACCTCCATTGCTTTTCAAAATACTAGTTTGTTCAATATCTTTTCAATGCTGTCCAGTAACAAATATACCAAATGATAGAAATTAGAGAAACTAAAATATATAAAAAGGGGAAAACATAACCATGGCCGATGTGGCAAATGAAAAAGGCAACTACACTGTAAAATGTCAATACTAAATCCAAGTAACAACAAACTGGCAGAGCATGTTGCTAAATGACTCCAATCTTGGCAAAGCAACCTTTACTTCTCCATCCCTTTAATCCTAGTGTCAGTATATATAAAATTATAGCAACAGTTCATTAATGTTTTTGATTAAAAAACACAGTAGGGTTTAATTTCATTCTTAACTGCAAATAATTCATAACATGTCAAACCTGTCGATATAAAACTCACACTTAGTGTGAAAGTACAATGTTAAAGGCAATACATTATATGAAGATTAATGTAATTTAAAGAAATACACAACAAAAAAACAGATTTGGAAAAAAAATGCTGGAAGCCATTCTTTAATGAAACAGAGAAGGTACCATTGTCTGTAAAAAGTTTGTGCATTAAACTCTTAATGCAGAAGGCATACCTCTGTAGCAGATTGACAAAAATGTGGCGGCCACCTATCAGATTTACTTGTTCAAGGAAGGAAACAAGCAATGATTTTTGAGTAACAGCACGTATAACCATATGTAAAACATCCTCAATGCATGTCATATCTTGGCTTGTTTCAAAAAAGGCTATAAGAGCTTTTACATCAGCTGGTGCTATATTTTGCCTGCATACATGCAAAAGTTTTGTTAAGAAAACTGAAAAACAACAAAAAATAATAATGTGCTATATATATCTATCAAAATGAAACAGCAGATCAAATACTGTACATTAGGCAACATCAGATGCCCTTATTTACTTGTGAATACATACCTGAGGCTCATTTCACCAAGACTTAATAAAAGAAGACGAATTTTATGTATTTCGTCTCTACCAGGTCTTTCTCCAATAACTTGCTTAGTAAGAGGATGTAAAAGAGGCTTGCCGCCAATAGCAAACCGAGATTTCACATTATCCCAGTAACACTGCCGTATAATGTCAATAACACGTGGGAGCCGACACAAACTTTTAAGCAACCTCAGATCATTATCAAATTGTTCAATGAGAAACATGTACAGCTCACGCTGCACATTGTAAACTGTGTACAGCCAGATAAGGGGATTAAGAAAAATGGCAGACATGGCTTCTTCCATGAGCAGCTCTGCCAATCCTAAAGAAGAAACAGAAACATCAATATGAATGAGATATATTCATAAATGTGCACGAAAATAACTACATTAAAAAGAAAATCAAGTGAGTATATGAATATGAATAATTACTACATAAATAGAACTTGATATGCTTCATAATCATACCACAGGAAGATACAACATGAAACAAATGCTTCAATGCAGAGAGTGTTTCATTATTGAGATGCTGAGGTTGAAGTGACTGCAATAAAAATCCCAGGATTGAAAATCCAGAAAGAAGATGCATTTGTTGCAGATTTGCTAAATTATCATCTAAAACAGAAGCAATAAGCTCAATAACTTCAGCGGTCAGACGCTCTTTTGCAACAGGCAGGAGCAGTGTACTTTCCAAAACTCCACTTTCATCATTTTCATATCTATCAGACTGAGTGATAAGAGGGAAGAACACAGATACACCTCCAACACAGTAAATTATCTCTTGGAGCAAGCGTCTAGAGCATAACTGTGTACCAACCATAATAGTTGCTTCAAATAAACTCTTATCCAATGCATGATCCAGAACAGGTGAGACATTAAACAATTTCTTGCCATCACTTGCCTGAAAAAGGAATCAACATCTAGGGTTCAGCAAGACACAGAAACAGAATTGCCTTTTAGACATGCATGCGTGTAATTGTCTGCATGTGTATGTGTGTGTCCCTGAAAGGGGGGGGAAAAGAACCTGTGCATTGAGTCCAAATACAATTTTGGATGCAAGACCGTCTTTTGCATCAAGAATTCCACTAGGCAATGGGTTATCCCCAAATGCAGGGGCTTCTTTATCAAGGAAAGAATACATATAGCTTGGTCCAAGAGAATGTACAGCCTTGACTTGCTCAGAAGAAATGGCATCACAAAACAAATAAACTGGACCAATCTGACCAAGAAAGGGAAACGAAGCCTGGATGGAGCCCAGGGTATCATCTTCTTCATTTTGAGACAAGATGATCTTTGTACCAATGGAGCAACTAGTCAATAATTCATTGACCTTTGCATATCTGAGGCATGAAAAAATGAGGGTCAGGAGGAAACTTATCAGTGCTGGAAAAAATATTCCTCTCAAAACATGAAAAGCTTTTAATGATAAAAAGTAAAACTCAAACTGAGAATAATTAAAGGTGGCATGATACCTGCATCTTTCAGAAGACACAAGATCACCATCAAGATAACATCTCAATAGGCTACCCCCAGAAAATGCTCTTCCAATGGTATGAGTAATACAAAGAAAATGCCATTTCTTCCTGACTAGATTAACATGCATCCGGATATACTGTCGTTTCAGATTGATAGACTGTGAAGGACATGAGAAATATATCAATAATTGCAAGAAATTGGCAGTAATGCCCAAGACATAAAATGAAAGCAAGCCGACTATCTTTGTGTGTGTCTGTAAGCGGGCATGGGAATTCTTTTCTATTTACTAGGAAATACGCACACAATGCATTTTCAGTTGGAATATGAATTAAGCTTTGGAAGAAACTTCCTAGAGACAAACACATCATATATTCACCTCATAAATAAGTTTGTCTTTTGCTACTGCTGCTAAGCACCCTCTTCCATTTTCTGTGAGAAATTTGAAAAGGCCCATTGTTCCATCGCCCGGGAAGTTCTCAACCCTAAGCCAACATGAAAAAGAAAAACCCTTGTTGAGAGGCCATTGCACAGGTGTCTTAATTATGATTCCCTACAAAAAAATACATAGATATATGAATATCAGGTACAAATCATAGTCATAAGTCACAATAATTAAAAGAAACATGCTCCAATGTTTGTGGAAGGATATTAGATTAAAATCTGTCTTTAAGCTAGAAGAAATTATCTTCAGAAATGCTCCCAAAGACACCAAAAAGACTTACAGAATCATTCCCGTTGAGATCAAAGAAGGCAGTTGGCCCCTTCTCATTTAGCATTGACAAAACAGTGGTCAATAATAATGAGCAGTACTGCTGTTGAGTCCCCACTTTCTCACTTCGGAGGAGAGCAAAGATCTTGCGAATATCCTTCCCAGATATGCTATGGCCACCAATAACCTGAATCAGTTGTGCAATTTTCAAAATGACACTGTCATCATCTTCTTCGACGAACCAATCAAGAAGGAAATTAAGCATCCCTGCCGCAACACATGAAGCTCGATTGGAAAGGGAATCCCTAAGCAGCTGCTGAAACACACTGAGACCATAATGCCGCAAAGACTCACTGCTCTGGCCAATCACAAAATAGCAAATAATGACATCAAATTCAAATGACTTCTATTTCGTACGGTACAAATCAGCTAAAACAGATTCTGAGGAAATTTAGTACTATCAAACAGAGTAGAGCAAACCAAGAAAAATGAATTACTAACCTTCTGTAGAACACTCAAATACAGTATGATAACATCTTCATTCTGAATCAAAACAGAAAAAGAAAAAAGCATATATGAGAAGACAGACAGCGGCACCAATCCAAAGACAACAATTTTTTCAAAACTAAGTGCAATGAGGAAAATGACGAAAGATCATAAAATCATTTAAAGTAACCAGACAGCAAGGGTGTGACAGTGGGTCATAGAGAAACTTCAGGAGATTAAATCACCTTTATATGAGGGCTCCCTTTTATTTCAAACTTTCCATCAACAAGCATATCAAGAAGTGCATTTAAAAGTGCTTCACTTGGATGCCATTGGCAGAAGTCTAACAGCAAACTTTGCAATGTCTGATAACCCTTGCCAACAAGAGCTCTAAATGCTACCTGTAAAATTAATTAATGAATACAAAATGGTACAATACATGAGAACAATGAACGAATAATTGCCAAGACCCCATTATAATTCTTCATATTGTAATGCAAAAGGATAATGTCAGCCTAATTAGACAGGTGTGCTTTAAAAGCATGACAGGAGCAACCAATAAACACCTAAAAATCTTAAACATACAGAACTAAAACTCAATGCCAGCTCTAGATGTCCCAAGTGTTTTCCTTTTGACATTCTACAAATATTAGTTCTAGTTCTAGAGCTTACTGTCTAGCCCTTTATCATCTAAAGTAGAGGTGGCAAAACCAACCCAAACAAGAAAATGTACCAAAAAAGCCCAAACTCAAACCTGCCTAAACCCGAATTGACCATCAAGTCAAAGACCCAAACCAAAAATGGCCAAAAACCATGATAATCGGAACTGAAAATGACCCGAACCTCATTTGAAATGGCTACATCTTGCATAAAATCTAAAATGGCCTGAACCTAATCCGATCCCAAAACGACCAAAGCCCAGAACTTTCTGAACCCGAGAAGACCCCAACCCAAACCAGCCCATTTGCCAACTCTAATCTCAAGTACAAACAAGAAATTCCCTGCTATGCAGACTACTAAAGGCCATGAATTCCAAATGCATCAATCCATACTTACTTTCCACATTAAGTGCAGCAGCCTTTCACATAGGGTTGCACAGAAATATTACACAAGACAAAAAGATCCCAGTAAAACAAATTGGACTTTGCATTCCTTTAATAAACACGCATGACACTTAAAACTACATTTTAGGCAAAGTCAGACCAGTTAGAAAGGTTTTCAGTGTTCTCACATATAAGGATGTAGACAAACAGATGGCAGCCACATTAAAAACTGCAATAAAGAGAGAAACTAGTACTGGAGCAAATCCTTCACTAAGAAAGACCACTTGTTTGCACTCAACAGGATAAACATATATCAAGCATTCAACCATTCCAGAAAGACTTAACAAACAAGGAAACAAATGAAAGAAGGAATGCAAATTACCTTTGAGGCATCATTGCTTGCAAGCAGACAGGTAAGAGTTTGTAAAACAATCAAAACCAACCTCTCTCCATTTGCCTCATCAAGATTGCCATTTAATAAAGAGACAACATGCAAAAAGCATTCTCCATCTCGAAATAAAGCCTGGTAATGCTGAAGAAACATGATGTGTAAGACATTAATATAAAACTCAATAGCCAAGTTCCCAAAGACAGCTTTAGAGAAAGGCATGGCGAAGTTGAACAGTACAGGGAACATACCACTGGATCACTCTGGAGCAAATCTATCATTCCAACCAATAGATTAATAGACAGTTCAGCAAAGCTTTTTTCACGCTCCTTTATAAGAGTGAAGGTTTCTAAATATTTTGAACACAAGTACAATATCGCTTTTCGATCTTCTTCAGATAGTGATACAATCTAAAAATATGGAAAAAGAATGGGTTTATTGCTTAACAAGTTAGTAAAAAAAGACCAGAAAAAGCTTTATAACAGTGCCATACCTTCATGAGGTCAAAAATGTATCTAAGGACATGATTTCTCAAACCTTCTTCCCAAAACAATTCAAACAAACAATCAATGCAGGTAGAATCATGCAAAACCAAACTTCTAGCATCATCTGCTACCAAGAAAAATTCCATAAAGAGATCCATGCATGTTTCCATGCATTTGATCCAACTTTGGGATGTCTCACTTGAATCAAATCTCTGATAACCATGAGGTCGAAACCCTTCCAAAGAATTATTCTCAATCACAGGGCTCAAATTTCCTGACCTTCTAGATTCTTGGGCTAGAATGCAAGCAACTTTAAGAACCCTGGAAACTGCATTGAGTGCCTTAAAGGAAGCAATAGTTTTTTCGGCTGAAAGCTGTAATATCCGAAGCAGACTTTTTGCAAGAACACTAGCAATCTCAGGATTACAAGCAGATTGTTCAAGGGCTTCCAATAAAGCAGACAATTCAGGCTGTGACAACAAAGGGAGAAAGTGAAATGTAAGCAAACTCCTAAGCACAAAAATACAAGCCATTACAATCAAATCAAGAATAAATCCTTTTAGGAACATAGAACAAATTGGAACATTCATAGGCATAACACTTACAAGCACATATAAGGAAAAATATTAAACATGCACCCAGACAAAAACATCACAAACTATCATATGTCTCTACCAAAATACATAACCATATGAAAGGCATCAACTTAAATGTTTATAATAATGCCAAAACATATAATTAAGAATGTTAAATGCCTACGCTATATATTCTCCAACAACTTATGGATTGTATTTTCCATACCACCAAACTTTGCCGAATTAATTCTATAATAAGCAATTACCAATATGTGAAATACAAGAAACACAAAACTAAAATCTTTCAATCAGCATGGTGCTTGGATATTATAGGTAAAAGAAATTAACAGCATACGCATGCAAAATGGCTAAAAACACTAAAATCAGATATAGAGAAATTCTTAAGTCAACAAATTTCCACCACTATTGTTGTACTGGCTATGTCCACCATTGCAATTTCAGCATTTTAGCGTATACATTGGACCCACATGAATTCCACATTAAAATATGATTACACAAGCATTGGATGAATAGTTCAAGTGTAGTACTGAATATTTTCAGAGACAGATTTTCATCACAGTGCCTGACTTCTAATAAAGCCCACAACACCTCTGACTTGCCCTTGCTAGTCACCTTTGTCAATTTCAACCTCAAATCTAGGTATCCCCCCCTTTCAAAGCAATTTATTATCACAAGGCTAACTAGGTAAGAAATTATTTATTCGTGCATGAAGCACAATGACGACTAAACTGTTTTACAAAGAATATCTTGGATGTAACAAGAACATACCAAGTTATGGACACTCCCATTAGAAGTTGCTGCTAATTCCACAAGTGAAATCACTTCTATTGGAATAATTTCAACCCCACTAAATTTTAGTTGAACGGAATTGTTACCAGAAGCAGAACATTTTTCAAGCTTTTCTGGAGACTCCTCATGGTATGGACTAAACTCTTCAGAAAATTCTTCTGAAGCTTGTCCAAAATAGAAAAAGTTCTCAGAGAAGATAAGGTCCCAAATTCCCTCTTTACGAAACACTTCAAGCAATGCTGGTGATGAAACAAGAACCTTCCTGAAAGCATTAAGAACACAATGCTGCAAGGTACTGATGAACACCCTACAAGAAAAATAACAGGGGAAAGTGGTGGGGAAGGTTAAAAATGAGGGGAGAAAACAATGTGCTAAAGGAAAACAGAATCATAGCTTGCAGGAGTCTGCTTAAATGGCACCATAACTACAATAGAAATAGGAAGGGAGAGAGTAACCTTACCATAAATGGTTTGGCAATTCATTTTGATTTGAACAAGCCTTTATGCATGGGAAAACTGTAAGAAGAACCCTCATGACCCATTTAATTGAAAGTTCGGTATAAACTGAAGAAATTGGCATGGGAATCCGACCAGAGGTTGCTTGGCCATGAAGAAATTTCACATCTTCTGGAGCAAGAAGGAATGAGCTTAGTACTCTGCTCAACTCGACAACACAATCATTCCAAAGTTGATGATAAGAAGCCTTCTCAGATAAAGGAGCAGAAGGCTCTGCCAAACCACTTTTAGCATTATTGTCAATGGATGTTTGACTGCCATCCTGTGGAACTGAATTCTTCATCTGCTGCTTGTACTCTTGAAGCATGAAAGCAGGTGAACAAAAGCTATTTGCGAATTTATGAACTCTTCCATTTTCACATAGAAACTGTAGGTTATTCACATTGCCAAAGCTGATTACTTGTTAAGGTCATTCATATGTATTCACACATACCTGATGATATAAATTATTATATTTGGGCCAATAAATTCAGAAAGAAACCCCTACTGTCACTGATTTCATTGGATAAATAAAATCCACTTTATTACACACAGGAGGAATGGAGAAAAGAAAAGGGTGAGTTGGCAATCACTATACTAAACAAAACCAGTTTGAAATTTAAGACAGTATCCTCACTAAAGTGTCCTCAGTGTCAAAGGCAGATGACAGATTGGCAACTTAAGCTCTAACATTAACCGGTACAGCATCCTGGCAGGAACGGACTTAGTGTCAGATTGAGTTTTATCTACAGGAGAGTGATATAATTCCATTTAGCATACAAGGCATAAATTTCATTTTCCAAAGAAAACAATTAAATCATTAAATTGCAAAAAGTGAACCTATACACAAGATTCAGTATACAAGAGAAGTGACATATAGGATACACAGCCTCCCTAAGAACTTCCAAAGAAAGGACATGGAGCTGGAAAATTTTCAGCAAGGTACTCTGCTCTCTGCATAAAAGTTAACCACCAGATCATAAGATCAAGAAAGAGAAAAATAAAGAAGGAATAAATGTTCCTCTCAAAAGATGCATAGACAATTAATGTTCTTCACACACACAAATTAAATTCGAAGGCTTCAGAATGGAAAGAACTAATAGGAAAATGTTGTAAGATCACTGAGCATTAGCTTCCCAGAAAAAGCTAAAAGATTCAAAGATAAGCCTAGCAGATTTTCAGATAGCCTACCCAACTAACTATCACCAGATACAAGCCATGTTTAGCAACCCTAAACCCATTTGGGTAGTGTGGGATCATATATCTGATGTAGAGAGCTTCTCAAAGGAGGCACTAATAAAACAAGCCAACTAAGCCAATCCGAGCTCTTTCTTTCTCTTCATAGAAGTTCTTGAACAACTTGAAAAAAAAGCCATCATATAGTCAAAGACAATAATCAACAAACAATGGCTAGGGACAGGATATCTTAGCCATTACTTTGGCTCTATCTACAGGATTTAGCAAGTGTACAGATGTATATGCTGGATGCTAAACAGAGAGTAAAAATCTTCTAGAAACTAAACCAATCATACAATACAATATGAACACAACTGCACATAGCATCTATCCATGAAACTCGTTACGAATTTAACTAAAATTCAAGTTTTAAACTTTGGAGGGGAGGGGGGCAGGAAAGGAAAGAAATTGAACCAGAAAAATTATCACATGATATACTTAACTTAGTCATGTAGTCAAATGACCCAAAAAACAGGGTGGGGTGGAAATAAAGCTGATGAAAACTTAAAAGAAGGTGATCAAATGTATAGAAGGGCATTGTTCCAGTTCTTTCTCTTCAACAACCAAACCAAATAGAATCAAATGTAGAGAACTAGCATGCTCAATAAAATATCAAGACATAAGTGAACATCCAAAACAAGTTAGTAAAAGTACCTTTGTCCATCAACATGTGAGGCACTCTTTAAGAGTAGCATATTAATTGATGGAAGTGCAAGTCCATCCAATAGAACTTCAAGCCCCCCAATGCTTTTGAAATGATTTTGACCACGTGGATTATCAGATAATGCAAAACAAAGAGTTCTTAATGTCAAGCACTGAAGTGACATATCTGTCCACTGTTCTTTCATACTCAACCTTCTGATGACACGCAACAACTCTGAAAAACAAACAGCTTCCGTGAACAGAAAATCAAATGCAAAAAAACACAAATTCACAAATATATTGTGTTAGTTTCAATTTAAGAAACATTGCAACTGAAAATACTGTTAAGTTTACATTCATGACGTCTGGTGGTAACCAAATCCTAGATGTACTTTCAAGCCCCCAGGGTGTGCAAATGCTGCCATCCGTTTAAGACAGTGGAGTGCTTGAGGTATAGGGATGGAGTCAAGGTCAGGAAGAGGTAAAATATAAGTACACAAGTCACTGTCCCTAGGTAAATGTTCAATTACAAATAATATATATATATTGAAATGACAACAATATAGTCAAACATGCCAACCAAAGTAAGTCTTATACTCCCCAAATGTTGCAAAAGGTCCCAATGATTAACAAAAACATTAAGATTACAACCAAACAAATCAAAAAAATGAGTGTCTAATTAATCATAAGCAAGTTACTGCACAAAATGATTTAAAGCAGAGGGAAATAAACAACACTAGCAAGATAACAGCTAATGTGAGAGAGAGAAGAGAGGCGAGGCAGTCATATTAAATCAAAAAGCACACAAAAGAAATCAATCTGGAAGATATAAGGAGACTCAATCCAAAGTATAATGACACATATTAAAGAAGTGAACCAATTCAGTGACCACTTATAAGGTTAGAATTTTTCACTATTCAGCATAATCATTAATAACCATATTGCAGCCCCTTGGTATCTATTCTTTTCTGTAGCTCTTCACTTATCAAATGAAAAAAAAAAAAAACAGAAGAATATTGCAGCAAATGGTTCTCATATATTACCAAGTTATGTATGATGACAAACAAAATTGCCTACCTTACCTACTAACCAATTAAGGCCACCAGCTTCCATTACTGAGACAACTCCCTTTTGATGCCAATGTAGCCTTGTTTCAGAAAGAGGACCCTTTAAACTATTAGAAAATTCAATTGAAGATGAAGCACCAAGTACAGAAAAATCTTTGGTATTACTGTACAATTGAGCTTTCTCATATACATTTGAATTTAAATCAATAAAGCTACATATGATTGAAACCACATATACAAGTACTCGCTGCAAGAACCCTGTTTTCTCTGCCATCAAATTAGAAAAATTTTCATCAGCAGAAAGTGCCCCAGTCATTGTTTTGAGTTGGATAACTGCCCCTGGAATAAAAAAAATAAAAATGAAAAATTGAACTGGAAATTCAGCCATAAAATTCACAGACTTCCAATAAATCTAGATCAGAACTATGGACGAAATCACAATTTTATATCAGAATTAATGGGAAAAATCAACACACAACTAATCATATTCAAGAATCCCGATTTAATGTAATGCCTAATTGAAAAAGAAACCTTACCTAATTGCATTGAAGATTCAAAACAATTTTTACAAATAGCTACATCACCACAAATTTGGATACTATAGGAAGCACACACTTCTAACCACAAGCAACCCTAAATTTCGGTATCAATCAACCACAACCAAAAACTGCAAGCATCTCAAATAACAATATAGAGGCCATTAACAATATAACATACCTTTCATTAATGCTGTAAGTTTCTGAATCCCACCATAGTAGCCAAAAACTCTGCAATTATGCATCGAACGAGTAACAATTTTTAAAGCATCCAAAACAGGTAATCCTTCAGAAGTGATAATCAAGATTATGGAAGCTGCTGGAATGTCGGTTGCTGTGCGTCCCACACCATTATTTACTGGAGAAAATAAAGCATATGCAATGACAATTTAGAAATATTTACACTAAATATTCAATCAATCTATATTTAAGAAGAGAAACTCTTAAAAAATGGGAAGAATTAAGTGACAGCATAATACCATATCTAGCTATAATAATCTCCAGAAATAATGCCCTATATTGTAGAAAAGATACCCTGTGGCTAATTTAATATTGCAAAATAATTCACTAAATGCTTAAAGGACATAATGATAATAATGTGACTTGCTTTGAATAAGTATGAAATTATTAGTTCAGCAAAAGTATAACAGTCTGCAAAGCATATCAGAATTATTGAAATTACACATAATAGGACGACTTGGAAATCAAACAAAAAGCTCTTCAATTAGGCGAATCCGAACTCGATTCCAGAAACAACCTAAATTAATAGAAATTGCCATTTATTCATCACTATAAGAGAAGTACTTTAACTTCCACTACCAGATGAGCCTACAACATACTACCATAAAAAGGAACTTTAGCAATTACAAGGGATTCCAATAAAGTTGCCAAGAATGATATTGTAATCGATTATCACATTGAAAAAATAAATAAACTTCAATTGAACTAGTTCGAACGAGTGTTTAAGTTACAAATTGAAATTTTACTTTTTTTCAATGTAATCAGTTAATTAAATCTTTATCATTTGCATATAGGACAAAGGTTTCAAATCACAGGAGTTCTAGTTTTCCCTTTATTTTATAGTCTTCAAATTTTTCTCATTCTTTTCCAATATATCGTCATAAAAATAAGACCTACCTATCAACAAAATAGTCTGCCCAGATGAAAGCAACTTGCTCAGAGGATATAAATCAACTTACACTCAGAGACCAATGTGGTTAATTGCATGATCTCTTCAGTCAAAGTCAAAATGACTTCAGCAGGATGCCCAGCAGAGCAGCCAACAACTACATCATTAACACTTGTTGAATACTCTGCAGCTTGAACAGTTGTTGAAGCAGCCTCTGGCAACTGGCCACCATTAACAGGCTCCCAGTTCTTGAATACTGTCAGAAACTGCTTGAGGAAAACCTGAAACAACTTTTTCTTTTCCACCTAAAATCATGCAAATTGGGGAAAACATCCATTAATATAGGAAAACAAAAAAGTTATAGTCATAAATTCTCACAGCAGGCTACAATCTAATGACAAATACCATGCAAACAACAGGCCAGGACTACATTGAACACAGACTAGATCTCAAACTGAAATAGATGCCTAAACTCTGATTTTCAAAGTCAGGTGATTTAACGGAATGTTAATGGTCAGCTTTGTGACCATGTCCTACCCTACCCCCAATCCAAGCTTTGGCCAGCAAGTATCTATCTATAACTAAGACTAAACAGACTCTAGAATAGGAGAATACTTTAAGAAAGCTAAGCTTAATTAGAAAGAGCTGAATAGCAGGAGAAAAAAGAAATAAATTGATAAAATAATTGCTCAAAACTAATGAAAGATAGCCTAAAGTGAGAAAATATGTATAAAACCTACCGAAATTAATTGTTCAGTGGCATCTAAAAGCCTTTAAAGTTTTAAATTGAATACCTTGAGACTAGTTAAGCATGCTACAAGAATACTACACAATTGTGAACAAACTAAAATGCTCAAAGATTCAAGAAAGGTTTCTTCTCAAAACCTTTTAACTTCTTAAGCAGAATGAACACACTTCCTTTAAAAGGTAGTCCAATTATAGTCTAGATTATATGTCATTATCACCTCCTTCCAAGTTGTTACCAGTTTCTTTTTCTTGGATCAAATCTAGGAAAAGAAAAACACACCATACATGAATTGATATGAATGAGAAAAAAATTCTATTAACGGTATGCTGAAACTATAATAACTTAAAAGAATTTAGAGAACTTTTCAGGCAGCGCATACCTTATCAACAGTGTTCTCATATCTCTCCCACAGAGTACTCAAAACTGCCTCATCATCTACTTCACTGGAAGAAAATACCAAAAAGAATGTAGAACTAAAATAACTAATAATGATTCAGCTTGAACAAAATGAAGGTTCAGGACCAACAACTTAAGGTAAATCAAGTGCATCCAACAGATAAATATACATCTCCAAACACAAATTAGGAACAGCTAGACTCTTGTCAAAATAAGCAACTACTGAAATTCTTCAACAATAAGTTTAAACCAAAGTGCTCAAATTTCCAAATTTTACAGACTTATAAACTCCATTAGAACACCCATATTATAACCGGAGATTTGTAAAACAATAACAGCCAGCCAGCATCAGTACCTGAAGCAGATCCTTGGAGTAGGAAGAGACAACCTCTCCCCTTGTGCCCCTGGTGAATCTCCAGTTTGGCCACTAGATGTCCGACGAATAAGGTCGGCTACACCCTTCACAATGTTCATGCTTACCACTAAGATTTATACAATAATTACAGTTTCATAAGCCAACAATCAAGAAACAGATGGCCATTCCAGACCATCACTTTTTCGCCAAGATCAACCAAGCTGTTCACATTAAACCAGGGTCAAATGCTTCAGTATAGTACACTAAGCAGTAATAAATTCAGTTTAAACAAATAATTCGCACCAGAACTTTCGTTTTTATTTATTCTTTTTAAACACATTTTATCACGTCAGTTCTAATTTCCTCTTCTTTAACAGAAAAACGCTACGCCGACAAAAAGCAAGAGCTTAATTCAATTTAACTAACTAAAACCAACCCTAGTAATTACATTTTCACGAAGAAGATCAAATAAAAAAAATGACCCAATGGAAGCCATACGGACATTCTTTAAAATGGCGAACATTCAAGAACACGATATTAGAGATTAACTATCTTGAAAAGGAAAAAGATGAAGATAAACTCACCGATGATTTTCGATCATTTAAGCAAACGAGATTAAAGACGAGAGAAATAAAGCAGTCGCCGATTATGGAAGATAAAAATACCTGATCAGATCAAACGCCTGACGTTCTTCTAGGGTTTACGATACAAGATCTGGGTTCTAATGGTTTTCTTCAGCTTCTTTCGATGGAGCTAGTGAGAAATGAAAAAGAAAAATGAGAGAGAGAAAATAGGAAAAAAAAAAGAGCGAATGGAATAAAAAAAAAAAAAAAAGGAAGCAAAGGAGAAGGTTAAAGGAAGACTAATATCAGGACTTTTAGTAATTTCAAGATTTGCCCCGTTTTGGGCTAAATGTGCTTGTTTCACCATATTCCAAAACGACTTTACCGACCTTCATCTTATGTATGACGCTGCCCTTTTATATCTCTCAATAATACGACCCCGTATTTTCTCTTTGGATTCTTATATTTTGCAATTTTTACATAAGGTCCTTGTTGAGCTAAGAAATTGGGCCGTCACTTTCTGGTGGATCCATTATAGTCATCGATTGGGATTTGAAGGACGAAATCACAAAGCTATGACATCTGTTAAGGACACCACGTGATCATTTTCAACATTATCTACGTATTACTACTTTCATCGCAAAACATTTTCTATGTTAAGGACGATAAACTCACTTTATGGGTATAAAATTTAGTCTAGTTTTATTTTTTTCCTTATAACTTATATTTAGTTAATTTGTTGGTTGGATTTTTCATTCTTTGTTTACATATAGATCATGTATGTCGAATTGTAAATTAATTAAAAATATTAATTATATATTTTATATAATAAAATATTGAAAAATAATATTCTAGATTTAAATAATAACATTTTTTATTAATTTAAAATTTGATATGAGTGAATTATTAAATTTAACAATCAATTTATTAAAATATTAATCATAATCATAATAAATATGTACTTTGTAGATATTAAAGTATACTCTATAACTGATTAAGGAAAAAAAAAAAGGAAACGTGTGATTGACAGTGAAGCAACCCCATCTTCCTTTTTCTCTTTATGGCATTTAATTTAAGTAACAATTAGGTAAATGGAGTAACAAAGACTTGACCTCTCTTTTCTTATTCTTCAAGAAGTGCGACAAGATCTAAAGTTGAAATTCTCTGTTTCCATCATAGAATTCCTCGTGCACACAATATATATATATATATAATATTATAATTAAGTGGATATGCAAGGTAAAAAAGTATTAAGTTATATAAGACATATTTGTACCTTTATAACGGTTTATATGATAACAGTGCATGAACATGATGGTTTAAATTTAGACTTTAAAGGGAAATTGCTTAATGAATCAATTTTTATAATTGGACAAAGATATAACAGTAATAATTAGTGCAATGATCAGGAGAACTAATTGAAAATTTTGGGTATAGGTATAAATACTTTAATCCACATTTAATGGAATAATAATAAAATATTAATAAATTTGACTTATTCTTTTAAAAAAAATTAAATCATAAATTTCGAAAAAGTGATGGGCTGGATATAAATAAATAGTATTTGAATCCTTGTTAGTTGTTACAACTTAAAACCAAGCAAGTGCATCTTTTTCAAGTATGAATGGACCACAATTACTTGCAACGGGTTGATTTAATAACCTAATTACCTAAGAAATCCTAGATAGCTCTCTTTAATCACCTTAATGGGCTTATTGTTAATCTTTAACTCTACGCAGCTCTTTAGATCAGATCTGAGACTATATCAAAATAAAGAAAAAAGATCACCAAGAATCTTATTAAAAATACAAGAAGGAAATAATAAGGGGGATAGTAAAAAACCTAGGGCGGAGAGACAGAAGGAACAAGGGACAGAAAGGAAAGAATAAGGTGAATAGTAAAAAACTCAAAGGCAGGTGAAAAATGCTGTGCGCATGTGGGCCGCCGAAGTTGATCCCCTGTCAAAAGCAGACCAAACCCTAACCGCACACAATAAACCCCTAACCTTCCAAAATAACCCCTGAGAAAGTCATGCGACAAAAAGAAAAAGAGGCCACATGTCAGCATCTTAGCCACTCAGAGACGTGGCCAATTTTGGAAGCCCATTTAAGGCTTCTTTTTATATAAGGTTATTGATAAACAGAGATAGATTCTTGAAGTAGATGGTCCTCCTCTTAGAGACCATTATGTACAAAATAAAACTAGAAGTTGTTGAGAACTTTAATCAAGGCAAATTGGATGATTTATATGAAGGAGATCAAATCTCTCAAAGTAGAATTTTTCTATAGGCCATTCCAATTCGGTGATGTAACTAGCTATAGCCTTTTAGTCCAGGTAAATTATTATTTATGCTTTCTAGCTAGTATAATATTAAGATCTATGTCAATAATTTCTCCATTATCAATGGGGGATGCATGCTTTTGTGTTATAGCATCTAAGTATAACCACTTAGCGTTGGCTTGATTGATGCCTTGAGATATTTTGTGGACAAAGAATTTCAACTTTTGAGATACTTTGTCAATTAGAATGTACCATATATTTACAGACAATGGAAAGTGCATTTTGCACCACATTAACACGTTACTATACATATAATTCTTAATGCTAATGGCTTAGGTTTTAGATGCCCTCCAAAAGTATATATAATATATCTCACTCTTTGTCAGGCTTTTATATAATAAAAGTCCTCCACTAATGACACACAGTGTTCTGCCTTTCTACTGTTTTCTGTCTCTCTGTTTTTTTGTTTAGTGGATGACTAGGACCATCAGGGCATCCACATCAAGAACTTTTTTCTCATTAATCTTAATCCTTCAGATTCATTTAAAAGCTCACGTGAGTTTGTGGAGATCCCTTGCTTTTCTTGTTAACCAAAAGAAAACCTTTTTACAAGCTTAAGATATCAGAAAGATTTCCTCCACGGAAATGGTCTTAGTTCCAGCCTTTGCTTTCTCACGAGTTTGAGTAATTACAGCAGCAAAAACAAATGAAATAATAAGACTCCATTAATAATTAGATTTACCAAGTAATCAGATTCTATCTTATAGTAATATAATCGGAAGATCTCTTCCATTTCCTTTTGCACAAGTCATAGATTGAGCAGCATGAGGAGCATAAGTTAGTTTTTGAGCTCACAATCCATTGGAGCATTAAACCCTTCTCTAATTCGTTCGTCCTTATTCTATAGTGCTGTTTTTAAAGGCTAAAAGTCGGGAGTTCCCCATGCAATTGCCATTGGAAACCTCTTGACAATGGAGGCAATTGACATGGACTATAACTATATAGTCTAGAGTTTCTCCACTTCGGGCTTGTAGTTTTGTGAGGATCATTGGCCTTCTTGCAAGATTGATACTGACAAATTGGGTGCTTTGGGAAAGTAAGCAAGGCCACCCAAAAGTTAGTTGAGTGAACAAGTCGTTTTGGAAGCTCGTGACTTAGGAAAGATAATTAATTTCTTTGTTTGCTCAATCTTTTTTTCTCTTTTAATATCTGCAACTTGCTGTTTTTTTTTATCCTCAAATATATTGCAACTTGCAATGGAATAATATGTGCTTAATAATTTATTGCTTGCCTATCTCACCTTTCAATCTTGTTTTATTTCAATTAATAATGAATGATTCGACCACCCTCTCACCAGCTACTTCCTACATTTTGAAGCAATTACAAGCAATCTCTGGGCTTTTTGTCATTCAAGTCAGGTTGGAATAACACACATTATCTATTAAAAATGAAAAAAAAAAGTTCAACAACAAGACAAGACAAAATAGATAGACGCAACCCGAGAAGAAAACTGACCTCGATTGATAGAATTAGTTATCCATCTTATTTGGGTCTACAATATGAATTAACAATTCGAAATTCGATACTTTGTTTATGCTTAGAACTTAGTCCAAGTCAAAGTCATAACACCCGAAAACATAGAAAGAAAGACACTACCCTGAGTCCCCACCTCCCCAAATCAAAGGGTTGGCTTGCATATATTCAAAAGTTTTCTGTGGTTTCGATTTTTGATTTAACAGTGAAACGATATATATTTCAATGTTTGAATATAAAGGAAGAAAAAACAGATGATAGCTAACAACATGAGCTTCTCATATCTTTGATAATTCAAGTCAAGAACTTGATGTGACAATCAATTATGGAACGATGTACAAATATTTTGGACCACAATATCCATTACAAGTTCCACAGATTATTTTCATGATGGGCAGCATAAGGCAAAGGAGATTGCAAAAGGCTTGTCACAAGGAAGGCAGTTTTTGTTCACGTGTAGCGTGGGAGTGAGTCAACCAAATTTGGTTAGGGCTGTCCACATTAATTGATCTAATTAAATTGATTTTTTTCTATGTCAGACCACATTCAACGACCCCGCTGCGGCCTTTCGTTTGTCTACCTCACCTTGCTTCTCGGTTGGAGGCCTAACACGGATCCTTTTAGGGCTGCGTTCTGATCTTAATTCTTTTCATTTATTTATTTATATATATATATATATATAGATTTAATCAATAAAATTTCGAATTTTCTTACCCAAATAAGGATTAAAAAATATAGAAAGAGGAATATAATGGGTGATAGCAAATTGGGTGGGGTTTGCTTGGATGATGGAGGAAAAAGGAATACTCTCAAACTTATATCAAATAAGTAAGTTTTTTTTCTCTTTTAACTCGCAGCCATAGATATATAGCTTTCTCTAATGAAATTTTAGGAATAACCAATCCTTCCTCACATCTTTAAAATGGTGATCTTATCAAGTCAAAATAATGATGAATATTAGTTTTAGGGACTGAATTGTCAAAAGTTAAAAAGTTTAAGCCCTATCTTGAATTTCAAGACTCCAACTTTTGTAAGTTTTCATCTCTGCAAGGAACATCCTTTAAAGGAAGTTCGATCCCAAAGATATTGATTGACATTTTTAGAAAGGATTCTCAATCATCCCACTGCGCCCTTTTTCCCCATCCTTTTCCTCTTATCGTTTGGTTCACGCATGCTAACATACCTGTATCAACTTTTTAAATTTTGGGGATAATTACTACATGTGCATGACATAGCTTTATGATAAATATAAGTAAGTAAAATTTGAACAAATTTGTACCCGAGCATTTAGCTCATTGGTTAATACATTATCTTCCTACTTAAAAAGTAGGGTTCGAATCTTCCATTTTCCAATTATAAAAAAAAAATTAAACAAACTTAGGTATAATATGAAGAAGATTAAGATACATAGAAGCCTTGTATTAAAAAGAAAAATGAGACATTGCTATGTTAGTGATATTTGAACCAAAATGCACCCGTTAATTTTAAAGAAAGAATACTTAGATTAATCAAGGTGAAAAAGAGTTTAATTTAAGCAATATTAAGTCCTTCAGTTAACTACCGATAAAAAGAAAAAATTTTAATTATGTGACATTCCTACTCACTTTGGGGGACACTATATATGCTCTTATATTAATATATCCTTAGCAAGCATCCATAAGTTCCATTTGTCTCTGATGAGAACAAAACCTTATGAATCTATATATTTTATGTAATTTTAAATTATGGACAATAAAATATGCACCAGTGCCCTATTGGCTCGTTCATTTCACACTTTTTTATTAATTATTGAAAAAACAATATATAGATCTCAGTTATTTGCATAAATAATTCAATAACTATGTGGTTTTATCCCTATAATTAAATGAATGCATACACAGAACTTATAGGTGTATTTACAGCTCAATAGAAATTCCTTAAACTTAAAAATGAAGAAATTTGGGGTTAAGAGATTGTTGAACGATAACAAGAAACAAGATTAAAGATAACTTTACTAGTCATTCATCTTAAATGCATAGGTTATTGTTTTGTATAGGTTTTAAAAGTTAAAGCTTAACAATTGTGCCTGCTCAGATAATAACTACACCATATGTGTTATGAGAATAAAATTCTTAATTTGAAGTATTCCCTTTTGTGATTATTTAAAAAAAAAAACAAACAGAAGTCACCGTCCAATTCCGATGAGAACATGGTTGTACGATGATTCTATTACCTTAAATTAAGACTTCATTAGTCAGATAACCCTTCAAAAAACAAAAATAAAACCATAGAACTTATCCTTATTAGCCAAGTCATTAGCTAAGCACTTTCTCGTAAAACATATATATATATATATATATATATATATATATATATATATATATATATATATATATATATATATTTCTTTGTAGCAACTTGCTATTCAATCTTTGATTAAAGGAAAGCAATGAAACCTAAAAGGCTTATTATCTGCCACGTGACCAGAGGTAGATTTAAAATTTTTTTTTGAATGGTATAATAATTAAAATGATAATAATAATTACAAAATATAAATATATTAAAATTTAAAAATTAAATTTTTTAACATTAAATTAAAGAAAATATAAATTCAGTATATTCATTTAATACTTTAAAGTAAAAATATCTAAAATAATTATAACTGCTCATGACAATTTTTCATATTTTGAAAACGGTACATGATAGTATAAGTAGATATACTATCAAATACATTTTTTTCAATACATGTCACTAAACAATCATTCATTCAAAATTACTACTCATTAGCATAAATTAGGATATTATAATTAAATAAAATATGATCTTACATAGCAAATTATCAAGTTCAACAATTAACAATATGACAATTTTCTATTTATTGGTCAAAACTAAATGTAAACATTCACAAACAACATAAAGTTAAATAAAAAAAATAAATAATCAAATAAAATATTTACAAATTAATCAAAAAAAGAAAGAGTCGTAATTTCAAGATATTATTTAACATGCAATACTATTTTCTATTAGCTAGATTTTATCTATAAACTCAAATTATCAAATTCATCAAAGAAATATTTAGACATAAGGTATTTAAAAACTTAATTTGGGTTAAAAATTATTTACAATTAAAGTTTAGATGAATTATTTTGAGAGTGTGAAAAACACAGACAAAAACTGAAAAAAGAAAGAATTTGAATTTTTAGATAAAAAGAGTAGTTTAAGTTTTGACTCTTTTAATAAAATCTTAAATTATAGAAGAAATTTTTTTTTATCTTTGTATATAGTATTTAAATATTAATATATAAATTAATTTTTGATAAATTATTTTTACTTAGAGTCTTGGATCCCTTTCTTTATAAAATTATAAAAAAATGAGTTGATTAATATATTAATTATCTTAAATCCTAGATAAATAATATAAAGATTAAAACTTTTTAGGTAACTGCGTCCACCCATGCACGTGACATGTAAGCATCCCTAGATTTCTTTCCCATGTCACAGTTTGATTTATCAAACCAAAACAAATAAAAAGTACATATATATATATGTAATGATAATTTGATAGTAAAAGGAATTCAGCTTGATATTTCTCGTTTGTTTTCATTTTTTTCTCATGCTATATTATCAATAAAAAAGCTATATTAAGAAGAAAAAAATAAATAACAAAAAAGTATTATGTGTTTTGAGAGGAATAAATTGACTTTTTAAAATTTAACATTTAACTATCCTATGTTTTTTGTTAAACTTTTCTTTACACTGTTAACAACATGATTATGATATGTCTTATTTGGTTAATTAATATTAATAATAAAGAAAAATATTAAATATTAGAAAAAACATTAAAAAATAATTAACACTACTATTAAGTTTAAAAAAAAACAACAAAAATAAACATATTATAGTTAAGTGTCCAATTTAAAATTTAAAAAGTAAATTTATTCTACCTAAAACTACATGGTACTTTTTTAATATAATTTATATAGAAAATAGCAAAATTGACTCGTGAGAGAGCTACTTATTGTGGCCAGGTTCAGTGTTATTCGGTGATATAAGAATCCAAAATATTTACACACACAAATGTATATAATTAATTACACATATATGTGTGTGTGTGTGTTTTAAAGAGAAAAAATGTTCATGCATGCATCTTATAGTTTTTTCTTCTTAAATAGTAGGTGACAGAAATATGGGAAGATCAAATTCTAAAAGGAATGCTGCCATCGTTTTCTTCAAATTTAATATATATATATATTTGAATATATATTCTCGTCCTCGTAATTTATAATCCTAGAGGATGAAAGGAACAAGCCAACTTCAAATATAATATCAACTATACTAAAAATCAGCTTTATGATATTCATGCTATAATTTTTTGTTACGTGGGTTATTATTAATTGATAATTTTAGTTTGATAAAATAAATTGATAATTTAGTTTTATTAAGAGATAAAATATGAAAATCCAATTAATATTAAAATAATCAATTAATTATGAGTTTTACAAATTTAATTAGATCAATATAATTTGGCGGTTGTGTAAGTCTTGATCCAATAAACTTTTAATTAAGAGAGTTTTAAGTTTATATGTATATATATATATATATATATATATATGGCTAGGTCCGATAAAATATTGTTTATTGTGATTCGTCAAGGAAAAATACTAAGAGGAAGACTTAATTTTTACCGTAAATTCTCTACTATTCCGCTATTATCAACGATTATTTAAAAACGACATAAATTGGTACACAATAATAATTAAATGATTTTAATGTTTTAAATGTTCACAACAATTTATGCATGACTAATTCTTTGATTTCTCATTTAGTTAATCCAAATTCATAATGATCGGGTGTTTAACAACTATCATCCCAATTAAAATCACCTTTAACTCGTAAATCTACTAACAAATTTACTAGTCCTCAAAGTTTAGAGGAGAGAAGAAATATATCCAAGGCATGCATTCTTGCCTTTATCGCGATACAGCTCCAGCCTACAGGATATTTCCTTGTATTCGAAGAGCAAACGAACGAACGATGTTGCATCAGCATAGTATGCCATTTGTCAACTTACGACGCTTCGCTTAACCATGATCCGAGCATGTGCCTTACATGCAAGCGAAACTCCGGCAGAAGAAAGTGGACTAATATTTTATTAAGAAAAAAAAAATTTTGTGGCTTTCCACAAGGGAGTCGGTGAAATTCAATCTTACTCTATTTTTTTTTGGGAAGAAAAATTCTTATACTTTCGCTTCCTTTTTTTAAGAAAGGAGTCGTGCTGGATCTATTCTACCCTTTCTTTAAATGGAAAGACGTCTGTTCTTTAAATCCCTTTGCTTTAAATAAAAAACTAAGCCTCGATTACATTTTCTTTTGCCTCCAAATGCCACTCGCCACATGTGCAACTTGGAGGCCCTTTTCTTTTTAACTAGGACGAATCAAATCAATCCGCCAATCAAAGAAGCTGGAGCGCAAAATCATATGTAAGTAGGGTCACTTTGGCTTCATGATAATTGGACTGAGAGAAAAAACCAAATCGCGGCCAATAAATTTTTGTCTAGCTTAAAACAGCAAAAACATTGGCTCCACTACGTAGGTACATAACTTTGGATTAATGGAAATTTTAAACTTAAATTAAATAACTAATGTCGATGGTTTATAAGATTTATTTAATCGTGATATTTCTCAGGATGTAGCCATGTGGACCACATGATTTAAATGGATTAATACATTGAATCCATCATATGAAACCAACCGTCCTACTGGTGTTAATTGCTTTTGTTGATAACTAGATTAATCGAGAGAAGTGTGAGGTATCCTTTTTTGACTGTAAAGGAAGAGGTCGCAGTTACAAGGTCATGAGGATTTGAGCATGCTTACTTTCTAGTTATTTGGTGGTCCGTAAAGTTGTTCATTCATTATTTTATTCGTATCAAACAAATTTTAAAATCCTACAATCCCAAGTTTGTTGAGAAAATCATTTCGATAATAATGAACTCTAACGTGGGCTCTCTTTTTTTTTTTTTTTTTTTCTGAAGTTCATGAAAGATGCTTGGAATATTAAATTAAAATGAATAAAAACTACTATGATAATAAGACATTATATATGTGCATAATATAATAAGATATTATTATTATTATGAACATTTTAGTTTTTAATATAAAGTTATAAAACACAAAGTTTCACCTTAGATTTTAGTGAAAAAAATTCATCAGGTTTATGTTAATTTGATACCAAATTTAGTAGATATTATAAAGTTTTATTTATTTTATATTTTCTTCAAATGTTTTAAAAGGATCGGAATTGGATGCTAAATTTATCAAATTAATAGTTACGTGGAATAATGCAAAATTTTTTGTAATCGTTATCCAAGAAATGCCGCAAAGCATGCGACCATTTGATCTCGGTTGAACTCAAAAGAATTTGGATAAACAAATTGGCTTAGTTAAGACCAATCCTTCAATTATTCCAATAGTCAAACAGCAGAATCTAGATTAAAGTCTAAACGCACCCTAAATCACCCAGAAGGGAAAATTAATGGTTAATCAACAACCTTATTTTAATCAAATGACGATAAATTAGGAAACCAAAACCAAAAGTTAGATAGCGGCTTCACACTTTTCCAAGTGATGAAGAAACAATTTCCCCAAAAGTAACAAAAGAGGCAAAAAAAAAAAAAAGGGAAAAACAAAATAATGGTCGGTCAGCTTTTGCAGCAAAGACAACAAACCAAGCCGTCTAAAATACAAGATTCTGCAAAGCTCTGCAACAAACCAGTCACATGCCGTTACTCAAAGCGACCGAAAACCTGTGCAATCTCGTTATTGGAAATATAATTATCATTATCACGTAATAAGTATCGTACAATATAATTAATATTAGTAAAAAAAATAATTTTATAATTATATTATATTTAATAAAATATTAAAATATATTATAAAATATACTATATGTATCTTACGATATAAGTATGATACAGTTGATATTTTTTTTATAAATTATATTAAATTAATTATTAAAAATTTTAATTTTAATTATTTTTAAATTAATATATAAAAATTATATTTTATGAGTTTTAATTTTTAGATTTAAAAAAAATTACTAAAAAATTTGAATTCCCTTCTAATTTTAACATGATTAATATTTTTTAATTTTAATTAATAAATTAATATGATAAAATATATATTTTATTTAAAAAATTATATTATTAAAAAATATATTAAAAGTTTAAATTAAAAAAATAATTATCTTTTCAATTTACGTTTTATAATTTTTGTTTTTGTTAAACAATATAATATTTTTCATTTTTTATTATTATATATAAAATATTATTTATAATTAATTTTAAAATTTTTTATCATATTTTGTAATACGATGCAATATTCTATATTTAAACTAAAAAATAAAATTTTGATACATATGTATTTTTATTTAACAATTGAAAATAAAATCTAAGGACTTTCTCGTCATTTCAGATTCGCTTTTGCCCGATGACGATATAATCTCCTCCCACGCCTGATACCAGTGCCATTCTCCTTACCCCAGACAGCTTACAAAGCTCCAGTTTTTATAATCACGAAACCCCGCGGATTTCCCGTTGCATATCCTACGCCTATGTGCGCACGGCTCCATCTCCGCTCTACGTGTCGCTACCACTTTGCCTCTCATTCTTACTTGTGCTCCAATTACATGAGGGTCACGCACCCCTCGCTCGTTAGCCTCAACCGCACCACTCCCTCCCTTCCCCTGCGCTATATTTTACTTGTATTTCATTATCCCACCGTTTCTTTCTCTCTTCGCTTGTACAGAAAAAATATAACTTAAAAAAAGCTCTGTCCCCTTCCCCTCCCTCTTTCTCTCTTTCTCTTTGTCCTTCCACTTCCAAAACCGTTTGTACCCTCGGTTTGCCTTCGGTTATATCAATATTAAAAGGCAAACCAACTGTACGTTTTCTTGATCTAGCTTTTGTTCCTTCTTTCACTGATATCATTCTTTCAAGCTTCTCTTTTTTTCAGAGCTTGCATCTGGATTCTAGGATTCTTTGATTTGGAGGAGTTTGTACGGAATGGGCGAATAGTTTGGAGAGAGTTAAGAGAGTTGACACGTGCGGGGCCGGGAAGGAAGAGAAAAAGTGAAAGAAAGAGAGTGATCTCGTGAGGTCCGTGAGAGAAAATGCCTCACCGGACGACTTACTTCTTCCCTAGGCAATTTCCCGATCGTGGGTTCGATGCATCTTCCAAACAACTATTGGATCACGAGAACAAAGTCGCCAAGGAAGCAACATCGACAACAGCTGGAGCCGCAACCACAACACCAACAGCAGCAAGCCCCTTCAACCCTGTTACTGAAAATGACCGTAATAAGTCAATCTCAAGGACAGCTCTGAAAGACTTCGCAGCTCCAGCTGCCAAGACCAACAACTCTCCCCTATCAGATCTTTTCACGGACGATAAGCTACACAGCAAAAAGCAACAGCTCGCCGCTTTCCGCGATTGGTTCGTCGAGAGAAAAGCTACTACTGACAGATCACGTCACGTGAAACCATCCTCTCGACGTCTCTCTTCGACTACTGACGAAGATCGTGAGTTGTTATTACCTCCGGAGCCAGCACCGCCCCCGTCACCGCCTCCTCGTCTTCCTATTGCTCCGGAAACCACCATCGTCATCAATGACCGCAGCGTTGACCCCAACTTTGACCGCCAGTTGTCACTGCCGAGGTTCTCAAGTGGTAGTAGTTATGCAGGGAGTTTGTTTTCTGGCACGACATTGGATGGCAACTTGTCGAGTGAGGTTAAAGATACATGGACTAAGGACACGTCCTCGTCGTTGCCTGTGCCGGCAACACGGGAAGTCGTGAAACCGGAACCTGAGGCAGAGGAGAGTAAAGATAGCTTGGCGCTCAAGTCAAGGGACAGTTATTATTTTCAGCTTATGTTGGCTAGGAGACTTACTTCTCAAGCAAGTCTCCTCAGTGAACCCTTGCTTTTACAAGAGTATTGTGGAGCTAATGTCGTTGATGCCGAGACCGTTTCTTATCGTCTATGGGTATCTTCTCATCATTTTCGATTGAATGAATTTAATTTTCACTCGTGGAAAATGTTTTTATATCCAAAATTTATGAGATTCGAAAAAGATTACATTTCTATGAATTCAAACCGAACTCAATAAATTTTCATATGTAATACTAATCTTTTTTGAAGGTTCTGATGTCTTAAGGATTTTGTATTATATGTGATCGGTTAATATTCAATGTGCAGGTTAGTGGCTGTTTATCTTATAATGATAAGATATCGGATGGGTTTTATAATATTCTTGGGATGAACCCGTATCTATGGGTGATGTGTAATGAGTTTGAAGAAGGAAGACGCTTACCACCTTTGATGTCTCTCAGAGAAATTGAGCCCAACGCGACATCCATGGAGGTCGTTCTTGTGGATAGACGTGGGGACACACGCCTCAAGGAGCTTGAGGATAAAGCACAGGAGTTATATTGTGCTTCAGAAAATACCTTAGTGTTGGTGGAGAAACTTGGACAGCTTGTTGCTATATACATGGGGTAGGGCTTCACATGTTCACGATTCATTTTTTTCCCACTGTTTCTTTTTTTATGTTCATTTTTTTGAATTGTTCTATATTTAGGGGAACTTTTCCAGTGGAGCAAGGGGATCTTCACGAACGCTGGAAAATGGTGAGTAGGAGATTGAAGGATTTGCAGAAGTGTATCGTGTTCCCTATTGGCAGCCTATCCACGGGACTTTGCAGGCATCGTGCAATTCTGTTTAAGGTGACAAACAATGGCCTTTTTGGTTTTACTTTTACCTTCTCACTCGCACATTCGCTCTATACCTAAGACCAATTTACACACACAAAAAAAGAAAACGTTGGAGGTTGTTTAAGGATCTGCTCTTTTTATTGGTATAAACTATAAAGAAGATGGTTTTGATGGGAAGAATTTAAGGTCTAGAATTGACAAGCCCTTACTGATCCTTGTAAAGACAGTTGTGAATCATTCTTATGCAAGTAATAGCTGCACTTGTACGAATATGGGTAGAAGTGATTTCAATACTCTCTGTTGTACTTTAAGTAAGATGTTGAATAGTCTAAATCTCGGATTAAACTTCTAGTATTATGTTCTCTGTAGAATAATGATGAAAAATATTTGTGACTTTTGGTGTGGCAATGACTCTACTGTTTATCGAGTGTACAAAAATAAATAATTAAGATAGTAGTTTGAGCAAGCCAGTATAATGAGCTGAAGTGGGAGGTTAGCAACAGCTATTTAAATCTGTGCTGGAATGTAAAACAGGAGGGCATATTGTGACTTGGTTGATCTTGGGAAGCTTGGAAGAGGGTTGGCATTCTTTGCTTTGAATAACCAAACGCTAGTTCTTTTGAAAGGATGTCTATCTGTGGTCTTAGTTACCCCAGTAAATAAATCCTATTCTTTGTCTATATAAAAAGAAATTAAATGCTACAACTGTCTTGTGTACTAAGAATGATTTAGCATCTTTCATTTTGTTAAAGTATATGCTTGGTCACACTCATTAAAGAAAGGAGGTTGTTTTTCTTTCTTTCTTCCTTGGATAAGTACAAAGCTTGCTGTTTATAATAAGGAAAAAATAACAAGAAAACAGAACAAAATAAACTTTTTACAAAAGCAAAAAGCATATTAATTCACCCACCGGAGCCAAAAGGATTGTTCTTTGTTTTTTTTTCTTTTTTAATAGAAGACGGGAAGTTGTTGGTTTCTTTTATTCAGTCTCTTCTGGAATGAAAAAGCTTCTTGTTTATATATATTTGTTTGTACATAAAGATTTGGGTTGGCAAATTTTTTTTTGATCCCACGCAAGTGTTTCAAAAGTTGTTCTATTGTTGGAAATGACTCTGTTGTATTGGTAACAAGGACTGTGATGTCCTAAAGTACAATAATTTTTTAAAGCATATGAATGTTTTAACAGGGGGCATCGGTAGTGCAACCGAATTAGAAGCATCAGTGACACCCAGAACTATAGCAGTCCCTTATGAGTACACTCTATTCCATGATCATTCAGTGAGGTATTTGTAGCCTGCTGTGGTGAATTGACAAGGTTCTTGTGAAATATTTGATTCTTATGGGGTCTTTATGGGAGGATCAGGCCAATTACTCTTTCTGATGATCACATTTTTTCACTTTTTTTTTTGAAAATGATTATCGTTTTCTGAAATCAGATGTTAAATAATATGACCTTAGCTCTAAAACTTTTATATCTTTTCTCTTTTTCACAATTAAAAGGATTTAAAGGAAGATATTATGGATAATCTACTTGCCATTGAGTGATGTACTGCATGAATTTGTTGACAGCAGTTGTTCACTTCATGGCTTTATGCTGCTAGACCCGTATATCAAATGCAAGAATGAGTGTTTCACCTTTTTGGTTTCTGTGTATATGTTGATGTGTGTATGTATTTGTGTACTTACGGCCTGGTCACCCTTCAAATGCAGATGTAAGATATTACGAGATGATCATTGTTTATTGCAGAAGATGCATCTATTTTAGAATCCTTAACTAACACGGTGTATTTTTTATATATATGCAGAAATTGGCAGATTATATAGGTTTGCCATGTAGGATTGCTCGAGGATGCAAATATTGTGCAGCGGATCATCGTTCTTCTTGCCTCGTAAAAATTGAAGATGACCGGCAGCCATCAAGGTAAGATAATCAACTGTTAGCTTGTATTTTTTATAATAAAATGTTGGAAGCTAACAAAATAATTAGGAACAAAACCAAATCCAGGATTTTCCTTTTTTTATGTCATCATTTAAATACTTGCATTTAGAAGATTATCTTTAAGCTTTTTTTTTTTTTGTCTGAGTGATCTAAATCTTTTAGAATTGATACCATCCCAGTTCTTAGCACCCCCTTTTGATTTGGTTTATTCTAATGTGTGGATATAGAAAGAAGCAAAAAACTTTTATCATTTTTGTGATGGAATTTCATTCAGTCTCCAAATGTTTTTTCTTCAAGATTTTCTCTTTCCTTTTTATGTTTTGTTGCTTAGAGATGAATATACTTTTTAACAGGGAATATGTAGTTGATCTAGTTGGGGAGCCAGGAAATATCCACGGTCCAGATTCCTCTATCAATGGAGGATTCCTTTCTTCAATGCCTTCACCATTCCAAATTTCTCATCTAAAAGAATTCCAACAACCTTACATGGACAACGCATCATATTGTCAGATTGAAGACTCAAAGAATTCATGTTCTCCTTTTGAGAATCCTCTACATTCTGGTACGTTATGTTTTGGACGCAATTTCTGCGAAATAGATCAAACTTTTTAAAAACAAATTAAACAATGGAGAAAATTCTTCTGTAGGTGGCATTGAAAAATGTCAAAAGTTGAAGGACAATGGTTTGCTTGGAAATCAAAAGGTGTCACAATATGCACCAATTGATCAAGATCATCTTGGAAAGGAATCATCTTTGATGCCTTTTGAAACTGCTGCTGTTGCAACAATGCATGAAAACATAGAACAAAATCTTAGAAAAGAGCTGTTTGTATCTGGAAGCTCAGTGGTAAAAGGTGTGAACCAATTGAAAGTCAACTTGCCTAGTCAGTCAGATCTGGAGGAGATAGGGGCTGAACTTGATAATCGGGGCAGATTCGCTGCTGTGACAATCCCAAGGTATCTAAATCTTGAGCCTTCTCTTGCAATGGATTGGCTTGAGATCTCATGGGATGAATTGCATATTAAGGAGCGCGTTGGTGCTGGTACTTCTCTTAATTTCCTCTTAATTGAATATAACCTTTTTTTAATTTTTTTCTTTTTCTAAGCATTTTTAAAGATCTGCTCCTAAGATAATTGGTGAAGTGAGTTCAAACTTTTTTGCTTTTAATTTTGTTTTACAGGCTCATTTGGAACAGTTCATCGTGCTGAGTGGCATGGATCGGTTAGTATTTTTATCTTACAACAGAATATCATTGGTGCTGAAATTTCATGCATGATGACTCGATGTAATGAGTCTGATATTAGTTTTTTCCCTTAATTGTTTTCTTTTGTTTATTTCTTTGTTTAGCTATATTATCAGCATATTTTTGGGATACTTTGCTTTGTCACAAGGTTGTATCATATTGCCTTCAGCAAATTAACAATTATCGGCTTATTTTTGGGATACTTTGCTTTGTCACGAGGTTGTATTATATTGCCTTCAGCAAATTAACAATTGCGTTCCAAAGCAGGATGTTGCAGTCAAAGTCTTGACTGTCCAAGATTTTCAAGATGATCAGTTGAAGGAGTTTTTAAGAGAGGTTTGTACTAGATAAAACCTAAAAAAAAATTTTATTATCTATATTATATTAGCATTGCATCATTTCATTTGGCTGGATCCACTTTCTCAATGCATCCACATTCAATATTTGGCTTGGTATGTCCATCCTATGTCCTTTTCTCGAACATTTATTTCTGTGCTTCAATGCTTTTCCCTCCAATGTCCTAACATTTATTTTTCAATTTATTTTGTACCTTGGTGGTTCTTTTCCCTGCGTGCTCCAGTGTGGTGCTTTACGGTGAAATGTACTCCTCTGGTTATATATGTTTCTGCTTGAAAAGTTCTTTCCTTGTTGTACATTTTGTTTTAAAGGAGCATGTGGCGTGTTGTATATTCTTATGCATGACCAAGTCTGGGTAGACAAGGCAATCAAATAAAGTTTTGAGCAATGTTTCTAAAAAATCAGTGCTGAATCATTTTTGCCAATTATCCGAGTGATTGTAACATGATTTAATGTGGTGGTACCATATCATTAGATATAAAGCCTTGTGTCAATTACTCCTATTTTTGCATGTTATTGAGTGAGATGGACAATGTCATTTGATATGACTATAGCTTAAGTTTTGATGCATTATTTTATAGGTTGCTATAATGAAACGTGTCCGACATCCAAATGTGGTCCTCTTCATGGGTGCTGTAACAAAGCGGCCTCATCTGTCAATTGTGACAGAGTATCTTCCAAGGTAAATCAACTGATTTTATACTATGGTAATGACCAATGTTTATTTGTGAAAAGATATGTATGACTAAGACCTGGTTTTTGTCAAACAGGGGTAGTCTATACCGCCTCATTCATAGGCCAGCTGCTGGGGAAACACTTGATCAGAGGAGGCGTTTACGCATGGCACTGGATGTGGTTTGTACTATTTTTAATACTAAGTATTACACATTTTATTTGTTAATGCTGCTTGCTGTCAGCACAAAATTCATGTTCTATATTGGACACAGGCCAAGGGGATCAACTATCTTCATTGCCTTAATCCTCCCATAGTTCACTGGGACCTTAAATCACCCAATCTGTTGGTTGATAAGAATTGGACAGTAAAGGTATGATAGAGTTTTTCATTTTGCAAATTTCTGTATTTGTCATTTCAAATGCATGACTTCATCTTATGTCATGCTCAGGTGTGTGATTTTGGATTGTCCAGATTCAAAGCCGACACTTTTATATCATCAAAATCTGTTGCAGGAACAGTATGTACCCCATAAGCTCCTTTTTCTCTTGCATAGAGACACACTTGCTCGTGCACGCATCAACATAATTGAGCTTTCTTTTATTGTCAATTATTTCAAATAACTTGAAATATTTGATTTAAATTTGACTAGTTAGTTACCAATTGTTGCCAAAGATAATATCAAATATACAGTTTTGCAGCTGTTTTTTTTTAGCTATGTGGGTTAATTCAAATCATGACATAATTTTCCTTATTAGAAGACAACAATCACAGTAATCATCATAAGACCGTTTTTATTTTTCGTTTTACTCCAATGATGAATATATACCATGATTGCAGACCTGCATCCTGTATTCCATAGAAAGTCAGACAGTTCCGTCAATATCTTGAAGATTGAAAGTTTTTCTTCCCAGTGCATCAATAAACATGTAACTCTCTTGCTTTTATTTGCAGCCTGAGTGGATGGCTCCAGAATTCCTTCGTGGAGAGCCTTCAAATGAGAAATCTGATGTCTACAGTTTTGGAGTAATCCTGTGGGAACTCGCAACCATGCAACAACCTTGGAGTGGACTCAGTCCTGCCCAGGTACATATATTAGGTTTTCCTTCTTTCCCTTTCTGGTTCTTTTCTTACATGTGTCCGTATCCTATGCAATCTTGAATGTCAATGTCGTCGTTGTTGTTGGAGTTATTGTAAAAGTAACATCAGATGCGTTTCCATGCTGTATACGTACCTTTCACCTTACCTCCCTTTCTTTCTGTCTAATGGTGGTACAAATTCTAGGTGGTTGGTGCTGTAGCTTTCCAGAACAGAAGGCTTGCCATTCCTCCTAATACCTCCCCAAAGTTGGCTTCCCTCATGGAATCTTGTTGGGCTGAGTGAGTATGCTTAGTCCTATAAATTAGTCACTGCACTTCCATTTATATGATGATTACTTAATTTGGGGAAATGTCTAAGCTACATTTTGTGTGTATGCATTAGCTTTAGAAAAAAAATAAAAACGACAGGGGAAGGATATTGCACATTCAACCAGTTTGCTTTAGATGTTTCCTGGATAGGTTACTATAGCTGCATGCAGGTTGAGACAATGCACACTTGCTAATTTAAAAGAGAAAGGGAAAAATGTTAAATTGAGTTTGACTGAACAATGACTTTCATGGGTGTCTTCGAAGCTCGAATGTCGATGCCTGTGCTAAGCATCCTTCTTGTACTCTCTTTTACTTACGTTGGTTGGTCGTATGTTTTATGTTCCTGATGATGGCTGCTTCTTGTTCTTTGTAGTGATCCTGCTCAGCGACCATCTTTTGGTAACATAGTAGAGGGACTAAAGAAGTTGCTCAAGTCTCCATTGCCGTTGATGCAGATGGGATCGCAGTGATAGTGGCACTCAAACGAAGCCATTCGTGCTGTGAAATAGCTCGAATAACCTGTGAGCTAATTTTGGAGATATCGATTAACTATGTAGCAACGGAAAACTCTTGGCTGGGCAAACGTTATTCCACTAACAGAACCTTTTTGGTTTAAGGCAACTGTAGATGTGTTATCTAACCCATTTGGAAGGGCGGTTAATCCCATTAAATTGAGGCCTACAATGAAGAATGTAGCGAAGCAATAGCTGGCTTGCTGTGTTTATATAGGTTTTCTATGGGGCCGCCTTCCCACATAAGCTATTTCAAAGTGTAAATCCGAAGGGTTTAAGAATTCGGAATTCACTTTGATATGTATTTTGTTTGTAACTGATGTTTAATCTGAGCTGTAATCAGTAATTCTATTATGTTATTATTGTCTTATGCTTAATGATAGAACCAAATTTGAAGATATTTATAGCAACATGCAAATAATTCTGAAACACCATGCTTGCTTTGCTTGCGACCCTGTAGTAGTTTGTATCTCTGTTTTCATGCTTGGGATTGAAGCTGCTTGGGGATTTCGATCAAAGATGTGGAATCAGGACATTCCTCGACAGTGAGGAAGAGTTCCAGTCTTCCGTCGACTGCTGTGATTTTAGAACATGTGATGTGAGGGCCACCTGAACCTTAGATGTTGTGTCGGGCTTCTTGGAGGTGGTAAAATGGACTAATTTCCGATTCATCTATCAATTGAATCAGATAGAATCAAATTGTTTCAATTGTTCATGATGAATCGAACGTTTCAAATGTTCACGTGTATTTAGTCCTAAAATGAGAGAGACCATAATTCCAATTTAGTATAATATATTTTCATTTAAATTTAAAAATTAAGTAATATTAAAAAATTGACAGTAACATACGGAAGTCCTAACTGGGATTAACTCGTCAAAAGAAAGGCCCAAATAGAACCCAAGTAGAGCTTGCTCAGAGCCAGCCCACTGATGCTCCTAAGGCAAACGGTGCGTTGAGACTTCTTTCCTTTGTACCGAATAGCCGTATTAATTAATAATGTAAATTGGTCCCACAAAGCAGAGCAAATAGGTGCCCAGTCACCCAAGTTGACGGCCAATCTAACAATAGCGACAACTGGCTGCACTTTGTAAAACCCGATCAAACCAGCATATCCAAATCTCCATATCCCTGCACCGCAAAAACCCTTTTTCTCAAATTTCCAAAGTTTTAAGTTAAAGATGTGGACTGATCTTCTTTTACAAGGCGCTATCATTCTCGTTACAATCTTCATGTTCCTCGCTATGCATGATATCCCAAAAAAAATCTTCACTAAAATCCGGTATCGGAATCGAGCTGACTTCCAAGCTAAGCGCCATTTCGTCCTCGGAGCCCAGCTCCTAGCTCAAGCCAGATCCTCCAAGTCCCGCTCATCCACCACCTCTTTGGCCAAACAAGCCGAATCCGAAGCCAACAAAGCCATTTCTCTTGACCCGAAAGACGCCGCCGCCTACATCCTCAAAGCCCTCGCTCTTGACCTCCAGGGCTACAAGACCTCCGCTCTCGACTCCCTCGACATCGCTCTCTCCCCTCTTGCTGCCAAGTCGTTGACTGATAAAGAAAGAGGCGACGCGCTGTTTAAACGAGCTGAGTTGAAGATGGCTATGAACCGGCGCGGCAGCGGAGTCGACTCAGCGATCGAGGATTTGACCAAGGCTGTCGAACTGGGTGCGGATAACGGGAAGGCGTTTTGTCTGTTGGGAGAATGTTATGAAATCAAGAAGATGAAAGCGGACGCTAAAGCGGCTTTCGAGGAGGCTCTGAAGGTCGAGCCTAGCTCCAACGTTGCTCGCGCCGCCCTTGACCGATTGGGCTCGTAGTTGGGTGTTTCCTTCTTTTTGGCGTCACCTTGTTTTGACGTTGTCGATCTAAAAGTTTCCAGATGTTGTGGCTTAATTGGTTACAATTGTTAGCGTGTTTTGAATCTTAAATTGTTAATAGTTTATCCGAAGAAAGTAATGACAGTGAATTTTCTTTAGTATTTGCACGTCTTTAGATCAGATTGGAAAAATTCTCCATTCCATGAATTCTCTCAAACAAATCAACTTCCTTTACTTCTTACAATCTCCTCTTACCCGTGGAAAAGCATTTCTCAGGAAAAAATAACATTCAATGAGAGACTAAAGGATCTCGAAGTTAAGACTTGTATATATAAAGATGTACCTAAAAGTTCCGAGGGGCGGGTTGAGTTGTTTCTGACTGGGCGTTGGGTACTACCAGGCAAGGGAATCAATGATGTTTGGTTTAACTTGCTCGGTGGTTGAGTCGTTTTAGTTCTGAACCTTGCACAAACGAGCAGAAGCTGGCACTGCTTCTAGAGGAGCAGGAAGTATCCCCAAAGGGAATGTTACAGTTTTGAGACTCTTTTTGCATATATCTATCCTAAGGAATGAACATCCTGCTGTTGGTTGATTATTCACTAATACCATCCAAAAGAAATTAGGGAATAGGCTAGGCCAACCCCAGTTACGTTTTTTACCAGAAAAGAGAAGTTTCTACCCGATAAAGCAAAAGTACTACTTTGACTTGGCTCATTGCAATCTTGTCTTGTATTAAGTTGATCATCTGATCTGAGAGAGCAGAAGCACTCACTTGTTGCATTTGCTTTGAGTATAGCTTAAAAGAAGCCAGTGTGTAAATCTGAACAAGGGTAGAAAAGGAGGATAAGAAACGAAAAGTTTCTATAATGGCATCAAAGTTGAGTAGCTGGAGTAGAGACATTTATCTCTGTGCTCTGCTTGGGGTGCTTGTATATGTTGCCTTCAGCACATGTTTCCATGGGTTAGAAAACAATTTGGAGGAACAGAAGAAAGGTCACCTGGCAAAGAACTCGGGTGAGTATAAACTATAACCTGATTTTGTAAATGTAATTTTCAATTCTCTCAAGGAGCAATATGAACAACATGTCAAAGCCTGAAAATCCTTCAAACAAAGTGAGGGGTAAAATGAAAAATAGTCATTGAATTAATTTTTCCACAAATTTCTCTTCCCACGGATAAATGCAATTTAGTTTTCTGTATTCACTAGTGATTGAAATTTGTTGCAGTTCAACAGCAAGGCATCGCGGCAAGAAACATAAGTGATGGCTTCACAGCTTTGGCAATCCAGTTCCTCCATTTTTTCCTGGCGAAATGTTTGCAGTTCAGATACCTCCCTGTGCTGCAGCCTGCTCCTTCTATGTCTATGCCATTTTGGCTAGCATATACGCAATCAATCTCCAATCAGCCTTCGTAATAACATATCAAGACATGACTGTGTGGTAGAATAAAGTTAAAACATGTTTTCTCCATATTTTATATTTATCATTTGCCTTGTCAAGTTCTCATAAGAACAACTTGATTTAGCATGCTTCTCTTCCTTTTTCCAAGTAATGTGGAGACAGAATAACATATACGTTGATTTCACAGTTCATAAACTGTTCAACTTCTCTTCAGTACTAGTAGTCAATAGTCATTCCAAATATATCAGCAAGAACCAATGAAATTACTTTTGATTGCCATTCTCTGGGAAAATCATTGTCTCTAAGAAAAATTACTTGCGGATGTGATTGGATTGAGGATAAATTCTTATATTTTGTGACGACACAAGGAACAAGAAGGACGTTTAACTTTACTTGTATAAACTAAACAAGTCCTGATACACATATAATCTGTTGTAGATGAAATAAGTTACTGCTTCCAATTGTGAAAGTCAATTAGTGCAATTGTTTATATACTATTTCCAATGCATAGTAACATTAGCTTTCTTTAGTAATATTTATTAGAAATCTTCCCCTGCCTGTTGCTTTTTTTTTTCTTGATCCTATAAGATGAATATAGCAAAAATTCCATAGCATTTCAAGGTGATGATTGAAATCAAAGGGAGGTGTTTGGAGTCCAAGGAATCTGTAGTGCTGGAAACATACTCTGCAAAATTAAAAGGGTTTGATTAAGTTTATGATTATTCTGTTCGAGGTTGACTTCGTGCTCTACAAGACTCAAATCTGTTACTAACCAACAATTTCTTTATATTTAAATGACATAAAATTGTAATGAAACATGTATAAGCAATACATATTTTTATATGGCAAAGCACCGGTTGCTTTGGAAAAACTGAATGAACATCTCCTCCACCTCCCCCCCATTTAGTTTTTTGACCCAAGATGCATCCTGCTAACAATTGAAGATTATTAAAAATTATAAACTGCAGTATGACTCAGCAAATTAGCTCAGTTTCTGATCGGATATATAAGAGGACTATGGGGTCCCTTTGGAAAACGCAGAAGCTTGTCCTCGTCATTGCTATAGAGAGAGTTTGCTTAAAGTAAAGGCAAAGAAGAATTTCCATCTACAATGGCATCGAAGTTGAACAACAATATGAACAAGGCTATAATTATCCACGCCCTGCTTGGGCTGCTTGTTGGTGTCTTTGCTCGCACATATTTCCATGGGTTGCAAGACAATGTGGAGGAGAATGAAAGCTACCTCGGACAACATTTTGGTAAGTTTAATTTTGGATGTTTTTGATAGTCATAACCTATATGTCAATGCAATTCTCTATTTCTGATTGCCATGATCCTAACATTCTGCCATTAATCTCGACTTGCAGATGAACTTGGTGGTACTGTGGCAAGAAGTATTCAGGATGGTTTTGTTACTTTGGCAGTCAAATTTCTCCATTTCTTCATTTCGAAGTGCTTGCAGTTCAGATATTTGCCAGCGCTGCTTCTTGCGCCTTCTGCAATGTCTCTGTTATTTTGGGTAGCATTTACTCGATCAATCTCATCAATGCCCAATAATCCTCTGTAAATTATACCACTACAGTTTAAACACATTCTTCTTAGTCCACTGCACATGAACTCTCTTTGAAAATACTTAGAAGCGGAACGGGGAGGAGAAAGCCGAAAGGTTTGATTGAGGTTGGCGACTTGACAGATCGTCATGGTGAAACTGCACCAAAGCAGCCAAGCCTACCAATCCATTAATGCTTTTTCAGTCAAGGCAAAGGAGATTGGGAAGCTGCATAGGGTCTGTTAAGTTGTTCCAAATTGTTGGCAAAGGAAATGCAATATCAATTGAAAATAATTCATGGAATTTAAAGCGGAATTTTAATCCTTTCTCTTTTAGTTTTCCTGAATCTTTTTTGTTCAGATCACCTAAGAATGAGATTGTGGTTTCTCATTTTCTAGCTTCTAGCCATGAATTTATGAACATTAATCTTGGTCAGCAACCCTTCTGAGCTGACCCTCATTGCATATAACATTGGATACTAATCTGAATATAGATCAGCAAAGGGTCAACATTCCACACTAAATCAGCAACATTCATATCAAAGCTCTCTACATAAGCTGATGGCCTAATAAAAGTATAATTTCTGCACTTTCTTTTCTTTTGATTTTATCAAATCAAAGGATGATAAATAGAAAGTCTTAATTTGGGTAGGAACCAAACAGAACTCTAAATACAGAGATTCATTTGGCACTTACCCCATTCTTGAAATGCTATGTTATTTGAC
Organism: Theobroma cacao; assembly: GCF_053813885.1. NCBI lineage: Eukaryota > Viridiplantae > Streptophyta > Magnoliopsida > Malvales > Malvaceae > Theobroma > Theobroma cacao. The sequence continues at coordinate 3,422,957 of NC_142646.1, read as the reverse complement.
TGGGAATTGGAGATACTGCTGACAAGAGCACTGGCAAGAAACAGATAACAAAGTTAGGACAAAGGAGAAAGTAGCATACAAATGTTGATCACAATTCATGTTTTGACCCTATTAGAAAGGTCATGTATAGGCCCTCAATTTAATGCACCAAGAAGATTGGTACCAGATTATGATTCAATGCACCTTTGAAAAGTGCGTTATTTACTGCTCTTTGGGATGGGTCGTCTTGGAACTTTTCTGCATAGATTTTTCCTACTGTATATTATCTCTCATCAACGCGCACAAAAAGAAAGTTGTCACGTTGATATTTCTTTCTAAGTCAACAAAGAACAAAAGCAAAAGTTTTCCGAAGAAATCTGTCAGAATATTCAGAGGACCTTTGCAATTTTTTTGTATTTTCTTCTTTCGGTTGAACATGAATTATCAGTATATAGTAGTTTATGGTTATATCCTTAATGAACCGATCCATGTGTTTCCCATTTTTATAACTCACTTAACAGGATAAAGCATCAAGCAGTTTGCTAATATCATGGCAAAAGATAGTATACCTGGACCTGGGGATTAGAAAGAGCAGGAAAAAGTGAACTTTAAACCTAAAAAAACAAAATATTAATTTGCCATAGTCTAAACTTAACTAGTACATATGCTGTTATTCCATAATGCATAGTCATGGGTTATCTTTTGTATCAGAACTCCAAGTAGGCAAAAGATTTTTCTTCAAGGAAAAAGGGGGACTCGTTTTGATTTTGGAAATAGTCAACGAAGCCCTTTGGGATAATATATGCTGTTAGTTTGAAACAATCAAATATTGCAAGCACATGAGAAAATGATGAGTTTGGGGTCCAAGGAAAATACAGGGCTGACAACGTATTCTACAAAACAAAAGGAGGTTCTATGATTAATGCTCTCAGAGGTTGACTTCGTGCTTAGCAAGCTTCAAATCAGACCATCTGTCCATTTTCTTTATTTTGAAAGCAACATCTATTTAATGAAACATAAAGTACATACAATTTCATCTTCGATAGCAAATCCCCAGTTTCTGAGCAAGTTAGTTGAGAGGAATTTGACCAAGGAAAGGAAGCTTCCTGCTATCAAATTATCTTTGAAAAGTATTGTTTATAATAAACGAAGCAATGACTCAGCAAATCAACTCGGCTTCTGATCATGTATATATAAGAGTAATGTGAGATCATCGTAAAAGCAGAAGCGCCGCATATTCATTTCAATTGAGTTGCTTCAGAAAAGTCAGTCCAGGAAAATAGTGCAAGAGATTAGGTTCCAAATTTATAATGGCATTCAAGTTGAATAACATGAATAAAGCTACAGTTTTCGTTACCCTGCTTGGGCTGCTTCTTGGTGTCTTAGCTCGCTCATGTGTGCAGGGGCTGCAGAAGAATGAGGGGGAGGAGAATGGAAGCTACTTTGGACAACAATTCGGTGAGTTCTGCCGTTCATAGTCCTAAAATTCTGTCTGTTTCGTATGCATAATTGGTAATGGGAAGAATAGAGTAGTGTCATTCGTTTTTCCTTACTTGATTGCACTAACATTTTGCAATTGGGATTTGCAGATGAACTATGCAATAACGTGTGTACAAGTATCCAGAATGGCCTCGTCACTTTAACAGTTAAATTCCTCCATTTCTTCATTTCAAGTTGCTTACAGTTTAGATATTTGCCAGCGTTGTTTCCTGCGCCTTGGACCATGTCTATGTCATTTTGGGTAGCATTTACTCGATCAATCTCATCGATGCCGAACAACCCTCTGCAATAACTTTTGATTCATCTTTGACTTTCGGCCACTGCTGTATTCCACCCACATGCACCCTCCTGACTGAGAAGGGAAAGAGACAAAGGGGGGAGGAGGGGGAAGGGGGGAAACGTTTGGGTTGGCATGGTGTTGTAGGTGAATTTGGGTTAAAACAAATTACTGTGACAGCATAGCCCAATCCAAGTTTCTGAGAATGCAAAGCTAGGCTATTAATTACGAGGCATAAAACTGTAAAATCCAAAAAGAACTGTAGTTTCTATTTGATTTCTTTTGGTGGGACATTGATGTATGGTTATAACTACAGCCAATCATCTTACCACATACAAAAACAATTGGTCAAACTTTAATTCAATGTTTATGAACGACACTTTTTTATCACTATAAGTTATAACATCATCTTCAATAAATTCTCATGTTACAATAAAAAATTCTGCAATTACAACAAAAATATGGTAAGCTTGGGGACTAAAGTGGATATGAGATGGAGAAAAGTTACTGAGATAGCAAATTGAAAATCAATCCAACAGTTCCCCGTCCAGCCGCTTAAGTGTAGGCAGAACCTTGACCAGAATTGACTTAAACTTTTCATCAGCAATTGCATTCCCTACAATATCTAATTGCTTCAAGCTCAACTCTTTAAATATAAAAAAAGCCTCCCAATAATTAATAAGAGCAACATCACTGATCACGGTTTCATCCTTGTTCCATTCACTTCCAACTGAATGAGACAAAGGAGAAGAACACAAGTACCTTGTTGTGTCGATAGAATGTTCACCGATCTCGTTGTATGAGATATCTAATACTCTTAATGACTTCAGCTTTCTCAAAGGCTCCAGAGCTGTAAAACTTCTCAGTTTATTGTTTCTCAAACTTAAGCAAGAGAGGAGCTGCATAGCTTCCAATCCTGCCAATTAAATTAATGAAAATAACACATGCAGTCAAGTCTAAATTTATAAAAGTATTATCTGTGAATGAAAGTATAAAGTTTCTACTCTAAAGTCATACGAACAACTGTAGTATCAGGTGACTATGAGTCACTTAGCAAACCACAAGTATAAAGGGAAAATAAAGGCCCAAACAAGGAGCATCATGCATAGTTTACACTCACATGAATTCATTATTTATATAATTTTAAAAATAAAAAGGTGTGGAGTGGGAATACAACAACAGAAAATTTGAAAGAAACACTAAGGGCAGCTCAAGTATAAGGAACTTATTGAATAGTCTCCAATCAACACACAATATTTTGAACATCAGTGTAAGTATACTATACCTTCAATTGATTGTAGTTCATTTTGGCTAAGATCTAACATTTGGACCCACAGTAATTTCTCAAAAGCTCCCATTTGTGATAGCGATAAATTATTCAGCCGGAGACAGATAGGATTGCAAATAGATGATGAAACTGAGTCTTTATACTGAAAGCAATGTTTCAACAAAGACTCCCGACTAGAAGTCACCTACAGAATACATAAATAAAAGATTTTTTGTTAGTCTCCATGTAAATCTAACAATTTACACCAAAAGTTAGAATGAGAGTGAAAACCTACATCTTATCATAGCAGGGGGTCAAAAAAATGTAACAACTGAGAGGACCAAATATGCACAGAAACTTTTCTAATACTTAAGTCTAGCTATCCAGTTAAATTGGTTTTATCTCCAGAAACTACTATTTCAAATAAACATACGTTTAACAGTTCCTCAGGTTTATTCTCTGTTCTACTTGTTTTACCCCTGTTGACAAACGACAGTTCATTAGACTAATCTAACATCAAGAACACCCAGAGAAAGTAACCTAACAAGTATAACAATTATTATAAAGTTGCAAAAAACATCTGGCTACTGATACAAAACCTCAGAAACAATATTAATCCAACACTAAAGCTTAAATGATGATGCTTTTGGTGACAAAATTACTGACGAAATAATGTACTCACCTGCTGTAGTAAGACTACGCTATGCTCATCCTTGTAGTATTGGTAATGTGATGGATCCAACTTCATCAAATCATTATACAGTTCAAGAACTTCTTCTGAATGAACCAGTTTGTTAGCACATGGAAGTGCCATTACATCATAAGCCATCAACAATCTTGCAAGAGTAAGCTTTCCAATTTTACTACAAAGAAACAGAGCAAAAAAGAAAAAGAAGAGGCACTGTATTAAAAATGTTGCTTCTTAAAAGTTTAATAAGGTACTGATTTAGTTAAGCAGGCTTACCAATCCATCAGTGATAACAATTCACGGAAGCATTCAATCTCTTTAGCTATAGCCTCTGCACGCCAGCTAGATGCAGTTGGTTCATGATCATTCTTGATACTTAGTTGATCAAAAGAGACAATTGGAATTGATTCCTGAGATTGTCTTCCATGGACCTTAAAATCTTCTTGTCTCCATGAAATATTTTCTGCAGCTGAAGCTTGAGAGGAATCTCTATTGACAGGCTGTACACATACTTTAAATGAAAATGTTGAAGGATAGCTATATTGAAACCCTTTTGATGAAATGATTCCCTTAGAATGTCCAACACTAACTTCCACTGAGGAATGAAACTCTGAAGTTGGAAATTTTAAATGTGCAACCCAAACTTGTGCAGTTTGTGAGTTACTTGCTGAAAGTGGTTTCCAAACAAGATCTTCATTTTTATTAAATCCAGATTCAACAGTAACCGTAGATGAGCTTACACCCTCAACAGATTGATTAAAATAAAGAACAACTGGAAATGACCCTGAATCAGAATGCAAGGTTGTGAATGGAGAAAAAGCAGAACCATTATGGCACCTATCTCCCAGTAGAAAGAGATCAGAACCATGAGCAGGCCAAGAAGAAACAAGAAGAGGAGAGTCATCTTTAACTGTTTGGTCTAGAAGCCAAAGATGATAAAACCATCCACTTTGATCATCAGGGTCCGTAAATATAGCTTGGTGTATAAATTCATACTCCTCTGGCAAGACCTTCTCTTTGGAGAGAAACCCTTCAGCATTTTTCTCAAGCAAATTGGACAATAGTACACTGCAGAAGTTATTCAATACAGTATATATCATCAGCAGCCATATTCAGCCTAGAGAGAAACATTATATACCAACAGTGAGCATGGTATTCATAAAATAGATAAACCAATTAGAGCTTAAGTTCGACACCAAATACCACTGAAAGGAAATTAAATTGAACTGCTAGAAATCAATACACTTTGTGACTGATGCTATACCCCAAAATAAAGCAAGATCGCTGTGGCGAACATCCACAATCAACTAGCAAAAATAACTAATTTATATGATGAAATGAAGAATTGGCGTTCACTTCCCATACACGCAACTAAAACACCATAAAAAAACGTTTGGACCTTAGAGTTAAAGAAACAGTTTTACCTGCGATTATGCCACGCCGAGTAGTTGCTAAAATTCCTATAAATCATATCCTCCGTGTACTTCAATTCATCTTGTTCTGATCTGTTCATCAATTCTGCAACAAATCTGGGAAGAAGAACAAAATGAAAACCACAGGGAAAACAAGAATGGCCCAAAAAATAAGAATCGTCCACACATTCAAACACCAAGAATAACAACAAAAAAGCCAAAGTAATTTCACCTCCTGTAATTCCATGCATGAAAATTACGAGAATCAGCTTTCTGGAACTTGTCCAGCAATCTCAGTTCGTGATCAATCGATGAATGCCCCTTGCTTAGAATCCATTTACGATGATGCCACGCTCCATATGACTTAAAATTTTGCCTCAATGCACTCTCAACCTTTACAAATTCATATAATCAATACACTCCAAAGAAAAAAAATACTTTTTTTTCCTCCATACAAAGAAAGAAACAGAATTCCAAAAGAACAAAGAAACAGCTTTCATAAAACTCAGCTATCATTCAGATTTCCTTAATTTTTGGACAAAATCACATTAATTAAACTAAATAGTGCAGCGAAAATCGAATCTTTCCAGTAAGTAAGCGGCGCAATAAAACGTACCACTCTGAGTTCGTCATCGAGAATGGACTTGACGGAGTCAGGATTGGACTCGGGCTGACTGAGATGGTGCTCAACAGCGAGTTTTCTATAGTTCCAGGCGGTGTAGGATTCAGGATTGATCTCTAATAGCTTGGCACTAAGTTCAACAGCTTCCTTAGTGTAACTGACACATAAAAAATTGAAGTAGCCAGATCAGAGAAATTGTTACAGAAGATTTGAAAATGGAAAAATAGAGAAAGAAAAAACGAAAGTACATTTTGCTGTGGTGAAAGGAGAAGAATTGAGATTGGAGACTGCGTAGCTTCGCGGCTTTGGCAGCAGAAGCTGCCTCGTCCTCTGGTTTGGGTGCTTTGCGAGGCCGACCGTGCATTTTTTTTTCTGGCTTTGCGGTTTCTTACGGAGGAGGAGAAGCGTTGATTGTAACGAAGACTGGCCTGGCTTTCCGGCTTGGAAAATACTTGCCCGTGTTACTATGTCAAGCACTACAACTGACTCAAAGACACCCCGACCCCGAGTTCGGTGACATAAGCACAAGGATTTTTTTTAATTAAATATAATTATATAATTTAAATTATTATGATCTAGTTATATAATAAAGCTGAAATCAGATGGTATCAAGCTAGAACCAAATTTCTGAATGCATATCAAACCCTACTCTTTAAATAGGGAATCATGCATCAATCAAGTTAAACGACATACTTGATACATAACAAAACTAGAGTTTAACTCTTTGAAATAAAATAAATGGCATGAAGAAGTACAATAATGTTCATGGCACAAACATTCAAGTCTTCAAAGGATTATGGTAATATGATGCAAAACCATAAAGTAATGACACCTTAGATTATATACGCCAAAAGTTTTTTGCCAATAAAAAAATAAGGCTTTTGCAAAAGCTTTCATTCCTTACATGCTTTGTGGGTTGGAGGGGGAAACTATTGCTGAGCACATAGCATGATCAACTGGTTCACGCAAAGGAGATGAACCACAACACAAGGAAGATTGAAAACAATGGGTTCACTATCCTTACAGAAACAATAGGATGATAGACACTGCATTGAATGCAAGAAGATGTAAGTTGCTCTTCATTACTCAAATGCATGCATTTGAATCCACAATAACGGCACTCATATCTGGAACCTGCTACAAATTTCCCAATTTACAAATAATATAAAAATGAAAAATATTGAAGCAAAGAACAGCAACTCGAATTCACTAATTCGTGCAAAATTCTCAAGGTGTCTGTAAAGAAATCTGTTAAGAGTCCTGATTTGTCCTATTCCCTCCATCCACTGTTTTCTCTAGACGCAAAATTAAATCCTGGCAATCAAGCCAGCCTCTACTTCTTCTAGGCACTATGCTTGGCCTGCATTTGCATGGATCCTCTCTACTGCTTGGTTTAAGCCAGTCATGATTTTTGAAGCCTCCATCTGACTGAAAGAGGAATCGTTAACCATTGAAGCCACCTCAACACCATCAGTCACTTTAACCAAAGCAGTTACATCTGCATAAACCATGGACGAGTTTCCCACATCTGGAGCCTCATGATTGCAATGAACACAATTCAGAGCCGTTAACTGACCATTTTTAGAATTATCGGCACCCTGGGGAGGCAATGCAACTTCTGCAGAAGGCACTTCTCTCTCAATCAAGTCACTGTCTAGCTTTGTATCCTGGAGATTCCCCACCACTTCTGTAGCTAAGGTTTCAGAACTAAGAGAATTAGTTTGAACCCATTCTGATTTTACTGGATCATCCATACCAACAGCTGAATTGCCTGTACTTTTGTCTTGAGAATGATCAACACTGTTCCCAGAGAGTTTTGCTTTCAACATTTTCTTCTTGAATCGAGTTTTCTTTGCCTTAGGAACATTCACAGCCTCCTCAGGATTACTAGCTGTCTCCATTGCCCTCTTTCTGCAAGGAATAACTGTTAGCTGAGAGTTGCCAACTACCTTATTAGATAGTTCTAATGTACTTGACTGTATAGCCAATAGAGCAGTTCTGGCAGCTTTGATCTCTGCTTCTTTTTTGGTTCTTGCTGCAGCTCCAATATACCGAATGCCTCCAATCTCAACTGTACATGAAAAGTGAGGCCCTCGACCTGGTGCTTCATCCTTCAGGCACTGGTATACTGGAATTGCATAATTCATCTTCTGTGCATACTCCTGTAGTAGATTTTTGCACAAGCCTGTCTCATGCTGAAGCAGACATCCACAGGAGAAGGTCAGCCATGAACAAGAATTTTATTTATGAGAAGCCACAACAGCAAACTAAACAATGAGTATAAATCACAACAATACCAGCGGCTTAATTTACTACAAGGTGATTCAGCAACTACATAACAAACTTATAAGATTTTTCATTACAGGCTACAACCTCAAGTTCTGTAATGTAACATAAGAAAGTCTTTTAAAAGGAAAACGCCACCACTCCATGGATTTAGTAACCTAAACCACTACAAAGAAATAAAGAAACTTACAACAGGTTGAGAGATGCTTTGGTTAACTTCACCAGATTTTGACAACTCCATGAGAGCAACTTCAGCAGCTGACTGCTCTGCTGCCTTGCGATTAAAAAATCCAGGCAAGGAATCATATCTAACATCATTTACTATCACTGCTGATCTAAAAGAGGGTTCATGGGAAGGGCCTTCCTTGATAGTCTCATAAACAGGTGTGGGAAGACCCACTTTTTGTGCATACTCCTGCAATCGGCTCTTGAAAACATAGCAATTCGAAACACCTGGGGATAATAATAAAAGAAATCGACAACAAAAGTAAGTAGCACTCCCACTTAAGTGGAGAATGAAGAATTCTGTAAACATCATAAGGAACAATCTCCTCAAACAATCAGCCAGAAAGGCATAATTCCAACATTGAACTTAAAATGTAGAGCTTGAAAAAGTTTCCTAGACAATCACCTAGGACAAGGAACATAATCTTTTAAAATACTCACACAAACAACAGGAATATAAGCGTCATAATTCATCATACCATAAGAATTGAATTCTTTCCAACAAAATATCCTCTTTCGCAATCAGAATTTACCAAGTACCATCTATCAAACAACTATGTATGCATACATAGATAAATGACAATTACTAAAATTAGATATAAATATAAATTTCAATATCCAAAATGATAAACTGAAGCTCACTCAAGCTCGCTCCAGTGATAAACAAGAAATATGATTCCAAAGAAACCCAGTTCAGAATCAAAGGGCTGATTTTATTTATTTGGAAGGGAGATTAAAACGGGTGTTATATAAAAAGAAATTTCCTCCGGGTAAATAAATTTTAACAAAAAAAAATTACCTGAGAAGTTCTCGTTGGTGGGCATGGCTTAATGTGACTCTTGAGATTTTTCTGAATAGCTGAAAATTCGAAAAAAAATAAAAGAAAAGAAAATAAATTTATATAGCTGAGAAATTGAGAGGAAGAGACAGTAAAACTTTCCTAGCAGGGGAGAAGAAGGGTTTCTGTTAAGTGTCCTGGAAAACTCGCGTGCACATGAGTTAATGGAGGTGAGAGATCATGGCCGTACGATGTCTGATATTGGGTTCTTACCGTACGAAGAGAGGAAGATTGTTACTATTTTTTTTTCTTTTTTTAATTATGCTGTTGGGAAAGGCAATTAATGTATTATTGTTGACCTTAAAGTGGCACAAAACTTGGTTCTATTATTTTTCCATTACAAAAATATTAAATACTATAATTATATAAAATAAAATGCATGGAGTTCATATTTTAGCCTCAAACCTGCGAGAGATGGTTTGGGCCGTTCACTTGGGCTGAACCCCACAGCCTGCATTTGCATCTCTCATGGACCAAGGGAACTACACTGGCCAGCTCAAGCCGGTTGGCTCTCTCCAAGCCTAATCCATTGATGATTTAGGAAAATGGAGGGAGTGCGTGGGGGTAAACAAAGAAGAAAATTTCTGCAAAACCAAACTCTAAAAATACAGTGAAATTATACAACTTTGATCATATAATCGTCGTTTTGAACTCACAGGTACGTTGAAAATCGCTTCCTCTTTTGAGGGTATTTGATAATTTTTTTTTCAATTTATGAATTTGAGTCCAAGGTTCAAAATTTCCATGGTGATTTTTTGTTCTAACTGCCATAGGGTTTCTACTTTGCAGTTCCTATAATATAACCTTTTAAGATTTCAAAGCAGCCTGTCATATACTGACGTTTACTTGTTGGAAGAAATTCATGTCAAGTCTCAACAGCTCTTTCCATTAGCTTAATAGGATTTTCTTTGCAGCTTTTTGGCATGGTTCAAATATTTGTTTGTTATTAGGAACCAACGACAGAAAAAGCTTTTTTCAATGGATAACTAAGATCGGGGATCTAGGGGGGGATCATAAGTGCTTATGGTTTGCTGGAATCATATTAGTTTTGCCGTAATTTTAAACCATGGTTCTTATAGCTGTTCTTAATTATACAACTAATGCTTTTGGTTTGTGTAAATTAACTCTGCAATGCCAAAAAGAAAAGATACTTAGCTTGCGGAAATATTGCTTTTGGAAGTACAGACAATGGGTTCTCGTACTAGATTTATAAGATTGTTTAGAGTTATAATTGAGTTAATGCAGGGCTTAGAAGGTTGAAAGTTATACCATTTATTCATGCATGGGAACTATCTAGATGAAAGGCAATATCGTGATTCAGTTGTGGGATAGTTCATTTGAACATTGCCCTTTTTTTTTCAGATAAATGGATGAATCTGAAAAAAGAAAGGAAAGATTGAAAGCAATGCGCTTGGAAGCTGCTCAGTCTGAAGTTCCTAATAATGTTGCGACTCCTTCAGTGCCAGGTCACCTTTCTAACCCATTGAGTGAGACATCATCAACTGCAGCAGTGCAGGAAGACTTTTGTTCAACTCCGCGATTTGACTATTACACTGACCCTATGGCAGCATTTTCTGCTAACAAGAAGAGGGGCAAGGCAGATAATCAGAGTACACAAAATTATTTTACTCCCCCAACTACTAGTGGCTGGCCAGTGGCAAGGGTTTCACCATCCCATCCAGGTAATTTGTCTTCCCACCAATGTTAGTATCTAAAATATTGATCTATCATGTACCAATATATATTTAAAATATTGACACATTCTGATTGGATTTGAATTATTCAGCTGATTATGTGATAAATGGCTGTTGCTAACAGCCAGTGCATTACATTTCTCGAATTTTTCATTTAACATCATTTGATAGTCTTTCCATTTTTCCAACTATAATATTGATCAATTTATTCTGATTTGGTAGGACCAAGGAACTATGATATGAATCCACCTGTCCGTCACATGCAGAGCCAGTATTCGCTTGATCAGAGAATGTACCATCAACAAGGTCCTCATAGCAACTTTGCTGCTCATAGAAGCCCAATAACAAGAAGTCCTTCACACATGCATCATGGCAATTCTGATGCTTGGAATGGGTCCCAGGCATTTGGTAATTATTATAGTTCTGCTTCAGATGGAAGCCCAGGAGGAATGTTTGGTACTCCTCCGATGCATCCTGGAACTTCTCCTAGATTCTGGAATCCCTCTAATGCATCAAGGTACAGTAATTCGCCTACCCCTGGCTTTTCACCAGCAGATATCCCTTATGGAAGAGGCAGGCCTCAACAGTTTGGTAACTATCCACTCCCCAGTCCAGGACATGGTGGCAGTCTTGGTCTTAGCTCAGGACGAGGCAGGGGACGTGGATATGGTGGCAGCATTACTCATGGAATTGGAAGGAGTGGTGGACGAGGGCTAGGTTTTCATGGTCATAGTTCAGCATCAAACAGAACGATGGGGCCAGAGTCTTTCTATGATGAATCCATGTTGGAAGACCCTTGGCAGCATTTAAAACCTGTTCTATGGAGGAGAAGAGAAGCTGGAATGGATAGTTTGAGTAACCCTGACTCTTCCAATTCCTGGTTTCCAAAATCCATTAGCGCAAAAAAGGTGAAAGTGTCAGAAGCTTCAAACAAGTTTAATTCTCAACTGAGTCTTGCAGAATACCTTGCTGCTTCATTCAATAAAGCTGTTGAGGATACACAAAATGAATGAAAGTTGTGCGTTCTTAAAATGGAAGCCATGTAGAAGATATCTGTCATGACAATTTAGCTGATAATTGGATGCACATGTAGATGCATGAGGGTGGTGCTGGCTGAAGGCTTGAAGAAGTTTCATATCCAGTATTAGACTGTAGTTCCTAGAAAGTATTCTTTAAACCAACATGCTATAATTGTCAGTATTAATAGCTTCTATGCTTTTAACGAAGGTGCATGTATCTGATTTCTTGCTTTCTTTTTTATAAGAACATCTGATTCTTACTAAAATAGATGTATTTCTAAGTTTTGTTTGCGATACTGAAGTTGCTTTTTTTGCTTTCAAATTTATTTCCGTGAAGAGTCCTAATATAGATACTACTACTATCTAAATTTTTGTCTATTTTTCGGTCCATTACAATGTGGATGGCTTCAAGTTTTTGAAGCCAGGAAAGCAGGTACTCAACTTATAGCAAGAATGATATCGATGAACAATTATCACTAGAAAGATCTAGAAACAAATCTTTCTGGGACAGATCCTTTAAGTCGGATAAATCTCGTTGGCCAAGGCCAACCAAGCTGGGGAAGAACGGACCTCTTGAGTGGGTTGCTTGTGTGATTCTGCAGGCTATTTCATGGAGTGAAAGTCGGTGAACTCAGATGCTGCAGAAAAACATGGTTATTGTTTCAGAAGGATTATGGGGCATGAAATGATTGATTGTCTCTCTGCCAACACAGGCGTTTATGGACCTAGCTGTGCATATAAAGCTGTCATCCAATTGCCAAGATTAACCAAAATCTTTGTTAAAGACAAACATATTCTCATCTTTTGTCTTCCTATGACCTTAAAAAGTTCTAAATTGTAGCAATAGCTTTACCGCCTAAATTTTCTCCAAAATGGAAAAAAACAACCTAGTACATCGTACAGTATGCCTGCCAAGAAACTGATTTTTGCTCACAACAAATCTCGTCCATGAAAGCATGGCGGAGCTGTTCAGCCAAGCCTGGTGGGTCATCAATCAGAACATCCACAAAAACAGTAACCACCCTTCTCTCTTGCACTGTTGCTTTGCGGCTGAACCAAATAAGGAACTTCACTCTAAATTCTTCATCTATGTGTCCTTCATAGTCTAACAATTTTACTACTCTCACAGAATATTCATAGTCACTCTCTCCCACCATTCTTTTAAAACCTGAGCCATCAACTTCCCGTGTGTTATTGGATTTACAAGGTGTGGAAGGAGAAATCGATGCAAGACTCAGAGCAGAATCAGTTTCCATGAAAGATGAGCAGAGCCTTTCATTGTTAGACTTGTTGATGCCTTCCAATGATGGAAGCTTTGCAGCATATCCTCCAGAGCCTAAGTTAATTTTGCTAGAGTTGGTTGGCTTCACTTGAGAATAAGTTTGAGCAGTTAAAGGAGTGTTTTTCTTTCCACGTTCCAGAGCAGCAGCATAATTTTCACTTGATGCAGGTGAGACCCATTTAGCTTCCCACACGCCCAAAGTTCTTCTGCTGGTAAACAAAGACACCTTGCAGAAATATTCAGTTGAAGGATTGAGATCAGTTATTCTAAATCTCTTCTCAGGTCTCAATACAATGAAGGTTGGGTTGTCAGGATAATCCCTCTCAGTAGATTTACGGTGCCAAACCCTGCAGCCTAAGAAGTCTTCTAACAAATGAACGGCATAGTCTAGCACGATGATCACTGAGTTTGGGGACAATTCCTCAAAACAGATTTGGCAAGCTGCAGTAGAAGAAAAGGAACAACCACAATCAACATCATAAAACAAGTAGAAATATTAACATCATCCTCAGATTGTTAAACTGACATCTAGACACTCATATTCATCTGTCAGAAGCAACTTACATGCTGGCACTTTCTTTTTCACATGATCAGAACATGGCTCAGTTACCATGGAATCAAATGCTTCTACAGAAGAAGCACACAATTTCTGGACTTCAGTACCACAGGAGAGCCTGTTGACAATACCTCTTGCCAGTTTTGTGCACAATAAATTTACAGGCCCCACTTCATTATTTAGTAATTTAAAAGCACTTTCCACTGTCTTCTGCACTTCTTTGTATTTTTCAGTTCCAAAGAGAATTTTGTGAGCCAGAGAGATCCGTAAACATAGTACATCAACTCTTCTAGCCTCCTTGGCAACTACCAACTGTTTTCTCCAGGTACTATAAAATATCAAGAGTTAGCCAAATTACCCTCTTCTTTTATCCCAAAAAAATTACTAGAAAAAAATGAAATGCCATAAATTTCATGCTTCTCTTATATATCAAAGGCAAATGTTATTACTCATTGTATGTCCACCAGGATTAGTTTGCACTGGACACAACTTGAGAAAAGTAGAAAGATTTGCAAATTAAGATTTGTCAATTAAATTTTTTCACAATTAAGTTACTCATTCTGAACTATCTTATTCTTTGTTAGATGGAAATACAAGTTTGTTAACTTTGCATAGCTAGGTGTATGAAAGAAAGTTTCTTACCTCATTAGTCCATTAATCTTTCTGCATGAGAGACAATAGAAACTTCCATCCAGCTTTGTGCAACAACTGCTCTTAACAATGCCAGCTCTTTCATCTTCCAAGGCACATTTCAGATGGCATGACATTCCACAGGACTCATTCTCGTCACAGTCAGACTCACAGGTTAACCATAGAGTGGGATCCTTGTTATCATCAAAATGATGACAAATACAGCACGAACATCTCTTGCAAAAGGCATCAGCTGGGTCTAAAGATGCTCTGCATGCAGCATTATGGCAAACCAGGATTTTAACATTTTCTTCTTTAGCCTGCCCTAGGGGTATGTCATTTAGGTCAGTTAAGAGTTGATCTGGGGATTCATCTTGCCTTTTCCTCTTATATCCCATTTCAGGTTTTGCTCCATAAAGTGAACAAAACTGATCAGTATCGGTTCTTCTAGACTTCAGAGAAACTAACTTTAGCAGGTGCTCTATCATTTTAAGTTTATTATACCCTGAATACTTTCTCTCTTTGCCCATCTCTGAACAAATAATTTCAAGAAGCTCCCTGCGAGTAAACGAACTAAGAATCTGTGGGGCATCATCTGACCATTGAGCAATGTCATGGACCAGTGCTCTTTTCTCTCCCAAGCTTAGCTGACTAAACTTGTTGGGGTCAAGAAGAAAACCTGAAAGACCATAAATAAACAGATAAATGCCAAAGTCAAACTCTACATTCCCAGTAGTGCAATATGGACTATCTAATCTGCTCCACACATGTATGAAGGAAGAAGGTTCCAATATAGCACTTTTTACCATGAACTTCCACTTCATGTCTACTGGTTGTGAGAGAAAATTATTGGCATCAAGAACTGTTGGATGTCATGAATAATTCATAGTTTTCTCTTTTTGTGTAAATTTAAGTATCCCTCTTCAATCAGTGCATACTTAACATTCAAAATACAAAACTGCACTAAAGCTACTTTCCTTATCTTAACCGCTAAAGGCCGGCCTCATATTCCCCTGCTAATCCAATTATGGGCTATCATGTCACTACTTCCATTCTTCTCTGGATCAGTGATTCCCTTGTCATCCAAAGTTCTTCTCTCAAGTTTCAACTGTTCTTTGATAATATTCCACAAGCAAACTCAAATACTATTGCAGGTCAAATCAGTACTACTACTTAAGCTCATGCTACACTCTACATGGTCTAAGCACTGCAATTCAAAGACTTCTATGAGCTATCAAATGTTAATAATTCACAAAAAATTTCTACTCGAAATACAAAGCTATTAGCTACTTATTCCAAAAAACTACAATTTGCTCAACGCTGCCTAAATTCCATGTATACACTATAAAAAAGTGTCTGTGTTAGCCATAATCATATCAAAATAAATACTATTGTCCAATGACAATGTTGTTAAGGCATCAAAACTACATTTTCTTAAACATAAATTATATATATATATATATATCATACTAATCATCAACCAACCTTTAAGCAAGAATGTAAAAGAGGTTTTAATGGCTAACAGGTAACCATGCCACCTAGCATTACTGAGAGTGGCCACTGAAAATATAAGCAAACCCAGATGCAAAATGGGTCAAAACTTAAAATATGAGCTTAGCACCCCCACCTTCTTCCCACCAAAAAAAAGGAAACTTGAAAGTATGATATACATTGTAAATTTGGAAATCTAAAAAGTGGATAAAAACAACACCATTAATTGTTAACAAATCCAAGGAAAAAGAAAAACCAAAAAGTAAATCCATACCTCGAAACCTCTTTTCTGCTTCCATCGTTCCACGCTGAATATATAATAAACACAAAATAACAGAAATAAATAATGGGTTACTTTGAAGGGCAATGCAACAAAACAAAAAACCAATAAAATATGATCGAAATAAATTTCAAAAAAATGGCGTGAAACACAAATGCGAGAGATTTGATTATCTCAATTTTTTTTTTAATACTTCTAATAGTCTAAAACTGCAAAAGCCGCGAGTGTGACAGTGAGAGAAATATTTTGTTTAAGGAAAGAAACTATGTTATGATGCACCTACGTTTACTCCGTATCCTGTCCTTCGATCACTGCCGTCTATTTTTGGCAACAAATTTTGATGATTTAATTGTACGGCTGATTTTGTGTTTTTAAAGTATGCTTAAAAGGGTTTGTTAATTAATTGCTATATTAAGAGATGTTGACCGTGAGTGCATCAAATGATAATGTTTTATTTTACGAATTATGACTTTCAAATAATTAAAAGTCAGTGTGCTGATTAACTACACTGTAAATTAAAGTATAAATATTGCAAAATTAAACATTTTTTTACATATTAAAACTTGATATTACATGCGTTGCTTATGAATATTTACTTTTTTAATTATTTTTAAATAATTATATGTTGAATGTAGAGTGAGTTGCGTATTGAACAAATAATTGATACACATTAACCGCAATGTGTATTAACATGTAAAGTCTGTCCATATGCAAAATATAATAAATTAATATCGTGTTTAAAATAAAAATATTTCAATGTATTTATCAAATAAATCCATTTAGAGTTCCGGTCAATAATTCTAACACATGATATGAATTTATTGAAAAATTTAAATAGCTCAAATAATGAATTTTCTCAAAATAAACGTATATTATATATAAATGTGATAATTTTATGTTAATTCCTATCAATTAGTAAAAATGAGAAAAAAATGATAATTATAGCACTCTTGTGTTTTTCATTTTCCTCTAATCTCTCGATTTATAACTCCCATTATACTAAAAAATAAAACCAAAAAAAAGAAAAAAAAAACTATTCGGTGAAATTTTATTTTGATGTGCTTTTGGGCTTACATCAAAGAAAAATTAGTATTGAGCCAGGCTGCCCAACATGCTCGGTCTTGTTTGAGCTACGCCCAGACAGAGAATGGATTGGCTCGGAACTTCTGATGATTATTTAATTATTTTTGTATTATAATAAAATATATAGTAATAATCCTATTTTTTATTAAACAATGACAAAAATAAATACGAAAATATAGATTTTTTAATATATAATATAAAAGTTCGATTGTGTAATTAAATAAGTTTCTAAATTGCTCTCTCAAACATGACCCATGAAAACTTTTTAAGTTTATATAGCATTGTGAATTTTTCATATTTAATTTTTGTTTCGTATTGTTGAATTTCATTTCGATATGTTACTTTACAGCTACAATAATATCTCACGATTAAGTTTAAGATATGAACCAAAAATTTAATATAAAGAAAATCACCGATGAATAAAGCCTCAAAGACATACCATCGATCGATTAATAACAAATAATAATAATAGAAAAGACAAGTGCTTTTGTGATATCTTTGATGCAAGCATGAGTGTAGTCTCGTGTAAAAAGTAAAATTAGATAAAAGGTAATAAATTTAAAGTTGATCAGTTTTCTTGAAGGCTTATTTCCTTTAAAGCAGTTATGAATTTCATTATCTTTTCATTATAACCATTTTCATCTTAGAAAAAGGAGAGAATAGATATATAAAATTCAAAAACCGTATAAATTCTATTAAACATATGAATTTAATTTATTTATTAAATACATATCAGCCATAGTTTCTAACTTTTTTATTATATAATTTTTTAAAAAAATTAAAATTTATTAGATTATAATCAAACAAATAAAACATATTCCTAACAAATCATCATAAGAAAAGTTCTAATATCGAAGAGTGGAATAACATAAAACACATAGTCATCGACTGTATCAAAACCCTTGTTAGCCATGCAATCGGCTAATGCATTTTCTTCTCTAAAAATATGTTGCGTTTTAACTTATCATTAATTTTGAAGTTCTAATTGGTTAGATCTTTATCTTTGTAAAGTAACTTCATTTTAATGTTTGGGTTATATAATAATTCAGAAAATATTCTGATGATATATAACATAGTTTACACCGTGAATATTTTATCAATATCAAAAGGATTTGATAAAGAAGAATAAAAAGAAATCATTTTAAAAAAGTTAAAGAATTAAATGAATAATTTAGAGATAAGAAATTAAAATAAATTGAAATAAGAAAATAAGAATCATAAATGTAACTTCCTTGCGACATACCAATGAACTTGGTTATAATATTCGGAGATTTTTGACGTGGCAAATAACTAGTGGTTAATTTTTCAGTCACAATCTGGATAATTAATGCAACCGTGTCCGCTGCGGTTGGGGAACTCCTTGTTGTCAAGGGCCATCCATGACCCACGTTTGCTCTCATAAATATCATTATTATGCTCCAGCAAACCGAACTAATCATTAACTGATATCACGTACCCGAAATTTGCTCGGTGTTGAATCTCCGAGCAGAGGCCCCAATTTAACTCCAACCATGGAATCGGAAGTGGTAAAGGAGCCACTGGCCATCCATTTTTTCGAGTCAATTATGGCTTAGCTGTTGGAAAACGGCACCACATGCAAAATATGAAATCTGAAACGTAATATTCTCTATTTCTCTTTGAATATGAAACACGTGGATTCTTTTTTTTTTTAATCAAATACTTATTTATTTAACCAATTTGTATGTTGAAAGTAAATTTCATCACTATATATAAATATATTTGTGCTCAATATACTAAGTATTATTTTATATTTATTATTCCTATATAAATGCGATGTAAATCTATTTCATAAAGAATTTGCGATTAGTTGATGGAGGATCGACGAGGTAGTTTCTTCAGACAGACTTCTTCTTTATAATTAAAGTTGCTGACAAGGGCGGACTTATCTTAGTAGCGGTGTAAATGACACCACTCATTTACAAAAAATATTTGTTTGTTATACTATTTGTTTAAAGTTTTATATAGATAATAATACAAATGAATCTAATAATTTTTTTTACAATTTTGTAAAGAATGGGATTACAAAATAATTTATATATTAACATTTAAATATTACATGAAAAGAAAAAATAATTTCCTTCTTTATTATAAAAATCAAAACTTAAATTTTTTTTTTCAAAAATTCAAATCCTACTATTAAGATCCACATTAATGCTTCCTCTTTTCGATCCTTGATTATGTTTTTCACTTTTTCAAAACAATGCATCTAAATTTTAATTGTAAATAATTTTCAACTCAAATTAAATTTTTGGTGATATTATCACGCACCGTTTTTAAAATATGAAAAATTATCGTGAATAATTATAGTTATGGACATTTTTAAAAATAACCCTTATGGATAAGATATTTTCAAAAATAACTCTCTTTATAATTTTAACTATTTTTAGTCAAGTTTGACAAAATTACCCTTAATAAAATAGCAAGCCATATGCAAAAACATGTTACACGCCAAAGTTAGGGTATTACACGTATGTACAAAAAACATGTGACACGTCATGGTTAGGTTATTACATGCCACATACAAAAACACATGACACGTTATAGTTAGATTCTTGTACGTCATGTATAAAAACATATAATATACCATGGTTAGGTTGTTACATGCCATGTATAAAAATATGTTACACATCATATACAAAAACATGTTACACGTTATGGTTAGGTTGTTATACTCTATGGTTAGGTTGTTACACGTTATGTACAAAAACATGTGACACGTCATGGTTAGGTTATTACACGCCATATTGAGAAAAAAAATTGTTGTTATACGCCATATTGAAAAAATATTATTTTTACACGCCATATTCAAAAACATTTTGTTACACTTTAATACTTAAAATGTTGTTGTTACTTACGAATCAAAACTTCAAATATTCTCAACTCTTTTCATTTCTTTTTGCTTTTTTTTTGAATAATTTGACATCGATTAAAGTGTTTCTAACATATTTTCATAATCAAAACACAAATTTTTTTTATCTAAAACACCTATTTCGACTCAAAATAGAAAAAAAAATTTATTTGAAAACCTAAATTTATAAATTTCAAAATTTTGAATTTATTGATGTCTAGTTCCCGTAATTGATCCAATTAAAAACTATTTTAAATATCTGTGATTACTTTTACCATTTTAGTTTTATCCAAAATACCTAAAAATCAAATTTTGAAATAGTCATCCACCTAATCACATCAAAACCATCATTTGGTGTCTTGAAAGTGCAGAAAAGAGAAATCTGAAAATGTAAGAGAGTGAAATCGAAACATAGCAGACGAATGCCAAAGAGAGAAATAGATAAAATTAAAAAGAGTGGGATGATGAGAGAGAGAGAAATCGGAAGCATAAATGATGAGAAATTATGATGAATTGTTTAATTTATTTGAAATAATTTCAAATGTATTTTTGTCAAGTTATGATTAAATATGACTAAAAATAATTAAATTTATTTTGATAATTATTTTTAAAATGTCAAAGTTATTCTTCATAATTTCCTCTTATAGTTATCTTATTAAATGAATGTATTAAATTTATATATTTTTTAATTTAATGTTAAATTTCTAATTTATAAATTTTAACATGTTTATATTTTTTAATTATTATTATTATTATTATAATACATTCAAAAATATTTCTGAGTTCGCCCCTAGTTGCTGATAATGAATTTATCGTACAGTTCTTTTGTGTTTCAGGTGTTCTATCAAGGGTTGTTTGGAGGTCTTTCTTTCTCTTGCAACCGTTGATGGTTTTTATTTTTGATTGACCTGCTCCTTGGGGATTGTTTGTTTCTTCTACCAGTTTTGGTAGCCTTGTGTTTCTTTCTCTTATATTTTTAAATTTTTTTCTACTTTTCAAAAAATAATGTATTTATCCTACATGTGTGATTAACACAATTCATCAGAAAAAGCGTGAACTTTCAATCTTGAATACTGCTCGTGGAAAGTCTCAACATTCAACAACCGTAATTAATAATCTTAAATTTTGTGGACACTTAAATTATTATTTGACTTCAGTTAAAGATATCTATAATGTTAGTTAAAATGATAAAATATCGTTTTAATAATTTTTTCATTTAATTAAAAAGAAATAAATGTTTTAATTAAATTTTTTTATAACTATATGTCTATTTGACTATATCACCTTTTGGGTCATATTAATTAAAAGGGAAGAGACACGTGTTCATTAATTCAATGCTACGTACAACTTTTATCATATATATTATTTATTTACTCATACTCTAATTTAATATTTACTGTTTTTACGTGTATGACACGTTTGTTTCGTGAAACTAATTATTTTGGATTTAAATTGGCAATGTACAGTTGCACCTTGATTATGATTACATATTTGCAATTGCCCCGAGCTACAACTGCAAGAATTTACACCCTGGCTTGAAGCTTTAAGCTTGTGACCTGTTGGCAATGCATGGGTAGGTGGCCACAACGCCAACCTCATGTTTCATATAGAAAAGAATAAATGGCTTATCACTTTCAGTATATATAAATTTGAAAGGCTCTGCCAAATCATTCATAATATAATTTATCTGGTATGTAGAAATTAGAATATTATACAGATTAATTATATATATACTCAGAGAATTAAATGGCTTATATTTTACCAACCTTTTTCTTTTTCTTTTTTGTGCTGAACCCAAAGTTTCAATGACTATATGATTTTCAATTAATTACAACTCGACTCATGACGAAGATTAACATTCATTGTATACTAAAAGATTTCGTATGGATTTATTTTTCTTCTGAGAAAGTCCCAAACATGGACATATAAAACATTTTTTTATATATATTTCTGAAGTAAAAAAAATTTGGTTAAAATTGAAGTTGAAAATGAACAAACATGGATATATATATATATAAACATTTTTGTTTTGTATTAAAAAAAAATCTATAATTTTATATAAAAAAGTTTGGGGCTTTTAGACAATGTCACGTAAACAAATCAAAAGAAGTGATAAGTTTTTCACATAAAGTCATTAAAAGAGAATTGTTATGAAGTTTGCAAGGTCAGCACTTGCGTGAAGCCACCTAAGTAAGAGCTTTAGGCCTCTAATTTGAGGAGGCCTTATCATTTTATAATATAATTAATTATATTATAAATAAAAAATAATTAATAAAATTATTTATTTTCTCATTTCTTTAATAATGTACTTAATAAATTTTAATTTTCTATCACTTTTTAATGTTTAGAATACTATATTATTTCTAATCAACTAACGGTCATATGTATTTAATCATCTTCAATAATTATTTTTTTCTCATTTATTTCTCTTATCTCCAATCAACATATTTAATAATTTTTAACAACTTTTTTTTCTATATATAAAACCAATTATTTCTTTTTTAATGTATAATATCTATTTTTGAATTTTTCTTTTCTTATTTGCTCTTTCTTCCTTATTCCTTTAACTTTAATTTTCCTTAAAAAAATACACAAGAAATCTGTTATGTTATTATTTTCATAACATATTTTCATTTGCGGTTTGCAATAAGCATTCAACAATTATGTATTATTGTTCTAATATTTACAGATTTTTTTACTTTAATTTAGAATTTATATTATATTGTTATATTATTTTTATTTTACTTGATAATTGATTTATTTGATTGTTGATTTTGTATTAACCATTTAAAAAATATAAAAAATTTACATCTCAAAAAGTTAAAAGAATAAAAATTTAATAAATTTTTTAATTTTAATAAAAGAATACCTCATTGAATATTTTGTTTTAAATTTTTAAACTTATTGAGCCACCCAGTTTGATCTTAGACAAGTTGCATCACTGGTAGTTTGTATGGATGATAAGTCACAATTAACAAAACTTGGTAGATCATATTTTTATTCGACTTGGCAATTCGTGTTTTTGTGCTTAAACGTGTCAGACACGATTAGACACGAAACACGTTAAGGTTAAATACGAACACGACACGTTTAATATTCGTGTTTTAAATTTGAAATACATACAGGTATGCGTTTAATACATATGTAACATGACACGACACGACACGATTAACACGTTTTATACATTTATTAAACATGTCAATATACGATACGACACGATTAATAACACGTTTAACACGTTTAACATGATTAAATAAAAATATTTATAATTAAATATAATTTTATTATTTAAATTTAAAATTTAAAATTATAAAAATAATTATAACAAAAAAATAATAATAATAACATCAAATATAATAAAATTTAATATAAATAACATACATAAAATTCATTATCATATATAAAGTTCAAATACACATTAAATAATTATTAAAAATTATTTATATAAGGTTAAAATAGTTTTTAACTACTAATGTTTAATAGATTAATAAACGTGTCATGTATACACGTTTAAATACGATAACACGATTAAATAAACGTGTTTGCCGTGTCTGACACGTTAAGACACGAAACACATTAAGGATAAACTCAAAATCTGTTTAATTCGTGTCTTCTCGTGTCGTGTTAACGTGTCGTGTTCAAAATTGTCAGGTCTAATTTTTATTAAAGTTAACAAGAAAACAAATATTAGTGTTAGTAAGTGCTGTACGCATACTGGTATACATCGCATGTTGTCATTTAATTAATGCTGTAACTCCCACCTGTCACTCCAGAGCTCCTTAAAAGCAAATCCATTGGCTTCTGGTTTCTGCGGCCGATGCTATCCTCCTGTTATTTGGATAACAATTATTTCTGTTTGGAATAAGATTCTCTTCTCTATTGCCTTTGTCCATTCAATGGTGTCAGCAGCCCTGGAAAGCCCAGTTTCGGGCCGAAGGCTCTCATCCGTGGTGCCTGCCGAAGTAACAGGCGACAACAAGGACTTTGAGCTCTCGAACATGGACTTGGCGATGAAGCTCCATTACATCAAGGGTGTTTATTTCTTCCAAAGCGAAGCAGTCCAGGGGGTGTCGGCCAGTGACTTGAAAGAACCAATGTTTCGATGGTTGGAATTCTACTTCACTACCTCGGGGAGGATTCGGAGATCCTCCGGAACAGGCAGGCCGTTTATTAAATGCAACGATGCTGGCGTCCGAATTGTTGAAGCTCACTGTGATAGCAAGACTATTGATGAATGGCTGGCAACCAGTGACCATTCTCTTGATCATTTGCTTTCACATGATCAAGTCCTTGGTCCTGATCTGGGATTCTCCCCTTTGGTTTTTCTACAGGTATATTTCTTACTCCACTCTTTCTGATCACTGCTTCTTAATGTGATACAGATTGTTAGAGAAACACGAATAAATAATGATCTTAACTAACTATTGCCACACAAGGTAAGTCTAGGTAGTTTCAAAGCAGGTTCTACTTTCTATTTTCCTTTATACTCCAAATTCCATTGATAGCGAGAGTTATAAGATCAAGCCGTTTGGAAATCCTCCATGCAAACTGGAGTTCATCGTATTAGAGAAAAAAAATTCTTACAGAGGCCATAGCTTCTGTAAACATGGAGATCAATAGAGTTTCAAGTTTTAACCCTCACAGCTAGCATTTTTACTTCGTAAAGTCCCTCAATAATCAATACCTATATATATAGCAGCTAGGAACGCCAAGTACATGCTTTTAATTAGAGCCCAATATTATTGAACAAATTCATAAATATTCAAGCTTTTAATAAATTCATAATTACGTGATTTGAATTAATTGGACTGCACAACAGCTATAAATAATGTGACCTAACTTTTTTACTTTTATTTAGAAAGGAGGGGTTTGGAATCAAACTTTTTAAATAAAGAGATACGTGTACCTATTGATCCAAATATTAAGATGTATAACATAATTTAATTCCTGAATTATGCTTTATATTTTTTTTTATTTTGTAAGCTACCATGACAAGAATAGAAAAACTAGGACAGCAGCATACTTAGCTTGTTCAATAGAGATTATAATAGTTACTTTATAATTAAGTATCTTACTTTACTCAATCCGATTAAGTAAGATTAAACTTACCTTATAATCATGTTTGAATAGAGTTTTAATTGTAAAGCTACAATCCGTTATAATTAATGTAATACTTTCAAAATGTCGTTAATTATCTAACTATAGTTTTAAAACTTTAATTTTGTTTATGAATTAATTTTAATTTATTAATATAATTTCTATTAATAATATATATAATAATTTAAAATTTTATTTCATTCAAAAATTTAAAAATAATGTCTAAAATATTTAAATATAAATTCATAAAATAATATTAAAATTTAATTAAATATTTATAAAATTCAAATACTTTATCAAAAAATATGTTGGAAGTAATATACATAAGAAATAGCATATACTTACCCATTAACATCCTTATTGGTCAGATTGCCATCTACTTCTCATATGTCCGCCAACTGAAAGAAAGATAAGCTTGGATACGGATTTGAGCTTGTTGGATAGAGCTGGCAGAGCAGGATTAGGATAGAGGTAGGGAGAAAAGACAAAAATAAACATAGAATGGGGGCGGCATGATGGCATAAGCATCGATTACATGGATGTAGAAATTACTTTCACAAGAGGAATGAAAATTGTAGGAGAAGGGAAACTTCATTTATGATTCAACGATTTTAATGGCTGCCCTTTGAATGTCCTGCTGACATGGTGTGCCCCACGATTTAGGAAATTCTAATGATAGGGTAGTTTAATTCCTTGGGAAGAAGGAAGAAGGAAGAAGGCTCACTTAAAAAGGTATATGCATATAAAATAGAATTCCTAAATGAGTGATGGAAGATGTTCTTTATAATATTTATACCCAAGGTCAGCTTTTAAGTAAAGGTTTTTGCATCTCATAATTTTATAATAATATAATTAATTATATTAAAAATTTTAAAAAATTAATATAATTAATAAAATATTTACATAACGTAATATATTTAATAAATATTTATTTTCTCTTACTTTTCAAATTCTTATTATTTTTAATTAAGAAGAAGTAAAAATCAAGATAATTATTAAAATGATACATTCTCTCATTTTTTTAATTATATGTTTAATAAATCTTAACTTTTTATCATTTCTCAATTTTTACAATGCTTTCTTTTATTCTCAATCAACTAATGATAATATGTATCTACTGATATCTGATAACTATTTTTTTTATATATAAAATTAATTATTTTTTTTCAATTTATAATATCTACAATTATTCTTTCCTCACTTTCTTTCTTCTTTAATTTTAATAAAAAGGGTCTCATTTTCTTAATTAAAAAAAAAACTTCATTTGAATACTTAGTTTTATTCTTTTGAGGTTATTGAGCCACCCCTAATTATACCAAATAATATTTTCACTTAATATATTATAAATATTTATATTAATTATCAAATACTGTTTATAAAAGGAAACATATATATATTACAAAACCATATAAAAATTTCATGAGGTGGTGGTAGGGATGCATGTACGTCGGGTTTTTTGAACTAAATACGGAAAGTTGGAAACTATCGAGGCAGTTTCGTTCTGGAAGGGCAGTGAGTCAGTTCAGTTTGGTACTAAAACCGGTGAAATGGCAATGCCAAATCTTGCGGTAGGTTCGGTACCAAATAAAGAGGTGGTGGACCAAAGCCTCTGTCCACAATCGACAATCAAAGTAAATGAATTAAATGAGATAATAAAGGAGGAAGAGGAAGATGCGCTCGTGTTGGAAGAATAAGAAGGGACGGTGCCGGGGAAAGGGGAAAAGTTCTAACATAAAGAAACTTTGTAGAGATATATGAAGAGAAATTTCCCTTTAGTAGTTTCGTATTAATGTTAGTGAATGAGATTGTAACCGCGCTTTGGTTAACGTGCCCAAGGGGAAGTCTCCATGTTGAGCCAAGAAAATTAAATGCAACCATTACTCCTGATTCTTGGGAAAAGTTCAAGGGGGCAAGACAGTGAATTGGCAAGAATGATTGGATAAGTTTGCATTGATTACCAATTTCTTTTACTTTTCCTCTTGTGTTCATAAGACGCCAATAACAAATCAATGCAACTACTATTACTCATGAGTCAGGAATTGAGAAAGAATGCTAAATAAGTCTGCATTTATCCCTTGGAGATTTGTTGCTTTTCCTCCTGTTAATGCGTTATATATTGTCTGTAAATTACATGTTTATCACCCCATTTACGAGTCAATTTAAAAGATGGAGAAATTTTTAAAAGGAAATACTGATAAGTTTAATTAGGTAAAGAAATCTAAGTGTTTCTTTTAAGATATTTAGACTTTTTAAGTAATTTCAAATTCGTTGATTTTCCTCTCTTTTTTTTCCTTTGTGTGAGACACATCTAACTGATTTTTCCGATCAGTTGACCTGGTTCAGGTCTGGGGGCGTATCCATAGGGCTAAGCTGGGCTCATGTATTAGGAGATGCATTTTCAGCTTCAGCCTTCATCAATTTGTGGGGACAGATCATGGCTGGACAAGTTCCACCAAAGTCTCTCCAGGTCCACAATCCTGAGAACTCAGAACTCCCAACTTCTATCTGCAGAAAACCCTTTTCCTTGAAGAAGGTTGACCCTGTTGGTGACTGCTGGCTAACTGCCAATAACCACAACATGCAAACTTACTCTTTTCATGTCACTGAGAAACAACTTCACCACATAGTTTCAACTACTCGTGATCCAGGCCAAACAGATAGTATCTCTCATTTCGAAATCCTTTCTTCTATAATATGGCATTCATTATCGAAACTTAGAGAAGATATGGGGCCAAGGATTGTTACAATTTGTTCAAATAATTCCCTCATCAGAGAAAATGAAATGCCAACTAACGGTATGATTTTTAGCACAGTGGAAGCAGATTTCTGTGTCTCCAAGGGCGAAATAACTGAACTGGCGAAGTTGATTGCTGAAAAGAGGATGCCTGAGAATGGTCTGGTTGAAGAATTATTAAGAGATGAAGCAAGATCAGATTTTATAGTATATGGAGCAAATTTGACATTTGTAGACTTGGAAGAAGCAAATCTTTACGGACTAGAACTCAAGGGGAAGAGACCAATGTTTGTAAATTATACAATAAATGGAGTTGGTGATGAGGGAACTGTTCTGATTCTCCCCGGCCCAGAAAACGAAGGTGGCAGTGGGAAGATCGTGACCATGACCCTGCCTGAAGATCAACTTGCAAAGCTGAAGAATATACTTGGACATGACTGGAATATTGCTAAGCCAACTTAAAATTTCAGATTTGGTTTGCAGAAAGTGTTAACTTTTGGGTTATAATAATGGAAGATGCATGGTCTGTGTGGTAGAACTAAGATATTTCTTGTATGTTTGTAACCAGATAAATTGATGTTTCCATTTCGATGAATTGTGAATAATCAAATCAGTCACCAATCACCATTGTCTTTAGAAAATCCGGAGTTGTGAGCTCAATAGGGAAAAGTGTTTTGTGGTGCAACTTTTCGTTCCATTTTCCTTCACCCTGATAATGCTCTTGAAAGGGATAGTTAATTAACCAATTAATTAATCCACCTTATATACCAAAGCTGATGACAAAATAGCCTATGACGCAAAGTAATTTTGGCAGTAAGTACAGGCACCGCTGCCAAATTTGCTGATCAATGCCGTCTCAGAAAGTGTTTAATATCATGAAGACGACGTTTTCTGAGCATTGCATTGGCATGCCGCATGCATTTCTTCAGATCAACAACCCGAGGCTAGGTTATTAAAAAACAAAAAGGGCAGTGACGGTATCAAAAATAATTTAAAACTGAATCAGTAAATCCTCCAATATTAAAAAGAGAAGTAAAAAAAAAAAGAAAAGAAAAGAAAAGAAGAATGATTAAGCAATTTGCTCCAAAGTATTAACATTCCTTATTTTTGATTATTTGGGTAATATATGAGGTAGTTAATGGATTAATACTCTCACTCCAAAATGATACCTTTTCTTTTCAAACATTTTTAGTATTTAAAATAATTTTGATTATTTAAAAAATTAAAATTGTTATATTCTTCATATTCACTTTAAAATTAATTTTTATATGAACCAAAAAACATTTTGTTTTCAGTATTATAAGTTTTTTTATTTAATTTAACGAAATTTAAAATTTATTTAATTCTAATATTTTTTATGTTTACTTGTCTAGATTAATTGGAGATTTTTCCTAGCCCGTATATTAAGAAAAATAAATTTTGACCAAACATTAGTTTGATTAATGATAATTTAATTTTTGAGGAGAAAAGAATGTAATTTTCTAGCTAATTGGGACAATTGCACTTTCGCAAAACTTGTCGGGTCAATACTCGGATCTTGTGGTCCAATTGACTGCAACGATGGGCTTCAGTGTTATGATGACTTGTACCAAATTGAATCCAAAATAGATTTTTATTTTTTATTTTTTTGTCTAATTTAAGGAAGTCACCTTCATGTTGTACTACTATTATGAATCAATGATTAGCTTTCAGTCTTCATGATTTGATAAGCTTTCAATTTTCATGATTTGAAAAGCTTACTAACTTAGTCTAAAAATCCAGTTTTTCTTTAAAATGTCAACCCCTTTGATGCTTAGTCCTTATTTTATTTAATTTCTGAAATTTTATCATAAGAATCAAATTAGTTCAATTAAACATTGCCATTGAAGATATAATAAACAATCAGATTAATAGATTAATATTATTATAGCATCTGATTTCTTTGAGACGTAATCTTGATGTTGCTTTCGTGTTTTAATCTTGATTTATGAAAAAAAAAAAGATCGTAAGGTAGAAGGTCATTTCAAGATTGTTCCTTTCTTTTTGTTATGTTGGGAAAGAAATTTTGAGGTTTTAATCAAAGTAAAGGTTACATATCTACTAGTAAATTATAGTTTTTTCTAATTCTAAAAGTATATATAATTAACATTTGACTAATGATATGAAATAGAGGATAATGAAAGTCATTTGAAGTAATTTTAATAGTAGATTAATTATAATAATAATAATAAATAAATAATAGCTCGAATTTAGTTCTAGAGACAAGAGTGAAGTTAGATTTAAATTTTTGAGTAATTTTTTAAAATTTAAATTTTTTGGAAATTATTTTTTAAAATTTAAATAATAATACTTATTGTTTATACAAAAAATAAGATGAGAAAGTAGATTTATAATATGTTTTCTTTTCTAAAACTTAACTCGATAAGAAAAATTATAAACGTTTTATAATTAATATTTGGCTAATGATATAAACCAAATAATAGTGAAAAACGTTAAGTAACTTCAGGGTTAGATAAATCACAGTAAAGATGAGTCAATAATAAGTTGAATTTAATTCAAGTGATAAGAGTGGCGCAAGATTTAAAATTTTGAGTAAACTTTTTAAATTTAAATATCAATATTTATCGTTTAATATAAAAAATTATATGAGAAATTAGATTTATAACGTATTTCTTGTTTGGAAAACTTAGCTAAAAATTATAAAAGTTGTCTAATTAACATTTGATTAATGATGTAAAATATAGAACAATGAAAGTCCCGTCTTAAGTAATTTCAAAGGTAGATAAACTATAATAAGAACGAATAAATAGCAAC
Source organism: Theobroma cacao (assembly GCF_053813885.1). Classification (NCBI taxonomy): domain Eukaryota; kingdom Viridiplantae; phylum Streptophyta; class Magnoliopsida; order Malvales; family Malvaceae; genus Theobroma; species Theobroma cacao. The sequence continues at coordinate 3,392,335 of NC_142646.1, read as the reverse complement.
TTGAATTTAATTCAAATGATAAGAGTGACAATGAAAAAACGAATAATGTTATTTATTATTATATAAAAAATAAGATGAAAAAGACAATGAAAGTTGTCTCAAGTAATTTTGATTTGTAAAAAAGATTATGGTAAAATTGAAAAAAAAAAGTAACTTGCATTTAATTCAAATGATAAGAGTGTTAAATAATTTTTAAATTTAAATAATAATATTTATTAGTCATATAAAAAATAAAATAAAAAATATATTTATAAAGTGTTTTTCTTTTAAAACTTAACTCTATAAGAAAAAAAAACATAGAAGTTGTCTAATTTGAAAACTTTACGTCCTAAATACTACATAAATTAATTCTAATTGTCGGGACAACAACTTCCATCCAACTTGTTGCTTCTTTTTTGGCTATAGAGTTTTAGCCTTGACCTTGAGCTTCTGTCAATTGATTTATTTTTTGCCAAATATTTATTGGACTTTATAATTTTAAATACGACACATTAATATGATACAAGAAGAGACGTGATTAAATAGATTTAGGTTTTGTTTTAATGTATTTAGTATCTAATCGTGTTTGATACGTTTAAAATATATTTAATTAATCATGTCATCATATTTAAATGTCCATACGATATATGTTTATTAACTTGTTAAAAATTAATAATCAAAAACTATTTTAATCTCATTTAAATAATTTTAGTTTGGGTGTTTAAAATTGTTCATAGTTGATAATATAGTTAATAATATATATTTAATTATAGATGAAAATTATAAATGATTTTAAATATTATTAGTATTTTAAGGGTAGATATTAAGGAGATATTTTATCATATTTCATGATAATGAATTTTATGTATTTATGTTAAATATTATTATATTTGATGTTATTATTATTTTATTTTATTATAATTATTTTTATAATTATTGATTTTAAATTTAAATAATAAAATTATATTCAATTATAAATATTTTTTATTTAATTATGTTAAACTTATTATTAATCACGCCTATAGTATATTGACATATTTAACAAACTTGTTAAACGTATCATATTGTGTTACACCATTATTAAATATATACGTATATATTTTAAATTTTAAATATAAATATTATTTATATTATATTTATATTTAATTTAAATAAATTTCGTATCTAATCATTTGATACGTTTAAAACATTAAAATACGAATTTTCCGATCAAATGTTCAGGCTCTTTTTGGAGAAAAAACTTTAGCAAAAACGGAAAAGAAAAAGCTGGAACCGCTTTTGAATTTTTCATATTTGGCAGTAAACAGAAGAGTAACAGTGAAAAAAACTGAAAAAAGGAAGACGAAAGGAAAGAAAGAGAGGAAAAAGACAACTTTTATTTTTTTATTTTGTTTTTTTGGAGCTTCGTCAACGATTGCTGTAATGACTTCGAACACGGAAAACGGACAGGAAAAACACCCATGAAAGTTTTTCCCATAATAATTGCAATTAAAAGTGCATCTATCCAAAGCAGGAAGAAAAGAAATAAAACCCGGAACCTCTTTCTTTCTCTTCCCCCTGTATTTTCTGGTCAAGCATTTCTCTCCTTCTCTCTGCGTCCCTCTCCGAAAAACAAACACTCTTTCATCCCCACCTTCTTTAGCTCTGATCACCCCCAGCCCCAAAATCTCCTAGGTTTTTCACTAGATTTTTCCATTTCTAATTACTTTAATTTTTGGATACTCTTTTTTTTTTTCTTCTTTTCTGGGGGTTAAAGATGAGTTCCAGCTCGGATTTGGTGAGGTTTGTTGAGTCGGTGTTGGGAGTATCGTTAGGGGGTTCGGTAACGGATTCTATGATAGTGATCGCAACGACGTCTTTGGCGGTGATTCTGGGGCTCTTGGTGTTTCTTTGGAAAAAATCGGCTTCTGAACGTAGCCACGATATCAAGCCGTTGGTCACCCCTAAGCCTATTTCACTCAAGGACGATGAAGATGATGACGCCGTTATCGCCGCCGGTAAAACTAAAGTTACCATATTTTACGGCACCCAGACGGGAACCGCTGAGGGATTTGCTAAGGTAAAAACAAGAAAAATGGCAAAGAAAGTGTAAACTTTTAATTTTGATTGCTGAGTGTGATGATTTGATTGTTACGTTGAAAATGTAAGACTCTGACTGTTGATTAGTTGAGTGAACTGAAATCTTTTTGCTGTTTGAAATACGGTACAGAATTGCTGTCTGCTAATTCAGCTTTACATCAGTGATTCGTTGTAACTAATTGGGTTGCCGGTATACCAATTTACACGATACAGATCAAGGATTAAGAAGTGGCAAAGAGATGAAGGGAATGGTTTCTTGTAAAGTTAATTTTATGATGAAATTTAGGGTTAAAGGCTATACTTCATGTTTACTGTACATTTCATACGATCTCCAAGAATACAGGAATCGAGCTGATAGCTTTAGTTCTATTAACTTTTCTATTTAGTGGAGATTTAGTGATAGTATCGTTTTGCCAAGTTGTCGAGTCTCATAGCTTTTGTCACTCAGAGCTCATAGAAATTGGGGCATTACTGTAGCTGGAAACGTGGTATCAATATATTTTGGTAGTAAATATTTGTTATTAATTGTTGTGTTGCCAATAGCGGCTATTTTTCTACACAGGGAGGCCTTTTCTATATATATTCCTGTTAGTTGCCGTTAGACTGGGCCGAAACTGACGTGTTCCTGGCACGGGGCGCCACATAATTGGAAAAGACATGTTATTATTTAGATGTTGATGTTTTGATATAAGAATTTCCTATTGTAGGCTTTAGCAGAAGAGATCAAGGCAAGATATGAGAAAGCAGCTGTCAAAGTTGTTGACCTGGTATGTATAGGGAACTATTCTGTTACTTTGTTTTCTTGCCTGAGAATTCGTTCTAGTATTTACAATTCCGTTCATCACATTGTGTATGTTTTACATTAGGATGATTATGCTTTGGACGATGAGCAATATGAAGAGAAGCTCAAAAAGGAGACTTTGGCTTTTTTCATGGTGGCCACGTAAGATAGATTCTTACTTCTACTGCTGCTATTTTTGATTGTTTATTTGTCTTGGCTTTCTGTAAAGTATGGGGCATTTAATATAGTTGAGTGTGGCATTGTAGTTATGGAGATGGCGAGCCAACTGACAATGCTGCTAGATTTTACAAATGGTTTACTGAGGTTGGTGGCTACCACAAAAGAGCATTCAAATTTAAAATTTGTATCATGCCACCATTCACCATGTTTTGTTAATTAACGCACATTATTAAGATGTTTTATTCTACTTTTAGGGAAATGAAAGGGAGCCCTGGCTTCAACAACTCACATATGGTGTTTTTGGTCTGGGTAATCGTCAATATGAACATTTTAATAAGGTAACATTGACATAGAGACACAGGATCCACCCACTAAATAAGGCACGAGATTTCATGATTTTGCTTGCTATCTTGTTTTTGTTCGTTGCTATTGTGTAATCTGATTTGATTATCTCTTTTGGGAAATAGATAGCAAAGGTGCTTGATGAGGAATTTTCTGAACAAGGTATTTTTCTATTTTACTTATTTTGCAATGTGGAATCCTTCTTATCTAATTGATGGCAATCTTCTTCTTGTTATTGAGTGCGGAGTCAAAATTTCAAGGTCGGGTGGGAATTGGGAAGTTCGGATGACAATTTAATAGTCAAGGTTGTTGGGTACCATATGTATAAGCAGATCCCTTTTGGGCTCTCACGGATATCTTTTAAGAATTGCCTTAAAAATAAGAGTGAAGAAAAATAGATTTCACCATTGGGCTATCATCCTTCTGTTAAAGGAAAAAATAGCTCATAACGTGGCCCTATGCTATTCTTTGCATCTAAACCTTAATGTTGAGAAATTGAAGGAAGTGATTGATATTCAATTTTTACTAACTGTAAGGCTATTTCTTTTGTGAGCAGGTGCTAAACGTCTTATCCAAGTTGGCCTTGGTGACGATGATCAATGTATTGAAGATGATTTTACTGCTTGGTATGAAGTCTTCTTTCAGTTGTTCTCTGTCGCTATCTTGTCTCTCTCAGCAATTCTGTTGCATTTTCTTATTGAAGCTGAAGTATCATCTTAAGTTCATGAAGATGGAGCTTTTCTTTGGACAAGACTTACAATAATGGGCCCTGTTAGCTTTACTGTAATTTTTTGCTTTTGTCGATTTTTGTTCCTTCCTTAGGAGGGAAATGCTATGGCCAGAGTTAGATCAACTGCTTAGAGATGAGGATGATGCAAATACTGTCTCTACCCCATATACGGCTGCTATTCCCGAATATCGAGTAGTGATTCATGATCCTGCTGTGATGCACACTGAGGATAATTACTCAAACATGGCAAATGGGAATGCTTCATATGACATCCACCATCCATGCAGGTAATAAGAGATGTGCATTGTGTTGGTTTTCTCACTCCCCCCCTCTACTTCTATTTTTCCTTTCTGAGATCACTGCTATGTGATTTGAACACAGAGTTAATGTTGCTGTTCAGAGAGAGCTTCACAAGCCTGAATCTGATCGCTCTTGCATACATCTGGAGTTCGACATATCAGGGACTGGAATTACGTGAGTTCAAAGCTTTGTAATGCTTGTTAATATAAAGTACAAATTGATTTTCTGGGAATTAATTCTGTGTCTGAGAATCTTTTAGAAAAAGGGAAAAATATAGTCTTTGCAGCTCTTACCATTAAATCTTGTCGTTCTATATGGTTAATTGGAAATGTTTTTAATTATTGATTTGATATTTTCTTCTTCCTATCCATGTTCTGCCAATATGTCCACATTTTTGGATATTGATATAGGTATTAATAACCTTTATTATGGTTGCTCCTTCTTTTGCTGATTAGATGTACTCTCTCTCTCTCACACACACACACACACACTAGCAGGCATGCAAATTATGGCCCCTTTTTTCTCTTCGATTAATATATCCTGTAAAATTCTGCAGTCTAAAGTGTATGAATTTTGATTGATACTTCGCTGAGGTAGAAATAGCATTTGGATTTTAGATGAGCTTTAACATTTGAATCCATTCCTATCACTCTGCTTCTCTGTGTAAGTAGTATTTTTATTTTTCTATGTTTGAGTGCCTTTTGACCCCCATGGATTTTGTTTTACAAAAATAGATAATATTGCTTTATGATTTATGACCTTATACTTGTACAACTAATAAGTTTAACTGTCCCAGATATGAAACTGGAGATCATGTTGGTGTATACGCTGATAATTGCATTGAGACTGTGGAGGAAGCTGCAAGATTGTTGGGTCAACCTCTGGATTTGCTGTTTTCTGTGCACACTGACAACGAGGATGGCACATCCCTTGGAAGCTCACTGCCACCTCCTTTCCCTGGTCCCTGTACACTTCGTACAGCATTGGCACGATATTCAGATCTCTTAAACCCTCCACGAAAGGTGAATCCCTCCCCACCTCCCACTCCCGACCACCCCAACAAACCTTTCTTAAAAGAAGTAAAACATTCCCAGCTGATATCTGCTTCTTTTTTTTTGTAACCTCGATTGTTTCTTTGTTTCCAAACTGTTTTTGATGTCAGGCTGCTTTGATTGCCTTGGCTGCTCATGCCACTGAACCCAGTGAAGCAGAGAGACTTAAGTTTTTATCATCACCGCAGGGGAAGGTTGATAAGATACTTAGTGATGCTTTTTCTTTTCTTCCTTTTGTCTGTTCATGTTTGTTATTCTTGTTTCCTATGTTTCTTTTGTTTATGTGTTGTTGTTCCTTTTCAATATGTCTTGCTTTTGCCCAGGATGAGTACTCACAATGGGTTGTTGGAAGTCAGAGAAGTCTTCTTGAGGTTATGGCTGAGTTCCCATCAGCAAAAGCTCCCCTTGGTGTATTTTTTGCTGCAGTAGCCCCTCGTTTACAGCCTCGTTATTATTCTATCTCATCCTCTCCTAGGTGATTGAATTTGTCCCTTCTATGTTATCAATATGCAGTATTAAAATACCTTGTACCTAAGATTTATAAGAAGGTTGGTTACTTTGAGCAGATTTGTACCCCATAGAGTTCATGTAACCTGTGCTTTAGTTTATGGCCCAACTCCAACTGGAAGAATTCACCGGGGGGTGTGTTCAACCTGGATGAAGGTAGTGCTTGAGCCTTAAATTAATCTTTTCTGTTGCTCTTCCCTGACCCCCTTGCCACCTGGTAGACTCTACTTAGGCTTTAGTGACATCTTTCATCTAACTGAATTGAAAAAATTCAGAATGCAGTTCCTTTGGAGAAAAGCCATGATTGTAGCTGGGCTCCTATTTTTATCAGGCAATCTAATTTCAAGCTACCAGCAGATCCTTCAATTCCAGTTATCATGATTGGACCTGGGACTGGATTGGCGCCTTTCAGAGGTTTTCTACAGGTTCGTTAATCTCTGTTTTACATGTTTCCTTTACTTTACAAAAAAGAAGAAAATAACTTAACTGATTGCTGTTTGCAGGAAAGAATGGTCCTTAAAGAAGATGGTGCACAACTTGGTCCCTCCCTACTCTTTTTTGGATGTAGGAACCGGCGAATGGTTAGGATCCAAATTCTGACACTAATAATCTTTGAGCAACATTATTAGCATGTCTTACTATAACTGGCTGTCGATGTTGATATTTACTTGTAGGATTTTACTTATTTATTATTTTGGCCACTTTCGCAGGATTTTATTTATGAGGATGAGCTCAATAACTTTGTGGCACAAGGTGCCCTGTCTGAGCTCATTGTTGCATTCTCACGAGAGGGGCCACAAAAGGAATATGTTCAACATAAGATGATGGATAAAGTAAGTAGGAACCAACAGAGATTGCAGTTATTGATATAAAAGCTGTGCACTATAACATCTGTTTCTTTTGGTGTACAGGCAGCATATATGTGGAGCCTACTTTCTAAGGGAGGATATCTTTATGTATGTGGTGATGCCAAGGGCATGGCAAGAGATGTTCATCGCACTTTGCACACCATTGTTCTGGAGCAGGTATTGATTATCGACTCTTTCTATTTTCTTCTCTCTTCAGATAAATTTTTTAAGTTATTGCAGGAAATGATGGTCAACTGTTTCACCATCACCACATATTGGGAGTTAATGGCCTTTCTTATTGTAAATTTGGTGTTCTATTAAGTAGGCACTTCTGGATTTTTAGAAGGATTAATTTCAAAATTGCCTTGTATATAAATTTCAGGAAAGCGTGGATTCATCAAAGGCAGAATCTATGGTGAAGAAACTCCAGATGGAAGGACGATATCTTAGAGATGTCTGGTGATGGTGGCCATTTTCATTTTCTCTGAGGTTCTTTACAACATCCGTGCCAAATATGGTGGTGGATTTTTTTTCTAGCTCTAGCTTCTTTTACTGGTTCATCCCTGCCCTTCTGGAGTAAAAGCAGCCAGTTGGATAGTGAGAGCGGAAACATAATCTGGTTTCATCTTGTGATAAGAGCCGTTTGCTAGATGTTAATCCCCCATTTCTTTCTTTTTAAAATAATATTCTGATAGAAGGATCTTTTGGTTTTTAGACTTCCCCATCTTCATTCAAAATTCAAATAGGGAACACTATGATAGCTAGTTACAAGGATGTCAAAACACAGTCAAAGCTGTTTCTAGATAACTTTGGATGGTTATCATTCTAGTGCCTGTAGTGAAAGAAAGAATAAATTTGTAAAATAAAGCTGGATGTTTTACTGTTATTCGTGGTTGTTTTTCCAAAAGTATTGTCTCTTAAACTAGAAAAACTAAGGCCTATTTGGGCATAGTGAATAAATAAAAAAAGGGGGAGAAAAATAGAAAATGGGCATGGTTTGTGAAGTAGCACTGTCAGATCATGGTTTCTACTCTGAAACTATGTTTTTCCCCAGAATGTTTTTGTTCAAACAAGAGATCCAAACACCAGCAGATGTTTGCTGGCTGTCCAATCGGACACAGGAGCATCTACTGAGAGCAACTGTATTTATTGTGTCCGCTGTACAGGTCCAGCAGACCTACTAAAATCCAACGTTTTTCGACGCGTGAGTTGTCGCTGTTGTATGAACAATGACATTCCTCAGATTCCCACATTTATTTTGTTTTGGACAATACTGCTTTGTATACATATTTTTGTCTCTCTTTCGGTTGTGGAGATTCTACCTTCCGAATTGAAGGCACACTCACACACAAACAGGAAAAGAAAAAGAGGAAGAGAAAGAAACATCATCCTGTTTGTTTTAAGATTTGACAAGGGATTGAAGATCAAGTCATGTGGAAAATGTCGAAGAAGTACAATTCATGCACTCCTTTATTTATTTGCTTTTGTTTTAGTTGGAATACACCTGGAAGTTGGAACCTTTTGTTTGGAATGAAATAAGAGATTGATGGAGCACACTTCTGTAATTTAAATTGACAGTTCATGCTAGACAACCAAGCTTCTTCAATTCATTTCTTCTTGCCTCAGAGGAATTATATTAAATAGTGCACTGGACTTTACCTCTTGAATTTATTAATTATTTAACCATCTACAAAAGGAAGATAAAAAAAAAAAATCTACTATTTGGCAATTTTTTTAAAAAATGAAACGTTGCAACTCTTCAATACAACCAAGATTTCCTTTTAGATACCCAATCCAGCAAAACATGAGAAAAAGCGTGGGTAATTATTAATCATAGGCCTCAAATCCCAAAACTAGCAATATTGCAAAAACGCAATTGTAGGAACAAAGGAAGGGTATTCTCGTCAATGAATGCACTCTTCACCTTCAGTCCACGAGAGGGGCCTCCCGAGTCCTAATCACCGTCTCTTTTCTCTCCTTTTCCTTTCCTTTTTTTTATTTGAAGGCTAGAACAAGGAAGACCCGGAGGGATTCCCGTTTCTTTTTCCGCAAGAACACTGTCAGGCGCGTGATCTCCACGCTCTTCAACAGTGCCCTTCCCATCAATCACTCTACACGCCACTCCTCCCTGTCTCTTCCCTTCTTCTTCCCGTCAACTTCTCTCCAGTGAAAGGGTTTTAGCTTTCCCTTTGCTTTATTTTTTTTCTCTCTCTATCTTAAACCCTACCTAGGGTTTTTACTGATTCCAAAGTCCAATTTTATTCTATTTTCACTAATTTCACCATCCATAGTATGCGATTTTCCAGCGAAGAACAAATATGATTGAGAAAACGAAGAAACAGAAAAAGGGTTCAGTCAGTGAGGAAGATATCTCTTCTCTTTTACAAAGGTCTCTTTTGGATTTTTTTTATTGGTTTTTCTTATTTTCATCAGTTTTATCTATACTTAGTTTTTTTTTTTCTATTTTGAGTATTTTCTTATTTTTTTAAATTTTGGTTTGGACAGGTATACAGCAACTACTGTATTGGCAGTGTTACAAGAAGTGGCACAATTTCCTGGTGTGAAGCTGAATTGGAATGCTTTAGTCAAGAAGACTTCTACTGGGATTTCTAATGCTAGGGAATACCAGATGTTATGGCGCCATTTGGCCTACCGGGACGTGTTGCTTGAAAAATTGGAAGATGGGGCTGAACCCTTGGTCAGTTTTGTGTTTTCATTTTTTCTTTTAAACCTTTTGCATATATGTTTCTTCATTTTAAAGATTTTAAGCTGTTTAGCTACTGCTTTATGTGATTTGAATATGCTGAAATGTCTTGTCGGGATTGCTGTCAAAAGAAAATACCCCATAAATTAATATACTATTTCAATATGATGTGAATCTTTTCTGTGCGTTGGGATACTTTTTGGTTAATTGAGAGTGTGTGTGTTTCCAGACATTCTGCCTTATAGCTTGCCACTCTAAAGTTTAGTTTGGCTTTGGAATTTATAATCATATTTTGTCCACTGATCAAAGGGCTAAATTCATGGTTATTTTTAATTGTAAAGAAGTCCTTTTGGTTCAAGGAGAAGTGTTCTTTGTAGTTATTATGGCTCTAGTCTCATTTGTTTAACTTTTTATTTTGCAGGATGATGAAAGTGACTTAGAATATGAATTGGAACCTTGCCCTTCTGTTAGTAGTGAAGCTTCAGCAGAGGCTGCAGCATGTGTGAAAGTAAGTAAAATAAATGTTTTTCCATAAAAAAGTATATGCGTAAATGTATTACATCTTCTTATGATGATTTAATTGAATGGAAAGAGGTAAATGGTAGTGTAGAAACTATAAATGACAAGTGACAAAGTTAACACCAAATCCATTTGTTGTGGCTGGCTGATAGTATATCTTAGCAGTTACTTGGGGTTCTAATTGTTTCAATGTTTGGAACATTAACAAGTCTGACAAATATTTAAATCAGCATGCTCATAGGAAGTGTTACCAGTTGAAGAAAGTTTTTGACCTAATAATCTGGTCAAAGGCTAACCTAAAACCTCTATCGGAAATCAAACAGAAAACTATAACCTCCTGGAAGTCAAACAGATAATAGCTTCGTCTATCTGACTACCTGCTCTTGGTTAAGTTTCAAAACAATGATTTATCTTATTGCTCACTCTTTTCCAAGCCCAGTCAGCTCAGATGGTTCTTCTTGTCAGGTCCTGATTGCTTCTGGTTTACCAAGTGACTCAAGTCTCCCAAACAGCTCAACAGTGGAGGCTCCATTAACAATAAATATACCTAATGGGCAGTCATTTAGAGCGTCTTCAGAAAATTCACAGCCCACGTGCTCTATGCGAGGGATGAACATCACTGTTCCAGTCTCTGTTCAGAAACAGATTCTACCTGCAGTGACATCGGCTGAAACATCATTGGAAGGAAACGGACTATCTGGTGCCAACCTGCCTGCTCGAAGGAAAAGAAAACCTTGGTCAGAAGCAGAGGATAGGGAACTTATTGCTGCTGTGCAGAAATGTGGTGTTGGGAATTGGGCAAACATCTTGCGAGGAGACTTCAAGGGAGATAGGAGTGCTTCACAGCTGGCTCAGGTTGATTACCAAACTGAATTTGTTTATTTTGGATATCCGTTTCCTTTAGCCTCATATCAATCCTGCTAATTATGCATCATACAGAAGCAAATGCACCTTTCTTATTGTGTGGAGCTGAAAAGTAGTAAATTTAGTAGAAACAAAGTCTAGTTTTGTATGATGTTGCGTGAGGAGCTAAGAATTAATAGACTTAAAGTAAAACATCTAGTAGATTTGAAAGTTAGTAGATTCACTGAAGGCATTCTGTCTTTCTATGTTAAACTGGATCTGCCTAGTTGATGTGAAAGGTATCTTTTGGTTAATAACAGCCACCAGGTGTATCTTGCCTTGGGGATCTAATTGGTTGAATCACCTAATGTTATATACCGATTATGTGATAGAAAAAGCTTAATTTGCTCTTATTTTCTCTGGTGTACGATCTTTCTCCTCTGTTAAGTTTGGCATTAAGCTTTTGTACTTCATATATGTGCATGCTTGTGTCTGTTCCTTTTTCTTTTCCCTTTCCTTTAAATGAAGGATATTGTTACCATTTACTTTATTTTTCTATATGGAATTGAAAACATAACGTTGGTGAAAATTGACAGCAGTGGTTTTATTTTTGTCGTGCGTGTTCCGATATCACAAATAATTAGCTTCTTTTGTTTCCCTATGTTTTTTTTTTGAAGAATCTTTTCTTTACCTATTTGAGTCATGTAAACATAATTGCTGCTCTAGAATAACAATCCGTTGTCATCTAGTCCGGTCATGATGTCTGGGTTTTCCCCAGTTTTTCCCGGGTTCAAATCCCGGCAACGGAATTCTTTCAACTGTGTATTAATTTTTTTTATTTTTATGTTCAATTCTGTGAAACTTGATTGGATGGCTATAAGTTGGGTCATGTGAATGAAGGCTCCCAGCTGGCATGGTTGTTTCTCTGCCTTTTCAGCTGCTAATTGTGGGAAGTTTATTCTAATATTTGCAGAGGTGGACTATTATTAAGAAGCGACTTGGCAACTTAAATGTGGAAGGAAACTCAACCATTCCCCAACTTTCTGAGGCACAGTTGGCAACTCGTAGTGCTTTATCCTTAGCCCTAGATATGCCGGATAAAAACTTAACATCAGCTTGTCCAAGTAACCCTGGTAATCTTTTCCATATAATGCTAGTTTTAGTGCTTTGAAGTGTCTTATGTGGCGACATTCTTTTGAACAAGCAAAGCTGAACTGATGAAATTTGCAGAAACCTTTTCTTTTCCCTCCAGCTTGGGCCTATTGTTTCTCTTTTTAATCGACTAACTGCATGTCTACTGACTACTGGGCCAGGTTTGAAGACCACATCCAGCAACTCTGCACTTCCAAGTACTAGTGGTGAAGCTTCAGTTCCAGCTCAAAGCCAGTTCCAACAAGGTAACATTGCTTCTGTCCAAGCCCAAAATCTGCCTCAACAAGGTCACATTGCTTCTGTTCAAGCCCAAAATCAGTCACAACAAGGTCCTATCACTTCTGTTTCAGCTCATAACCAGCCTCAAAAAGGTCCAATTACTTCTGTTCCTGCCCAAAATCTGTCTCAGCAAGGTCCTGTTGCTTCACTCCAAGTCTCAAATCAGTCTCAACAAGGTCCCATGATTACAAAAACCTCCCCGGGATCATCAGGTTCTACTTTAAAATCTCGGGTAGGCTTGAAAAAGCCGCCAGCAAAATCGTTTTCTAGTACAGGTTCAATCTTAGATGCCACTGCAGTTGCTGCTGGGGCTCGCATTGGTGGTCCAAAGGCTGCTGCATCGTTGCTCAAGGCTGCTCAGTCCAAAAATGCTATTCATATTATGACTTCCAGTGGCTCTTCTGCTAAACCTCTCATGCCCAGTGGTAAGGAGGTTCATTCTAATGTGCAATATGTTTGTACTGGTCTGACAACTGAACCTCTCTCTTGTCCTGTTACATCTTCTACCTTGAATCCTGGTTCAGTAAAATCTCCAATACAAAGAGTTGAGCATACTCCATCTGCATCTTCTTCATCATTAAATGTGTCGATTCAGCAGTGTAATACTGTTACCTCGAGTCCAACTGTTGATGGTACACTGAAGGAAGAGCTGGACGCTGCAGGAGAGAACAAAAGTTTTATGTCAGACGGTTTACCTAAAGAGCTGGTGAAAGAAAATGGAGCATGTGTGTCAAAAAATGAACAAGGTGAGGGAGTTAGAGAAGATAAACCGGCCGTGTCAAATCTAGAATCTGAGTCGAAGAATCTTGAGGTTGTTGCTGCGCATTCTAATGAGAAATCAATGGTTGAGGGTAATCAACTAGATGCTATTACAAATCCGGTTGAAGAGAGTCAAAATGCCATTGATTGTTCATTAATTAAAAAAAGTGACAGTCAACCTGAAGCCTCTATAAATGATGGATGCACCAAGAATTTGGAGGTTTTGAGCACAGACCCGGCTACGTAGTCCATGGCATCTTGTCTTTACCATACCTAGCCATTGAGGTTTTAATCCAGCTATGTAGGAAAAAATATGTACTGTAGATGTAGTTGGTAAAAGAATTCCATGCAAAGAAAGCAATTGGATCCAACATTGGTGTAATTTTTCATTTGGGTGAGGTTTGCGATGGGTATAGATTATGAGGTTTCTATTGTGTAGTGAGATCAAATCTTCGGTAGTCAAAGCGAAAAGTCGCTGTGATGATACCTTTTGTCATGGCAGCAGACTAATCGATCCACTTTTCTGTTTCACTTACAAATCTTAGTATGTTGTTGTTGCCAACTGCCGAAGCAACAGTCTCTGATCCCTGTCAACTTGACTGGTCGTATGTACAACAAAAGATGTGCATACTTAAAAGTTTAGAAGGCAATCGCTTAACTTTGAGGAGTAACTATTAGTATAAACTGATAATTCATAAGGGGATTCAATCCAACTGTTTGCCGACATCTGGATTAATGGTTCAAGTTTTACTATCATTTGCCTCTCAAACAAGAAATATTGCATCCTGGTATACACAAGGTGCCGACGCTGTCAAGTGTATCAACTCATCAGTGTAATGGGGCTGGTATAGTCACGCTTAGTATAGGGCTAATGGGCCTATCAAGTTTTCAATAGGGCCTTTTCACTCTTGCGAGCTTGACTCAACTAAGTACTATACCTCGATTTCTTTGTCAAAAAAAAAAAAAGAGGAGTAAATATGGATGTCAAGATGATAGGATTAATAGCATTTATTCCTTGAAAACCTTAAAAGCATTAGAATAATACATAAAGAGAATCAAAGCCGTAATTCAAAACGTGTAGGAAATATCGAAGTGAAATTGGTTGTTGCCGCAAGGAACATACTAGAAAATTGAGTCCTTACTCTGGGATAAGCATCGAAGCAGGCTTAAATGCTTTGGCCATCAACTTTAGATGATTTTCCATAGCATCTTCAAACACATTTTCTATCACAAAGTTTCTTCCTCTCAGGGTTTTCCCGACATTATATTCCCTCAAAATATCCAATAGACATATCTTACAAGTGTTAACTCTGGATTGGTTTGAATTAACAATTATCCCGACCAAAGCCTCTAGGTGACGAAAAAGAACATGGCAACTGCCCAAACCAAAAATCTCTGCAATAATTGTGTGTTAAAATATGGTGGGTTTGGGTGTTGGATGGGTCCCCTAGTTTCCCCATTTCATTTCCGAAGCCTTTCATTTCTCAATCTTTTATTTATACGGCCAAGGCCTCCATACTGGATATGTGCCAAGGCTGATGTGGAACAAATTATAATGGGAAAAAATTTTGTAAATTTTGCATGGTCCTTGTCATACGAGAGATCTTCCATTGCACCGTTGGTGGGCTGAGATGAGATGTGTCGTCACTCTCATGAATGATTGAAACAGGAAAGCTGATTTGTAGAAAAATAATATTTGAAAAGGGTTCTCTTTTGTGGGCCTATCCCTGATTTGGTGGAAGAATAAGAGCCTACCAGATATGTTGTTTGATGACTTTGTCCTTATCTTGGGGACTCTGTGGACGAGGGACAAAGGAAGTAAGGCTTAGCCGCAAACTCTATAAAGGCCTGTTTAATCTGTCATTAGCTAAATGGCTGTTTCTTGAATGGGAATTTCATGGAATGATTCTGCATGGATGAAGGATTTTTCCAAGTATAAACCAAAGAATCTAATACTGGGTTTGGTACTTTATCCTCCTCCAGCTTTTTTAAATTGCTTGGGGAAGAGAATTATGCAAACAATTTTATCCATTTTTTGTATTGGCTAATCATTGTGTACAAATAATTCATGATTATCCCAATACACTTCCTTTTTTCCTTTTTGGGCTCCAAGAGGATATGTATGGCAATGTCCACGACTTCCTTCCTTGAGTAGGAAATTTAGTACCAATCAATTGATTTATAGTGGGATACCTTGCTGTGAACCTTGTAACCTTGTAGTAGTTATTATTAAACCAAGCACTTAGGTAGAAAATGTCATCATTAGGCTCTTACCAATCAATCAATTTTAAACTTTAGGTTAATTAGTATTAACAGTATGATGTTTCCTTCAAGGTACATGGAAAATTTCCGAGATTAGCCGCCTAGGAATAATTAACCATAAGCAAAACATGATGATCAAGAGAGGATGAATGAAGGAAAGATGCATGCATGCATGTCCTGTCCTGTTTACCCAATCAAACACCTGCCCCTTTAAGAGATAATTAGCAATTCAATCTGGAAATAGACTAGCAACATATTGAGAATTTTCAAATTGGAGAGAGGGTGGTTACCATTTGTTTAATAGTTGCATTATCTGAATATTTACTAATTATATAAGAGAAATTAATTTTTTTGATTTGAGTGAAGGGATTTAACTTGGAAAAAAAATTTATATGATTATCATTAAATTAAATATTTAAATAAATAATTATATAATAATTGGTTTTTTTTTTTTTTTTTTTGGAAAAAATTCAAATGGGAACGAATCACAGACAGAAGGCAAAGCACAAAGAGAAAATAGGTCGGAATTTCCCACGAAGTGAACGTGGGTTTGCTTGAACCACACTCTCACGTTTCTTCCTGGTCAAATCCACCGCCACGTCATATTTTCTACGGCACCTTATTTTTGACCGGATACTCGAATTCCGCCATAAATATCGTCAATCCCCTACACCCAAAAAAGATTAAACAATCAATCCCACGTGAGCCACCTCTCCTCTTCGTCTGAAACAACCAATCACCAATAAGCTGAAAATATTTAATGTCCTTGAATTTCCAAACATACCCTTGCATAGACCAATCTGTCCAAAGCTTCCTCTACTCTCGACTGCAGAGAAGAAAACCCTCAGTAAATAATTGTAAATTTTTTTTATTGTTTTTATCCGCTGTAAAATATAATTGGTTGAATCCGTAAGCATTCAGTAATACAAACCAAAAAGAACTTTGATTTATGTGGGAATCTTGCTCTTTTAAAACGGAACTGATTCCCTGGAAGTGAAGGGAGAGCTTAAAAAAAATAAAAATTGTGGGATTTCGAGTCCATCACCGTATTTTCTGATTATTCTGCAGAATATCTGAAAATCCGGGTGTTTTCTCATTTTGCTTGGGGGGCTTTGAAAGGTACTAATATTTTGTGTGGTTTTATTCTTATATGTTTCCATTGAATCTTCTTCTTCATATTCGAATATTGAAACACAAGGAACGAATTTTGGGTTTTTGTGTCCTTTGTTTTGCATCTGTCAAAAAGGTAGCTTTAACTTAAAAGTCTCTTTCTCTCTGTTTTTTTGGGATGTCTTGGGTGTGTCTTTAAATGTTTTATTGTGGGATTTCTATGAATTGAGTTTGTAATCGATTGAGAAAATGTAAATAAAATCTGAAAAAGGAAACAGGTTTTCAGTTTGTTTTTAAGTCAATTTTGAGAAACCTAATTTTAGCAGAGAAAAGGGTGTTCTTTTTCTTTCTATTTTATGATATTTTGTTTGTTTTTATAGGACCAGCTAATCACTTAAGCCTTTTTGTTCTTCTGGGTTATGTCTAAATTCATTGTATTGACAGTAGATATTGTCAAAGAGTGTATTTTTATGTTGTCTACAAGGAAAAGATAAAAAATTTGTATTTTTTTAAGCAAAAAAAAGGAAGGATTTTCTGAGAGTGAAGCCAACGAAAATATAAGGTTCAATAAAGTTTCATTTACTGGGGTGTTTTTGCTAAATCTAATTGCTTTGGTGAATTATGGTTGAATGCAGTTTGTTAAGTATGTGATTTGTTTTAAGTGCAGAAAGTGCTGATCAAATCGCCTATCAACTGATTTGGATTTTGCTGGGGGTTGGATATTAGCTATATTTGTGTTTCACATTACAAATATTTTTGGTGCCAAAAGATTTGGAACAACAGTTTGCTTCGGTTGATTATACTTATGGCTGTGGCCTTTACTCATCTTTCATGGTGGTTATGGAGTGGGAAACATCAAGAACCTAGAGTTGCTAATGGATCTTCTTTAAGTTCTTCGCCTGATTCAGGTTTATGGGAATCAGATAATCTGAAATTCCCATTGGTCAAGAGGGCTAATATGGCTTCTTCATCGAGAAGAGTTAAGAGGAAATGGCATAGCCGGGAAGAAAGAAAGATTGATAGGGAATATGATGTAGTTCTTGTGCCATCTGATGGAGGGTGTGTTTCAGGGTCTGAGTCTGATGGTTCTGATTACTCCATTGGATGGTTGGAGCCTCACGGACCTGGATTCCAGAGTGATGATGATTCAGACAACAGTTTTGCTGTACTGGTTCCTTGCTATGGGCACAGTCAGGATAAATTGGTGGAGGATTCAAAGCACAAAATTCTGGGTGCCATTGTTAACATTCCTGACAATTATTCTGCTGGTAAGACCATTTCTTACCCATATTAATATTAAGGACATTTTTTTAACTGTTGTTTTGTCTTATTGTTGCTTAGCAGTCATTGACTATTTTGAATCTTTGGTTTAGATTTCAAGTCTTTGATATTGATATTCATGAGAAACAATCTGGAGATGAATTCTGAAACTGTATAGAGGGTTATTTCTCCGTCTGAGCTGTTGAAATCTTGTTTAAGTATATTATTTATGAATATGGAAAGCCTAAGATTTAGCACAGCACTTGCCTCGTGATGGACCAGTTGCTAGCACTGTTTTTAGCTCCTGAGTTTATGAACTCAATCCCAGATGAAACTTCTGTAGGTTTTTGAACTTGTATACTGGTAATGTTGAATTGCTTGTATTGTTTGCATTAAGAAAATAGGGGCAGACTAATAATGTTCTAGATTTTGGGCATTTAACTAGCTGTATAGTGTTTCTTGATGACTTTGGCAGTAATTATTTGCAAACCAGGAGATAAGTGATTTTAGCTGGTTGTGAGATTTTTACAGCATTGAACTTTGAAAAGTTTCTTTCAAATTCTTGGATGAACCCTATTAACGTTTCTGAAAATTTGACATTATTTGGTCTAGCCTATATTTTACTTATTCTTTCCGTTGATTGGCATCTCGCTCTCATAATTTCCACTTTCCTGCTTACTGGGGTAAGTGGTGTCTGAGCGCACTTAATTGCAAGAGAGACCTATCAAATCATTTGGGAGATCTTTATTAAAGATTGTTTTCCAAGTTTTAGGCTATGTAAGCTTTGCCAGATGTGATGATTAAAATATGAAATAAACATTTAAAGTAAATATGCTGAAATGATTGATGATTCCAACTTGGGAGCTGCTGTTCAGCTATTGTCCTTAATTTGTTTCTTTTACTGACTACTGCTCTGTGTAGCCCTTTTTAACTGATTCTCAGATTGGTTGCATTTTTCTCATATGTTTAGGTTATATGTAGGTCTTACTGAAGTCTACTGAATTTTGATTAACTCACACATTGTTGTCTTGTTTTCTGTAAGGCAATCATTTAGATGTCATGTGCCATTATAGGTTTCCAATTACTGTCATTTATGCGTTGCTACTGAACTACAATCATGCAGTTCTAACCATCCTCCTTTACAATGCTTAAAAGTTTATTTTCCCTTTGTCTTTTATTAGGCGTCTTGTGGTGTTATCAGAACTGCTTCTTACCTTAGATTAAATGGCAGAAAACTTAGGCTAGGTTTTTCTTTTTATGAATAATTTCTGTTTGCTTTGTTGAATTTGCTGAAGCATATGTGTTATGCTAAGTCTGTCTTTGTGTTTGTGTTTAACTTCAATGTGCAGAAAGCAAAAAATATGTGGAACAGTGGCTCTCTTCTCTGCAGACTAGTTGACATCCTGGACTGTTGAAGATTGCATATAAATCCATATACTGTTGCTCCATCTGCTCGAAGAACATGGTCTAGTACTCTAGTATTTTAACATTGATATAAATATTGTATAAAGATATTGTCGATAGTGTAAAATTTTAAAAAGATGAGCAAAAAGGAGGTGGACGGCCTGCTTTATTGGGTGCTAGTGGAATAGAATCTGAGCTAGTATCAACTGATGAGCCAACAGAAATAGCAGTTAAGGGACAAACATGGTGTGAAATATTGGACTAGAAATGTCATTTTCTGCTGTTTTCTTTGAGACCTGAAGAGGAAGGAGCTGATTGATTGCCGTCCTTGCATTCTGCGCAGATGAAGCAGATTGATGTTCGTTTCTGTGTGTGAGATTTCGGGGGAGATTTGGTAGAAGATGAATGCAGAAAGTTGTGTGTGTGTATTCAATTCTTTGGTGTAAATATGGCTGTACATACTAAAAACTGAAGCAGATTTACGCTTGTCGTATTACTGTAAATAATCTGTGGACAATTGCAAGTGTTGTGTAAATGACACAAGTATTTCTTTCTCCCAACGTATGGCTGTCGATGGATTACTCGCTGCCATGCATTGAATCACTGTACTAGGACTTATCATTGTAGTCGACGTCTCTCTCCTTGTCATAAAAGAACAAACGCACTTAGCAGTGGATGACCATGTGATTTTGTTACCAATCCAATGTTATGATTAAGACATTATATAGCTCAGCACTTTGATTAAGACGCAAAGAACCAAAAGTGCCCAAGATGATGGTGAAAATGGCACTTCAAACATCAATAATCTTGGCTTAATCTTTAGTAGTCATCATCATGTTGATAAACGTACAGTGAACTAGTTGAGGTCAATATGTTCTACTCCACAATGCTCTTTCTGTTTTGCAGAACATGTGCCTTGAGGTACAAGACCTTGCACTCTCATCAATTCTTCTGACAAAACAGATCAACATAGTTGTATGATTCTGGCAAGAAGACAACCCCAGAAACGTAAACTACAACCTTATCCAAATCTGTTTGCGAAATGAAACAATTCCGAAGGGTTAAAAATAGATTCTTTATCCATTAAACTTTTGATCTGATCTTTCATTTGTTTGGAAACGGGGGAAAACAAATGAAAGGAAAAGAACAGAAAATCAAGGATTAATCCAAGAATATATGTTTAACAAGAGAACATGCCATGTCCATATGGTTGAGATCAGAACGAAATGGAAAACAAGATTTTGACATCTTGTTTATAACTTCACAAACATTGTTCTTCCCTTGGTCTCTGTAACTAATCAAGTTTGTAATTCCTCCTCCCTTGTAGGCTAAGATCTCTCATTGTTATTCCTTTCCATCCAAAAGCTCTATGAATTGGCATGTCTCTGTAATCTGTTCTTGCAGTTCCATCCAACGAAAGAATAATATGCAAACAGAACAAGAAAGTAAAACGGATGTAGCTATTAATTTTTGTTTCTATGGTTGTTATTATCATTACATAGAAACTAGACTAGACCTCGCGCAATGCACGGAATAATCAAAATTGATAAATTTGTGAAGTAAATAATTTTTTTGCCTTTTTTATGGTCACTAAGTTTATCATACAAAGAAATAGAACATCAAACTATAATATGCAGAAATTTAGTATATAAGTAAATTGTGTCAAGTGTTCAAAGATAAGAATGACACAAGAAAAAAAGGGGTAACTGAATGAAACTGAAAAGAGAAAGATGGCTTGCTTATTATAGGTAGCCAAGCTGGCAGAGCAAGGACACTGGCATAGTGCCATATGGACATCCTATAATTGAGCCTGTCAAAGGATTCAACACATAATCCGGGCGAGCTATCCTCCCCTCCATCTCTACCCCATTTGGTGGAAATTTCACCAAGCTATGTTTCTCTCTACTCATCAGCATTGATTCTTCATGATCATGAATGCATCAACGTTAATGCATGGAATCTCTTCTTCTTTTCCTTCCATATAGAGGGAGAGACAGATAGCAGCCAAATAAATAATGTTGCAGAGAGCAGCAAGCAACGCATATTCATGGTGGTGGGCAAGCCACATTAGGACAAAGCAGTCAAAATGGCTGGAACAGAACCTTCAAGGTAAGCATTCTCATATATTCAAATCTGGGCTCAACTTATGGGATCATCATAGAAATCTAGTTATTTGAGTGATCCATAACTGGTTCTGTCTACCCCATGATTTTCAATTCTTTGCCATTGCATGGTTGCTTGCATTTTCTTTATTTTGTTAGAATAAGGCAATATCAAAACACGCCTGATTTTTCTCCATACTGTTTTCCTTTTTTTTGGGTATAAGATGTTTCTGAAATAGCTAATTCTAAGAAATGAAATTATATGGCTGAAAGGGAAAATGTCAAAGAAGATGAGGCAGATAACTTATAATGATATAGGACAACCAGAGGGTGACTTCTTTTATGTCTTGGCATTAGAGAAAAATTACATTGTTGAAAGTATAATGTGCTACCATTTCAAAGACATCCATGATCCATTTCTGTTCAGCTAATTCTAGTTCGTGAATGTTCCACAACATTGATTATCTTATTGTTAACAGCTAACAGATGCATTTCATCTTAAGATGAGTGATTGCTAACATGGACACTTGAAAATCACAGATATGGAGGAGAAGGTGAGTAGCATGCTCACAATCATTGACGACGATGGAGACTCCTTTGCACAGAGGGCAGAAATGTATTACAGGAGGAGACCAGAACTTGTAAGCATCGTGGAAGAATCTTATCGAGCATACCGAGCTTTAGCTGAAAGATATGATCACTTATCAAAAGACCTGCAAAGTGCCAACCGCACCATTGCCTCTGTCTTCCCTGAACAAGTTCCATTTGCCATGGATGAAGAAGATGAAGAAAATGTTAGCCAAACATCAACTTCTTCCCCCTGTGCTGACAAACCAAGTGTCCCAAAACCAAGCGTTCCAAAAGCTCCATTTCTGAAGAAAGATTTCAGGAGCCAGTCTGTGTTGTTGTTGAGAAAGGGACAACTCAAGAGAGCTTCTAGTTCTGCTAAAGCTGCTGCATTTCCAAGTTCAGGGCTGAGCAAAAATGAGGCACTAGATGAAATAGACAATCTTCAGAAGGAAGTTTTAGAATTGCAAACTGAAAGGGAGTTTGTAAAAAGCTCCTATGAACACGGATATAAAAAATTCTATGAAATTGAACACCAGATAACTGAAAAGCAAAAGAGAGTTTGCAATTTACAGGATGAGTTTGGCATTGGCTCCGTTATTGATGACAATGAAGCTAGGGCTCTGATGGCAGCTAGAGCTCTTAAGTCATGCCAAGAGACCTTGGCTAAGTTGAAAGAAAAACATGAGCAGTCAACTGAAGAGGCAAGAGTAGAATCCAGAAGGATTAAGAAGGTAAATCAGAAGTTTGAAGCTCTCAGGAATAAATTTAACTTCCCACAAACAAATCAGCAAGAGAAGCATAAGTACGTGAGTCCAACTACGGAGTTTGATAACATGGTCTACGATATTAAAAGTGAGGAAAAAGAGAGACAAGATTTGGAAGCGTTGCGAAAGGAGATCGAAGAGCAGCTTGAAGTAAGCTCAAATGGCTCTCTCACAGTTTCACAGCTTGCAGAGAAAATTGATGACCTTGTGCAGAGAGTTGTTAATTTGGAAACTGCAGTCTTTTCTGAAAATGCTTTGGTAATGAGATTAAGATCAGAAACAGATGAGCTCCAGGCCCACGTTAAGAGCCTGGAAGAAGACAAGGAAGCTCTGATTGAAGGCTCAGACATCATGAAAAACAGGATGAATGAATTGGAGCGGGAATTAAGTAGAGTTAAAGATCTTGTAAAAACTGTTGTAGCACAAAATAACAGTCTCAAAACTCATTTTACCGAGGCAAGTTGTAACATTGGTCATTTGTCTATGAAGTTACAAGGCGTGAAGATGGATGAGGAGGTTGAAAATACAGGACTCTCCCAAGAAGTAAAAACTGGAACGGATGCCATAGCTGACAGGGGAATGGAAGACCATGAAATTGAGTTGGCTCCTTATGATAGTTCAGCCTTAAAAGACACAGGAATTGAAATGGAAGGAAAGGAAAGAGATTTTTCGGCTGAAGGAGAAAACTATGCTGATTCTGAATCAGGCAGTAAGTTTGACGTTGATTCGAGAAAGGCTCTGGAACCAATGGAAGAAGACAAAGCCGAGAAGAAATATTTCTCCGAGACAGCAAGCAGTATCCCTGATACTGAGATTGAGGAACTAGGGACCGATGAAGAAGAAGACCAACCAAACTGGAGGCAGCTGTACTTGAATGGACTGGATGACAGAGAAAAGATTTTACTAGACGAGTACTCTTCTGTTCTTCGGAATTATAAGGATGTAAGAAACAAGCTTAATGACGTAGAGAAGAAAAACCGCGACGGTTTCTTTGAATTGGCATTGCAGATAAGGGAACTGAAGAATGCTGTGGCCTCCAGAGATGGAGAGATTCAATCTTTACGTCAAAAAATGAGCTTTCCAGATGAAAACAAGGATGGGAACTTGGTCGAACTTGAAGGACCCCGTCTAAGCGCAAGCCAAGAATCTACCTTGACCGAATCTATTCAGGCATCGCCAGTAGCCGTAGGTCAGGGGAAAGTTGAATCCGATGAAAAAGTAGTCGAAGCAACTGCACATGGAAGATTCGAAGAATCTCCCAAGACAATGGGAGAAATTCTTATGCAGGTAAAAACTGTAAGCCAATCTCGTCATGTTTTAACCGTAGAGGAAAAAATCCGATCAGATATTGATGACTTGCTGGAGGAAAACCTAGAGTTCTGGTTGAGGTTCAGCACATCTTTTCATCAGATACAAAAATACCAAACTTCAGTCCAGGACTTGAAAGCAGAGTTATCAACACTGAGAGGAAAAATGAAGCAAGAAGGAAGTGGAAAGCAGCAGCAGTCTCTCAAATCAGAAGCCCGGCCCATTTATTCTCACTTGAGAGAAGTAAAAACTGAATTAACATTATGGTTGGAAAACAATGCAGTTTTGAAAGACGAAGTGCAAGGTAGATATTCCTCCTTGTGCAACATCCAAGAAGAGATTGCAAGAGTGACCAATGCTAGTGGCCATGCAGGAGAGACTGAACTCAGTGGATATCAGGCTGCCAAGTTTCAAGGTGAGGTTCTCAACATGAAACAGGAAAACAACAAGGTTGCTGATGAATTGAAAGCAGGCTTTGATCGTGTGAGACAACTCAAGCTTGAAGTTGAGAAAGTAATGGCGAATTTGGAAAGGGAACTTGGGTTGTCAGCATCAACGGCTCAAAATCCCGTGTCGAGAACAGGGAAGCCAAGAATCCCTCTGCGTTCTTTCTTATTTGGAATCAAGCTAAAGAACAAGAGGCAGCTAAAGGGACCATCAATGTTTGCATGCGGGCATCCAACGTTGCAGAAACAGCTCAGTTTCCTATCAGAACCTACCGAGCCCTCACGATAAACTCCTGCCTCTACCCCTTTCCCTTCTTAATTTTCTTAGTTCCCTTTATGGAAGATTTCTCTTTTCTTTTCGATTAATTCCGGTTTGGATTCCATTTTATGTAAAGTAACAGATTATAGATGTTTCTAATATCTACCTCTCATCTGTTGTCAATGTCTCTTCATTCTTTCCTTCTTGGGCTGGAACAAGACCAGACATCGTAATGATGTTCATGACTCGAATCTAAACTCCGGGCAAACACAAACCCAACGATTAGATCTGTTCCGGCTAGCTTTTAGAAATTCCATGTCTAATAGATTTTTGGAACCCACTGGAAAATAAAAATCAAGCAAAACAAAAGAAGCCCGAAATGTGATACAAGTGCCATTCTACAGTTTTCTTGTTCTTTCACAATGTTCGGGTACCAGTAATTAGCGGGTATTACCCATTGAATTCGGGTACAATTCAGGTTGCAAAAGTCAAATTTCAATCGGGTTTTTATAGTACTTTTAAGAGACAATAAGATTCGGGTACGGGTACCTAAAACCTAACGGGTACCCTGCCCGTTGCTTCCAAAACCCTGCCAAAGAAGTGCCGACACCAAACGCAAACCCCGCACGAGGAAGACTACTCTTTTCTCAGCTTTTTCTTTGGCCGTTTCTATAATGGAATCATTACTCTCTTCGCCAACCCCATTTTTTTCTTCACCATCGACCTTCGTCTCCAGCCAATCCGTGTCCAACCCAAGACCCATACTCCCATTGCTGCATAGATCCAAGCCAAGGTTCGAGCCATTGTGGTGCACCATGGGCCAGTCCTCTGAAACCGAGACTAAACCCAAGGAGACAAAGTTGTGGGGTGGCAGATTCGAAGAGAGTGTGACGGATATCGTTGAGAAGTTCACTGAGTCTATATCGTTTGATAGACAGTTGTATAAACATGATATTATGGGTAGTAAAGCTCATGCGTCTATGCTTGCTGAACAGGTTCGTGTGTTTTCTTATTTAGATTTTCCCTTCCAATTTACTGTTTGTAGAGTGTCTTGGAGGAGTGTGTTGGTTTCGGAAATGTGCATAATTTACTTCCTAAAAGGATTTTAAAGAGCAAAATTATGCTAATTAATTGAAACTGAACAACGCACTAAAATGCAAAACCAATTCTAACATTTTTTTTAATTCAAAAACACTTCTTGTGCCGTTTGCTTTACCAAGCAAAAAACAAGTAGCTGTACATTACTAATTTTTTATTATAGTAACTACCCTTTGGCTTCGGGGAAATTCAGGGTGATAAAAACTGTGAGAAATTTGTGATATGATTTTTCTTATTTTTGCTTGTAGGGGTTGATTAGTGTAAGTGATAGGGATAGTATTTTGCAAGGCCTAGATGAGATAGAGAGACGCATTGAAGCTGGTGAATTTGTGTGGAGAACTGATAGGGAGGATGTGCACATGAACATTGAAGCAGCACTAACAGATATGGTTGGTGAGCCTGCAAAGAAGCTCCACACTGCTCGAAGCAGAAATGATCAAGTTTTAACTGATTTTCGCCTTTGGTGCCGTGATGCTATTGACAGGATTATTGCTAGCATTAGACATCTCCAGGTTGCTTTGGTGAAATTGGCTCTAAATAATGAGGGTTTGATCATTCCTGGATATACACATTTGCAGAGAGCGCAACCTGTTTTATTGCAACATCTTCTCTTAGCATATGTGGAACAGGTTTGAATCGTTTCATTTATACATTATTGTAGAATAAAAATTGAACATCTATATATCTGTTTGGCAAAACAAAGTGGTTGCCATATTGATTGATCAGAAAATTTTGAACTTCTCATATGGTTATAACTTAAAAGGAAGCTTATCTAATTGAACTTTTATAAGAGAAAAAGGACTAAAATTGGAAGAAAAAACACATTGATGGTAGCTAGCTAGGCTCTTGAAGAGTAAATAAAAGGAGGAAATAATGGAACCTGGGTAAACCTAAAGATTGAAATTGTAAATGGTTAGCAATTATGATCAAGTCAACATAGTGTTAGAAGTCTGAATATTAGAATCTATATGATAAGATGTGCTCATAAACTTGTGCACAAATCAATTATGGTTCTATCACCAGGACAACCCAGCCCTTTTTCTATAAAAGAAAGAAAAATAATTTCCTATATATTGCGGATAGTAAATCCAAATTTCTATATTTACATAATGGTGTCTTAGCTTGCATGAGAACGAATTCTCTTGTTAGGTGTACAAAACTGTCTTGTATCTTTTATCATTCTGCCTCTAGATTTACTAACTCGGCCTTTTTTACTGCAGCTTGACCGTGATGCTGGCCGTTTACTAGATTGCAGAGCTAGGTTGAATTTCTGCCCACTAGGTGCATGTGCACTGGCTGGCACTGGCCTACCCATTGATAGGTTTTGGACTTCTGATGCTTTGGGATTCAGTGCTCCCATGAGGAACAGGTATGTACTGACACAGTCATCATACTTCAGTTTCTGGAATGTCACACATGACCATTGTACGACTTGTCTCTGTTTATGCCTTATAGCACGAAAGTTTGTTACCCCTTCCATAGGAGGTTGTAAAGCCTAGATCTCCATCTTAATTTTGTTGTTCCATGACATCTTGATATCAGGTTGCTTTTAACATAGTTGTTTTTCACTATTTTTGAATAGTATTGATGCAGTTTCAGATCGAGATTTTGTCCTAGAGTTTCTTTCTGCTAATTCCATCATAGCGATTCATCTTTCTCGGCTGGGTGAAGAATGGGTATTGTGGGCTTCAGAGGAGTTTGGATTCATCACACCAAGTGACTCTGTTTCCACTGGAAGTAGCATAATGCCTCAAAAGAAAAATCCAGATCCAATGGAGCTTGTTCGAGGAAAGTCTGCTAGAGTGATTGGAGACCTGGTTACCCTTCTCACATTGTGCAAAGGACTTCCTCTTGCGTATAATCGGGATTTGCAGGTAGAAGCTTCTTTTACTCACTTAATAATGTGGTTATTTAAGTATATCCATTTTATGGACTCCATGAACACTGGACCATCCTTTGATGTTATAAATCTTATGGTTCTATGTTGGTGTTCATTTTGATCGTCCTTGTGCACTGGTGCCAACGGCTGTTTGAGCCCTTATCTATTTCAGCTTTTTTCTTGGATTTTCCTTACATTTTTGGAGTGCTTACAGAGGCATTCTCTTTTCTTTTCTTTTGCCTACTGAAATAGGAAGATAAAGAACCTATGTTTGATAGCGTCAAGACCATTATAGGCATGCTTGAAGTGTCAGCAGAGTTTGCTCAAAATATTGCTTTCAATGAGGAAAGAATACAGAAGGCTTTACCAGCAGGTTATCTTGATGCCACAACACTTGCTGATTATCTAGTTAAAAAGGCAAGTCACTTTGTATTTGTTGATTTCTTTTTTTTCTTTTTTCCTTTTGATTGTAAAGGTGTTGCCGCAGTTGCTTTCTTAATATAACTGATTTGATTTCTGTTTCTTTTTCTTTTTTCCCCACTTTCTTTTTCAATAATATAAAATATGTGCCCATTTTTTACCTCTGCAGGGGATACCATTCAGAACTTCTCATGATATAGTTGGACGGTCGGTTGCGTTATGTGTTGCCAAGAACTGCCAGCTTCAGGACCTAAGTCTAGATGAGTTGAGAAGCCTAAATCCTGTATTTGATCACGATGTGTATGAGTTTCTTGGGGTAGAAAACGCAGTCAAGAAATTCAGTTCGTATGGTTCCACAGGTTCAGCATGTGTAGCTGATCAACTTGACTATTGGGTTACCAAACTTGAAATCAACAGAACAAGACCTCAATGATACATGTGCTAGAGATGAGCCATTTCTGCTCGAGAGCTTTGCTATAATCTGAAGCCTCTGTTTAGGACTCAAGCGGTGATCATGGCATCGAATCTGGAGACATGATGATGCTGTTGGCATCAAAGATGAAACATGCCATCGAATCTGGAGACATGATGATGCTGTTGGCATCAAAGATGAAACATGCCGTTAATGAGTGAAATTGCAATCATTACTATTGATCAGACATTAGACCAAAGAACAGTGATAATGGTTTTGATTTTCCCTAGTTTCATTTCAAACTTGTAGGACCTTTTGCTGGAATGTTACTCCAATCAATGTATGATTATAGTCTTTTGGGTTTAATTCCCCAACTAAAATTACATAAATTGCAAATTGTCTTGGACAACTGACCTTTTTTGGGATGATAATTTTGTTATTTACTCTTTATTATTTGTTTTTTTTTTAATATTTTTATTTTTAAAAAAATAAAAAGAAAAGCAATATTTGTGCTTATCGGCATTATGAAGCCTAAAGAGAAATATTCCTTGAAGCAATATTTGCTAGCCTTGTGAAGCACAATAAACTCCGATAATTTCTCCCCCTTTCAGTTTATTTTTTCCTTCAATTTTCTTAATCCAAACATAATAGTGGTATTAATCTTAGGAAAAAACCAAGCAATACGATTCGGATGATCTCAAAGAATCAACTTATGTATTGTGCAATTAAGCTAAGCAAACGGTGAATAACAATAACAGTACTCCTCACTGGTGAGGACTAATAAAACAGGACAAGCCTAATCAACTGTGAAACAACATCAAGTCATCACTTCCATTCAAGGATCCAACTTCTCTTGTACAGAACCAAAGGATTAAGAAGGAAATAAAATCCAACAAAAAAAAGAAACAAAGGTTTTTCATGGAAATGACATACATGTCAAAGCTGGTTAGTGACACTGTGGTAAGAATATTTTACCGATGAATGGTCAAGGACTCCCAAGTTATCGGCGGCAGTTCTCTTTCTCATCTGTTGTTCTTGTTGGCCGAATAGGACTGCTAGGAGCAAGGACAGCTTGTTCCTTGTTGGTTGATTCATCCTGTTGATCATCATTTCTTTCTCTCAGCAATTTGTTGCCATTTGATGAAGCTGATCTCATTGCTCTTGGTAACTTCAACGGGATGTCGGACTCGCTTGGACAGTTATCTGTTCTTTTGGGAGGATCAGCCGTTTCTGTCTTTTGGGGCTCTGCGGCGTTCTCTGGCTGTGAAGTTGGTGGAGCAACGGGAACCAACTGGATCACTGATTTTCCCCATTTCTTTCTCCGATTAGGCTTTGGTGCATTGGGTTTATCCTGTCAGAAAAATAAGTCAACTTTGCATGAGCTTGACAAATGAAAAATGAGAGGATTATGCTAACCGAGCATAAAATTATTTAAAATAGGACATAAAAAATGTGGTGGGTAAATCATTCTGTGAATGGTTTTAAATATCATACAAGACCAGAAACGATACCAATGTGTTTCCAATGTCTGTGAGTGGTTTTCTCTTTGTAGCACAATCCTCATTTGTTTCAGCCGCCTTCTCACCCTCCAATGCATTCTGGAGTAGCATTGCCCCTTGAGCGACAAGGCTTTGCTCTTCGTTAGTGCCAACATCACTTGGCATGTTTGCCTCTGCTTCTCTATTGGAACATCTGACCGAAGAACAACCACATGACTGTCCACAAGAGTTTCCATTTGCTCTACACTGGCATTTCGGTGTCTTGCACCAAGACTTCTTACTGCAAGTGCAGCACAATCCATCAGTTTTCCCTGTAACCTCACCAGTACACCCCTTAATGTTTTCTGAGTCGTTGGCAACTAGTTGATGAATTCCTTCACTTGAGTGGCCTCTAGATCTAGAAGCTCTTCTCCTAAATGGCTTCTTTTCTGACTGCACCCACTCACCATCATCACTTGCATCCATATCTGAATGTTCTGACTCAGACGTATCCATGTCCTCCATAAAGATTATGGAGCTTCGGTGTTCCTATAATAATTTTTTCAAGTCAGGAAGTAGTTATTCAAAACCATTCTACTTTCAGTAACAATTAAGCTATAGAGGAGGGGAGTGGCACTTACCTGCTTCCGCAGCTCATACTTATGTCTTCCACCATTTAAGTCAGGGATGCCAGAATCCATGGTTCCTTTCATGGAGTATTGCTTCATGGTTGCATTCTGTTGCAAGGGTCATATATAGCTAATCAGTCAGGATCCAAAGCTTAACAGACATTAAAGGAAAAAATTGAACAGAGAACTGTTAATAATAAGCTGATACATATCATGTGATGCCTTACCACTTAAAGTTAGATTGAACATTAATATAAATAATGAACTAACCATCACTTTAACTTGATGGACAAGATCTGCCTTTTGTATCTCAAGTTGTCTAGCCAAACTACTAAGTTTCACCACCTTTTCCTTTAGATCTCTTATTTCTGCATCCTTTTCTCTGCAATGAACTTCCTGATCTCGCACTGAGCACCTTCATAAAAAGGTCAACAAGTAAATATATTGAAGCAAATAGAAAGTCAGACCCATGATGCAACAACCATGATACAAAAACAAAAAGTTGCAGCAAATCAATTAGTTAAAAAGGCAATAGCATGCACTTTTTTGGTTTGATAGATGCATTACCTTGAGGATGACGCTAAATTGAATAGATAATTCATAATATTTTTTGCATCAGCAAGAGACCGAACTTGGTTCCAACGTCCTCTGCCACTAAAAATACGTTCACGCTCTTCTGCTTCAGATAGTTGTGAGGCCATAGAGACCAGAGTGCTAGAAGTAGCAGCAAGCATGTTTTCTAGAGCAAAAATTCTTGAGTTTCTTGCACCTGGTGACATTGTCTCTGGACAATCACTGCATTTGGTAGCATTAATGGAAAAGTATTTGATCATTGGTTTACATAATAACATGGAGGAAAAAGAGAAAATGATTTGACATAATGAACAGCATATACAACATCAAAAAATTTAACCTTAAATCACTCTGCTTAAGCATCTCAGCTTCTTCCTTCAATCTCGCAACCTCCTTGGCCATCCTAGCCCTCCTATTGTACAAACAGAACATTATTTGAATATATTCAATGACAACATTATAATAAGAGCATCACAAGAAAGCTTCCACTTCATAGTTGGAATCTTATACAGTAGAAATTAATAGATTCTTAACCCAAATGCCATTACGTAATCAAACTTCCTCTGCCATCCTCTACAAAAACGAAGAGCTAGAGAGAAGGAGAAATTAAAAAAAAAAAGAAAAAGAAAAGAACAACTAAACAACTACAAAAGAGTTCTCCCAAACCATAGCATTATGAGATCTGGCCTATCCTTTTTAGCATGAGAAACAGTCCTTTCTTCCCCATTTTTTCCCTTGGACGAGGGGAGCTCATCGGCATCCCTAGTCAATGCACAATCTAGTTTAAAAGAGATTAAAGAGACCAAAAATTCAAAGACCAAAATAAGCAAACTGAAGTTAGGACTAATACCTTAAGCATACAACTCAAGTTACTCATAAAACCTAGTAGAAGTAAATCCTGCCTATTTTCACACTAGGCTGGAACCACAAAACATTCTCCTCAACTTCTAAGTCTAACGTCAGATCTAGTTTAAACAAAATTTTCTTTTTAGCTACAATTAGCAAACAAAAACAAAATAATGAAAAGTTCAAACACCTTAACAAAGCTATTGACAAATATCTTAAGTAGTATATCTAATTTTTTTAATTATGAGAGAGTGATTAATGCAGAAACCAAAAAACTTGTTGCAGCTCTGACAGAATGCACATGAAACCAGATTATGAAACAACACACAAATGTAAAAGATCATGTTTAACAAGCATTCAAACATCACAGAGAATTGAATCATCAAGCCAGTCAAACCGGCATATCTAAAATACTACACTGAATGACCAATGTTGACCATAACTAAAACAAAAGAGAGAGAGAGAGAAGATTAAAGGCATTCACTCAGACTCCTAGATTTAAATTAGTACTCTTCAAACAGTGTCCAAGAATGCTAAAGATAAATCATAAATTAGATAAAATGAAAGTTCAAACCAAATTCTGACCAAAGCTAAGTATTATAGCTAGAAATGGTGCAGAAGTAAGGGAGCTGGATATGAAATAAATAAAGAGGACTCACTCTTCCATTTGTCGTTCATATTCAGAGCGTACTTCATGTACCCTTACTGTGACCTCAAGTTCATGCTCAATTGTCTGCATTATTGCCTTCAAAAGAAAAATATAAATGAATAAAAAAATTGAAAACATAGCCCCTATCATGGCAATTCAAAAAGGATATTAGATCAAAACTATTTGGTCTATGCAATTCCAAAACAAACTAGTTAATCTTTTTGCACTTGTAAATACCTGAAATCCAGCACCATTGCCATTTCCAGCACCTGCATATCAAAGATAATATTATCATTGAGTTATAATTACAAAAAAAACAAGAAAAACTGCATGACACAAAAGAGCTCCTAACTGGAAGCTTCACGTGTTGAAGCTTTTCGAGATTCTAGAAGCTCCTTTAGCCTTTTCGTAGCCATAGCAGCCTCTTCAGTCTTTCTTTGCAAAACCTAA
This sequence comes from Theobroma cacao, assembly GCF_053813885.1. NCBI lineage: Eukaryota > Viridiplantae > Streptophyta > Magnoliopsida > Malvales > Malvaceae > Theobroma > Theobroma cacao. The sequence goes on along the minus strand of NC_142646.1, from coordinate 3,359,362 downwards.
GATGCATATGCCAAGAGTGAGAACAGTTCCTTAGATTAAGGAAGATCAAAGCATTCCATGTAAAAATAAAAATTACCATTTTTTGCCTCTGATTCAGAGCTAAGAGCTTGTGCATCTCATACTCATTTCTCCTTCCCTCTTTCTTAAGCTAGTTATCAAGAAAAAAAGACGATATATGCGTTAACAAAACATTTTGTTGCTAAAATTATCTAAACTATACAACTCTCGAATTTTGAAAAAAGAAATCACACTCATTTGAATTCACATTTATGCCTTTCTACGTAACAAGTAATAACACTAAATTTCTGCTAACGACAAGTCATTTGATCGCATTTATGCCTTTCTATGAAACAAGTAACAAATGCATTCCCTTTCTTATACATTTGATAGCAGCTACTATTACAGAAGAACTATTTTAGATTTCTTTTGGTACAAGAGGGAGCGGTATGGCTTGAACCTTAGATCTCTACCCGTACGCCATCCCACTCTTACTGCTCAAGTGATACCAATATTTTAGATTTCAAACTAATATGACTTGGCAAAGTGGAGTATAATCTGGTATCAGAGTCACAACAACACTTATCGACTATTATCAATTATCAAATGATTACTATTCAGATCGTATGCCTGACACCAAATGCCAAAAATTCATGACATAGCCTGTGTAGACCTTAAAGAGGTATTGCAAATAAAAAATATCTATTACATAACAAAACCATGCATTTAATCTTATATTTGCTTGTACCTGAAGCACCTCTTTCTCTCGTGATGCTTTCCATAACCTAAATTGCTCAGATTCTTGCTTGATCTTATGTTGCAGTTGAACCTAAAAAAATGGACATTTGCATTGGTATGGTAAGCAAGAATCCAATCCCTATTTTGCAAAACCAATTGCAGTTTTTAAGATGAAAATTGGAGAATGTGGGATTCACCTTCTGAGATTTGATTCTCTGAATCTCATCCTGGAGTCGCCTTGCTGCCTCATCACTTTTCTGTTTTTGTCTCAAAAGTTGAGCTTGAGCATCTTGCTTCTTCTTCAACTCCGCAACCTGCAAAGCAGAATATTAATCTAGACTCTGATAGCTGTTGTTGACAGGAGCAAGAAAATTCAAAACTCACCTGTGCCTCAAGGACATTCAACTTCTGAAGGTATTCTTCCTTTAACTTTTGAGCACCGTCATCAGAAGTAGAAGATATGCTGGCAAGATTATGTCTCAGCTCTTCAATTTCTTTCTGTCAATTGACAAATTAAAAGAAATGAATTAATATACTAGAATGACACTAATCACAATATAACAAAAAAGCTTTGAATAGGAGACTAACCTGCAGAACCCTTTTTTCTTGTTCTAACTCATTAACTTTCTTCTCATAATGTTGTTTTAGAACTGAGGTGTCAGCACTTGAAAAATGCTTCATTTCAGCCTTAAACAAATCAAAAGCAGTTAGGAAAATAAAGAAAATGAAATAGCAAGTAAAGAAAAAGGTGAAACCAGATGGTCAGAAAATAAAGATGCTGCATTTGCAGGATAACATAAACATCTGAACAACTGTTTCACATAAAAGTTGTAGTAATAACTATTTCCAGCTTCTGATGGTTCTGCCTCCATAGAGGCAGGCACCACAGACTAAAAATGACTGTAAATGTTTCACTGACAAATATTCTTGAACCCCTAGCAGAAATGTAAAATGAAAAAAGACACTGGGTAGCCAAATTAAGATTTTCACTTAATGACCTAAGCAACATATACCTCTTTCTGTTCAAGTTTTTTGTCCAATTCCTTAAGTTCCTTGTCCAATTTTTCTTGGAGAGAGGAATGCTCCAGCTCCTTTTCATTATCCTCAATCTCATCTGCATATGAAGAAAGAATACTCTTATCTGCTATTGTTCTATGATAAGATCTTAAAAAGTTGAATAGAGATTGGAAGATTAACAGAGATGAAAAGATAGAAATGTAAAAGGCTTAAATGACGTCATCTCATATCAGAATTAAGTTAACTATACATGCACCCTAAACAATAATCACGAGGATGCCAATATGATGTGACGCGCATCAATGCATCAAAAGCATCAAAATTAGTCCTTAATGAGGTTCTTATACAAACCTGCACATGAAATTTTGCAAGCAAGACAAAAGATTATAGAGAGCTATTAAGAATAACTTTGGAGAGTTGACAATTATATGTATTTTACTTTCCTAAAATTGTAATAACTATTTAAAACATCTTAGAATCAACAGACAGAAAAATGTTATCAAACAAAAGGAGTTAGCATCTAACATGGTATCAAATAGTTAATGAGTTCACTATCCTAATTTACCTGAAGATGAATAATCATTTCCAGAAGAAAATAATGAATTTTTTGAGGTTCCATCATCATCAGAATCAGCACAATCAGAAAAACGACTACGTTTTGAGCTGTTTAAGCTTTTCAAACGTATCAATTCTCCTTCTAACTCTTGAATTTTCAACACATAAGTTTTCATCAAATCAAAATCCTGCAATAATGCAAAAGCACTTGCCAATTAAAGATTATATTTATCAACTGCTAGATTCACTAACTAGGCAAAGACCTAACCTGATTTTGATTAGAGTCAATCTCATCCCACGATTTACCGTTACGAACTGATTCAATTTGCATCATCAGTTTGTCTTTCTCAACCTGAAATATTATATACACATGAGATTGGTTGCCATTGACCAGTAAAAAGGAATTTTATAAAACCTAAACAATTGAAGACAAAAAAATAGAAAAACACCTGAGCATCAAGTGCACGTTGGGCTAATTGTTCACTAGTGAGTCTACGTTCATGAAGCTCCCGCTGTAGCTCTGCATTGCTCGCTTCAAGTAAAGATACTTTATGCTTGAGAATCTGGAATCACAAAAAAAGGCCTTATTTTAAGCAACTAAGGTAAGAAAGTCAAAGAATGTGTTTGCACTTCTCTATACAAAAGAGTAACCTGAAGTTCATCAAATGACCCATTGCCATCACCACGATAAAACAAAAGTTCAGCTTGCAATTGCTCAATTTGGCTCCGCATTCTTTGCAACTGAGCTGCCATTGGATCGCGGTTTATCTAATCAAGTATAAGGGATGAAGTAGTCAGAACAAGAATTATAATGCTTCGTGAAGAACTTTACTTCTTGCAAGTATGCTAAACAAGTATCTTACAACTGCCTTGTTCTGAATGTTTCGAGCACGATTGGCATACTTCAAAGTGTTTAGGGTTTCTTCAGCATTGGTGTCAGCCGGACTAACACAAGCTTCAATAAGATATAGAAAATCATACATATGCATACTCAGATATTTATAGCAGAAACTTGGGTGCAAGAAATGATAACAATAACACAACTATTTGGTTCTCTCAAATATATAAAAAGTTACCAATCATCACTGTTTTGCTGTTTCCTCCAAGAGAATCCTGAGAATTTAAATCTCCATCAGCAAACTTAAATTCCGAAACAAGGAGAACTATAGCCAATACATTTAAAACTATTTTAATTGCAAACCCAAAAGAAACATAAATATCACCACATCCAAGTAAATGTTTTAGAAAAGAATACTGAACTTGTTCTCCTTTTGCCTGATGTAGGTGACATCTATTTTCTAGCTATAAATGTTTTTACATTTTAAAATGTGAAGTAAGTAATGAGCTCACTTCTCATTGGTTCAGTGCTTAACAAATAGTCTCTGCATTGCACACTAATTATATATTTTAATGTATTAAACCTAAAAGAACTTGACAACTGATCAATAGCAATTTGATTTATGCTGTTCTAATTTTTCTGAATAGTCTACTTCAATGCAATGAAAGCATCCTATTAATCAACTAATAGAAATGGTTGTTCATAAATATCCAGAAAGTCAAAACATGCCTGTAACAAGCGAGTCAACTTGCTATCACGATATGGAACATGTCCTCCTTCTTTTCTCTTCTTCTCATCTCCTAAGGCACTAATCACATTCCCCAGAGCTAGTAGACCCTTATTTATATGAATACCTGCAACAACAAAATATCAAATTTTTAGATAACATAAAGCATAATGTTTCATGTTTGCGGCTTACTATTAGAATTTATCACTATTTTAGTCCATGAGGCTTTGAAAATCAGAAAATCAAAAAAATACCTTCTTTGAAGCGCATGCCATCAGCACCTGTTCTTTTTGCACGTTCTGATCCAGCAAGGTCCACCAAATGCAGCTTTGCACATAAGATATCATCACCGATGTCATCATTGATTACCCCGTTTGGGCAGCTGGCAATCTTCTTTTGCTCCACAGTTATTGTAAAGATGGCATGTGAACGACTGGAAATGGTGTAATGAACATTGCACTTGACATAAGCACAAGTTTACATAATATAAGAGAATTACATGATAAATAATTATGTAAACCTTACAAATCTATTGCATTTAACATGTAAACAGAAGATTTTTCTATCCTTATTTAAAAAATTAAGTAAAGCAACCCAAAAGCCAATTGAACAACTTGTTTGTATCTTTTATTACTCCAAAAAAAAATGCTTTTATAACAAATGAACATAGTATTTTAAAAAGAATACTAATTGTGGCAAACAAAAAACAAAAGGCAACGACTGCTAAAACATATAGCTTCAAAAAAAGCTCACCTTGATTGGCTATTCATATTGGTACTCCCTGTAGCTCGAGATAAAGAACCTCGTAACAAGTAAGATGCCATCTCTTCTTTCATCGCAACTTCTGCCTCAGTCACCCCAGCAAGTGTTATCCCTCCATTTACTGTTTCTCTAATTTGAATTGGAAGTCTTCCAGGAGCTGTGGGCTTTGCAAGAGACGCCCCTTCAACTTTAGACAAAGCAGCTGGATTTGAGTCAAGTAAGTCGAACACTTCTTCCTTAAAAATCTGTCAATTCCGAATAACATATATAAGCACATTACCTGATCACTAAGAAAAATAAGTATTTATTTTCATCAAACTAAATTACCTCAATAAATGATACTCTTATCAAAAATTCCGTGGAGTGTTTCGTTGCCTCGACTCGTTTAAATATAGTTTCCATAACCTTAGGAATAATGCCACCATTACCTCCTTCCCCAGTATAGTTGGTTCCCATAGTATATGTTTTACCAGACCCAGTCTTAAAGACACAAAAATATAATAACATAGTTAGTCGATTATAAAAATTTATAAAAAATAAAAGGAAATTAATAATTTAAAAGGAAAAATAAGAACTCACTAGAACATAATAAAACTAACCTGACCATATGCAAGTACAGTAGCATTATAACCATGAAAAATTGCATCAACAAGGGGAGCAACGCAATCATCATAAATCACTGAAGATGGCGATCCCCCTCCCCCATAAACATAATCATAGGTAAAAGCATGTGACCCAATCTGAACCTGTAATTGTAACAATAAAAAAAATTAAAAAAGAATCTCTATCAAGCTAAGAAATCAACATCTATATTCATTTCAAAATAAAAATTCACGGAAAATTTTAAAAAATAACAATACCTGAGGTTCGCCAGGAACAACGGTGATGCAATCTGTGCATCCATTGAGAAGCTCTGTAGTAATCAGCGGTCGAATATTAACGGCGACTCTTACGGACTCCGTGTTCTCCATCTCCTATATGATGCGATCCAAATCTAAAACGATACCTAAAACCCTAAATCAAGAAAAAGAAAATAATCAAACCATCAAAACATCTTTTAAATCACTCAAAATCAAATGCATCAGATATGAAATCCTTGAGCTGAGGAGATTATGCGAAACGAAAATGAAGACAAAAAGATTAATTTCAGAGGGGAATACCTGAAGGAGATGGAGTTTTTTTTTTTTTTTTTGCTTTTCGGATCCTTAGACGTTAGAATTTGAATTTTAGAAGAGACAAAGGAGGGACAGGGAATTTGAACGATCGAGGACAATGGGGGCAATTTTTTAAGCATTTAATAATTGAACTGGATTTGAGAAAAGGCGCTCAGGTCCGAATTCAAAATGTTGATGAGAGATAGAGAGGTGAGGTCACGTGACCTTCACGTGATTGTTTAAATAAGGCAACGTCATCCAAACAGCCTTGGCTTAAAATTGGGCGGTTGCCTGTAAGCCTGAAGGAGTGGTTAGCTTGGCCCTTGGTCTACTCCTAACTGTTTTTTCTTATATTTGAAATCATTGACTAATAAGTACTCATAATAAACATTTGCGAATATTTTTCTCTTTGTATTTTCTTGTATTTCACTATTTCTTTTGTATTTTCCTTTTTGGTTGAAGGAAAAAGTGAACAAAAGTCAACTTAATAAAATGAGATTTCATTAGTTGAATTTATAACTAAAACGAAAGGCTTTGTTTTTTTCAATTAGTGATACAAAAATAATTATTTGATTTTTCTCACAATGTATTTTTTATTATTTAATACTATTCGATAAAATATTCGTTATATCAAATAAAGTACGAGACATTCTAACAAATTACAAACTGCCCTTTTTTATATTCCTAATCTTTTAAATCTAAATAATAGAAACGGTCATAATCTTATTCTAGAGTGAACACAATTTAAGTCTAGAAGAGAAATAATTATATTTATAGGATAAAGATAATTACTCAATGATTATTCGCAGAAAATGAAGATACAAATATTCATTAAAGATATACATAAATTGTGTGATTATTATCACATTAAAACATGATTATTCAAATATTATTCACTTATTGAAATGAAATGTGATTAAATTAATAGTAATCAAAATACAGCAGTTATAAAATATAAGCCAATTAACCTAAACTTTATGCACAAAAAGCTAGTTTGATTTCGAAAATGGATTTGTCCGAAAGAATTGGTTTGACGCTAAGGCCCAGCCCATTTCATTCAAATCAAAGTGGCGGCTAGATTTTCAGTTTTGAGATTTGGACTCTCAAATACCCAAACAAAACGGTTAACGGCTTTTCTAAAGTGGGCCTCCCTCTTTTTTGGCAAGACTATCATAGCAATTAGCAAAGCAAAACATGATGAAAGTTGTGGTAAAAGGGGGATAAGAGATAAAGATAATGTTTGATCATGATGAGATAAATTGGAAAAAAAACTGAAAAAAAAAAATCAGTTATAGATTAATCCCAAAGGATAAAGAAGTGGGTAAACAAACTTTGGGGGGAAGGCACTTCAATTCCCCTGAATTGCCCTGAAAAGGTTCACAACACATTGATTTATGCACAAAAATTTAAATTATGCAAGTGTTTAACATATATATTAGTTAATTGTACTTTTGGATCTCATTTTGCTTCGATATATTAATAAGAGTGGTATGTTTTGAAAATACAAAATACTAGTAGTTAACAAAACGGTGAAAGATGACATTCAGAAGCAATGAAACAGAGAAATGAAGTCCGACCTGAGGTTGGTCGATTCATCAGACAAACTATTTCCATGGCGGCAGCAGCAGGAATAGGAAGGGTAGGAAGGGATATTGAGGAGTACAAAATCATGCCATGGACTTTGGCAAAACCCTTTTGGGAGGTCTGCAATTTTCTCAAGCAAAGAAAGCTTGCTCTTTCTAATTGTTTCTCATCTTCCTGCACATAGAAGACATATTAGTAAATCATTTCCAATTGGGATGGGGCCGAAGAACTTGTACAACTCAAATACAGAGTGAAGAGTATTTGATTTGATACAATGTTAATTGAAACAAGCTCTACACATTCCTCAAGTTTTCACTCAAGACTGTAAATAAACTGATCTTAATCCAGCACCCGAGGCTGCTCACACTTGTTTAAGTTAAAAAGTTGAGTTCAAACGAAGTTATTTTATTTCAAGCTTACTTTGTTTTTTAAAAAAAAAAAAATTATTGAAAGAAAATAAGCTTTGATTAACCGTATACCTTGAATTTGTGCATAAAACTTAAACTTTTATATGATAAAGGAAATTAAAATTCCAAATCTTCATTTAAAATACCATTAAAGAATTTGAAAGTTGAAATCACAAATTTCTAAGCCTAAAGAGTAAAGACAAATGCAAACTGGCCAATAATAAGAAAAGTCCTTTTCATATCATTTAGTCCCATGGAACAAGCTTACAAACAAGTTCATACAACTATATTAAACAAGCTAATTAATAAATTTATTATTTCTATTAATGAGCCATAAAATTATTAATGATGCAATTATAATGCGACGTCACAAGTGTTTGATTAAAAAAATTATCAAGGGGTTGTACTAGCTCATATAAAGATGCATGCTCACATAAGCACCATTGTGCTCATAAAGGTATATGGTCACATAAACACCATCGTGTCTTAATTGCACAATAAAATGTCATGTCAAATATATTAAATATATATTTCGCACCATTATACATTTGATAGTAAAAAAAAATACACTATATACAAAGATGTTAGATTTACATATCGATACCATTATACCTTAATATATAATAGGAATGCCACATAACTCATACCTTATAGTTTCTTTATTTCTCCAAACACCATAAAGTGATTCTCACCTTGAGGTAACAAAAAAAAAATCCATTATTAGTATGAAACAAAAAGAATTATCAATTGATATTTATATGTTCACATAAGCACCATTGTGCCTTTATTACACAATAAGAATACTACTTCAAATATATTAAATATTTATTTTGCACCAAAATACCTTAGATAAAATAATAAGAATGCATCATATACCATGATCCTAAATTCACACTTTGACACCATTATACCTTAATATATAATAGGAATACCACATGCCTACACCTGAAAGTTATTCTATTTCTCCAAACACCATAAAATCGTTATCACCTTTAAGGTAACTAACCAACCAAATCCATGTAAGTATGAATCAATTCCATGTGGTCATGATTAAAAAATAAAATTTTTTATTAAGACTATTGTACCTTAATGTAAAATCAGAATATTAAATTAACACATAAAGATATATGTTCACATAAGCATCATTATATCTTTATTGCGAAATATGAATGTCATGTCAAATATATTAAATATCTATTTCGCACTATTATACCTTCGATGGTAAAACAAAAATGCACCATATATAAATATATTAGATTTACATATTGTCACTATTATACCTTAATGTATAATAAGATTACAACATGCCCACACCTTAAAGTTTTCTTACTTCTCTAAACACCACAAAATGGTTCTCACATTAAGGTAATCAACCAAATCCATCATGAGCATGAAACAAAAAGAATTCTTAATTGATACTATATATTCACATAAGTACCATTGTGCCTTTATTATATAATAGGAATGCCACTTTAAATTAATTAAATATCTATCTTCCACCAAAATACCTTGAATTAAATAATAAGAATGCACCATATACCAAGATATTAGATTCACATATTGACACCATTATACCTTAATGTATAATAGAAATATCACATATCCACATCTTATAGTTTATTTACTTCCCTAAACACTTCAAAATGATTCTCACGTTAAGGTAACCAACCAAATCCATGTTGAGTATGAAACAAAAGGAATTCTTAATTGATACAATAAGTTCACATAAGCACCACTGTTCTTTTATTACACAATAGGAATGCCACTTTAAATATATTAAATATCTATTTTGCACCAAAATACTTTGGATTAAATAATAAGAATCACCATATACCAAGATGCTAAATTCACATATTGGCACTATTATATATTGATATATAATAAGAATGTCACATGCCTACACCTTAATTTTTTTTATTTTTTTGAACACAACAAAGTAGTTATCACCTTTAAGGTAACTAACCAACCAAATCCATCATAAGTGTAAAACAGTTTCATGTGGTCATGATTAAAAAATGAAATTTTCAATTGATATTATTATACCTTAATGTATAATCAAAATGTCAAATTAACATATAAAGACATATGTTCACATAAGGACCATTATGCCTTTATTGCACAATAGGAATGTTAAATCAAATATATTAAATATCTATTTCGCACTGTTATACCTTCAATGGTAAAACAAGAATGCATCATATCCAAAGATGTTAAATTTACATATCGATACTATTATACGTTAATATATAATATGAATGCTACATATCTACACCTTATAATTTCTTTACTTCTCCAAACACCACAAAGTGTTCTCATCTTAAGGTAACCAACCAAATTCATCATGAGTATAAAACAAAAAGAATTCACAATTAATATTACATATTCACATAAGCACCATTGTGCTTTATTACACAATAGGAATGTCACTTCAGATATATTTATTTTGCACCAAAATACCTTAGATTAAATAACAATAATGCACCATATACCAAAATATTATATTCATATATTGGCACCATTATGCCTTAATATATAATAGAAATGCCATATGCCTACACCTTAAAGGTTTTCTATTTCTCCAAACACCACAAAGAAGTTCTCACCTTTCAAGTAACTAACCAAATCCATCATAAGTATGAAACAATTTTATGTGGTCATGATTAAAAAAAATGAAATTTTCAATTGACGCCATTCTACCTTAATGTGCAATCCAAATGTCAAATTAAAACATAAAGATATATGCTCAAATAAGCACCATTGTGCCTTTATTTCATGATAGGAGTGTCATGTCAAATATATTAAATATCTATTTAGCACCATTATACCTTTAATACTAAAACAAGAAAGTACCATATACAAAGATATTAGATTTACATATCGGTACCACTATATCTTAATATATAATACGAATGCCACATGTCTACACCTTATAGTTTATTTACCTCTGCAAATATTATAAAGTGGTTCTCACCTTAAGGTAAACAACCAAATCCATCATAAGTATGAAACAACAGGAATTCTCAATTAATATTATATATTCATATAAGCATCATTGTGCTTTTATTACACAATAGGAATGTCATTTTAAATATATTAAATATATAGTTTGCACCAAAATATTAAATATTTATTTTGCACCAAAATACCTTAGATTTAATAATAAGAATGCACCATATACCTTAATATATAATAGGAATGCCACATGCTTACACCTTAATGTTTTTCTATTTTTCAAACACCACAATGAAGTTCTCACCTTTAAGGTAACTAACCAACCAAATCCATCATAAATATGAAACAATTCCATATGGTCACGATTAAAAAAAACGAAATTCTCAATTGACACCATTGTACCTTAACATGCAATCGGAATGTCAAATTAACACATAAATGTATATGCTCAAATAAGCACCATTGTGTCTTTATTTCACAATAGGAATGTCATGTCAAATATATTAAATATCTATTTCGCACAATTATACCTTCAATGGTAAAACAAGAATACACCATATACAAAAACATTATATTTACATATTGGCAACATTATACCTTAATATATAATAAAAATGTCACATGTCCACACCTAATAGTTTATTTACTTCTGCAAATACCACGAAGTAGTTTTCACTTTAAGGTAAACAACCATATCCATCATAAGTATGAAACAAAAGGAATTCTCAATTGATATTATATATTCATATAAGTACCATTGTGCCTTTTTTACACAATAGGAATGCCACTTTAAATATATTAATATATTGCACCAAAATACCATAGATTAAATAATAAGAATGCACCATATACTAAGATGCTAAATTCACATATTGATACCATTATACCTTAATATATAATAGGAATGCTATATGCTTACTCTCCTAACACCACAAAGTAGTTCTCACCTTTAAGGTAACTAACCAACCAAATCCAACATAAGTATGAAACAATTCCATGTGGTCATGATTAAGAAAACAAAATTCTCAATATAGACACCATTATACCGTAATGTACAATTGGAATGTCTAATAAACACATAAAGATATATGTTCACATAACCACCATTGTGCCTTTATTGCACAATAGGAATGCCATGTCAAATATATTAAATATCTATTTCCCACCACTATCCCTCGATGGTAAAACAAGAATGCACTATATACAAAGATGTTAGATTTATATAATGACACCATTATGCCTTAATGTATAATAGAAATGTCACATGCCCATACCTTATAGTTTATTTGCTTCTTCAAACACCACAAAGTGGTTCTCATCTTAAGGTAATCAACCAAAACCATCATGAGTATGAAACAAAAGGAATTGTCAATTGATACTATATGTTCATATAAGCACCATTGTGCCTTTATTACACAATAGGAATGCCACTTCAAATATATTAAATATATAGTTTGCACCAAAATATCTTGGATTAAATAATAAGAATGCACCATATACCAAAATGCTAGATTCACATATTGGCACCATTATACATTTATGTATAATAGGAATGCCACATGCTTACACTTTACAATTTTTTATTTCTCAAACACCACAAAGTAGTTCTCACCTTTAAGGTCACTAACCAACCAAATCTATCGTAAGTATAAAACAATTTCATATGGTCATGATTAAAAAAACAAAATTCTCAATTGACATCATTGTTCATTAATGTACAATTGAAATGTCAAATTATTACATAAAGTCTATGTTACATAAGCACCATTGTGTCTTTATTACACATTAAGAATGCCATAACAAATATATCATTATGTATTTTGAACCATAATACCTTTGATTAAATTATAGGAACGCACCATAAAACAATATAAGATTCACATATTGGCACCATTATACTTAATTTATAATAAAAATGCCACATACCACACCCTTAAAATTTATTTTTTTTCTCCAAACAACACAAAGTGGTTTTCACCTTAAGTAACCACTCAAATCCATTATGAGTTTCAAAAAATAAAATGTTCTATCGCACCTTGAATGAATTCAACAAAATTCTAATGTAGTATGATAGCATATTAAATAAGTTAATCAAAGAAGCTTCTGCAAACTTCGCATTTTCCATTACTAATAAGCATGCAAAGCTCTCATGCATGATTGTGCAAAAGAAAACAATAATGCACAACAACAACAACAAAATAAATAACTGAAAGAAAACATAAATGAAAATGGATGAAAGTGCATGCATCATAGGCCAAACAACCAGAACCTAAAACATCCAATGACTCATTTAAGCTCCCCCATATATTTAAGCTCATACATAAAGAACACAAAGAAAAGTGTTCTCAACAAAAAATCATCAAAAGAAAGACTCAGAGACAAAAAGAATTATTGAAATGTACAAGAAATTCTTTAACTGATAGAAACTTGCCTCGAAATTCTTACGCAGCATTCCATGGTTCTGGATCAAGAAGTATTAAATATGTCAAAGCATTCATAGTCCAAACTCTTACCTGATCATTACAAACAAAACCTTAATGCAACAAATTGGCAATTGACAAGAATTTAAAAATCAAAACCTTCTACCAAAAAGCAAAGTAGAAGAATACAATGGTAAAAACAATTATAGTAATGAATTAGGCCATTACTATTACATTACTTATATGTTGCTGCATTGCACTATTGCATATCGAACCGAAGCCAAATATTCTTACAAAATTAGCAACAATTATACCGATTTTCGTCGTTTAATAAATAATTTAAAACAATAAAGTGCAATAGTAACAATACCAGAGGCTCCCTCTGCACCAAGCACGAGAACTGTTCTTTGTCTGGCTGTACGGAATTAATTATTCTAATCATGCGTATCGAATGCAGATGAAATTATATACCCTTTGTATTGGACCTTGCGTGTCATCACCCAGAGAATTGAAAAAAGTGAAAGTACTAAGCTGTAAGGAGTATCCTGCTGAAATGGTGACTATCCTTGCAAGGACGTTGGGCCTGGCTTAACTGGATATGAACAGGTGTGTGCAAATCATATCCATTGTTCAAAGTATAATTTCGGTGTGAGCTTCTGGTAGCTTCATTTGCTTCCCTTGTTCCATAAACCTGAGACCCAAAATTGTGCTCTTTAGAAGTATCAAGAGGAAAATTCTTCATTTGCTTAAATTCCAAGATTATTCACAGGCCTTTTGGCCTACTGGTATTAGGTTTGTCAGACTTTGGTGCTGTTACTTTCATGAGAACCAAGGAAAAGAGTTATAAAGGAAGAGTGAATCATAGGTGAACATGGGATATTCTTAGCAATTATCAAATAATCTGGGCCAGTACCTTCTTTCAGTATTTTCTTGGCACATGAGGTCTACCTTCTTATACAGTTCTAGATTCTCCTGATGAATGAGGTGCCCTTGCAATTCAACAAATGAAAGTTGCTCAACAATAAAATATATGAAAATCTGAAAAAAAAAATTCTGCAAAAACAATAACAGTGTAAAAAATAGTTATGAAGGAATGTGAGTAGCAGTAGTAGTAGTTCTTGGAACCTGGAGTCTTTGAGTGGTTTGTTGGAATGTGCGAATAGAAGCTTTTGGCGGCTCATCGCTGGCGTTTGTCGAGGAATATTGTTGAATTAAAGAAGTGTTAACCGCGGAGGTGGTTTTTCAACTGAAGCAGTGGCGGCTCAACAGTGGTGGTGCGTTGAGAAGGATAGCATTCGGCTTGGAGACGCGTAGGAGAGAAAACGTGGGAGGCGTGGGGCTTGAGAAAGGAGATTACTAAGGGGAAGGCGAGGTAGTAGCTCTTGGAACCTAGAGTCTTTCAATGGTTTGTTGAAATGTGAGATCAGAAGCGTTTTGTGGCTCGTCGCCGGCGTTTGTCGGGGAATGTTGTTGTATTGAAGAAGTTTTAACCGTAAAGGCGGTTGTTCGACTGAAGTAGCGGCGGCTCAACGATGGTGATGTGTAGAGAAGGATAGCGACCTTTGGCTTGGCAACGGGCAGGAGAGAGAATGTGAGAAGCGTGGGGCTTGAGAAAGGAGATGACTAAGGGAAATATAGCCATGGCCGGCTCTGTGTATTGAGGTCTGGGTTCAGCCTTCTCTATCAGGAAACTGCGAACGATTCAATAGCGTTGACATTTGACTAACGGTCAATTTAACGTCAGTTTCACGGAGTTAAAGAGTCGGTGATTTTCAAAAAATTAAAAAAAAAAGTTAACGAAGATTATCTGAATCACATGCGCAAGCTCAACCTCAACCTCCTAGACTCAGGCGCCCAACCATTGCCTTGCGCTTTGCCAAGGAAGTGGATGGGATTTATAATTGGCTAACAAAATGGCTCAGGAATCATTTCAATAGAAATCCGTTGCTTCTTTCTTTCTCATTTTAGGTAGGTCTGATAACTTTAGATATAGCACATTAATACGGCACAAAAAGACATAAAATTAAATAAATTTAGTTTAATTTTAACATGTTTCGTGTTTAATACGTTTAAAATATCAAAATTTTCATGTCTTAACGTATCAAATACGAATAACACATTTAAATATATTTATACACATTTAATTAATCGTGTTAATAGTATTATCGTGTTTAAACACGTATACATGATACGCTTATTAACTTGTTAAATATTGATAGTTAAAAATTATTTTAGTCTCATCTAAATAATTTTAAATAATTATTTCAATAAGATTTTTAAATTTTATAAAGATAATAATTTAATTATGTCATGTCCAAATCTTAATTTTAAATTTTATTTTGTTATATTTGACGTTCTTGTTATTTTCTTTTGTTATAATTATTTTTATAATTATTGATTTTAAATTTACATAATAAAATTATATTTAATTGTAAATATTTTTATTTTATCATGTTAAACGTGTTAATCGTGTTATTAATCATGTCGTGTCATATATTGATACGTTTAACAAATGTGTCTAAACGTGTCATGTTGTGTTACGCGGTTATTAAATGTATACGTATACGTTTTTTAAATTTAAAATACGAATAATATTCGTATTGTGTTCGTGTTTAATTTCAATGTGTTCATATTTAATCGTGTCTGGTACGTTTAAAACATGAAAACACGAATCGTCGAGTCTAATTTTAGCAATGGTATCTTTATTGGTTTTTTTTTTTTTAAATTCCCTCTAAATCTATAATAATTATATCAAATTTGAAAGGGAAAATGTTAAGCTACTTTTTCAAGGATAATTTAAAAAAAATAAAATATTATTATTTTATTAATTCAGTTAATTCAAAAATAATAGTGTTCTCACAAACAAGACAATTAAATCTCAAAGATTATAAATTAAAAAATGATGACTCATATTCTCTCTAAAAATTTTCTTTGAATAAAATTTTTATTAATTTATTTAACTTTTTAGTGACGAGAAATTGGTCTTCTGATTTTATTTTTATTTATAACTTTCAAATCCTACATAATATTTAAATGCAATTTAATAGAATCATATAGATCAAACATATCACCAAAATTAATTTATTGAATTTCAACATTATCATGCTTAAATTAGGTTTTGGACATAAACATTTCAAAATAAAATCTTTGTTATGTTACCTCTCGACATCTTTGAATGTGACTTAATTAAATTAGACATTTAACAAATTAAATACAATTTGATAATCTAGTTGCTTTAAGATATGTTTCATGTAATATATCTAAATTTAATATTATGTAATAAAAAAATCAAGTTAAATTCCAAAACATTTTAGAATATTCGAGTGTGAGAATTAAATTGTAGAATATTCTTGATAAATATAACGGTTTAACTTTCACCACCATGGTGTACTTATTAAGGGATTAGTCGACCATGAAACCATAAAACTGATATACGTATGGTTTTCTTTTCACTTATACTTGATGTTAAGAGAGAGAATAGTTTTTTTTTTTTTTAATAAAATTTTCCTCTAAATTTAATAGTTTGTGAATCATAGGTGTTCAAGTTTTTTTTTTTTTTTTAACTTGGAGATTTAGTAATGATACAAATTTTCTTAGGTGTTCAATTAATGATACAATTTTTTTAGTAAATAAGTGTCGATATATTAGCATAAATCAAGATTAAGGTTTATACTTTACAGCAAATTTGACTTTTGGCTTTATACATATATAATGCTATTGAAAGTGTTTTTAAATGCTTTTTTTACCTTTCAATAACAATTTAATTGTTTTTTTACCTTTTAATAGCTCTTCTTCATATCTGATTACACAATTCAAATTTTTGGTAATATTTTGAACAAAATATAATTATGAAAATTCTATACACTAACAATGACTACACTTTATTAATTATTGTAAAAAATATAATTTAAAATTTTAAATAACAACACTTTTTAAGTTTTCGTAATATAAATATATATACCACACTAAATAAATGTAGTTAAATTTCAATCTTAATAAAAATTTCTCATCATTACAAATATGAAAAATATGAATATGTATATATCTAATGATATTCTTTTACAAAAAATTCTTATTGATATTAATCCTTTTTCATTGTCACCAATCATCTTATACCTATTTTTCTTTTGTTAATTGAGCTGAATTTGGAGGTGCAAAAATCACAAGTTCCCCATGTGTACTCGAAATGCACATGCCTTATGCTTAAAGGCAAACCAAACATATCAAGCGAGCTTCTCATTAAAGAGACTTTATAAAAGTATTAGCAACATCGATCACTTAAGTGTATTTTATGTATTTAATACTAATTTTGGCTTAAATCTCCATCCTAAATTGAATGATTTGTGTGTTGATCTGTTTTTTTTAAGCCATTTGTGTGTTTATCTATTAGCATAAATCCACAACTTGTTTTCTTTAATTAACAAAACTCAAATTATTCATTTATAATATAACTTTAATTAACTAATAATATTGTAATGTAACTTTAATTTAATATTTAAATTTAACTAGATAATAATATTGTATTATAATTCTAACCAGATAATTTGTATATTTATTTTAATAACAATAAATATATTTACTTTCTTACCCAATGAATTGAATTTCAATTTATCTTCTTTAAATAAAGAAATTAAACATTATAAAAGTAAACATGTAAAATAAGACTGTAAAAGGTTTTTTAAAAAGAAATAAAAATAGTATATTTAAGATTGGAAAATTTTTAATTACATTATTAACTTAAATTAATTATCTATTATTTTGGAATTTTCATACACTTTTAATGGACAACTGAAAAAACTTGAAAAAGTCATTCTATATTATATACTTACTTGATTAATTAATCACGATTTAAGTTCCACGATATCATATAATTTAAGGTTGATGCAATTTAGTTAGACTACTTTTAATTGATTTTTTTGTTATTTTTAATTATTTTTTGTTAAAAACAAGAACCTTAAATAATTACTAATAATTAGCAAAAAGGATAACTGACCTCTCTTGGAATGTTGCTTGAATTTTCATTTTTTCTTTTAATGGTCGCGTGAAAGAATTAATCTTGTTAGCTGGACCACATCTGACGTGGCAAACCCCACAAGCACAACCGACAGACACGGAAAACAAAGAAAGAAGGGTAGGGGATTGTTCCAATGGATAAAAATTCCGCCACGGCAACCTCAAATCGCCGCATAAGGTTAACTGTTATTATTTTGGACGATGAAATTTACATTTTCAAAACTCGCCGATTGATATTTGATTAGACCACGTCGGGCTCTAGAAAAATCAACCCCCGGCGCACGTTAGCTCCACCGCAGCCACTTCGGACTTCGGTCACCTTCCCTTCCACGAAAAAGCCCATTCTATATTATATAAAGCACAAAAAAAAAAAAAAAAACTCTCTCCAGGAAGTTGTATTCTGTTTCGTCTCGACGGTAACAATATTTATATTTATTTGTTTATTTCTCAGTTTCACCGATTTATTTTTAAAATATTTAATTTTCCCTATTCTGGATGGTAAATTTGAAGCCATCATGATTACTTTAATGGGATTATTGTTGCGATTTAGTTTGTTATTTCATCAATTCTTTTTCGTATTCTGTACGAAAGCATGTTTACTTTCTGGTCTTGTGTGATTTTTTATCGTGTCATAATTAGGCATTCTGGGATCTAGGGATTTGAACTCATGCTTCCATTCAATCATCCATTGAATTATACATTTTAATTTAATTTGTTTACAGACTTTCACTTAGTTAAGTTCTTTGTGAAATTAAATTGTTAATTTCTCTTTTTGTTTCTTTTGGCAGGTGCTAATTTTGTTTGAAAAACTTATAGCTTATTTGGGGCTTTTAAGATATAAAAGTTAGTAGGAAGTTGAACTGTATAAGGGGATATTGTCCTCCTAAAGGAATTTTGACCCTTTTTGAAAGGATGACGCGTGTTGCTTCTATGCAATTTTCTCATGAACTGAAAATTTGCAATAGTCATGGATGCGGTAGACAGCATATTGTATGTGATCTTTAATCTTATTTTTCAACCGTTATTTGTCCCAACTTTTCTTCTTTAACTATTTGCAACTGAATGTGTGAATGCCAACAGGGTGTGATGGAAAAAGGCCGATTGCATTTGGTTAATATCAATCCTTCCTCACATGCTATGGTATGGTTTTCTTTTTCCTTGGTGGATGCAGAGGTTTATGTTTGCTTGCATAGCAATGTTTGTTCTACTTTGCATTTAATTGAATTTTGAATAACCACTCTCTATTTACAATTTTGTTCAGTTACTTCTTCTAGTTTAGCATAACATGAGAGTTGGTTTCTGTGAATGTGTTATGCATTTTCATGTGTATGTGATAACTATGTTTAGAAATTCTTATCTATGAATAAAGTCTGGAGACTTGAACAATTCTTTTGTTTCATATCCAGCGACAGGATGCTTGGAGTCTTCATCTTTTGAGCAGTGTCTGTATGCCAATAAGACCTGTATCTTCCAGGTCTAATGTCAATGTCTGCCGATGTATTCTAACATCTACTGGGGGAAATGAGATTCCTATCCTAAAATCTGCTAGTATGGTTTTGTCAAGGTGATCTATATTTGTTTCTTACCTTTTGTATTCTTGTCTTTTCTATAGGCTGTCTAAATACTGAAAGCTGATACTTGTATTTTCAATTCTGTGCAGATTTTGAATCACCTTTATTTTGTAGTAAAAGTATTGCTAATTATTCAAAAGTTTGTAAGATATATGTGTCACATTGGAATTATAAGTTTTTTAGGCAGTAGATTTCAGATTTTTAAAAAATATTATAAGAATGCTTGAGTCGATCTACAAGATGGGGCCTTTTCTTGCTTGTTAGTGCATTATTTTTCAGAAAGGAGGTTTGAGGCTTTTCTAATTTAAAAATGAAGCCTTTTCAGCTTTAGTTTTCTAAGTTTTTAAAGTCAAAGAGTGCAGAATAGTTATGTAGCTTGGATAGGAATTTTTTCTTTTATTTAAAGAGGTGCTAAGTGAAAGTGGGATAACATTCCTCTCTAAGTTTCTAGTCTGAGAAGCATTTGCCCAATTTTGTTGTTTATTTGAGAAGCTCTAATACTCAGTATGCTATATATATACTGTAGTTTTATATTCAAATTTATGTTTCTTTTTTTCCTGGAGGCTGTGGGGAGTTGCTGGATTGAGGCTAGTTCAGTGCTATTTTCTTGATAGCTTAACACATCTTTTCTATTTTGTTCCTTAATATATAATTTGCACTCATATTTTTATTTGGATATATCAGGACATATGGTACTTTACATGGAGGCCTTATTGTACCCCGGTTGATCCCAGCAGTGGGGATTATTGCTTTTGCTGCGTGGGGACTTGGGCCACTTATACGGCTGTGCAGGGTTATCTTTTTCCATGTATACACTAATACTATTCTACATGCCCTTGTCTTCTATGATGGTAGAATTCCTTTATTGATTCACTACCTTGCAATTTTCTCTAGAGGAGTGATAGCAGTTGGAAGAAAAGTAGAACAAATCATATTATTAGCTATTATCTTCGACCTGTGCTGCTGTGGACTGGAGCGACACTCATCTGCAGGTGTACTCCTCCCCAAAAAGGGATTAGATTTCAATCTTCATATTTTTGCAGCCATTATGTTGGTCTAACAATGTCATAGTTTTTTTCAGAGCGTTAGATCCAGTAGTTTTACCCTCAGAAGCAAGCCAGGCTGTTAAGCAACGACTTTTAAATTTTGTGCGATCATTATCGGCAGTGCTAGCTTTTTCTTATTGTTTGTCAAGGTGAGTTTAATGTGGCTGCTTTGACTCTTTATGTTTTTAACTAATGACTAATAGCATATATATATATATATATATATATATTTTTTTTTGGGGTATTTCTTTTTTCATTAGATATAATTTTTTATCTGCATTTTCCTTTTTGGCTGGAAGGGGTTGTTTAGAGAACAGAAAAGGGGGCTGTATTCTATGTTCGCAGGGATTGACATTCTTAATTTTAAATGTTTGCTGCGTGCCTTTTAAGTTTTAACATTTCATCTTTCTTGTGGATGTTGTTAAGATAGCTTGTTGATTGCCCATGTTATGTCTAGTTTTAGGAGTTTGAACTATGTCTTTAATGGGCAACCATGCGTTTTTCTTGCAGCTTGATTCGACAGGCACAAAAATTCTTTATGGAGATGAATGACTCTAATGATGCAAGAAATGTATGTTCTGTTACTTTTACATCATTCAAATTTCTTAAATCTCTTCAAAGCATCTGCATCAATTATAAGTTGCAGTGAGGTGGTAATGGTGTATCTTAACACTAGCAATTTAGGTCAATCCTGATGAATATTTCTCCAGTGTCCACCATATGGTAAATAATGTCCCTCATTTGAGGGCAGCAGGAAGGATGATATTATTTTTATGCTCTTTGACCACAAAGACATATACCATTTATACCCTGCCTTCAACATTTTTTAGGAAATGTTTTAGCTTTTTTGTTTTTCCTGGATTGTTTGTCTAAACATCTGGCCTGTGATTTGTGGAAATAATAATATAGCTATCTTAAAGGCACTGACAGATTGCGATGGAGAAATCTGAAAACAGTTGTTTATTCTATTGACAGATGGGCTTTGATTTTGCTGGAAAAGCAGTTTATACTGCTCTATGGGTCGCTGCTGTATCATTATTCATGGAGTTGCTCGGTTTTTCTACACAGAAGTGGGTAACTGCTGGAGGACTTGGCACAGTGTTAATCACCCTTGCGGGTCGTGAGGTAAATCGATTGCCCTCTATTGTTGTAATTTATAAATGATACAAATGGTAGATGAAAATTAGCCTGAAAGTTTGGAACTATCTCGGCCTAATTATCCTAAATAATTTTATATTCTCAGAGCCATGATTCTTCCTCTTGCATGGTTGTTCCCTTCTAAAAAAATTGTTGAGATATTCCTACATATCATAGCATATATAATAATATAAATGTGCATAGGATGTTAGTTAAAGTCTACGGCGTTCCTGTTTGGAGCACATTCTGCATCATCCTTATATGCATCTTAATCATGAGCTTTGATAGTAAAGTTCCTCTGACTTTGTCTTGACTTATTATTTCTTTCGTGCATTCACCATCTCATGTTCACTCACCTCTGGCATTATTTGTTAAGCATACAATTACTCTGTTCTGCTTTTGTTTATAGTACATTTCATATCAACCTTATCCGTACTCTTATCAAGTTCTTTGCTGGGAAGCTTTTTTTGATCCTTTCTGGACATAATCATATGTTTTTCGCATTCAGATTTTTACAAATTTTCTCTCAAGTGTGATGATCCATGCAACAAGGCCATTTGTTCTCAATGAATGGATTCAAACTAATATTGAAGGCTATGAAGTTTCAGGGACAGTTGAGGTTTGTGCTTAGTTTGCTCTATTTGCCTCCTTTAAGCAATCTGAGAGATTGAACAACTTGGTTCCTTGTATTTACTGTTCAGCATGTTGGATGGTGGTCACCAACAATTATAAGAGGTGATGACCGTGAGGCAGTTCACATTCCAAACCACAAGTTTACAGTGAATGTTGTGAGGAATCTTAGCCAGAAAACCCATTGGCGCATCAAGAATTACTTTGCCATTAGTCACTTGGATGTTAACAAGATAAATGTAAGGAGTTTCAGTTTGTCTTGCTGTTAACTTGTCAAGTAAGGACCAGCTTGTTTTCTTTCTAGAGCTCATGCCAGAAGCTGTGCTATGCCTTTTTACCATGCAGAATATAGTAGCTGATATGCGGAAGGTTTTAGCCAAAAATCCTCAAGTAGAGCAGCAAAGATTGCATAGAAGAGTATTTTTGGAAAGTATCAATCCAGAAAACCAGGCTCTTATGGTGAGATTTTTTTCTTTTGGCATCATTTTTCCCTTAAAACATCAGTTGAAGTAATGTCAAGCATTTTTAGTTTTCTTTCATTTGATTGCTTTTCCTTTAGAATACTATGATGCGGTGTTTCCTAAATATTTTCTGATAATTCTTTTTGGCCCTTAAATTTTAATTTGAGCTGTAGTGTGCATAATACTAAAATAAAATAATGATCAAAGGATAGTGGCTCATATGTTTTCAGTTTTTTATTGTATCACAAAAGGAGTTGTTAGACTTGATATTGGTCTGGTGATCGCGCATCTTAGCCCATTAGTTCATTTTGTCTTAATTTCTTGCATCTATGTAAATGATGTATTAACAAAATGCAAAGTTTTAGCCTAAACTTTTGTGGCTGTTAACTCTTTCTTTTTGAGTATTGGCAATTGCTTCTGTTTGAAGTTTTTAATCTCTTTTTTTTTTTGTTCATATTGTTTCAGATTTTGGTATCTTGTTTTGTGAAAACCTCACATGTTGAAGAGTACCTCTGTGTTAGGGTAAGTCCATTTTTACTCTGTGCTTCATGCAAAGATAGGCTGTTATAATACGAAGTGGTGATTTAGAATCTCAAGATGAAAAAAATAATGATTTCAATCTTTCAATTGTGGTTTTTAGTATATAATCCGTTGGTTTTATTTAGTAGTGTATCATGGTATTGTTGATTGGCCGCTGCTACTTTGGCATCATACTGATCAAAAGTATTACTGGAAGAATGTTACTGAAGAAGCTTTGATATCTTTGATTGGTTAAAAATAGTGGATCCTTGGGTTTTATTTAGGATGCTGGTGACCGTAATTAGCATAATTTGCCGGTGTTATGTGGGTGTGACGCCATGCTTTTTGCTAGTGTCTCTACTTATATAAACTGATATCTACATACATGCATGCCATGTACATGCATAGACACCATATGCTTGCAAGTAAAAAGGCTATGTTCTCTTTGTGCCTAACGATAGCATTGGAACAGGAAGCCATACTCTTGGATCTTCTCAGAGTTATTAGCCATCATCAGGCCCGGCTTGCCACCCCTATCCGCACAGTTCAGAAAATGTACAGCGAGGCTGAAGTAGAAGATGTACCATTTGCTGATACCATTTTCAGACGTTCTGGAGTAGCTACTAACCGTCCACTTCTCCTCATTGAACCCTCTTATAAAATCAGTGGTGATGACAAAGTCAAAGCTTCAACACGTGCAAATGAAGAAAAAGATTCCATGGAGGAAGCAACCTCAACATCTGACTCAAAGGCAAATACTTTGTCTCGACCAACATCTATTATTGACTCCAAGGTAGATAAGGCTACGTCACCATCACTTAGTAACTCCAGTTCAAGTTCAAAAGTGTCATCATCTGAGGCCCAAACTGGGAATCCGGTGCCTGATGGTTCAGCTGAAGTCAACTCTGAAAAGCAGTTCGAACAGAGCAGGGGAGAAACTTGGAAGGTGTCAGGCTCAGGAAGGGAGATGGTCACTGAGAAGTCTCCAGTTGCAAACCCACAATCTGTAAATGGAGAATCTGAAATCCCACTGGCCATTTCACAGGCAAAGCAGGATATTGACAGGTCCGTTGCGCTGCCATCAGTAGCCAGGCCTTCCTTGGAAGAGAACATTGTTCTTGGTGTTGCTCTGGAGGGCTCAAAACTAACCCTTCCAATTGAGGAAGAAATAGCACCGTCCACTTTGTCCACCGAGTCGAAGGAATTGGGTGCTCACCAGAGTGGAAGTGGGCCTCATCTGGTGGGCAAGGACAAGAAAGATGGTCAGATGCCAGTAGTTCACGGTGGCACCCAAAACAATTAGTGTGATACGCGATTCCCTCCGCATGCTGTTTTTAAACTTGCAATGCTATGATTTGTAATGCGCAGCTGTGTTTTTGAAGCTGGCATTATGCATTGGTTGCTCATCCTGTGCTTGTAAATAATGGTTGGATTCAAAATTCTTGGGCCAATTCGAATGGACTACATAGGGAGAAAAAATAATAAAAAAGCCGACTGATTCTTCCCATTTATCTTTTCTTCTTTTACTTTTTCTCTTTTTGGGATAACGATTTCCCATTTATCTCGGTTTGATGGTTTCGGAAAATTTCGTTGATTAATTTTTTTAATATTGAAAGAAAAAAAAAGGATAAATAATAAGTGGTTGAATAATTTATATGAAAGTGGGAGGGAAAATTTCTCGCCCATTATGCGGTGTGTCATTTCGTATTGACGAAGGTATGTAGCTGGAGTAAAAGAGAAAGACGAGTCGAGTCGGTGAGATGCACTGGTTCGAAAGTTGCCTCCCAGAAGCGACCAAAGACTAATTCATGTCTCGATTTGGCCCGTGTTGATATAATTAAAATTATAAAACTTAAATGGCCTTTTAAAAGTAAAAAGTCAACAGGATCTTCTGGGTGCTTATTGATACTCTTTGATTCCCTAACTTCACAGTACCACTCCGCTCAATAAGTTTGCTTTCTTCTGTATCAATGGAATCCTGGACTGTTATCAGTTTCTCGACCCTCTCTGAGCAAGTGTGCAAAACAGACATGGATAACACATGTTAATTTTCACTACCGTCAAGCTGATCTGAGCTAACAAAATGCTGAATATATATCATTGAAATATCACAATCTTGGCAAACATAAAAATAGCTTCATATCGTGATAATTATGAAGTTAAGCTCGACACATGCAATCTGGAGCAGGATACGTATATATGGATTGCTCTTCCTTTCTTAACCTTATTTGCCCTTGTCTATTTTTATGGCGGTTGATAACTGCATGCTGAAACTCAGACCACTCCATGCTCTTGTTCAGGAACAGCGGGCCCAACAGTAACATGTTTGGTCTTATGGTCTTCAAGTTCAAGTAAGCTCGATGTCCAACCTGAAAAGGGATGTAAACTCTCGTTTACAAAATTTCTCTACATGATATATTGAATTTTTACACTTGATACTCAATATAATAAAATGCGATATCTTTGCAAGGGAACTTGAAAGGAAGATTCTTACCAGAGCATTGTGCATGTTTCCAGGAGAAGCAGAGATGAAGATGTCGCTTTGCAGACTTACATAATAATCTACTGCAGCCAACAAAGAAGCCTTGCCTTCAATCTCAGCTAGCTCCTTCACCGAAGCGAGGCTCTTCTTATCTTCCATTAGCGGAAACAGTTTACGCAATGTTGAGATCCTTGCCTCTCCTCCATAAACCTAAAAAAATAGAAAAATGAACCTTTCAAATATTGAGTCCCACTGAAAACAAAAGCTTTCTGATGTAAATATGAAAAATCTCACACAGACCTCCTACTTGAAAGCTCAGACAATAATAAATACCTTCCACTATCAATAAAGAAGGATTAAAACGGACCTTGTGTGAAGCAAGATAAAGTCGAGTACTATTGTTGAAGCCCAAAGCTGCTAGCAGCAATCCAATCTCCTCTGGAGTCAATGGGCAGCGCCCCTGATTTCTCAACTCCTTGTCAGTGAATTGAGAGTTTAAGACCCTTCCCTGCCATAAAACTTGGCGGTACTTAGCTAGGGCCAGTTTCTCAGCTTTGCCTCCACCAAAATCACAAGCTGAATGAGCAGCCATATCCTGCACAAGGTCTGATTAGAAAGGTAATTACAGTAAAACCAATATGTATTTTCTGATAAGAATACAGTACAACCAATAGCTAAGGAGCCAAAAGGCTCAATACTCATCAAAGAGATGGTGTTGTAAACAACAGACAAACTGGTGCTTTTACCAAGAAACTACCACCTAGGGCACTGGTAGGATACAGGTAGGTGTGTTTTTGATGTTTAGATGTATCCTACCAACTTCAATGTTCACCAGTGCACTAATCCCTCCAGAAAGTATTTAACAAGAGTACAATCTTTTCAATTATAAAGGGACTGAGCATCATCTTCTACTTTTAGCCCAGAGGCTTCAGAAACACAACAAATTAGAACACCAATTAATTTACACG
Organism: Theobroma cacao; assembly: GCF_053813885.1. Taxonomy (NCBI): domain Eukaryota; kingdom Viridiplantae; phylum Streptophyta; class Magnoliopsida; order Malvales; family Malvaceae; genus Theobroma; species Theobroma cacao. The sequence continues at coordinate 3,332,384 of NC_142646.1, read as the reverse complement.
ATCATTTGAAAGTGTTGGGTACATACTTTGTCAAAGCGAAGATGTAATACAACAAACTTTCCAGCTCCCTCTTTCTCAGTATCATCAATTCTCCCACGTAGGACCTCAACCGCTGATGCTTGAAGTTTCCCAGAAGGATAACGGAGCTGATGAACAAGAGTCTCTCCTATTGATCTGATCTGAGGAACAAAAACTAAAGCTTGGAAGTTTACTTTACAACGTAAATGCTGAATTTTCATAGGCAATTTGTCAAACGCTAGACGATGAGAGAATGGTGAAATAGCAGCAATCCCATAACTGCATCCAAAAAGATGTATAAACAATGATATATTTGAAGTAGTTGAAGTACACACACAGCACACAGATTTCTAGGACTATTTGTTCACCAAGTGGACATCTCACATAAGGGTTGAAAATGGTATTAATTTATCAAGAAAGTGACATTTGTTGTTTAAACCTTTACCTTTGCAAGACAGGCAACACATTTTCTAGATACCAGTTTGCTGAAGCGTGAACAGGTGCTGTTTTGATTCTAGTAGCTCTTATACCTGTAGCATAATATTCCCGTGTGCTCCAAGAGTACTCTCTTGGCAGCTCTTTAACTATAGAAACTTCATCACGGAGGACGTTAATAAAGTGATCCACATCAAATATATCAGTGAATGAACTGCAAAAGCAAACCCAAATTCACATATATATCTCCTTCCTGGATTAAAAAAAAGAAACAAATACAGGTTGTACAGATATCGTACTCATGAAATACCTTGAATCTTGCCAAACAGGATTCACTTCAAGGTGTGGTATCACCAGTGTCGCATTCAATACTTTAGCTACGGCAACTGCATCACATATCTTGGTATCGGAAAAACATAAAAGCAGTCCAAGAATTAATGCATCAAAGTCAAAGTACAAAGACATGCATTAAGGATTCAAGAACTCACCCCCATTCTTTGCTGGTTCAATCCTCCATCAAGGAATACCTGAATATACCCCTGAGATTTCTCTGGCAATACTTCAAGAAGTGAAAATAAGCTTATCAGGAAAAAAAAAATTCCCATCTGATTCATTTTAGATGTCCACTTCATGACCAAATCCAAGATTCTCATAACAATATTATATATATAAACCTTCTACACCTCAATTTCTAAACACTTACGTGGGATATTTGCAGAGTCGATACATGGTTTCCACCCTTGATTTGGCAAAGGAGACCAGAGATCGGACTGTTGTTTAAAAGACTAAAATAGAAAAATGTTCCCAAAAACAGAATATTAAAATTTGAAGTCTTTTCACTAAATTTGAACAATTCCAAGGAAAAATCAACCAAAAAGAATACTGACACTTTTACGGTGTAAAGAGACCTCAACTAAAGGCAAGTGCCTTGGTTTCGGAGCATTCCATTCCTGCAAAGGCAACGACTACTTCAATTAAAGCTTAAACAAAGCACAGTGAAATGCATGCACATGTAAAAACAATTACTAAAAATTATTAACAAAATGCAACCCAAAAATAATAGTAATGAAATCAAAGGGGAAAATGAAGAATTACGGAGAACAAAGAGGGAGAGGCGCGTCCAAGAGGGGCGAATAGATTTGGGAGAAAAATTGGCAAGAGAAGAAGGAAAAGCGCAGCAAATGCGCTTCTGTGAGACTGATGAATCTGGTGATTGTAGTTGTACGACTGCTTCATTTCTTTTTTGTACAATGCTAAAACCCTAATCCTAATTCCATGAAAAATCAAAATCTTTTTGGTTTTTGTCAGAGCAACCAGAAATGGCAGTGATTCAGAGTAAATAGAAGGGCAGAGAGAGCTGAGAGCAGAGCGCTCTGTTTAACGGAAAAGTTAGTTTCTTTTGTACACGTAAGAAGAGCGGTGTTCTAACGCGAGCGGCATTATTGAAGGTGCACTTTCGATCTAGAAGTAGTACAATCGGACGGTTCGTAAATGAATATGTAAAGACTATTTTTTATTTTTTTTCTTTTTTTGGGCCTAATCAATTGGAAATATAATAATGAGGTGGAGGGAGTAGGAGAGGATGGGAATTTTTTTTTATTTAATTTAAAGGTTATCAAATTGATTGGCCAAAAAAATGGAAAATCAAATTGCCTTTTAAGGATTTTGGAATGCAACTCGATTCCATTTATTTGGTGAAAATTACTATTGCTTGCGTTAAATCTCACAATAACAATAATACGAGTGAGTTGCAGAGTCTGCAGCAGCCAGATGAAGGTAAGACTGAGACAATTTGCACCCTAAATTTCAGAATTAAGATTGTACTTTGCTAGGCAGGAAACTCCGTTAACTCTATATAAGCTATAGGCGCAAGAAATCTATGCAAACAATTCTCCTATTGTCCCATCCTCATAAATCCACATACAGCCACGAACACTATTCACAGCATGGCACATCAATGCCTTGGATTCCTAGAATATAAGGTGGAAGACAAAATCCATTCTGTCCTACTTACAAACAAATGTCCCTCCGAAAGGCTTCCTATGAGTCCACTTTCTCCTCAAGGGAAGTCATAAGCCGCATCCTCTTTGCAGCTGGTTGTTCGGCTAATTCTGCAGACAGATCATCACCAACAGCATCCTTGTTCTCAACCAGTTCAGAATCCTGATCCAAATGGTTCACAGCCATACCAGAATTTTGATTCAATAATACGGTTGAATTATCTTCAGACAGAAGGTCATCACCATTCCTTTGCACATCATCACCTCTGGCTTCCGTGTTTTCAACCGTTTCAGTGTTCTTTTCAACCATATCAGAATCCTGATCCAACTGGTTCGTCACCATACCAGGACTCTGATGTGACAATACAGTTAAATTATCTTCGGATGGAAGGTCATCACCTATGGCATCACCAATTATTTGCACATCATCACCTCCAGCCTCCTTGGGTTCAACCATTTCAGCATTCTTTTCAACCAGTTCAGAATCCTGATCCAACTGGTTAACTGCCACACCAGGATTTTGATGCATCGATACAGGCAGATTATCTTTGGAGGGAAGGTATGCATCCTCAGCGCTATGGTAAATCTTATCAGTGTCTTCAGAAGCTTCAGAAACTTCACTTGTAGAAGTCTCCAGCACCTCACGGGAGGCAGGAGTGAATCCTATCTTCGGATGCTCAACATTTTCCACTAACTGAGATCGTTGCTGATCTGTTTCTTGTTTTTTACTTGGATATACATTATCCTCAATGGTGTTGTTTTCAATGATCCCAACATCATCATCGTCATCAGCATCAGAGGCACAAGATGTTTCAAGCGATGTGTCAACTTCATGATCTCCTTGCATGGTAATTCCAGGATTCCATGAACTGCCCATGACAAAACCTCTTGATGAATATGGAACTTCACAGGCTTGAGGTGTGATTCCAGCAAACTGTGGAAAACTGTTTTCTCCAGAAGCTATATAAACAAACTGTTGACCAGTTTGCACATCTTCTTGCTGTAGATAAAACAATTAATTCTTATTTGAATTTGGAAATAAAAAAATTCAGTGACATAGTACTTAGTTCCCAAAAAAACTTAGAAAAAGAAGTATGATTTGGCATGAGAAGTCCCTCTATTCCCCAATTTTTCACTGTAATAGAAGTATTTCCCCCCTTTTCTCGGGTGTGTATGCATGTCTAATATACAACCAGAAGGTAGTAGGAAGTTAATTAGTTAGCAATGCACCAAATGCATTCTATGCCCTAATTGAATATCCTACTGAGCTCCAATTATCTCAGGATTGGATAGAACAAATGATTATCACAAGAAAAATGAAATTCAATACCTCTCTTGGTGATATAGCCCCATTCAGATTGTAATATGACGGCTGCTGGTCAAAAGATCGAAATTGTCCAAGCAAAGATCCTGTTGTAACTCCTGGCTCAAATAACTCCTGAAGAACCAAGCCAGAATCATTAACACTTTCCATATTTCTCAAAGAAGATGATGATAACAGAGTTATTTCAATTCCTTGGCCAGCTTGGGAATCTAAATTCGCATCACAAGCTACTTCTGGTCTGAAACTCTCTGTGATAAACTCCACACCGGTTTCATTTTCAATCTTTTCAGGAAATTTAGAGGAATGATGTTCATCACTGCAATCAGATGAGTTGATTTCCTGAGAATGATTTTCTAGGAGTTCAAAAACTAACTTCTGGATGAGAGTGCGCTTTAGAGATGCTTCAATAGGTGGAAACCAACCCAAATTAAGCTGGGAAAGAAAGCAAAGGAAAAACAAAATTATAAAACTATAGCTGATTATTTTAAACATACAAAAAAAAAATGTTGATCACATATGTCATTAGGTTATTCTCAGCTTATCTTTAGAACTTTCAACTTGGTGCCTGGTCCTAAGAACAAAATCAAGAACATTTCCATATCAAAGCATTTATGCTTCAATTCAAAACCAAAGATCACTTCACTTGCAAACTAGACAAACATGGAGGATAAAAATAAAAATGTACACATTTATTAATTATAAAATAAATATATATTAAGAAAAAAAAAAACAAGATGGTGCTTGAGTGAGCTCTTCATATGGTATTAGACAAAATTACAAACTTTAGCGTCAATTGCACTATGCACCAAAAAACTATGCAGACCACTTACAAAGTTAGAGAACTTGGTTATTTTGAATGGATTGAAGTTAGGAGGAGCTTCAGCTAAAAAGAGCTCCAGATAGTGGAGTAAGAACAAGCCGCAATCAAATGAATTCTCCTGCTGTGGAAGCTGAAAACAAATGAGCTAAATGTCAGATAAATGGATTATACGTATATGCCATGAGAGAGATCGCTAATAAGCACTCATAAACTGTACACTAACAACAGAATAACAAAGATTTAACGCATGACAAAATTTAGTTTCATTATTTTCCTTTTTTACTTTTCCTTTTAAACTTAGCTGTCTCCAACTGAATAAATAATAGTCAGTTCTCAAAGTTACACACAAGCAGACATACAAAAATGTCAAAAAAAAAAAAAAACATAATCTGGATAAATGCCCAGAGAGACAACTGACAAACAATCACACACAACAAAGAAAGGAAAAAGATGTAAAGCATCAGAAAATTGCATCCTCATACATAAGCAAACACACACATATTGGAATTTCACTACTTCTATAGTGAAAAGCAGCTTTGTTCTTTGCAAGCTGGAATATTTAGTGTAAAAATCATTATATTGCAAATAAATACTTTCCATTCATCATGACATTGAGAAAGTGGAGGCAGGACTACTCAAGTATCATCTCTCCAAATGCTAGACAAACACAGCGCAAGAAAAGATAGTGGTATCCCCAAGAGCTCCCAAAACAAAACAAGATTATAAGACAAATGCAATGCTCATCCCCTGTGACAGTTATGGTGCTGTCTTATGAAACCTAAATCAAGTGAGGCGAGAAACCATAGCATTTAAACCAGTTCTCACTGCTTCTCAAACCCTTCAGGTGGGTACAAGAAGTTGTTGGGGGAATTCTAATTCCAAGACTGTACCCTAGAATAGCTAAATATTCAACTGAGATAAGCAATACCTCGAGTGAGACAAACCGCAGATTCAAGAATTTTGAAGAAAGATCTTCAGATGTCTCCTTGTGCCTCTCTTTCCACTCTTCCCAAAGATAACTATCATTTCAGAGGCAAAAGTCATGTCAACAACTAAAAAGATCTAGCATTCAAAATTACATTCCAGCTAATTAAGGGCAAAAAAAAGAAGTTAAGTACTCACAAAAGTTAACAAGGTTGAAATTAAAGATGTAGACAAAAAGATTCATCATGATGGATGGGAAGAAATTCTTCAATAAAACTGTCTATGCATATTGGAGAAAAAAGAAGAGAAATGATCAATTCTCGAAAGATCTATATGAGACCAGTAAATACAAATCAAGTTTAACCCAGTTCACAGGCTAGCTTTCAGTGCAATTTAAAACATGTTAGTCATTTATGAAGTCGTCTCCTTTTTGGGGGGGAATTCATGAAACTACAATAGAGGGATTTGAAGCTATAAAAGCTTGACCATGTTGAAGGAAAAGAACTCTGGACTGCTGATCTACTGCCAATTCCACAAATTCAGACCAGAAGTGGTAATTCTAATGGCAATTAAGTTGATCAGGATTTTGATTACACAATTAAAATATTGCGTAAAATACTGCAAATGTTGTTCAAAATAAACATCTTAACCATAGCAAAGATGTCATATTACTGTTCAAGGGATTACAAGCAAAAATTTTAACTAAATCTAAAAAATGTTTTTCAATACTTGCCACTTACAAGCCCAACCATGCATTAGCAAAAGCATTGAAAAGTCTTTTCAAAAAAGCAAAAGCATTGAAAAGTAACAAGGGATACTTGCATGTATACATATTCATGAAATTGGATATATGAACTGTAAAGGCTTTAGAATACCTTTGGACAAGATTTTTGAGACCTGCATGACTTCCTTTGATAGAATCCATATGCAATATGCATGGCACTTTGGATGACTTGTTCAAGTCTTCATCTGAAATATAAATATGCATCAACGAAGGGTAGATTTCCCAAATGACATTGTTCAGTTAAGCAAGAATATACCTTCAAAACCAGCCACTTCACCAGGATGACATATGACTATCAAACTCCAATGGAGACTGTTAGCAATATGCATATACAACTTATATTAGCTCATAAGTTAGTACTATGATCTCTTAAAAGAAATTAATACTCTTCTGGACAAATTTCTTACTTGAAATTTACAGGAATAAAGATGTAATCTTTTCCAAACATATCCAACTTCCTTGTCCATTTATGAACACGCAGAAAAGCAGCCCTGCCATCTGAAATACTGGATGGGTCTTTGTCAAGATCAGCAAGCTTCCGAAAGAAAAAGCTGTTAAAAAAATGAAATCTCTGCCTTTCCTCAGGTTGAATCTGATTCTTCAGATACCTGTCAACCAAAAATGGTGCTAGTTAAGGAAGCATGTTTAAATGTAAGAAACAGAACTTAATGCAAAAATTTCTTTTTCAAGATGGGAAGGAAAAAAATAAATGAAAGTGGTAGACATATTGCAAAACAACATTTGAATAAACCTCCACTAGCATTACTTTGGTATGCTAAACCCTTGATTTTATGTTCCAAACTTGACTCAGCAGCACTCCTTAAAAAATAAACACATATGTAAGGATAAAAGAATTCTATAGATCTTACTTGATGTAGAAGTCAATGATCGTATCATTGATGAATGTCTCTGGCTGTAACAGATCAACATCTCTCTTGCTAATGGAAACTGCATCAATATCACCTTTTGGATATACAACCTCCTCAAAAGGCTCATCAAAACTGCAAACCCAGGTTTAAGAATACATTCAGACAGGGGGATAAAGCAAGGAAACAACATAATGGCCTTCCACAATATATTTTTGGGTAACATTTGATAAAATGATGAGCATAGTACAATGTCCTTTCAAGTAAAGAAACCCCAATGCCTGAAGAATATTCTTTTCAACTTGCCTAATGATATTAACCAAGGAAATCATAAAACACTATGCAAGCATTTGTGTGTCACTTTAATATAAGCAAGAATATATATAATTATGCATATTTCATTTAGCAAACATGACCACAACCAAAAAATGAAAAAGGGATCCAGAGCATCTAGAAAGAAGCTCCCATCCCATGACCAAAAGAAGCAAATGAGACCCTTGACAACTAACATTTAACTGAGTTTACATATTCCAATGCATGGATGCAACTCCAGAACATAAGCAAGAGTAGAGGATATCCAAGAGGAATATGAATAAGAGACATTTACTTCTTTATTTTTTTTTAATATATTTTGGGTGGGGGCAGGGGGGGGGGGGGGGGGGGAGAGGGGGGGCGGTGTTGAGAGTACCATCACTTACTTAGGAAAATAAGACTTTTGTACGAATGAATCATCTCCATCCATTCCTGTCAATGGACTGCAAGCAGATGCAGCAAAAAAAGAAAAAGGAATATTTTAGCCCTGCCCTAGATTATACAACATAATAAATATCATCACAGGCATATAAGTGCTATTTAAATGCAATAAAAATTCCACAAGTAAGTCAACATAGCAGGAAAATTAAGGTTGAATGATAATTTTGAAAAGAAAAATTAATTTAGAAGCTTACTCAAGCACAATATCCCATATGGCCAGGAATTTAACATTTAATGAGGTGATTTCTTCCTGCTTCTCAGACCATCTGGGGTCAATAACCGCAAACTCTAACTCCTCAATGACTTCAAGAAATATACATAAGCAAATAAAGTCAGATAAAAAGAAAAAAGAAAACATTAACTGAGAGCTAACTTCCATATGATGGTGAAAGTATAATATTAAAATGGGGCCAAGACTAAAAACAAGGAAGAAAAGTTAGGTTCAAATCAAATTCTCAAAATTTTCTTCACCCTTTATGGACACAAAAATACATCTAAAAGGTGAGTAAAAAATTTTACAAGAAAATAACTATACAAGAATGGTAAGTGTCTTCATCATGTTCAATAAGCATTTATTAGTTATGTTCATGTTTTCAAGCTAAAAATAAAATCAAATCAATCGCAAACAAATTGTCCAGTACAAAACATCATAGACAACTGATTATGAAAATTTAGTGCTAGCTGCATCACATCCATATTACAGTTTATAGAGATTTTCCAAGTTCTTCCATTCCTATCTTCTATGTCCTGGTATTTATTAGACTGAAGAAAACATTTGAGCAGACCCAGAGGTGTGAGGTAAGCAACACAACCGAACACCAAGGGCAGGTTTTGATATTCTTCACAGAGAAGATCCCAATGTTGATGAAAACAAAAGATATACATCATTAGCTCACAAAGACACCGGCAATATAAATGTGTAAGGCCACTGACCCGAAGTTCCACATGCATTCTCAGCCTCTAGCGCAACCTTTGATAGGACTTTGAGAGTGACTGTCACAGATCCAACCTATGAAGCAGTCCATATAGAACACTGTATACTGTTAAAATAATAAACTACTACTACAAAAGAACTAACTCCAAATATTGTCATTTAGGACTCACCCTTTGAAACAACTGACAGTTAATATTAATAATATCATCAATTCCCCTTTCAAAACTAAAGGTCCCTTGGCGTTCACTGACAATTGTGCCATTGATTTTGATGCCACCAGGAGAAAAAATTACTGACGCTTCTGTATAATAATTATCTTGATATAGAACATAATCTGAACACAGAACAACTGTCTTGTTTATGTTATCCTGCAAATTTCACAAAAGGGTAATCAAAACAAATCTGAAAAGCCTTAAGAAAATTTATAGCAGGAACTAGTTAATATCGATCTTATGAGCAAACTTACCTACAACTGTTTTTACAGTTAATTGACAAAAAACCCCAAGATAACTAGTTAAAAACCAGAATCTTCCTTTTTTATTTCAAGTACACCTGGAAGTGGAAGCCCATTGGGCTTCTAGGTCACACAATGAAAATAGTTCTCTCCTATTTTATAAACTCACCACCCTCCCCAAGATTTAAACCTCAAACCTCCAAGTTGAAAATCCCAAATTCTGACAATTAGAAAGCTGTAGCTCATTGAATGCATGGTAAATATTCCAACTCAGGTAAAGATAGAACATTCTTTGCCTAAGCCACTGAAAAAACAGACTTGGGGCAAATAACAATTAAAAGTTCAGAGCTAACAGAATACAAATAGCATGTAGAGTATCAAGCAATATCAGTAAATCAACCAGAGAGTTAATATAAACCAATTGAATGAATACTTGCTATATGAATGAACCTAAAAGATGAAAAACACTCTGCAGTATCTCTAAGCTTGTAATCATTAATTAATATATTTAACAGAAAAGGAAATTACCACCAGGATATTGCCAAAGCAATGATCTGACACGTTGTCATTCAAAGAAACTGAAATTATGCAGATAACTATAGTTAGAACATAAAAACCCACTACAATGAATGTCCAAGGTATACATGCTATAGGGAAAATGAACATAAAATTTCAAATCTGAAAGAATACCATCATCCTCAGCTACATCTGAAGCAGGAGTTGCTGGAGACCTTTCACTCATGCTTTCATTAGCATCTGAAGCCAGATCAACTGGCTCATTCTGCAATATAGAAACAATCTAAGCACAAGCCGGAATATAAATATCTGAATTCAAACTGTAGTTCAGGGAAAACTTGAAAGTACACTTAATGGAGAATTAGAAAGTGCACAGTTTAATTGGCCTTTTCCAGGTGAAGGTGCTTCAGCACATGAATCTCTCAACTCCAATTCAGGACATATACTTCTAGGTTCATGGCTATCTTTTTCTAAGCCTGCTTGTTGTTCAGAATGCATAGACTTTGACTCTGGGGAAACATCTGGCTCATGATTTCCTTCCTTTGTGACAAAATCCTTTTCACCAGCACCCAGTGGGGCAGCTGGAGTAGCACCATTACAACTACAATCACCATCAATTGCATCAACATCTACACAAGAAACATTGTCCATTTCCTTTCTCTGAACATCAGCACCACGGGCAACTGGAAGCAAATGCAAAGGAATTACTATCAGAAAAAGCAGCGTAATATTTAAAGTCCACCCATCGTATATCATACAATTATCCCAAAATACAAATTTAGTTGATAAATCTTTACATGCTATAAGATTACAAATCTAGTCATTTTAAACTCAACAACCATAGCCAGATACAAAGAATTCAAGTCATTACTATCTAACCAAAAAGAGGAAAACACAACAAACTCCATAGCGAATTGCATACAGCACGTCAAACCACCACAGTAGGAAACAGAAAACCCAACAAAAGCTTATCAACCATATAACATTCCCTCAATTATGAAATTCAAAATCCAAAAGTGATTGCAAAATGTTTCCTATAACCTCATTGCTAAAGCACTATCAAACAACTGAGACCTCAATTTAAATTGGTTCAGATCAAATTTAGACAATTACTGCTACGATTCAATCATTTCATTTTCATTGCCCTTATCTTACTAAGAAGGCCAGGGCTTTGGGCATTTAAAATTAGACAGAAAATTCGATCGTTTTCTCGCGGCCTTTTTCAGCACCTAAACAAATTTATTAAAAAAATGAAAAACAATAAACAAGATAAAAAGAAACTTTTCTTTTCTTATAAACGTACCGCATTCAAGAAACTGGTATTTCAGAGTTGCGGGGTCATCGAGATTAGGGTTTTTCAATTTGTTCAAATATTTTTCAGCGGCCAATTCCGAAATCTCGTCTTCCTCCTTGAAGTCAAACACCTCGAACCCGTTTTTCATAGGCATGTGACACGAATTAGGTTAAGCTGGGCGAACGAGTTCGAAACTTGGTGAAGTGAGTCGGAAACAGAAACTTAGTGAGTCAACGTAGAGGAGAATCACTTGCGATCTTCAGAGAAACAGAGAAAACAGAGCTGCCCTAATTTCTATGAGTACACGAGCCAATTAGAGGAAATAAACTAGCTAGAGGGGTGGGAAATATTGGAAATAACGCGCAAGTTTGGAGAGTGGACATCACGACTCAATCAGGTGAGAAAAGTTGGTGAACGCTATGATTTGCGCGTAGGGTTTGCCTTATAGAAATTTAATCGGACAAGGAAAAGGGGTTTATCGGAAGTTGACCTCTCTTAGTGCGGCTAATTTTAGATTGCGCCATAACCTGTGAATTCTATAAGCCTATAAAATTTTATTTTAATATAAGGTCAGTAAATTAAAGTCATTAGATATTTAATTATAAATTTTTAAAAATTAAAATTACAATTTAATATTCTTAAAAAACTAATATTTTTATTTTTAAATAAATATATAAGAATATGATAAAAATATATAAAATTAAAATTAGTTTTTTAAAATTTTTAACATAAATAACTATAATATATATAAAAGTAGGATGTTTCAATTTTTATAATATATATAAAAGTAGGATGTTTCAATTTTCTTCAATTGAATCTCTAATTGAATGATAAGTGTCATTCAATTATAATCTTTTTATTTATTTTTACCTTTGGTCTATTAAAACGACGTCGTATTGATATTAGGCTTTTTACATTCCTGTCTAACTCTTCCTTATCTCTCGTTTTTTACTCTTCCTTATTTCTCTGGCGTTTGACTATTCCTTATTTCTTCGAGTTGGTTCCTCTCTTTTACCTGCAGGCTAACTTCTATCTCTTCTCTTGTCACGTCGGACTCTCTCTCTTCTGTCGATCTTCCTCTCTCTCTCTCTTCTCACTCAATTAGTTAAATGGTTTTTTGAGTAGCATCTCCTCTGTCCCCATTTTTTTCTTCTCATTTTGTAATCAATTTTCATAGAAGCAACATCAATTTTCCCTCAAGTACACTCTTTCTGATTATTCATTTGAATCTGGTGTTGAGATATGTTTAATTTAATATGAAAATTTTCATTTTATTTTCTGTGTACCTGTTAGTTGAATCTGCTTATTTTTTTTTCTTCAAGGGAATAAGAGTATTTTTCTTGATTTGGGTTTCTTTGGGTAATTAGTTTGATTATTTAAAATAAATGAAATGATCTAACTTTTTGTGCAAAATGAATCTAATTTTAGAACCCTTTGAAATATTGATTAAGAACCCATTCCAAGTGAATGCAATAGTTATTAAGTGGTAAAATCTGCATTACCATCTTATTTTGAAATTTAAACACATGATACTAGTATTTCATTTAAATTCTGAAAGGATCATATTTTTATTCTTTTATCTACACTAGGTAGAAATTGGTCAACTCTAATAATAAAGTTCGCTAACTAAAAACTCAATTTTGTGAAACGCAACAAGCTGCAACAAATGCAAAAAACTGCAACAAATGCAAAAAACATAAGCATGTCTTTTTGTGCCTGCTTATGTAGACAAACACATGCAAATCGATTATGAATCTGACATTTAATGTGCAAATGTGTGTTTGAACAGAAAGTATAAGAACTTGAACATGCAATGAAAGGATTGAGGAAAAAGCTTGAGGTTGAAAATGTATAAATTTTTATTATTTTCTCTTTATATAATCACAATGTTAGATTGTTTGATATGAACTATCTGTACATTCCTTTGATATATAAGATTTAAACTATTTATTTGCAATGACTTCTTAAATAAAATCTGTTATAGTATGCAATTAAATATTCTTATGCCTTTAACCATTGTGTCAGTTGTACCAGCTTTCTTCGTTTCACCTTGGAGGCAGTAGGTGTAGTTATTCTATTGAGCAGTTTGATTGTTCTAGTATGTTTAAACCAGGATGATGTAAGGCACAGCTTCAGGCACACAGGAAGTATGTTAAAGTTTTATGCAATGAACGTGGATGGGAGTTTAGTATTAGGCCATGGTATTAATGTTTCTCATATTTAATGCTGCTAAATCTCTTTAAAGTTTATAAGATTATTCCTTTGCAATGGTTATTGAGTTGTTATCTGCCAATATAATGGTCTTATTATAACTTTTTTTGAAACTTAAAAAACCAAGTGGAATAGTTGTTGGAGAATAATATGTCAAATGCTGTTTATTTTTTTATCAAAGGCATCAAGAATTTTTATTCAATGGCAGTTTGAATGTTATTATTAACTTAAAATACTACAACTTTATAGGCTTATGATTTGATTTGTTCATCTGTTTTCAGATTTCCTTTGCCCATTTGTTCCCTTCTTACCCGCTGCGTGCATTTTGATTAACACATACTTAAGAAATAACATTTAGTATTAGGTAAGCACTTAACAATACAATATTATTTTTCTCTTATTGTATACTTAACAAATAGCATTTAGTAAATATCATCATTAAATTTTCAGAATTTTTTGGTTTGCTTTTATTTATTTCATTTAAAATTACTTGAAAACAATAATTTTTAATTTTTAATACTTAGAGGACATATTCATACTATACTTATTAATTACAATCTAATATTATTTACTATTTATATCATCTTATTTTTCATGAACTTGAATGTATAGTATTTAGCTATCTCTTTTATACATTAATGTTTAAAATACAATAAATATCCATCCAATTCATTGAACAATTTTTTTTAATTCTTTGGTATGCCTTTATTTATTTCAGTAAATAATACTTTAAAACAATAATTTTTTACTTTTAATAGTTAGAGGATAAATTCATATAAAATTTATTAATTAAAATCTAATATTATTTACTATTTTACATGAATGTTTAAGTTTCAATAAATTTTCATCAAATTCCTTAAACAAAATAAAAAAATAAAAAAGGTTTACTCAATTATCAATATACATAGCATACAATCATAATTGAATAAATAAATACACTGAATTTATAAAACTTTTGCCATTCATTATATATATAAAGACATATACTATTACAAATTTGACAATATTCTTCTCATTTTGTTGTTTTTGACATATTTGCTTTCAATGATCAGCCTTCCAACTATCATTAGCCTATTTTCTGCCTACCGGCCAACTTCCATTTCCTTTCCTGTTGAGTCGAACTCTCTTTACTGTGAGGGTACATAAGGGAAAATATTGTTTTTGCATTTTTTTTTGTAAGAAAAATGCTTATTTTTTTTCCAGATCTATTTTTTGATGTGCAAATAAATATGAAAACCTTGATGAAATATTGAATTTTACTTTTTCATGCCCACCAAAAAAAATTTTTGTTTCCCCAATTTGGAGGGAAAAAAAACTGCCAATAAGTGATAGACAGTAAAGTAAATTTGAGGAGAATGATTGCTTTGATCATCCTATTTTTGTGTTGTTATTTACTATGAGTAATTAGTAAATAGGAGATTGCTGAGAGGGTCTAATGTATATCAAAATAGGAATCGATCACAATCAAGTTGAATTTGAAACCTTGATTAACCATTAGCCAAAGGGAGTCACTATTAAAGGTATGATAACTCCAAACATGATATCTACCTTAATTGTTTTGCCTAGTGATTCAGATTCTGTTACTGTTGTGGGAGAAAAATGTATGACTAGAAATACTAATTCTGTCTTAACAACTAAGGACTTAATGTTAGAAGAACCATTAGCGAAAAATCAAAAATCATGTATGTTAATTACATTACTTTACAAATCTTTTATTAATTCAATTTAAAAGCCTATCAAAATTAGACGCTAAATAAATTTTATCTTTTAATGTATACAACAGGTCTAGCAAAAGCAGCACAACAACAGAAACCAAACAAATAAGAAAAAGACGTATCTCACAATCATCTAATAGTGTGATCATTTTGTTTGACCAAAATAAAAACTTTTTTTTTATATATAATTTGATTTGCTTATGATGTTTCCTTTCAATTATTTTATTGTCTCTTTTACTTAAAAAACTATTATTACTATATATACTACTAAAATAAATTTATCCTTTACTAACTTTTCAATTATGGAAATTAAAACAAATAACTATTTACAGTTAATATCAATTTATCTTTTTTCTCTACAAACAATTTATCTTTTGAAGGTATCAAATTGAAATCCAATACAACATAATCTCTATTTCCTATGACATTTTTTGTAGTGTAGCTACGGGTATCATCTTAGTATAAAAAATAATGGTAAAAAATACTATCACTCAAATTAAAATAAAAAACTAATATTTAATTGTCTAAATATAAATTACTATCAACCTATGACTAAGAGTTTAGATGAAATTTTTATTTTTGTAAATTTGTCTAAATATAATACTATTACAGTTAAATAATTTTCAACATATAGAACGTAACTATTATATGAAATAGAATAAATCAAAATACAAACTAAATATATAAATGAACAAATCAATATGGATAAAATTTTCAATTAAAATTATAATTTTGTATCATATATTTGTATAAATATAAATTACAATTATAATTAAATAATTTTTAACGTCTATAACATAACTATTATAGGAAATTGAAATTTTAATATAATATTTAAATATTTTAATTAATTATAATTGTAATTATAACATAAAAAGAGAATTAGAGAAATATATAAATTATTAAAGAAGTTATATAACCATCTAGATTTAGATTTGTGCTACTCCAACAACGTTGAGCTATTAGAAATATATAAATTATTGAAATTTTATAGAAGATTATGCGAAAGTATTTATGATATATTTAAACTTGAATAAATAAAATTTATGTAAATTAATTATTCATTTTGAGGTTGGAGAGATCAAAGTTATTAAAAATGCTAAATACCAAAATGGCATGCCAAATAATGCTACAAGTACCAAATAAGTATGTAATTTGAATAATTTGGTATATAAATATTTTAGAAATTTCCAGTTATTAAAATTAAACAGAAAATTACTGAAAAAATATTTATGAGATTATTAATTTAATGAAAAATCTAATGAAGAGGAAAAAAGGGAAAAGAGGAAACAAATCTATCTCTATCTTTTATATATATATCTCAAAGTCTACTTTTTATAGTACAAATGCTTAATATTTGTATTTTTTTTCTTATTGGATCTGCATTCTGCTAGTGTGCATGCAGGCTTTCTCAAGCCTGAGACCCAAATAATATTTGGGCTTCATTCCACTTTAGCTTGAAACTTCGTCGATAAGCAAATCGGAAACTAACCCAGCTTATTGAAACTGTCACGGCGGGTCCCTCCACTTGTCTTTATAAGGCCTCTTTCATAACCGACATATGGCAGCTAGTTTTCTTAAGGACCACGGGCGTATCTGGAAACCGCGTTGGTCAAAACGTTCACAGGCAAACTAACGCCAGCTGTACCTAGCGAATAATCTGGACCGTTCATAAATCTCCCCACCGCTTAATCCTAGCCCTCTATCTTGACCCCTTTTATTCTATAAATAGAGCTCCTCAGATCTAAAAACGACCTTATACGGAAACGGTGAGGAAGCTTGATTGGTGCTTTTTCTGCAGCGTTTGGCTTCTCTCCGTCGCTTCGTATATTTGTTTTGGTTTCGGTGATTGTTTATTATACCTTAAGGAGTTGGATTTGAATTGCATTTTCGGATTTTTATTTATTTATGGAAGTAGTGACAGAAATCGGTTGAATCTCGGATATTGTGTTTCCTAGGTAGATTGTTCTTGCCTTCTTGGAATCGACGGTGATCTTGCGATTCTGTTGACGTCGATCCCTTGTGATGACGATTGGTGTAACTCTTAACCTGTTATTAAGAACTGATTAAATGGATTTGTTTTGATATCTATTCTTCTCGGAGTTTTCACAAAAGCATTGCTACTGTTCATTGTTGAACGTAATTAAGAGTATTGGCTATCTTTTCATTGGGTTATGCTGTGCAGATGGACAGATGGTTCTTTTGGGTTTCTTTCCCCTGTTACGAGATTTATGGAGTTGGAGTGTTGGCAGCGTAGCTGTTTTTCGTGGACGGAATTTGGTTTAGTCGTTGAGTTTTATATTTCTTCTTGTTTATAATTTTGGAAGTTTAGAAAAAAATATTTCAATACATGGTTTCTGCCTGCAGTGATGTTGCTGCTAATCCTTTTCTAAAGAGCTGATCCTTCAACTTCCTCATGGCCGTTACGAAGGTTTCTCCTTCTGCTTTGTGAATAATATTGTCTTTTGAAGTTCATTAGTAACATGTCAGGAGATAAAGATATTGTTAGTATTTTTTTTGTGAATGCAGTTTGGAAGAGATGAGGAGATAGTAAATGACCGTGGCATACTGCTTTTGATTTGCTGAGATTCCTTATTAATTTGGGATAAACAGGAGTTTTTTATGGTTGTGCGGACATTAGATATATATGCTAATTTTTTATGGTTGTAAGTTTGAGTTTTAATTGTGAAATCTGTGTTCTCTGGGGTTTGTTTATTAATTCCGGATAAAGAGAGGTTCATACGGTTGTTCAAACATAACTTCATATGCTAATTTTTCGTGGTTGTGAGTTTGGGTTCTTGTTCTGAAATCTATATCTTGTTGGGATTTGTTTGTGTTTGTAAGAAGAGAGTCACCAGATTACAAGTTATGTCAGTTCTGATTTTGCTTTCTCTTGGTCGTGATATCTGATTTGCATCATTGTTTTGAAGGTAGATAGTTTTTTAAAAGTCTAGGCAGCAGACGTGAAGCTTTTTAGAAACTTTTGTTCGCATAATTTATTTCTTTATTTACGGTTATATTTTCATTAGTTACATTGGCACAAGATGGACTCGTGGAAGATGTGGACATTAAGGACTTTAAACTGGTGACATTTGTTCTTTGTACCTTTTTGTTTTCATTTCACTGTTTCTTTCTCTTGTTTTTGGGCTTGACTTATGGTTTTTGTAGGTAGTTGTTGACAAGAGCAATGTTGGAAATTTTGCCTTCAGCTCATAAGACAAAAGTCTATAGTCTGATTGTACAGGTTCTTTTTTTTAATTTTATTTTCCACCATTTTTTAGAACCTCTTGGTTTTTAAGACTTCCCATTGGATTTAACTCTCAAGGAGATTTTGTTTCCTGGTTCTTCATAACTCTCTAAAATATTTAGTTTTGGAAAACCATTTGTTGGTACCGAGCTTGAAATGACTTTTTGACCCTTTTATTATTTAGAAGTGTGTTTGGTGTTATCAATTTCCTTTATTATTATGATAAAGGGCAAAGATTATGATAAAGGTCAGATTTTCTTTTGGCTTCTTTTCTTGGTCAGATTTCACTTCGGAGTTGGATTAGTATTTCTTTTGAAGTGGAAATATAAATTGATTTCATTGTGAATCTTGGATGGTGTATTTTCAGGACAGTCTTGGAATTTTGAACGTTGTCAATGCAATTGTTTTGGGTAGTATGCCTTGTTATTTGATTTTGCAACGATAGTTTGTAGATCTTTCTGACTTTTTGATTAGATCTCTTTTTCATATTAATAGATGGTTCTTCATTCTGCTGTGTTCGTTTTTGGATTTCCATAATGCAGAGATGGATAATACTGAGATTTTGATACTATCTACATCGAGATTCGGGCTAAGTCATCCAATAGGTTTTTCTTGTTCCGTATTTGTTTATTTTACTAGCAAAAGCCTTTCTCCTTTCTTTTTTTTTAGGTTTTGGAATTTTGTAATTTTTTAAGGTTTTCATGCAGTATGTTGATTTTGATTGATCTTTTGCCCTTATTTGATTCTTGGGTTAGAGGCTGCTCTTAAGCACTATTAGCATTCCACAGGGAGAATGAGATCTTATATGAGCTTTGTTATTTCATATCTTTGTGGATGAAGTGCTTTTCAAAAAAAAAATCTTTGTGGATGAAGCTTGGGAGGAAGGTTGGTAAGTAGATGGAAAGTGATAATAGATGGCTACTTAATTGTGTTTGTGTGCTTGGAGTTCTATAGTGATATCTATTTTGTGATTGTAGGTAGTGGCGGATATTTATAGTTTTTCAACTTTTGTTGACTAATCTATAATGCATTTGGGCTTCACTGTCTTGGATTATGGAGTTAATTGGATCGTATAAATGTCTTGAAGGTGTTACTTTGTAAGGAAAGTGATTGGATTTTGTTTAACTGAAAAAGATTCTTTCTAATTCAAGCTTTTTATGATGGTCCTAATTAATGGTTTTTATGTGTAGTCTGAGGAGGTCGGTTGGTCTCTAGTAATGGAGAAATTTGTTGCTCTGTCTTCATGTCCTATTCTCTGTGTACCTTCCACCCTTTTTTTCTTTCAAAACTCCATGTCCTTTATGTTCTTAATGCATTGTTTTGGGAAAGCAAAAAACTTGGGATTTGGTTTGACTTTAAATCTTATAAAAAATTTAGAACCTTTTTTGATGTGTTTTGACATGGCAGTTTTGACTCTCTAGTCTCTGTTTTACCTTTTTTGCCTTTTTGTTTGATTTTCTAACTTCGTAGTGTTTAATACTTTTGTTCTTGATGGTTTTGTTTGGTTTGATTCTCAATATTCTCAATCTTGTGTTTAGATGGTAGTGTTGGTAATGGGGCTCTCTGATACTTCAGGTGCTGTTTGAGGTTATCAGTTAGAATTGAAGAAAAGACAGGGATGGAAGATTTGGAAGCAGTGGGTGGTAAGGTGTTTTGTAAAAGCTTATCCTTACACTTTCATATCTCCGTCTTTCTCCATTTTTCAGTTGGATTGTTTCAATTCAGATTTTGGAGTTGGTATTTTGGAGCATTTTTCTGGGATTTATTGGTTGGAAACTTGAATATAGCAATTTGTAGCTCAATGTTTAGGATTGTGAGGGCTTTATTACTAAGAAATGATTGTGGATAATATGGTATTTGGAATTCTTATTGAGTCTATCTGGAGTTGATTTGGGTGTTACTAAGATCAGTTTGTTGTTTGATTGTACAGTATCTTTTAACAGATGGACTGTGGGATTCTCAAGCTGGGGTGAATAATTCATCAATTTTGCTGCAGTTTAAAGCTTTTAGGCTTGGCAGTGTTTGAAGAAGTTATTTGATACTTGAATTTTTGGTGCAGTTGCTGCTTTTGTCTGGTTTTTACATTTCTAATTTCTTTTATCTTTTAGTCTCCTGGTATCTGGGCTAAGAACTTTGTATGGATTTTGGTAGGAAGCTTTCTGCAATTTCTGTGTAACCATACACGTTATGTTGGGAGTATGAAAAATTCTATATATTGGGTTGATGGAGTCTGAATAGAGAAGGGTAAGCAGATGCAGAGACAATTGATGGCCATGATCTATGTTTTCTCTTTCTAATTGATTTAAATGATCTTGAAGTTTTACAGGCAGTGATCATATTGCTTCATTGAACAGTAATTGTTGTAGATCCAGGGATAATTGATGGCCATGGTCTGTGTTGTGTCTTCACTTAATAATTCATAAATGGGGTTCATCTAGATGTTTAACAGGCAGTTATCACCTTGCTCATAATAAGAACATTAATTTTCTGATGTGATTGTGATGTGGACTTCGATCCTATTTGCATTTCTTATGGTGGGAGAGACCTTTCCAGATATCAAACTTTGTCATATTTCTTTGCGCATCAGCTTTTGTTTTTGGTAATGTCAGTCTTTCTGGCCTCCAAACAGCATTTCATCAGTAGCGGAAAATGGATCATGGCTTTTATCAGTTTGCTTGATAAAGTCTTTTGTATGCATTGGTTGGTTGGCTGGACATTGTGATGGGGAAATTTGATATCTTCATTTCTTGCTAGTGATTCTTGTTCATTGTTGGAGGATCTTTTACTTTTATCTTCTTGTTTTAGAAAAATATAGAAGTTAGAAGCCGTTTGTCCTTTGTGTTGTTTGTTTTTCTGTTGACTGTTTTTTTTTCTTTTTGTTTGTGACAATCTCGACTCCCGGTGTTCATAGGTAGTTGTTGACAACAGCAATGTTGGAAATTCTATCCTCAGCACATAACACAGATATGATACTATGGTTATATAGATAAAATTTTTTCCCTCTTGGTTTTTTTCGCTTGTAATATCCTTTTACTATGGTTGACCTCTTGGTTTTTATTGCTTGTAATATCTTTTTTATGGTTTTGTTTACTCAGGGTTGCGTATTTTGAATTTTTGAATCCTGTCTCAAGTCAGACTCACGAGGAAATTTGCTCCCTGGTTCTTATCCAATCTTTTTAAAATTTTTAGTTTTGGAACTTTTAGGATCCTGAGTAGTTAATGTCACTGAGTGTGATTTGACTTTTTGACCATTTATTGTTTTGGATGCTGATGTAGTTTCCACAATTAAAAGCAGGAAGTGCAAGGATGAAGACCTCGCTGCATTTGGAATAGGGGTGTTTCTCTATGTTTTTCATAAATTTTTTTTTCTTCGTTTGGTTAGGTTTTTGTGCAGTAGGTTGCTTTGATTGCTTTCTGTGCTTCATGTTCTTGATTCTTGGGTCTCCACGGGCTGCTGTTAAAAATTATTAGCAATTATGCTGAGAGAATGAGATCTCTTTGTGGATGGAGATTGGGTAAGTAGATGAGGAGGTGACGCCATTTTAATTGTCTATATCTTACATATACCCAAAATTTGCTTACTGGGGTCCCCGGCCAGAACCACACGTGCAAGTTTCCCTGCATGTAGCTTGTCCATGCTTTCCGAGGCACTGCCTGTGACTCAGCATGAGAGAAGGGGGCGGAACTGCACTCTCTCGTGTTCAGAGCATTGTCCGAGTGAGTAGGCAGCGCCTACCAAGCAAAGCTTTCTTGAGGAGGCTGGGCTGCTTCCTTTTGGAAAACCAACCCTTTTTATTTATCTATACTAAAAGCTGTTTGGAAAGATTCCGGTAATCACTTGCTTGTTTCAAAAGGTTGCAGACATCCTTGCTGAGTGGAACGGTAATCTTATGCTGACATTTTTCCTGTGTTTGTGATTGATAACTATATGAATCCTTCTGTGATTGTAGGTAGCAAATACTTTTCTTGTTTCTCAATCTCTGCAGCTAGCGTATATTTCAGTTTTCATTTCTTGGATTTATAAAGTCTAGTTTTAATTAGTTTTTATAAATGTCTGGAACATGTTACTTTGTGAGGGCTTCAAATTGAATGGATTTCGTTTAACTGAAAAAATATCTTTGTAATTCCAGCTTTTGTAGTGGTCCTAATCAATATTTTTATGTACAGTGGCTGCTTGGGCTTTACTAATGGAAAAATTTCTTACTTAGTCTTCTATTTCCTGTTTTGGATTCCTGTGTTCTGCGCCTAATACTTTTAACTTTTACCCTTTTTTTTTTCATAAATCTCCTGCCCTTTAAGTTCTTAAACTTTTGCTATTTTCTTTTTTGATCAGATGCTTCTGGAAGGAGATCAATTTGGTATTTTTTGTGTTTTTTGTTGTCAGGTTTTGGAAGCCTAAACATAATCGAGGTGGTTTGCCTTTTAAATCATTTTTATTATCTATTGCCTAGATTCTCAAAATTTATTGATATGTGTTTTTTACAGGCAGTTGTCAACAACAGTGTGCTTAGTTGATAAGTAATTGTTTCTCTGGTATTTTGAGAAAAATATCTTTATAGTTCCAGCTAGTTTTTATAATGGTCCTAATTAATGGTTTTATATGCAGTGGTCAGTTGGGCTCTACTAATGGAGAAACTTGTTGCAAAGTCTTGATTTCCTTTTTTGGATTCTTGTGTTCTGTTTCGTTATCTTTCACCTTTTAGCTCTGTTTTTCTTAAGTTCAAAACTCCCTTGCCCTTTGTGTTTTAAATGTTTAGCTTTTGTATTTGTTTTTTGTTTTTGTTGTTAGAGGTTTTGGGGAGGCAAAACTTAATGGATTTGGTTTGACTACCTAGTTCTCTTCACTTTTTGGTAAGAATTTGAAAGTTTTCTGATATATGTGGTTGTTGATGAGATTCTTCAGCATTTTGGATTTATGTTCTCATATTCTTGTAATTTTTTTTCTCTTTTATTTTTTCCCTTTTTGGCCTCTCTTTGTTCGCTTAGACTCATGTTTTTGTTTGGTTGGTTTGTCTTGATTTTGCAGTCCTGTATTTAAATGATGTGTTGCTAAAGAGGCTTTTCGATTTTTGTAGGTTCTGTTTGAGGTTATCAGTTATAAATATTAGAGAATATAAGAGCAGGATTGAAGAACAGTGGTGGGTGAGGGTTTCTTGTGAAAGGTTCTTTTTACACTATATCTATACATCTCTCCATTTGTCAGTCAGATGTTCTACTTTAATGTTTGGAGTAGGTGATTTTGACTCAAATTTTATGGGATGTTATTTACGTGAATCTTGGATATTGCTGATTGTGGACAATCTAATATTTGAGATCTGGAAAGCAGATCTGGGTTGATTTGCAGTGTTTCTAAGACCAGTTTGTTGTTTAGCCTGATTTTATCTTACATGCAGATGTTGGGATTCTTGAGTTGGAACGGATGATCCGTCAATCTTTCAGCTGTATAAGCTTCTAGGTTTGGCAATGTTTGAAGTTATTTGATACATGTATTTTTGGTGCAGTTATTTGACTGGTTTTTAACTTTTCTAACTTCTTTATCCCTTAGTCTCTCTGTGCCTGTGAATTTTCAGTGCATTTTAGTAGGAAGTCTTATCCAATGTATGTCTGGTTATTCATGTTATGTTTAGGAGTGTAAGATTGTTGTATATTGTGGTGGATGAAGTTCAAAGAATGAGGACAGAAAGGGTTAAGCAGATGCAGAGATAATTATTGATCATGGTCTAAGTTACCTCTTTCGCTAGAATCCATAACCTTGGGGGTTTAGCTTTATGTTTTACAGGCAGGGATCACTTTGGGACCGTAATTTTCTGATACACTAGTGCATGGAGTTATTAAAGTGGTACATGTTGTAATCCTGTTGTGGGAAGATTATTCCAGCATTTCAAGTTCTGTGACTTTTTTCTATACAAAATTTGCTTCTCTCATAGCTTTGAAGAGTATTTGGAAATTAAAGGCATATTTTCAGTGATTGGGCTTTTTTTTTTTTAGTTTTTGGACACAGAAGTAGAGGAGAGGAAGATATTGCTTGTAAAGGACTTTGGACAGGATGGATTTGACTGATTTCCATTTTCTCTAAATATATTGCCCATTATGGTAAATGGTATATCTATGCATTTGGTTCGCTGGCTGTATTGGTTCTTATTTGATCGTGTTGTGGAACCCCTGAGTGACAGGAATTAGTCTTGGATGTACTTTTGATGTAGAAAATTTGTAGCTACGGCCACCAGCAGGGGAATCCAGAACAGGTCAATCTTGCATTTATGGTTTCCAATAAGAAAATGCTGGCTTCTCTTCTCTTTGGCGTCTGAGCGTTTCTCTTCAGCAGTTGTTTCTAATTTTCTTGGCATATTGGTTTTGGTTTCTTCAATCGTTTGTTTTATTTTTCATAATCGGATTTCATTTGTCAAGTGGATTTTTTTTATGAGTCCAATCCAAACAGAAGTAGATGTTGGATGAATCTTGTTTGTAGATTGTTCTTGGAGTATTAAGATCTTGTGATTCTCTTGACGTTGAATGTGGATTTAGCCCTAACCTGTTATGGAGATCTGGTTTGATATTTTGGTTGGTGTTCAGCCTTTCTGCAAAGGATTTGGAATGATAATTTTGGATCATTGGCTCTGTATGAATTGATTCAGCTGTCCAGATGGCAGATGGTTCTTTTGGGTTTGTTGCCTCTTCTAATACGAGATTTATGAAGTCAGAGATCATGCCTTCATGACGGCTATTCAACTTTATGGAGGTTTGGAAAATATTTCAATTCATGATTTACATCTGCAGTGCTGGGTTTTCCTTTTCTAAAGTGCCTTCTTCATTGCCATGACCCTCATTGTTATTAAGAAGTTCCCTTTGTCTGCTTTTGTGATATTTCAGGAGAATGAAAATTAAGAGTATCTTTTGTGAATGTAGTTTGGAAGAGATGAGTTATATTGCCATGCCTATACTGCTATTTGATTTATTTTTGAGTTCTTATTGTGAGGATTTGTCTATGTAGATTTTACAACTCAGGTCAGTTCTTATTTTGCTCTACCCTTGGTTTTATTATCTTATTCGGATCATCGCATAGTTTTAAGTATCTTTTCAAATTTATATTTTTTAAAAGCGAAGTATCTTTTCAAATTTATTGGTAAGAACTTCTGGAGAAATAATTTTTTTAAGTTTAATGTAAATATATTAGAATAAAAATAAAATTAGCTATGGTTAAAAATAATTTTTTTAAAATCTTGACGTAATTCGATATTAAGGTTTTTGGGTAAATCTTTAAAAAGTTTGTATTTTCTCAAATTGTTTATGAAGAATTTTTATATAAAGTATTTAAATGTTAATGTTGTATAAATAATTTATTTAATTTTAAGAATAAAGATAGTTGAAATTAGTATTTAAAATCTGCACTTTAATGTATAAAAACAAGGTATACAGATAAATTAAATAAAAAATTAATATTAAAATGTTTAATGTATTTTTAAAAAATCTGTATTTTTCAGATCAACAGTAAAGTAAAACATTTAAAAGTTAATAGTAAAAAATAATAAATTTTAAAAAAATAATGTAAATATATGAAAAGTAATGGTAAAATGACGAATTTTTAATTTGTTTTTTTAAATCATAACACAAATATAAATTAATAGCAAAAAGAAATAAAAGGTAGTACTTAATTTTTGTATAAACATAATTTAAATTAATTTTTATATACTCTTAACTCCTCTACGCGTTTCTTTTGAACAATAATAACATATTGCCTTCCCCAAAAATAAATAATAATTAAGAAAAACACATTGTCGTTTTCTTTTATTCTCGAATAAACATAATGGAATTAATTCACACTTATACAAATAAGGGAAACAGTTAGGATAAAACAAAAACGAAATGCTGCTAAAGTGTCAAACTGATTATTTAATTTCTTAATAACAGTTAAATAAACGTTCATATACATTATATTCATTATCCATGTCATGTACAAATGGTTGGATATACTTTGATAAAAAAAATACCATACTAAAACACAAGAGGCAAGTTAAATTTAAATTAAATTAGTTCGTTTCTTTTCTCTATAAATAACTCATTAGGACACGTGTTATTGGCTCAATTATGATTATCTATTTATTGTATATGATTGACACGTGCACAAGGGATACTTTTGTAATTCAATTAAAGTTTTATTTGGTTCATCGTCTTTGTTTTCTTACTTCACATTCAAATCTTTATCTCTGGGATTTCATAACTTGCTTGTGTTTTACTTTTTTTTTTTTTTCAAAATTACGTCTGAAGTATTTTTACACTAAAAACTCTTAGAAATCATTTTTTCTAAAAAAGAAGATTGTAAAACGACGTAATTTCAAATAAAATATAAGCAAGTTATAATTATGAATAAAGGCTTCAATATGGTGATAAAGGTTTTAGCATATTTGTTAGAGATTTAGGCACACTTGAATTCAAAGTGTAACGTCATTTTTTGTGATGGTGTGGTAGTGTTACGTTATTTTAGTGTTATATCGGTATTATATCAGTACTGTAATTATTGATTTAAACGAAAATGTAAGAGATATTAAATTGAAATAATTTTTAAAATAATAAGATTAAAATATTGTAATTTTGAGTAAAAAGATTAAATTGAAAAAATATCTTAATATAGGGATTTTTTAGATATTTTGATTTGTATAAATTCCAGCTTCTCTTTCCGTAGAGGTGGAGTGTCTCTACTACTTTAATTAGCAATAGATTTAATTCTAGCCACAACATAACATATCTCTTGTTAATAATTTCATTCATTAATGAAGAAAAATGATGTGCAAGAGCAAGACTGCTATAGTATCTCTAGATCTTGAGAAAGATAAAAAAACAAAAAAGAGAAGAGGAAAGTCGACGACAGCTAATCCTATTTACAACAAAACTGAAGGTGGAATGAATGTGACTCTCTAGGAATGATCCGAGGCTATATAGGTGTTTCTGTAGGGAGCTTAGGTTGAGATTGTGATGCCAGGGGCACGGCTTAGGGTTTAGGGGGGCTTGTGAGGTCAATAGCATAAACCCCGGTCTTTTACTTTATTACTGGTGACAACCATACCATTCGTACCCCAAGGATAAAAAATAATGAAAGATAAAAGGAAGGAGAAAAGGAACTTACACTAACCTGTTATTGTGTATTCTTCTCTTACCAAGCAATGAATTTACAAGCATTTCAAAAAAAATAATACAAAGGAAGGCATTTTCTCTCTAACCAACCCAGTGGCAGGATTTTGAGCAGCATCATCTTCTTTGAGCTTAGGACAGCGGACTAGGCAGCAGGAAAGCAAGGAGTGCAGTCTGGAGATGGATGGGCATACATGAACAGGGATGGTGAACGCAGAGGATTCACTTTCCATCTTTGATGAAGGTGGAGGAGCTCATGACAGCAACAACTACCGAGGGGGCAGCAGCCAGCAATGTGTAGTAGAAGCGTTGGCGCAATTCAGGTTAGATCACCTCTGGAGGCCTAAACAAGAGGCGCTACGTGCATGATTTTGTGAAGGGCAAGGAGGTTTTGCAGGGCAATCATGGAACGAGACAGCTAAAACAAGGTCGACTTACTCGGGCTATACTAATCGGGTACTGGATCAACAGTTCATGCGAACAGGAAGGTTTTTGAGAGCACGACCAGGGCCCCTGTAACCACAGGGACTCGACTGGGGTTATATCTGGAAAACGGCGTCCCCCGGGACGTCTAGCCTGTTAGCTAGGGTAGGAACCGCAACCTACCTCTTAGAATCTCATACGAATAGGGATTGCAAGCAGAGATTATGAAATGGTCTTAATGTATAGCGACACTACTGTCACAAACCTCCTGCCTATTCACTACTAAAGACCGACAGCGTTATGTACTTTTTTGCAATTCCAGTTATGTACTTTGAAACCATTTGCTACTTTAGCAATTGCAGAAGTCGGGACAATGCGTTATTTGTCATATATTGAGCAAGAGCATGCTCTCTTCATTGGAAAGATTCCAACCTGCAACTATCTAGACCAATTATCAATAGACAAACATGTATACAACCCAAGTGTCCAACCAGTAGAAGTTAATAGTTTTCTTTAGATTTAGTTGAAAAATACATCCAAATAGAGTAACATCACCACCCACAAGGTTTTAAATAATTCAAGACAAATCTTTAACTTCCATTATGATATATTTGCTTTACACCTAACATCTTCTGGGAATATTCTTGCAAGTATTCCTTGCAAGAATTTACTTCATTTCCTTTCCATCTGCTTCAGCAAGAGAATGGAAGCCTGCAAAAGAGTTCAGAAAAGCAACTAAGCAGCAGTTTGGTCAAATATGTCCATGCGGCTACTGTGCGCCACTGTTAGTGCATGCATGCATAGGAATCTCTTGATATGCCCTACTAGCTAGTGCCTTCGAATTACATGGGAAGTTATTCTATGAAACGAAGGCTAGCTCTATGCTTGAAGAAAGTAGCAACAAGCCACTGACTATATATAGCTTTATCCTTCAAACTTCAATGTTCATTTGCAAGCAAATAATCATAAAATTTTCGAGCTTCAAACCTTTCACGAATTTATAAGCAGAATGGCATTTGTCTGAACATGCATGTCTATAACACTCCTAGCTTACCCTAATTTGAGAGAAGTATCTGAGCTATCATCCTCCAACGGGGGACCGCTGCTGCAACTGTAAACATTAGTGACAGACTCTGATGACATGCCTTCTTCCTGAACTGCAGCATCTGACTCTGCTAAGATGGGTCTTTTTCCCTTACACAAAGCCACCATCTGGAAAAGCCCAAAATCTTATATATGTCAAAATTATTATAATTTGATAATTGAAAGAACAGCATAACAATTTTGGGAACTAGCACTTGCTTTCTGTTTTAATTGCTTGTTCTCTTCCAGCAACTGTACTCCCTGCATCATCATCAAGAAGAAATTATTAGGCAAACAAAAAAGGTACATATACTAGAATTTTCCTTATAATTTTGTGATGCAATTTTCTGCAAATAGAGTTGAACGGTTGTAGTTGGAAATCCCTGAAATTCTAAATTTTCAAAGTATTTATCCATTTGAGGGTAGAAACTAAGATGAAGTTCAGCATTGTTGATATATCCTTCTAAGAACAGCCTGACATTCTTGTATAATCATAGTGAAGCAGATTGGGAAGCCTTGAAATTAGAGCTGTCATAGATAACTGCTCTGAATTGTAGTGTAAGAAGCTAATTAGGGTGAAAAAACAATAACATTGCAACAACTTTGAATAGGAACCGAGAGATGCATTGACTCCAAATAACAACAGAACCATTCTGTTCAGCTAGCCTTCTTTGCATGGAACAGATGGAACTTGTTTTTCAAACATGCACATCGATGGCTTGGCTTGTAGATATTTCGAATGCTTGTACTAACCTTCCTTTCAAGTGCAGAGATCTCACTCGAAATACGTTCACCCTGAGAAAAATGGAATAACCTACTTGTTAATGGACAAAATCAAGCCTTCGCTTTGTGGATCGAATAAGCAACATGTATAAACCTTAGTCTCCAGAACTCGTGTGAGTCCTGCTTCAAGCATTTTCTCTAGCTGCTGCAATTCATCTATGTTCAATCCTTGAAGATCTTCTCCTCTCATCTGCCTGTTATAAAAGCGGTAATATGTCAATGTTCATTATAAATATCAACAACAACAACAACAGTCCCATTGGGAAAAACAAATTACTGACCTTAGTTGATGGCTCTTAACAGAAAATTCCTTGCTCAATCTTATATGATTACTGTTTTCCAGCTGTAATTAATAATACCACACTTCATTAAAACTTATATTTCCAACTTGCCAGGCTTCAAAATACCAAAAGAAGAAAAAGAAAAAGCATTTCCAAGGCTCACAAGGATTTCTGAAGGAAGCAAAACAAATTCATTTTGACCTCTGTAGCCTTTTAAATCTACACATTCCATCTTTTTAAGATGAAATTTAAGACCAACACAAAGAAAAAATGGGAAAAAAAAAGGAAATATGAAGAGTATGCTTCATAAAATTAATAGAAGAACTCAAGGAACAATGTTGCTATACATAAAATGAAGGATACAGCTTATTCCACTGCATTTGTTAGATGGACCTCCAAGGCATGCATAGGAAATCAAATGAATCTATATAGTCGAAATGCAATACAAGAAGCAGTTGCATGATTCTCCTTTGAAATATTCAACACCTTATAAACAACTTCCATAATTACCTGTAGTTCAAGAGAGGGTTGATCCAATTTGTTGAGATTGTTGGAGTGCACATTATACCTTCCCAATATATCCCTCATGCTTCAAGGAGCAAAACAAAAGTATGAGAAAGTTACATGAGAGTATAGTAAAGGAGGTCTTGATTTTCAACAGTTATTCTGAGCTCCAACTTAGCAATCGAAAGTCAGATCACCCAAAGTCTAAACAGTTACTGCTACAATCAAAGGGCAAAAATAGCTATTTTAGTTATAGGTAATGAGAGGAAAACTGATCTAAAAAATGGCAATTGTGACAATGGGATCTCATTATCTGCATTTAACAAATTAGTGTGTGATGTTCACTTGAACATTTAGACTAACACTCTTAATTGAGACTAGAGCATATAGAATATAACATAGATCCATAATTAAATGGATAAGTCTGTTTCGATGATGCTCTTGACGGTTGTTCTTTTGATCTCATTACAACTTGAGCGTGTTGTTGATCTTGTATAGTCTGTTTTGATGCTGCTTATCTGCAGCTTCAGCCTTCTATGGCTTGTTTTGTATAGCAAGTTATTAATGAAATCATCTCTACCTTTCAAAAAAAAAAGATAATTAAATGGATAAGCCAAATATGCAATATTTATAAAAAAATCAATTACTTATTAGAAATATATATATATATATATATACACACACTTCGAGTTTGAATTAAGATCAACTAGTACATAAATTAAATATTAAGGTGAGCCTATTTGCATATCAATAAATTTTAATACTTTCAAAAGTTTCATCAATTAGAGTAGCCTAAGTGTTTGTTTGGTCTAACTTTTTTTCAACTTATCTACCTCTTAAAAGCAAAAGCCAAGCCAAATATAAATTTTAAAAAGCTCTTAAAAAAAAGTAATTTTTTTTAAAGAATAAAATTTAAAAAAAAAAAGAACTTTAAGAGAAGCTCCTATGAGGAGCTTTTTCTTCTCTTTTTTTAAAAATATAAGAGAACTTTTATTTTTGTTTCAAAAATATCCTCATCTGTTAAAAACAAATTACAATATTAACCTCTCAAAAAAAATACCCTTTACAATAATTTTAACCAAAATTATAACTTATAAAAAAAATTTACCAAACAACATCAACTTAATTCTAAAAGCTATTATTTTTCATAAAAACTTCATAATAGCTTTTAAGTTAGAAAAAAATCAAGCCAAATAAGCTCTAAATTAAATTTTAACTATAGCAAATAGGGGATATCATATCGACACATTGTTTCCAAAACACCTTAGAAATATCTATTCTGATGATCACAACTATGAGCTAAATTTAGTAAAATTTAAGTTATATATATAAATACATGCATACATACATACACACTTGCACATGCTTCGACATTGAATTAAGACCAAATAGCACATAAATTAAACATCAAGGTGGGTCTATTTGCATATCAATAAATTTTTAATTTTAATACTTTTAAGAGTTTTATCAATTAGAGTATCCTAAGTTAAATCTTAACTATATTAAATAGGGGATATCATATCAACACATTGTTTCCAAAAACAACTTAGAAATGTCTGCACTGATGAACATGACTATGTGCTAAATTTAGCAAAATTAAGGTTGGAAGTAAATGCAATAAGATGTCTTCATCAGAATGAATGATGACAGCAAAGAACATGCTTAATGTTAATGGATCATAAGCACCCTAACACATCCGAAAGGAAAATTGTAGCATCAGCCCATTAGTCTACACAGAAATTATAAGCCACTTACAGTTAATTGAAGATGTAAAACCTTTCACATTCAATCTAAAAGTAGGAACTAGACGAACCAAGTGATTGAAGCCAGCTCTAGCTGAGGTGTCATATCAAATCATTTAGAAACACATTATCCTTTCGAATGAGCTAACTTGAAGCATAGTGTACAGAATCAGAAGCTTGATTTAGCTAGGCTCATTCAATAATTAGGCTACGTGCCAAGTTCCCAGTTTTCCTACAATGCTTCCAAATCCAGAGCAATGGCCATCCAAAGTACTTATGATAAACAAGGGGAGAAAACATTATACAGGTCAATATATTTTTAACAGGTAACAGCCAAAGGCTTATGCTTGGATCTGTTTGTTATAAGACTAGCATGGACCAACCAGCACCTGACATCTCTTCAAAGATTTTACCCAAGGAAAACTCATTAATTGCTGCACGTTGATACGCTACTATCATATACGTCATAGAATATCATGTATTGCAAAGAAATAGATCCCATTAACTTATATACAACTTGTTTAGATGCTCACCAAAATATGCTCTTTGCATAACATTAAACACCGTCTGGGAAAATGATTTGGGATATATTGAAATCAAAGGAATGGTTTAATAATCTATCAGAATAGTATCAATGAACTAGTTCTGCCCTAGAAGGCCCGATCACCAAGCCTTTAATTACATAAGCTAGATATGACAGTCTGAAATACTCCACTAGTTCTAGTTCATTGAAACCTCTTTCGTTATTAGTTAAACATATATCCACATAAAACTTAGTTTCTCCCAATCTTCTTGTATCATGCCTGCCTTACTCCTACTGGACTATTCTTTAAAGTTGCATGCAACACAAGCCATCCAATTATCTTTATTCATTTATTTGGATACCAGAATTTACACACTGAAACTTTCATCTTCTAAATCATCCCTTCGATTACAGCATCTGTAATGTCTCCTCTGGTTATGCTTATTAAATTACATTTTCTTCTTAATTAGCGCATCTAGAATGCTTTCTTTATAAGCAACTAATTATTTAGCTCAAATTGATACAGCTGAAAAATAAACATCTTGTTGAAGCCTCTTGTTTGACTCAATGACTCCTTGCATTTGAACACCTTTTAGACTTTTATAGATAAAAGTACTGCACCTGTTAGAGAGGAAAGAAGAGCTAAAACTTGGTTTTACATACTTGTAATTAGTCTTGAAAATTCCAAAGAATTGAAGGATAATATGTTCATAAATACCAGGACTAATTATTAATTTAATCAATATGATGACATGCTTGCAACCTAGCCTTTTCATTAATTCCAATTACATAAGCCTTCACAATCACTTTTGCTCACAGGACCCCATAGAGCATTATTCCGAGGTCACGGCTTAGACTACCATACATATATATTTGAGTCTCGTATTCCCTCGTACTTCCACTACAATAAGCCTTGTCATCAACCTAAAACTTGTCTAATCTCCAGTCATATTCAATAGAAGATAACGTTATACAATGCCATCGATATGGTCTTTTGGCATGGAACTAACATTTGAAAACACATAAACAAGATTGAGAGCGACACCTTTGATACTAACAAGCCACCTCCCACAGACATAAGATCATGGAACAATAAAAACTTCTTGCAGGTAGCTTTTAAAATGGATATATTCTCAAGC
This sequence comes from Theobroma cacao, assembly GCF_053813885.1. Lineage (NCBI taxonomy): Eukaryota > Viridiplantae > Streptophyta > Magnoliopsida > Malvales > Malvaceae > Theobroma > Theobroma cacao. The sequence goes on along the minus strand of NC_142646.1, from coordinate 3,298,485 downwards.
TATATGACCCACTACAGATTCCCAATATATACCATGGAATACCTGAGATCTCTTGCCCCAAGAATCAGCAACCGAAGGGCATAAGGATGACATAAGGCAAGGTACGAAAACTGGCCAAGAGAGATATGAACTAAGGCAATCGAATAATAAGTTAACTAAAAGTTAAATCGAACACGAATCATTTTTCTTAAAATCCACAAATCCTTAGTAACTCCAGTTGATTCTTTTGGTGGGTTTGAGAGACTATTTTATGCAAAAGAGAGAACATAGTACCATATGTTAATCTCCAATTAATAATATCATGGAACAAAACAAAATTTATGTTAAAATCAGTTAGTCCCCAAAGCTAGCTATTATTTCAACCCAAAAAATAAAAGAACTGGTTTTAGCCACTTTTTCTCCCCTAGAAGACTGCTGTTACAGACAAGTACGTTTAGAAGCTTTTAAAGGAGAAGAGACGATGGCCACCATGATCCATAAGGTTTGTCCACAAGATCACCTACATTTAGAACTATCCTTGAAAAAGCTCAACCTAAGGGAGCTTTCAATCACCTCTGAATGAAAAAATCCATAATCCTAAACCCAGGCTAGCTTGAGATTGCCAGGTGTGTGGTCTTTTACATTTCTGGAAATAGTAAGACCATCCGTTTTTCTTCAAAGGGTTGATTCTTGTTTTGAAAGATCAGCGGTACGATCTAAAACCTGACAACAAACTTTAGAACGAAACCTACCAGCTCCCCTTGCTCTCCGTCTATGTCTATAAGCACACACAAATTAGAAGAAGAGCAGGAATATTTCAAAGAGAAGTGATACATGGATTGTAACCCAGGCGATTTTGTCCAAAGAAAAGACAGATAATGAAAAATACCTGGAGCTGGCATACTCAAATAGCTTGCCAGTAGCCGAGAAAATGATGAGAGCAACCTCAGCATCACACAGAACTGAAAGCTCTTCAGCTTTCTTGAAAAGGCCTCGCCTTCTCTTAGAGAAGGTCACTTGCCTGGCCGTCACGTTGTCAATCTTCCTGATCTTTATCTTCTCTCTGGCCATTTCTTCTACCCTCCATAATATAAGATCAAAACCAATAATAGTTTCACTCAGAAAGAAAACATAATACTACTAGTACATAAAATGACTTATAAAAGACGAGAAAATAAGGGGGATTTTTTTGACTTTTTGTGCTAAGTTCATCGAAGATTTTAAGCTGAAACCCTAGTGGAAGACCCCATGTCCAGATCCAGGTGAATAAAACAAGAAAAAGTGACAAAACCCACCAATCTTAACTCATGAACATGCAAAAAAAGAAAAGGTGCGAGTGGGGGGAGGAGTTTAAGATTGGTGGGTTCTTTGTGCAGTAGTTTTTACCTTATTGAGGAACTGATATGCGTTCAGGAGCTGGAAGTTAGTTCCGGTCACAAAAACCAAAGTTCTCCCAATTACAGAAAGTTAAGTTAAACCATAAGAGAGAGAAAGAAATGAGCGAGAGAGGGGCTTGGTTGTGTGCGTTTGCTGGTTCAAGAAAGGAAAGGTAACCTACTAACCTTCCCTTTTATAGCTAAAGAGAGACTCTCCCTAATATTACCTTCAGTCTTTGGACATTTTGCCTAAAAAAAGTTAAAAAGAAATACATTTTTGCGTGTGTGTGTGTGAAGTGAAACGATGAGACACAGGTTGTGAGAGGAGCCAAATCCAAAATCAGGCCCTGCCCTGGATGATGATGGATATCAATCCAAACATATTGACTTCATCTCTTCCCTTTCTTTTCCTTTTTCCTCTCAAACCCTTCCTCTCTTCATTTTTTTTTTATTTTTCCACATTAAAATAAACCAACCCCACCTTCTTTTTTTATGTGGACGATCGCTTTCCGTACATGGATAGCAATGATGGCCAAGATTTTTAACCCTACTTCATATCTGCAACGCCTAGCACAACCTCACTATTCCTGCATCAGTTCCCAATCAATTTATCGCGATATTTCCACAATTCTCTTTCTTTTTTTATCACTTCTTACTTTCCATTTGCGACTCTCAACGACCGTTGCTGTCTGTGATAAAAACATGTTAGTCTTCCATCACCGTCACGGATTTGGATCCATGTCCTAATTTTTGAATAACGACAAATTTTAAATAAATAAATAATAATAATATTATTATTATTAAACACCAAGTATACTGTTGATGCTTGAGACTTGAGAGAGATACAGTAATTACTTGGCTGTACATATGTACGCAATGACTGAGTACTATTGTACAAGATGGAACCAATTAATGACAAGATCCAGGGATTAAATTCTCATAGCATGTATTTATATACATAATTTTACGTGGCAGATATGTTTGATTAATGCGATGCTTGGTAAAGTTTGGCATCCATGATTGATCATATGTTCTACGCATGATAGTAAGAGTTAATGTGATTTTCTTACCTCGTGATCTGTTGGTATTTGTTGTGAGATTTGTCTAGCTGCAATTTGTAACGAATAGTTGAATTTGTTTGTATATTAGTATTGCTTTATGGGGAAACAAAAAGTATAATATGTGCAAGTTAGGATTTCGCATTGGAAATAATGTTTATAAAACAGTTATATTAAAAGTTAAATATTTGGCAAAAATATAAAGTAACTTAAATGAAAAAAAATTATGCAAAAATTATACAAATAATTCCAATTAAGGATTAGGTACAAAATAAAAATATTTTTTGATAATTATTGCATGTTAAGATTTGACATTTTTAATTGAGCTTGATGGTTTTTTATAAAGTTGAGCATCTATTACTAAATTAATGTTAAAGTCACGAATAATTTATTTTTCAATGAAAATAATTAATGAAATTTTAAAAAAATCATTCGACAATCTACTATGATTTTCATTCTTAACGAGTTACTAACTATAAGTTTTTTACATAGAAATACTGATAGCAAGTAAAAGAGTGTAAGAAAAAAAAATAACTTTTTGTTTCCATTTAGTAAAAAGAAAAGAGAACTAAAGGTGGGTGGTTGTAGAAGTGGAATTTGGTGAACAATTTTATTATAATGGGTGTTACTTTAATCCCTAATTCTATTAAAATTAGTTGTTGATTAATTGTTATAGAATATCCAACTAAACAAAAAAATTATTATAGAAACAAAATTATAAAATTCTAAAAAAACAAGAGTATGTTATAAAAATTTTGAAACGTTTGAAGGACGAGGCCCTACTAGGCTTATTCCCCCCCGTCTCTGAATATATGGTTAGAATTAACATGATTAATTTGTTACTTTAATATAATATAGTATAGGACAAATAAAATATAAAGTGGAATATAATTGAAGTTTATACATATCATTTGGTTCTTGTTGTATGGATAAAATTTAAAAGAAAAAAAAAACGAAAGATATTGATGTCGCATCCACAACTTGTCTTTAGTGAATCGAGAATATATTGTGAAGGTTTGCATTTGTCAAACAAACACCACTAAGCATTACTCAAGTGGTAAGAGATGGCATTTAAATTAGCATTCATTGGACAAAATAAAAAAAAAAACAAAATTCTTGACTACCCACATTTTAGCTTTTTCTAATTAATTAATGAGGAATTTTATTTTATTTTATTTTATTTTACATGCATGCAAGCAGCAAAGTTACACTAAAAACTTAAAGTAAAAAATAAAAAACTAAAAAATTTCGATGATTCCAAATTAATATATTTATTTAATAATTTAATTAAATTATTTATAAGAATAGTTTATACAATAAAAAAATAATTACTTTCCACCATATTATCTATTCAACTTTTCACATTCAAATATCATTTGGTATTAGCAAATTTCGTTTGTTTCCTTAACATTTTTCTTTGTATCACGTGCAACCACAAATCAGTCGACATTAATACTTTGAAAAGAATAAGAACTTTTGATAGGATTATTTGTAAAAATAGAATTATTTAGAATCACTATGGAGTAACTTTCAGCATATCCTTATCATATAAACTATACGTGTCTACATCCAAATACTAGAATAATTTTAAGTATAGTTGTTAAATTAAAATATGTATAATGTATCAAAATTTTATTTTTTAATATCGAATATCGTATCGTATTGTAAGATACGATAAAATATTTTTAAATTAATTATAAATAATATTTATACATATAAAATAAAAAAATTTAAAAAATATTATATTTTTAATAGAATTGAAGATTATAAGAAGTAAATTGAAAAGATAATTATTTTTTAATTTAAATTTTCAACATATTCCTTAATACTATATATTTTTATATTAATTTATTAATTAAAAAATTAAAAAACAATTATCATGTTAAAATTAAAAAGGAATTCAAAAATTTTAATATTTTTTTGTTTAAAATCTAAAGATTGAAACATACAAAATATAATTTTTCAGGTTTCAACTAAAAAAATAATAAAAAATAAAAATTTTAATAATCAATTAAAATTAAATTTGTAAAAAAATATCAACTATTTCATATTATATGTTATCATATCGTAAAATACGTATCATATATTATATTATATTATATGGTTTTTATATTTAATCAGATATACAATATAACTATAAATATATATTATTTTTTACTAATATCATATCGTACGATATATCATATACGATAATGATAATTATAATTATAATAAATAAATTAATATTTGGTAAATACTTTAAAGTTGTATCACTGATTTGTAATTATGAATTTTTTTTTTTCAAAATTTGATACCCACTGGATATATACGAAGTGGCAGATTGATTATTGTCGTTCAAAAAAGCCCAAAATTCAGCTGAAATTATTATACGATATCAAAGATCCAGAGAAGCAAAAACCCTGCACCGAAAAGGAAACAGGAGCATCAGAATTTGCAGCTTCTAGCTAAGTCGAAGGTACAAGTAATTAATAGAGGGAAAGAGACCAGACAAATAAAAAAGTAACCCTACGACTATATGTAAATATTAGTGGTTGGGTTAACAAATGTACATGTTTTGGCTTGTAACATGCACACGCACATTTACGACCCCAGTTGTCTAACAGGTAGCCTTATCTTTCAGTACCTGCACCCGCTCCTAATTAAGAATTCCTCTTTTTAACCGGAAACCAAGTAAAAAACAAAGTGCCACAACCCATAAGAACAATGTTTTTACCATTCTTGGGGTTTCAGTTTCTGTGCATGTACAGCTACATCAGTAGCTTTTATGTGCCAAAGTAAAAACTTGATCCAACTCTATATTTATTTACCGTTTTTCGAAAAATGAAAATCGAATATGAAATTTTAAATCGAGCCACACTCACATTTATTATCGTGCTAATTACTGAACAACATTCATTGATTGAATGTTACCTTGGGTTCAATCTGTATCGAATTCCTTTCTTTGTTTTAAACTTTTAAAATTTACTGAAGTAGATAAGAATATAAGCTGAGAATTTGGTTAGTAGTGAAAAAGTAAATTAAAAAAATGGCTCAAATATAAATATATATAATAATGGGATGGAATATTGGAATGTTTTTGCAGGGCAAAGTTTTCAAATTAGAAAAGGGATTCCCCTAGTCGTGCTGTAATAATATCAAGGCAAATAGCTGTTGAGACGACAAATGAAATCATTCTTTCTTTTGCAAGGAAATATTACATCTTGGATGCCTGAGCCTAATAGGGTTCAAGAAGACAGGGAAAAAGATAGAGACGTAGCATGTGCAATGCACTGCGAAGAGGATGCATGAATTGGTTGCTCAGTCGTTTGCTGGGTACTGGTTAGGCCCCGCCCCCTGCCTTACGGAAAAACGTATCTTCACCAACGAATAATGATCCATTGCGAGAGACGTTTAGGCTCCATGTGAATGAACATTGATTTGCAGGTTACTTTTGTACTTTGCATATATATATATATATATTTATCTGAATTCATTCATTTTTATTTATTTATTTATTGTCTTTGGTACAGATTCAATTAATTTTCTTTAATCAGTTGGCTTCGTTTTTAAGTTGTTGCAAGCAATGGATAAGTGTTCGGTGGAGGGAGATTGTAGTTGTGTTTTTCCTTTTTTCGTCTTTAATGATAGACTAAATAATTTATTAATTAGTACAATTTTCAAGTGGTGCTTTACGTACAATGTTTGTAGATAGAATGGAAACTAATTAAATTTTATTTAATCGTTGTCTCTTTTTGACCATTTATTTAAAAAATACGTCAACACAATAAAAAATATATATTATATTTTATTAAAAGAAGCAATTTGTGTGTTAAGACAGAGTACTAATCTAATCTAAATTTCATATAAAAGTAAAATTGTCCACTTTTAGTAAACATAAAGTACGTTTTTAAATAAATAAATGCATAATAAATTTTTAAATAATAGTAGTAAATGATCACCTTTTTGTAAATGACTTTATATAATTAAAAAAGTAATATAGTTATAATTAAAGTTTTTTGTATTATTAATAAAAAATAAATTATTAATTATTAATTATTACTCATATATAAAACAAATAGTTCTATGCATGTTGAATATGTGTTAAATATTAATTAGATATGTATATACTTTGTTATGGTTCTTTATTATAGTAAATTTTTTCTTTCGAAAAATTCATTGCTCGTGAAATCTTTTTTTTTTTATAATTTTCATTTTCAAACTCAATTTTTCGTATCTTTCATTATTTTATTACGGAATCTTTTTATATTGAGAAAAATCATGAATCAAAGTCAAATCAAATGACAAAAATTGAAGGGAAATTTTCTTTGTTGAGTTTCTTTTGTTTTTTCGAAAATTCTGTGGTCCCAAAAAGGGAGACTTGTTCGAACCTTTGAGAATTGCATTTTGTTTATTGGAAAACTTTATTTTCCTCTTTGCCCAGAATTGAATATTTTGGTAAGTGGTAAAGGCGTCTTTGTTTAAACTTGGAGAAAGCTTTCTCCACTCCCGTTGCGTTACGGACACGCGCCATCGGAGCACGAGAAAAAGGCCAACAACTGAAGTCGACGGACCCCATGGAAACTCTGAAAGCTCACGTGCAAAACAAATATAATATAATGCCCAATAAATAACTAAACAAACGCTTCCAAGTTGTACTTTGTATTACTATGAAATTTCTCTATTCTTAGAAATAAATTTGTACATAAAATATCTGCAAGGATAAAGAGTACATATTGACGTGGGATTCTCGAGGACTAAACATCCTAATCCTCTACTTAATAAGTATTAATGCCATATAAAGATTAAAGATGATAAGTTATTTAACCCCTTGTATCAAAACAAAATATGTTTCTTTTTTATAATTAAGAAATATAATTAGCTTCTTTTGCAGTTAAAAATGGGAAAGAGCATCTAATTCTATTTGTTGCGTTTGACATGGAAAAATGCAAATTAATTTAGCTTTCATTTCTTAATACAAACACATAAAATGGGGGGGGGGGGGTTAGAAATTGGTTTTATACTCATTTAAATTGATATAATTTTTTGTGGATTGCTTTTTCAATTCCCTCTCTTTTAAAATAAAACAAGTAATAATTTCATCCTAGATACAAAATTAAGACCATTATAATATAGGTGATTAAGTAATTAAATCGATTATTAACTCCTAAAAAAAAAAAAGCAGCATCTTATTAGTTACGGTATAATAAAAGATGTGCTAGAATTTTGATGTATTGAAAATTAGGAGTTAAATAAACATATCACATTCCATTTGCAATTGACAATTAATGCTCGGAAGGTAGCTAGCTAGCTAGCTAGTTGTCTCAAACCCTTGCCAATAGCAATCGCAAACCCCACTTGTTCGGTAGAGAAGGGGTTAGAGCAACCTTTTCAAAAGCTACAAAATTAGCTCTAGAGGGAACAATAGAGAAGGGTTTGCTTTGATTTTCCTACTTGTTTTATAATGTAGAAGATAAAAAATATTTACTGTCCAAGCTCCTTCTTTGTCCAAAGGTTAAGTTTGCTTTACCTTTCTCCCATCACATATTCAAATGATCAGATTACCCTAACACAAGCCCTAACCTTAAAATGTGTAAAAATTTCTGTGGGTAAGTGTTCCCAAGAAGTTAGCTTTTTTCTTCATTTCTCCACTTTTTACTTTCACATACAAACTCTTTCCTTTCTTTTCTTTACCAAAAAGTGGAAGATGACTGAATGGCCGCTTTTTTTTTTTTTTTTTTCTTTTGCAGGTCATCTGCACTGCCTGCCTGCCTGCCTTAACCAGGTTTTACTTTTGTATGATGGCTAAAGGAAGGAAGAAAAAGAATTTGCACAGTCCCTTCTATTCCAAAATTGCTTTTCTTCCTTCAAAAATTTTTTTAGGAAAAAATTATAATTGGGTGTTATGAAATTTAAACAAATTACTGTCCTGTGATTTCTTTGAAAAAAATTATTGAATGGTGTAATGATGACAATAAGTGTAACAAAAAATTAATTGAATTATCAAAAGTACCCTTCAAGAAGAATAAGTACTAGTTGTTTCAATGTAATGTACATGTTGATATAATAAACTATATCTATTAATTATAATAGATTGTAAATGTCTTTTGATTATTGTAGATAAGAACGAATTTTTTAGATTTTTTTAATTACTATTGATTATATATAATGATAAGTATGTTTATGTATTTTTAAAATAAGATGTAAATTTCATTTAGTTATAATGTACATGATAATTTTATAGATGTTTTAATATTATAATTTAAATGTATGTACTAGTATTATAATAAAATATGCATGTCAGTTTAGCATCAATTATGTACAAAATATGTGATTTTTTTAATGTTTTAATCGTTATAAGTTAATATACATATTACTATAGTATTTTAATTAAATATATAAGTGATTTAGCTATTATGTACACGTTTCATAAAATAATTCATACATGCTTTAATCATCATAACTTTAGGTATAGTTTTAGATGAGAAAAAAAAAAAACAAGATCAAGGGTAAGAGAGATCACAATTATTATAATATTATGTACATTTACTATAAGGTGATGTACATGTTACTCAATTATTATGTACAATTCATTTTGAGTTAAATTTGATTTTGTTCCTTAGTTAAAACCAGGAGCGAGCAAGGGTATACATTTGAAATAGAATAATTACATACATTACACCAAAATGTATTAATTTTAGATAAGATCACCTATCATTAATTTGCTTGCATTTCATTACACCCGAGCGTAAATTTCCCCAAAATTAAAGATGCTCTGAGAAAAGTGCTACAAGAAGGGTACAAAATAATTAAAATGAGGTTGATGTTGTATGTTTTAAATTTCTGAACGCCCTGTCTGGAAGTTTTTTATGACAGTTGATGGATAGAAATGGGGGGGTCCATGCCCGAAGAAGAATAAAGATGACGTCAATTCACAATGAAGTTGTGCTCTTTTCTGAACTTATTAACACTGTTATTTCACATCCTTACCTTTCAGTTTCTTCGAATGACTTCTTTCCCATAATCAATTTATCTTGTTCAATCAATCGTTTTCCTTCTTTACTAGTATTTATTAAGGAGAGGAAATTCTACATTATTTTTTATATCATGAAAGTGTACAATTTCGGAATGTATAGATACCAGTTAAAGTTGGTATTTTTTTTTTCAAAATATTTTCATCAAATTTTAAAATATATGATATAATAAATAAAAAATAAAATTTTAAATTATTTTAAAATTTTAAATAAATTTTTATTATTTCATTATGTTTAATTAAGTTCTTACACTTTTATTTTTTATTAAATAGATCTTTATGATTAGCGATTGATTAATTGTTATTAATTAAAATACTATTTGTCATTTATATAATGTGATATTAACGTAGCATGCATAAAATATAAATAGTTAAATACGATATACAAAATTAATAATTTTAACTTATACTTAAGATAATTTTATTTCAACTAAATATAAAACGTAAAGTACATTAAAAATATATACTCAAGCTAATTTTTTCTTATATAATTAGGATTAATAAAAATTAATATATTAGTGAAATTTTAAACAATAACCAATAATGTAACGTTAGAACGTATATTTAAAAATTACATATATAATAATTTTTTAGTTTTTAAAAATTAAAATCATTAAAAATAAAATCCACATAAAAAAAAACATGACAAGTAAAAGTTATAACCTATATAACAAAAAATAAAAAAATATGATTGATGATTTGTAAAAATTTACAAAAGAAAATTTATAGGAACTTAAAACATATGAGCAAATAGAATATAATTGAAAAAAAAATAAAAATAATAATTATTTAAATAAAAAAATTAAGTAAAAAACTTAACCTCTTTATAATTTCATAATACAATGACAAAAAAAGAAAAAAAAAGAAAGATAGGTGGAGAAACTTAAAATATTAAAAAAAAATTAAAAATTCGAGTAAAATTGAATGAGACTTGTAAAATTATTTTATTATTTTTTAATTATTTAATAAAAAATTATTTTAAAATTTGTTAAAAATATATAATATATAAAAATTTTCAAAAATTTTGAGGAGCCATGGCCTTCATTACAAAGGGACGGCACCTAAACATCAATTATAAAAGTTTATTCGATACAAAATAAAAATATAAAAACTAATTAAATATAATAAAAAAATCAAAATTTATTTAAATCTTCTTAAATAATTTAAAAATTTTTCAAAATATTATGCCGAAATATATCCATTACAATATATATATTTTTTTGATAAATATCAGCTATAAACATTGTTTAACATTACTTTAACTTGATTTAAGTGATTAAAATATATGACAAGTAGAATTTTTAAATTTAAGCTATAGATTGTAAGTTAACGTATCTCAAAATTATCCATGTTTAACTTTGTAAGAACAAAGCAGCCCCTTGAAGATAGTTTCCATCGTTCCATCTAGAAAGCAGAATCTATAAAAGGAATGCCCAATGCACTATGGTGCTTGGTTATAAGCATAAAATAAGAAGCAAAGTCGATCTTCGAGTAGATCAAGGCATTCCTGATGGGAATGAACTAGTTACCTTTCTACTAGTTTTTTAACTCCTAGGTTGCCTTTTACTTCATTTTTCTAACTTAGTTTTCAAAACCCATGTCCAAGTACAGTTGCGTTAACATTAATAATGCAAGGAAAATGAACAAGGGAATCCATAAACTTCCTTTAGATTCAATCCCACATTACTCTTAATCCCAAGCTGACCATTTCTGTCACTAAAAGGGCCACCCGTCACCCATCCGAATGCACGCGTAACCTGCAAATTGTCATAATAAATTAACTTAACATTTTTTTTATTTCCAAGGCATTTTTTCCGAGGACAGTCCAATTATATCACCCAATTCGGATGCTAATAATTAATTGGAACAAAAGCCTATGAAAACTAGGAAGAAGCTGTTGTTTTAGCTGAGAAAACTTAATTACTACTAATTAGCAGCACATGATATATCCAAGAATAATGGTCCAATCATCAATTCACAAAAATTATACTTGGTCTTGTCCTAATCACCACCCAGGCCATGCCCCCAACATTGTTTCCCCTATTACTTCTCTCTTTACCAATTGCAAAGCTGGAATTATTAAAATTATTTTTGTCACCTTTCTTTAACATTTTTGAAAGAGAAGAAGAGAAACTCATATGCACATGTCACTGTCCAAAAACTACAAAGACTTGTGCATAAAGCCATAACCCCATTGAGAATTTGAGATGGTTTCTTGATGATAGTTATTGAGTTCCTTGGGATGATGGGATCTTCTGTTTGCCTAAACTCAAGGGCATTTGCTCTTCATTACTGGGAAAACCCAAAATTCAAAGATGATCAACACGAAGTTTAATGCTATGGTACAAATTATTAAGTATAGAACAAAAATCTCATACTTTTGTGCTGCATAACCCTTCTTTCCTTTTATCTCTCTCCCATTTAAACCAGAGAAACGAACTTAATTTTTTTACTTTAGAGATAAGGTGTAACCGTCCTCGAAGGGATTCAATACCCAATAAAAGGACAAGTTTTCAATCTTTTCAATTAACAAGTGTTTGTGGAAATGGTGACTTAATGACCCACGATCTTGTCAGTAATCCCGTAAAAATGGGCTTTCACCTTGGTCTAAAATAGACCGAACCTCTCAAGAGCTGACCCAAGCAAAACCTTAACCACAGATCCGAAAAGAGGACGAGCCCACCACCAACTGGCCCCAGGCCCCAGGCCCCAGCAGCATTTTTCTCTTCCTGGGATAGCTGGTCAGAACACGGGTTAGAAGTTGAATTTGAGCCTACTTTAATCATGTCGGTGAGGGGGACCCGGCCATTGGTTGAGCTCGCAGGTTTTGTTTGCTTGGTGAAAGCATTTCTCGCGACCAAAACAAAAGGGGAAACGAGTAGAAGTGGGCAGACAGCTTCCTCCTTTAATTGGATAAATATGGCATCCTCGTTGTACCCAAGTTTTTGAGTAGTGCCCTTTCATGGGGTAACCTTTTCTTGCTAGTTTTTGAGTAGTGCCCTTTCACGGGGTACCCTTTTCTTTGGAGGTTATTGGTATATTTTTAAAATTAAATGTTATGTGATATAATAAAAATTTATCTTAATTCAAAAGTTATGTTACATAAAGTGATATAATATGATTATTGAATTGTAGGTACATTTTTTATATGAATAGTTATATTTTTTGATAAAATGATATCCAAATGTTATAAGATAAATTAAAAAAACACCACTACTTAAAAATTTAAATATAAAAATTATTTCAAATTATAGCTCAAAAATTATATTTTATATAATTAATAGTTGTTTTTTCATAAAGTGATTATTGAAACAATATTTTTATCCAAATGTTGTGTTTTGCAAAATGTAAAGATGTTTTTTAAACAAATAGGTGTTCTAATGAAATGGTTGTGTGCTTAGAAAAAAGACATTTGTAAACTCATATAAAGGGCTTTTTACTAACCATTTTGACGCACCAAAACAAATAAGATAAGTGTAGAAAAATTAAAATAGATAGAAGTGTTATATTCTAAAATTAAACATAAACACTTAAGTTCTCATCATCTATTAAAAGAATCTAAATTCCTATAATTTACTTATTGCAAAAAGTAAATTTTAAGGTCAAACAACTTTACAAAAATTTGAGTGTATCTAACAGTTTATTATCATAAAGTGTAAAAACGAAGTTAAATGTTGATTTCATTATATTTTTAAGGTTATTTGCATTATTTTCTTTTTGAATACCAAGTGGTAAGGTGAAATAAATCTTAAAAATAATGTTTATTGAAAGACTCGCTTTAAAATTAATTTCGCTGGTTCTTTGAATTTCATTTAAACCCCATTTGTATCAACAATTTTCACCTTATCCAAACATTGCTTTCAATTTTTCAAATGTTCATATATACAATGAGAATGGGTACTACGTTCCATCAACAAACCTTGCAACACCTTTTCTAAGATTTGTATTTGAGATTTTTTATATTAACTTCTAAAATTTTTAATATTCAAAAGTGTGTCTTTATAAGATATGAGACAACGATTATTTTTAAAACCGAAAATTGAGTTTTCTCATCAGGGGTAGAATTAGACAATTTTTATTTGTGCTTTCATAGATTTAAATTCATCAATTATTAACTCTTTACTTAATGCTAATAATTTCTTTCTCAATGTAAATAACTAAATTATTTACAAAAAACTCAATCATTCATTTTGTTCCAAACTCACAAGCTCATATATCATTTTAAAAAAATAAAGGTGTTTTAGTGGTGAGTTAGATATAAAATAATAATGTAAAAATAAAAAGATAAAGGAGGAGAGAAAAAGAAAGAAAGAGGTGTAAAAAAATTTAAGAATTAAGATAAATTTGAATATGATATGTGAGATCATTTTATTATTATTTATTTATATTAATTATTAAATAAAATAATTATTTTTAAAAAATTAAAAAAATATATTTTACGTAACTCAAACCTCTTACATAAACTCACAAAGTAAAAAAACATGAAAAGTAAAAATAAAAAACATATAATTTGAATTTTATAATATATAAAGAAAAGGAGAAAAAATAAGAATGATTTTGTACGAGAAAGGCAATAACATAATTGAAAAAAAATCATATTTTATAGTTTTATTTGTAATTTATGAGATTAGTTATCACTTGAGCCATGCACCAAAACTATATTTTTTCCTAGTGATTAGAGCTAGGCAGAATAGATTTAAAATAATAATAATATAAAACAAAAGATAGATTGCTTTCATGGGTGAAGGTGGAGGGAGGATGGCTAACTGTGTTTATGAGTCGGGGTCAAGCCCAACTTCATCATATGTCCCAACCTGTCCCAGTCTTGAAAAAGGAAAATGCCGGAGGGTTTATATCTGAGCCTGGGCCGAAAGGGTTTATAAGTGTTAAAGCCTATCCAAAATACAGCACTATGTACTTGTAGGCCTGGACAGGTTGTCTGGCCCGTGGGCCATGGACCTATGTAAGGATGGAATGGTAACAATGAAAATAATACCGTAGTTTAAAAAAAAAAAAAAAATCCGAGGGAGGCCAGTGTGAATATTATCTTGTGAAAGAAGGATGAATCTTATCTTGTGATTGCTAGTTGTTTCCTTTGTTAACCATTTTGATATAAAAAGGGAAATGAAGAGGTATCCGGTTTTTAAATATTTTTATTTTTAAATTTGTTTAATTAAGAAGGTATTAAATTTTATTAAAATTTAAATAAAATTACAAAACATTATCCGAAACTTAATATATTGACACTATCCATTAATTGTCTGAAACTATTAAATCTTAATTAAATAATTCAAACAATCATTTAAATAACTAAAAATTATATAAAAATAATAATTTTACATGTATTAGTTTATAAAAAATAAGTTGTTTATAATGATAAATGTTGTATTTAAGGTAAGGAGGTTAAAAGTTTGAATTTGACAAATTATAAATTTTTAAAACATGATATATATAATATATATAATCAGATTCAAGTTTAGAATATTATAAAAATGGCACTCGAAATCTATTTGAACTAGAATCGAGTATTAAGAACATTGTTCGAATTTACTTCATAACGGAATATAGGATACTTAAATTAGAAAAATAATTTTAAAATAAGAGATTAATTTACATGAACACATTTAGATTAATTAGCTTATTTATTTTAATCAAAGGTTCAATTTTAAGAAAGAAAGTATTTGAATTAAAAGATTTGATGATAGATATACGAACATAGAAATAAGAGATAATACATTAATCATAAAATATTAATTTTTATAAATATCATTTTAATAAATATTTATAGACACCTGTGAACAGTTTTATAATTTATTAGTTGCTTAATAACTTCCTATGAGCAATTAGTAACATTTCAAATAAACCGTCCATACCAAAATTAAAATTCAAATAAAACTAAAACATTTGTGACGGAACTCAAGGGGGGAAACAGTGTCACTTAACAAAAATCACAACGGAAGTTCAAAGATCGAAGACATACCATGATGCAAGTACCTAAGTTTTTCCTCCATATTCTTGTCTGAAAATCTATGATTCGTAGTGAAAAGCCTAAAAACACCCACCCTACCCCTTCCATAAACTTAAAATTCTGTGTAATTTAGAGAGAAGGTGGACACCCATTCCGTCCATCCAATCTCCTAAATGCTAACGTAAACAAACTGTCAAATAATGACCAGCAAAATCGAACATCCCATCGTTTTCTCACCCACCAAACAGACCCTTACCCGTCACCCCTTTGAAAATGGAGAACGCCAACAGAGCTGAAGCCGTTCGCCTACTAGGAATCGCCGAGAAGCTGCTCCAAAACTGCGATTACAACGGCTCAAGAGAGTTCGCAATCTTAGCCCAAGAAACCGAGCCCCTCTTGGACGGCTCAGATCAGATCCTAGCCGTCACCGACGTCCTTCTCGCGGCTGATAAAAGAATAAACAACCACCATGACTGGTACTCCATCTTACAAATTGATCGCCGATCCGAAGACAACGATCTCATCAAGAAACAGTATCGTCGCCTAGCTCTCCTCCTCCACCCCGACAAGAACAAGTTCCCTTACGCCGATCAGGCGTTTAAGCTCGTAGCCGATGCATGGGCCGTTTTATCTAACACCTCAAAAAAATCCCTTTACGATAAAGAATTGAGCTTGTTTACGAGGATTGATTTAAGCAGCGCCGGAGATCGTTCCAATCATGCCGGGAAATTACCGGTCACCAGAAGAGGGCAAAATCAGGAGCGCGTGCAACGCCACTCGCCGAATTCGAAGACGCAGAATGAGAATCAAAGGTTAAGATTATCGACATTTTGGACAGCATGCCCCTACTGTTATAGGTTGTTTGAGTATCCTAGGGTTTACGAAGGTTGTTGTTTAAGGTGCCAGAATTGTCAGCGAGCTTTTCATGCGATTTTGATTCCGACTTTGCCACCGTTGGTTCCAGGAAAAGAAGCGTATTATTGTTGCTGGGCGTTTTTTCCGTTAGGATTTGTGGATGGGAGTCAGGAGGGTGGAGGAGGAAAAGCGGCAACCGGGTTCCCTAATTGGATGCCTCCTATATTTCCGGAAGGGCAGCAGGCAAGCGAGAGAAATGGAGGTAGTGTGCCAGCTGCGGCAACACCGGCCGCCTCCGCCGCTGCTGCTACAACGACCGCGAAGAAGGTGGTCGAAAGTAGGAATAATGTGGTTGGGAATGTGTCCGAGTTGGCCCCAAGGAAGAGAGGGAGGCCGAGGAAGAATCCTCTGTGAGGGTTGATTGGTAATGCAATATGGTTTTTTTGGTCGCTCTGGTGAGAAGGAACCTCAACGTAATGCAGGAGTTTTGGAGGCGGAGACGGAAAAGATTGTGATGAATGGAGAAAGAAAGCTAAGGCTGAGGCTGTGCCTCTGCTTTGTTGGGGGAATGTGTAGGTATCGGCCTAGTCGTTGTTAATTATTTTTTCTGTTTGTAGATTGTAGATTGTTTTCGTGTACTGACTGCCAAATAGGTGATTATGTAACATAATGGTATATGCAGCAATGTCATGTCAGCAAGTTCTTTCAGTATCGATGAGCAACTTCTGTTTTTGGTGTTTGATTGAATCTGTGCGTTTTCTAGTCCTTAGTTTCTTGGACTAGGGTGATCTTTTCATCTTCGTATGTCTTGTAGGAAAAAATTGGTTAAATATCACTGATGTTGACCGCAACTTTTTCCTGCAATTGTGAAATAGGAAATATTTGAGCACGACTTTACCATAATTCTTGTTGTCTGCAACAGTATTGGTTGTTTGTGTATGTTTCTCATATTCATGGATCAAGTTATATTGTTAGAAAGGTGCATCTTCCATGCTTCATATGACTCTTAACTGCAAATGGATAGTAACGGTGATATTGGTGGTTGTATACTTGAGCCATGGAGTTTCCCCTGTGCTGTGGACCTTGTGGTCCAAGTATTGCTTAGTTGATGGGCAGAGAAAGGATAGTAGGTAAAAATCACACTGTAAATTCCACATGCAGGTAACCATGTAGTTTCTTTTTGGGCCTTTAGGTTTGGTTGTTTTAGTTGACTTTATTCCTTTTGCTACTAAGTCCCTTTAAGTTCTGCTCCTCAGATTATGCAATCAAATTGCAATGTTCTTTATATTTTGGGTTTGTTAATTATCAAAGCATTTTGCAATGCCTTGACCTAGCAATGAGAGATTGATCCCAAGCCAGTCAGTCTTGTTTCTGATTCGATCAGGTATGTTTGCCTCAATTGTTGATCATGCACTTTTAAAATTGATCTAAATCTCTGAATCTTATTGAAGCATATTGCTGATTGCTGAGAAGAAATCTTGGCAATAGACAAAACTAGGTGAGCAACCAAAAAGTTGGGAAAGATAAGACTTGATTACACTTGGTTTGTAAATAATTTTTTCTACAGCTCTACATTCATCTAGTATTACATTGTTGTCATTACTCTGAGAGTGTGTGATACAAAATAAGAAGCAGATGATGCTCAATAATTACCAACTAGCTGAGAGTGATTCAATAATCCTCAAATTCATCTTTGGCGAAACAGTTTTCTCTTTGGAGATGATCAGCATGATGAAAGATGCTAGAGGAGGGTAATTTTCTTTGGTAGCCCAAATGATAAATGGTACTTGTCGTATAGCAATACATTGAATGATATTTGCTTGCTATTTGTTAATGGCATGAGCTCAAGATCTTTGTTACAGACAAATAAAGCATAATAGAGGTAGAAAATTTTTATTTTTACAAATCATGTTGCAGGCTGCAAACGTACCAAGTGATGCAGTTTCTGCTTAATTTGTTTGTATTGTCATATAAATTGCAAGTCCTTGCTCACATCTTCAACACAACTGCAGGCATATGTACCAGATTTGACTGTTGAGGAAACAAAGATGCCTATTCGAGGAAGAACTCGAGAGTCATTGCACCCATCCTGACAGCTGTGAAACTCTGTATGAGAGAACTAGTGAAAGCAGGTTTCAAATGACTGTGGACTTGTATCAGTCGAAACCATTTTAGCTCTATTTTCAGTTTCTCCCCTTTTACCTCCTCTGCGCAGATTTCAACTGTATAACCTTACAATCGAATGGCAATATATGTGTAACATGAACTTGGTTTCAAGGTTTTTCAGTTTTCTCTTATTTGGTCCGACAGTGGGAGGCTCTAAGACCTTTAAAACGCAGAAGAGATCTGAAAGCTAAACAGAGAGAAGTTTCCATGACCTTGGGATGTGATGTTTGGGCTTGCAGATGGTAGGCTATCAAGGGCGAGATGAAGAACAGATACGGATTACCCTGTAGACTCCATCGTTGGTCTGATGATTTCTTCCTATCTAGCTGATATTTTGTAGGAACATGGCAAATAGTATGAATAAAAGGACTCGAAACAAAGACCCAGAGGATGTAAATGCGCGCCATTGAGAATTTGAATTGCGGTTTCCACCAAAGCTAATAGAAAATCACTCACGAATCCATAAAAATTCAATCGAACTCAGCAGTCAACATTCAACTGCCTATTCTACCAAACTGCAGTCACATGGTCCTTCCTTTTGTAGTACACAACAGCAAACTAAATAAAGGGGCCAGGCGGGACCACCAAAGGCTTCGCATATTGCTGCAGATTCAGAAGAAAAACAAAGAGAAAGGCAAGGTTCGGAGTATCGAATTGACTGTAAGCATCAAGAATTAGGTAGAACCAATTAAAACCCTGGTTGATGCCAGCTCCAACATCAAAATCCCGCTAACCTTTCATGATTTATTGACATTCAACTCGAAACAAAGAAGAAAAGGAAGTGAAAAAGAAGCTAAAATCAAACCCCATGGCCCCATTAACTTCGCAGCATAAAGATAGAATTTTTACAGCAAGAAACAATTGAGATCTTTAAAATACAGAATTGGGTATATCGTAATTCACTTTAAAAAAGAATAACAAAATCCAACATTTCAAAATGTAAACTGAAACTATGGCCAAACAGAAGAGTTAGAAAGCCTGAGACACTCGCTTTGACACCTCCTAAGACAACTATCATTCCAGTTAGGCACCTGATGCTGATTCACACAAACCGTTCTAGCACAAACATCGGCACAGGCATCAACCTCGGAGACACCGCAAACAGTGACGCAACTATCGGTTGTTGGGTCTTTGGACACCGAACCAACTTTCTGCAACATTCTTTTTGAAGTGCAAACCCTCTCGCAAACAAAAATGTCAGTGTTGATATTATTGTCGGAACTCTTGTCGCCGCCTTTCTCCATCTTTAAAGTTTGTTCTTCGGTTCTCTTTCCTTCATCCGAATGGCTTGCCCTGCTATTACAGCTGGTATTGGTGCCCCCAATAAAGACCACCATGGATCTATCATTGTCAAATTTTTATGTATATGATTTCTTGAATGAAAAAAAAAAACCATTAAAAATGAGAAATTTTATGAAATTGTTACCAGCCAACAAGAGAGGAACAATGGCTGGAGAATAAAACAGAAAAGGAGAACTAAACAGGGAGTTTGGATTGAGAATGGAGAGAGGATGTTGAGAGGGGCTTTCATAAGTTTAAGTGAAAGGGGAAGTGCAGGGTTCTTGTTTGCGGGATGACGTTGTACTCCGAGGAACTGTGGACCGCGGTGCATGGTATTCGAGATCAACGGTTGTGAATTGATTTACGCTCTGTGGGCACATATTTGCCTTGAACAGAACGGTACGGTGTGACAATAAATAAAATATAAAAATAAAAAGAGGAAAATGAAAATAAAATTTCATGGCAAAGCTATGGATTACATTTAAATAAAAAATAATAATTATTTGGTTTTGGTTGTAATTTACCTTACATTTCAATAGCAATTTGGACCACAATGATGTTAAAGTAAGGGTAT
Organism: Theobroma cacao; assembly: GCF_053813885.1. NCBI lineage: Eukaryota > Viridiplantae > Streptophyta > Magnoliopsida > Malvales > Malvaceae > Theobroma > Theobroma cacao. The sequence continues at coordinate 3,278,219 of NC_142646.1, read as the reverse complement.
TAAAGTAAAAAAGTGAATGTCCCAAAATGGAAAATAATTTAGAGGTGGGTGAGTATGAAATTATGCCTTAAATACCCAAATTTAAATATGTCTGACGAACTAAATGACGTTGTCTTCAAAATTAAAGATAGATTTCGAAATGTAATTTTTTTTCATGGTGCGAACCAAACGCTGCCTTACAAAATAGAAAACTCGCAATCCCTTGCGAGCACCAACCAAAAAAAGACATAAATAAAGCTGCCATAAATAAAGTTGCCTGAAAGGTTTTTTTTTTTTAAAAAGAAAAAACCTGAAAGGAAGCTTCGAGTGAGAAAGGCAATGGAGGCTAGGCTGTAGAGTCATCAAGTCACTTGGACCAAGCAACTACCCAAAGAAGGTGATTGGGTTCTTTCGAGAATCTCTCTCATTACTCTTTCCATTCACTCGCTATTAATTTTTTTTAATTTATTTCATTTGCATCAGAGCTACTGGCTCTCTTCTCTTCTTGGACCAGCTCCATTCTTGTTCTTTCCAAAACTGTAAGTTCTTCCGTTTGATCTTTACATTTCCTTTTGCCTTTATCTTTGTTTTTTTTTTTTTATCATTTTCCTTTTTTTTCCCTATTTTTTTGCATATGCAACTTCGGTTACTGAGAAGATGTAGGAAAAAATAGCTGAAATCTTGGTTTTTACTTGGTTTAAGACAGAAAAAGATATATTCTTAAATTCTCTTTCACTTCACTTTCTTCTCTTTTCCTGCTAACCAAACGAGGGGTAAAGATGGAATCCCGTTTCCAGTGTCTGTCAAAATTTGCTTATATAATCACTTCTTAGAGTTAATTTATGACATTTATTAACCCTTGTTGAGGTAACCTTTGCTTTTTGAATCAACATTTCTTGGAAGTCTGTTGGATTTGGATATGTAAAGTGAAACTGTGGTGTATATGGAAAGACAATCAATTACAGTGACTTTTTTTGCGTTTTACTTGACCCATTACGTGAAATCTATCAAAAGAATATTTTTGGGTTTTACTTTTTGGGGGCAAATTTTGATGATGGTAAACTATTGATCATGTATGATATGTCGTTTACATACTGGCTTTTGAAACCAGATTATGTGTAGATCAGAACAAATACAAGCTTCGAATGGTAAAAGTACGGAAATTCATGATAACAATGATGGTGAGGAGGAATCCGCAGCCCTGCAGTTGGAAGCGGAGGTGTCGCTAGGAGGCTTAATATGGGTCAAGCTCCATGGAAACTCGTGGTGGCCAGCAGTGGTATGCGTAATGCAGTGTTAGTTGGTCTTGCAGCTTGTTTATGCGGCCTTCTAGAAATTGATTAGCCTTTTCAACAGAATGACACAGTTCTGTGGATTTTATTTATCAACTTGATATTGTTTCAGGTTGTTGATGAGAACAGTGTTAATGGGAGCAGTAAACCCGGAAATAGATCAGAGGCAGAGGTGCTTGTGCGTCTATATGGGAGCTATGAGTAGTCAGTTCTCTCTTTCCTTGCTTGATTGTTGTGTTTCTTAGAGGAAGGAAAGATAAACTGTGTTATGGATTTTACCAGTTTTAAGAACTTGTAAGGATTTAAATTGTGTCATCAAAAACGAGCAAGGATTGAAGTGTGTCATATGTCCACTGCAGCTTATATGCAGACCCTATGAAATACTATCCTGAGTTTAAAATGGTAAGTTTGATCCTGTAGTTCCATCTTGTGGTTCAACCACTCGTGTGTTAGACTGCATAGTTATTGCATTCAATTGCTTTAGTAATAATCTTGACATGCTGTCTCTATACTGGCAGGTTCTCCAGCAGAATAATGGTAGTTGCCGTGAGATTTTTGACAAATCTTTGGAGCAGGTAATAGGTTTCTTCTTCTCTCCCTTGCCTTATTTTTTCCTTTCACCAATCAAAACCCTCTTCTTTTTATGGGTTATTTTTAAGCTGGTTCTTAGTAGGGCAGAGGTGCCTGTCATAGTTAGTAAACTACTCCTAAAGATTGTGATTTTATGGTTCTCCCATCATTTTGGATATGGTTGTAGGATTGCTTCCGTAAGAAATCTATTAAACCAAAAGCCAAGGATCTAATTCTACTGGTTAGCCTTCTTTATTTTGCTCTTTCCTAATCAGATCATATTCCCCAATACATTCTTTATTGTGCTGCAATTGTACAATATGATAGAACAACGTTTATTGCAATGATCTTTTAATATCTGATGGATAGCATACAAATTGACTGGCTTGGTTATCCTGAAAGAAACTACAGAAGCAAACAAGAGAGCCTTAGAAGCCTGATTTTATTTTTGTCACCTGAATGGACAGTCGAATTATTTACATCCAAATATTGATGTGTTAAATCAGTTCCACTTTCTGATTTTGATATTATGAGCTTTTACAAATTAAGAACCTCATAGGATAATGTTATAATTCAATCTCCTAAAATCAACTTAGAATGTTTTATGAACTAATCTTAGCTGGTTTATTGGCCTCTGTTTAGTATTAAAAATTCTTTTTGGAGCCAAAACTGAGATTGTCTTGATTAAGAATGAAAACTTCTGTGCACTTCAATAAGTGCTTTTTGCAGTCCCATGTAACTTAGCTACTGGTTCTTCACGTGTGCAATTCTTACACGGTAAGAACTGTTTAGAACTTCCAACTTCTAAGGACTGATGTCTATCTCCTTTCTCACCCACCAAATTATATAAAGAGATTAGATACCTTGAAGATAAGTAGGCCTTTTTCTTGTAGAATCTCCATAAAGTTACTACCTCTAGAGTCTAGACTCATGATGAAATCAGCATTATTAAGATGCACGCTAAACTGTGTTTTTGAGACCTTACATTACATTCGTAGGATTGCCATATTCACTACCAATTTTCGTGGTAACTTGATGTTTTAATCTCATGTTTATCAAATTAACATCTTGGCCATTATGTTTCTCCTTTTTGCTACAAATAGACATTTGATATTATGAAAATCTATATCCTGGACTAGTAAATAAAAGAGCTGATGCTTCTAAAGGCAAGAATAAATTGAATCAAAATTAAGTAAAAGGGAATCAGGGGGATGACTCAAATCCTGTTAAGTTTAGTTGTCATCATACATTCTTGTAATTTTAAGCTGTATTTAGTTTCTCTTATTTGGCAAGTGGCTGTAACATGTAAGCCTGGTTGCCAATAAATGCTACCTTAATACAGGTTGCAACTGCTAGGAAAAGAAAAGCAGTGAAGGCTGATCTTGGCCAATATTCAATGGGCACTGTTTTGGGCAATAAAGGCACCATGCGACATAGTGCTAGGAGGCGTTTGGTGAGTAGTGGTTTTTTCTGAGTGCTGGACAAATTTGTTATCTGTATGTGCGTTTGATACTCTTGATACCACTATTCTGCAGAAGGATGTGAATGATGGTGAGGCACCTTATAAAAAAGTTCGAGAATCAAATGGGGTGAAAATGAAACTTGAATCCAATGAGCCAAGCACTGAGGATGTGGTAAATAGGAAAATTTCTAAAAAGGATAGGCTTGTGAAGAAACTCAAACCAAATAGCCCTTCTAGAAGAAAGAATCCCGGGCAAAATGGATCAAATGTTGAGGATAAAGCTAGGACCAGGACTTCTGATCAAGATGAGATTCAGCAGAAACTCAAGCGAAAAAGCCCAAGTACTGATAAACAAGCTAAGAATAAAGCCAATGAACCAGAGAGGGTGCAGAAGAAACAGAGGAAAAATAACCAAATTGTGGAGGAAAGCGCAAAACATCAAAGCTCCAAACAAGATGGAGAGCAGAAAGAATGCAAGCCAACTCGGAAAAGAGCTTTTCAGGCAGCAAAAGTCCCAGCTGGGAAGATGCACAAGACAGTCAGGCAAAAGAGCACAAGCAACAGTGCAAAAGCTAAGAACAAAGCACCCAAGGAAGATGGGGTACAGAAGAAACTTACAAATGATAAACAAAGTGCCAAAGATGAAGTGAAGAGCAAAAGTCCCAAGCAAGTCAGTGTACACAAAAAACTCAGGTCATCAAGCAGCACAGCAAATAGAAAAACCAGTAAGCTGGATAGGGAGCAGAAGAAAATGAAGTCAAATAATAGAAGTGCCGAGGAAGTTTCAAATTCTCAGGGAGGAAGAAGGAGCAAAACTTCTAAGCAAGGTGAAGAGCAGAAAAAGGTGAACCCAAATGGTTTGGATTCTGATGGCACAAAATTCCAAACTCCTAAACAAGATAAGCTTTCAAAGGAGAAGACTAATGGTCCAAGCTCTGTGAGTATACTCAGTTCTTTTCCCAATTCTTCCTACAAGTATTTTTTTCTTTTTTGGTCCCAGCAAAAAAAACTTACTTTCTAATCTAATTTTATTTACAAGGAGAGAACTTCACCAGGAAAATCTCCCAAGTCAAGCGCCCGAAGGATGAGAGTGATGCAAGGTCTTGGTTTGATTGCACCGTCTGGTTCACCATTCCATTAGAATGGACTCGATTTAACCAAGTTTGTCATGACAAGTTGCAAAAATATTATGTCCGATGGCATGCTACTGTTGCAGTAATCTTTTTATGTCATAATGACAGAGCTATCGACTGTATGGTACAAAACTCTAGTTCATCTATAAGCACAAGGCAGATTTACAGCTGCCCCCATTGAAATCCTTGAATATTTTGTGATACTATTCAATGACCAGAAGTCCTTAGAACAGTTTTAATTTAGTTCTCATTGAAACTTAATTAGTAGTATTCGGATAAATGGATGCTACCCCCAATTGCAACTAGAGCCTACCATGTCAATCTGTGAACAAAGATTAAGAACTTTCCATCCCATTTTCTCTCACTTTTCTCTCCATGTTTTCAAACTCTTCCCTCTCATCCTGTTGTGCTTTTGCCTGCGCCTCGGCTTTGCTCTTTTCCTAGCGAAGCACGGAGGGACAAGCGAAAATGGGTTATAAGGCAACCAAATTTGAAAAAAGCGAAACGAGCACTGCTTGCACATAAAATTAAATAAGGAGGCAGCTTTTTTGGACCTTCCGTAAGTTTGAACAATGCTCCAAGTTTCTGCTTTGCCTTTAAAGGACCTTCCATTTTGCTGCCTATGGGAACCAACGTCCCATCTCTCTTTACATCTTGCTTTGCCCTTTTCGTTTCCATTTCTTTCGTTAACCTTTGAACTTCAGCTTTTCCAGAAGAAAGAGGTGTATTCCCGGTACGGTGTCAAACTGTCATTTCTGACGTTGGTCCCACACAGCCTTGGGGCTTTGGCAGTGGAATATGGAAGAACGCTAGACCATTTGCCTGCCATCAGTCAGGATCTTCTGTTGTTTTTCCTTCTAGGTGAAATCCCATGCTTTAATTAACTCAAAATGCAGCATGTCTCTTCGATATTACTACTACTATCAGTATCACCATAGTTTGCAAGATTAATTATTTAACAGTAACAATATATTTTCATTCATTTATTATATAAAGATTAATCAAAATATTTTGATGTGAAATATAGTTTTTTAAAAGAACTTCTCAAAGTACTCCATGTGTCAGGTATTCAGTAAGCTTTAACAAATGCATATATATATATATATATATATATATAAACTACTATTCTTTTTGTAGAAAAAGAAAGCCTGTTCTCCATTTGTGAATTGCTAGCTGCTAGAGTCGGTGGTAGCAATGAATTTTCAGTCTATGCCAAGACATGAGTCGGGGGCCTAGAAACATGCCAATTGCAGCGAGGAAATGTCATGTTCACAGTGTTTAAGATGTAGGAAATCCCTTTGCCAATGTTGTCGGGGTCGCTGGCATCAGATGTTGATCTCACCTTTCTGCAATGTTCAGGATCTGGTGGGGGTCCACCCAACACTCTCACATGCCTTTTTTACAGAAGTCCCTCTTCTTCACTTGAAATTTCCATGGTTAAAAAACAAAATTTGTCCCATTTTTGGTCACTGATATATCCACTACACATAGGCAAGAACCGGAGGGTTCGTGTGGCTTTTACAGGGCAAATAACCACGTTGAGAAAACATATTAGCGTACTTTCACTCATTGCTTTGAAAGCAAATTCAGAGATAACATGAAGTTAGTTAGTATGATTTTGTCCCATTTTGAGAGCAAATTCAAAACGAGTTGCGAACCTGACTGACACAGTGATATGGCTTCGAACAAGAAGCAGGCTTTGATCATAACAATGATAATACCGTGTGGAAGTAAACAATGCAGTGAGTAGCAGCAGCGGAGAGTAAAGAAGAAAAAAAAACAGGGGAATGCGTGTGAAAGTGAAGCAGTGAAGTCGATGACATTGTCGCCCGCATCATCATTTGCCTGATTCGTCTCCTCGGGGAAAAGCTGTCGGCGCCGCCGTGACTCATGCGCCGTTGCTAAGCTTACAACTGGATATGATTACCCAGACGTCCCGTTTCTGTTTCACACCAAACCCCGTTTCTCTTTCTTCATTTCAACTGGTGGCAGTAAAAGTTTCAAAGCCAATTAACAGTCAAAATTACTTACCAATCATGCTTATTTACTAGTTAAGTGAGTTTTGACCATTATTCTGTTTTTTACTAGTTCCAACTTTTAAAATTCCCTTGTTGGTTTTTGTTTTTTACTCCAACCAAATCCCACCTCGGAGAACGATAATTCACCTTTTATTAACAGCCATAATCATCGATTAAAAAAATAAAAAATTAAAAAAGAAATACCAATAAGTGCCTGTCTAAGTGCTTCTCTTCTTTCACTTCCACTTCTTCTAGACTACAGTTCTCGTTTCACTCTCTTCTCTTCTTCTTCTTCTTCTTCTTCTTCTTCTCTCCTCTACTACGCTTCTTTTTGTTTTCACCATAATATCATAAGAAAAGAAAAATGTTTCCTCTGAAAAGTTTCTGTGGGTTTGAGAACAATAGCCCCTTCAACCTAACGGAGGGTGAGGATTCCATCAAGACTTTGTCGGAGAGAAAATCTACGGAAGCCTGTAAGAGTCACAAGGAGGCTGAAAGGAGACGCAGGCAACGTATCAACGCCCACCTCTCCACTCTCCGCTCTCTCCTCCCCAACACCACCAAGGTTCTTAACCAAGTAAAAAAAAAATACAAGTATTCTATTACATTAACGTTATTTAATTTGTTCTTTTTTTTTTTTTGAGTTGTTGGCTTCTTTTGAACAGACGGATAAAGCTTCGTTGCTGGCGGAGGTTGTCCATCACGTGAGGGAGCTAAGGAGGCAAGTAGAAGACGTAGCGCGACGTGACGTTGACGGTTGCTGCAGTAAAAGCCAACCGGAGCTTGAGTCGTGGCCGTTTCCAGGGGAACGCGACGAGGCGGCTTTGAGCCTTTATGATAAGGAGGCGAAGTTGTTGAAGGCGACAGTCTGTTGCGAGGATAGGCCCGGTTTGAACCACGATTTAAATCGGGTGATCAGGTCGGTTCAGGCTAGGGTGGTTCGGGCCGAGATGACGACGGTTGGTGGGCGAACTAAGAGCGTCGTGGTGATGCAGTGGGGCGGCGATGTTGAGGAGATTGGGCCCTTGGAACGGGCTTTGAAGGATGTGGTGGCGAATCGGGTTTCTGCCCTGGCGCACGGGGAGGGGAGTAAACGGGCTCGGGTTATTGGGTCGGATAACGAAAATGGCTCGGGGTTTTTGGTTGACAGTGTTTGATAATTGATATTGTTGATGTGATAGAGGTAAATTAGTACAATGTACTTATATTTTGTATAGGAAACAAAATCAAATGAAAAACGAGGTTAGTCTGATATTGTTGCTTGAATGATGTGTAAAAAAAAAAAAAACTTTCTTAATGTTTGATTGCAAATGAAAATTTGAGATCTCTTTACGTAAGAAAGTCCTTTTTGGACAGTTGTCGTCCATATATGAATCTGCAATTCATTTTAATATTAGGATATGATCGATTAGATTGCTTTGAACTTTTTTTTCCCCGTATTTGACAATGTTTGACATTACATCATATTTTCATGTGTATGATAGATGATAGATTGAATTTGAACTGATTACCTTCGTATATTAATGTTACATTGGAATACACTTGATCCTGATTGTGAAATTGTGAACCTCATATAGTGCTTTGTGGTTAAATTAGTTACAAAAATGATATTAATTACAAGTGAATAAAATCAATTTAGATTAATTATTCACTCAAATTAAATATGATTGGAGTAAAACAATTTGATTCAATTGATTTTTTGATAGGTTCTTGATTTTAAAATTTTTGGATCCATTCGACTAAAAAACCAAATTAATTATATATATATATATATTAATATATATAATATTTTCTATATATATTAAGAAAAAATTGATAATAAATTTAATTAATAATATACTTAAAATATATTAATTTATTATATATACATATACAAATTTTAATCATAATAATTTAATATTAATTTTATTTATTTATAAATCTACATTAATATGAAATTATAAATTATATATACCTTTCACGTTTTGATGTGGTGGAAACTTAATAATTAGAAGTTATCTGTCCTTGTTCAAGTAACTCATGATATGTTGGCGATTCCAACCTCTACAGTTGCATCTGAATCATCTTTTAGCATAATTGGTAGGGTGCTTGATAGATACAAGAGATATGACAGGCATTGAAAAAGTTGAATTAAGTAATTATAATTTTTTATTTTATTATTTTGTTAATTTTTTTTATTTTATTTATACATTTTAGAGATGTCAAAGATTGAGATTATAGATTTCATTTTCGTTGTTAATGAGTGTAGAGTTTACTAATGTATTTTTTATTTTTAATATTATTTTATTTTGTTTTGTGTTTGTTTTATTTTATGGATGTTAATTTTTTTTTTTATAATTGAAAAAGAGAGGATTCGAATCCTACTCTTTAAATAGAGAGATTATACATTAACTAATGAACCAAATGCTCGGATGCTTATGGATGTTAATTTTATTTTTTTTAACTTTTTGTTATGTTGAATCTCAAATATTAATTTGATGATTTATGTAAAAAGACATAATTATGTGAGTGAAAGAATAAATGCATGTTTTTTTATGTTTAAATTATTTATATATTTTATAATTATAGATAAAGTTTATAAGTTTTAATAATATAATTTATAAAAAAATAATAAAATTTTGATTTATTGATCCAAAATCAAACCAATCAAACTAATTTTATGTTTAGTTAATTTGAACCCCTTTTATACTTAATCAATTTTAATCAATTTTTTAAAAATAAATAACCTTTTTGATCCAAACCGCCAAATCTATCAATATGCTCACCGCAAACATCAGTTGCTTGGGAAAGGATGTAGGCCACTAGTTTGTTGCTTTGCATGACTGTTGACCATAAACTCGGAAGTTGAAGGACAGGGGGACCATTTTCACTTTGGTTTTTGAGTTGGCATTTTCAAAGTTTTCGAATGGGAAAAAGAAGGGTTTTGCTTGTTCAGATCCCATAAAGATTGGATAACTATTGGTGTATGATTTGTTTGGATAAGCATGCCTTGGACGTCTTCGTCACCCTCTCAATTATTTATTTAATATTATACCAGTATCTTCCAATATATTAGTATTTGATATCCGAGCTGCCAGCAATCCTGGAAGAAAAAAACTGAGTGGAAAATAATTTTACGAGATGATGTGGAGAACTGATCAATGGATATGCCTATGAGAAATAAAGACAAAAGCCAATGAAGTGTCTTAAGGTGGTTTAAACCGTAGTAAATACAAAGGCCGGGAGAAAAATGGCCTGGTTAATCCGTAAGCATAATCTTTATCCTAGAAAACATTGAGATAACAGATTATATTGAAGGTTTAATTTTCTGACATCTAAACGTTAAATTCAGGATCCAAAGCTCGATTGCTTGTATCAGCAACAAGGCCATTGCGGGCACCTGTCGACTCTTTTCATTGCTCACATTTCTCTGATCTTACTGATCACTCTGTTTGCAGTTCCCCAAGGAAATGGCTTCGTTCAAAGGCAGTACGTTCCTTTTTCAGCTTGTCCTTTTTCCCAGCAAAAGTTGTACGTATTTTTTCTGTTTTTCTTTCTAACTGATATACTTGGATAGATGAGATTGAATGATGTGGATGACACCCAATCAAGATCATCGTCTTCACCCCAGATCAATAGGTATCTGACTTCTGAAATCTGTTTTTCTGGTTATTCTAAGAGATTAGTCATTAGATGTTAAAATTCAGTGCTTGGTCCAGTTAAGAGTCCAAGCACCGATTGAACCGAACGATCAGTGTATAGTTTCAGCAGTTGGTCACTTTAACCAGTTTAGCTCTGTAAAGAACGGAAGCAATATGGACCTTGTTAGGAGGACTGGTGTTCTTAGAATTTCATCTTATTTGTTGCCAGTTGGTGGCGGTGCCATACGTCAAAAGAGTAGTTGATTCCGCAAATTTTTGCTACCGTTGAAGCTTTAGATTGATTTAATATGGACCCAATTTTCCTTTTCCAATCCTTCCCATTCCCACCTATTTCCCTCCTGTAAAATAGAAAACCTGGATGATGATTTCAATTGATGAAATTCCACGGCCAGCATCAATGCATCTATAACTTTTGCTTACAGTAGGATAGTTCTTCTTTCCATTAAATTTCCTGGTATTTTCAGTTTTGCATTGCCTACTTTAATCATAGCCTTCTCCATCTACAGGAGGCCCCCAGTTTCACAGTTGGAGGTTTCAAGCAATTCCCTTGCTCTACACGAATTTGCTGGCTCTGAAGTGCAGAATGTGAATAATTCTGGTGTCAGGGTGGACTTGTTTGATGAGTTGAAACAGAGATTTCTGAGTTTTAAAAGGCACAAATATTTGTAAGTACCACTTAGCAGTCTGATTGTAAATGAGGTTTTCCTTCATGTGAAAAAAAAAAGGTTATTTTTTTTGTATGCCTAGTAAATTTTCCCTTTCAAGCAGGGAAGAATTGGAGCATTTTCAAACCCTTAAAGAAGCTCAATCACCCAAGGTTAGAAGCGAACTCTCTTTATCTCTTATCCATCACTCTCTTCTAAGCTTTCTATATATATAATCCTGTTTTTAGTATGATACTATCTGTTTCACTGTGTCTATCAAACTTGACCGATTACTAACAAGTTCAAAAACAGTTCATGGTAATTGCTTGTGCAGACTCCAGGGTATGCCCTTCTACGATTCTTGGATTTCGACCTGGAGAGGCCTTCATGATTCGAAATGTTGCAAATCTTGTTCCTCCGTTTGAGGTATTTGGCCCATGGTGCTTAACTTTACTAAAACTCTTCTCCTCCATATCCTTATCATATTCAATTGTAACTGACATTAATGGATTTCTAAATATCAAAGCATGGAAAGCATATAATCTGCCTTATTCTTCACAACATATAACACCGTTCGTTATTTTCCTGTTCACCAGAATGGACCATCGGAAACTAATGCTGCCCTTGAGTTTGCAGTAAAAACTCTTGAAGTAAGTGATTATTTGCAAGATACATACCACGTTTTCTGTTTCTGTACGACAAAATTTCCTCGAATGTGCTTATGAACAATGCATGTTGGAACTGCTGAGTTGTCGGGCATAACAACTTTTCCTTTTCCATGATGAAGCTTAATTCTGGTTATTTCTAATTTGGGTCTGTTGCTTAATTTAAAATGTAGGAAATGCTCCATTGAAAAACTCTAGTACTAGTATTTAACAGGTTTGAGTTGGAGGAGGGCATGCTCACCACCTATATAATCATATAAAAAGAGAAGAAGAAGCATTCATTGTCTAAACAGATTGGGAGGCTTATTCATTAACAATGGAGGATTCGATGCAAAATTTAATGGTTTTCCCTGTGAAGCATTGATTTACTTGCTTCTGAATGGGCTGCGTGATCTGAATGAATTCAAAATGTAGATCAGAAGCAAACTTTTGTCCATGTCTGTGTCTCTGATATACCATGTACTTGCTTAATTTGGATATAAAAATGGTTTTTGCCATCAGTAGGTTGAAAACATATTAATCATTGGTCACAGTTGCTGTGGAGGAATTCAAACCCTTATGAGCATGCGAGACGATGGAGACTCAAGGTGACGATACATAACTCCTCTTAATTACTCATGGTAAATTTCCTGCTATGGTTTCTCATTGGAGCTTGTTTTTGTTCTGAGCAGTTTTATCAAAAGCTGGGTTACAACAGGGAAAGTTGCCAAGTCCAGAACAGAAGCTGCGGCAAACCACCTTAGCTTTGATCAACAATGCAGACTCTGTGAGAAGGTCAGCACTCTCTTCTTAGATCATCATTTCAAAATTCTGTACCGGAAACTATGTTAATGGAGGGATTATATTCAACATCAGGATTCCATTGAATTTTGTTGCAGGAATCCATAAACCGCTCACTACTGAACTTGCTAACATATTCCTGGATAGAAGACAAGGTGAGGGAAGGACTGCTTTTTGTTCATGGAGGATACTATGATTTTCTGAATTGTTCATTTGAGAAGTGGACGCTTGATTTCAAGGGAAGCAGTGGTGAAGAAGGGGCCAGGCTCTTAGTCAAAGATCAAGAACTTTGGTGCTGATTGTCTTGCCTTTGTATCCATCATAGATGGAAATCTTCCTTCCCGTAAAGATCGAAAATGTAAATGAAATTGATTTGAAGATCTTCATAGGGACTAATCATTGTTATAAGACCAAAAAAATTATACCACTACTATGCCACATTATAATACAGATTTTTGTGGAAATGAATTGAACCACATTGCATTTTGGAATTGTTAGATCGATCTTGAACTCAGTTATGTAATTGTGGAATTGAATCGGTGGTAGATTTGGACAGTGTAGGTTAAATATTGAGGTGAATATGATCAATCTTGCATTTTCAATTTTGTTAATGTACAATGTTTATACACTATCACTTAATCACATGGTGTTATTTTATAAACATGCAAAAGGTAAAAGTTCAAAAGTCATTCAAATGCTTTTAAAATTAGGAGTAGTTATTTTTAAAGTTTTCAACTTTTAAATTTATATAATAAGAAAGTGAAGGTGTTTGATTTAATGATTAATATATTTATATATTAACAGTATATATAAAATATAATTTTTTTAAATTTAATTAAATACATTTTACTATTCAATTTATGATATATTTCAACAAAATTGTTTTAATTAAATCCGAAACTTACATCTCACCCTCCTAAACCTAAAGCAATTAAAATAAAACGTATAATTTTGATACTTACATATGCATCCGGGGTAAAAATAAAGTTTAAAACCTTAGGGGTGTAAATTAAGTTTTGAAGGCATTTAGGGGGTCAAAGTATAATATTCATAAAAGAGGTTAAAAACACATGCAAAAGGAGAGAGAAACAGAAGAAAACAAACCTCAACTTGAAAGGTAACATCAAAGCTGCACAAACACAAAGACAAATTAAAACAGAGCTGCATTTGCAGGGAAAAGAAAACCGGGAGGAGACGAGTCGAAAGCCCAAATCATGATATCTCAGTTCTTCGTGCTCTCTCAGCGAGGCGATAACATAGTTTTTCGCGATTGTCAGTCCCCTCTTCTTCTACTCTCCCCCTCTTACTTTCTCTCTGGATCTAAACTTCAATTTCTTTTTTATTTTTCCCTTTTGCTATATATTTTTCTCGTTGAAAGCTCGCGATATAGGGTTTCTATTCAGATCCTTTACTTTTAAGTTTTTCTCAATAATTTGCGCGATAATTGAGTTTATAGATCTGGGTTAATTCGTAGTCGATCCTTGTTCAGTTCAATTGGATAGAAAAATATATGATGTAAAACGATCCTTCTCCTAGGCTGCATTTCAATATATAATTTTTGCTGATTTAGCTCTCATTTTTTGCCTTTATTTTTCTTTCCCTTGTCGAACCTTAATTTTCAAGTCCATTTGGATCAGCTGTCATTGCTTCTCTATTGATAAACGAATGATTTGAGCTTTGAATCGATTTTTCATGTTAACTTTCTGTAAAATTAATAGGAATAATGGGCCTTGCAAACTATATAAGGATTTCTGGATAATGAAATTCATGATGCCTCTGGAAATTTCTTGACGTTTTTATGAATTTTCATGATTGGCACTTAAACATGTAGATTAATGCAAGATAATTAAGATTAGCAGGTATATATTTTCCTTTGATTTGATTCTATTGAAGGGAAAGATTTTTACAGTCCAAGACTTGTTTTTGCCTTGACACTAATAAACAATTGTTACTGCAGATCGTGGTGAAGTAGCGAAAGGAAGTGCAGAGATATTCTTCCGTAAAGTTAAGTTTTGGAAAGAGGATGGACAAGAGGAGGCACCCCCTGTCTTTGTAGGTATTATCTTACTAAAGAATGTAATTCAGGCAGTATATTTTTATACAGGTGGAACAAATGATTTTGCGTTAATGGAGTAATCTATGTATTTTATCTCTACATGGTACATATACCTATTTATATGTTAAATTTTCTCGATTGGTTCATTCACTTCCTATTTTTTGGTTCAATGGCCCGTTTATTTTCTGATGGATATTTTATTACTTGATTATTATAGTATCCAAGCTGATGCAATGCTCTAATTGTTTTATATATTTCTTTTTGATCGATAGAATGTGGATGGTGTGAACTACTTCCATGTGAAGGTTGTTGGGCTGTTGTTTGTTGCAACCACAAGGGTTAATGTGTCACCATCTCTTGTCCTGGAACTTCTGCAAAGGATTGCTCGTGTCATTAAAGATTATTTAGGGGTTTTAAGTGAAGATTCACTGCGGAAAAATTTTGTACTTGTGTATGAGTTGCTGGACGAAGTCATTGTAAGTTTCTTTTCATACTAAACTTTTCAGTGCTATATTCTTACTATTTTTTGTGAAAAGCTGCTGCTCGTAGCCAACGACGAAGGGATTATTGCATCAGGGGTTAGCTCAAGAAGTCAATATTAGTTTATAATAGACTGCATTTTAGAATTTATTTCTACATTAGAAAAATTATTTTGCTTCCAATGAAATATGCTAAACTTTTGTTACTCTGGTGAAGTATTCACTGTTCTTCAGAAAAGATTTAAACTGACCCTCCCTACTGTTTTTTTTTTTTCAAAAGGACTTCGGTTATGTGCAAACAACATCTACTGAAGTTTTGAAGTCCTATGTGTTTAATGAGCCAATAGTGGTTGATGCTGCGCGTTTGCAACCTCTTGGCCCTGCTGCCATCTTTATGGTATGATGAGATTACGTGATTATTAACCTTCAAATAAATGGTACTCTCTTTTTTATCGACATGCACTTGTGAAGCAATTGATTTCTCAAATTTGGATGCATGCAGCAAGGATCCAAAAGAATGCCTGGGACAGCAGTTACGAAGTCTGTTGTAGCCAATGAGCCTGGAGGTCGGAAGAGAGAGGAAATTTTTGTGGATATAATTGAGAAAATCAGTGTCACATTTAGCTCTAGCGTGAGTAACTGCATTCTTTTTATATTTGGATTCAACATTTTAAATTGTACAAAATTTCGAGTCATCAGACATTTATAATCTAATACTAATGCATACAATCACTAGTTGAGTTGAGTCAGGCCAACTGGGCATCATTAAATATTTGTGGCTGAGTTGAAATATTATCTTATTTGGTAGCTTGTTTTTTCGTATTTGTTCCCATTCTCTCTCTCTTTTTGAATAAACTTAAGTTAAATAACTACCATTCTGTTCTTTCTCTCCCCATTTTCAAAGTTCTCTCTCTCTCTGCAGTGGTTTATTTGCAGTTAATAAAGTTTTTAAACAAAAAGTTTGCAGTCCCACACATAAACAGACTCCCATGATGTAGTGCATAATTGTATGAACCACAGTTAACCAATTCAATGATGTTTTAAACAGGGATATATACTGACTTCCGAGATTGATGGCACTATTCAAATGAAAAGTTATCTGACAGGAAATCCAGAAATCCGGTTAGCACTTAATGAAGACCTGAGCATAGGAAGAGGAGGGGGATCAGTCTATGGTACTGCCTTCGCACATTCTTAGTAATTATACAGTTTTGTTTTTGAGAATCATCTTTCTATAGAGAGGATGCCTTCAAGTTTTCATCGCGAATATTTAACTGAAACGAAGGCTCTAATATATGAGATCTGTGTTGCCATGTGAGGTATATTTTTTTAATGAGCACTATTGCCAAGTTTTTGTGCTTGATGAATTATTTTTTTTAAGGTTGCTTGGGAGGATTATTTCCTTTTCTTGTTTGAGTGTTCTGAGATTCAGCCATGATTCTCAATTTTAACATGTTGCAACTATAGTCTTTGATATGAATTTTCTTGGCAATATCATTTAACCTACTTTTTGTATCTACCTTTCACCCACTGTTTCAATCCAGCGTAATTTTTTAATAAGCAGTATTGCGAATTATTGTAATTGATTTTGTGCTTGATGAAGTTATTATTTTAAGGTTGTTTCAAGAGGATTGTTTCATTTTCTTGTTTGAGTGCTATGATATTTAGCCATGATTCTCGACTTTAACATGTTGCAACTATTATCTTTGATTTGAATGTTCTTGGCAATATCGTTTTCACCCACTATATCAATCCAATGATTTGCCATTCTACTGGGTCCGCTTGTTGTGGCAGATTATAGGAGTTCATCCGGTGCAGGGCCAGTGATACTCGATGATTGTAATTTTCATGAATCAGTGCGTCTTGATAGTTTCGATATGGACAGAACTCTGGCTCTGGTGAGTGAAACTTAGATGATAGCATCTAGAACATTGTGCAGAGATTTGTAGGGACTATAAATATTTTTTGCATCATTTAGGCACATGTTTTCATTCTGCTATTGTCTTTCAGGTACCACCAGATGGTGAATTTCCTGTCATGAACTACAGAATGACGCAGGAATTCAAGCCTCCTTTTCGTATTAACTGTTTAATTGAAGAAGCAGGACACCTTAAGGTGAGCTTGTATTTCTTGACTTCCATACATCATGATGGTTTCATTACATCCTTTTTTTTCCATACCCATAAGCATGTAATATTTCCTAAAATATTAACGAGATGAAAAGAACTTATTTTATTTACGAATTCGTTTAGTTCTATAATAAATTTGAAATTATTGAGCATTTTCCTGCTTCACTTATTTATACTTATGCTTTGCTATTAAAATTTTAGGCAGAAGTAATTCTTAAAGTACACGCCGAGTTCCCCTCGAACATTACCGCAAACACAGTTGTTGTGCAGATGCCACTTCCTAAATATACTACCAGGTATTTTCCTTTTCCCATCTTTTATACTTGGTAAATTTTATGTTGATTACATCTTTTATACTTGGTAATTTTCAGAGCTAGTTTTGAGGTGGAACCTGGAGCTGTTGGGCAAAGAACAGATTTCAAAGAAGCAAACAAGAAACTAGAATGGGGTTTAAAGAAGGTAAAAATATTTTACAGATGCTTTGAGAAGTTTTCACCATCAAATACTTTCGGTTATGTGATAGCTTTTTCCCTTTTGATGTCTTAATCATGATTTTGCTATGCTTGGCAGATTGTTGGTGGATCGGAACATACACTTCGTGCAAAGCTGACATTTTCACAGGAATCACATGGTACATATCATCCATAATTTATTATTTAAAAAGAATTTCTTTTTCTAAATTTTGTCTTTCTTGATGTGATAAGCTCATTTGAGAATGTGTTAAATTCATTTTTCATTGATGAAATATTTATGGTTTAATTCAGCAAACATCACGAAGGAAGCTGGACCAGTTAGCATGACTTTCACAATACCGATGTATAACGCGTCAAGGCTTCAGGTAAAGATACTTAGTGCTGGTTGCCTAGTGTGGGTTGAGACCTCCATATTTTGGCTGATAACAGCAAAAGTTTTATCAGATCTATGATAAAGCCTGGGATGGAAGAGGTTAAAATGTAGAAGCTATATCATCTACCAGATCTTTATTCTTGCCATCTAGAATGCTTTGTTAAGATGATTTTAAGTCAACAATATAAGGGCTGTTGTTTAGTAGTGAAGTCATTTATTCAAGCAGTTTGATAGCACAGAGAACAAGGATTGAAGTATCAGCAATGTTTCTAAATCCTAATTCTATTTTCAAAGTGCTTCAAAGATTCCTAACATCAAAATCTCTCCTGATACAGGTGAAATACTTGCAGATAGCAAAGAAATCTAGTTCCTATAATCCATATCGATGGGTGAGATATGTTACTCAGGCCAATTCATATGTTGCTCGAATATGATATGGTGGAATCTCCATTCTTTTGTATGTTTCATATATGTCGGCTCCTTGGTGTCACTTTATTTTTCTGAACTAGATTATACTTTTTTGCTGAATCACACCATATTTTCAAGTTGTATCATCTGGTGAAATTTATCTAATTTGTATATTAGTGATGTTGAATAGAAAATCTAGCACAATTTTTTCCCCTGCTGGTTATGAGAGAATTCCAACTGGTAAAATATGTTATTTAAGAAGCCTTTCTGAACCCATGCTATCAGAGCAACAGGTAATCTACTGTCTACTGCCTAATATTTGAATGAACGTTAAGCATTGAAATTTCTATTAACTTTGATAGAATTAGTTCCAATTTAATAATTTTTGGAAATTATATTTCAACTCCTTGGAATAGAGCTGTTCACCCAACGTTGAACAACCCTATTTTTGCAATTACTGCAAATGTTGCATGGTATTAACATTCTACTGTTAGAAACGAAAACAAACTTTCCATGCTTTTGCAAAGGCATGCTTGCCTCATTACCTTGCATACAGCCTCTTTCTGATTTTCCTACGCAGGAAATTCCACCTCTTACGCACCAAGTGCCTCGTCTTTGAAGCTGAACTTTCCCGACTTCCAGATATCCGACTTTCCTTAACCAGGTTTGCCCGTTCTAAAGGCTGAAACTGGCTGCTCTCGTCGAAGCCTGAAAGACCAAGATCAGCTCCAGGGACCAAGCATTTTCTCTTGCTTAAGCTCGAAAGCCTAATTTCTACCCGCAAAAGTTGGGTTTCTTTACTGGACCTAGTCCCTGGCAGTGCTTGCAATATCATAGTCCAAATGTTTTAGTCGACAAGTGTCAGTCCATGATTGTGCGCTTTCCTTTTTCTTTTCTGTGTCATCCCCCCTTCTTCCGCAGGGATTCAGGGAATGAGGCTAATACTATTTGTTACCTGTGTCTCCTTTTTGTTCCTGCTTGGCTTTAATCTCCGAATTATCCCTATAATAGCAGGATTTGCACTAAGTCAGTTATCCTAAACTTGTATTATACAATCAGTTAAGGACACGCGGAGCACCCATTACCTTCATTTTGACAAAAACAAATGCTTTTCCATCTAGTAATCTGATTCTTTTTTTCTTTAAAATATTCTTACTTTGCCATCATTAAGGCATTTCTTTGGATAATTTTTTCCATTGTTGGTTGCTAGTATTATTCAATTATAGTAATTCCACATCCGACAACTTAATCCAAGTAACCAATGAGAGCTGTCCTGGGTAGAATGTTTTTCGCGGTTCAAGACTCTCTGACAGAATATGTTCCCATAGTCAAAACTCAAATTTGGCACCTATAAACTCCCTAAATAAAATAAAATATGATACGAAGAATAGTCAAATGAAAATAAAACTAAAATATTCCATCATTCTCTAGAGAACTGCTTCAACTCTGATTATGCCCCTCCCCCATGTTATTATATTACACAAACTTAACGGTCAAACTAGTCCATCACTTGGGTATTTCATGTCGTTATTTTATTCAAGCAATAGCTCACCTCTGACGTGGGCAACCCTTTGTTTTCTTCTTTAGTTTTTTCTCGATTCTCTTGGTGCCAACCCAAGCTTTGTAATTAGATGCTGTATTTATCTAGCTACACAAAGCATTGTTGGTGTTTTTATGTGTACCCCAAACTTTCCATTATTCCTACAAACATTTTCACTAAATTTCCTTTAACTTTTAAAGTTTATTATTTTACTTAGTTAATCTAAATCGACTTCGTAAAAAATGAGTTGATTTTAAGTGTTATCTCGTGATTTAATAAACATTTTTTTAACTTTCACACTTTATCTTATACAAATCAAATTAAATATCTTATTTTTAATTGATTTAATCAGATAGATAAGACATGTAACTTCTTTCGCTTTTGTATTAATGAGGAAATGACTAAAAGGAGCCCTAGATGATTGAGATGACGCATATTTCAACTCTATAAAACTATTTAATTAACCTAGTGGCTAATCCAGCTTCTTTCTTTTTTTTTTCAATAAGCCTCATCAAAGGCAGCTATTAACTATCAATCCTTGTTGTGTGTTTTATTCATTGATAAGTAAATATTTTTCTTCGGTGTCATTAAACGGTGAAGGAAAACGCGCATCATTCTCTCTCCCTCCCACCAATTCGCTCACCCCTTTATAACAAAGTCAAATGATAAAATAATAGGAAAAACGAAAGCCGCCCTTGGAAACCGATTGCAAATGCGTCAAACACGTACGGCAAATAACAAAGAATTTGGGTTTTTTTTTTTTGTCTTAAAAAATAAAAGAAATTAAATATGGATAAAATTATAAGTTAA
This sequence comes from Theobroma cacao, assembly GCF_053813885.1. Classification (NCBI taxonomy): domain Eukaryota; kingdom Viridiplantae; phylum Streptophyta; class Magnoliopsida; order Malvales; family Malvaceae; genus Theobroma; species Theobroma cacao. The sequence goes on along the minus strand of NC_142646.1, from coordinate 3,257,767 downwards.
TCCATTGCTAATTAGGGCATTATGCAGCAGGGAAGGCATAACATTTTTTTTATTTGCTTTACACTTTATACCAATCAGCACAGAAGGGGAACTACAACGTCTGAGTCAAGCTTTCACCTTTTGGCTTTTGCTTTGTCTTTAAAATCTGTTGTTTCAAAGCCAATATTTCCTTATTTATGCTGATGTTTTACTTTCCGATGCTGTTGCATACATGTCTTATTCGATTTTAGTTACTCAAACAGGCAAATTCTGCTTTTTTCCTTATCCTTTCATTGCTTTGTCCGTCATAAAGTTATCCCATGCTTTGGACTAAAGCTTTTGCTATAAATTTCATTTCTCAAAAATAAAAAAATAAATTCATAAAATTATAATCAAAATACGCATACTATTCGTGAATAGTCGAATACTTTAAAAACCAACAAAATAACTCTAATCTTGTTTTATTATCTCAACTTAAAATGTTTCATTGTCTATAAAGTTTATAATCCAAAAATTTGTTCAAATATAAGAATGGATCATGCTCATAAATGGGTAATAATTAGTTAGAGATATGGAAATTAATGAAGAAAAAAAAATTGGAAGAAACAAGGAAAAAAAGTAACGACGGGGATGCTCCCCAAAATATAGTAACGAATCTGAGTTGCTATAATAAATTAAGGATGATGACTTGGACCATATAGAATGGGGTAGCCTAACTTGTCAAGTTTTCCCATACTTTTCCATGTGGGTGCTACGTAGCTGCACGTTCTTTATCCTTTAAAAGAGTAAGTTTCAACTAAGATTCTTGGGCAATCAGCTTCAACTTGTTATGCAATCCTTATCTTGGCACCCAGCTGCCTTTTTTTTTTTTTTTTTAGTAAATAACCCGGCTGCTTCTATCCACCTACATCAATAGTCTATGGTCAGATTCATTGTTTCCACTATAAACTTTTTTTTTTATAAAAAAATAAAGAAGAAATTGCATTCTTTCTCTCTTCGGACGATACATCAATTCTCATAAATAGTATTTTAAAAAAAAATTCGTTTTTTAATGATATAAATAACGTATTTTTAAAGGGATATTCGGGGTGTTAAAGATTTGGGATTTCAATTGGAATTATGAGATTAATGAATGAGTTTATAAGATGTAAAAGAATTGCTTTTCTTATGTAGTTTAAGATCTTATATATATATATATATAAAAGATGATATACTTTATATGTGTAGTTTCTTGCAATACAATGATTAAGAAATATAGTGCGAATAATTTTTTAGATTTAAATTAAACCTCGGTTTCTCTTTTTATTCTCAATGAAATATTTATATTATTGTTTTAGAATGTCTCCTATTAACGTAATTTTTTAAAAATGGGAATCCTTTCTTTTGGATATTATGTTTCATTAAAATACTAATTTTAGGTAAGATTTTTTAATTTTTATATTACTTTAAGGGTAAAATTTATAAAAAAATTAAAAAATCTTTTATTTCTTACAATTTTGTGACATTTAAAAAATAAATAATTTATCATCCAAGTTAACAGTGAAAAGAAATAGCATTTCAATTGACTTTGTGATATATATATATATATATATATATATATATATATATAATATTACTTTAATTTAGGAAATAATCATAAAAGGGAAAGTGAGAGGAAAATGTAGTCAAATAAAGGTAACTGTTAAGAAAGACCCCACAGGACCAAACCCTACATACGGTATGCGTACTCAAACCTACACTTGAATTACAACAACAGTGAAAGAAGAGAAGGCTAATTGTTTTGGTATATAGCACGCGACAGGATTTCCTTGGGCCCACTTTTGATATTTACTTTTCACATTTCTCTTTTTTTTAAAAAACAAAAAAGAAAAAAGAATAGCAATCTTCTCTGACTTTTGGGGTTTGCATAAAATTCCAAAATGTGCTTCTTAAGCAAAATGATTGTAAGCCTTGAATTCCCTTGGATCGAGTCATGTAGTAGTGCTAATGCATATACCCAATTTACCCACCACACAACAAAAGGAAACGCCATTTCCATTTTAACATATTAAGCACATGAGAATAGAGAAGGTAACCCCCTTCTTGTCAAAGTAAGTGAGCTGAGATTTTCAACATTTTTATGTGAGAGAGAGAGAGAGAGAGAGAGACAGCAGTCTGGGCTAGGTAGACTTAGACACTCGGGTGCGGACAGCATTATTATCATAACAGTAGAGACAATAAAACATCAAACAAAGATGAACCAAAAAGGAAAGAAGGGAAGAAGAAATTGTGGTAAGCCCAAATGAATGGAGCTTAAAAAATGGAAAAATAAAAAGAAAAAAAAGGAAGGGCATCCCCCATGACCCAAAAGAAGAACATCAAGGAGTCATTGTCAATCCACTCGGTCGGAAGTCGGGAGGACCCAGAGGCCAAAACTCTTCTCCTCTCTCTCTGTCTCTCCTTTCAAACTTGAAGAAAAACAAAGGCGGTGGAATACTTAGCTAACCAATGTCCCATACTTTCCCATTTTGTCAATTTCTTGCATCTCTCTCTCTCTCGTTGGATGTGTGGACCCTACTTTACCTCCAACCAGCGGCGCCATTAGTCTTTACTTGGTTTCAAAGCTCACCCACCTGCCGCTTCCCCCATTTCCCATCTCCCCTTTCTCTCTCTCTCTCTCATCCGTTCCCATTTATTATTCCCCTATAAACAAATCCAAACGCCACACCTCTCTTCTTTCTACACCTCCTTTCTCTCTCTATCCCTCACAGTTTTTCTTCCCCCACAGCCCATCTCCCCTCCCATGCCATCTTGTTGCTTCTCTTGTTCTTTTCTTGCCTTTTCAATTTCTTTCCCCTTATTTTATTACAAAATCTCACATCCAAAATCGCACCAATCATACATATAGACAAAGAAATTTATATTTTTTTATAGAAAAAAGAAAAAATTTAGGAGCCCATTTCAAAAAAAAAGAAAAAGAAAGCAAATCCCCGCACAACATGAAAGGTGAATATGTAGAAACCAAAAATGAGAACCCCAACAACATGTTTTCTAAACTCCACCACTCTCATCAACAGCACCAACACCAAAACCACCCTTTCTCTCATCACTTCCAACTCTCTCGCGATTCCCAAACCCCTGACTCTGAAGACACCAGTCGCACCACCACCCCTACCACCAAGGACCCCACCACCAACCACAACTCCACTCTCCCTAGTGGTGGCGGTGGCGGTACTAGCGGTGGCGATGGAGCTACCATCGAAGTCATTCGAAGACCAAGAGGCCGTCCTCCAGGCTCCAAAAACAAGCCGAAACCACCCGTCATCATCACTCGCGAACCCGAGCCCGCCATGAGTCCTTACATTCTCGAAATCCCTGGAGGAAACGACATCGTTGAAGCTATCTCCCGTTTCTCTCGTCGCAAAAACATTGGCATCTGCGTACTTACAGGATCTGGAACCGTTTCGAACGTAACTCTCCGTCAACTTTCAACGACTCCGGGAGCTACCATAACTTTCCATGGCAGATTCGACATCTTATCCCTCTCCGCCACGTTCCTACCTCAAACGACGTCGTGTCACATGCCGAATACGTTCTCTATCTCTTTAGCGGGTCCTCAAGGACAGATCGTTGGGGGGTTCGTAGCTGGCTCATTGGTAGCAGCTGGCACCGTGTTCATAGTAGCTGCTACTTTTAACAACCCTTCGTATCATCGGTTACCAGGAGAAGAAGAAGCGAGGAATACAGTGTCGTCAGGTGGTGGTGGTGAAGGACAGTCGCCGCCTTTGTCTGGTGGCGGTGGAGATAGTGGTCACGGTGGTGGGGTAGATTCTTGCGGGGTTTCGATGTATAGTTGTCATTTGGGTGGGTCAGATGTGATTTGGGCTCCAACTGCTAGACCACCACCGCCCCCACCGCCTTACTAATGAGGTCGAAGTTGTAGTTTATTCAGTTCTTTCCTTTTCTTTAATTTTATTTCTTTGGAGAGCACTGTGAATTAATGGGAGTTATCTAATCTTTTTTTTCTCTTTCTTTGTTTTTCTTTTTGGGGTTATGTAGTGTTTTATTTCGTCATGATATGATCATTAATTATCTTTGTTTAATCTTAAATTATAAATTTTAAGTTAATTGATCTTCTATTTAGCAGTTAATCTTTTATTCTGGATGAAATGTGAATGGGTTTGAGCTGATAGAGCAAAGTCACTGGCTTTGAGCTAAGAGGTGAAGCCGTGGAAAATCTTCTTTAACGAGCGTATGGATTGTCATACGTCAAAATCTAACGTTCTTCTGGTTAAACTGGTTAAACTGGTTTGCTTTCATCGTCACTGTTTATTATTACATGTTAGATATTTGCCGAATTCTTTGCGGTGGCCTGCCTTTTCCCATTTTATTTATTTGATATTTTGGTTGCAAATGGGAGAGCTTTGCTTTGAAGTTTGAAACTGATCAACATATCTCTGCACTCTTCTGCAGCCACTGGCTGAAGATAAATGCTGATTCGATTGATCTTTTCCTTGGCTCTTTTCTTTACCTTCTTCATTTAGATAAAGCGTGTGCCAGAAGAAAACATGGCTAGGGTTATGCCTGCCAGTTTTCTTTTCAGTCTAACAGGGAAAAGAGGAGGGAGGAAAGACGAAAAAAGAGGGTTTGGAGTTTTTGCTTTTGCCCAATACACTCTTGAAAGCTCTCAAGTCATACCCCACTTTACTATTTTTTTTTTCTTTTTCTTTCTGATCATCTGTGTACTTTGGTTTGTCTCTTTCTAATTGGATCTTTTCGTCGATGGGAAAAAAAGAAAGAAGGCATGATGAAAGCAAAGCAGGGATTGGGGGTGCCAGGGCTCATGGCTTTCCTCTCCGTAAACTCTTTGGTTCTTGAGCTGCTGGTTACCCTGCTGCCTACTGTCTACTGTCAACAGCTTCTCACCCGAGCGAGTTAAATGACACTTGTGTTTGGCCCTGAATGGTCATATTTCATGGAGATAAGACATTTATTGCCTGATCCTGTCAGTTTTTTTTTTTTCTCTTTCTTCAAAGTTATGTTGGAGATTGTTTCTTATCATTGTTTGCCTCTTCGGGTTTTCTTTCTTTTCTTTATCAGTTGAATGTTCCTTCAGGTTATATGATTGGAAGGGTTTTGGCATTAATACTTGAATTTTAAGGGTTTCACCATCATCTATTAATGTTTTCGTACAAAATAGAATAGAGGAAATACTTACGCATGCATTACATGAATTGCATTTTCCTGGCAGGTTATTATAATTTTCTTCTTCTTCTTTTATTTATTTATTTTAATTAAAAACAATGAAGACAGGCTATCGTATTATACTAAACTTATAACATGATTCATTCCCTAGGCCACAATTTGCAGTTCCCTAAGAATATTCCTCACTTTTATGTCTCATCATTTGTATCTTGTTTCTTTATTTTATAAGCATCTTTTTTTAATTATTTTTTCCTAAACTTTTTATTAAGAAAAAAAAAAAAAGAGGGAATGTAAACTTCTTGCCAAGTGACTCAATCATGCAGGGTCAGAAGTATTCAATGACTGGACAATTAACGGGCATTAATTAGGAATGCAATACTTCAGTTTCCTTCAATTTCTGACCCAGTTTTTTTTTTAAAAAAAGAAAGAAATATTACATGCTTCAATTTCTGTCCTTTACATAGAATTCAAATCATGTTCTAACCTCTTGTAAAAAAAAAAGAGATTTTATGAAGTATGTATCATGCTATGGCAGAATAATAATATAAAAAAGAAAGCAAAAAAGCTTGATTTAGTCTTCATTATCAATTAAGCTTAATTATTTTCTCCCCAATATATCCAAGCAATTAATAGGATTTTTGTTTCCAATTAATGGGTTAATGATCAAGAGTAGATTATCTTCTAAAAGCATTATAATATCAGTTATTTTTCCCCCTTTCTCCCCTTATTATTTCTTTCATTTTAATTTTCTCTTGTTTTGAACAGCTAATCTTTTGTTTTAACTTTTAATAGATAATTAACTCCTTTTTTCTAACTATTTCGACACTCCTGCCCAATTTTTAATTGGTCTACTTTATTAAATGGATAATACTACTAAATAAGTAATTAAGAGCATTAAAAAAAAGGATAATTCAATGGTTCTGTTTACTTACTGCTTTCTATCCTACCTACAAAAACTGATACCTTTAAAGTTAAAGAGCAATGTTATGGTCCCCCAACCAAAACAAAAAAACACTTATTAGTTGTATTTCACAGGCTACAACGAAAATTTTGAATCTTTCAAAAGAGATTTTCCATGTTTGAGAATAGTCTTCATCAGAGTTTATCATTCTATTGAGATTTTCCGGCCGTATACCAATTTTGTGGGGGTACAGTACCGTTGGTGTATGTTTTCTTGGCTTGTATGTGTCGTGTACTTAAATAGTTGACAAAATTATTAATGAGGGAGGTTGATAAAATCAACTACCTAATATATAGGTTCCTTTTGGAGGAGCCTGCAAATAACTATATAGGTTGATCTTCTTAATTTACTCCATCAACCGCTTGTACAACATTTGTTCATTCATAAACATACTCAATAACGAGAGCATTTACCTAAAAATTGTCTCTGCCTCTTGTTCTTCCTCTATGCCTTTGTTTTTCCCGTTTGATAGTCATGAAAAATGGGTATTTGAATTTGAGTATACTTATTCTTTAGCTTCTCGATCTTTGTAGAGAAAATGGTAGGGGAGAGAAGAGGAAATGGGGGGGATTGATGGATGATGGTGTGGGATTGATGGAGGAAGGTGTAGAGGGAGTTTCAAAGAATTGGGTTGTTCAATTAACTTACCTTATCATGCTATTGCTGACATGGTCCATTACTACGATAGTGATGCACTTCAATTAATGCTACTATACGTACTGCTCTTATTTCTTAACAGCTCTATAAAGTTTGCCTCCTATTTTATGCACTACCCTGAAAAGATTAAAAGGCAATGAAACAAATGCCCAAATGAAAATTAGGAGGCCAATGCCCCAAGGCTGAGTTACTCGAAACTTCATTTCAATGAGGCTAGTATAGTAGTGTTCACCTTTTTTTCCGAGTTGGCTGGCAAGACTATGCAAGGCAGCCAGCCAATCTAAATACAGTGTGGGGGAAAAAAACCGTCATAACCTGGCGCCTCTTTATTTGACCTTTCTTTCCCTTGATTCCACGCGTTCTCCTCCATGCCTGCCAGGTCTTGGTTATGATTATTTATCATAAAATCATGTTATATTTTTCTTCTTCTCTAATACGACAAATCGGTCTTTTGATGGTTTAAACGAAATAAAAGTTGCATTGTGAAGCCACTTCTCTGAAATCTCCGTCGTGTTTTTTCTCCTAATAAAAAGTTATCCTTACGCAATGGCAAATGCCTGAACTTTCATCATTTTACCCAGTTGTTCAGTTTTGACTTGGTTTGCATTCTGTCGGGGTTCTTTGTAGTGCAATAAGATTCCCCAAATCTAGACTGCCCCGCTTGCTCCTTTGATCAATGAGATACGCAATAATTAACATATCGAAATAAATTACAATGATTGAATTAACATTTATCAAATTTAAATTATCTCGTTTGTTACTGTAATCCATAATCAATGCGATAATTGACATATCAAATAAATTATAATAATAGAAGTAAGATTTGTCAAATCTAAATTGTCGTGTTTACTGTTTTGATTCATGAGATACGCGATAATTGACATATCAGATAAATTATAGTGACAGAATTAAAATTTGTCAAATATAGATTGTTCTGTTTACTTTTTTGATTTATGAGATACACAATGATACGATAATTAACATATCAAATAAATTACAATGACAAAATTAAAATTTATCAAATTTAGATTGTCCCACTTACTACTTTGATCTATGAAATACGCGATAATTGATATATCAAATAAATTACAATGACAGAAGACGTTAATACATGAGTAATTGATATAGAGTTATAGATATACAAAAAATTAAAGATCGTTAACAATCTAAGTGACTCTCAAAATGACTCTGATATAATATTATGAGAATTTAAATTTTATATTATGAAATTATATATATTACAAAAAATTTAAAATATATATATTACTTAAATGAACGTAATAAACTCTTTAAATTATAAGAAAAATACAATAAGAACAAAGATTAAAAAAACTGTGTAAGAAGTAATTTTTGTTTAATTAGCATTACAGGGTCGAAAATCGAGCTTGATATATTCACGTTTTATGAGGTATTCTCTAGGGTAATTTTTGCTTCATTTCCGATACCAAATATCATAAAATCAAGAGGACAACAGAGGGATGAATAACAATCAGATTCCGAAATTGAATCACGACGAAAAAACACTTGGAGGCCAAAATTGACTCTGACGACTGTCCCCAGCGCAGCGCCGGTAATATCAGAAGCTTAATTAAACCTCACGTCCTTTATTTCCTGAAAATCTATAGCATTCTAGTATGCAACAAGGGTGCTGCTAATGCTTTATTTTAATACGTGGGGTGGATAATTCAATTTTTTATTAGTTTGACAATTATCAGTACGCATGTAAATGAAAGTCCTGACACAGAGATTAGACTTTTTTTCCAAAGTTTCAGAACAAATCAACTACTTTATCTTTTGCAAAAGAAATAGAATCTCCAACAGCATGACGTGTCTGATTGCTGCGTTGTAATCTGGTTGTAGTAGTTTTTTGTGATTAAATCAACCAAAAAGTTGTTGATCCACATGGTTATTTGTGATACTGGGAGGAGTGAGAATGTCCAATTTTTCAGCTCAGTGAATATGGGGTATTGGAAAGAAAGTAGTACTAGTTGTCCTTTATGGCATTTTTCTTGTGGTTGGGAATTGAGTTCAACGGTCAATGCAATGTGAAGCTATGGAAGGGACTTCTTAGTTTGTGTAGCTAATTTGAGGTAATTGGAGTTCGAGGAGAAAAACACTAGTGTGGGTTCAACTTTATGCTAATGTGAAGCTTGTAAAGATCCCTTTTTTGTAATTTGGTGGGTGATGCAGATCAATCAGGAAGAGAAATTCTGGATCATAATAATCAGGGAGATCCAATAGGGACAATGATGATTTGAAAAAAGAGAATCAAATCAGCTTTGCTAAGATCCTAAGTTTGTTTAACGGCAAGAACAAGACAGGCACCACCATTGTCTTTGAGCCGAAAAGAAGACTTGTTTTGGCACACTGATATATGTGGACGACAAAGATCTTTAGACCAACAGCCTAATTACATTCCTTGTCACAATTGCTGCTTTGCCCCGACACCTCCGAGACATAAAGGATTCAAAGAAGAGGCGGAGATGAACTTTTCCAGGCTCAAGATTTTTCCCGGGGAAAAAGCAGTGTAGAAACTTGAAAAAAAGTAAGCAAACCTTGCTATGAGTGTATCGTGAACCACTTTGTTGTGTGAACAAGAACAAATAAAAGAAAAAAGATAAAAAGAGCGCATGGGAAGATCAGCCAATGGAGAAGTTTGTGCAATTGCCCATTTTCGGGCTGATCTTTTCTCTTTGAAACAAGTTGGGGCCGGAGGGGGTCCCATGGTAGCTCCAAGTTGCTGTAAAGTTTCATCGAAGACTGACTTGTTTAAGCGATAGAAGTAATTGATGCTTAATAAAATGCATGCATTGCTTGGCAGTGACTTGTCGATGGCAGACTTTTACTGGCTTTCAATGTCGGCCAGAAGAAGCTACAATCCCCACTTGCATAGTTTTGTTGTTTCTCGATCAATAAAAGTCATTCCCCAGAAGGGAAAAAAACCCACTATTTCGAGATGATAATATATAAGCCTGGACTTCAAAACAAGCTTGGAAAGTCCAGCCCGAATTCCTTGTTTGCTCTTAATTTCATTCCTCAAATCCAAATCAAAATCTGGGTGTTTCTCAAAAAGATGATTAGCTAATCATCATTTAGGGTTTAAATTCGCTTTCAAAACAACCAACTCTTTCATTCTGTTTGTCGTTCGTGCATGCCTTCCACTTTTCAGCAATATCGCCACGTTTTCTAACCAAGGTCACCTAACTCGGGACACGGTTTTTCTTCGTATTGGCTGCCAAGTGAACCCAAAATATTTGACTTTCGATTGCCGTCAAACTCCTAACGCCCTGCTATCAAGAATTAGTAGGAGAAAGTTCTCCCAAAGTAAGCTAACTTTTTCCAAAGTGAATTTATAACGGGACAGTGAGCACACACACACATTCTGTACAATTTGAAGACCCCAGATCAAGACGTGACAAAATCAGGACTATGTTGCGTATCACTTTTTCTCATACCTTGAAATTGAAAGAAATTAAAGTTGACGAAGCATCTTTTTTCTAATTATACGTACATAGTACGTATGCTCTAACAACTCTTGACCTTAAAATATACACAAACATAATCTTTGCATTATTCAATACCTTACGAATCAATCAAGCAATCTCGTTGTGTTTCTCTTATTTACCTTGTATGTTTGGATTGCAGCCCAAAAAATATATACATGAATGAAGAAGAGGGAAAAAGAAAGGAAACTTTATGGATGGAGAGAAGCCCAAGACAGAAAGCATAAACATCTTTGGATTTGGCAGATAACATCCTTAATTGTATTTATTTTAGTATTGACTCAATTAAAAGTTACTTTACGTGGGCATCGCCAAAAAAATTGAAGGATAAGGCAAGGACGGGAGGCATGTATTTACTAAGTCCCTTCCATTTCCTCTCCTAACTCCCATCCTGAACGTACCTTTGAAGAGCTTATGCCTATTTACTCCTTCCACAGCGCCCTTTCTTACTGACCCTCACGGATCCGATAGGTTAAAATCTTAGTCCATGTTCTTTGCATCAATAAAATTCAAATTCTTTGACCAAACAAGGTTCTTGAATGCATCAATCTCTTAGCTTTGACTGAAGAAATCCCATTATTCAAACATTGCAACAAATTCCAAGTTGTCAAAAATTTCTCTATCGTTTTAATTTGAATTTTTCCTTGCAATGGTAACAAACAAGTACAGTACCGTCAAAGTGACACTATGTACAGATGGGTCTACGTGCAGGCAGGGGTGGTCAGTAGTGGGTGTAGGTGGTCAGGGCAGGTATCATTAAGGAAAAGTGCACGTGTACGGTCGTGATAGGCCTTCATTTCTGAAGTCTAAGGATATGTTGAATTGAATGCCATAAGACTGGGCTCCCTCCCTCCCTCTCCAAAAGTCAATTTAAAATCCCCTTCTCCTTATCCGGACATAGACCATCCTTTGTAAAAAGGATGAATAGTAGAGTTGGAAGACTAGGCATGGGGTTTGATGGAGATGGCCTCCATGGCCCGTTATCGCTTTGAGGACAAGATATTGTCGAAGTGGTTGGGAAGGAGCAGTCCTGTCCCACGTGGGTTGTTGTTGATGTCTTCTTTTGCTTTTGCTTATCTAATTAGGCCCGATTGCTTCATGCTCGTTGGTCAAGGCTGTTTTCGAGTTTCAGTTGAGTGGGGACTGTTTGGGCTCAAGCTCGGAGTTAGCTACACGCCCAGACTAGTTCATAGTAACTACTAACTAGTCAAAAGGTTTCCATTTTCTTGTAATGAATGTTGTTTCGGGTTGGTTTTAACTAGCTCGAAGATAAAGGCTCAGTGGCTGAAGGATAGTGCCGAGCGTTTGCATTGCCACATGCATCTTTCGATGTATAATACTATTATTACCAAGAGAAGTTATAAGATATGAACAAAATGGTGATGGCTGCTTCTTTAAACAAAGCCAGCTACAAGAGTACATTACATACATACAACCCCTCCCAAATAAAACTACCTTGAAATAATTTTTTTTTTAATTGGTTCTTTCCCTTGTTGATCTTCTAAAAGATACATCATTTAGAGGGTTAACCCGTCCTAATCTCTCCGAGTCAGTTTCCCTAGAGCTACTACTACCTATCTTTCTACACTGTTTACTCGTGTCAGAGTGGAAAAAAGGATGATTTCCCTTACCTTCCTCATCCTTTTGCCTCCCGCTACTCCCACTGGGTCGTCTGTCCAAAGGAACATTCTCTGCGGCTGAATCAGTATATTCCACTTGAGAGCCACAAGTTTCAGGCGAACCTGAAGCATATCGGTCTAAATCAGCAAGGGGTGAATGCCTTGAGTAAAGGGGAGAAGATGAGGAAGATGAAGAAGCATCGGAATCTGAACTCCTCCAGGGACTGTTCCAACCACGTATTGAATCACCAAATACAGAATCCAACAAGTCATCAGCACTGGTAGAATCTCGTGTGCTATCAGTACAGCAGGAACCTTCATCAGAGTTGCTGCTAAAAAGTGAAGAACTATCACTTGATGAGTCCTCTTCCGAAATCCTTTGCAGCGGATTGTATTTTGAATAAAGAGATTCAATGCTCCCCGGAAAGTCTGGATGAATTGAACTAGGGTAGCTTTCATCAAGACTAGAATGTGTTGAAGAACTAGACTTTGACAGATTCTTTGAATTGACCCTCGATGGAATGGTCTTATTTCTGCTCCTTATCAATCTTGGGGCTCGGGGTGAGCACCTGCAAGGCAATTTCTGTTAAACCACCAAAGCAATGACAGCATAGAAATTTTAATAGCAAAGAGGACAGGGCAACTGAGATTCATTACCTTGCATAAAGAAGCATGTATGCCCCTTTAGTCAGAACTCTTTCAAGTTCCGCGGATGTTACCTACCAAACCATCACCAACACAAGAAACTTATAAAATTATTTACATGATAATGTTACAGTAATGTGTAACATGAAGACAGAACAAGAGGAGGGAAAATCACTTAATAATTCCAAACTCTATTTTTGCACTTTAAGTAAGCATTTTAGATCTGGCCATTGGTACAACTCACAATAACACCTCCACATTTAAACATCAGAAAATAATGCTCCATTAACTGGAGGTACTACTTTTTCCATTACCTTTAAAAATGAATGCATACTTGAATTACCACAACTAACTAAAGACCAATTCAGTTCAGAATCAAAAGAAAAAAAACACAGCTTTCCCAAACTAAAGCATTTAAAAGCATGGCTAAATATTACTAACATGGTAGCAACAGCTAAGCATTACACATGGCAAAACTTTTAATAGTCAAGTAACGGAAGCAAAACCAGAATGACATTCTACAAAAATTAAGGATTTAGGTGGGTAGTTTTCAAGTAGATGAAAGCTAAATCAAGTTACATGCAGTAAAACAAATGAAATGGTTTAATGTATGCAGATGATAATTGTAGAGAACATACTGTGCTGTCATCAATCTTGAACCACTTGTTTTGAACATTTTTAACATAGCACACGTAGTGACCCGAAAATGCAGCATTCATAATATCCAAGTGGACCACCACCCCGTAGAGCCTGTATATGGGTGATTTATCACTTGTCCCACTCATATATGGTGCCAAGTTCAAAATCTCAGGAAACCGAATCGCTTTATTAAGCTTTCCAAATTTACCTGACTGCAACATAAGGCACAATCAGGATGTAAGAATCTGCAAAGAACAAAGAGCAAAACAGCATTCTTCATTAAAAGGGGTACCTGAAATCGCTTCAAAGCAATTGTAAGGACATTGGGAGCCTCTAATATTGTCAACTTCTTTTTGGCCTTCTCATAAGATTTGCATCTGAACAAAACAAGGACTGACAAAGTGAGCAAACATCTAAAAACCGATGCCTTCTAGCAAATGGAGAATTTAGTTGAGGAACTGCAACCGTGCAGACTGCACATCATTTGACACACTACAACCACCAATATCAACAAGCACAAGAATTCAACAACAATAAAAAGAAATGTCTGACAAAATAACATCAATCACCAGAGTAATTTTATGCCACTTACTACTTATTAATCTTTGGGGAAACACAGCCTTTTTTGAAAAGCAATCATAATTTCATTGCAGATGCTCTGTTAAATTTGTTTATTTCCTTGCACACACATCTAACAGAAGCATAAAACATAGATTTCAACTATCAATGAATAAAATAGCCACCTCTAAATGATTACATGGCACAGCAGACAAAATGACATAATATGACAACCAGAAACACTTTTTCACAGCTTCCAAATTGTGAAGCAAATCTGTATCTCCAGAAGCCAAAATGCAGCCTAAAGCTTCTTTAAAAGGTGCTATAGAAACAAAGACCAGATTTCCAACAAGTTAAAAGCTGAAGCCAAAGACATAGAAGACAATGGCTTTGATTTGAGTGTCTACCCTCCCATTAGTTTAAGATTGGAGTACAAAATTTCTCCATGGTATTTCTCCAAAAGTTAAATTGTCAAAATCAAACAACTCTGAAAGACTAAGCTCAACAAATAAATAAACTACAGCATTTTATAAAAAGAACTATCTCCGAAAAACATCACCTTCAGCCCTCTTTGAATGATAATAATATTGGAACATTATCTAAAGAGCTTCTTCAAAAATATAAAAGAACCAACCTGCTACATTGATACTTATTTTCTCCATCCAGAATCTCAGTTGCTGTAAACCGCCGAAGAGCCTCTTCCAAGGTTCCTATGTCGCCTTCAATCTCCACTGTAAGGTCCATCATTCTTTCATGACGCTCAGACTTGCCTTGACACTTCATGCACTTTATCTGCATACAACAGTTACATGGTTTAGATGCATCATTTACATTTTAACACACAACTTTTCACCCAGTTAAGAAATCTGGTGCATGAGTAGACAGAGAGAGAGAGAGAGAGAGAGATGCAGCCAGAAATTAGCTTACCTTTGACCTAAGGTAGCCTCCAAATGTTAGGCCTACTAAAGTTGTTTCTTCTTCTGAACAACCTGATGAATCCACCCCAGCTTCTCTAAGACAAACAGATTGCATTGCATCGATGGCATACCTGTCAAATTTAATTCATCAATAAATCACTGCAACATTATTGAAAAGGTTACTAATTTCTCATGAAGAAAAACACTATTGGAAAAAAATTAAAGCATTAAACATTAGTAAATCTATCTCACCTTAAAAATTCATGTGCATCTTCCTCTTTCCCATTAGCAAGTTGACTTCCAATATTTTGTAGTTGGGAAAGTATTCCTATAGGGGATAGTGGAGATTTCCCATCCTTGGCCTTCAAAATCAGATTTTCAAACTCACAGCTGAAACACCATTCTTTCTTTGCACCTAATAAAGCAATTTATAGTAAGGGTCATCCCACATGCTATCTCAAAACACAAGATGTAAATAATTCCACATTGGTAATGTAAAGATGGACATACATGCTTTGGAATGGAGTCCCTGAAGAAAGTAAGCAGTCAGAGGAGGAGTAAATGTCAGGCATTGGAGGACAGCATTGGCATAACAGCTGTGCAAAGTATACGGCATGTTAACAACAGAAAGTAAGAAACCTTACAGGGAATAAAGTAGTCAAACAGAAACCTATCCAAGCTCCCACAGAACTTAAAGTGGACAGTACGTTCACTCCCAAAGTGAAAACTTAAAACTTAAACACTAGAAGAATATAATAAACCAGCAGATATCAACAGCATAATGGTTTAAATCCAAGGAACATGAGCAATAAAATGACTGTAATTAGCACTCTCTCTGGGGCTCTTTCTCCATACTACACTCACATCTGAGTAACAAAATCAAAGTATAATGTTTAATATCCAACTGTACATAATAAAGGCTTGTACAGCACAAGAGGGAATGAAAATTCTTCACCAAGCAATCTGACAAACAAAGCTTGAGAAATGATGTCATCATCAAGTAAGGGGCAAGAGATCTTGATTGGCAATCACCATTTTTCAGTGCAAAAAGCTTCATAGATGACAGTAATGCATTTCGACTGACAACAATCAGTAAAAAGGACGAAATAGAATTTATTATCTGTCTTAATCAACAAAGTAGCTTCTATGTATGATCCAAGTTATTGAAAATGTGAAACAAAAAGTACATCAACAAACTCATTATGCTCCACTAGAACTGTTCACCATAAGAAAGAACCAATCTTATATTACCTGTTTCCACAGTTTACAAGGCCACATGGTTGCAGTTCCACCTTGTTCCAATTATAAAGCTTGACAAATGATTCATAAGGAAAAAGGCCCTGCAAAGACAAAAGATAAATTTAACTAAAAATTACTATGTCTGAGGCTAAACTAGTACAGTTTTTTTTTTTTTTTTGAAAGTAAAACTAGTACAGTTAAACAGAAAAGCAACTTCCAAGCAAACCTTATCACTATATTTTCCAGTAACCTCATTACCAACCCCCAATGGATAGTGTTTAGGCAAGTTAGATCCTCTGAATTGATCAACAACCTTCAACATAGAAGTTTTCAATCCATGTCGACCATTTGAAGAACAACTTGAAACTGGAGGTAATGTAGCAGCATTTGCATGAACACCAATTTTTCCAGATTTCATGCTAGAAACAGCATGCACTCTGGCACTGGATGAATAAGCTTCAGCAGACTTTAATGGATGTGAAGCATTGCTAGGGCCATTAATGACAGTACTTGAGCCTGCCTTTTCAAAACATGAAGATGACAAGGTACTAACAAATGGAACATCTGTACTGATTGAACCACTTTCGGAACCAGATTGTAAGGAAGAAGGTGATGAAGTTTTAACTTCTAAAGGTTTTGGGACATGTGAAATACTGCTAGAGCCACACTCCACATGGTTAGGCCATTCAGAATTCAAGGATGGGGAGTTGATGACCTTTCGAGCATCTAAACCAATATTTCGTGACAAAGTTACTCCATCAGAAACCTTGGTACTCCCAAGAGCACCCTGAGGAGCATCATCCAATTTGACATCTTTTGCCTTGGAGCCTTGTGGACGAGAGGAAGAAGCATTCCCAGACAAATTAAATGAAAATTGTAAGGAAGATCCAGAATCAAGTGAGGCACTGTTAATGGCTACTTTAGGAGTAGACTGAAAAGACTCATTGTCAGCATCAAGAGATTCAAGAGAACTGCCCCAGAAACCAGAAGTAGTTGCACAGGGCTCTGCAATTGAACCCTCACATGTGCCACTGATGCCCAAACCTGAAGAACTAGTTGATGTGCACTGACTCTCTCCACTTCGATCACGCTTTGTCTGATTTAATTTATTTAATTTGGTAAATTTATCTACAGAATCAACCAACCTAACAAATTTTGGGGATGATGGATTGGTTTGATCCACATCATTGACACCAGAGGCAGTCCAAAACTTGTCAAGATTAGCATCAGCAGATGAAGATCTATCAAATTTATCAGGCTCATTTGAACCGATGCTCTCGCACACAGAAATATCATCAGATGATTCACTACCAGCCGCAGAAGAAAATCCAGAAAATGAAACACTGGAAGATTCAGAAGCAGAGTTCGTTCCTTCCCCATCAGCATGGAACTCAACCTTTATATCATCATCCTTCCCATGTAAAACCACAGAAGAGCTAGTGGAATTAGACAATGCAGGCTTTGTGGAGGATGTTTCAGTTGGCTTTGTATGCTGCTTTTCTTCAATTTCATATCTGTCTCCATATTGGTCTTGCTCTACCACCTTCTGACCAGAATCACTTCCTTCATCATGATTCTGGTGTGTTGCAATGGACGGTGGATGGCATTCTTCCTTGTGACCTTGCCGCCAGTGAATAATTTGACACTTAGCAGAACTAAAACATCCAAATTTTGATGTAAACAAAATACTGTTAAAAGACCATTCCATAAAAGTGAACAATTGTGTTACCAGAAAATAATGCTCAATACAGCAATAATTCCATAAAATCATGTCCTAAGAATTATAATAACATGATAGGGAAAAGCTGAAAAATTTTCTCCATTCATTAGAGTGGTATTCATATTTTTTTCCACCAAATCTACTCATTAAACACACAACATCTGGACTCCTAAACTGCAAACTGGATGATAGAAAGGCCATCTTTAAGAAGAACGGTTCAAAAGCTTTCTAACTCTCATATTTTAAGATATAGATAGGAGGCTCACACAAGGCATATACAAACTGCATTTGTTCAAAATCAGTAAAACCATCCATCAAAGTACTGCAGTTTTTAAGACAAACTCCAAACCCAAATCCATGTCAGACTGTGGATGTTGAATCTGCAATGTAATTTTCACCAACCAAGTCTTCTAAATTGCTTCATTTCCGACTTCCTAAACACACCCCTTGTGCCACTAAATTATACATCTATGTACATTATACACATTTTGGAGTATTTTAATTAGACCACACATTGGCCTGAGTATAAACAACAACCGCTTCTAGTAGTCCTAAAGGAAGCACTTCCCTAACCAAATATTTCCTCAGTTGCATACGTTTAGGATATTATTGTCAAATAAAGAATCAGATTAATTTCGAGAACTGTTCAAACTAAACGCCCTAAACAAATTCTCAATAAATCAAAACAATAACCCGAAATTAAAAAACTTACGTACCAATATCGAACGGCTTTACAGCGGGCGCACCGCGTTGTAGTAGGACAAAAGCAAACTGCGCATTGGTGATAGTTCCGCGAGACCGAAATGGTGCCGTATCCAAGCAAGGCCTCAAGCTCGGCCCTAGCGGCCTCCTCCGAGGCCAAAATCAAAAGCCTCTTGATCTCCGCTTGCCTGGCTACAGAGAGCCGCCATTTCCGCCTAATGAACAAGCCGATCAAAGGAAGAACAAGGGAGACCACAAGGACAAGGCTCGAAACCCCTAGATCCCCGGCAAGAAGCATTTATCCTGCACCCAATAGGCATCCAACGGAATC
Organism: Theobroma cacao; assembly: GCF_053813885.1. Classification (NCBI taxonomy): domain Eukaryota; kingdom Viridiplantae; phylum Streptophyta; class Magnoliopsida; order Malvales; family Malvaceae; genus Theobroma; species Theobroma cacao. Next base: position 3,239,113 of record NC_142646.1, on the reverse strand, counting down.
AGCAAACCCTAGCCTCCTAATCTCACCAATACACATAGATTCCAACGACGTCGTCCAGGCGGTCGCTCTGGCGAGGGGAACGAACTCCGGTCGTCGGGCATGCAATCGTAACCGTCGATTTTGACTAAAACAAGGTCGTTCAACTGCCCCGTGATCTCGAAAATGAAATAATTGAGAATTTTATCAAATATAAGTAAATAAATCTAAAAGCAACTGACAGTGACAGAAGAATGTTGATATTGCTTGGGTTAGCAAAAGAGCAAAAGTTTAAGCTTCTGCTTCAGCTCACGGATTTTCGGACAACCCAAGATTTTTTCTGTTTTTCCTAGAGCGAAATTTTAGAGAGAGAAATATGCGGAAAAAATAAATAAATTAAGGGCCGTTAAAATTAGCCTTTAAATATTGAATATCATTTGCTTATTATTACCATAGATTTTTCGATACGTTACAATAACTTATATAAAAAGGGTGATTTGACGGTCGAAGGCAAAGAATTTTGTTTTCAGGTATCGAGAAGCGTGAATTCTTTGGTCATCAAATATTCGGCCTCCAGGTGGGGGCCACGAGTTGAACCGGTTTCACTCCGGTTCTATTAAAATTTCCAAATTTTTTTTTCTTTCAAGTATCTATTTTTGGGTGATGGTTGTTTTCCTGATGGATACTGCGTTGGACGGTTGCTGCGGTATCCGCAAAGCGACGAGCCATCGGACGGTGGAGATTTGTTTTTGATTTGGTGGAAGGGGAGGAGAGCTGATGATGATGATGATGGCTCACTCACCATTTCCCAAATTACTTCAGAGATTTTTTTAGTCTTTGGGTTTTCCAGGGGTGGAAATAAACCATTCTACAAGTCATTGCTTTCCCAGGAATTTGATTGGGAGAAGCCATGACATATTCTTCCCTTTTTTTTTTTTTATAGCTTTTGATGATAAGAAGCTATGACTTTTAATCAATCGGATTACCCTTTTCATAATCTAACCATAATTATGATCATGTTTCTTAGACCAACTTTGATTTATTTTTACTTTATTTAAGCCTCTCTGTAATTACAGTAAATTTGGTGGTGGGTTGTTTGTTGGAAAATGAGTGTGGAATGAGCCAAAAACAATGACCAACTGGAAATAAAAATTTAGTCCTGAATGTGACAGTCGGTGAGCTTTATTAGTCAAAATCAGGATTTTACAACGTTTATTTTCTAAACACCTTTTGACTCTATTTCAGTATCAGGATTTCAGGGGTCCAATGTTTGCACCTTGTTTTAGACGGCAGATAAAGGTTTCTTAACCATTAATTTATTCTAATTTTCGCTTCAGGTTTTTCTTTTTTAGACATAAATTGTTATGCTTGAAAGAAAGTTAGAAAGGACCAATTCGTTTTTTCCTTTTATTTTTCAACATGGAAATAAGTTGGAACTTGGAAGTTGGAACAACCTTGCAAAAATTGCAAGGTGACCCTACAATGAATCTAATCCGTCAGCCATGATATTCATGCCTACTTCATAATTTTCTCGGCAACCTATCAGAATTTTCTTGGGAAGCTATGATGACTTTCTTTACCATGTATAACGTCTGTTTTATTTATTTTTTTTCTTTTTTGTTGTTTCTTTGTCATGCATTTTAAACAGAGCATTCCACTCCAGCTTACAAGAAAGCTTCTCTGAATGAATTTTGCATTTTTTAGGTGTGTGACAGCCAATTTTCTACCTAAATCTTTACCGATTCGCCCGATTGATTTTATGTTATAAATGAGTCAGTTAAGTGCAATCCCATGATGTTTCCACCTGCTTTGAGCCTTTCACCTGTAAGGAATTTCCTGCCCTCATTAAATATACAGCTTAAATTTGGAAAAAGCAATGCAATTTTCCTAGGTAGATAGATTATCGATCATGGCCTAGAAAGAACGTGGTATTCATAATGAATCTCTTCTACCAAATTGTCTGCCTTTGCTTAGTTGTTAACAGCAAGCATAAGAATAAATGCATTAACCATTTCCATCTCCCGTACCATTCTATCATCTACTAGATACCTAATTTTAAAAATTTTGATAAATTTTAACATCATACGTCACATTATATTTTATGATATAAAATAAATAATTTAAAATATTGCATGTCAAATTGTAATAAATATTTAATTTAAAAGTTTAAATTGATTATTGATTCTTTTAAATTATTCACCAACATAAGTGGTACTAAGAAATCGTCCTAGAGGTTCTCCTCTTGTCCTTCACTGTTTGACGACTGACGTTTACCTTGAAGAACAAGTTTCAAGAGCTAATAAGAATAAGGAAAGGAAATCGTCCTACATCGTTCCACTTTACAATCTTCCCATCTTTTTTCTTTAGGAAATTTTAAAATTTTATCTTACAAAATTGTCTAAGTCACACCTAACTCTAGCAGAATATCAGATTCAGAAAGGAACAAAAATATTTGATGCCCGCAATTATTGATCCACGAAAAGGAGAAAGAGTCATTGCTGAGGCAGATGATGGCCTGCCAAAAATTTCTGATGCGGGGAGCAACCCCATTACCTTAAATGCGATACATCTAGTGACGCACCCTAATAATTGAAATCCATGACTAGTAAAATCCACTGTTTGGCTTTCAATGCTCAATCCTCGTCTGCTGCAGTGTTTCGTCGTAACTACTTTGTTGATTGGGTTTGCAGAAAGAAAAGTAAGTTGGGACCGGAAATTTTCTCGTGGGTTCACAACCCCTTTGCTGCAAAGAAATGATTCAAAAACTCTGCACCTGCTTTAGCGACAATGCCTTATCCTCCTTTGTGGTACGAGGGAAACCCTTTTCCTCCTTTGTGGTACGAGGGAAATCCTTTTCCTTTATATGAAATGATGAAACCTTCTTTGCAATGGGTCACTCACAGCTCACAGCCATGATGCTATAATTTTAACTTTTAAATTTAAACTTTTATTAGAAAAAAAAAAAGTTGGCTGGTTTTTAAAGTTGGACACGTTCTATCAGGCTATCAGCCGTTCATTCTTCTGGCCTGATCACGAGGAACTAAAGCATTATAACTGTAATAGGTTTTATACAAAACATGTAGAAAGAGGCCCAAATGGGAAAAAAATGCCGAATCTCATTCCTCGTTGGATAATTATTAGGTGACCCATTTGGATTGCTGGCCATTTGTTCCAACAAGGATTGGGCTTCCCTCCAGCAAGTTTTGTAGACCCACACCAAAACCAACCGCGCCGCCCTGTGTTTGTTTTTTGTTTATTTGCCCCTTGGCGCGCTTTAAGAGCCAGGTAGACTCGGACAGGCGGGACAGCCACTTTTGCTTATAGCTAACTCAGCACGCATCTGGGAGTTAATTGGCAGCGATTCTGTCGATGGATAGCGGTCAATCACGGTAAAAAACAAAGAGAAACATAACGATCATCTTCATTTCGTTACCAGGATCATCTCCAAACGTCGTGAAAGTCAACGAGCCAGTCAAAATCATGCCTGGAAACTTGGGATGCGTTATCGTAGCCGTTGATGGCAGCGAGGAGAGCATGGACGCCTTAAGATGGGCGCTCGACAATCTCAAGCTCCGATCATCTACTCCCGACTCTACCAAATCTCCTGGTTACTTCCTCGTGCTCCACGTCCAATCTCCTCCGTCCATCGCTGCCGGCCTCAATCCCGGCGCCATCCCTTTCGGCGGGCCTAGTTAAGCCACCTTTTGGTTTTTTATCATTTCGATTAATTTGTTCGAGAAACGTATTGATTGTTATTTAAAATTTTAACTTCAGGCGGTCTAGAGGTGCCTGCATTCACGGCGGCCATCGAGGCGCACCAGAAGAGAATCACTGAGGTGATTTTGGATCATGCTTTGCAGATTTGCTCTGAAAGAAACGTGAGTTTTCTTCTTCTTTTTATTCATTTTTTTCATTTTTCTTTCACTAAGTTATCGTTCTTTTGGCGTTATATGATTAATTTAAGTAATTAATTAATTTGGTTAAAATTTATGAGTTTTTATTTTTTTTAAATTTGTTTCTGACATGCCGAGAAAAATGATTAAGAGTGTGGAATGTTTCTAATTCAGGCAAATGTGAAAACGCAAGTTGCGATTGGGGATCCGAAGGAAAAGATTTGTGAAGTAGTTGAAAATTTGCATTCTGATTTGCTTGTGATGGGGTCTCGTGCTTTTGGCCCTATTAAAAGGTATTTACCTCCTTGCGACTTAATTTTCCTTGACAACTTGGTCAAACTGTTTTAAAAGCCTGAAGGAATCGTTGGTCGAAAGCCTTTTACTAGTTAGACCCCATTGATAATACTGGATTATATGCCTTCAACTTGATGCTGATCCAGCGTGTGTATTATGCACATTGGTAACCATCACAAGTTTTGTAACTTTATATTTGATGCTAAGATATAAATTATGATAATATTTCATTTAGTACTATTCCGTTGGATGCAACAGTGCCTACAGTTGGTGTGAATTTTGGTGTTTCACATCGTTGTCAAGTTGTTTTACCATCTAAATGATGATTAGTCATAACTCATAAGAATAATGAAGTAGAGAAAGTCTTAGTCATCAAGCTAGCACAGAGGCTATTATTGTAAAAGAATGTTATTGTAATAGCTTCTAAGTGAAAGGTGAATCAAAATTTAATATTTCTGGATTAGGGAATTTGTTCAATAGATTTATGTATTCTAGTTGTTTGAATCATTGGCACATGTGTGCCCAGAAGTTTATCTGGAGAAAGCTATGATTTTCTTGAAATCACTATTATTGATTTATGTTGAGGATGCCATATATCAACGTTAAAGTGGCTGGAGGGAAAAGACAGTCTCTCCCTTGAGATGTGTCTACTCTGCTTGAAGGACCGGTGAGATACTAAAATATGAGGTCATGGTGGAATCAGATGTTTGTCCTATAGGGTTGATCATAGGGAAATTGTATACATTTAAAGTCCTGTCTCTTTGGTTTTTATAGTGTCATGGGAATGGATGATTATGAACCTTCATACAGGCAAAGAAATTGAAAATTGTTTATTGATTGAAAATACATTGCAAATTATGATCTATCACAATGCTAAACGGGATGAAACTCATTATGTTCTATGTCAACAGAATGTTTTTGGGAAGTGTAAGCAACTACTGCGCCAACCATGCACAATGCCCTGTTATCATTATAAAGAGCAAGGGCACTTCCTCCCAAGCTTAAGTAGGTATGCCTCAAAACACCATATATGACAAGTCCTGTTCCATTTATCTTCTTCTTTTCCTGTCCTCTTATTAATTTTTTTTTTAACTTGTCATTGATTGCTAGCAGTTCATGTATATAAATATATTCATGAGGAGCTAAGGGCTTTTATTCTTTTACTCTTTATGTAATGTGCATGGACGTACATGGTTTGCATCTTGTGCTCTTAAAGGCAATTTATTGTTTCTTGCGGTTGGTACTGTTTGAAGTTCTGTTGGCCATGAATATTAGCCTTTTGATTCCATTTTCTTTGATCCATTAAATAATATTAGCTTGAATATTTACCAACTGCTGTCTGAACTCTAAATAGGCCAGCAATTAATGCTCCTCATTGAATGGAAAATTTATGATTATTCCATTCCTTGAACTAACAGCTGGTCACTTTCTAGCCGTGGCATTAAGCGTCTTTATCCAAAGAATACTAATAGAATCTGACACAAAAAGGTCTCCAGGTTCAATTGTGGTTCAGCATTTAAAATTAAAGATCTCTACTTGTTGCCAAGTACCTGAAGGATACACCAAACAGCCATTTTGTATGTGATCTCTGGTGAAAGATTAAATGGAAATGATCTTTACTTGGATGTCTATATTACTATACATATCAACATACCGCTGGGTCGAAAAAGTTTTGTCCTTATTCAGCCCAAAGAAAATGGAAACAATTTTGATCATAAGCAACATCACAGAACCATGAATAATGGATCACCAATTAAGAAAATTGTCCATTTGAAGCTTGCTAGTGATCTCCTGATGTTAACTAAGCCCAGATCATGATCTTGGATATATTTTATTTGTCCAATATCATTTAATTGATCAAAGTAACTCTGGCTTTCTAAATAAATTCTTTTTTTTCTTTCAGAGATGCAGTTTTCTTTTTTCTATATATCCATGTTTAAATTTCTCATCACTGTTGATCATTTATAACATACATGCAAATTTTCTTCTAGTTAGGTACACAGAATAATTCACTTGAGGTACATGGAGTTTGCCTACCCAGCCACTCTGAAAAAAAATTATATTATTCTTGAGTAGCTAGGTTAAAGGTATTAGTAACATGAAGGGATGGACTGCCATGGTCTGGCAAAAAATTGTCACATTCTCTATTTTTAGTTTAACTTTAATAGATTAACATGACTTTCATGCTGTACGTTATACTATCTATCTCACTTATTTACCAAAGTTTGCTAAATTGGTGGGCAATGATTATGTGCAACAAGATGGAATATACCACAAAAACCTATGGGATTTTGGAATAGGGATATGTTTCGGAGCGCTCTAGTCCTACAATGTCCAAAACTGGTGCAGTTATGTTTGCATACCTTCCAAATGAGGAAACCTATTTCCCTTTATTTTTCGTTTTTGGGGATGGAAGATGCTGGAGGAAGTATGATATGAGAAAGAAATAAAGTTGGGGGTGGGGCTGCTCGAGGATAGATTAGACAATAACATGCTTTAAACTTCTATCTTTATTCCGTCTCCATGCACGTCAAATTGTCTTCTTCTTTATCCCAATATGGACACAGCACAATTCTGAACTTTATTTGGTGAAATTTCATTCCCTCTGATAATTTTGTTCCGAATATCGACTTATGTTCAATTGTTTGCCTGTTGTGCTAATGCTCAGCAAAATGCTGGTGTTATCCTGGAGTGGTTTTCTGAACTGGTACTGCTAGCTTGTTCTGTGTGGGGTGTGTTGCACACTTGCCAATTAGAGAACTGTGTTGGAAGCTAAGCTATGCCGTGCTGACACCCTTGTAAATCCCCGTTCCATCCCTGCATGTTCAATTACTTGTATCGACTTGTAATGTCTTTATAGTAATATTTGTTCATTTATTTTCCTTGTATTTATAGTATTGTTGTACACCTTAAAAGGCCTGAATAATTTTTTTTTTCCAGCTGTTGTCGCCTCTGGTTTAAGTTCCTACTTAGCTATTTGGTTTTAACGACATGTATAGCTCAAATGACCATAGTATAATTGCTAAACCTGGACTTGACTTTGAGTGTCCTTGATGTTTCGAGGTCAAATCTTGTACATGATTTTGCTCATACCCGCCCTCTGGAGTACCAAAGACCGTAATAATGAACGATCCGCGACTACAATGAGTTAGAAAGGAAAAATAGAAAAAGCTGGCGCCAGCGTATTAACTTCATGAATATCGATTGAAAAGGTGAAATGGAACTGAATATCATGGATTCATGCAGCCGATAAGTAAATAATATGGTTGTGATTTGTGAACCAGCTAGGGAAGTTTGAAGAATTCATGGGAAAATCATTCTAAGCAAAAAGCAAAAGATCTAGTTGGCAGGTGTTGATATTTTCAAGAGAAGGATCCAAATTCCTAGGGTATAGTTCCTTTTTGAAATTTGAACTGTTGCATAAAAATATAAATTGACGTCCGTGGCAAAGTTTACCGATTTCACAAGACAACAACGAGAAATGCTTTGAACAGGACAGCCTCGTGAGCTTGCTGGTGGGGGCTCTCACAAATCATTGAGGGTTTTAGTGAAAAGAGCCCATTCTCTCGTGGTCCACTTGTATTTTCATTAGATACTACATGGATGAGTTTTCGATTGGATCAATATTGTTCCTGAACATGACTAAAAGAAATTGCTCATTTTCGGACAAATAGTTGTTGTTTCTAAAAAAAGGTTCTCCATCTCCTTTTTCCGTTGCAATCAAATCAAGGATCACATGAATGAATTCCAATTTACAAAACAATGGAAAATTCCTGACATTACAATTTACGATTATCATAATATCTAGTAAATCTAAAGCATAAGTTAAATAATCAAGCATGAGGTCTCTAGCAAATCTAAAATATATATATATATATATATGGAGTACTTTCTAATTGAGTAAAACTATTACTACTAGGAGGAGATGCAGATCTAGTTCCCCCATTGGAATCTGCAGATTGGAGTGCTGATGTTAATCTTACAGAGTTTTACAGCTGGTGGGGCATCGGTTCAGTCGGCAAAGTCTTCGCGATCCCGTGACCGACCACATCTCATGCAAACTTACGTAGGGACAAAATAGCAGTACCCTCCAGCAGGGATTCACGAGCCTAACAACTCATTGGCCTTTATTCTAATAATACCCTCCAATTGTCCCAAATTTTCAATCCTAATACTGAGCCTCTTGGATGGTTTCATGTCCCATATCCCTGCCAGGGAGTGTAAAGAACCATTAAATTATTATTTATTACTGGAACCGTACCAAGGAGTTCCCTTTTGGAGCAGGGTCTTGGTCAGTGCTTGTTATTGGCTCGAAGTGGTAGGATTGAGATTTTGATGGATAAGAAGGGGCAAAGTTTTGAAGGTGGAAGTCTTACCGGATAAGGACATTCTTGAAGCATTTCATATTTGCTCTCAGTTTGTCCTTGACCTCTGGTTGCATTGAAAGCTTGTCATTTAGCCTCAGTTTCCCCTGCAATCTGTGGCCCTTTTGTAAGAATGATCAAACATCATGGCACATAGGGACATAATTTTTGCGGCCTATTCTTCACCTGCTGATTGGCCCACTTAAAGTCGGGTGTTCTATTTGGATCCCGAATATGTTCCGAAAGTTTCCTGCCTGGCCTCGCCGATGTTTTAACCTATCATAATTACAAGGCTATTTCAGTAATTCCAGGTACACTAATTGCATGTATAATATCTTCTTGGATTCTCGTCTCTAATGCACGCTCACTAATAAATTCCTCTCTCCCCCCTACCTCCGAGCTGAAGTCCTAGCTCTAAACCATGGACTTCACTGCCACACTTCTCTTTTTTGCGCTTCTCATCTCATCCACCAAGGCTTTGGACCCTTGTGCCGCTCAGGCAGATAACTCAGGCCTCTCCATCATTCCAATCTATGGCAAATGTTCACCATTCAACCCACCAAAACCTGACTCATGGGTCAACACAGTCATTAACATGGCCGCAAAAGACCCAGCGAGGGTCAAGTACTTGTCCAGCCTGGCGGCCCAGAAAACCACGGCTGTTCCAATTGCTTCAGGCCAACAAGTTCTAAACATTGGCAACTATGTTGTAAGGGTCAAGCTCGGCACTCCAGGTCAGCTCATGTTCATGGTACTTGATACTAGTAATGATGCTGCTTGGGTCCCATGCTCCGGATGCATTGGCTGCTCAGCTACCACTTTCTCACCCAACACTTCTTCCAGTTACGGGTCACTGGATTGCTCCTTGCCCCAGTGCTCCCAGGTCCGCGGACTCTCGTGCCCGGCAACTGGGGCTGCTGCATGCTCTTTTAACCAATCCTACGGTGGAGATTCATCGTTCTCTGCCACCTTGGTACAAGATTCCTTGGGATTAGCCAATGACATTCTCCCAAATTTTGCTTTTGGATGTATTAACTCTATCTCTGGTGGGTCAGTCCCACCCCAAGGGCTTTTGGGTCTGGGGCGGGGCCCCATGTCACTTCTTTCACAATCCGGGTCACTCTACTCCAGCGTGTTTTCCTATTGTTTACCCAGTTTCAAGTCCTACTACTTCTCGGGTTCCCTCAAACTCGGGCCAGTAGGTCAGCCCAAAAATATTCGGACCACCCCGCTCCTAAAAAACCCCCACCGGCCCTCACTTTACTACGTTAACCTAACAGGGGTCAGCGTAGGCAGGGTTCGGGTCCCCATCGCCCCAGAATATATAGCATTTAACCCCAACACCGGGGCGGGGACCATAATCGACTCGGGTACGGTTGTAACCCGGTTTGTCCAACCCGTTTATGAGGCAATCCGGAATGAGTTTGTCAAGCACTTGAAAGGGCCATTCTCAACAATAGGGGTATTTGACACATGCTTCGACGCTGCAGCAGAATCTGAGGCACCTTTAATAACGTTACATCTTGAAGGCTTGTCCATGACATTGCCAATGGAAAACAGCTTCCTACATTCCAGTGCAGGGTCACGCGCTTGCTTGGCCATGGCACCAGTTCCAAATAACGTGAACGCCGCCTTGAATGTGATAGCCAATTTGCAGCAGCAGAATCACAGGATTCTGTTTGATGTGGCCAATTCTCGCTTGGGAATTGCTCGTGAAGTTTGTAACTAAGTTTTTATTTACTTTTATTGCTCTCTTGTGGTTGAGGCTAAGCCTCTGTTTTTGTTAAGGAAAAAGTAGATGGTGTAGTTAATAAACAGGACAAAACTCCTCTTGTTTTGGTGATTACATATGTAATATGGTTTTAAGTTTTTGATTGTCAAAAGGAACGGAAGCAGCTTAATTATGAGCGGTCTTTGTCATGTTTTAGAGCCTATTTTGCCCTGTTGCAGCCTTCTTTAGCTCTGTCTAAGTCTATTGCACTATCTACTGGTCTAATCAGAACACCAATTATTGCTTCATTATTGTAAAACATTTGCCATGGATTTGGTCTGAACATGGTAATGAGGCAAGTTGAAACAGAACCTAGAGAGTAGAACATGGTGAGTGGTCCTGAGTGTAATGGTTGGACTACAGATAATCTTGTTTGAGGATAATGTAACAAAATATAAATAATATTAATGAATATAAATCAAAAGCTGTATGCATGTTGGAATCTCGAAATGAAGACTTACTAAAAAGAAAAATCAATAGCATCAAGAGACTGATATGATGTTCTTGAGCTGCATACAAATGAAAATTCTTGAATTCCCTTAATTTTTTTTTGTCTTATGAAATATGTCCACAAAACGATATCCAAAGTGATGAAAGGACCAACCTTTGAAAATCTCTCGTAACAAAAGAAACAGCCCACCGTAGAAAAGAAAAACACCCCACCAATTGATCTCTCTCAAAACACCTCTCCGCAGTCTACCTTCTTCGAAATACCAACACAGTTTTCATCATGAAATTTCAATACAAGCACGCACAGACACATACTTGAAACAACTACTCTTTTTGCTTGTTTTATGGTAACCTCTCTCTCTCTCTCTCTCTCTCTCACCTTAACACGATTCTTACTACTTAATAAAATCTTACTATGTCAACCCCACCATTGATGCACTGCAACACCTTCATCCCTTAGCTTTCCGTACAATGCCAAACATTCCCAGTAAGCCCTTTTGCTCATGTTCTTTCTTCCATCATCTCCTTGAGGCTTGCATTCCAAGAATAGTTCATCTACCAACCTGATTGACTTGCTCTTTACCATATCTTCAACCACTTCAGCCTCTGCTTTCATCACCACAAACTCTTCCCCCTTCACATTCTTCCTCAGCCAATCCGACATCCCAATTTCCGCCAGCTGAGGCACGTCCTTCCTTGAAGACTCCTTGGTCAAGGTCTCAATCTTGTACATCTCAAATTTCAGATTCCTCGTGGGATAATTCTTGGCAAACCAACTTGGGCCACTACCACCTTCTTTCTCTGGCACGCCTACATCAATGAACACCCGACGAGGATAGCTTTCAAGTGTGTCTCCCAACAAGTCTGGTAGGTACTTGGTTCGCTTTAGGTAAGTTTTTGATCTCCTTGAAGCTGCTCTTGGTGGTTCAAGAAGCACATCTTCCAGTTTCTTCAATGCTGCCTTCTTTGCTTCTAATGTGTACCCCAAAAGCCGCCTCTGGGTGCTGGAGATTGTCTTAGAATACTCGATTTTTTTCATTACCAAAATGTTTGACTGAGATTTGCTGTAGTAGACAATTCTGTAATTGGATGGCTTGTCGAATGAAAGGGAGGACCTTCCATTCAACTGAACAGCAACAATGCCACCGACTTTGAGAGTGCGATCAATGAATTCTGAGGCTGCTCGGAAGTTCCGCGTGAAGGCTGAGTCAAATGACTCGTTAGGGATTGAGCTTTGTCGTTCCAAATCCGTGAGAGAAACGAATTCCATATCACTTCTCCTCAAGAACAGAGAACAATGAATGGCCTCTTCATCATCATTGCTTAGCATTAGTCCTTTGTTTCCCATTTTCAGAATGCCTTGCTTGTTCAAATCACGAAAGATTAATGGCAAGAATTCCAGATTGACGGGATCAGTAGAGCCAAATTCTGGCTTGATTGCATCAGCAGCAGGGCTCGCAGATTCCTTGCTGATAATTGATCCTATTCGTAACAAAGGAATTAAAACAATGGTCAAGGCCAAGATCACAATGAAGCGAGACAGAAGCTTAAAAATCCTAGAATCAGGGAGCTTGACGATCAAATGTGTATCAGCAGGCAAGCTAATGCCACCATAACACAAAGGCTTGTGCTTGTCATGGCATGTGGTTTGGAGTCCATCAATAATTTGGACAGCCATTGATAAGAGACTTCCTTGATAAAAATGGGCTTAAAATTTATTCACTAAAAATCAAAAAACGGATCCAAAAACGTCTTGTATTGAGAAGGTGAGAATAAAAAGAGTATCAGATAAAAAGGATAGCCAACAAAGATTATAATCAGCGAGAGGGAGAGGAAAAAGCATTTGAGAGAGGCAAACTTAGCGAGTGCAAAACCGAGCAGCGGTGTGATTTCCACCCACGAGAGCAACACGGCTACTTTGCAATCTAGACCAAAGTAACATCAACTGCCTTATCCTCTGCACCTCCATTCCTTGACCCTTTCTTTCTATCCCAATTCAAAGAATGGATTGCATAATGGATTTTAGCGGCACATTTTGAACACTGAATTCACCATGCCCTGATCAAAGAAACATGGAGGCGAAGCGATCAGGGGGAGAAAGAGAGAGAGAGAGAGAGATAGATACGTCTTCTTTTCTTCTTCTTCTCCTTCTCCTTCTCCTTCTTCTGCTTCTTCTCTTTGTCCCCCCTTTCCTTTTTATGTGCCTTCGATTTGTGGAGGGGAAACCCTTTACTGATAATGGGGTGATTAAAATCGGGGAGAGATGTTTAAAAAAGAGGAGGAGGTTTCCACAGTTATTATGGAAATGAGCAAAAATGGCTGGTGTCACGAGAAATAAGTTAAGCCATTGCTCTCATAGATACATCTATCTATCTGTTTCCTATAATTTTCTTCACTTTGCATATAATACAGAGATTAGGAATATATATTCCTTTGAAGTCGCTCAGCGTACGTTTAGTTTGTCACAACCTACGCTTGATTGAGTTTGGGGTGTCAGTGTTTGTGCTGTAAGCTTGTTTTTCTTCATTAACTTTCTTTAGCATTGCTGCATAATGCAAACAAACATCTATACATCCAAATTAAAGTTTGAGTTCGACAACATGTGTTCTGTCAATAGACTTAAGTATCACGTATCTGGCAACCAATAAAAAGAGAATTAAAAATGTAACGTCGCCTGAGAGATTCGAACTCTCGCGGGGGAACCCCATGTACTTAGCAGGCACACGCCTTAACCACTCGGCCAAAGCGACTAGGGATGCTCTCTTTCTCATGGTTTAATTTTCTGTGCGTTGACTCAACACGTTATTGTGTTGGAGGCTAAATGGCTAATCAGCTATCTGTGCTACTTTGCAGATTTTGCTAGTTTTGCTTCGAAATTCGTTATTTTCTCCCGTTGGCTATCTATTGGCTACATTCTTCATCAATGTAATCTAAAATGGATATGTTGACGAATTACTTAAAAGACTGTTTATATCAGTAAAAATGTTCTTTCTCTATAATAATCCATGGCTTAATTTACTGATAGCTTCAGTTGATTTCCTTTTATAAAGTTTTGATGCAAAAGAATATGTCCTTTAATTCCGAAGTTCTTGATACTCATTGATTCGATCAAATTAACTCACCCCTCAGCTCCCTACAATGTTTACCATCATAATGACAACATGAGGACACTGAACAGAAAGCCTAGAAATTAGATTTAATCTCCTTTCCGATCGATTTTAAAAGCTTACTCTGTTACATTAGCCTGGTACATTCTGGGTTTAATCCTCAAATTCCTCCTCCCAAACCAAAAGCCAGAATAAAATGGTTCCTCTCTTTAGCTAATGAATTGACCAGTGTGGTTATACGAGCAGATTGAAATGATTTTGAGTTGGGTCAACCCAATTGAAGGCCCATCGGTTCTCAGTCTTTTTCCAAGAGGAATGAGGGCGCCCCTTAACCTGGGACCCCCCATATATGTATGGACAGCATAACCTAGAAAGCCCTACCACCTCTCTCTCTTTCTCAATGTACTGTGGTTTCAACTAGACAACTAGCTTGCCAATGTCTGCACCACTTTTCTCAACTGTCTTAAAGCATAAAACTGAAGAAGCAAAACCATAATAATCTCTACTTTCAGATTCCTTTCTTGCGAAACCGACATGGGTCTTAAAGGCTTTGTGGAAGGCGGCGTAGCCTCTGTCGTAGCCGGCTGTTCAACTCACCCTCTCGACCTCATCAAAGTCCGCATGCAACTGCAAGGTGAAACAAGCACCTTTTCTCACCAGCTTCGCCCAGCTTTCGCTTTCTCTTCCTCGACTGCTGCTGCCACTTCCATTCATCTGCCTCCTCCTCCTCCCCCGCGTCTGGGTCCCATCTCTTTGGCCTTCCGCATTGTCCACTCCGAAGGCCTACCCGCTCTCTTCTCTGGAGTCTCCGCCACCGTCCTCCGCCAAACTCTCTACTCCACCACACGCATGGGCCTTTACGATCTGTTCAAGCAACGCTGGACCGACCCAGAGACTAAAACCATGCACTTGACGAAAAAGATTGCTGCCGGGCTTATCGCCGGAGGAATCGGAGCGGCCATCGGAAACCCTGCTGACGTGGCGATGGTACGCATGCAAGCCGACGGAAGACTCCCACAAGCGCAACGCCGTAATTACAAGAGCGTTTTCGACGCCATCACACGGATTTCGAAGCAAGAAGGCGCGGCTAGCCTGTGGCGAGGCTCATCACTAACGGTGAACCGCGCGATGATCGTGACGGCGTCGCAGTTGGCAACGTACGATCAGATCAAGGAAGGCATATTGGAGAGAGCACTGATGGAAGACGGGATGGGAACACACGTGGCTGCCAGCTTCGCGGCGGGGGTTGTGGCGGCGGTTGCGTCGAACCCTGTGGATGTTATAAAGACGAGGGTGATGAACATGAAGGTGGAGCCTGGCAAGGCCCTACCTTACAATGGGGCAATAGATTGTTTGATGAAGACAGTGAGAAGGGAAGGGTTTAGGGCCCTTTATAAAGGGTTTTTACCGACGGTTTCGAGGCAAGGGCCGTTTACGGTGGTTTTGTTCGTGACGTTGGAGCAAGTCAGGAAGGTGCTTAAGGAATTTTGATTAATTGATTAAATATTAATGGTGACGATAAATTAGATTGGAATAATTTAGTTTTACTAAGATTTTCCTATTGACAAATGAAGATCGATAGAATTTATTGCTACTAATGTTATTTTTGGACCATCGCATATTTATTTTACAACGTCAACATCAAACGTAAAGTTTGATGGTTAAGGTTTAAGCTCCCCATCTTTGTGGGGGAGATGGTCCTATTCGAGTGCTGCATTATATCCAGGAAAAAATTTTATGGCCGCCTTGGCCTCTCAGTATTCGCATTCGACATAGATTATCGAGTCTCTCTCAGCCTCAATTTTGCAAGAGAATGAGTTTTGAGGCTGTGGTGTAATGATGTCCCATTCTCGTGGTAATTGACACAAAATTTGATGACTTAAAACATAGAAAGGGAAAGACCCAAAAGGAGCCCTTGCACACTTGGTATGACTAGATGAGACCCATGAAGTGATGGGTTCAGGTCAAAGCTTGAGGCTTCTCCACTACGCTCAAGGGTCAAGTTACAAGTGGAGACTCGATCCTGGGCTCACCTTCATTTGGCGTATATCAATATAGATAGAGGAACTTAAATTAAAAATTGTATTTGCCCATCAAAGCAATAAGCATGCAGTTGCTATACAATCCTACTTGGTCTCTCTGACAACAAAAATCAGTCACCAACATTATAAATTATTCAGCTCACATCTAGGACATACTACTTATATGTACATGTTGGATTAAAGGGTATCTGGACTCTGGCCTCTCCTCTTTGTAATGGGCATCAACATCAGTCTCCCAGCATCTCCCTCTGGTAATCTGGAGTAAGTCCTTGCGTTAGCAAGATGCTGACCTAATAATCCTGATCTCTATCTGAACTGTAGGACACTATGGCCTTCAGAACATCCCCTGTCCAGAAAATCGGTTTATTAGTCTTCTGCTTTTATTACCTCCATCTGGATCCGGTTATCTGATTTTTTTTTTTCTGAGTGTGGAACTGTTTGGCCTTCTTATCCCACCCCTTTGCCTGGATTCTACAGTTATTGGCTGATGTCTAGTCCTCTACCTTTTTCTGGATTTTGAAGAGATTGAATAGGTTCTGATCCTTTGCCTTTGTCTGGGTTTGGAACAGCTTGACCTGAACCTCGGCCTTTCTCCATACCTAGGATTTCATTTGCAATCTGGCTTCGCCGCTCCTTCAGAAAGTTGAGCCGGGTTGTCAGTTTTGTCAGTGCTGAAGATGTGGAATTGGCTCCCTGAATAACAGAATTAGCTTTTAAAAAACAGTATCGAATGATACCTATTATTACCAAATATGCACTGAAAGAAGTATGACGGCAAGCTATTGTGGAATGATAAGAAAACATGTTCTCTAAGATGAAGAGGAGAGTAATTTTATCTTGAATCGTAAACTTTTGATGGTAAAGGGTTCAAATTCTAGAAAATTGCATGACAGTTTGATACAATTGGTGTCACGTTAAATTAAGATAAAGCATACCTCACCCTTTGTAGCAGACTTCTTGGAATTACTGGGAGCAAGAGGCTTCTGTGCAGCTGTCTCTGCTGCATGCATATGGTTGCTGTTATGTGCTGAATGATCCAACTGTTGGTTTTGAGGTGTATGTTTATTTGCCAAAGATGATTCCTGCTTCTTCTCATTCTGGCACCATGCTTCGTCCAAATATGTATCCTGCTGAATCAGACTCTTGGTTCAGTGAATAACATTAAAAACAGAATTGTCACATAGCCAGGAGCTGTGACTTTACAGATAACCCACAGCTGTCCAAGAGACCACACTAGGATTTTTCATTAATCATTATCTTAAATGTAGCCCAAGCTTAAGTCTAAACTTAAAGCTTAAAAAGGCAAGAATAATTTGATAACATCACTTGACAAACAAAACGGAAATGCGTTGTCCTGAATAAGTTAGCAACAGATAATGTGGTCCAAAAGCTGGTGAAAATATTGTAGTTGCTAATTTGCATGGTAAAGGTCTTGTGACTAAAAGTAAAGCTCTTTAACAGGTTCAAGCTCAGCCTGTATCTAGTGTAAATGCCTAATGCTCAAAATGCTAACCTCACTGTTGAAAAATAACCGAAAAGAAAAACAAAAGAGGGAGAGAGAAAGAGAGGATAAAGTGCCTAAAGCAAAATAGGTTCAAATCAAGCTCAACTTTGATTCAAAACAAACCCAGCCAAGCTTGAAGAGCTAATGCTCAATTTTGTCTCGTTGGGAACCAGTGTAGTATATCTTTAATTTACAGCATCTGGACATAAAACATAGTGTCTTAAAGTCTGCTGCATTAGAGTTCACAACACATAAAGGAAATTTATTACTATGAAGCTGAAGATAATATAAACTTCATCCATAAAGTTGTTCACCAGGACCCCCACCCTACTTGGACGGGTTGCAATATAGATAATAAAAAAATGAAGCTGTTCATCAGGAGAAAAAAAAAAAACTGATCATATCCTGCAGAGATTGTCAAATTTTCCCTTCGCCTCACCAACTTTTACTCTCACAAGTTCCAATGTGCTGAGTGTATGTGGAATCTCCATACATCAATATACACAGAGCAGTGACTCAATTGTCATTTGACCATTCATTGGATTCATCTTCAAATAACTTCCAGGAAAACTAAATTTGCTAACTAATTCTATGTCCATAATAACAAATGCAAACACATCAAAATTCAAGAAATAGAAAGGATGAACAAGGAGAGGTTTGAATGTCAAAGAAAATGAAATGCAGTTATCGAAGTAAAACAATAGAACCAATTCTATACACTTTCTAGGGAACTAGAGTACTTCATGCTGCCTCAAATGAATGTGAGCTTACCTTGCTTCCTGACCTTTTGAAAGCAGCTTCAGTACCTTTTGGCTTATCCTTCCTTTATTAAGAGAAAAATGAACATGTATATAGTTAAATCAAGTTCATAAAAGAGACGAGAATGGGGAATGAAAAAAATATGCAAATTAATACTAAATCTAAAGCATGAATTATGGTGAGTTAACAGTTACCAAACAACTCTATGTATCTTACTTTAACCAATTTCAATCACTACAAGGACGACAAGTATTCAACTCTCACAAAGAGACAAAGTAAAGAAATGTTTTGTAACTAATGACGAACAAAATGTGACATTGTGAGAGAGAAGCAACTGAAAGCTTACATTTTTGCTTGATGATTTGGTTGATGTTTATTGCATGAATCATTCATGGAAACAGAATTTTTCTCAAGGTGTTGATTAAGCTGCATTCCCAGATCATCAACCTTTTTTTTCAGATTGATTATGTCTGCCTCTGCTTGAGCTATGTCTTTGAGATCTGCCTTTGTCTTTATCATATTCTCAAGTTAAAATATGATGCAAAATAAAGAATAGTTACAGTAGTTAAATCTAAGATAGGCCATTGGCTACCTTTTCATCAATCGTAGCTGGGAGAGTTATGGGTCCTTGAAATGGGTTAAGTCCTGCTTCCAAAGCCATCCTCTTATCTCTCTCCCTTTGCAACTCTTCCTCTAATCTGGCCACCTTAAGTACAATCAAAAGCAACAATCAAGACTGGGCCATTCCCATAAGACTAGCACAGAATTGGCGATAAAAACCATTAGCTTTGTGCAACTAACTAATGAATAACATATAAATGCAAAAACAAATATTAAATTCCGTAAATCAACAAAACAAAAGAAATTGTTGTTCATATTACAAATGTATGCTTCCCAGAAAACATTTAATTGTCCACCCTGGATGTATTTGCTGCACTTTGTTATAAAAACCATGCCATATACTCACTGCTGATATTCAACCCTCAACTCTTTCTGGTAGGGCAAAATGGAAAAAGTTGTATACCATGCCCAAAAAAAAAAACTTTAGTGAGAACAACCAATTTGCACAAGGATTTTGTCTTATGAATAGGAATTCTTGCAGTAATAAAAGGGATCAAAACAAACAATGATGCACCTATAAAATTTTCATACACCTAATCTTTGGACCCATTTTTTACGGCCATTTTGCACAAAAATTTATATTGAAAGGGGAAGAAAGAAATGCATAATCAGATCTCCACTAACTTCCATAGATATTAAAGAAATGCATTGCCTTCAAACCATTTTTTTAACATAACAACATGCATCTTTGGTTGCTAAAGATGCATATCTTGATTCCTGACACAATGTATGAGAAACAGAAACAACAGCACACAAAAGAAATGAAAAAAAAATTCCCTTACAAACATACATCTTTCTCAAGAGCTAGGCGACGCTCATGCAATGTCTTCTTTCGTTTTTCCAAGCTGGCTTCGAGAATGGCATTACCTTCAATCTATTTTAGAAAGATGACATTAAAAAAAGTCTCCAAACAGATTGAGATAACAATAATAAGAAAGGGTGAATTTCACAGAACCTCTTCTGTGAGTCTGTTTTGCAAGTCAGATTTTTCGGCCTCGAGTGTCTCGATTTCAGCCCTGAAATTGGGTCAAAATTATGTAAGCAAGAATAGAAAATAGAGCTATTATTACTAATATAAAAAGGTCTGACTCTATATTGTTTTTGGTTTTTCCTTTTGGCTTCAAATATTATGCTATGCAAAGCACAGATTGCTCCATCCTAAGCAAGAATAAAGCCTTTAAAAGGTGCTTGGAACTTTCAGTGGTATTGGGTAACTCTAATGCTACGTGCAAGAATAACTAGGAAAACAAGTAGGCAAACTTATATGACATTTCTGTATACAGATCATGGGAACATCACTTACTCTTCTTCACATGGAAAATCAATGGATTCCATAGAAAGGTTCTTCTTTGCCTGGAAGCAGACCAGATAAATAAATTAAATAAAAAGTTACTACAAGACTATAAATGCATAGACCAACTTGTTCTGTTGTAAGTTAATTAACTATGATAACTTGCAAGAGCCAGAATGCATGCTTGCAAATACTTATTAGCTAAGAGAGAAAGTCAAACGAACTAGGCCAAAAGCAGAACACTTAATAAATCCAGAAAACAAACACTTACAGCAGTACGTCCCCAAACAGTGGGACGCCTAACATTGTGGCCAGGTCCATTTCCTATAGATATGGATTTTGGGATGCATGAGATTTGATTATGACTAGTTAACTGATCCTCCAACTTGGTTTCTCCATAAACACCTTTTGACAGCCCAGCAGACTTATTGGTCTCTGTTACTGAACTATTGCTACTCTGATTATCCTCACTCCTTTCTGAATTATCATTTTCAGACAGTGAAGAATGCGGTGAACTTGATAACTTCTTAGTGGCCTTTAAATCATCACCAGCTTCGGACAACTCAGAACCTGAGCTCGAATAATCAGAATCCTGCATTTTCATTTTCAGTTCATGTAAGTATAGACATCATCTTTTTATTACTGATTTATTGCTCTTTTCACTTTTTCAAGTGAAACAAAGATAATACTCAAAATCTAAAGTGAGGGGCCACAAAATGCAACAGCACAAGGCTACATTAAAACAAGCTGCCCTTTACCAACTAAAATAGCAAAGGAGAATAAATCATGATTCCTATAAGGGAAAGAAAGAAAGAACTGAATGCATCTGATTCTGATATATGATGCTGCAAAGATGATTTAGAATACATATTGCTCAGCAGTGAGTCAAGTCCATATTGTGAGCATAAATTCAAAGGAGAAAACAAAAAAAGACATGGAGACAATAGAAACCTTGAGTTGCCAGGTTGTAATAAAGGGAGAAGATAAACGAGCTACAAAATCATAAAAATATATAGACTGAGCAAATAAATCTGATAACCTACAAGCTTAGAGTGCATATCATGTATTAAAGAGAGGTAAACGGAATTTAGAGAATAGAAAGCTTTAACCATTCCAAAATTTGTATTAAGCTTGTCACAGCCATCATGAACAAAATATAAAAATGTAAATGCCATTGTAAGAAAGTAGAGAAACAAGCCTTATCATCATCCAGATCATTGTTAATGGAGTGACCACTCTCACTGCCTGTTCTACTTGCTACATCATCATCATTATTGTATGCATCAGATGCCTGTATTGCATCATCGCAATCATCATCTTCATAATCTTCATCATCTTCATAGGACTCACCATCATCAGTTGCTTCCTCACTTTCACTTCCACTCTCTTCTGAGTCAGAGTATAAATCAGGGGAAACAGAACCTACCTGCCAACAAAATGCTGAGCTTGAAATCACAACATAAAAACCAAATCCAAACAAAAGTAAAAAAATACTTGGAATATGGAAAACAGTCTCATCTATTGTTGTCTTTAAGACAATTAATATTCAAAAAGACTTAGAAATATTCAATTACCACCGCTATGATGGCTCTCACATTTATTTTCTTGCTTTGGAAGGAGAGAATGTAAGGCAATTGCGACGTGAATAAGAAAGACATGAAGACAGTACAGACAGTTCTACCAGAGGATGTTATGACTTAGCTTAACTTCATTCAAATTCCACTATTAGACAGTCATAATCTAGTCACTTAAGATTCTGTACCAATAGTAGCACATACACACCAGGACAACACAAACAATTTTGACTTAATGATCATATTGGCTCCAAAAGAACAAAATAGAAACAAAACATATTGATTGTGAACCACAGATAAAGCCTTAGAGCTCATATTTTTATGGGGTACATACATGTCCGTACAGTGACTACAGAAAGTCATATCAGAAGCAATTGTGGAAAAGAAGACAATAATTACAGCTTACCCCAAATATTTTATCATACTCTTCTAATAATGTTATAACAATGGCTTGAGCATGATTTGCTGCAGCAGCTGCTTGCAGTAGTTGAATTGAACCATCCCCACCCACATCAAAATCATTTTCAATCTCACAATCACCAGCTAGAAGGGGCCGAAGAAGCAAGGGTGCCATGCAAGCCGCCACAGCTGAAGAGCTCATCCAATTTTCAGCTTTGTGAGAAGCCACTTTTTGCATCATCAGTAGAATTCTGAAAGAAAGGAAGAAAAAGATAAATACGGAAAAAGGCAAGTAGAAGCCAAGATGGCAAAGAATGAGTTTTTTTTTTTTTTTGGAAACAAAGTATGAGGTTATATTTAATTGTTGAAATAAGATCGAAACCAATTTTTTTTCTCAAATGCCCATGGCTATGAGAAAAGCATTTCACTCATAATTTTTCAACAATAATCACTTGGTGCTGAAAACTAATAGGAAGTTAAAAGATGTATTCTGCTTTTTGAGTGAATAATTTTACAATATTCAACAAGTTCTGGTGTGCTAGGATTATTAATTCTAGTTTCTACATTTATGTCTTCAACAAGATATTATTTCCAGTTTCCCATCCCCAACCATTTTCCAAGGCATATATCAGAGGGGTTGCCTCACTCTAATACTTGTTATAGCAACAAGAATCTGTGGTTAATCAAGATTTTCACTCACCCAAACACATCACATAAAAAAATTTCTGAAGAAAATATAAAGTGCAGTTTCAATGAAAAGAAAAGAAGAATTTGAACCCCCCCCCCCCCCCCCCCCCCCTTTCCCAAAGATAAAACAAGAATTGTGAGTGAAAATTGTCTCGAAATCCAAAAAGAAACAACGTAAAAGTAACTGAATTATGACTTTCAAAATGAATCTAATTTAACCAAATGCCAACAAAGAAAACAATTGCTCTATACAGAAGTGGCTTAGTAGGTGTGAAACTTCTGTGACAACAAGAATACCCTTTTTTCACCTTTAGTTTTACAAATCTTATCATTTTATATCTATTTTCAATTATGAGTTATTTTTAATGTGGTTTTCTAATTTTATACATGCATGGATTGACAAAAGGTATTAATAATTGAATTTTCAGAAAGACAACATTAATTGCATAACTTAAAACAAAAACATATCAACATTGTTGACAATAACATGTAAATCCATAAATATAAAGATATTCTTATTTTAATCACCACATAAAATAACATCTCTCTTTTTAGAATTTCCGTTATGCTCAGGAAATAAATGCACAAATTGCATTTCAAAATATAACTTGTGCTAAGAAAAGTATAATACTTAAAAAGGGTAAAGAGTGAAACTGATGAATCAATTACCTCTGTAATAAGCGACGGTTTGGCTCAGGAAACGTGTCCAATACAGCCACACGCATAGCATTGACTCTAGCACCACGTTCAGTTCCTAATTATGCATATTGTCCAATAACAGAAAAACAACAAAACGAAATCTTCAAAAGTCATAACAGATAGGTAAATCATCCAAAATGCAATGTCATAGAGCTGAATAATATTCAACTGGACAATTTCCACTACATCCCTTAAAGAGCCAACCAATTGAGAACACAAGAACTTCACTCAATGGATGCTTAAAACAAGAACCCAGCACATGAAATTCTTTTTTGTTCTTAGATTAATGAATAATAAAACAGCACATTTAACTCCAATAGAGATTATCTAAAATATACTTCCCTTTAAAATTAGAGGCATCAAGAATCCAGTTTTGGTGAAGCATTTTATGAGCTCAATTTATTACAGGGTAAGATAGAAAAGCAAACACTTCAATGAAAGACTTACGGCATGCTTCCAGTAGGGCATTGCAGCAAGATGCAGGGACAGGAGATGATGGCAACTCTCGAAGGACATACTGGAAAATGGCATGAAGGAAATTGAACAACAAA
Source organism: Theobroma cacao (assembly GCF_053813885.1). NCBI lineage: Eukaryota > Viridiplantae > Streptophyta > Magnoliopsida > Malvales > Malvaceae > Theobroma > Theobroma cacao. The sequence continues at coordinate 3,215,131 of NC_142646.1, read as the reverse complement.
GTACCAGGTTCAGTTTATACTGTAACTTCTATGAAAGAATCTTGTGGAAACTAATAAGGCATACCTTGACACAATCAGCAATGACATGAGGATCCTCCTCAGAAGAAAACTCACTTTTTCCTGCATAACAAGCATAACCAAAAGAGTTAAAGAAGACTGAACAGAAAGTATTGTGATGTGCAACTACAACTCTACAATAAATCTTTGGCTTCTTGCTATGTCCTATTCAATAAGCAAGGAAGCTTCCTTACACGAACATCAATTCAGATTTAAGTTTCTACAAAGCTACCCTTGATAGCATTGTTTACCAGCCAAACTTTTATATATTGAAAGTGTAAATTCAAAGAAATTGTAAGGAAGGAACACAACCTACAGTAACTGTAACCAATGTAAAAACAAGTAGAATAAAGAATATAGTCAGGGACAGAATGTGTCTGAACAAACCCTGTTCATATTCCCGAATTCGGCGCTCAACATCTTCGACATCTGCAGCTTGTCGTAAGATCCCTTCTACTTTGACTCCTGTTAAATTATTTTAATATGATCAAATGTTGCTGAATGAATATGAGAATAACAAGTGCTCTGGCCATATTACTGCAATTGCCAAATGGTAATATATCACACCTACATCTTCCGAGGCCACTAAAATTGTGAACAAATGTGTAAAATTCTTGAAAAAAGATAAAGAAAATTTTTTATCACATGCCGTGGTGCAGGAAGATGATCCAGAATATGCATATCTCTAGCAAAGCTAAATAATAAAAACACACATGCACATATACTCACTAGATTATATATGCATTCGACAGTTACCCAGTATATGGAATTAGCACCATGCAACAATTAATAAAAAAGAAAGCTCACCATGCTCTTCTACAAATCTGAGGGCCTTCTCCAAAAATGTTGGAGCTCCATCAACATCTTCCAGTGCTAGTAAAATTGGCCTGCCTATGACTGTAGATCTCACAGGCTGTTTATCATTCACTAACAAAGAGGAAGAGAAGAGCATCAATATCTGATATGAAAGGAACAATGAAACAAAGCAGCCAACTGGGTTGGAAGCTTGGTATGTTCAAGAAAAAACTTGACGGACTTGCAAAAGAAAAAAAAGAGAATGAACAGATAAAGGAAAACTAGAAAAAGGAGGGCACAGTGAAAAAAGAGTAGGAGGAACTGACAACTAAGGCTCTCAATTCGTAACAAGCCTAAATTTTGCTGATTTTGTTACATCATACAAATGTAATTATAGTTCTCCACATGTCATGCATTACTTCTGGTGTTTACATTGGGACTGGTCTAAATACAAATGAAGCCACAGCACAATAACCGCAACACTCAAAAAACATTGCTGCAGAAACTACCTGGTTCCTTAGAACCATCAACTGCGTCTGTTTGATCATTCCCGAAGATGCCATTTTGTCCCATCACATGAGCAGAGCTTGGTGCTTGTGACAAAGCATGCTCAAGTGCAGTTTTCCACTCATACAAATCCTCTAAAGTTTCAGCCTGCAACACCAACAAAAGGAACCTTCTAGTCATCTTATTTTCCCAAAATCTCACTGTCTTGCCATTTGATTAAGCATTGAAGTTTTCCATAACATCAGATAGACACATAATGAGTGCTTTTCTCTCTGCATTCCTGCTTCAAAACCAGTAATGCGGCCAAAAAGGTTCTTAATAATGGGTTTCATAAGATAAAGAATGCTATCAGCAAGGTATAGAGTGACTGACTTGAATAAAACTTCTGTACCAAGGATGAAATTATCATGTTCAGGGCATTCTGGTAACACGCAGGTGCTGGCTGCTCAGTAACAAGGTCTTTATGCTTCAGCTTTTCATTAAAACTCATTCTTGGTTAGATTCATTTTGGTCACCTTTTGATATGAGGAAGATCTTTAACTGTTTCAGCAGAATCTTGATATTGAATGCAATTCAAATTGAGAGCTTACAACTATTTATCATGCTAAGGAAAATATAAAGTAGGTATGATCCAAAACAGTCAAAAAAGTAAACAAAGGAGAAAATATTGTTGGAGAATGGGAAGAAGCACCTTGAGTGTGAAGGCTCGTCCGTCGCGGCCATCAGGAAATAGTACGGTTAAGAGTTTTTTATCAGCTTTGACAACCACACTAGAAATTTTAAAAGGTACCACGAGTTAGTAAATGTTTTCAACTTCCATGATATTTGCAACTTTAACAAGAGATCAAATTGATAATGTATTCAGAAAAGCAAGCCAACCTGCCTGAATTGTTGAGATCAATACCACCAAGAGTTAAATTCACTTCATTCCCCTTCTGAGAAATGGCACTCTGAGAAGTAAAACAACTCTACATTAGTTTTCTAAAACCTTACGTATGCAAAATGCAGCAAGGGAGAGAGAAATGGACTAGTGCAAGGGATATGAAGAGAAGAGAACAAGATAACATCAGGATAATTATAACATCTAACCAATAATATCAACCCATCTAGATTTTTTACTTTTGCCTCAGGGACTGCGTACTGGAGTTCTTCCTCAATATCCAAGACCAAATCCTTTCCTAAACCCAAGCAATAGTTAAATAATTTTTTTATATTATTCTTCGAGCTGAAGCTCTCGAATATCACAGCCTGTAGAAGAGGCCCCATATGTGTCTTAGTGCATCATAATAAAGTTTAACACAATTAGATATCGGGATGAGCCATCTAATGAATTTATATCTATCATTTTTATCTTCACTCTGCTGGAGAACCAAAAATGAATTGGTGAATGAATTGATATATTGAACTATAGAACCATAATTGTCAATTAAGCAGTGCTTATTAACATCATTCTACTACATTAAAAATGTACATCAGTCCAAATTGCTAATAGGTCACTCTAAATTAGCACTCATTCCTTGATAGGTAACTTTCATTAATTTAGGGCCACACTAATGACTTAATTTTTAGGTCATGTTTCCTAATTTCCTAAGTCTTAATCTAGCATGAAAGATTTTCTAATATTCTTATTAAGTCTGCCCAAAGACAACCTAAAAACTGTAAAACCAGTGACAAGACCTGCTGTGCGAAATAGACACGAGAGTTTCATTTTCATTCATCTTTTTGATTCAGATATATTCTAGCCGCTAATAGTCATTCACAAAAGAGGAAATGATACTCAAGAACCAGATGCTTTTGATTGAGAGAGAACCCGTGCACATAAAAGATAGTCATAGCCAATCAGCATCATCCCTGAGGATCTTAAAATCTAGTAGAGTTAGAAAATGAGTACCACATCATATGACCTCTTATCACTTTACTGTTTCCTTATGATCATTCAATTTGTAACAGAGGATGTTAAAAACGGATAAATAAGCACAAGCATCCATGTTGAGACTGACAATCTTCCAGAATGCAAGTACTTACAGGATCGCTTCTGAAGAAAACCAACGAAGTATGTGTCAAAATAAACCACCTTTTCTTCCATGATGTCCATCCAATTCCTTAATAAAAAAAAGGAAAAAAAAAAAGAAACGAATAATAATAAACCAGAGGAATCCAAGACATAACCCTGGGATTGTGATTTCAATATAAACCTTGTAATGGTATTTTTCCAGTTAAATGTAAATCGAGGTTGTACTTCTGTGAAAGGCAAATGAGTAACTGAATTAAAGACCAAAGAATGATTTAACCAAGCAAAGTAAACAAACCTTTTGATGATAGAAAAAGTGGACCACTCTTTAAAACCTGCAAGAAAGTTTTGAACCTTAAAATGCACTAAATTTTACTACAGTTTTGTAAATTGCATGCTTAAAAAACAGGGAATGCGGGACAATATAAGGAATGATATCAAGAAGGTAAAACTAGCAATGCACTTAAAATACAGAATACAGTTCACAGTAACAGCAACAATGTGCTTGATAATATTAAAAGAGAATAACTGCTTTATATGCAATCTTTCCATAAAATGATTCCAAACCTTTAGTTGTAATCCCAAGCACATAAGTAGACAAGTGGTAGACAAAGATGATTACTAACACGATCACCATGATGATAAAGATGACTGCACGGTAATCTAGGGAATGAATGGTCATGTCCAATATGCAATAAACAATTCAATTCAGAAAAGTAAATAACAATCCATAGGGGGGAGAGAGCAGTTTACCGAGTTGCCACCACGAGAATGCAGATGATCCGGCGGGCCTGGTGCTGGAGTGGGTGGACCTGGAGCAGCAGCTTCTCCCTTCAGAGAGAATACAAAAAAGATTTTCAACACAAAAATCTCCCTTAAAAATCAGAATCTCGGTTCTGTTTTTTTTCACCTTAAGGCTCAAATCCTTTACTTAAAAAAAGAATCAGAAAAGAATGCAAGATTGATCCATACCTGAAGTCCTTGAGACGGCTCTTCCTTTTTGGAAGGAATCCTCTGCTAACGAAATCACACCGCAAACAATGAAAAACGAACAGAAGTAATTTTCAATGCAAAATTTCCATAAAAACTATATTAATGTAAACAAAAATTAAAAGAAAAATAACCTACCTGTTGTGCTTGAGACGGTTCTTCCTTTTTGCTAGGCATTTTCTAATCACAAAATAAAAAAAATTAACGTAAAATCACAATGTAGTTCTTCTTTTTTCAGTTTTTGAACTTCAGAGTCTTCTAAAAACGAATTAGAAAATTAACAAAACGAAAAAAGTGATTGATCAAAACCTGGTGTGCCTGACACGGTTCGTCCTTTTTGGTAGCCATAATCCTCTGATCACTCAAGAATCAGAAAAAAAAATGCCAAACAGGTCACGAAATCAAACGATGAACAAAAATCTGCACCAACCTTGTACTCATCAATTTCCATAATGCCTCTCATTCACAGCATTTAAACAAACAAAAAGCATGGCAAAACTCAAACTCAAACAAAATAACACCAAACAAATTCAAAAAAAAATGCAAACCAAAAAAACTTTTACGTGAGTTTTAAATGTACTTCGTGGGAAAACGCGAAAAGGAAAATGTAGAAGAAAAGAAAAAGAGATAAGGAAGAAGCGTAAAGGTGAGAACAGAGAGAATTTTTCTCTGCTTTCTTTTTTTTTCTTTGTTTGTTTGTGTGAGTGTTTTGGCTCGAAATTCTTTGCTCAACGGAAACCCCGTTTGGTCAAGCAAAGGAAAAGCCTAAAAGCCCTCCCAAAGAGAGGGGGTGAAGGAGGCCGCCGATTGTGCAGCAGCTGTACACGTCACCCCTATTCTTTAGTTTTACGTCCTTTCCGTCCGAAAATTATTGTGTTTGGAGGGAAATGGCAGTCCCAGTAATTTCCCCCTCTTTTGACTGTCTTTTGCCCCGTGAACTCAAGGTTGGCCCCACTCGACCCAGATGATTTACGAATTTGATCAGGGTTGGTCTGGATCTCGTGTGGGGTACGTTGGTCTAGGTGGGGTCCACGTCGATAAACACTATCAATGGTGCTGATTGATCGAGTTAAAAACAAAAGCTATGATCCGAAATTTGGGGCAGACAGATGATGACCATTATTGATTGAGCTTTCAATATATATTTTATTTATTTCCTCAATCATTGTTGTTTTCTCAACAATTCTTTTTTCGCAATTAATGCTTTCTAATAATTGACAATTGTTTTTTCTATCAAAATTTTGTACTTTTCCATTAAGTACTCAGGCAACCCAGTAATGAACAAAGGTTTAAGAAGATAATAATAACGTTTGAAAATACAATTTCTCAAACCAATATTAAGTTTTCAATTTCTCACTTTGTTACTTGAATATTAGATTATTTATGATTTAATAAGCAATATTTTACACATGACATATAAGTAATTAATTAAAAAAAAGGTGTGTAAGAAATTAATATAACCTGAGCTATATGCTTTAGAAAATATTTCCTAGCATTGCTCCTCTCCTCAAAGTCAAATATCCAGAGAGGGAGTCGATGTATGCCAAAGCAATGAAGAATTAAATAATATGTGTGGAAATGTGATGGTTTTCGAAATAAGCTTTCTAACTATGAGATTTGAATTCAATACATATATGGTAATTAAATGAAAGAATAATATGGGAAGTACAGAAAATATACGGTTTTCCTTTCCCATGTTGGTGTAAAAGGTGAAAGATAGAAAAGAATATTTAAGGTTGAGAGTTTAATCTTAAATGGGAGGTTAGTTTTAATTAAGTGACAACATTTAGATGAAGCTCACCGAGTGGAATTAATTAAGTTTTTAATTAAAATCAGCTGAACAAAAACAAAAATTGAAAATTAAAACTTATAATATAATAAAGTTTTTAAAATCTTTTAAAAATTTTACAAAACGTTATATCCAAAAAGGGATTTTAATTAAAAAATATGATTTTTTTTATTTTGTTGTGTATATATTATTTTTAAATAATTATCTACATATTAATATCATGAGCATTCCTTTTTAATCTAAAAATAAATAGATTGGTACGGGTCTATCTTAATTTTTGATATCTCTCATAAAATATCTCACATCACAAAAACTTTAATACTATTTGTTGCAAAATAACATTTTTTATCTAAAAAATATATCTATTAAAAAAATTACTTATAAATTTAAAACTCATTTTCATCTTTTATGAAAGTGGATCTCCGGTTATTGATATGTTAACGGATTATTTCTAACTTTTGTCATTTAATTGCTTTTGATATTTTAATTTCAAAAGTAAAATGCTTAAAAAAACACTAAAAATTAAGACACTCCTAAGAAATCTGTTATCACTCCATCTAAAACCTAACTACACTGATTTTTTTAAATTTATTATCATGTAAAAACTTCATTAGTAATGACAAATAACTAAAAAATGATGTCATGTTATGATTCTTTTTCAATGTCTTCATTTCCCCGTCGTAGATCTATCAATATGATTATATTTTGTAGCATTATTTTTTTAATCATCAGTGTAGTTTTTTATGTAATTTATCATGAATTTACTATATTATTTATTTTTTATTGAAAATTTTTAAACGCCACTTTATTTATTTATTTTATTTATCAAATTATTACATTTCATGGAATATGTCATGTAAAAATTCAAATGTAAACTCTGCACTTTTGCACAAGAAGATTGAAATTATCAATATGTAGTATTAATTTATATAAAAAATCAATATAAGTTTTCCTTTCTTTAGTCTCTTTTCCATTTCTTTTGTCCAAAATTAAATAGGTGCAGCATTTATATTTTACATGACGTGAACATTGGAATTAATTCCAACTTATTTCTTCAAGAATTGTGTATAAATATATATCCAATTCAAGAGATGAGACAAAATATGTTAATAATATTTATAAATAATAGATATAATATTTAAAAAAGTTTAAATTATTGAAAATAATTTAAATAAATTATTATTCTTTTATTACATTTCAATTAAATTTTTATATTTTTATTTTGAGTCAGATGAATTTTTATGATCAACAATTGACTAACCACATGTTATTAACATAATGTGCTGATATATCATTATGAATAGTAATGCGATATACTTATATGATAAGATAACACAAAATGATAAATGATATTTTAATTAATATTAATTAATTTTGATTAGATATAATAAAAATAATTATTTATTTATTTTTAAAAAATAATTCAAGATTTTTTAAAACGTTATCTGTAAATAATATAAATATTAAAAAAATATTCAAAATTTTATATTTTGAGACTTTTTATTTTTTCTTTTTATAGCAAAATAGGAAGCTTTGGTAGAAGATATTTTACCCGTGGACTAATAAATTTGGTTGCTCGGGCCAGGTCCAATAAAAGTTCCAACTCCCGAAACGACAGCACAAGGAAGACGAGGAAAAATTCAGATTAGCTAAAAGTATATTATAATTTTCACCGATCCAAGATAAATACGGAGATTAGTCGGGGTTAACCCCGAATTTTATATAATTTAAAATTAAACAAAAAAATTGACCAGCTTCTCTCATTTCCCCGTGTGGCCGGTCGGGCACGCAACCCCAAATAAACCCAAGCCAAAACGGACCTCAAAGTCCAGCATGTAGAGCTGCTCAAAAGCTGACACGGCGGCTAAAAGCCCCTTCTCTTCTCTCTTTTCCAGGACAAAAACACATCATTATTTTTTTTAAAATGAAAAATTTCATGTTCTTCACCGGTAATTCCACAAGAATAAAATAATCCCGTTCCGGGAACAAAGCGAAGCAGATTTCCTTCCTTCGTTTCCGACTTGCTCACGAGACGAGGATTTCATAATTTTAGTTTAATCTGATTTGATCTTTTTAGGGTTTGAAATCGAGGGGTTTGTGTGGAATTTTTTCATTGTTTTAGGGGGCGATATGGAAGTAGCGGTTACGGGTTCGAGCAGCGAATCTTTGGCGATGGAAGTTGGGGAGATGAAGGGAAAAGTTGTGGAAGAGAAAGATCAGGTTCGCGTTAAGAGGAAGACTTTGCAAGCTGTGCTGGAGCAGTGCCAGAGAACTCTCGAATTGCTAAGTAACAATGAAGGTGGAATCGATGATGACGATGACGATGAAGATGATGACGATAAAGATGACATGGATCCTCAAGGGGAAGTCAGCGGCGTCGGTCTTCGAAGAGATCAAGAAGCCGACGAGGTTTGTTTAATTCTTTTTTGTTTATTGTTTGTTGTTGCTTTTCTTAGGGTTGGATTCTGTATTTGGATTTCTGTTTGATACATAGAAAAACGAATGAAAGGAAAGGAAATCTATGTGAGAATTTTAAATAATAACTTTTTAGCTCGTAAAAACGATTGTTTTCATTTTGCTAGATTTGTTCTGTTCTTTATGAAGAGTTGGTTTATTTAAACTTATACTATGTTTTGTTATGGAAAATTCTATGTTCAGAACAGAAATTTAAACTTTTTTTTTCATAGAGGTTCGCTAAGTTAAATAGCTCATTCGAGGATTATGGCTTTCTTATTTGATTGATGAGTAATTCGGATCTGAGTTGAACTTAGCTTGAATAAGACAATTGAACTTGTATTATAGCTGAATGGTAGTTCTCATTTTGGATAAACGTCTGATTTGTGTTGTATGCTTAGTTGCATATCTATGTCGAGTACTTTCTTTCACTGCTGCATTCTGAAAGGGCGTAGTTTTGCAAGACAGAATGTTACTGGTTGAGCTTGGTTCGTTATAATTATTGATGTGAGCTTGTAGTTTTTGCTATGATGATAGTTTCGGTCTTGAGTATGGCTCAGGTTGAGAAGCGTGTATGTTGTCATAAGATGGAGAAATGATATGATGAACTAAAAGCTAATGAAGGCTTGGATTGTGTTCTTTCACTATTGAATTGAAAAGGAAAATAAAAAAAACACCTTGTATGGAAGTAGGCTGGAGGGTGGAGGGCAGGAGTCAAGTGTAAATAAAACATGAAAAGATTAAAATACTCTTTGCCTTTTCAAATTCATTATACAATGCTTTTCTTTGCTTCAGCATCCATTTGCCTCTTAGCCTTTGTCTCATTGATGTTATATCAATTGCAATGCTCCTTTTGCATGTTTTTGTTTCTGTCTATATATGCATATATTTAGTTTGAAAAAAGAGATAAATGAGAATGAATCATAGAGAAGAAATTGAAACTTTTCCTGTATGACATTCATCGTGTGAAGTAGAACTTTGGTCCAGCAAAGATATAAGATTCGGAACTAATCTAAAAGGAATTCAAATTAGATAAATGAAGTGTAAAAACAGAGCCTAGTTTATGAAAAACTGGCACCTTCATATGGTGATTTCTTATTTCTTGATTTAGTATGCTGGTTGAATTTATGAATAGTTTTTTTTTTATTTAAGGTAAATGGCTTTATGACATAGATTATGCTTATAAAATTAGCAGCATGATAGAAAGGAGATTTTGAAAATTTGCAATAAGTTTGGCATTTGTTTTCCCAGCAATTATTTTTAAATAATTTGTATATCTGATGGGAGCCCCCCTTCCCCACCCTCCCATTTTTTTTTAATGCAGTTGTGCGGTCTTCTCAAATCTAGAGTTCAATGCTCTGACTTCCTTGAAAAGCTAGAGTGTGCTCAGGTGCCAGTTCCAGAAAACATTGCTGGTATGCATCCAAAGATGGTCCTCTCTAGACTGTTAGCATATAAGATTTTTAACTCTTTGCCAACACATCGAGCAGGCATTTTTGTTCAAGTAATGAAGTTCATTCTTTTAGGGAACTTTCTTATTGGTTTTAAAATGATCTTTGTTCCCTGGATGCTAATGAAATTCTTCTTTGGAACCAGAAGAAGGTAGTTCTTGGGACATGATCAATGAAAATGATCTTTGGGAAGGCGAAGATGTTGATTCGGATCAAGAAGATTATGTTCTTGTTAGACAGGAAGATATAGTAGAAGGCATTGCATGTTTTATGGCTGCATATTTGCTGTCCCTTAAACAGACTAAGGTCTGTGATATTCTTGATCTTTGTTGGTGTTATTATCATTTTGGAATTTAATGTTTCTCTTTGTAGTCATTCACACATTATACACTTAAGCCAGAGAATTTGGTTGTTTTATGTCAAAGTTTTTCTGTGGTCTTACTTTTTGGCAGACTGAATAAAAGTGTCTATGCATGTTCATCATGGATTATACAGCACTGGATGCTAAAGAGTTTTATTATGTTTTCTTTTTTAGGATTTGACCCCCAATCAACTTCAGGAAGGTGAGTTTGTTTGTCTTCATTATCGAGTTTTGGTATCCAATTATATTCCTCCCTAAATGTTAATGAAAATTTTAAGATACCATTTCACTGAATAACTTTTATTTTCCATCTCAAATATCTTTTATTCCATAATTAATACAATATTTCTGGCCATTAATTTGGCATAGGAATTCTGACAGTCTTTTGAATTCTCTTGTAGCGCTGAGCAAGACCTTCTCTGTAAAAAAGAAGAAGGGAAAACTTCGAAAAGCATGGGATGGAAGTAAAGTCATATATAATGTGGCGTCCTGGGGGGCAACTGCAATTGGGTAGGTTATAATTCTAATCTTGACAAACCAATTTTTCTCAATTCCTGCATTTGCTCGAAGTTTGCTCCGTTGTCTTTGATATCCGGCACCTTCCTATTTTGTCATTCTGATTTCACTCTAATGTCTTTTGGCTGATACGAAACATTTATTCGTCTGTACTCAACAGGATATACCAAAACCCTTTACTTCTCAGAGCTGCCTCTAAAGCCTTCTGGACTTCTTGTCATGTTATATCAAAGCTTCTCTGATTTGCTTGTGCTACTTGGAGAACAAAGTGTGATATTGGAATTCACTTGTCGTATTTATGCTTTCGTAGCTGTCAAATGCAGCTTGGTGTTTCGCAGGTTGTGTAACATGAAATACCATTCTTTTTCGTGCTACAGATCCATTGATCAATCTCTCTTAAATTTAACGGTGTAAATAGGTTTTCTGGAAACATTTCTGATTGCAATTCAAATTCATTGGCATTGTTCTCCTTGTGACGGCTCAGCCTTAAATCCCCTAACCCTTGCAGTTTGTGACCAGCATATAGGCAAATGCCTTGGGTACTAATGGATATCTGTATATGCTTTTGCGGTATGTTGTTTGTCTAGATGGACACTCTCGTTCTATTAATATTTAGTATTATTTTTGCTTTTCAATTTGTTATGACAGCCCTTTATAGTTGATTGCGACAATATGTACCAGTATCTAATTCCATGGGCAGTTTCCTATTTTCACCATTCTGAAATGAAATCTGTGTTGTAGGATCTGATTGATTAATTAGAGGAAATTTTTTTTGTATAAAATATTTTATAATAAAATTTAATACTTTTTGTTGTTTGGATAAACTGAAATTTTTTTTTGTTATTTGGATTATTTTATAAAAAATATTTTTCATCATGATGAAATTATTTAGATGGTAAAATAATAAATAGGAATTGATTATAAAATAATATTGTTATTTAATTTTTATTAATTTGGGATTAAAATTAAGAATAAAAATGAAAATGGATAAAATTAATAATGATGTTTCTTAAAGTATTGAACTACGTATTTGTAATGAAAATTTTAATTTTCAAAAAAATTTTCATCTTATCAGTTTTTTATCATAATTATAAAAATATAAATATTCTATCCAAAACGTATACTTATAAATATGTATTCATTAAATGATGATCATTGAAATATTTTTTATTATAATTATTAATAAAATATTAATCTATTATAAATGTGTATTCATCAAATAATGACTATTGAAATATTTTTTACTATAATTATTAGTAAGATTTATTTCATTTATCGATAAACAATTTAATTGTATTGAATGGTTTCATTAAAAAAAATTGTAACTGTAATTATGTTGTATAATTTAAATATTAATTTTTTAAATTAATTTTTTTAAAATTAAATATTTTTATTTTTATTTTTTAATATTTTAAATTAAAATATTACTATTTATTAAACTTATACTCATAATTTAATATAAAAGTATTTTTTGTTGTTTTCTAGAAATGTCTTACACCCTTAAAAAATGTAAGACATTTTTCGTGATTAACCTATTGACTAGTAAAATGTTTTATATGTAAAATTAATTTTTTATCTTCCAAACAAGTATAAATCTTAAAAAAAAACTTTCGAAAAACATTTTACTACAAAACAAACGGATTCGTTATTTATATTTTGTTTAACACATAGGCATTAAGGAATTCTGTTTATATTGTTGCCTAACTTAGTGGAAGAAGGGAGTTTTTCCCTTGAGGGTAAGCTGTTGGATGTTTTTTTAAAACCGAGGATCCTTTTCTTCCACGGATTCTTTTACGATTCTCAAATTGCAGGGTTTCCCTTGTTTTGCTCAACCGTCAAAAGAATCTTTTGTTCATTAGACCAAGCATGTAAATCAACACGTCGACTGCTCAATAATAATAATAATAATAAAAATACACTAGGGAATGTTTTTCCGTCTGTTTTTAAAATTCTGGAAAGCTTATCAATTATCCTTTTTCCTTGTGTTTCTTTTATTTTGGGAGGGGTGGCGGGGGCGTGGGGTGGGGTGGGGTAGGTATAGACAAGGAAACTCCATGTAATGTTGAGCAAGAGAGAAAGGCAGCGGGACAGGTAAAGAAAAGAAATAGAAACATACATGGGTGTATATATAGAGAGCAAAAATATGAGGGCAAAGAATTTCAATTTTCTCAGTATTCTTTATACTTATAAATATCTGTATTTATGAGAGCAGACCTATAAATTTAGAGCAGTCCAGTCACTTGCTCCCTTTCAAAACTGTAAGACCTAGCTAGTAGGTAGTTTCCCGGAAGTGTGTCCTACATATACAGATGACCAAATTCAGTCATCTCCTTTTCCAGAAGGCCACTGAGATCATCTCATCTCATGGCAACTTTTTCTTCCAAGGTCTTCTTCAACCTCCTCCAAGGCTTTAGTTGTGATGTGCTTCCAGCTCAATCATATCTACCCATATAACTGTGCCTAGTAGTAGAATGAGTTGTCCTTGTGATTATGAGCATCCTTACAAAGCATCGATTGCACCTCCATGATAGACCTTGGTGGCTCAAGGTCTTTTTCTGGGAGTGCATTGCCAACGAGCTGCTGCATCTGTGATGCAAAAGTGTCATCCAGAATCTGCAAAATTAACAAGAGGGTACATGTCAAAAATAGTAAACGATGTCACTTTTAATGAAGTACAACATTGAAGAAGCCTTGAGAATGAGACAGGTCAGACCAAGAAATGAAATCACCAAAGCCAAACCTACCAAAATTTTCACATCTCCAAGAATCTAAGTCAACTAGTTAAGATTTGAATACCTTACAGGTTCCCAAAATGACATGTACAAATGAAAAGCTTGCATTGGCATTCTCAAGAGAATGATTCCTCAACTTAGCCTTTAGGATTTCCATTCAGATATTCAAAGATTTCGACCCATCCATATTTTCTTAATAATTTGATTGGGTATACTACATGTTTGGCACTAAAATACTCTTAGCATCACCAATTCAATTCAATGTTTTAAAGCTCATGCTAAGGTTTATGTGAGATATGGAGTTTCCGGCTGAGCTACCATCAATAATGGCATATACAAATTCCTAAATTCTGTTAGATAAATAAAACAATGGCAATAACTATGCTCCTATAGGGGTTTTTTGCTTTATATTTAAGCTCATGTATATCAGGCAATGAACCACCGCACTCTCGTATCTAATCTGCTTCACTTCCCCAGCTGAAACAAAAGCCTTCCCCCCTCTCTGTCTGGTCTTTTTCAGATTTATTGTTAATTAGAAAAAATGTAGTTGCATGACATGTGAAAGTATCTCTGCATGAAACCTAAATAACACTGAAAAATACCATTCTGGTCCAACCACTCCTAAGAACTATACATTCCCAGGATCTTAAGAACTATAATAGGTTCCCCAGAGTCTTTATAGAGAGATTGGAATGGGTACAAGAGATGTCGACTAAACTCTGAATTGATCACTCCCTACCTAAAGAACTCTCATGTACTAATTGATAGCAGTGCCCTCAAACAACTATTCAAAAGCCGAACTTTTTCTTGTTGATAATGATAAAGGATCTGAAAACTTTAGATGCATTAGTAACAAGTAAGAGCAAAAACTCGCAACAAGTTTTGCCTTTCAACTTTCACATATCCTGAATCTCTAGGTAAATATGCTATCAAACATCCAGATTACTGAAAACTCCAAGTCACATGCTTTTTTTCAGGGCCAACTTCATATTGACAAGTGCATCAATGCAAGAACCAGATCATCAAGTATCAATTGGCAAATGCAAAGCTCAGTAAGTGTTGTATTTGTGACCTAAATATCAACAAGGAATCATAAGATTGTTATGATTTTACTTACAGATACAGCAATTCTGGAACCTTTATACCACGATCTATTTTCTTTCCTGTTTTCCAAGAAGCTGAGAACATCCTGCAATGAGGGAAAAAAATCATGTAAGATGTGCATAATTAACTTGGATTGCAAAATTCAAGCCATTTACAGCATCATTCACCTATAACTTACCTGTCCCATCCGATCCCAGTACCATCGGCAAATTGCAATGAAAACGTGAGTCTCAAAAACAGTATGAAGGTGATTTATTGTATTTGTCAGCTGTTCTTTTAATGGCTGCATTCTGCCTCGTATATCAGACTCTCCCACTGTTTCTTTAGAATCTTGGAGAATCTTCTTCAATTTTGTTGAGTTCTGTAATTTGGTCTGTAGAACAATGATAGACCTGAGTGTTCAGGAACACTGATTGCTACTTTGCAAAATAAATGCAGCCGTTGATGGCACTGATGCATCAAGCAGCAGAATAAACAAGCTAAACCAGATAGACAGCACACAAATGAATATCTATCAAAGTTAATTCCAGTTATAGTCTAAGATTTTTTGTGTTCAAGCACCTTTGTACAGCACTTCTTTCAGATATACTCTACATTATTTCATATTTATTATCCAATAAAAGATTTCTTTTCTTTTTTATTTTAATTTTCTATATTGCAGATTGAGAGAAGAAAACTAAAACTAGAAATCACTCACAATATATCCCAGTTAGTGATAGCAATCAAATTATAACCTATATTTTACTTTCCTCTGTAAATATCATACAAGACAATTAAAAGGCCACTATGTCCTTTTGAAAATGAGACTCACATTCTCAGCAAGTTTTTCAACAACAGCCTGCAGGTACCCTCTGAACTTGGTTCTCAACATCACTGTGACCTCACTAAGACGCTCCCCTGGGGCGGTGTTTCCACCATCAGGGATGCAAGAACCCCATGACTTGAACTGGGTCTCTATCTTGGGACGTAGAATATCAAGCATCCTCTTCATAGAATTCAACAGAATGCCCAGCTGAAAGCAACAATCATATTCTTAAGCCAAAAGAGTAAGCAAATCCAAAGGTTAACTAGAAAATCAATGGCTCACCTCATCAGGAACAGTGTAGGAGCATACAGATCGTTTAGCAAGTTTCTGCATGTACTTCAGGCCAAATTTCTTAGGTGCCAAATTTTCCTTCAAAGGAGATACTACATCTGCATACTGCTTATCCAGAGCTTCCACTATTGCCTTCTCAACATCAGCAATAGCCTAGTGTAGAACATAACCCAAATAAGTTTATTACTTATTTTTTCAAAAAAAAAAATGCTTGTTAAACAACCCATGATGAAGATAATTGATTGAAAGATCACTGCTGCAGAAGACAATTAGCTAGAAGCTAGACATCTCTCCACATTTCCTTTTTTCTAAAACAAGTTAAATTCTGGAAGACCAGCATGGTAACATTTGTTGCATGTAAATGCAAAATGAGGTGGAGTATAAGACCAAAACCAGAAAATGAATTTGGAGGAGATAACATACATTTTCCAGCACAAAAATATATTCAGGCCATCGGCAGATGATGACTTCGTAGTCACTCAAGGTCTCCCTCAGTCGGTCATACATTTCATCAACAAACGGAGTAGTAGAATGTTGTGTTCTAACCCCTGACCATTTTACCTGCAAGTATATAAGTTTCAGACAACTTTACATGAAAAATTTCCTGTGAAGACCAGTTGGATGAAATCTGGGAGATGCCATGTGGATTTCAGTTTAAATCATTTAAAAATAAAATAAAGAGAAGTCATCACATGCTTAGACATATGGTGACAAAGATACACTCTTCCTGATTCAAATCAATAAGGCCCCACTATATTCATAAAGTTACAAGCAAGAAATTTGGGTTAAACAGTAAGAATCTGCCATCTCAAATTAACAACCTGTAATAATATTGTTTCTTAAAGAATGTACCTTATCTAATTTACATGACTCGAGTAGAGATTGCCGCTTATCTTGAATCCATATCATGATGTACAAGTTGAACAATTCCTTTGCATCAACTCCACCTTTCACATGACTGGAATGGAATATAAATGATTTGAAACAGTTGAAAAGAAAACTTAATACAAAAATGGTTGTTACAAAAAGTATTACCTTATGTTCCAGCTGGCAAGATCCCGTTGGAAATCTGCTGTGGCAATAACAAGTTCTGCCACAGGTGGTGAAGGGCAAGATGGTGGGCATGCAAGAAGGAATGCATGTAATCTACCACAAAGCTCTGTGCTGTATATAGATGCTGACAGATTTGGAAGGTCTATAAAACTGCAAAAGAGGGAAGACACTTTAATATTGCATAAGGACGTCAGATAGCCATACCCCACAGGAAGCAACAGTACAGATGTGTAGCTGTTTAACATGATGGCATGACCGGGTATGATGTGCCCAAAATTGAATGAGTTATATCAACAATTCATGCTCAAAATGGTAAACAAAAGCATATTGTTTAAGCATATAAAAAATTAACACTCTTGCGACCATACTGTCATATGCAGCTCAGTTCAAAGATTTGTGGAGTATCCCAACAATAGTTAGTAATCTATGCCGTTAATATGCTTCGCTCAAAATCAAATATGGATCTCAACTAGAGCTAATATTTTGGCCACTCCATCACATGAAAGAAATTTACTTTCTGGAGCTAGTTTAAAACAAATCAAACAACACCCTAAAGAAAAACATACCTGGGAAGTATATGTTGGTTGTGAATCTCAATATCAGTGAATATCTCATTTTTAATGCTCATGCAAAGGCATGTCATCTTCTGGTAGGCGGTAGACATAGCAACAGGGTCCATAAAATTGGGTTCATTGTTGGTGGTAACAAATTCATCAGTCTCAGCCAAGTGCCTTCTTGATCTCTTCCTTGCAGCAGCCTGTGTAGATACTACTATTTAGAAAGTGGAGGCAAGGCATGTAGAAACAAAGTAGGTAACTGCATTAAAGAAATTAATTTCCTAAACCTGGAAATAGTGGCACAGATTTGTCTGGGCTTCTGGAGATAATATGTCATGTAGAAGAGTATACAGTTTGACAGCAGGTTCAAGTGCAGGTGCTGCAAGCCCTGTTGCAGGCTTGAACACATCCATAATGCCCGAGAATGCTGATTCATCAAGTGATTTGTAGTTCTCAAAAACTAGAGAAAGAATTTGCTCAATCTGATCTTTGGTTTCTCCCAAAATTCGATTCTGGTGAAGCCGCCAACATTAAGTTGTGTTATAAAAGGAAGGAGCAACATAATATACATTATGAACAAAAGGTAAAAAGCATGGTACCTCTTGATGACTCAATGTGCTCTTACTGTGGCCCTTCATAACAACAGGCATTAACAATTCATGCACCAATGTGAGGCAGTCAGCAGTAGGTGTAGCCACATCCATTACATAGGAAAGATACCTGTCAAAAATGTATATTAAAGCAACCAAAAGACATTGACCAAAGTAGTATCCGTTCTGAAATATGCATATGCAATTCAACACTCAACAGAAAAGGCAAATAAAATAAATCCAATTACCGTAGCTTGGTGTAGACATCAGAAACTCCATAATATGAGGCAAACTCAGTTAATAGCCATTTCCATGAACCGTACAACTGTAAATTCCTTTGTTGGAAATGCTGAACCTTCATTGCAACTTCTAAGACAAGGTCATATGCAACTGTTTCTGCAACAGAACCACACTAGGAGAAGAAAGAAGAATCAAATAAATATCATTAAACTATTTTAGAATAATCCAATTTTTTATCATATACAACAATCAAACTTCATGCAATAATACTAAGTTGAAACACAAAATAAATGGACTGAACTCTCTTTCTTTAAAAATATGAACTACAACTTACTATAGTAATTAATTAAGAAAAAAAACTACAGACATAAAAAATTTTTAAGCTAATCAAGACTTGTTCACCTTGAGCTGACTATTATCATCTGAACTCGTTGAGTAGTTTATATAGAGCTGCAGCTTGCCCACAGGTTCATGTTCTGGCTCACGATAAATGGACCACCAGCGCAGCTTGTCAGTCTGCATCCAACTTTCATATGAGCATTCCATTCCAGCAAATCAACTAAAATTGCAAATCAAGTAGAATAAATATCAATATTTTGAAGCGATACCGAGTCTTCAGCAATACTAGCCACTTGTGCAAGGACACGGCCAAAATGCTTCCCCTTGGAGTCCTGAACTTCAACAATAAGATCATCTCCCAAACTATCCGGGAAGCTGCAAGAGTTGTTAGTACCTATCTTGTTAGTAACCATCTTAAAGAAATTTAGAGATGAAAGCAGGAGAATTAGGGAACAGTTACATACAAGACATGTGTTTCACCAGATCCAGGTTGCATCCTTACGCCATCTTCTTCAGTATAACTCTTCAGTCTTAGCGTGCAACAGTATGTTTCTAATGACATATGCAGACAGAAGGGAAGGAATAAAGAAAATAAAAGAAAAAACAATAAGTCGACTGATTTATAGATAAAAAAAGAAAAAATAAATGAAAGGAACAACTAAGAAATCGGGGATGCCCTTAAAGCAGTCCTTAATTCGCATGCAAAACCATATCTTTCATAAAGCATTATGCACGGCTGAATGTAAGCAATAGGGTGTTCCATGATTGGGTATATGATGTGGGCATCTATTGTTTTTAGCATAGCCAGGAAGAGTCCATCTAAGTCTAAGCCGACAGCTAAGATGAATAAATCCAGTTAAACAGGATCCTTCTTTGTGTAAACCTCTAACAAGATAGCAAGGGGTTTGGAAAGACATACCTTGCACAATTTCATATGATGATGAACTATTGCGTAAACTTGTCGCACCAATTTTCAGCAGTCCAGATACTTGTTTTATATATTGAGTTCCAGCATGCACATATGCCAAACTTTGGCGTGAGAAAGAACCATTTGCAGGCAAACGAGGTGCAACACGAATCTTTCTAAGAGCTTGCCACCTTGAAGAGATTGTTGATTGAAAATTGGACAAGCGATACCGTATAGCCTCCAGCTTAATCACCGGTGCCCTAAGACTAAGCGATGACATACTACAGCCAGCTGGTGGATCCAATGTTGTTTTAACTTTGCGCACTGCCAGCAAAGAAAACTTTAAAATAGCCACGACAAAGCAACTCAAAAATGAAATGTCAAATCTGGATAGAAAACTTACCTTGCACCTTCATCTTGCCAATAATTTTCTGGGGCTTTGGGGCAGCTGCCTCACTGGTAAGCTCTGAAGAGCGCTTTGCCATTAGTTCCTCTTCTGATTGCAACAAGACTTGTTGCAAACTATGGTCCACAAGCAAATTTTGATTTCAGTAAGACCAAAAGTTAGTGGGAAATAAAAACAATAAATAAATAAATAACAGAACATAAAGCATATTGATTTACAAATCATAAACAATTCCAAAAACCTCCATGATTTTTTAAGGAACCAAATGAAAGATTAAGATTCTTTAAATCATTTCCTTCTGAGAATATGGATGGCATTTTCATCAATTTAAGAGGCTGCCGGTAAATGTAGTCATCTAGATCTTTTATTTTATTGGACCTCCTAGGCATTTGAAAACTTTTATTGGACTAATGGATTTAACACAATGGTCATCCAAATAATTGCTGTTATAAGACCTAAGCATAGCATAAGCATGCATCGATTTTCACACTAAAAGCAAAAGGGTCACACACAACACACATACAGGAACTTCAAAAACAATAAACAAGAAATGAGATGAGAAAATGAAGAGGCAACTTTAGAACAAGACAAACAATTTATTTAAAATATACTGTGAGAGAATGTATCAGTCAAGGTTACCTTTCTAGAAGAACAAAGCAAGAGATTAAACTCACCCAAATGTATCTCGTAACAGAGCACATTCATTTTCCAGAAACATTGGAGCTTCCATGCAACCCCTAGCCCAAGCATGAAGGCAAAGTCGAACACATGCATCATAGGCAATTACAGCATGCCAAGGTCCAAGAGCACTGATTTTGATATGATAAACAACTTAGAGTTAGTGAACAGAGTAAACTGCAGGAGCAAAGGTCTATTATCGTCAAGGGGAATATCTAGGAGTTCATATTGGTCAGAGATACCTTGCATGAAATGTTGGGACACGAGCTGGATGAACACCTGAAGATGCAGTGGCAGTTTCTGCACCGGCACCACTTCTGGGAACAAAGAGAATAAATAATATTAATGTTCACTAGGTTGTATATGCAGTACTCGGATATATTAATGTGCTTTCAGATTAAGTGTATTAAATAAGTATTACCAAAACAGTAGCACAGACCTTACAAACTCATCAGATTTCCGGTTGCTCATATTTTGCTCTGGCTTAACTCCAGAGATGGATTTGAATTTTTTTGGATCAAGTGAATCTGCTGCACGAGGGGTGCTATGTATTTCAGACGCTGCTATGTGCTCAGCATCTTGTTTAACTTCCTGCACTGAACCTGAGAATGGTGGTGCACTTGGAATATCATCATCAGAGAACTTTTCATGTTGTAGCTTTCTAGAGTTCAAATCCTGCGAAGAAACCATCATAGCGATAGCAGTATAAATAACTCATATTAACTATAAGAGAGCAGATAATCTAGTAAATCTAGAGAACACAGAGGAGAGATTAAAAGTCAAAACTGCCATATATATATATATTATTAGGTGTTTTCAATGTTCAAAATGATACCAAAACTGAGGACTAGATGTTCTGATCACTTCATTGTCTGAATGTACATATATTTTGAAACGAAGAAGTTCATAATCCCCCTTTACCTTATAAAACCACCCATAATTATGAAGGATTGCCCTAACGGCATTCATCAAAACAAAGGTTCTATAAGTACATGCTCCTTAAGACAACAAAAGTCACAAGACTAGCTAATGAAAAAGTATTAAATGCCTGAAGTCAGCATAGCTACTAAGAGTAGGCCTATATAATCCACCAAAGAATTAGCTTGAGTTCTCCTCTGTTGCACTAAACATTAGCAAACTCCCAAACCAGTGTAAAGTTAAGATACTTAAATCTCTATGTATTTTTCTACAATGTATATATTTCCATCAAGTTATTTTTGTAAACCTTGAGTAATGTAAAACTTA
Source organism: Theobroma cacao (assembly GCF_053813885.1). Lineage (NCBI taxonomy): Eukaryota > Viridiplantae > Streptophyta > Magnoliopsida > Malvales > Malvaceae > Theobroma > Theobroma cacao. Next base: position 3,193,253 of record NC_142646.1, on the reverse strand, counting down.
GCCTCCAATCATCTCCAGCAATAATGAATATGCTACAATATCTATCAGGTATCATAAAATGAGACAAATGTTTTCAAGATCCAATTGAAGAATCTATGCCCAGAAAAACAAAAAAAACAATTCAAACCCAATTTTTATATAAACAAACCTTTCCAGCTGCACTTTCCACATTAACCCGAGAAGGCACACTTGAGGCATATCCTTCTGAAACATAAGTCCTACTCCGAGGAATTCGACCATTGATACTCCCCACTTGTGTAGTCGAAAACTCAGAGCTACCTGCTGAATCGGAAGACTCATCCTCCTCAGTAAAACCATCCCTCCCAACAGGATATCTCCCATTCCCTCTCCCTAACCTGTCCCCCAAATTCCCTCCTATCCCTCCCATTAGCGTCTCCCTCGACGAGCTAACATCTGAATATGTGTAATCACTGGCAGTGGCGTATCGCGGCCGCCTTTGGACTGGATTTCCATATCTAAGAGCAGTTCCATTAGGAATTCTTTCATCTTGAGGAGAAGAATCAAGAGAATACCTCCCTCCATAAACAGTATCGTCCTCCGAGTCAGTGGTGACGTCATTTTCAGAAGCAGAGGCACTGTCGTCGCCACCGGTTAAACTAGTGGACGTCACCGGAATCGCCGTCACCGGCAAGTGGCCACTTCTGAATTTCGCTGGCGGTGGCAAGCCAATATTCCGGCCACCGTTACTGATGTTGGTAATTGGATCCATTCGAGGCCTTAAGCTAGAATTGGAATATGGAAGTTCCTTCTGGTGAAAATGAAAAACAACTAATGAGAATTTCTAATTAAAGAAAACATAAATTCAAAAAAAAAGGTAAATAAAAATTAAAAAAAAAAACCTCTCGAACCCATTTGAGGGCATTGTTGTCAAGTCCTTCAGTGAACATGATTTCTAAGGGTTCTTCGGTCAGTCTCTAACCTACGCCAACATTGTCAAAATCTCTTGTAAGAGTAAATCAGCAACTAAAAATAGTAATAAATTAATAAAAAAGATGAAGAAAACTGATGACAGGCAATGCGCGAAGTGAAACGACAGAGACTTACATAAGAAACGGTGTTCAGAGTTTCACAGCTGACAGAGCTTGAACTTAAAAAAGGAAAACAGCGATACAGAAAGAGAAAGTCCAGTGAAGAGATCAGCTTAGAATTTAGTATTTCCTAACGGTTATCCTGATTTAAGAAACCTTAAAAAAAAAATGCTTTGCTTCACTCAATAGCTTTCTTCAGCTCTGAATCAGAACTCACAGCTTCTCTGCAAAAAACTTTCACTGAGTTTCTATTCTTTCCAGATTTTCTTACGTCGGTTCACTTTCACGTTGAGATTTCCTTTAAAACGACATCGTTTAGCATTTAAATGGAAATCTTCTGAATCTAAAAAATTGTAAAAGGTGCGAATAAAAAGCGCACGTAGCGAGGTGGGGGGTGAGAAAAAAAAGTAACGGGTGAGTTGACGTGGCAAAGAGGAACTCCGTTATTTTATGGACTTTTAATTAAAATTACTGTCAACAGTCGAACGTTGTAAGTGGGGACGCTTTTTTTTTTTGGGTACTCTAAAATTTTCCCGCTATATGTAGTTCACATGGTTAGGTGGGTCCCAACGAACCACACACGCTTTTTCTCTTTACTCTATTTCATGTTCCGTATGGGGCTTAACCTCGCCGGCTATTTTGTTTGTTTGTTTGTTTGCTTTAGCGCCTTCATTTTTTCCAATTAAAAAATTTGGATGCAACAAAAGGGCACAAGACAGAAGTCACATGATGATCAACTCTGGCCGTGGAGTATAGTCATAGGTATGGGGGATCAACGGCAGGTATTTGTTTTTTGACATTTTGTGATTTTTAATTTGAATTTTTTCCATTGCCTATGTGCTATTATCCTATGGCCCCATTATTCCATGTTGACGGGCATAAGAGAAGAACTGAGTACATGCTTTAATTTGAAAATTTTTGAACATGGCCGTTGCATGAGATAAGCTTGTGTTTTTATTTTATCAACCCTTTGGGAAATATTATTTTTGTGATCTTGGTTTGAAATAAGGGGCCCAGGCATGCGAGAATGATTGGTCGATGACATATGATAATAGAGTAGTCAATGCAATTAATTGCGTTATAAATGGGAAGAAGCGATGTTTAAGAATGTAAGATGGTAGGGGTTAGTTTTTGGGGGAGGTGGGAACCGTCTCTCTTGATATGGGACCTAACCTAAGGTACTCACCTACCAGTTGTCTTCAAGAGAAGGGATAATTGACGTCCTGAAAAGAATTCAAACATGGAAAATGATGTTCCATTTGCTGAGCGACCAAGGAAAAACAAAACAAGGAGTTGCATTCTTGGAAATACAATGCAGCCTGCCTTTGCATGCAAAATTTGTACTCGTACAGTCTCATCAGATGGGTGAGAAAAGTGGTCCTCTCTATTAGCTGTGACTGACAGGAGAACAAAACACGCTAACAAGCAAGAGTAGCAGGTAGGTAAGGTGGACACTCACCATGCTGATGGAGGCATGTCAAGCCATAGGAAAACCAATCTGAAATTTGAAGCTATATTATTCCACAACGTTCGAACAAATCGTAATGGGAAGATAAGGCTCGAAATTGGCACTGTCTTGTAAAAATGTGTGATCGAATAGTGAATTTATAATTATGGTAAAACATCCCCTTTTCTTTTTAACTTGAATCTCAATCTAACTTGATTTTTTTCTAATGCATTTGAGACTATAATTCTGATTTCAGTCACCACAATGCTAAGCTATAACTACCCTTGGGGGATTTGCCAGCCTAGCTTTTGGAGGATGAAATTGGGAAGTGCAGATCCGTCAAAGGGCTGCAACACCTCACATCTGGATGCATTATAAAAGCCTGCTGGTGAGTAGTGTAAAGAGGACATCTCACTGCACATCTCGTACAAGGCACTTCTGTGATGGAATCCTGGAAATTTTGCTCACAAACAGGGGCGACTGGAAATTTATTTCTAACTCAACAATGTTACAAGAGGTACTACCTGGTTCCCAGGAAAAATGAGATACATGGCAAAACCAATTTTATTGGAGCTTTCTTTTTCTCTACCGAAAGCACAACATAAAATCTGAAACGTGAATTTCGTTGCGCTAACTTAAGCATACATTTCATCCACATTACACTCCCCAAGGAAAACCTTTAAGCTATGTGGTGAACCACAATTACCTTCGGCAATTAGTGCTCTGTCATTGGCAGCCATGTGCTCAATGATTTTGTAGATCATTTCAATCTGCAGCCATAAAACAAAGAAGGTTAACACGACATTTAATGGTGTAAGAAGTAACTTGAACAGTATTTCATGCATACGTGTTCAGGAGCATGGCAACGATCAGCCACTTCTTCAAGTGTCAATGGCTCCACAGGTTCCTTACAGCTGAACAAAGCGAAAAAAGAAAACTGTAATCAGCAAAAGACAACAATAAAACAAAAAACACATACAGAAACACAAACACCCCAGGCCCAATGAAACAATAATACAACAGAGCACAAATGGGGAATTGCAGTGAAGGTCATCAAGCCTTTGAACCAATGAAGAAGAGAGAGAAAGATGGGCAACAAGGCCAGAAAGGGAGAGGAAATATAAGTATCAGTAGGCGTAATCTATAACGACTTTTGAGTCAAAACTTTCTTCAATTCTGTTACTTATAAAGACATTCTAAATTCATCCATGATGGATGTCTAGAAATTGGCATATAATTGTTCTAAGTATGTTGCTTCCCTGAAGCATAAATATCTCGCATATATAATTCAGATAAATTGCACAATAAATCCCTGATCATAAGGATCTGAAACCTTACCTGGCCTCATTGAGTACTGCTAAAACTCGCTTCTGTAGAGCTAATACTTCACCAGCAGCCTTTTTCCCAGCTTCCACACCTGAGATGAAGATTAAGTGCAGAAATATAAAGAAAGAAAGACCAATCAGATTAAATAACCCAACAAAGAACATTTAGATTGAACAACGATGTTGCAAAGTATGACCCAACCACACAATATTAATTTTAGCTCACTTCAAGAATTAAATTTCTTAAATAGATAACGAACATATACTTACCAGGTTGATGGTAAGCATTAATATTTGTAAGTGAGGCATAAATTCCAACTGCTCGCTCATAAAGCGCTATGAGAGCCCCAACAGATCTGGGTGTCACCTCTTGGACAGTAACAGTGATGGACTCGCGGTTATTTGCATACAGAGCTGATCTTGTTCCCTGCACAAGCAAGGTTAGAAATGCAAACATTATAAGCCTTTATCATGTGCACATTCAAAAAAATCCTGCTGTTTTAGAAAACTATCACTTATCAAACCTGTAGCATTCCAAATAGGTAGTCACCACATGTAACACCTGGTTCAAGCTCCCAATCATGACCAGGAGGTCTATCAAGTAGCACTTCAATGAATGTCACAAAGAAATTGTGCACACCCTCCCTCAGTTGTTGAATATAGCTATAAATTAATAAAACATGGAAAGCTGCATCAGGCCTGGGTATAGCTAACATAAACAGAGATCAAATATATTTGAAGGCATAAGGAAAGCTTACGCATGCTGATCTGTGCTCCCTTTATTCCCATAAACAGTAATTCCTTGATTCACCTGATGAATTAAGAAGTTGTGTTTTCACTAATTCTAAATATTTAAGAAAGCAACTTGAACATGTTTATGAATGAGTAAATATTGTACAGACTCCACCCTCAGTTAATGTTCAGATCCCTAAGTAACACATGTTGATAAGTTTCAATGAAGCTGGCTCAATTAACATTAATTAGTTTTACATTATAAAGCACAGACTTTGTTATATAAGGCTAATGCCTCCAATAAGGTTCCTTATACTTGAAACTGTTCTCCTATTTCGCATTCATGCTATCTCAACACATAAAAACTCTTATTTTTTAGTAATATAACTAGTGACTAATGGTTTTAACCAGTGGCCTAACCACTTAATTGCTGATATTTAGCCTCAATATAATAACCATCTTAAAGAAATTTACGACTATGCCAAAAGCTTCAATGGGCAAAATGTGACAACAATTAATCTATTAGAATGGCTCCAGGTAAGCAAGAGAATATATAACACCAAAGGAATACTCCAACCAAGGACTCAATCACCCATTGAGCCATCATTCATTCTCCCCAAACACAAAATATCCTCATATCAGCTCATATGCTTTATCAAGTAATGCACCCACCATGGGGAGTGTTGGAAGTGATCAACTGGAAACAGTCCAGCAGTTAAGCATTTTGTACAAAGTGGCAACTAGTGAACCAAAAGTAGTCTCCAACGTACATCCCAAAATGAAGTAGTACAAATCATCTTAAACAGTTGAACATACCCGGTTACCATCCAGGTCAAACTCCTTGCCAAGTGATTCCATAACCAGCTGCTGTAAATACCTACTAAATAGTAATAAGCTGTCCTTGTAAGGAAGGACAACCATATCCTGCCAAAACCCAAGAAGACAAGCCATGAATAAAATAAACCAAATTTTGGACAACATAAGATCTGAATGATGTTAAGAGTTGAATACCTTAGATCCAATCCCATCAGATGCCCAATACCAACATAAAGCCAGCAATGCTGCAGGATTATTTTTAAGCTGAAGGAAAGGAAGAAAAAGTAAGCATTTCAATCAGGAGATCTTAACTGCATTAACAGGTGGAATCAGGCAAGATACAAAATAGATACCGGAGTCAAACAAACTAAAACAAGGTAGCATTTCCAATAGAAGATGAGGACTAAGTTTCGCCCATGCTTAGAAACTGCCAACTAAACTCTTAATTTCCAATATAGGCACCATTGAGGGAATGAAGACAAGTAACCTAAAGTCACCCTAGTAAAAACTGCAATTATCATGATTCAACAAAATCCTCCCCTATTCAATCATTTGAAAGGAGTATCAAAATATGTTGAAGCAAATATTAAGAAATAGCCGAATGAAGCTTACCTCTGTGCACCTAGTTGCCTCATCCATCATAGATGCACCAACAAGCATTTCTCTTATGTCAATTCCCTGCAGTTATATTCATTTAGAAAGTACTGTAGAAAGTGAACTGACAACTGCATTAAATGTTTAATCCACGGATTACTTGCCTGAAGTGCTGCTGGAAGTAGGCCAACTGCAGACATTTCAGATGTCCTGCCGCCAACCCAGTCAAACATGGGGAATCTGGCTACCCAACCCTCAATCCTAGCTGTGTTGTCTAACAAAGACTTTTCTTGTGTTATAGCAACACCCTGCATAAAAGTAAACATAAGCAACATATATAAAGTTCAGAATTAAATGATGGGGGAAACCTGCTTCCAGAGTACAGGAGAACCACGTAAGAATATAAGTTTGTGTATGTTTGGTTTTAAAAAACATTTTTCATTTTTCCCTTCTGTTTTCACTTTCTATTTTCTAATTTATTGAAAATGTGTTTGATAAATCAAAATGAAAAACTATTTATAGAAAATGAAAACAGTGAACACGTGTTTGGTATTGTATTTTGCATTTAAGAGAAGCTATGATAATGATATAAATAACTGTTACTAATTTTCTCAATATGAATTATGTACATATACATTATGGAGCAAAGACTGACTTAATTTAATATATACAAATTTTCAATTTTAGACAAATAATATATAATTAAATGTTACAAATTTACCCCAATCTTTTTTTTTTTAATTTTCCATCCACCTAAGACTTAAATGTACTTGATCAGACAAAGTAAATACATACCCTGAATTAGAAAAATAAAATAAATTTGATGCGCAGTTGACTCCCTAACTTAAAAAAGCTCAGCTGAACAAATTCTATTGGAATCATAATCTGTTAGTTTATTCTTGAAGCCATACACCATTGGGTCCAAGCATTAGGGCCCTATGTGTGTACACCTGATTCATTTTCAGGATTTTACAAAAGCATACATTCAAATGACATGCAAGTATATCTACATTAACTCTAGTTATCAAGCCTCTTGATATCCTCCAATGACAACATAACAAGAATTAATACCAAAGTAAAATTTTAAAGCCATACTCTGAAGCAGGGGAAAACAATTAAAAGCAGAAACAAGAACCTGAGATCAAAACCTGTTTTGCAAATTCCAGACCAGCTTCACGGAAGGCTTTCTGTACTTCCAACAGACCATTTCTTGTTTCAGGGGTACCTCCACTCTGAGTAGATAAGTTGTTACAAGATAAACAGCATATGTCATATGTAATCCATAAAACGAAAAGAATACAGAATGGTATAGAGATATTCAAGGATAGTATGTTGACTTGATGCAAACCTTTGAAATAACAATTACAAGTGTAGAAGCCAGCTCGGAGCCAAGCTGTGCAATCTGATGATCTATTCCAGCAGGATCTGTATTATCAATGAATCTTATCTGCCAATTAAGAGAACAAGATATGAACCGCCTATTCCAAAAAAGATGATTAGTGAAGACTTAAAAATCATTCAGCTACAAGGCTACTCCACTCACAACTGAAGTTAGTGCATTGCTTTAACAAATAAACAATATCAAGGAGTTCCAATGCTCTCAGCAGACTAAACCCTCAAAGCTCATTGCGAATAAAGAATTTTAGTACACAATCCAAATTAATAAAACTACTTAAGAACAGAATCAATTAACACAATTTTGATCAAATACTAGAAGAGTATGAGGCTGTGATTGATCGGATACCTTTAGAGAAGGATTATCAGGAGCCAATGCCTCCGCGACAAATTGTGGGCCCAGAGCCGAACCTCCAATCCCAACTGAGAGTATTTGAGTAAAACGACCCTCTGGAGAAGACGGAGGTTTAATCTGCAATCATTTTAAAAATGGATTAAGCAAATTGATTAGTAAATTAATACGGCTTGAACCTTGATGATCTATAACTATTTGTTACAGGAAGTTAAAACGGAACCGCCAAACTAACCTTACCGCTGATGACGTCATCAGCGAACTTGCAAACGGCGTCGAGAGTGTTCTCAATCTGTACCCGCAAAAAGGAATTTGGCGCGAGTTTCGCGTTCCTCAACCAATAGTGGCCCACCATACGTCCTTCATCGGGATTCGCGATGGCACCTTTTTCCAATTCCTCCATGGCTTTAAACGCGGCCTGGAATCGAGGCTCCATTTCGGCAACAAACTCATCCGAGAACCCGATCCTACTCACATCGAGGTACAACCCGAGCTCCTTGTGCTGGTACAACAAGTCAACGTACCTCCTCCACAGCGCTTTAGGATCTTTCTCGAGCCCTCCTTTCTTGGCCTTCTTCAAAATGCCGACGTTGTTCGTTTTGGACAAATCGGCAGATATTTCACGGGCGACGGAGTGAGCCCCGACGAGTTTAGAGCTCGCAGCAGAACGAGCTGAGAATGCGAGCGAGTCTTTGCGAAGTGAAGGAGTGAGTTTCGTGATTCGGTTATGCTTGGGCTTCAAAGAAGGGGAAGAAGAGCAGAGGCCTGAGAGCGAGGCCATTGAAGAAACAAAGACAAGTGACAGCCAGACGATGACAACGATGGAAAAAATAAAAAGAGAGGGATTTTTTTTTAGGCCATTGGCTTTGCTAGGAGGCGTTCGATATTTTTTTCAAGAATTATGAACTGAAATGGTTTCGGGCTTTATGTGCTGTGCTGGAGCTGAGTTGGGAGGTTCATTTTGTCTTTTTATTTAGTTTTGATGCTGGCTCGTGCCGGCGGAGGTGCACCCGGTTCACACGTTGATTGGTTGGTTGCGCTTAATACTTTTTGTTGTTACTGCTGGCGTTGAAGCCTTGAAGGGTGGATATTTACAGGGATGCCCTTGGAAAGTGGAGAAAGGCCTTGTTGTATTGTACATCGGCGAATCCGTCTCTTCTCTGGATTTGAGCCGTCTTATGGACAGAAATAAAAAAAAAAAAAATCTAGTGCTGTTGTGAAATATAATGAGAAAAAAAAATTTAAGAAATAAGAATATTTTATATTTCATTTCTTCTTCAAGTGTCCGAACCATCTTTTACAATGCCTCTCTTTATAAGCATACATAGATGGAGGGAATAAATATATGTAAATAAGGAAGATGACTTTAGTAGATATGAATTTACATATATTATAGGTTCATGTTTTTAGTTTAAAAAATATACATATCTTTATAAATTTAGATAGATGGAAGGAATAAATCTATGTAAGTATGAAAGATGAAACATATATCGTAAGAGAAATTTATGAAGTATGGAGAATTAAACATATAACACGAGTTCACACTTTTAATTCAAAAAATATACTTAAGACTCATAATTATATACCAATGATTGACATATACCTCATTGCAGTGGCTATTTACCCATAAAAAAATAAATTTTAAACTTTGATATCATTTGTCACGAACTCAAAAGATATATTTATTAAGGCTCATGTTTATATACCAAGGTCCAATCAATCTTTTACCAATGTAAAATTTATTACATTTTATCCCATTCAATTGTATAATAGAAAGATCTTTATATTGGTTCAGATTTATCTCAATCCTTATATCTCTCGTATAGTGATATATCAATAAAGATTTTGGTTTACTTTGATATCATTTTATCTCATACCTATATTTATGATCCAAAAGATATATTTATTAAGTAAAAAAAATTTATATTTAAATATCAAAATTCATTTCATATTTTACTAATGTAGGATTTGTAATATATAAATTGAATGAACTAAAAATATAAGGATGTACTTATATAAATAGATACATTGGACATGAAGAAATTTAAAATATTGAAGAGTGCAATGAACATTTATAAATATATTCATAACAACTACTAATATTTTGTTTGTAAAGAAGAAACTAACTTGTATTTATTATTATTATATATAGCAAGTTTATTTATCGACACGATATTTTTGTTTAAATCCTTCATTGAATGAGTTTTACATTATGTAATGATTGATAAATTAAATTGAATGTGTGTGCGTATTTTTGATTTAATTATGTAATGGTTGGAATTTGCTTGTGCAAACTATTTAAACTCGTATTTTCCTTTGCTAAATAAACCCTATGAATGAGTAGATCAAATTGGTTGGGCTCAACAATAAAATTTGGGCTCGTTGACCCAAACATAGGATTACAGAGTATTGCTTATAAATCTGGCCCAACACACCAAAATATTTTTACCATTTCTTGCAACGTGAACTGTAAAATTATATTAAGTGTTTGATATCAACATGTAATAATAAAATTACAGTAAATAAAAATAATCATTTTTACCACTCACCTAATAAAGTAAAAAAAAAAAAATCATTATTGTCCACATTCTGTTCTGATTTATCTTCTGTGTAACTTATATTGCTATTTATCTTCATGGCGTTAGAAGTCTATCGCTTTCTTATGTATACATCAAGGAGGATGATAGCTTGCTAACCCAAATTGAAAGTCAATCTTTGTTTCTTCTTTGAGCTTGTTAACCATGCTTATAAAGAAAAGTATATTTCTAGACTGCGAGAAAGTCATTTCTTTTGACATTTGCATAAATAAATTCCATATTCTATTAAAAAATTAAAAAAAATCAAATTTAAAAAACAACGTTTGTTCATTACCAATGTATGTGTATATCAACCATCGGAATATTTAGTTCATTAGTTGATATATGAACTTCTATTTAAAGAATAAAATTTGAATCTTACTTCTCTCAATTATTAAAAAAATATATATATGTATATCGATCTGATTAATAACGAAAAATTTATTTAATGAAAATTATTCTAACACTTGAAAATAACAATTGAACTACCTAATAGTCCATCACATCGTACATTCGATGTCGTGAACAAATTAAATAGACTACATATAACTTGTTTGGGTTAGCCCATATTAGATTCAAGAAGAATCAAGCACAATAAGAATATCTTGTCACATTCCAAGCATACACCTATATGTGTGTATATATTGGTCTAGTATTAATATAGTAATATATATCAACAAATAGAAAGTTTGAGTATAAAATTAAAAGAAAAAGAGGTTAAGAAAAAAATGGAAAATTTATTTATTTGATGATTGAACTTATATGTGAATACTTGAGACTTGGGTTGGATGAAATTATTTAAATAGATCTATAAAGTATATGTTATTTTTTACCTTTTGGCAAAAAATTAAAAAAGGAAAATACATTTATTTTGGCAAAATTCTATTCCATTTTTTTAATTTTTATTATCTAGAAATTTCCGCGCGGATTTTTCTAGCGTTTGTTTTCAAAAAAATGAAAAACACCAGTGAAGAAAGTAAAAAAAGGAAGCGAAAATCAGGATGGTTGTGTTGTCACATTACGCTGTGCGCGGCACGCCGAGAATCCACAGACAAGACCCATCCCCTTGTTAGTAGACAAATTGCTAAAAGTGATACCACACAGGCAGCTACAACCGCTGGTTTCTGCATATCGCGGCGGATAAGGCGACGATGTGGGTCGAGTGGGAAAATCCTCCTCAAGAACCCCAACAGCCCGAGCCAGATTCTCACCTGGATTTCGACTTCCTTTCTCTTCTTTCCAAGCCTAAGGTAAACAAAATTCCTGGAGTTAAAATATTTGCTTGTTCATTTCTCTTTACCAATTAAAGTCAAACTCTGCATGTTTATGAATTTGAGAGTGTAAATGCAGGATTATTATAAGATATTGGAGGTCGATTTCGATGCTACGGATGATGCTATTCGCTCCAATTATATCCGTCTCGCGCTGGTTCGTTTTTTTTTTTTCTCAATTTTCTTTTTCTCGAAGCTAAATTGAGTGTTTTCTTTTGATTAATTGTCCATTTTTTTTTTATAATGGTATGAGCTGGTTTCTGCAGAAATGGCACCCGGATAAGCAAAAGGACAATGGGAATAGCGCCACTTCCAGATTTCAAGAGATAAACGAGGCTTATCAGAGTAACTCTCGCTCTCTTTCTCTCTTGGGGTTTATGTGTTTGCTTGCTTTTTGAGTAAAGTTTAGCATCTGCGTCTTCTCTTCTCTCTGTTTCATTCTTCTTTTTGGGTTTTGGTTTGGCAATTTCGCTGTTGCCTATTTACATTGATTTTTTTTTGTCTAGGAGGACAATTTCATTTATCCAAAATATTTTCCATATCCGCATTTTATTTTTTGATGGAAAGATTCTGTCATCACGTGGATTGTTCAAGATGATTATTAGCATGAGTATAATTACGTAAATTGAAGATAATACTTATTCAAAAATAAAAATAGAAAAACAATAGAGTTATTTGTATCATTAGAGGATAAGTACAATTGCAAGTCACGTGGTATCGCATCTAGCTAATTTTAATATGTTTTTGATTGATCTTCACTTGCCAGTTTCTGATCATAGGTCCTAACCTTCCTGTGGATTTATTTTGAAGAGAACTATGGTGTTTGCTCATATGTCTATGTTGCGGTTGCATATCCATGCACAAGGATTTTAAATTAGGTAGTTGCTTTTGGAGTTGGCTGCAATTGTTTGCATGATTTTATCTTTTTGATTTGGTCACAAGTCATCTTTAGCTTCAGGTAGCCTTTTTTTTTTTTTTTTTTTCCTTCTGTACATTCTGGTAAGGATGTACAACTTCTTACTCCTATGAAAACTTTTTCCAGTATATGTTTCCTATAATTGCTACCATACCAAATGTGATCTGTGTTGGTATACAGTGCAATTTATTACAGTTACTGGAATAATTTGATCTTGTGATTTTATATGATTATGGGGTGTTTAAAGTTGCCACACTGTTGATGCCATCCATTGCTGTTGCTTCATAGCTTGGTAGCTATGTTCTTGCATGATGGTCTTGAAGGGCTAAGGGGAGGGGTTAAAACTGGGCATGGTTGAGATAGTCTATGATCACTTTTTGTTCTAAGCATGAGTAGTTGAACTGAGTATATGTGCCCAATATAGTTTAAGAATTGAAGCTATGGCTTAAGTGCTGACATTTGGTTGCTAAAAAGATGAGCAAAGAGTACTGACAAGTGTGTGTTCGAAACTAACCATTGGTTGTTTTGGCTTCATTTAACAGTTCTCAGTGATCCCGTCAAAAGGAGAGAATATGATACGCGGGGGATGTTGCATGTGTATGACTATGACATAATAGTAAGAATTTCTTCTATCATACTTTAAAGTATGTTTATTTACGTTTATATTTTGGATGGATTTGGATTTTAAGTTTTAATATAAGTTTTGATTCACTGGCTGCAGGAGTACCTTAAACGTTACAAAGGCCTTATATTAACATGTAATGGTCTTGGGATTAGGCAGTCAATTTGGTAAGCCAAGCAGGAGGCGCAGAGTTCCCTTCTTCTGTACATTTGTTACAGTGCTCGAACGGAGAGGCATGCATTTGTTAATGTTGCCAGCGTGCAGTTGGGAATGTGGACAATAGCTTGGATGTGTTTATGTCCTATTACAGTTGTGTATAGAGAACTAGAGAAATTAACATCATCTGTAACATCTCGTGCATCTCCATCTTATGAGGGTATGAGTATGACCGATTGTCCAATGCATGCTTGTTAATTTACTAGGGTTGTAGCCATTGGTTACTTGTTAGCTAGGAGCGGTTTTTATGGACTACGAATCTACTATTACTAGCTAGTTAATGGGATATCAAGTGCTGTTTTTCTCCCTCACTTGTCTTAGTTAGTTCAAGTATTAATATTATCGAGGAGTAGCTTGAACTAACCCAAAAAGAAAATGTTAGCAAACAAATGTGAGTAATGGAATACTGGATGCTATAGCATGAACAATATTTCACATAAGCAAATGAGTATTTTCGACTCGTCACTGCTGTTTAACGTAAAAGAGTTGCATGTAAAAGAGTTGCTGCTGTTGCGCAGCAGCATTTGGCATATAGGAACCTGCTTTTGGCCAATTGTTAGTATTTTGAGTCAGGACTCAAGGCAATAAAGTGAATATCGCCGGAAATATCATGATAGTTGATATGCTAACCGAAATGCAGGAAAAGAAGAAATGGAAGCGTAGATTCTTCCATCGGGAACAAAAGGAGAAAGCATTGAAGTACACCTCCTTTGCCAATTGATTGGAGAAGAGGAGATGCTGCAGGTATCTTTTATTGGGTTTTGGCTTAGAGACGTCAGACAGTTGATGTCATGGTTCATATCTTCTAGAACTTAAACAGATCCCATCCCACCCAGTAGATTTTCTTTTCCCCTTTTTTCCTACGGTTCCTCATGGCATCTTCTCCATATACCTCATCAAAAAGTACTAAAAATAGACTGACGAACAATTATAATTCCCCAGGCCACAGTGCATATGTATATAATACATATACACAGTGCAAAGGTGGTGGTCTTATTAAATTCATGCTTTTACGGGATTGAAGATTTGTGAAGTAAACCTGGATGCTTACTTGATGGTACATTTACTGCATTATTTTACTATAACCAGCTATAACTTTGCGGCATATTGGGTTAAAGCATAAACTCATCACTTTAATAATTTATTAATTGAAGGATCACTTTATTTATAATATTTAATATAATTGGGTAATTGCGTTTGTTTGAAGCATACGAGTGTTGTGTTTTACGTGCGAAGGTATGAATGTAACTGTATATAAATACGTAGGAAACATGTATTGGAACGTAAACTCTTGATCTGCCTTTGATGTTTTGCAAATAAGGGAGGGAGTGAGGAAATGAAGAAACTTATAGATCCAAAAATGGCGGAACCTTATAAATTGGCCTTGAATGAGGAATGGGAAGGGATGAAAAAGTTCTATAAGAGAAACAAGGACGCCGTGGCATTGCCTTTGACGGTGGTGAATGACACCGCACTCCATCTTGCAGTCTATAGTGGAAGCAAGTATCCCCTAAAAGATTTGCATGAGCTCTCACCACAAGCCTACCTAATACAAAACGACAAAGGTAACACAGTTCTTCATGAGGCAGCTGCCATTGGGAATGTTAAAGCTGCAAAGTTTTTGCTTAAACGTTGCTCTACGGAGATACTCGATGTGAAAAATGCTTTAGGTGAAACCCCTTTGTTCAGAGCTGCTGCATTTGGTAGGTTTGATGTGGTGAAGTTCTTGCATTCTGAAGTCCGGAAGGGACATGGCGACATGGCTATACACCGCACCAGAAATGACAAAACCTCCATTCTTTATATTGCCATCCAAGCCCAACGCTTTGGTATTCTTCTCATTCTCCTCCTCTCCTCTCCTTTGTTTTTCTTCCTAATACTATATATGTTTTTATCTTTTGTAATTTCTCCCATTTTCGCTGAAAACGGTACTTTCTTTTGTGCAGAGACATCTTGGTGGTTGCTAGAGAATGATCGTGAACTAATAGAATTGGAGGAGCAAAGTGTCACAACTTGTCTGCAGCTTCTGGCAAACATGCCAACTGCTTTTAGGAGCGGATGCTACATGAACAAATGGCAAAGACTTCTCTATTTTTGTATGGTTATTTTAAGAGCTTACTTAGCATCCTTCAGCTGAATCATTTATGGTGGATATATACTGAAAAGTATTGTTTGATTCTTGAATCACACTTTTATTGCAGGCCTCCCTGATTGTGAAGATTATGATGACAACTACGGAGCTCAGGTACCCTTATCTTCAAGTCAAGGGAACGATTGTGAAAAGGGCTTCAAAAAGGATTACCTCCGCCCCTCTAGATATCCAAATATCCGTACAGGTATTTGGTGCATATATCTGCTCTTTAGGCAGAAAATCACGCACTTGATTCTCATTTACATTCTATAATATATTGTAACACAGATTCTAATACGGTATTTCTCAATGGTTTCCATACAATAAAACTGCAGCCATTTCAAGAATGTACTGTTTATGTTGGAAGTTTCTGGCAAAAGGTACAACTGAATTGATCGTTGTTATATATATATATATATACATACATACATACATACATACATATATAATGTCTGTTCATATGTGATTCCACAGTAGGGCGTATTATCCTTTCATTAAAATAAGTCATATACTTGGAAACGGCTAAATGAATATGTAGGATGGTTCGAGGTGGACAGGATATGGAAGAAGAAAAGAAATCATGTATCAGCTGTTAAATTAGTTGAGCAGCTGATACGAAAAGATACTTCATGGCAGCTCAATCGGGTAGAACCAGATCCGGGTGTAATTTCCTTAGGAGCAAGCGGAGGAAATCCAGGACAAAGCAGAGATAAGAAGCCACCAATTGCGAGCTCGCCTACAAGATCTTTTGATATTGCTGTTGTTGGAGAAGGACAGGCCGCAAGCTCTAATACAAGGTCTTTCGAGATTGCAGTGGAGGGAGAAGGAGGAAGCATGGGTCTAACCCCATTGCTAATAGCAAGTAGCACTGGAGTTCTGGAGATTGTTAAAAGGATACTTGAGGTGCATCCTCAAGCAATTGAGCATGTAAGTAATATGGGTCAGAACATTTTGCACAAAGCCGTTAAACATCGTCAAAAGAAGATTTTTAAACTTGTGAAGAAGAAGAAAGTTGCACTGAATTGGTTGGTCGCAAAGGTAGATAATAATAGCTGGAACTTACTACACCATGCTGCATATAGCGATTATGTTGGCAAATGTACCCACCCTAATCCGGCACTCCAGTTGCAAGATGAGCTCCGTTGGTTTGAGGTACTCCATAAATCCACTTATTGCTAGGCTTTAGGCATGATCAATGCTTTAGTGTTTCTATAATGAGATACAAATATGTTTAAACTGTAGAATTTCCGTTTCGTTTTTTCGATCTTTCATTTAGAGTGTAAAGACGATAGTGCCCACATTTTATGCCTTACACCGCAACAACGAAGGTGAGACAGCTCAAGAAGTCTTCGAGAAAACTCATTTGAAACTACTCAACGACGCAGAGGGTTGGTTAAAGCAGACCGCCAAGTCATGCTCTGTCATTACGGTTCTCATTGCCACTGTGGCCTATGCAGCAGCTTACACCGTACCAGGTGGTCTAGATCAGAAAACTGGAATCCCTGTCCTTATCCACCACCATTTCTTCTTGCTTTTCGCTATCATGGATATTTTCGCCCTGGTGACCTCCTTAACCTCGGCTATAATGTTCCTATCGATCCTGACTGCTCCTTTCAAGTACGAAAATTTCCAAGACTCTCTCCCTCGGAAACTGACACTCGGTATTACCTTCCAATACCTCTCGGTGGCGCTGATAATGCTTGCATTTGCAGCAACGATTCTGCTGATCGTTCAGCTGCATGGACCCAGAGCAGTTCTCGTTTACATTGTTGCATTCCTCCCGGTTACCGTCTTTGCCATCTTGCATTTCCCTTTGTATCTTGCAGGAGCCGAAACGGTGAGAAGCTTTTTCAGATTCATCAAAAATGTCTTTCCCTTCAATTTTATCACTCGATCATCTTTTGGGATCACGGCGTCCTCCGGTAGCAAATCCCAGTGAGATTTATAATATGATAAGGTACTGTATGTATGTATGTATGTATTGCTTGTAAACCATACGGTGCCATCAAAATTAATTATCCTTGATTTGTTTTCCAATAAATTATATATTTGGTTTGTTGGTTTGTTTATTATTTTCTCTTTTGGTTTGCCTTCCCACACTGAGCCCTTAGAAGCAATTCGTTTTAAGCCCATATTCATAGGCCTGCTTCGAATGATCTTTGGGCTGTGCAGATATTCACACAGATTACAAAGAGGAAAATGTTTGGCGTGAGTGAAAGCCGCCAAAAGGTATCCAATTTAACAATTTAAAAAACCCAAGGCCAGCTCAGCCGCTGATATCGGCATTCAAACGCAGAGCAAAACATTCTGTGTTTGTTTTTTGGTTCGAAACGCACCGTTCCAAGCTGGCTTGGGTCCCAAATTACATGTTAATCTTATCCCCAAACCGCCCGATTTCTGTCCAAGTCCCAAATTTTTCCAACATTTTTCAAGTCAGATTCCTATAACCCACTTTCCTTGACCCAAAATTAGGCCTAATCTTTCCATTTCTTTTTCATTTTTCCCTTTAAAAGATAAAATAAAATAAGAAAACAATAATTGTACTAAGTCTATTCGTTCGAATTACCATTTTACCCTCATCCCCCCCAACATAAAAATCTCTCACATGGCTTAGCCTGCGCCCCCCAAAATAACTTACCCAAAAAAAACATTCTCACTTAACCTCGAAAGGCCACCAATTTCGGGCAAATGGCGACCACGGTCCCCGACAACCTAAGCGGCGACCAATACGTTTACTTAGCGAAGCTAGCCGAACAAGCCGAACGCTACGAGGAGATGGTCCAGTTCATGCAAAAGCTCGTCCTGGGCTCGACACCAGCCGCCGAACTGACCGTCGAGGAACGGAACCTTCTCTCCGTCGCCTACAAAAACGTGATCGGCTCTCTACGCGCCGCGTGGCGTATCGTTTCCTCCATCGAGCAGAAAGAAGAAGGTCGGAAGAACGAGGAACATGTCGTGCTCGTTAAAGAGTATAGATCAAAGATCGAAGCTGAGTTGTCGGATGTGTGCGCTAGTATTTTGACTTTGTTGGAATCGAATCTGATTCCATCGGCGGCCGCGAGTGAGTCGAAGGTTTTCTATTTGAAGATGAAAGGAGATTATCATCGGTATTTAGCGGAGTTTAAGGTTGGTGATGAGAGGAAAGCTGCTGCTGAGGATACTATGTTGTCTTACAAGGCCGCTCAGGTAATTCTTTTTAATACGAGATCTGATTTTTTTCAACTTAAAGCTAAACTTTGACTGAATAGTGAATTTTGGAGTAAATTTATGGATTTTGACCTAGAGATTAAGATTTTAGGGTTAGGGTTTTGATCTTGGACGTTTGGTCTTTGTTGAAGTTGAAACTTTGGATTTTGTGTTGAATTGAATGAAGGATATTGCGCTGGCGGATCTGGCACCAACGCACCCCATCAGGCTTGGGCTGGCACTCAATTTCTCGGTGTTTTACTATGAGATCCTCAATCAGTCTGACAAGGCATGTAGCATGGCGAAACAGGTGCGTTTTCCTTGCTTTTTATCTCATAATTCCTTCATTTTTGTCTTGAGTGAGTTTAATTGATTGCCATGTATCCTTTTTAGCTGCGTATGGAAATTTAATATTTCAATCTAAGTAAACGTAATAATTCAATTTGATTGAAGAATTAAGTTACCATAAGCAGTTAAGCAGAGGCGTGGTCTTTTAGGCTTTGAATTGCATTTCACCTTGTTCAGCTGCTGCATAAACCAATGAATAATGAAAAGAAATCTGATTTTTTGATCCCGGGTCTTGTTTGTTATTTCATATAAGAGTATATTTTAGCTTGTTTAGCTTGAACAGTTTATCACAGCTTAGTTGTGTGAAGTTAAAATGTTTTTCTCCTTTTTTCTCCCCTTACTTTGGCTAGCCTATTAAAATTTTCTTTTACCATTTCAAATGCCCCCTTTATATCATGATGCATATGCTGGAATTTGCGCCTTAAAGTGTAGTAGGGCTTAGGAGGAGGTTGCTTTGACTTATTGCGTTGGTGTAGATGACTTTATCAGGGGCCTATTAAATTAGAATTTGAACCAGCATTAGTTAATGAAGTGACAATTAGTTTCCTTTTCTATTATTGCGAATATATAGCTCTGTTGATTATGAGCTTGATTCTATTACCTTAAACTCACTTCCAATTTGGAATGTTGTCAGATCAGGATTGTCTAGAAACTCATGTCGGTTCTGTCATTAGCTATAGTTAATATATAGAGTGACGCAGATCTGCTAAACCAAATCCTAAATGAACAAATACTAGAGTTCAGCAACATTTATTTGCAGAATGAAATGGCTTGATTTGATGTCTTCATGATTGTTGCTTCTGACCGTTGGATAATGAACTAACCTCCAATTTTTGAGGTGATAGTTAGGAAGTTAAAAAAAATTAGCAACAAATACATTATTTTCAAACATTACAAAAGATGCATGTTAGGAGATGCTTTTTTTGGGTTTTTTTTCTTTATTCATCTTATCACCCTTGTTTGTTTTTATGAGGGGAAACTAAATGGAATGAGGCTATCCTGTGAAATTATTCCTACTTTTTTGTTACTGTCAGTAACTTGTTTGGAGACATTCTTACTTGGATGCTTTATGTAAATGCTACATTTTTGGTATGATAGTAAGAATGAATTTTCTTTAATGCATGTCTGATATTTATTAGATATCTCTTTTTTCCTAAAGGCATTTGAGGAAGCCATTGCTGAGCTTGACACACTGGGAGAAGAGTCATACAAGGACAGCACTCTCATTATGCAACTCCTAAGGGATAACCTCACTCTCTGGACTTCGGATGTGCAGGTCAGTGCACCCTCCCTCTTTCTCTCTCTCTCTTTCTCACACACACACACACACACACACACACTCACACACATGAAGACCATGGTAATGGGGATTTTGAGACATCCAATTGGAATGTGACTAACTCTATGTGATGTTGTTTGTGATGCAGGACCAGTTAGATGAACCCTAGAAGGTGTTGAAAGTCTTGTTGGTCCTATTCTTCTTCTGGAGGAGGTGGGCTTTGAATGTCATTTGTTTATGCTGATTAAAGTGTGTAATTTAAAAATGGAAAGCAACGCTTGGCATGATGTTGCTATACTCGTACTAAACTTGTTTTGCGATTTGGAAGTGATTTGGATAGGTAGCATTTGCCATCTAGTTAGCTAGATCTTCTGCACTGGAGTTATTTTCTGATTGTAGTTGACTGCTTCAAGGTGGCAAAAGAAAAAAATGGATATCATACTCGGGAAGAATTTGCATTAATAAGCAGGAGGACAAGGGACGTCTTTCTTTCGACAAAGGAGGAAAAGGGATTTAAAACCGAAAGTAAAGAGTAGAATAGAATACCAAAGAAAAAAAAAACCCCTGATGCATTTACCGAGTATGCCCCCGACAATCGACCCCTGCCCCTTGGCTCATTGCTGCAGTGATTTGGTATTATTAGCGCAACTAGGCGAAAGATGCGGTAGGGAATCTCTTTAAAGGGGAGAGCTTTCACATCGTACGCTGGATCAATCGATGCTAATTTGTCACGGTGTTTGCAATATGCATTCCAAAAACCGGCTCATAACACAGATGACACGTCATCGGTATTCATTCGTGGTCGTACGTGGGTGATACACTCTGTCGCCACGTCAACATGATAAGCGTGTCCCATCTGCCAAAAGAAACGGAGGGGAAAAATGCCAAAGTGAAATAATTTTGAAGATGAACAATTAAAATGGGACAAGTCTCGATAATTACTGATGCTCGTAAACATAGGGTAATGGTCACTCGCTTTGTTCCTCATACTACTACCAAAGAAACGATAAAGTTAAATCATGCATTGCTCAAATTTCAACATCTTCTAGTTAAGGTGTAAGTCTTCAAACTGGATAAAAATAAAACTTCGTCACAAGCATTGGGTTCTAATGTTGATACCTACCTTTTCAATGAGGCCTAACCTAACTTATTCCAAGTTATTGGATATAAGGTTACTCCACCATCGATATCAGAAGACAGTATGAGAGTTTTTTGACAAGTTCAAAGCATGGTAAATTGGTAATTCACTATGAACTATCGATTTGTCTTAAAATACTGGCCACCCATCCAGCATTACACCAAATTGCTGACTCCCCTCCCACCCAAACCCAAGATTCGGTTGAAAAAAGTATTGGAAATACAGAATGCAGAGCATTAAGACCTCACCCATAAGCACCATATAACTACAAAGCAAGCAGGCAGAAAGTAGTAAGAGAGGGAATACTTATATATATATATATATTGAACATGAAGTTGGACAGGTGTAGTGTATTTCTACTTTCCTTTTGTAAAATAAGAATTAAAAATTGAAAGAATATAAGCAAGGACAGATAATAGGTTGCATTTATAAAAAGCAAATACTTGTCTTACTTACAACATCACCAACTATAAAAACATTTCGTCCTATCATAAATAGGATTTAGCTTTCAGATATTAATAAAATGACACGCAATCTTTATTTGAGTCAGAAGAAGCCATTCATCCGCACAACAAACATATGTATGAGATGCAGCACCCATGAAGTACACACTTACAATGGTTTCACACACTCAGGCCATCATACTACATCCGAGATATTCAGTCCCTAGTACTGTTTTTGAGCCATTCTAGATACTGGGGGCTGCCACCAGTGATTGGCAAGGCAATTACTTCTGGTACACTGAGAAAAAAAAAGGTAAAAGAGTAAGGTGACGAAAACAATCTAGCCAGTGTTGTTTTGTCGTGTTTTTCATTTCTTTATTTAAAAGTGGTACTCTTTTCTTAGCTTTAAAGGGATTCAACCAAAGTTTCCAAGGGAACAGAATATAATGTCCCAAAAAGGATAGGAACACTCAGATTCTTTTCCTTTTCAAACAATCCTTATCCATATCGTAGTTGCAATTTAAAATTCAAGTCTAACATTTTTTTTGAAAATATAAGAAAGAGGCTTTCTGCTTACTCGTATTCATGATTTGCCTTGACATGCTCTGTCAGTGCTTCCAGGAGGGATTGCCTTGTCTTGATTATGAGCAGTTCCTCAGGATCTGAGTTGATCTGCAGCCAATAGAGACATAATTTGGTTAAACAAGCTAAGACATAACCTAATTACCAAGTTATTGCTTGTATAAAAGCATCAAAACTTAGCTGTACACAAGACCATCAGAAACATTTAGAATGGGTGCTTATGCAAAAGCTCCAAAAAGTTAAAAGATATTCTCTTCTAGATTCTCAAAGTATTTCTCAATTTGTCAGGAAAACTCAAGCCTTAATGTTTTACTTGCATTAATCCAACAAAAGCAAAGTATCCAAACGAAAGTTCATACCTTTCCTTCCCATTCATACACTGATTCAAGACCTGCATTCACAATATATTTACGATTCATAAGAATTCTATTTCAGGAACTATTGTTCAAATCAATATAAATCAGAAATAAAGAATCTGTCTCTCATGAAATTACAAAAAACAAGGTTTCAAGATGCGTATGTCTTCTATTTTTTTTTTTGGGGCGGGGGGGGGGGGGGGGTAGAGAGAGAGAGAGAGAAGTCAATTCGATTCAATTTGGGGGATTTTATAAAACAGAATGTAATCACAAAACAAAGAACACCAAGAGATAAAAGATTTCTTCAAAACAGCTAGAGGTGCTAACCATAGTCATTATTTCAAAGCAAGAAATTCAAGCTACGAGGTGGTTCGTTTCAAATTGCCATATTGAAATGAATGCAACAGAGAAGCAACTTATTTCAAAGATCTCTACAAAATGGTTTGAGCCACATTGGGCTTGTAAAAAAGGTCAAACAGCGACTCGATGATTTCAATATTTACCTCTAAAACATGGAAGCTTAACTTGGCAATTTATACCCTTAAACAGACCATGTACAATGACAGACACAAAATAATATGTATTTCCAATGGCTGAAACAGATTGCCATATCTCGGCACAATATTAAAAGAACTATAGATTTAACCTGGTACTATGTTTACACATGCAGCAAGTTTCTCTTTGACGATGCTTTCAGCCAACTTCCTACCTGCATGTATGTTGTGCACTAATCAACTTTCAACTACTTTAAAACATTCGCTACATGATAATGGATAATCCAGCAAGGTCAATCAGGCACGTTAAAATAAAGAAGCAAAAAGAAGAACAAAATAGCTAAGAAATTTATGTCATGCCGTAGGTGGTATGACACCTCAAACTGAACCAACAAAACTCTTGGTAAGATTTAAGCTTAACCAATCAAATTTAATTGTTTAGTTGAATACAGAATTATACTTATTTATGCACTTCTTTATTTTAAAACGGCATTGCCTTAAAGTCTCATACTTTTCAGTACTGAAAAGCAAGCCCCACAATAGAATTATAACAGAGGAGATGAAACACATAGACAAAAGCTTGAAAAAATGACTCTTTATCAATTAACTTTAAATTCCCAAATGCTGGAATTGCTAAATTTTATTTCTTTCCCCAAACCCATATTCCATTTGCTGACAGAATTCAAAAAAAAAAAAACCTGCTTCTCTGTTAGGAACAGTAACATAAACGACGATGCTTGGAACAGTGTTGCTACTCCCTTCCATTTTTACAGCGTGGACGGGCTTATCTGGTAACTGGGTACTAAACTTCGATCTAAAACAAGAACCCCAACGGAGATTAGAGCTGAATTAACTGAAAATCAGCATTAAATCTTTGAACTATTAAGTGGGGAGTACGAACCAACCACTACCTTAAAAGAGGAACAAAGGGGAGAGACTGAGCGCAACCCGTTTTGAAGTTAGAGGAAGAAGAAAGTGTCGGGCAGAGATTGGAAAACCCCAAACTGAGGACGCAAAACGCACCGACTAGTGGCAGACGGCGTCGTATTGTGGTGGATGAAACAAGCGATGACGCTCTACAGCGGAGAGTGGAAGCCATTTGGGTTGGTCTCTTTATAGTATTCGGTGCGAGAAGGTTCAGTACTTGCGTAGGGGTTTACTTCGATCCTCTCACCCGAGTGCAAGGCACTTTTAGAACCATATTTTTATGTGTGCTTCTCTGATTTTGCCACCTGCATGATCCACAAAACGGTTGGATCAGTTGGGTTTCTTGGCCCATTATGGAGGCCTATCTTCTTTTCTGCTTTTTGTATTCACTCTGCTACTTGGCCCATTGGATTAACCTTTCCTATTTTACCTTCATTATCTTTGATATCAAGATGTGTTCAATCTTCAAACCCAAAATTTGCCAGCTATGAAGACCAAACCAATTCTGCATTCCATTAGCAGTGAAATCCATTTTTGACCAAAACCAAGACAACCGAAGGCAGGTAAACATGCAAGGAAGATCATTTTGACACTATATCAAATCATCTGAGCTAACACCTTCTTCATTAACTGGCAATCTGCTCATATTGTCAGAGCCAAGTTTATCCTTGATTTCCTGTTCTCCTCATTATTAAAGCATACTATCATTGGACAGTGGCAAGCACTACTGTCTATTGGTAGGAAAAGGTTAACTTGACTGAATACAATTTTTTCCCTGGTTTAACATGAGACCAGCTTGTTACAGAAATTTTGTACTCTTACTTTGGCAACTTAAGACTGGTTTTTGTACTGGAATCTCCTTATTAGAGCATACTAACATATATTAGCATTTGGCAAGCATTTAGTGGTTGGCACCGCTATTTATAACAAACCAAGACTATCAAACTTGATAGAAAGTGATTTGACTGACAATTTTGTACTAATAGTTTAGTAGCATTTAGTTTCTGATAAAGCTTTTCCGGGGGAAGAAAAACATATTGCACTCCTCCTAGTGGAAGCTAATTGACTATGTAAGATAATTACTTTGGAAAGCAATAGGAGCTACTCTCAACCTAACATGTTACAGAAAAAAAAAAAAAAGAAAACTATATACAGTACTTCTATTGAGGAGGCAAAGTTTAGACAAACATATGAAAAGGAATAAAAATGATGGAAAGGGAAAAGAAAGAAAAGACAAATGAAGCCAAGACATGGCTCACTGAACTAGAGGGGGGCTTTAAATTCACATCCACACCAACATGCCATTAATTTGATTCTGAAAGCATGAAAGCCCCATGCCAGGTTGGCTGCTACAGCATCTTCCTCATTGTCAATTACTTCCAGACATCCAATAGTACATTTGACTAATGAATATTAAGAGTTTTAATCAGTAATAGTACTTTACTAAGCCCTAGTATAGTGACACAAGTGACCCCAAAAAATTGAAAGAACTGCCTCCCTACTCCCCCTTCTCTACAGGCAAATGGTCCCCGGCTCTACTGTATATAATCCCAAAAGCTAAACCGGTATGCCCCGTTTATACATATGTTGGTTACTTCGATAAAAGACACAGATTAAGGCAAGGCGGTGACTTTGCCAGCTCAAACTGGATTAAAACACAATATATTAGAGTGTTAACGACTAAGTAATATCCCATATTAGACGACATCAGAGAATTAAAAAATTTACCCGAAGAGGCACGCGCGGGGCCCCGATCTTGATCCACGTGGGATCATTTTTTATTTTATTTTAACGGAGCTGGTCGTGTGAAATGGTGGAGACACCGGAGATACGGCGGATGTTCTGGATGCTTAATTTTGATGGCGGACCACGGCGTTGCAGGTGTTGCACATGCCTATATGTCTCCAAGTCTTTTTAAAACTAATGCAAAGAGAAGAGAGGTTTAACCCTTTGTTTTTTTTTCTGTTTTTTTGTTTCTAAAGTCTTGTTGTCTTGATTTTTAAATGACTAAGCATGGTCTTATTATTTTATGGACGTGGTGAATCTCAAGGACTTTGGATGAGTTTAATTAGAAAACAGAAAAATCATTAGTTAAAACCCCAAAGCCCTAGTAGAAGCAAATAGTTTAATCTTAGATTTAGCTGTTGCGCTGAAGCTGCTACATTACTGAATCTGGATCACTTCTGACCCCCTTGACTTGCAGTTAAACACTGTCTCATTGTTCAGATTTAAACAGTTTCACAGCTATTGGAGCTTTTCTTCTCTGCTGCACAATATATTTATATGCATATGTATAGTAAATATATACTTTTGTTAACTTGAGATATTGGGTTGGTAGCAACTGTGAATGGCTTCCTCCAAATGGCTTTGATGGGGAAATTAATTTAATTAATGCAAGGCACATTGCTTGGAATGTACAGTTTCCTTGGTGTACATGCAAAACTTCTCAATAAATTCATTCTCTTTTTGATGAAATGAAACTCGTGCTACTTATTTGTTGTCCAGCAGGATTTGATTCCAATTAATAGCTTGAACCTGTAAGTGGATTTTGAAAGCAATTGAACCACATATTTGACACTAGGAACTTGGAGAGTGGAGACCCTTAATTTGCACAATAATTATTGACCCTAGCTCGTTGAGATGTCTAGATTCAAGCTTGGAAATGAAGGAGTCTAGCCCTTAAAGAGATATTCATATGATAATAATACTCACACAGCCTACTTAACCAATCAAGAGTTTTGATTGGAAAACCCTACTTAACACATTCCTAAAGCTGAATATTTATATGACCAAACGTGCGTTGAGAATCCAATACACCAGCTGTGATATTTGACACTATAATAGAAAGAGAGAGAGAGAGAGAGAGATTCAGTCAAATGCAATATATTGGACAAATAAATATAGTCATTTGCCTAACATATGACCTAGCATTGGGCTTAGTAGCAGTAAGAAAAGAAGAAGAGAATGGATGAGTTAAAAAAATGAGTAGTGGTTGTGGCATGACACTCGATCTGTTAAGCTCGGATCTCAAACAGGAAGAGAAGACTGGCTTTTAGACCAAAACCAAAAGTCTTGCAGGAAAAGGAGAGTGTGGGAATATAGTCTTTGAGATGAGCACAAAAACCCTGACATGAGCCATATGGGTGAGGTCTTATTCGATATTTTTTTTATCAGGAATTTCTCTGAGGGTGAAAACTGGCAAAAGGTGAAAAGGTAAAATTCCAAAGCAGAACGGGAAAAAAAAAAAGGGTTAGAAATTTGTGTCCCAAAAGTCTCTTTACCAACTCATTTTTAAGCACGTCTTCATGAATGCATATTAAGAAGCCACAAAGCAAAGCATCCAAGGTTAAACCGTAATTCAGTCCAAGTTTTTATCCTTGTGGTTTTTGATCATCATGAGTATTTGAATTCAAAGTTCTTGTCGTCAAAAACTGTATGGTAACATGCTGGATTTCATTCAACTATACTTTCCCACCTTGATTAACCAGTATTTTCACCAGCATTGACAATGGCATAATGAAAACTTTGTCCCCAAAGCTATACTCCAACTTCATTCATTGATTTATTATGGAAAGAAAACTTCAAAAAGCAATAACCAGCACTTAATTACCCTGTACTATTCCTTCTAACAACCCTTTTTAATTAATAAATTGATAATTATTATAATAATAATTAAGCAGTCGTGACTATTTTTCAACACTTTAGGTCCATGTGGAAGGTACATGAGATTTTCATTGGTGGATCAAAGAAACAATGAAATAAGATACATATGGTCGTAAATGTGTTAAGTACATTAAGTTTGAATTAACATTGGATTAAGAGATTATTGCTCTTAGAAACCCTGATATGCATTATTCCTATAAACCCTTAATGAAGATTCAGAAAGTACAAGATGAAAAAGTACAGAGGGAAAATTAAACGTGTTGAAAGAGCTGACCTGAAAACATTGGCGCCAGGGGAAGATTAAACAAGCAGGCAAAGCATTGATTATTGAAAGGCCATGGAGGAAATTTAAAAAAAAAAAAAAAAAAACCCACATAGTCGAGGGGCATCTAGTTGTGTGGGATATGAGAACGTCTAGAACGAAAACATCAAGAATGGACCAACTGTCCACAGATGTTTTCTTGATCTCTACAGTTTGTTTTTGACCTGAAATATTATTAGTCGTGTCCGAACCCGCCCTTTTGGTTTTTGTTTTTAACACCATTACCAAGGAAGTAAAATGATGGCATTTTACCCAAAGGATTGCGAAAGCAAAACACAACCCTGCTGAGTAATCACACTTTGGAAGTCCACCAAACAACTAATTAGACAAACAGTTAATGTCCCTAATTAGAGGATAATTATCCAAATCTAAGCAGTCATTTGCTGAATGAGAGAGAGCCAAAAAAACAAAAATTGTTCTACTTTTTTATATATTTTTTTCCTTCTCTTTGGCAGAATCCAAAAGATCAAGACGCTCCTAAAAGTGAAAGAAAAGCAAAAGTTCATCTCTTTTTGTGATTCTTTGGCCAATAAAAAGACAACCCTTTAATCTTCTTTTCTTCCCTTTCAAATTGTTGGCTGATTTTGAGAAGAATTCTAATGCATCATCATTATAGTTCTAGCTTTTCCGGTCACCGGAAACAGCACCTGCTGGCTCCATGTGTGACATGCTGTTTCACTAAATTGCTTCTATATACCCTTTTAATCATCAAAAGACTCGGATTCTCTTCTCTATAAGAATGAAGTTCAAAAGTATATATGACGGGTTAGTAAGTATTTGGACAATGTACGAGGATGTAACTCTACAATGAGTTGGAGAAAAGTTACAGAGTGGATTAAATATAAGGACCGATTCATCGAACTCTATTGATTTATCCGTGAATACTGCACCCACTGTATCTTGAATTCTTGATAACGACTGCTAGAGTTTCTTTTTAACTTAAGTCCAAACAACTTTTAGTATAAAAACATAGGTTTGAAACCACTGTTTTTATATGAAAAACATTGCATTCAACGATAACAGAAAAAATAAATGTTTAAACGCAATTAACTCTGGTTCCATGCATTGAATTTGATACATAAAGTTTGAAAGGTCTTCCCTCTCATTACAGCTTTTGAAAGACGGTGGTACAGGCTCTGTGTCTTTACTGTAGTGAATTCAATTTCCTTCCATCAGAATTATGATGTTATGGCAAGCAGAGTTACTGTTGCTTCTTCTCCTGCTCATAACAAATGCCATTGCCAATTACATTCTTGACAACCAGGAAACAAAAATTTTACTTTTACAAGTTAAGGGAAGTA
Organism: Theobroma cacao; assembly: GCF_053813885.1. Taxonomy (NCBI): domain Eukaryota; kingdom Viridiplantae; phylum Streptophyta; class Magnoliopsida; order Malvales; family Malvaceae; genus Theobroma; species Theobroma cacao. The sequence continues at coordinate 3,163,772 of NC_142646.1, read as the reverse complement.
ACCATACCAGATGTAATACTAATTCCCATTATTCAAACAATTCAGCGCACTAAATTCCAAAATCTAATAGTACACGAAAAATATTGTATAAAATTGCTATGGATGAAACTGTTATGCTGAAAATAGTACATTCCAAGCATTTTGAGAGTTACTCATGAGGATAAAATCATAAAATTATACATAACCGAAAGCGTATGAAAGGGAAAAATAATATACTTTGTTTCTGTACAAAGAACGTATGAAAGGATCCCGAAGGCTTCAAAAAGTACAGTCATTATTGTAAATTTCTGCAAGAAACGGATGTTTCCAGTCCTCAAGCTGATAAAGAAGATGACACGCGTCAGCATGGGACAAAAAAGACAGCGCCACGGTCCCCATTGGTCACTTCAGCTTGTTCCATCTTACAATCTTGTCCTACCACTTTGGTCCAAATTACAGAACCAGACCTGTCGTTTTCTCCCTCATCCTCATGTCCGGGGTAGAAAGGTAAAACCCAGACTGTAAATGAAAAATATTAATGTTTTGGTAAAACAAAAATTAACAAATGTAAACACGTGATTATAGAAGGAAGTATTCAAAGGAAACCGTATTTGCCCAGAGATAATGAAAGTAAAAAGGCAATGTTTTATGTTTCTAAGTTGGAGAGTTTACTTTCGGTGTTACTCAAAGAATTTTGACAGTAACACTTGGCCTTGGGTCATTAATTTTGTTACAGAATTCCCATGAATATAAAAGAAGAAGGAAAAAAAGAAAACTTTGATGCCAGCTAAACTTATAAAATAAGAATTAAGAAGCAAAACAGACAAAAAAATTATTACTCGGTTTGCTGTAAACAAGCAAAGGAGGAAAGCTCAACAGCACTAAAAAAGATTTGTTTTTTTTTTTTTGAGTCTCAACAACACACACACCCCACATCCAAGGGTGCCAATGACATCTTCTATGTACAGACAATAGACCTTCTTCTCTCTTCCTTTACAAAATCTTGTATTTGCCCTTGTTTATGTCCATATTTTGCGCTTGCATTTTCCCTTTCTGATTCTCATATCTACATGCTATCTCTCTTTCTCTCTCTCTCAGTGTCGCACTCCCTCCCTCCCTCCCTCTCTCTCTCTCTCTCTCTCTCTTGCTTTTACCCTAAAAAGGGCATTGGTTTCCTTCATAAGAGACCCTCTTCTTGAGCAGTCTTTTGAAGCCTCTCAAGTCTGAGAGAGGGAGAGAGATAGAGAGCGAGGAGACTGCTTTAGCTTCACTCTTTATAGTGTTCCCATTCCTATATTATATTATACTCTTCAAAAACATTTCTTTGTTCTTCAATTCTTTGATTAAAGAAAATTTTTTTCACATATAAACATACAACCCACGCTCTTAATACCATTTGTTGTTTAGAAGATAGTAAGATAAAGAGAGAGCTCTTATTTTTTTACTTTTTCTAGATTTTTTGAGAGTTTTTTGTCTGCAATGGCACCAAGTTTTGATTGTGCAGTTTCGAGTCTTCTATGTGCAGAAGACAACAGCAGCATTTTTGATGATAATGAGTGCTGCGGTTGGGGCGCTGAGGTGGAAGAGTTTGGGGCAGCATGGAATCATAGATATTATCGAAACTCGAATCAAAACCGAGTCTTTAATGGCGTTGATGAAGACGGCTTGCCATTGCAGAGTGAGGAGTGTTTGGCTTTGATGGTTGAGAAAGAACAGCAACATTTGCCAAATGCTGATTACTTGAAGAGGCTAAAAAGTGGAGATTTGGACCTGGAGGCTAGAAAAGAAGCTGTTGATTGGATTTGGAAGGTAGGTTAACTCAGAAATGAATCATCTTTTTTTTTAACCTTTTACTTAGATTAATGAAGGTTTCACATATATGATTTGTAAAGTGGGTGCTTCTTTTTCAACATATTGTACTCGTTCTGTCAATATTTGGATTATTTCAGAGTTAAAGTCTTTGCTTTCTTTTCAGATTTATATGGTTTTCCTCTGTATTTTGCTGAGTAAAATACCCTTTTTGGATTAATCCTGATTATGTTTTCAGAACTTCTTGAGGTGGAGGAAATGAACTGGGTTCATTTTTCTCTTTGTTCTGGTATCTTTTTTTTTCATATTCTGGAATGCGTTTGGTGGGTTCTTTTTCGCTATTGGGGCCAATGCTGATTTGTTAATTGTTTTTATCTCTTCATTTCTTTCTCAGCAGCTTTGAAACTATTTCTGCTTTTTGTATATTCCCTTTCTCTTTATTAGTCCTTGTTGTAGTGTATGAGCTGTTATGCTCCCTTTCCTGTTCTATTCAATTATTTGCCTTCATTATTCCTTTCTTTTGAGCTTGTTTCATGGTTGATTTTAATTGCCCTGTTTGTTCAACAGGTTCATGCCCATTTCGGTTTTGGACCTCTTTGTGCGTATTTATCGATAAACTACTTGGACAGGTTTCTCTCTGCCTATGAATTACCCGTAAGTTCAAAAAACCAATCAAACATGAGATTCTTCTTTTCTGGACCTACCCTTGCACTAAACTCCATTGATTTAAATTGCATCTAATGTCCGATGATTGCAGAAGGGCAAAGCTTGGATGATGCAATTACTAGCCGTGGCATGTCTATCTCTTGCAGCCAAGATGGAGGAGACTGAAGTTCCATTAATTTTAGATCTACAGGTTAAAATCTACCAGAGTCAGTAGCTTTCTTAAGTGTTATAGTTTTGTTTGAATCTAACAGTTTTGATGAATTGATGATTAACAGGTGGGAGAATCTAGATTTGTGTTTGAGGCTAGAACTATACAAAGAATGGAGCTTCTAGTGTTGAGCACCTTGAAATGGAGAATGCAAGCAATCACCCCATTCTCCTTCATAGACTATTTCCTTTACAAGCTCAATGATGATAAAATCCCACTTAGAAATTCAATCTTGAGATCAATCCAACTCATCTCAAGCACAATAAAAGGTCCGTCTCTGTTCCTCACAGTAGCATACAGAGACAAGTGTACTATTTTTGCAATAATTTTTGTCTGCAGTGGTCACAAATATGATAGATAGGTGTGAGAGGGATCTGATGTTTTTGGTGGGTGGGGAATTGAATGCAGGGATTGACTTCTTGGAATTCAAGTCTTGTGAGATTGCCGCAGCAGTGGCAGTATCTGTTGCTGTAGAAACCAAAACAGTGGACACTGAGAAAGCAATTTCTGTTCTCACTCAGTATGTACAAAAGGTAAACTTTGGTGGTCCAATATCCAAACCAAAAAGGCAACCTAGATGATTGGTTCTTTTGTTTATCAAATTATTTTGTGTTTGATGATTACTTGCTAATTAGATTGAATTAAGTCAATTAACCCATACATGGATTGATTCTTTTTGGCAGGAGAGAGTGCTGAAGTGTATTGAATTGGTAGATGAATTGTCATTGTTTGGTGGGTCTGTTAAGGGAGGCAATGCATCTGTCCCATCTGTTCCCCAGAGCCCAATTGGGGTGCTGGATGCCGCATGCTTGAGCTATAAAAGTGATGACACAACAGTTGGGTCATGTGCAAGTTCTTCACATACGCATACTAGTCCCAGTACCAAAAGGAGAAAGCTAAGCAGACCCTGAGAAGTGGAGCTGTAAAAGTGATACGGAAGATTAGGATATTCACACAACAAAACCAACACTCCTCCTTTATATGTCTGTTATTGTTACATAGTAGCTTTGGGTGTGTTTTTTAAGAGGACCAAAAGGAAAACCATAAGTACAGGATGGAAAATGAAAGGTAAAGGAGGCCAAAAAAAAAAAAAAGGCTAAATAGTTGGAAGAGTCCTTCAATAAGTTGTGTCATGGGCTGAGTATGGAGAGGATTGAATCAGGGCATTTCATGCTCTTGGCATGGAGAGGGGTCACCAGCTGTTAAATATTAGACTTCTTAACAGCTAGTACTAGAACAAGAGAAAACATGAAAAAAGAGATTAAAACAAAAAAAAAAAAAACAGTTTTTCTGCTTTGTGAGATATAGTTTGTTGTAGGTTGGAGTTTTTCCGGAGAAAAAAAAAGTAAAAACCAAAAAAATAGTAATATGAGATATATTTTGCAAGAATAGTTTGATTTATCTTGCTTTGACCTTTATTCTAGTAATTATTATTAATTTTGAAGATGTACACACAAAAAAAAAAGAAAAAAGGCAAAGAAACAAGAGGAGCCCAAGCAAAACAAGATTAAAAAGGGTTTTCTTCAATAAAAGATGCCATTGCCTGTTTCTCCATCAGGATTATCACCAATGAAACAGAGCTAAATCACATACTCTTTGCAAATTGGTGGGTTTTCTTGAATAAATTTATAAACATAAATTTACATAATTGAGGCAAATAAAAAAAAAGAAAAAAAGAGGATGATGCTGCAGCAGCCTGCAAATGACTATCTAATTATAACTGGGCTTGGCTGGGCTGGGCTGGGCAGCGCAGAGGGCAGTGGGCAGGAGCAAAAAAGCGTTAAGTCAAAGACGTAAAAAACTTTTAATTAAAAGGCCGTATTAAATCGAGTTTTGGGCCACCACGTGAACCCATATCAGATAATAAAGGCGTCCTGTGGATTATTCCTGACATTAAAACATAATTTAAACCCATGAGGAGGAACTAACTGCACCACTCACATGCAACATTCAATGCTTTGCTTTCATCTTTTATTCATAATTTTCCTTAGCTGTAAATTGCAAGACTAACTTCCCTTCCTATCCTCTTCTGCCAGTCCTCATTGCTGGACTGACATAAGATGAAAATTATAATGCTATGAGATTGGAAGTAGGAATAATTTGTGGGGAGATGTCATATTTCCACGTCCAACCTGAATCACCCAAGTACCCAAAGGCCGAATAATTGATGTGTGTACGAAGTTGGAAAGGGACATTGATTAGCATCCAAAGTACGGTCCTGATTCACATGTTTAAACAAAAACCTCCGATCGCAGTTTAGTGGACAAATCTTATGAAACAGAAGACAAGATCCTTGAAACTGTAAACCCACCATTCCTACAGCCAATAAGTTCTTGTTATCAGACAAAAGTTATTACTATATATCAGCAAAATTTCTCTCTCTCTCTCTCTCGCTCTGAAAAGCTAGAATATCTCTGCAATGTTTCTGAAAATATAATTAAACCAATAACTCATCCCTAAGCTAAGGGAGCATCCATTCATTTCTTTTTCTTTTTTTTTTTTTGTTTTGTTTTTTTTAAAAGCTTATGGACAAGCTGCACCTTCTACCTGTACAGCATCACAAGCTAAAAGATACTGTAAATTTGGGTAATAAATAAATAAAGTGAGGGAGTCCAGCTAATTAGTTCAATTTAACTATGTTGTATATATTTTTTGCAATCTTTCCAACTTTCTGTCTAAAAATGCATTTCACAAACTCGAAAACGACGTCGCACTGTCAATTTTGGACCCATGGCAGCAAGGTCCATAAGAAATGGATCAAGTCTACTCAATCAAAGGCCGTGAATATGATGCCCTCCCCCGCTAAAAGTGACGGAAAAACGCGGGAAGGATTGCAAGGGGATGGCGTTGTGCACTTTAATTACAGTTTTACCCCTCGGTTTCTTTGTTGGCAAAGATAAACCGGGCTTCCTTAAGCCCGAAGAGAAAACACACAGTAAAATCCATAGTATTCCTTTCTGACCCAAACCAATTATGAGATACCTTGGCCCAAAAAGGACAGTTTTATTTTGTTATTTTTCCTTCTATTAATCGCCTATTTGGTCATAATTAAGATGCCAAGTGCGTAATTAACCATATATTTATACAAAAACTTTGTTCTTACATTATGGTCTCAACTTTCTTAGGTTTATTATTTCGAGCCACAATTGTTGGTAACTTGTGATTCGGTCTTGCCTCCTCTGCCATGTACAAGGATGCGTAAGTGGCCTCAAGCCGACCACGTATTGCTGGTATCATGGTCATTGTAGTATTGCTGACAATTTAACTACTTTTGACCACTCCAAATGCAACAATAGCAAACCCACAAGAGAAATACGAATCACTACAATCAAAGCCATAATCAAACCATGAAAAAATGAGGGACCAGAGACAGGAAATGTGACAAAAGAGGGCTTGACAAACAAAGGTTTAAAGGGCTAATCATCACAAACTGAGCTATCATGCAGCCGATGAGCCAAAAATGTCTCAACAATCCAAGGTGGCAGGATGGAATGCAGAGAAAGGGAGCATATATCAAAGAGATTTGCTGCACTGTTGAAGATAAGAGGATGCTGTTTCTCTATCTCCAGCTGCTGAATATTTTAAAGATAAAGATGATGTATTTATCTTGACTTTGTGTACCTCTGTCATTTGTTTTATCCTAACACTTATTTCAGTGAATATAATTGTCAAAGAAAATGCGGTCATCGTTACAAACACTTATCGTGTGAATTCTAGATATGAAAGACATCAGACATGGTCTGCCGCCCCTCTCAATTATGGAATGATATTTATTTGTTTATGAGAACAGAACATGTTCTAACAAAAAAGGTTAAATGCTCGATAATTAGCCTTGAGTTGGGTTGAGGAATAGGGTAAAGAGGGTCTCTGGCTCAGTCTTCTTAAATATTAGGCCCAGATAAAGGTAAGTGTCTCCCATGAATAGAATACATGTAGGGCCGTGGACCATCCAATGATTGAGGGCTAAATAGTGGACAGAAATTGGGCTACTTTGTATTAAAAATAGTCATTGAGTCCACCACAAAACCTAGTATTTCACTGTTAATAACGAGATAAAAGAATGGTGGAATGACAAAGTATTGAAGAACACAACCCATTTGATCGTTTCTCTTTGTTCTAGTTGTTGTAGAAGTCAGTCTATGGATGATAAACAATCGGAGAAGAAGGACTAAAAAGGAGGGATATCAGATATGCCTTAAAAGAGCAAGAGAATTATTTTCCCACTCATTAATTTCAATATAAAATGTCGCTTTCATTTTATTAGTTGTGATTAAAAATAATAATAAACACGCATTGACACGAAACAAGTAAGTTTAGAAGTGAACTAGCCATACTACTTTGTTTCATGATTGATTAACATGTCAATTTTTTTTGATACAATAGCTTGAAGTTGATGCATAAAGCCAAATGTCATGCTTTGCATCAACTTAAATTATTTAAAAACCTACAAAACCATTTACGGCTAATCACCTTCGTATCATTTCACATTTATAATGCCTAATCGCATTAAAATATTTAATGTTTCTTTTATTAATTTTAAAAACATGTTTACATGTGTTGAGATTTGGACGCAGAGGTTGCATAGTATGCCGACATGAAATTGTCACCTTACGTGGGTAAAGTAGTTACATTTCACATGGATCGATACTTTTGATTCAAAGTAATCCAACGACCATAACGACGGCGTTTTGGGGGCTGCGGAGGTGTAAAGAATTGGCCAGTGCAGAACGCATGATTTCTATCAGCTTGAGAGGTAGGTGTACTGGCCAAGGTTGACGACTCAAAGGGAATCTAATCCAGCACGGGGCAGGCTACCGAACTGGCTCGCCTCTCTCATATCTTCACCGCTCTGTCTTACTGCCAATCTTGGTACGGTGAGAGTGGTACTTTAGGTACTTGATAATGTGGACAGGTTGACTCCCGATGGCCCATGCGCCCAACTACTCGAGAGCCAACCGCTGTCACTTTCTATTTTAACTCTCTGTCCCCGTACTTCACAACATTTTCGGCTTCTCACCCTTCCCTTTGTGTTTCTCTTCTATATTTTCCCCCCATCTTCTCTTTTGTTTCTTCACCCACTTTGCCTTAAAATTTGTTGTGATTTGCCAGAAAGAAATGCAAGGCTAATTACCTTTTGTTTCATTTATGGTTTTTTCTTTCATATTTTTCCAGTGAATTTAAAAAATTCACTCTTTATCTTTCAAAAATTATAATTTTCATGAAAATTGCTTTTTGTAAAACGAAAACTTATGACAATGTATTTAAATAGAAAGTCTTAATTTATTAAAAAAAAGCCTTAAATCACATTATCAATTTTGAAAACAATGGGGTATTCCTAATAAAATTTAATTAATTAAATAAAATGAGCCGTAAATTTGGAATTAGCATGACTTTTGATAATCGGCACATATACAATGTGAGAATCTAAATTGTCACCTCTAATAATGTATTATATTAATAATTAGCCCTAGAAAGCCCAGGTAAAGTAATTCAAAGTTAATCATTTCATGTAATCTATATGTTTTTTTAACCAAAAAAAATTACATGTAAATGAATCATGTGAATGCAAGCTTTTAAAACTTATAAATAAATGCAGCATCAACACAAACTTTTTAACGTGCATTAATACGGTGAGTTTTGGATAGAATATGAACATTAGTTCAATCTTTTGTTTTTTCAGACTCTGGAATGTCTGGACTGTTGACTATAGTAAAAGCATGAGCTTCCAGCGTACGTCAAAGAAAAAGACCGATTTGCCTAAAAAGAAGAACGTGAACGAACCTGGTTCATCATCGAAACAAATGCCAAGTTTGTCGTGGACTGTATCTTCTCGAGTTGCCTGTTCTTAGTTAATGAATAAGTATTAAAGCTTTGACATAGAGAAAGGCTACGTCCTCACCTAGTTTCCCATAGGAGTTCATCGCTTCAAGTGCATGTCGACCCTTACATTATTTACCAAAACCGTATCCTTTTCCAAACTGTATATAGTTAAGGAAGCGAGAATATTGGCACTGTTAGATTGTATAAAACTTGTCACTTCTGGTAGGTAGCATGATCTTTTCCTTTAAGAGACTTTTTGCTTTTAAAGGTAATGCCCACCCCCACTTCAGTTTTGTTTTTGATCATGAAGACCTTTTCCATCAAGGTGATATAAATGCATTAAATTTTTATTTTATATTATTTATACAAGTCATTTAATATATCTTTGTGCATAATGTAAAACTTAATTGCTTTTGTATAGTGATTATGAAAATTGATGTATTAAAGTAAACAAAAAAAGAAAAGTAGGGGCCGAAATAATGTTCCAAGGAATATGAAGGAGCAAAGAGAAAATACAAAAATCACAAAGCTTTACCACTCCCGAGAATCACCGTAAAAACTGCAGGAAAAAAAGAAAAGAAAGTGAGAAAGGAATTTAAAGGGGGAAAAAAACTTCCAGTTAAAACACGCCAGAAAGCACGCCACTGGCGGCTACGCGTCCGCAGAAGCCGCTGATTTTGCGGTCCCCAGGGAAAAAAACCCCAATCCCCACTACACGTGTCAGCCATCCGTAACTCAATCCCGATTCCTCTGCTCCTTAATTTCTCCGTACACCCGTCTGTCACCCTATCCCCTCGCGTGCATGGTTAGGCCCTTTAACAATACATTCTATTTTTATTACGAGATCTTGAGTATCTTTAAGTTTTACTTGACTTTAATTTTTTTCCGTACCATTTTAAAAAACGCAATTTCCTATACACAACTCAGTCTGCTATGTTTACAGTTTCATTTGTTGGATGATTCTCACAAATAATTAAAAAAATAAAAAAAAAACACTTTCTCCTTAACTAACTCCTATGAATCATTTAACAATACTTTGACCAAACAAACAAAACCCTGACTCTCTTTCTCTTTCTTATGGAAGCGCGAGCCAAAGCGTGCACAAATGCATGCGCTCCCTTTAATAAGATCCCAACGATGATGCTGAATTGCTGATACAGCGTTTGTTGCTTTTTTTTTTTTAAAAAAAAAGAGAAAAATAAGTTGTAAAAAGTATTAATGTCATTCAGACGAATTTACTAATTAATTGAATATTAACAATAAATATCTTCTGGCTCCAAAAAAAGAATCTCATTTGTTTTGTCTTTATTTTCCTTTGGGATTTTAGACTCGACCTCTATGATCCTTCCACGTGTGAACGTAATCAATCGTGCGGCATTGAGGGGAGGTGAGGAGGGAACACAAGCGGAGGAGCGTGGACATGTTGGGAAAAGATAAGACGGCGTGTTAATTGAAAGGTTTGTGCGTCTCGTGGGCGTGGGAGACTTTTTATTTTTTTTCTCTTAAAAAGTCTGCTAGCTCTTACTGTACTGGAGATTTTGGTGTCGGATTGCAAGATTTTCTACCCTTTATTTATTTTTTGCCCCCTCAAGTCTTACAATATTTTTTTAGTCGATGAACTTCTTTATGAATTCAGTATTTTTAAAAATTTTCATAAATCTTATTAAAGGGTATGAAATGACTACTTTGTCCTTTTCATTCCAAGCCATTTACTGTACCAAGGAATTCAAACTTTGTGGCCAGTCTGTTGCGTTTGGTTCGTGACTTGACTAGGATGTTTATCTCAGTTTAACTCCTTAAAACACGGAGAAAATGTGTCAGATTAATAAGGTTTAAGGAATATTATAACCAAAAAAAACTAGCAAATTGAGGAGGTATGGTCTTGTCTGTTGTGCTACTTGCGTATTTTCAATCCAAATGTTCTTTCATGGAAAAAAGTTTCCCACCTTTTTCCTTGTTGTAGCCAGTGCTGATGGGAAAATTTTCAAGCTTTTTAGTTTGATTCTCTTACATTAAAATTTCCCCAGTGGTCATTTTACTGTAACACGAGTTGAAAAAGGAAAGAAGATTCCAACTTACCATTCTGGATTAAGTTGCTCGGATATGCAATGGAAAGGCTGCCCTTTTCCCAAATGCATGCGTCCTCGACATGACAGGAGCAAGAATTTTTTACCCTCATTCCATAAACGAGAAAACTTAAAAAGAAACCAAACCAAATTCCAATTGATTTGTTTTGGTGAGGGAGCCCAAAAGTCTCGTTTTGATAATGACTGGCACTTTCTGGATTTGAACTAACCTCAATTATAACCCAGTGTTGAAGCAACTTGATTGGTCTACCTAATGCAACTGAAACCCTAAAGTCCAACTTATACCCACCAAAGAGCACTGTAGTAAGGCCACGATCCAGCTTCATGATTCTTACGTGGGAATGGGGATCATTAATCTCATATGTGCAATAGTTTCAAGGTCAACATGATAATTACTTCACTGTTATAAGTGGATAATTTTGACCTTAAAAGTGTAAATTAACGAGGATCCTCCATGTTTCGGAGTTGGCAATGAAGAACAGTGGAAGCAGCAATGGAGGGGAATAATTAGGTTTTATGTTTGGAAAGAGTAAGGTAGAAGCAGAGAGTGATTTGTGGGATTGCTAATTGCCTTTATAATTATTTAGACATGGATGCAAGTACTCATTAATTAAACTCGTCCCGTCATTAAAATTATTTGTTTACCCCCCTAATAGATTTCTCTAGGTAATGCTATGATTGCTCTTTTGGTGTAAGAGAGGGGTCTGATTAACTATAATTGCTCCTTATTGCAATGCTGATATTTGCTTTCAAAGACATACCCACACAAGAAAATTCCATATCTTAGGTTATTATAATACCTGAAATTTAGTTACTAGTTAAACACTATGCGTTCTTCAATTCTCTAAGCTAAGGCTTTACACTATTGGTTCACATTATTCCATGATTGTAGCCACTTTTAATTAGTTAGTACCCTCCAAATTAGTTCAATCAAACTGTATTTGGTTGACTTGCTGAGGGGAAAAAATATGCTCAATGACTGCATCATGTTTCGATCCTAACATATTGGACTGAACATGTATTGTCAAGAACCAGTTTTATTGTACAGTTGGAAAAATTAACTTGCCCCATTTCAGTTCTTCATTCGTGCCTTCAACATCAGATCTAGAAAAATGATGAAGGGAAGGGGTTTTTTGTGTTGTTGTTTCCTTGCTATCTGAGGGAAACAAACGTGCAAAAGCAAATATGTAAACACCAAATTTAATGTCTCATCACAATTATAGAAACCCTTTTTTCAATTCTTCAAAGGGAAATATTATTGAAATGGAGAAACATGAATACTTTGCCATGGAAGCCATAAGCGTGCACATTTGCACGTGTTTGATGATGGAAGCCCTCCATGGCCTAATTAATCTCCCCCTGCTCAGCTTCCCAATCAAGAATATTAATGAAACAAACATCCCTTTAAAAAATAGGATTAGCCAGGGGGGAGAGGGGTTGACACTTTGTAATGGGGTCATTTCTTTTTGGTAAAATATAAAGGAGAGTGGGATAAAAGTCTAAGAAAGTGGGTGGAATGTAGCATAAAAGATGTGAGTGTGTGTGTGAGAGAGAGAGAGAGAGAGTGAGTGAGAGAGAGGAGGGGAAGTATGGATTCCTCATCCCCCTTCCTTTTAATCATCTCCCTTTGTATTGGTTTGTGAATGATTTATAAAAGCAAAAAAAGAAAAAAAAAAACAAGAGTTTATTTGTTTCTTTAGTGCGGCCTGGAGTGGTGGAGGAGGGGGGGGGGGGGGGGGGGGGGTATTGTTTTAAGCTTTCTAAGCGTGGATGTTTTGTTGGAGAATCCACAACCAAATGGCTCCATGGTCTCATGTCCAACGCTCCCCCACCAAAACTCAGTATCTTATGTTTATTTATGACCGCTCCAAAAAGGAATTCTTCCTTTTTCCTCTCTCTCTCTCTCTCTCTCGCTCTCTCTCGTGCTTTGGAGGGGGAAAAGGGAAAAAATTTTCTGAAAAACAAATAAAAAGATCCCAATGTCAGTCAATGTTAGCCCTAACGTGTTTCATTTTCGTGCATGAGATGGGGTAATGAACATTTTTGTGGGGGGTGATTAAACAAGTTTTAGTGGCAGAAAACATGGAAATTTGTTTAAATGTGGTCATTTCTAGAGCATATCTGACTCTGAGTCCCCCTCCTCTAATGCTTTTTCCTTTTTCTATTAACAATTGGTTATCATATGCTAACAGCTAGCAACAACAATTTGACTTCCAGAAATTTGCCTAACAAAGTCCTGTACGAATTGGAGTTTTTCAAGCATTAGGCAGTCAAAGTTGAGGAAGTTTTTATAGAGGAAAAATGAAGAAAAAATATGAAGATCATCATCCTCAACTCGCCACATCCATATAAAATGGAAGGTCCACTAGGAAGTGTATATGCAGCTCCAATATACAGTGAAATTTTATGTGGTGGTGCGTTACACAAAATCATCCATTTTTCCTTCGTGGGTAAGCTACTACCCCTTTCAGTTTTGTATTTTAAAAAGAAAAAAAAAAGAAGAAAAAAAAAATAACTTGGGAGACTTTCGGTTAAGTGGTCAATCCACAACCACCACTCTTATGCCATCTTTGGAGGCATCATTTGATGATTGATGCTATTATATTAGGGAAAACAATAAAGATAAAGTTGTAAAAAAGGTTTCAACATAATGCCAGTGCTAATGAAAGTAAGCAGCCAATAAGGATGTAAGATAGTTTGATGATCAATATATATAGATATTCATGAATCAATGCTAATTGATCTCATCATAAATACTTTCAAATCATGGATCCAATTAAGTATATAAAATGAATATTGATTTATGCAACTTATACTTTTTTTTACAATGAATGAAAACTCGAAATCAATTTTTTAAATATATATTTATCAATGAACGAAATTAATATATGCGAATGTTTGAATGTTTTAAATTGATATATTAAAACAATTTTATAAAATTAAAGGGTTATCTTAATTTACGTAAATGTTAATTATTATGTAAGTAAACAGGTAAAACACATGACTTATTTCAGTTGAAGAAGTGAAAACTTGGTTCACGAAATAACCCAGTGAGCAGCTACTATAAAAACAAAGAAATAAAAAAGAGAACATGAATGTGATGATGATATAGGAAGAGATGAGACGTGGGGCGGGAGAGGGAATCCTTGCTTTACATCTCATATTGTATAGGGAGAGTTGGTTCAGTGCTACCAAAAGGGTAGACCCAATGGGGCAATGGGAGAGAGAAAGAGAGGAGGGAGATAAACTTTGATTGGGCGTGGCTATTGTTCCCTCCACTCCAAACAAGAAGGCATGAAAGTATATATATTCTTACGCATTGTTTAATGCCTAAAACCCATTTATTAATTGGGGGCAATGGATCTTCTTATCTGTGCATAAGATCTCCTTCAGGTGATTAAATCATGGGTCTTACCTTTAATATTCTTCTTTTGTGGCACAAACCATACCCTCACTTGACATAGCAGCCTCTCTTTTTTCCCTTGCTCTTTTCATTTTTTTATTCTTTGTTTTTTCATTAGATTCTGCTTGGTCTGGCTCCTTTAGGACATTGCAAAACAAAGTGATCAATATTCATTTTGCTACTATATATATACATACATATATATATATATATATATAAACCATACTAATCAAACCAGTATTTAATCATCAAATAGCTTGGATGATATTTCTGCCTATACACATCAATTGCTTATTTTTGGTGAACCCTTTATTTCATCCCATCTGAATCATTTAGTTTTCATTCTTTTTTTCTCCCTTAAATAAACACTAAACAAACAATTAAAAAAAAGACCAAGAAACATGCTTTTGATTTTGAAAGCAATATGAACCAACTCCAAAACTTTTGATTATGGATTTGGGTATTAATTTAGTTGAGTTAGGTGTTATTTAGTTATATGAATGACATTGATTAAATTGGCTATTGAAATGATTGAGATGCTCTTTCTTTTATTCATTAGGAAAATGAAAACAAACTTCCCATAATAAATGTTATCTCAAAACTTAATGAAGATTGTGATTAACAATAATAGTAATGTGAAGCTGTAAATGAAAAAGAAAAAACATCCTACCCCAAATCCCTGGGGGGTTGGGGTTGGGGGCCATCCCATTTGATGGTTTTGCCACATCCATGTATCACATCAATGAAAAGTATCATTGTACTCTATTGGGGGGAGGGGGGGCATGGTTTGTGCCTATTAAACCTTTTTTTTAACCTCTCCCATCTTTCCCAGAGCCAGGCTATCCATGGATAATAACAAAGAGATACACTGTCAGGGGTTGGAGTGTGAGATCAAAAATGATGTGCCCAATGCTGATCAGTGCGGTGGGTCCTATCATCCTTTCTATGATTTCTTATTTTGAATGGTCAAGCTTCAAATTATTGGTGTTCATGTTAAACATAGGATGCCATCTCTTTTTTATAGTTTATATACTCACTGCAATCTTAATTTCTTTTTTTCCTTTTCCTTTTGCAAAGGTCTAGTTTTTTTTTTTTTAGCCTCGTCTTCTCTCTTTGCATCTCTCCCTAAGTTTTGAACATGCTTAAAAAGGCATTTTGAATTCATGTTGTTCCACCTTTCCACTTTGTGGGACTGCACTCAATTTTTAGTGATTTGCACGAGATTTTCTTTTTTTGGAACACATATTTTGTGATTCAACGTGAGTTAAATTAGGTTTAATTTATCTCCGAATGATGTCGTGTTTTCATCTTTATCTTTGTTATTGTATGTTTAAATTCATTTCCGATGAATAAATTTTAAATTCATGAAATTGAGTGTTTTTCCACTATTTATAAGATAATTTATTTATTTTTTATTGTTATTATTAAAAAAAACAACAATTATATCATAAGCTATAGTCTCACTAATATATCAAGATCTCTTACTAAATACAAATTAGACAATTGAATTTTTAATAATGTAATATGTGTGATTGAAAATATGTAAATCAAATCATATAGATCATGAAAATATAGTCTTAATTCAAAGATTCATTGGATTCACGTGCTTAAATCAATATCTCTTTCATATATTTATGTGGACCATGGCAATATTTAAGATTGACAATACCAAATTAGCTTAGGACTCATTTAATCACATCATCAACCAAATCAAATTATTTTATGAAAGTCATAATAATTTATAATCCAGTATAAAATCATTGTTATATTTAAATTTCATTAGTAATCTACTACATAGGTAATAATTATCATATATGACAAAAATTATTAAAAATTACTTTTTTTATTTAAAAGAGTCTTTATTTTATTTGTTTCCAAATTTGAAGAAAGAATGGTTGCATCATTGGGGCAAAGTAGGAGGGACATTTGAGGAAATGCAAAAAGTACTAGCATGATTAGCATGATGATATATGTTGCATTTGCATTTGCATTTGCATCCTGCATAGTAGAAAAGGGCGGGTGGTTCGGGTTGGAATTAATTGGATTCAAGAGATAAAAAAACCCAAAACCCGAATCCGAAAAGGGCTAATGATAAAACCACCCGCGGGGGCCCCAACACCAACGCCCACCACACGGACTCAAACTGTGCTCCATCATTGTTCACTAATACCTTGCGTGCACTCCTCACGCACGCACGTATCAAAGCTTAATCACTTTTTTTTTTTAATTTTTTTAACTTTTGTTTTCCTGGATGTGTCAAGGACAATTTCGTCAATATATTTTCTATATAGTCTTACTAGCATTAATCTTAGCTTCCGTGCATTCCATAAATTTCGACCCTTTGACTGTGAGCTGTATTTTTCTCTCTCTGTGAAAAAAAAAAGGAGTCCTTTCAGAATCTCTCTTTCTCTTGTTGGAGCTTAAGGATTGGAGCAATTTGGAAGTTGGGTTGGGTTGGGTTTTTCTTTCTTGATTTGGAATTTGGGTTTCTTCTTCTTTATTCTTTTCTGTAAGTTGTCAGCTTCTTTGATGCTTGTCATTTCCAAAGTCATTTGCTTTAATCTGTTTAGATTTCTTGATTTTTGTAAGATTTTTTTTTCTGGGATTTTAGCTCTTTGTTTTTCTCATTTATTTTGACTGCTACATCCTCTTTTCCTGGAGTTGAAGTTTATATTTTTGATAGCTTTGGCTAGCTTGTTTACGTGTAATTTTCTCTTATTAGATTTGATGTAATATGCGACTTTTGCTACTGGGAAATTTGAAGAAAAACCAAGAAAAAGAAACACACAGGAAACTCAAAATAGATCTAATGCTATAGGGTTTTAAATTTCCTATCTTGATCTTAACAGTTCGGTAAATAAGATAATAAATCTCTTACTGTAACTGTTCACTAGCTCCTTAAGATCCTAATAGGCTAAAATGTCAAATCTTCTTCTTACTTTTTGTTTTGCATTATATTAATATGATTTTAGTTGAGAGATTATGTATCTGATGTTTATATAATGAATCTGTTGTAGGGTTCCTGCGTAGGTTGTGTTGGGGGAGTTACAAGAAAAAGTGAATCGTGGCTATTTGCAGTGAAAAAGAAACAGCATGCGGTGGTGGTTGACTCTATCTGTTGATGTGTTTCGAAAAGTTATCTCCTTGAACTTGTATTGTAGAGTGATTCTGTAATTCCATATTCTAGATCATCAAGATCCCTCCTTTTTTAACTCGGTAGTCTTACTATTCCATCTTCCATGGGATCCACTTTTTTTGTTGTCGTTCCATGTTATGTCCGCCAGATTAGCTGAAAAGTGTCAAAACCTCTCTCAAATTTCTAATCCAAGGGTTGTCATTTGAATTTGGTAGGCTAAGTTTTTTTTGTAGTAGTTTTTCAGTTTTATTGCTTTGGATTACGGATTACTGGTTTTGAATACGGTGTCGTCTGGAAGATCCTCTTTTTTCTGCCATAGTGAAGGGTTGGGACGTAGTTATGGTGTGCCAAGCAGCGAGCCAAACAAGATTCCGGGCATTGAAGTACGAAAATGGTATTGCAGGGAGTGCCACCATTGTAGTTAGAGTTATAGCATGCTTTCAACCTCTTCAGGATTGCCAGGTTTGTTTTTTCTTTCTTTCTTTCTGCCTTTTTTTAATATTCTCTGTTGAGGAATTAGATACCCTTATATTTGGTGATGTTTGTATTTCATTGGTTTACGTTTCTTTTTTTCTTTTTAATTTATGAGATTCCTTGTTCTTTTCTTTTGTTATCGATGATTGTTGAGAAAGTTTATTCAATGTCTTTACTGAATTTCCTTTCTCTGGTGTTTTTCAGGCTGAATATTTCCGTCATTTGCTTAAGCCCGTTACGTAGATTAGTTTTGCATTTCCGCGTTCAAGTTAAGCTGGAGTCTTTAGTTTTTTTCCTTGTTTTTGAGAGAAACTACAAGTAAACTGCTATTTCTACTGCTACAGCACTCGACTTCTGGTATGTGCTGATGGTACTTGGTTTTAAGAATATCTTTTTATTCTTTAGAACATCCTTGTCATGTTGACTCTGTTATCTCTGTAGGTGATTGTTCTGGTTGGATGGGAGAAGGCTGTGGATCCTGGTTTCCTCAGCAGCAATTTGATTGGCAATCACCCAACTTCAATTCTTTGGCTGCTCCGCATCCTTTGGTGCAGCAAAATACTAATCCTCGATTCATAAACCCTGGCACTAATATGGTCTCCACCGCTGGGGCTTTGCCAGTTCATGCAAATCCTGGATTATCTCACTTGCGGGTTGGCCAAGTTAATGAACCTCATGGCTGGTATTACTGTTTACCCCACTTTCGCCAGGTGTTTGCACCTGCTTCAAACACTGAGTTGAAAGAGCAACTCCCAGCTAACCCTTATGAACATCATAGGGAGAACATTGTTCCAAAGGCAGGGTCTGGGTGTGCTCAGAAGAGATTCCTTGTTTTTGATCAATCTGGTGATCAAACTACCATGATCTTTAGTTCTGCTTTTAGGACTCCTATCAAGTGCCTGACTTCTTGGGGTCCAAAATCTCCTGGTGCTTGTAACTTTAATGGGGAAGATCCCATATCTAAAGTGAACCTGAATCTTCAGTCTGGACCAATATCGACAGATTTATTTGATGACAATGGGACTGATGTGCAAAGTGAAATGCATGAGGACACTGAAGAACTCAATGCCTTGCTTTATTCGGATGATGATAATGATTTTATTGAGGATGAAGAAGTTACGAGCACAGGTCATTCTCCTAGTACAATGACAGCTCACGATGAGCAATTTGAGGGAGGCACTGAAGAGGTTGCTAGCTCTACTGGACTAACTAAAAAGCGGAAATTGATTGACAGGGGTAATGATTATGTGCCATTGCTTGTGGATACTGCTAGTTCAATCAATCCAAACAGATGTTCTGAGTATGAGGATGATGCAGATTCCGGCTGTGCTTTTGGCCAAAATCTGGGATCTGGCGATATGGATTTATCTTCATGCAACAAGAGAATGAGAAAGGAGAAAATTCGTGAGACGGTGAGTGCTTTGCGAAGCATAATTCCAGGTGGAGAGGGCAAAGATGCAATTGTGGTACTTGATGAAGCTATTGATTACCTGAAATCCCTGAAACTCAAAGCCAAAGCTTTTGGACTTAGTACTCTATGAGTTGCCACAGTTCTTATTAATAGCGTTAGTGGTAGCATCTGTCATAATTAGTCATTGTGCATTAGACATTGTTAATTAATGGAGCTTGTCAAATAAGCTAGGTATGTACAGTTGTGCATGGATTTGCATATAATTTGGAGTCTTCCAGCGAAGGAGCTGAAAATCAGAAGATAGTGGAGAGAGAACTTGAACCCCTCCTTTGGTTAAGTCTTTCTTCAATGATTTGAGTTGGAAACCAGTAGCTTTGGCTTGAGATCTCTCTATTTTTCTAGAGAAAGCAGGATACTGCAGTATATTAATGTCCCAATAAAGGAAAGGTGAATCATTAGTCTACGTTTTGGGGTTTAGAGAAAGTAACACTCGCATCTGGGCATGAGGGTTTGGCTGTGTGAATGAGAAGACTGGTTTTTGGAGAGGGACCCTCATAAAGGGGGCTAAGTGCACGCCCCTTGGGTGTTTTGGGTCCCAATCTTCACTTTCCTCTCCCTTTTTGTATTCTTGTCAAGTTTTATCCTTGTGGGTTCGCTTTTCTTTGATGTAGAAAATTGCACGAGCAAAGAGCCTTCTCCCATTTCATCATGCAACAACTTGCCGGAAGGGGCCCCAGATCACCATCTCTCTCATCGCCCATTGGCCTTGTGTTTGTATTTGCGTGTGAGTGCAACGATGGTTATGCAAATGTTTTCCTTTTGTTCGGTATGAAGTTGTGGTAGTTTATTTCTTTTCCCCCCTTTTCGTGGTACTTTTAATTTGATTGTGGAAAGACTACTTTTTATGTGTTTTGGTATGCTGCCATCATGGGGTAATGTATGGTGTTTTTCCTTGTTAAACTCGTGATTGTAGTGAGTGCCCTGATGGTTTTGCAAGTGATGTTATCAGTCATGGGTGGATGTAAATCTATAATTGCTTGGTATTATCCATGTCTTTATGCCTATGTATGGACGTCGCATGCACGCTTTTATATATGAGACAGCGATGTCTTAGCCCGTGGTCGTAGCCTCCTTCCCCCACCCCCCTCTTAAATGGTGCAAACCTTTCCATCTCTATGGAGATGATGGTTTCGGTGATGGGACCACTCAAGTTGCATTATTTAGCCGAGGGAAGAAGTGGCATGGTCCTGCCACTTCTTCCTTTTGTCATAGCTACAGAAAAACCTGGAAACAGGAACAAAGCACCTGCTCTGTTTTGCCCTTTAATTTAATTCTTCCTGGACTGCTCTCAACGCCCTTTTCAATGATCTCATCAGTCATCACGTTAGGGTTATGCCATCAAACCATGAACATCATGTTGTAAACACAAAGGTGATACCATGCAACGTAGAGAGGCGAGGTTGGACGGTGAAGAACAAAAGAATCTAAACACAAATATCATGCTTCTCGATGGGTGGAATGATAGCGTGGAGGAAGGGCAGCTGTTTGGACTTTTAAAATGTGATCCATTACTGTTGGAGGCATGGAGAGGGGGGAATTGAACCAACATATTCTTCATCATATCTTTGTAGAATCGTTCAATGCTTTTTTCGTAGATTTTATTTTCCTTAAATTGTTGCTTTGTACTTTTTTTTAATAAAAAAAAAAGCAATGAGTCAATAAAAGCAATAAAAACACTTTCTTTAAAGAAGCAATGAGTCAATGAGAAGACAGAGGATTAGCAAACTTTTTTTTTTTATCATTTTAGATTATTAGGAAGAAAAAAAAAAAGTCTATCAACTTGAAAGCAAAAATGCTATGTGCATGAAATTGGACTTTCACCTAAAAGGGAGTTGGCCTCTTACGTCACTTCTAATGCTCTCAATCAAGTTTTCAACAACAGAGATCCTTAATTTTTCAAAAGATTAAAAACTGTTTGAAGTCACAATACAAAGTTTAAAATGTCAAGAGGTAAAAGCAAAAAATCTTGGGCTCTTCAGTTTGTACTTTTATTGCTAGGGCTGTTTGCCATTTTTCAACATGTAAACAGTAGCATTATATGGAGTTTATGTGACCTGTAGAGCTTAAGTCAACTCAAGTCTAACCTTGTATGATTTTAAATTCTAAAATAAAGTTTAAATAAATTTTAAAACTCACAAAATAGTAGAAAAAGAAAAGAAAAGGGAGAGACGTATTTATAAGTTAATAGTCTTTTTTAACAAATAGAATTTACAACATAAAAGATAATATTAAGTAATTTAATTTAGATAGAAAATATTCAAATTAAATCTTAATTTAATTTAATTTTAGATATATATAATTAAATTCAATAATTTAAACAGATTACACTATGTGAGTTGGGCCTATTGTCTACCTTGATTGAGTTGCTGTTTGTTAGGCTACTTATCTGCTTGTGTTGTTGTTTATTGAGTTGTTTAACCTATTTGGATTAGTCTGAGCTCTTGAGCCGTGACAGTTGTACTTGTCAAAATTAACTTTTGCTCTTTATTTTAATTTTGATAAATATTTTAATTAAAATTCAAATAAATAACAATTCGAAAAAAATTATAAGTTTATATGATTTATCTCAATATTGAATCAAGATTGGGATTTGACATTAAAGAAAAAAATGGGGCAGTTTTTTATCTACTATTTATTTATTTGTATTTTTTAAAATCTTAGTAAAAACGGAGCAATTGGGCTAGGGTCACAGTGGGGCTTGTTTTAATTTTGGGGTTAGGCCCAATTTCAATACGAAAACCGCCACGCCACATCAGCATACAATAATTCCACTTAAGCAACTCCCCTTCCATCAACTGTCAAACCCTAAATCAGCGGTGCTTAGATCTCACGCAACAAGCTTACCCTACTCCTCCTTTCACTAAACAAAAACCTCTCATAGCTCTTTTTATTTATTACTTATTAATTTTTTCGGTGGAGGAGTGTAGAAATATTAGAAACGCACACGAGGCAACTTGGTCCATCCTTCGAATTCGTGTCTCAAAAGCCTTGGCATACTAAATAAAAAAAGTTTTTTCCATTGGCGAACCCAACAAAAACCCGTGCTAGCGTCTAAAAACGCTAACAGATTGTTTTCCGCATTTGAGAGAACGATTTGGTCATCGCCGATAACAACCGTCACTGGCGATCGAAGCTAGGGTTTTGGAATATCTTTCCATTTTTTAAAAATAGTACTTGATGGCGGAGTGGCCGTTCCACGACGGCAACGCACACAATCTACTCAAGAGCAGGCACATCGACATTCGCCACGTATTTTCTCGCTCTGCTCTGCTCTCTCTTTCTTCAAAGCAATTCATTTAGTTTATTTCAATTTCCAGTTTCTTTGATATTGCACGCTTTTTTTTTTGTTGTTGAAATTTTGTTGTTCTGGTTTGTAATTATGAGTCTAATTGTTATTTTTTTTCATTCTTTTTATTTTCGCGGACTCTTGTTGATGATTTAAGTTTAACGATGTTAAATATTTATCAGTTTCTTGTTATCAATTATTATTGTATTATTTTTTTTGTTGAAAAGGAAATTTGTTCAGTTTAGACTATAATCATGCGCTTTCGTTTTTTTCACTTACAATGGTGGCTGTTCTATCTAAGAGATTTTTTTTTGGGTGTTTTTCGTAGGATGTTGATCACAGTTTGCAAATGCATTCGTCTTTGATACAGAGGCTTTCACTGGAACGAGAATTGGAGGTTTTTTCAATTTTTTAATATTTGCATTTTGAAAGCTGTCATTACTAACATGCACCCTTTCTTTTATATATCATAGCCTTTGTTTTTATGCACTCTTTACGCATTCAAATTTTAAAAATAATGCATGTTGTTTATCTTGTGATGCATCACAGACTATCATAGTAATGGCATTTTAGGGCAGTCAGTTGTTTGAGTTTCTACTTATTGTGCCTTCCTAGATTACATTACAAGTTATGTGTTGATTACTTTGCTATATTTAATGCTGTTCCATTTTCCAGTTGCCTTTTGTATTAGGCACTATTTATTTCGGGATGCTTTGAAGGCTTGAACGGGGTGATCTGTTATTGTGCTTCAATATTTCTTTGTCTTGCGTCATTCTAAAATCAACTTACATGTTCATTATCTGAACAGGGGCATCAGGGTTGTGTAAACGCTATGGCTTGGAATTCAAATGGTTCACTTTTGATTTCTGGATCTGATGATGCACGGGTATGAGACATCTATCTTCATTTACCATGTAGACTTCAGTGCAATGTAACAGGTAGCATAAAAATGGCTAAAATGTAATAATGATGATTTTTGTATTTTAGCTGACCTATTCCTGCTAATTCTGCATTATGATGATTTTGTTATAGGGATTTTTTTATTTATATGAAGTTGATTGTTTTTAAAGTTTGCCTAGTCATTAGTCATTATAGGATATTTACGTACTCGTTTGGAAAGCGTTTGTGAAGTCTAACATCTTGTACCAATCCTTCTGAATCAGGATTATGGTGGTGCTATTTTTGTGTTTTGATACTTATAAGTTCTTTATATATTATCGGAAGAGTGATTTTCACCATTTTCTGCTTTGTAGTATGGAATATGGATTTGATTATCTGAAAGAGGAAATAAAGTATTGTTTTAGGGGCCTCTAGTAGGGTAAACTTGTTGGCACCTGCCATTAGTTTATAAAGGTGTGTGAAGAATGGTGTTTAAGGGGTCTTGGGTTTATGAAAGTTTGCAGTGCTCATTTTGGATGTCAGATTTATTGAACAATGATGTTTGAGGCATATTGGTTTTATGAACATATGCGACGCTCATTGTGGATGTTAAATTATTGAACAATGGTGTTTGAGGCGTATTGGTTTTATGAAAATATGCGATGCCTCTTGTGGATGTCAAATTTGTTAGCAAATTAATTTTTGCAGATCAATATTTGGAGCTACTCTGGTCGAAAGCTTTTGCACTCTATAGAGACAGGGCATTCTGCAAATATATTCTGTACAAAGTTTATTCCTGAAACTTCTGATGAGCTTGTAGTCTCCGGAGCTGGTGATGCAGAGGTAAATTTTCGGACTATGGTTAAACAAGGTTTCTATAGTGGATTCTTGTTGCATTGCGATTAGGTTCATTAGTAACTTAGACAGCTAATATTTTTGTAGGTTCGGTTATTTAATTTGTCTCGCTTAAGTGGGAGAGGGCTCAATGACGGTGCTATTACTCCATCAGCGCTCTATCAGTGTCACACAAGAAGAGTTAAAAAACTGGCGGTAAGATTCATTGCATAAATGACTGATAAATGGACTAACAATTTAATCGGCTAATGTATATGGGAATGGTAAAATTTTCATCACATTATGTTGCTTTACATGTTGACCATGAATGTTCACCTGGTTGCTTCACCTGTCATAGTTTCTACTTGTTTCCTGTTTCAGGTTGAAGTTGGAAACCCCAATGTGGTCTGGAGTGCAAGTGAAGATGGAACTCTGAGACAGCATGACTTTCGAGAGGGCACTTCTTGTCCTCCAGCTGGATCTTCTCACCAAGAGTGTCGCAATGTTCTAGTGAGACTCACATTATATAATATGGGTTTTCCTTTCATTCATTTCTATGTTCTAGATACACCTGTGAGAATTTTGTTTGTTGAAGTTAATAGTAGTACCTATTCAGTGCGGCATGTTGATTCCAAATATTTTGGTATCTCTAAAACGCTTGTCAAAAGTTTGACAAGTTTTGACTTGTTGTCTTCACCTGGGTATAATTGTTGCTGTGGTTGTTATATGACTTTGGTTTCCTTCTATGTAGATTCCATGCGGCACTGAAGTCTTTTCTTTGATGTGGAACATTATATTTGTTCTTCTCTTGATTTCTTGCCAAGGAACATACTTGGTTGATCTAAATTCAATTTCTTCTTGTTGGGATTGAGAACTTACAAACAATTAAATTCACCTTTTTGAGCGTCTGAAAACCTACAGAATCTTGGATGCTTTTGTACCTAGAATGGAAAGATGTTATTATTTTGTAGATCTGGTCTTGATGAGATAGCTCATCAAGATTCACCATGACTTTAGACAGTGTGAGAGGACTTTACAGTGGACAGAATGATATCCCTGATTCTTTGGTCAATGGATTATCATTTCAAAGTCTTCTAGTTTTAGGTGTAGCTTTGGTTCGTGTTGAAAATTTTCAGTTCTATTTGCCAATGTTTGTCTTCAGTTGAAATTCTCATGTTCAGCATTGTAGGATTGCCATAATGAGTCCGCTCAACTTAAATTTCCCTGTATCTTAGTTTCTCTGTATTTGACCGTATCCCCTCAAATTGTAAATTATTTTAAGAATTTTCCTTTTTCTTTTTTGGCAGCTTGACTTGCGTTGTGGGGCCAAGAGGTCACTAGCTGATCCTCCTAGACATACTCTTGCCTTAAAATCTTGTGATATCAGTTCTACTAGACCTCATTTGCTCCTTGTTGGTGGGAAGTATGTGGCTGAAATGCTGTGTCTCAAATTTTTTGCTTTATTTTCTCAACTTATCTTGTCTTTGAATGTTTGCAGTGATGCATTTGCTCGTCTGTATGATCGAAGGATGCTGTCACCGCCCACCTCATGCCGGAAAAGAATGCCACCACCTACTTGTGTTAATTATTTCTGCCCAATGCATCTTTCTGACCGTGTTAGTTTTGAACTTCTTTGTTAGTTCTTACTCTTGTTTACTTCCTTTCTGGTAATATCTTGGTAAAATTTATGATTTCTACTTATCAGGACCAATAAATTATGTTCGGGTATATGAAAAAATTGTCTGGAATGATGTAACAATAACTTCACAAATGATAATAATTCTCTGTTTCTTTTCTTTTCTTTCCTTCTGTCTTTGTTTTTTGGTAAATGAGTGAGCTTATCTTGTCTTCATTAGGTCACTATTTGCTAGTTTCCTCTTATTGGAATCTTTTCTCCTTTATTCTGCACATGGAAAAAAGTTTTGTTTGATATTTTAGGTTAGCTGTGTTAATAAGAATCATTTAACTGGAAACTTCTGATTGTTGTCAATTGGCATTCCTATTAGTAACACCACTTTCTTGCTTTAAGGTGTCATTATATGTTAACTTTAAACAAAAGCACTGCTGGGTTTTAAGTAAAACAATTGTTATATTAATTCAATTTTTGTTTTCTTTGCTTTTCAGGGTCGATCAAGTTTGCACTTAACTCATGTTACGTTTAGCCCTAATGGAGAAGAGGTTCTACTTAGCTATGGTGGGGAACATGTATATCTAATGGATGTCAATCATGGTAAGCATATTCAAAATTCTCTGCTGCTAATGTAGTCAGATGGTTCAATTCATTTGTGCTCAGCTTTTTTAGTTTTTTGTTTTATCTTCTTTAAAGAGGCTTCATGTTGCCTGACTTGATATTATTTGGTTTTCAATTGTCTTTCCGTGTTTAAGTTTCAGTTTTGTGAAAAGAAGTGAAGCTAGTGGTGGCTTGATGGAAGTGTGACTAGAAATTTGGAAGAGGAATGAATGATGCTTTTGTTTTGTTCTATTTAGGGGTCTTGCTGCATAGAGCTGATGTGTCTGACCCAATATATTCATGGAATTAACATGTACAAGTTATATGTGACATCTTAAAATGTAACTCAGGCTTGGGGTTGCTCTTGCCTCCCTTTCTTTTCTGGTTGTTTTAGGTTTCATTTTCATGAAGAAGTGCTATTTAGATTACAATATAAAGGTTAAGCATAAACCCAATCTGGTTGTATGATAGTTGCTCACATTATTAGATTTAGTGAAATGATCTTTAGCTCAGAATCTTTTAGTTGTTTCCTTTATTTGCAGTTAGTGGAATACAATGTGTAATCAATATTTGAAATGGTGAAATGTTCTTTAGCTGAATATCTGTTTGTTGTTTCCATAATTAGCAGCTAGTGGGAGTTCAATGAAATATTCTTCGGGAGATGCTGCAAAATTGATGACTTTCACTCCTGTACTAAATGGAGTAGGGCGCCAACCACCTGTCTCCAGTGTCTTCCAAAATGGTCTCCCTAGAAGAAGCAACACTGCTGCAAAGGTGTGCATCTTTTATTTACACTTCTATTTTCTTTTTTTTTTTTTGTTGTTGTTTTGTAAATTTGTCTGAAAATTTCGGTAGATTGTTATACGACTTATGTTCTCCCATATGGATTTCAGCTATAACTAACATGGCAGTTACAGATTGAAAAATGCAGGATGTTGGCTAAAAGATCCTTAGAAGATGGGACGAATGTTTTCCATGCAATCGAGGCATGCAATGAAATCTTGGATGGACATGGTAGTGATATTGGGCCCATGCTAAGGCATGAATGTTTTTGTACACGTGCTGCCTTGTTGCTGAAGGTTCATTGATAACTTTGTCTGGATAAACATTTATGGACCGTTTCATCTATTTGGTATGCAATTATGTCCACATATTAACTTGTTCCCTTTTGCAGAGAAAGTGGAAAAATGATGCCCATATGGCCATTAGAGATTGCCATAATGCTCGAAGAATAGACAGTTCTTCCTTTAGAGCTCATTATTATACAGCCGAGGCTTTGGAACAGGTGATCTGCACTGCAAGTTACACTGAAGTTTATAAAGACGTTGGTCTACATGATCAATTATCTTCCTTAGTGCTTTGGGTTGCCAAGAACATTTTAAATTGTTAAGCTTGAACCTCAGTCAGTGGATTACTGGCTTTGGGTTGCTGGCCCACATCTTTTATCATTTCAAAATCTTTACATTTACAGGTAGCTTTTGTGGTTAAAGAACAGAACATCCAACTGAAAATATGTTTCTAATTGCACTATTTACAAATTTTAAACCAAATTTAAGCTGTGGAACTTTTTCATATGAAAATTAAAAATATCAACAACAATATGTTGTTTCAATAGCCAATATGTATGTTCTGAGAAGTTGGTTTATAAAGTAAAGCCTGTATTATGGCGAAGTTTTCACTTTCTGCACAGTAGCCAATCTTAATTTGAATTCTAAGTGGTGAGTTCTAT
Source organism: Theobroma cacao (assembly GCF_053813885.1). Classification (NCBI taxonomy): domain Eukaryota; kingdom Viridiplantae; phylum Streptophyta; class Magnoliopsida; order Malvales; family Malvaceae; genus Theobroma; species Theobroma cacao. The sequence goes on along the minus strand of NC_142646.1, from coordinate 3,135,761 downwards.
TTTAATGTGTTGATTGGGTGTTGTTTGTGTAGATTTTGCTCTCTAGATGAATATTGGCCTTAAGAATATTTAGGATGAATTGTGCTGTTGTAATTCAGAATATCTTATGTTTTGAACTTCCTTTTACTCTTCATTTCTTTTTCTTTTTGCTTAAGAAAAAATTGGTCTATTGAAGCTCAAATGGCAACCATCTTATAGAATGGCGTGGTTGTTTCTTCATGTAAAGTTGGTAAAACTAAGCTTTCCTTTTTTGTCATTTGGTTTCTAATTCTTTGCAGTTGGGCAAACATAAAGAAGCTTTAGACTTTGCTGTTGCAGCACAATGTTTCTCTCCATCTGATACTATGGCTGCCGAGAAAGTGGAGAACATAAGAAAACATCTTGCTGCAGGTTTGTGTTGTGCATGCACATCATCGTCCCAATGAAGTGTCTTATTACTTAACTTCAGAGATAATTATCCTGCCTATATTCATGCGTGTAAGGCAATTCTATCTTGGGCTATTCATCTTACATTTGATTGAAAGGCAGTGTTGGGTTTGAGTATTGATTTCTTGGGTTCAGAGTTGACGTTAGTACTAGTCTAACTTTTCTTTTCTGTTCAGTTCACTGGGGTGGTAGATGCCATCTTCTTATAACAGGAAGTACTGATGTTATCCTTTGGCCTCTTGTCCAAGCCTTCCCTTTGTTCTTGGATTAACTCTAGTTTGCTATTAGGCCTGGGGGCAATCAAGATTCAAGTGTACTCGTAGGATGCTTAGGTTCATTTTTTAAGTTGATAACATGGAGTCACTAAGGTTATTGCTAATCCTTCTGCTATTAGGTTCTGGAACGAATTTTAGTAATTACTCAAAAAAGGGTGAAATCTATCTGTCTCTCTCTTTATTTTCATCCCGTTTCTATTCCTCTCTTGGGGGTGGGGATGGTCTCGTCGAAGAATGTGAAAGGTTAATATCTCTAGGATTGGTTATAACTATAGTTTTGCTGATTTTTTTTTTTTTTGGTGTAACTAGCTGAGGCTGAAAGAAATAACAAGGTGAGTGATGGGGCACCTAGGTCTGAACCTCGAACTGGAAGGGTATTGTCACTGAGTGATATACTCTATCGCTCTGAAGCTAATAGTGATGCTTCCCAAGATGGTCCAAGATCTGACAGAGAAGATTCTGATTATGACGAGGAGCTGGAATTAGATTTTGAAACTTCAATATCAGGTGATGAAGGACGTGATGTTGATTCTAACATACTACATGGAAGTTTAAATCTTAGAATTCATCGAAGAGGTGATTCAACAAGGGAAACTGGTGCGAATGGTTCATGTGGCTCTCCATCCTCGTCATCGCAAAATGATAGAGCAGCTTATCAGGTTCACATCCTTATTTTTGATGTAGTGTGCAAATTTTTTATGATTCTGATAAGCAGGTTATGTCATAATCAAGAATCAACTTGAGAGTGACTCTAGTCAAGTATTAATTGTCAAGGCATGGCTAAATCTAAATGTGTCATTGGTGATGTTGCTAGCCTTTGGTTGTTATCTCCTGGGCAGATCAGCAACTTGCTTATTTCTTCAACTTGTGATGCATATTGATGATTTGATTAGACGCCAAACTGTAAAAAGGGCTGGTCTATAGTAAGATAGCATGGAAAAGAGTTTTGTTTACTTAGTTGTATGTTTACTTCCAAATTGACCAGTTTGGTTGTTATGTATGTACAACAACAGATTCATCATATTGCTTGAGACATACTTTTTTAATCTTCTTGCTTTTGATTTTCACGCCATGCATTCATTTATTTTTTTAGCCCGAGGCAGTTATTGATATGAAGCGGAGATATGTTGGACACTGTAACGTTGGAACTGACATCAAACAGGCCAGTTTCCTTGGTCAGAGAGGTACTTTTTTTATATGATCTTATCTATATTTTAAGCTGCATCAAAATTGTATTGCTTTTTATCATTGTCGTTGTTGTTGTTGTTATTATTATTATTATTATTATCTTTTATGACCTTTTTCGCATTTGCTTTATGGTGTTGAATTTGTGCCTATTTATCAGTATCGCAGTTTTTTTTTCCTTTCTTTTTACATTCAGATACTCACATTTTGTTTATTTTTTATGCACTATTTCACCCTTAGTCAAGTTTGTTTATGTTGTTCGAGGATCATCATTTTATTTCTACAGTTGAGCTCTAACCTTCTTTTGAGAGCCAAAGAGAAGTTGTGAATGATGTTCATTCTTTCTTTTGATGATCTACGTAGAAGAGAGTTATGGCAATCTCTGGTTGATTAATGACTATTAAAATAGCACCTGAGCATTTGGCTTACTGTTTGGTGCAGCTACTTGTGCACAAAGAGTTAGATTCAAACCCCACATCCCCCAAAAAAAAAAAAATTGCTCAGGTGCCATTTTAATAGTAATTAATCAACCAGAGAATGCCATAATTGTCTTCTATGTATGTCATGAAAAGAAAGAAAGAAAATCAGTCACAACTACTTTTTGGCTGTCAAAAGAATGTCAGAGCTCAACTGTAGAACTAAAATGATGATTCTCAAATAACATAAGCAAACTTGACTAAGCCTGAAATAGTGAATAATTACATTTTTTTATTTGGGAGAAAGGGGGGACTCGAATCCGGCTCTTTGAACAAGGGGATCATGCACCAACCACTGAGCCAAATATTTGGATGCATAAGCAAAAAAGATTATTAAAATTGAATAAATTGCTTTTTTCTGCGATGATATTCGTAATGCAGTCCACATATGTCTTGAAGGAATCTGGTGCCATTTTGATGCATATTGAATCTGGATGAACTCTAGAAGTCTTCTATTGGATCACAACATTTGTTGCTTGTTGGACATTTGATCTGTAACAAATAAGTTTGTTGTGAAGCAACAAGTCAATTGCTTTCTAGTCTTTTCATTGGTGGTCTAGTGGCTGCCGCACTTAAATATGGTCTTTCCTTTGGCAACATGCAATGTCTGGTGCCCAACACAAAGGGGCTTCCAGATGAAATGTCCACATATCCCCAGGAAAGATGTTTTCTTTTTCCTCTTAATCCCATTTCTTGTTGATTGTGGCTGTTGTTAATTCATTGTTCGTTGAACATTATGAGTTCATGAAATTAGTTCTGATTGGGAAAAACTGTTAGTCCTGAGTAGCGGAACTGGTCTGCATGCAATTTTAGCAGTGAAACTATTATCATGACATCCTCTGTTTGATTTTTAGGAGAATATGTTGCTAGTGGGAGTGATGATGGGAGGTGGTTTATTTGGGAAAAGCAGACTGGTAGATTGATAAAAATGCTTCTTGGAGATGATGCTGGTAATATTCCCCTCTCCTCTCCAACCTGCCCTACAGATTGTGGGCTTTACCGTCATCCTATGGTTTATTATTCACTGGAAAATAACTCTTTTTGTTCTCCACAGTTGTAAACTGTGTGCAGTGCCATCCATTTGATTGCTTTGTGGTAACCAGTGGGATTGATAGCACAATAAAGGTGAGTATTATGGGAAGAGTTCAATTATATGCAATAATCAAGATTAGTTTTCTTATTTGTAGTTGGTGCATGGTGTAGCTATGGACTCCAACTGCTGCTGTTCCATCAATGGTTGCCGGTGGGTCAGCAGGGCCAGAAACCACTAACGTGTTAGAGGTCATGGAAAGTAATCAACACAAATTATGTCGTAATCGTGAAGCTATCCTGTAAGGATTGTGAATAGTATTTCTTTATGTTTTTAAAATAAAACATGCATCAGATAAGAAAAGATTAATTGTGGATTTGCCAACTTTCTTTTCCATTTCCTTCCCCTGTTTCTGTCTCTCGTCTTGTTCTGGTTGATCATTCTGGTAGTTGATGCTCTTTGTGTATTGGGATGCAATACTTTCTTTTGCACATGTAGAAATACAATTATAGAGTTCTATAAACTCTAGAAAAACTCTTTTCAAATGTTTTCATACTCAAAATGTCCGAATTCAGAATCTCATCCCACAATATATAATCTTTCCTTATCCCTGTAGCACCATCAGCTGGACAAATGTTGACTGTCTTTTCTGTGATTCTCTACGCGGTTCTATGGGAGGACATTATTCCTCTACATGAAATTGTCTGCTAATGATTTTATGAGATGACATTTTCATTGCTGAAACGTTAGCTCCATATACTATCTAATTATTTACAACTATATAGTCACTTCAGTTTTCATAAGGGTACAAGTCTCGGCAATGATTTATTTGTTTTGACTCTGGTTTTAGTTTCATGTGATTCTAGGTTGCTCTTTGCATAAATGTTGTTGCATACTAGTATTCAGTGCTATAGTGGTTCCAAACTTCATCTTTGAAAGTGTTCCAACTTTTTACTTATGTTTATTGAAAAATATTGACTCATGGGATTTGCGGGACTTTATCATCAGAACTTAACTGGGGTTCTCTAGGTAGTATTAGGCATGATAAACTTACTTAGGATAGCTCAGCTTGTGACAGGAAAAAATGAAAAAGTCTACTTGGCTTGTTGAGGTTTTACATGGCATGTTTGTCAGGATTTAAATTTATGGAGATCTCTATATTTTCTTACAAATTTTCCCATCCCATCAACATTGTTTCTTGAAAATGCCATTACTGTAATGTATTGGCATATGCTGCCTCACCATCGAAAGTTGTTCTCAAAAGAAAAGGCCATACGAAAGTGGAAATTTAAGTTGTTTGTTTTCAATTTAGACATAGTTTGGGACTTACAAATTAGGTATGTTCATTCTTTTTGAATGTTGCTTTTTGTTTGAAAAACATGTGTTTGGTTCTCTTTTCTTATAGTAATGCTTCTTGAATCAAATTTTCCTTGTTAAAGTTATCTGCAAGATGAGTAATGTTATTTGCAGGCCCTTTGAACTTTTGGAGCGGTTTCGGATGCATGAATTTTCTGAAGGATCCTTGCATCCATTTGAGTGTGCCCAGACCTAATCAGCTTCTTAGCTCTTACAATAGCATGCAGGTAGCTAACCTCTCTTTCATGGAAGAGATTTTTTACACAACTATTTTTACCGTTGAATATTTGGCAAAATTTCACTTGCATTTACTGAAAAGGGCTGTTCCATGGCATTTTACATGACATGATCAGTTGGTTGATTTTACGAATTGGAAACCATATATTGGGTCTTTCCTTTTAATTTCATTTGACAACTGAAGTTTGAGTTGGTTACCTGAATAGAAAGGGTCTCAATACTACTTTCATATATATTTAATTATTTTTCCTCACCTGCAAATGCAATGAAAATGTCGCCAGTCGAGCCATAAGATTTATTGACATGAAATGGGCATATTTTTAAGGCACTGGAAATTAGCTTAGTATGCTGATGCAAGCACAGATGCTCACAGATACATGTGAGCCATTTCCTTGTCATCTTTCCTGTATTCTTTCCTTTTTCTCTAGTAGTTCTTTGCTATTACAGAAGTTAGTTGATACTTGAATTAGTTTTTTCCTTGAATAAATTAATTTCCAGGGCTGAGTGAATTTGCTAAACTTTTTCAAAAGTTAGAAACTGTCTTGAGAAGACTGAATTGGGGGATTATCTGGATTGATGGAGAGAGCAATGAAGAACCAGCTAGGTAGTGTGAAATGAAAATCTATGATTCCAGCAACAACCTTGGACTTTCTTTAAATCCCTTCCTCGAATCAGCTAATAGACTCAATTAAAGACTTTCTTTCTTCCCATTTTTTCACCTGGGCATGCATGGTGTATGTTCCACTTTTAAAAGAGCTGTTTTTTTTTTTTTTTAATCTTTTTACATTTTAAAGTTTTTCCTCTTCTTTTTTTTTAATTTCTTTTCCATTTCCTTCTTTCTGCTGTTGAAGAGAAAACTCAAGACTGCTACACTACCCAAGAACAAATCTTGCAATATGAGTATTCATTTAATTATGGGGTTACAGCCTGCACTTGATGGCAAAACTTGAAGCTAATGATAACTTTTTGGATTTGGCAATCATAACATTTCTTATTGTTTAATTGTGCAATATCTTGAAATAAACTAGCACTAGCATATAGATGAAATCCCATCTATGCCACCCTATCTGTTCAAACAATGTCTATCGGTTAGTGCTGTCAGATTATTGGAAATTTGGGCCCTATTCTTATATTCGTCATGTTCTGCATGATACTCAAGTTGATGTCTTTTCCTGTATGAGAATGTATCTCTGAGACTGATGCACCATCTTTTTTCTTTTCCTCCATTTTTTGTCATGCAGACAGCACCATGCAAACCATGAAGGAAGGAATGGATCTTTTGTCGCCCAAAAGATTGAGAAAATGTATAATGGATGATGAAACCTCTTAATCTGCTGAACATGTAAAGGTTTGGGGATTGTCAGAAATAAGTTAAAAGATTGAATAAACTATGCCGAGTCCCCTCAATTAATTGTAAAGCATCTCAAAATCAGTTTTTACGTAGATGTTTTGTTCTTCTTTTGGCCCCCTTTTCTTCTATCCCAAAGAACATTTGATTTGTTTGTACATTGTCCGAGAAGTTCCTGTATATAGTTGAGGAACGAGGATGCTTGTCATATTGGTGTAAATGTTAATTATATACCACAAGCACTGTCCATCTTGTTTCCAGTCGCTTTTTTGTCTTTTCTGCTGCATTGCCTCCTCTTACAACAGTTCTGAATGGAATCTGTCTCAAGCTTTGGCTTGAAAGAGCTGGTATAGAGAGAACCTGAGAATCCATTTGCACTCTCTCTCTCTTACAATGTGTGTGCTTATTATAAATTACCAACCAGGTCCAGAAGTAGAGTTGTACGGGTGGGTTGGGAATTGGGTGGTAGGCATGCAGCATTGCCTTTGACATATTAGTTGAATGCAAGTGGCCATGCTAGTGTTATAATTTAAGCACATACTTTCCAGCTATACGTATCGGAAGGGGTTAAAAATATTCTTCGCGGAGCGGAGTTGATGGGCTTTGTGACTTTGACCGGAAGGAAATGTTTGTCAATTCAAACTGGCTGTCTTGTCCCTTATATTATTTTCTAGTCCTTCTGTCGGCCAGAAGTCTGTAATCGATATGACTTGTTTACTGGAATCTTTGCACGATATGACCAAAATTTATAGTATTCTGTCTGGCTTCTAAGTTTTTCACGTTGCTCTCTAAGCTCCTCCAAGTGCATGCAGTTCGCGGAAAATCTGTGCACTATTCCTCTACTGGTACAAACGCTTACTATTTAATAAGGAAAATAAACCTTTAATATTTGTATTCCTCTTTATTAACTTTTTGAGAGGAGCTAGTGTTGTTTTAGCCAGAGATTTTGGAATATTAAAGAATGTTAACACTTTATATATCGTAGCTTTCCCGAAAATTCTTGCACGATCTCAGGTTTTATTTGCAAAATACTTCTGGGTGTAATTGGATTGCCGCTAGTCAACTTTCGAAAGTTGGTAAAGGGAGGAAGAAATTTCGATGACTATACCCAAACCTTACAAATAAACAAGGTATATGAACTCAAGATGGGTAGTTAAATTTTTATCTTTAACTCGTTTTAGACTCGAAATTTTATATATTCGCGTCAAATATTCATTGGGTATCGGATTCTTACTCGTTATCATCCCTAGATAAAGTTTCTTCTTTGCTTTTGGGCAAAAATGAAATATGAAGTTTAAACAACACGTATTGACACGTGCAGCACATGACAGTCTGACACAAGCTGGTAGTGGCAAGTATTATTCAGTCAGAGAACACTGATTTCACTCGGGGAAAACAGATGATCCATCCAGGTTTTTTTCGCTCACTTTTTCTAATTTCTGTATCATGTTCATGAGATATATCAGCACAAATGACACACGCCCTCGCTATGGTTCAAAGATCAGACCATTCTAAAGCAAAAGACTTAATCATTCATCGAACCCATCATTTTGCTGTCATTAGACTTATTAATCAGACCAACTCAACTGTTTCGTATTTGGCGCTTTGGGTCCTTTGATTTGTTTATGATCTTAAACCTCATTTTCTAGAGAATGAATCAGTACTGATGTGAGCATTTGGTAAGCAAATCTTTTACAACAAATGTTACCAACATTAACTAGAAAATTCTTAGTATTGAATATTGGAAATCAAACTTTTCATGTAAAAACAGGCGATATGAATTATGATATATATATACATGTCATGTGACATGTCGCCACGAGCATCTCAAAATTTATCTTCACAAATATAATTCTTTTTAAGGAAAGATAATAGCATGTGAATAACCTTCTCAGCCACCATATACCCGTAGCTTAATGTAATGATGTCCAACTTTCAATAGTCATCAATGTTCATCAAACCCTATTGGCTATTATAAACCTAAAAAACAAAGGAGAGAGAGAGAGAGGGAAACTTCAATGGAAAACCAAAGTGGTAATCAATCGGTGGTTGTGACTATCCAGCTCTGAATAGCCCTTGCTTCATGCATCGTACGCAACTGAGAGAAGCGACCAATTACAGTGCCCTACACATCATTGTTAATGCTGTCCTTTATAGCACAATCGATAGTAACCAAAGGAATAAAACAATCACCAATTGCGAAGACATGTACTTTTCTAATTTGATTCCCAATATCGAATTATAGCTGTATCCATATCCCATGTTTGTTTACTACCCTCCATTGATTCTTTGCCTAAAAACCACTAAACCCAAACCTTTCTTCTTCTTCTTCCCTTATGGTTGATCAAAGGTTTTATTTCCTTTTGAGATTCTTTTCGTCACGTGGCCGCGAATTTACTGGTACTCTTAATTTGTTCTAAAGTTGGCAACGTCGCCGAATCTACTATACATATACATGTATGGCCCATATTTATTTATTTTCCCTAAGGAAACTTCTCTTCTTCTTTTTTTCTCCATCTACCCTTCTTTGATGCTGACTTTCTTGGCATTAATCTTGGCGCAAAACAATTTTCCCAAGGACTTAATAGAAAAGAATGTTGCTATCAACTATATATATATATATATATATATATATATCTGAGACCCAAAGCCAACCCTCAAACCTCAATCATGCATTCTTTTTTGGGGGCAACACCACCCCTTGAAAATTGAAATATATATTCTTATATTACTTTTCATACACGCGACATCGAAAATGATATACAGGATTAATCAAATATTGCAATAAAACTCTAGCGATCCACCCAGGGCTTATTATTCTTGTGTGGCCGTCTGTCTTAGCCCTTATAAATCCATCTCTCTCTTTCTCTTTTCTCTTCCTCTCTTCCTCCTTCACTCTTGACATATGAAGCAAATACTATGGCTTCAAACAAAGAAGATATTGTACCATCACAGCAAGCAAGCCTGCTAGAGTGTTGCATGTGTGGAGATTCTGGTCTGACTCATGAGCTTTTTCAATGCAAAGTTTGCCAATTCAGATCTCAACACAGGTAAACATATATATACTTATGCCCAGATTAAGCAAATCATTGAATTTTTCTTTGTTTTCCTTGATCCGTGATCGATTAATTTTAGTAAATCTTCCTTCTGTTTTCTTTCTTGGGAGAGATTATTAAGATGACCGTGGTTTTTTGGCTTTCCTTTTTTGGGCAGTTACTGTAGCAATCTGTATCCAAAAGCCGAGTCGTATAAAGTTTGTAATTGGTGTTTGAATCAAAAGGAGGATTCAAAGGAGAAGTCTCAGAATTCTTGTAATTCTTCAGCATCATGTAAAGACAACAGCGAAGACGATAGCAAGAACAAGAAAAAAAGCGATCACCATAACCAGGGACCAACTGGCTTGAAAGGCAGCCAAAGAAACAATTTAAAGCTGCAACTGATCAAGAACCCCATCAAGAAACCAAAGTCACCAGAGAAATCGCCAACGACGACAAGGAAAAGGATCATAACAAACGCTCGTTTAGAAGAAAAGCTTAGGAGAACAAAGTCGGAAGAGATATCAAACAGTGGGCTCATTACAAGGCATGTGTTTAGGAACAAGGTAAGAAGATACAAGCTCTTGGATGAGGTTTCAAGTTAAAAAAAGACTCCAATGCTTATCTGGAAAAAAAACGAACGTACGTACAGAGATGGTTATGGTTTTGTTTTCTTGTGGCGAATTTTGAGGTCCCCAAAAAAAAAAGTTGTTGACAATTACAGATGGGTTCAATGAACGGAGAGCTCCGCCAGAAAAAGGGTCGTTTTGTTTACTACTTTTACCACTTTACATAATTTTTACTTTTCCCTCGTTCCAAACAGATAAAATCAGTGTAAACCTGGAAGAAAGTCTTGGAATGATAGAAATCATGGACAAAAATATTCGATATTGATATTAATGCATTAAATTTAGTTAACTGTCATCAAGGGAAAGTTCCTTCAAACGCATTAGAATTTTCCAGGTCACTCATCAGGATGCTTCCACTGATATAACAGCTCGACAATGGAGAAATTAACAATAAAAATAATACAATGCTATTGTTCCTCATCACAGATTTGTTTTAGGTCAAAATCCTAGGCTTCCCAATAGTGAAATATCTCACATTCCAAGTTGTTTTGCTGTCGGAATATTTTGACAAAAATGCAGGATTCTTCATACGTGGAAATGTTCCATATTCTTTGGAAGTAAAGTATAACAGCTAGTTGTAAAAAAATAACTATAATTTACTGTTGCGAAAGTGGGTGGATTGATCAGGTTTTAGTTGACCTAGGTAAACGCGTTTGCATAAGCTAAGTCGTTCCATCATATATACCTATGGAAAAAAACAAGTCCACTAATTGCCTAGACCATTCTTCACGCCATTAATTTCTTTGTCTTTCTTCCAATATCGATAGTTTCTCAGTGTTCCTTTTTCCACTGTTCTTATAGCGTGCACGATGGGTTGTTGACTCCTACCTACTAAATCCTGTGGTTTAATCATGTCTTCCAGTTGTTGCCACACACGTATGGCAAACGCACGACCTTTGTTTCTTTCACAAGAAAGAAACTTATCGTGTGCCAATAAACCCGAATGTATTCAGAGATTCAATCGATCATGAACAAGATGAAGGCTTGGATTAAATGAGTCAGTTTCTTTGTGTGTCTTTGCTGAGATGCTTTCTCATCATTGCTGGTCTTGTTGTCTCTGACTAAACATGAGCTGTTGGAATGATGAGCCCACCCTTTCAAATTCATTTTCCGTACGCAATCAATGGATCTTTGGCACCCAAAATGAAATATTAATAGTAATATTAATGATTATGCAACACCCACGTTTGATGTTTTCAGTTTTGCTTGACTGCAATAACAGCTAATTCATTGCCATGTTTCCCCAATTCAATGTACTCTTCAAACTTTTGTACTATATTGAATCATTCATCTTGCCTTGAGACAACTTTCTCAGGCTCTTTCAATATGTTTTCCTAAACATTACTGTAGATACTTTCTACCAACCTTTTCTCTATAATTGTTTTGATGTGTTCTTGTTGCTGACTTGAGATTCATATGAACCATATAACACCTATACGTACTCTAGGTTCAAACTCGATCTTCAATACCAAGGCAAATGATATAAGTTTGGTAGGAGAAGGTATATGGAGTGTCACGATATATTTTGGCAGGCATTCACCAAAGTTTTGATTGGTTAAGTTGCTGCATCAATATGAAGGTAGATACATTTGGAATGAGTAATGAGTTAATACAACATAAGAAACCTAATATTTTGCATCCAAGATAAGGGGAATATAAATGAATAACTACCGGTTCTCCTAGGATTCTTATAGGTTAGGTGCTCTGCATTTACTTTTTCCAGGTGGAGGGATCAAGAGCAGGTGAGAAACATAAGAGAAAAAAAGGAAGCTGGGTCCTGGGGTGACAAGGTATCTGCATCAGTATAAAGCAGAGGAGAACTAACCTTCCCAACTTAGGCCATGGGGTTGGTGGGGTGGGTTGGGTTGGGTTAGCCTGCTAATGATTGAACTGAACTTCATTCGAAAGGATTCTTCTTCATTTTTTTTTTTTTTTACCATTTTGTAATATCCCATTTCAAAATCTTGCCACAATCACCAAATGAAATTAGTGTTGTTGTTACAAGCAAAGCTCGTTTCACCAAATGATGTGAAATTGCAAAAGACAAAAGTGTGCGTAACAATGAAGTTGGAGCTGGGCCAATGAGGCTTTCTAAATGTTAAATGGGCCAGTATCTGTTAGATGACCAATCAAACCATTTTGGTAAACATTTGGGGCCATGAGAGAAGATCAGCCGTTGGAGGTGGCTTAAGATGACAGATGAGAAATGGCAATCAATCAGATTAGACAGAGAGGAGTGTGTGAATATCTTTGAATTGATTGGATTGGATCAGAGGTTTTTTTACCTCAAAGCATAGAATCTGATTCTGCCAGAATTTCTCCAAACCATACCAAAAAGGGAAAACAAACACTTTTCTGTTTGGTTTAAAAAGCCAAATTCAACTAAGAAATCCATGTAGATAGGCCCAAAAGCAATAGCTTGGATAACATACAAATCTCCTTCAAGGCCCAAAAATTCAACCAAGAGAGTTGAGGCAGGCTAAGTATGCATCCATTCATCATGAAACCCTACTCACAGTTGAGGGCCCAAGAGATCCATCTATGTTTCTCCTAAAGGAAAAACAAAGGCTACTACTAGAAGTGGATTGAATTTCCTTATTTGCCATTCATTTTGAGCTTGTTGAAACACAGTGTTGTTATGATTTAAGTAATATACATATAACACCATGGGGGGCGTGCATCAGGCAAAGCTGCTCTCACTAGGAACATGCATGATGGCAGATGCGTGCTTTCCTCTTTAAATCTTCAAAATAAATGCCAAAAAGAGTAAACTGGCCACAACCCCCCACCACACGTTTTTTCAACAAATTTTGGCTTGAAATATTCTATCATTTCCGCCACCCTCCCCTTCCAATGCATTGATTCATCCCTTTTGGGAACACACCCAGCACAAATCAATGGTTGCCCCACTCTCTTCATTAAGTTCATAATATTTCTTTATCTAATAAACAATGGTTTCTCTTGTTATGTGTTGCCTGCCATTTGCATGTGAATCTCATCACTAAACTTTTAATCTAATCTACCCTCAGAAGAAGGCTTGTGAAAGAAAATTTAAAAATTAAAACGTGAGCAAATTTTACCATTTTAAATGTCAATTCAAGCAAGGTAAGTATGCATTTTTTTTGTTTTCTTTTTCATGCTGAATCAGTGAGAGATAGTGGCTCCAAATTAATTATTCAGTAGCAGTAAAATCGTATACTACACAATGTGATCTCAGCCATGTGGTGATATTTAAGACAATACTAATTGCCAAATCTAATTTCAAAGCACTTTTTGGTAAGATTTTTTTTCCCCAAGGCAAGGCTCGTCTTTTAACGAAACTATTCTTAGCAACTTTTTCTCTTTGACACAAACGGAAAGATAGATCATTATATGTATCTATCATGTTTCATGCATTCGTTGTACCGAATCTTTTTTTCCTAGAGGAAAATAATTCATTTTGACTTTGTTATCGAAAGTACAATGTCAGTAAAGCGGTAGATAAGTTCTAATTAAACTTTGTCATGGATTTATAACTCGAAATATTTGTCTATTAGGTGAAATAATACTTTTACTTATAAATTTAAAACTCATATAATCTTTTATATATATATGTATATGTAAGATTTGTGTAATAACATATTCCTTCTTAGTTTGATTTTTTTTTCTTTAGTCAAGTTTTTTTAATCTTGACATTAATTATTTTACACGTTAAATTAATTTGATTGAATTTGAAAAAATTAATTTTAAAAAATCAAACTCGTACGTTAATTATGAAACGGAAAGAGGAATTAAATGGTTAACAAAAGTGGATTCATTTAATTAACCAGTTACACCTACTAATTACACCAATAATAATAATAATATTCGGGTGGAAAATGATTGCTTAGCTTGATTGAAGGTGGGAAGGCAGTGAAAAATTGAACATGATTAACAAGACCTTTGGACTTCCTGCTTTGCTTGTACACATTATTGATAGGCTCCTTGTTGAAAAGCATTGTACCACCTCACCAAAGTGATAAGATTACAAATCACGGTGTCTCTCAGCCTTCAAAATCATTTGAACATTATTTGGAGGGAGCCGACGCCAAAGTCAAAAACAGCAAGCAGAAGGGTAAAGGGTAAATATAAATTAGGTAACCATTCCCTAACCAAAGTAGGTGAGTTAAGAGGACCCCACTCTATTACGCCTTCCTCTTCTAGCCTGGTTTGAATATCCAACAAACCATACCTTTTAAATACTCCATTTTTTTTATATTTTTCTTGTTGGATTTTTTGCGTAAGCATTTGCTGTATGAACCATAGATTATGGTCAGAAAGCGCTGGGCTGCGCTTGAGAGACCAAAAGTCCAAGCTGAGGAAAGCTCCCCAGTCCCAACTCTCTTTAGTCCGGAAAAGTGAACCAACAGAGGGCTGCCCAGTCCCCACCCTCCAACCTGCCACGCATTTGGATCTGACTGCCCTGTCCTACTCATGTTTTCTTAGTGTCTAATGCTTTGATTCGTGGAAGGATTCATGATCAGGTTTTGGCTACTTTTTATGGAAAATATAAGATGAAACCCCAGGCCACATTAACTCAAGAAATTAATTGAGGATTAGTAATTCAATAAATGAATTAGACCATTTCCATCGCTTAAAGCAATCGTTTTCTTTCTTTAATTAAGAAAGGAAGACCGTGAATCCTTAATATATATAGACACATCTTGTAGTACTCTAACCCTTATTGTCTTCATATGATGCTATAATCTTTAAAGAAGAAGAATAAAAGAAAACATTAAATAAATAATTTTATATAAATATTTACTATACAGAATTATACACTGTCTTTTAAAAAAAATACACATAATTAAAATCACAAGTCTTAAATTAATTTGGACAATGTAAGATAAAGAAAAAAAACCATGTTAACCATTAATTCCTGCTTGGTATTAGTCACTGAATTGATTTTTTTGTCGGTGAAATGTAGATATTTTGTTTATCAATCTTATATTTATTTTTTTCTGCTCTATCCGTCAATATATGTACCAAGTACCATGTACAACCAAAAGATCCAATTAATGTGAAACCTAAAAATGAAAAGTTAGTTTTAAGTATTCCACTGCACATTAAACTCAAAATCATAAAAAATGATGGAAAAAAAGAAAGAGAAGGTTATGACTAATAAAATCTAAAACCAAATCAACCAGAAAAGGCCTATGTGCAATAACGTTTAATTTGAATTATAATTAATCCTAACAAAAATACATGGAGCCCCTGACTTTAAATCATTTTCCAATGAGTAGTAACAATCTAACATTACTTTATTTGAAAGGATAGACCATAAAGGATTTTAAATCAGCATTCACCTGCCTATATGGACCACGAGCTTTTGACTTTAGGAGGAATTTTTTCAGGAATCGGGTTTGAAAACTCGTGGTCAAGTTAGCCTAGCCATGGATTTATTTTTCCAAAATAACCTTAATCAGAGGAAGAATTAAGCATCAGATATACCTAATAAAAAAAACAATTAAAATATTTGCAAAGAGATTCATGAGGCACCCACGCATCATCTCCAACCTTAAGAATGCTAGCAGACGAGCAGAACACGCCGAAAGAAGCCATATCAAAGCACCAAATGTTGAAAGAGATCAGCTTTTCGAATGATGGCAGTCAAAGGCACATTAAAACAAAACAAAAGCCTCAAAAGAAGAACTGCCTATAATTGGCTTCTAAAGTTTTCAAATGTCACCTTAATGGTTTCAGCTTTTCTTTTGTACCTAAAGTTAATTACCGGTGCTAGTATAAGTCGCCTGATAAGATAAAAGAAATGCAGTAGAAATACCTTATGGACCCCACTGTACCCCACTTCTCCAAACCTTCCCCCGAGAAATTCCTCTCAAAGACTCCCACTTTTGCATGGAGCAAATCAATAAATCGATAAAAAAAATATTACTTAAATTTTTCGAAAATTTCAAGCTTTGATTGCTTTCACATCTCCAAAGCTGTAAATCGGTACACACTTTAAAATGCTTTAGAGCCATCCCCTTCCTTCTTTGCCAATGCCACTAATGGCCTTTGCCATTGCCGTTCTGTTTTCCCACTAAACAACGCCGCTTTCTACTTTGCCGTTCTGTTTTCCCACTAAACGACGCCGGTTTTCTACTTTTCTCCCGGAATCTACCTCTAAAACCAAACTCTTTCATTTCTACCCAGCTCATGGGTTACTTCTCCTGCAATGCAGAGTCAGCGGTTGCCGTTTGTGATCCTTACAACTGGGACTATTATCGTAGAAAAAAATTCCATAAAAAGAAACCTAGAAAAACCGGAAACAACGTTGAAATCAGACAGTTTCTTTACACTGATCTCCTTTCTGCAACCAGCGATTTCTCTTCCGACAGCTTCCTCGGCAAAGGCAGTCACGGTTCTGTCTACAGGGCCGTCCTCGACAACGGCAAGTTAATCGCAGCCGTTAAAAAAACGACAGCAAACTGTAGCAGCCCCGCGGACAACGAGATTGAGATTCTCTCCAGAGTTTATGATCCTCATCTCGTCAATCTCATCGGTTACTGTTCCGATATGCTTTGTAAGAATAAATTAATCGTCGTGGAATACATGCCCAACGGTTGTTTGTACGATCTTTTACATTCTTCTTCTAGACCTCCCGGTTGGACCAGGCGTGTTCGGTTCGCTTTACAGGTTGCCAAAGCGGTTCAGGCTTTACATTCGTCTAACCCGCCGGTGATCCATAGGGATATAAAATCGTCCAATGTTTTGATTGATGAAAGCTGGAACGCTAGGTTGGGTGATTTCGGTCTTGCATTGAGAGGACACGTGGAGGATGTACGGGTTAAGTGCACGCCACCAGCCGGGACGTTAGGGTACCTCGACCCTGGATATTTGGCGCCGAGTGACGTCAGCACTAAAAGTGACGTGTTCAGTTACGGCATTTTGTTATTGGAGATTATTAGCGGCAGGCATGCCATTGACTTGAATTATAGTCCGCCGTCGGTCGTTGACTGGGCGGTTCCGTTGATCAAGGGAGGAGATTTTTCAGCGATTTGCGACTGTCGTGTGGGGCCGCCGGTGGATAAAGAGGTCGTCCAGAATTTGGCAGTGTTGGCGGCTAGGTGCGTGAGGTCCACGGCGGAGAAACGCCCCGGCATGGCGGATGTGGTGGAATGCTTGAAGGTGGTGCGGAAGAGAGTTCATGAGGGACCTGTTTGGCGTAACCTAAGGCGGCGCGTGAAACGCGTAGATAAGCCGTTGGTGAAGAATCAGGTGTTTGAAGGGAGCGAGGAGGTGGTACGGAGTTCGAGGTGTGGGAGTCGGAGAAATAGCCGAAAGGTATCGAGTGTGACGAGTGTAGCTCACGACAGTGAAGTAATTGGTGATCGTGTGGTAAGATCGAAATCGATTGGTTCGTTCGGGGAGAGGGCGATGATGATGAGGATGGGGCCCGCAGAGATTGATTTGGACGGTGACCACGTGGCATTGGTAAGAAAAAAGCCTGGAGTAACGGTGAAAGTGCCGGTCATGAAGCTGAGCAAGTCGAGGTCTATGGGAGTTCTACAAAGTCCGAGACTACTGAATCAAAGCAGCAAAAAAAATGTGCTCGAAATTGGGAGAAGAAGGAACTCGAATGACTTCGATATGTCAAAATTAGTTATCAGTTTTGATGACGACAAATCCGAAAGAAAGATGTCAGAAAAGCCCTTGTTTTTAGTTTAAGATGTCTCAAAGACAAGATTTGATGTTGTTTGATGATGGATTTTGAAATAAAGAAGGAAGGGAACTATCCAAACTCCAAAAGGGTATGTTTTAAATTCTGCTTCATTGTTCGTTAGTTACTGTAATGGCGGTTTTTGCAGGCGGGGGCTGTCGTTCTCTTATCGCTCTTGGCGGCGAAGCAGTGAAAGATGGAATCCATCAACTTACAACACGTTATCTTTTCCAGGGCCAAGGGGTTGCTTCCTTTCAGAAATTTATGTCACTCATAAACTCCAACTGTATGTAGTGGAAGAATTTAATTATTTCTTTGTATTTGTCGTACCTTCTGATGATTTTGTAGTTTAGAATGATTCGATTCTGATGAATTCTGTTTGTAATTGTTTACTTGTATTTGAAATTATTCCAAGAATGAAACGATTGACTGTTTGTTGATTGTTCTATTTATATCCAATCCTCATACTTTAGCAAAATCATGTTGGTAGCTGGATCTGTCGCTTCATCACCAACAAAATCTTTGCTAAATTAATAACCCTGAAAGACTGGCCTGATAAGCTTAAAACAAAGAGCTGTAATGGCTATTTTTTAGTACCCTTCGCAGTCTGTAAGACAGAGGCGCCATTGGTTGAAACTTGGAATTGTTGTGGTTATTATTAACTGGGTAAGAAATATGTCATCAGGTAAATAGAAAAGAACTGAGAACAAGTCCTTTAAAGCCAGTCATCATAAGGCAGCGACCCTATGAGTTTCTTGTCATTACTAGAGGCTGATATTGTGTTTCACTATTTGATTTATGTTTGGGACTGTTTCTAATGTTTGGCTAAGTTTCAAAACTTTTTAATGCAGTGATTGGTTATGTCTCCTTGATTCTGTTTGATCATTCGTGGACGCTATCAATTGAAAACGATCCTTTCCGTAGGTTATTAATGTTTTCTGGATTTAGTGTTCGGGTTTTTGTTGCAGTTGGTTCATTCTCTTGTGATTGCAGGTCTGACTTGACTGGCCAATCACATATACGTGGTTCACATCCCTCCAAGCAAAGCTTGTTTCAGTTGGATGTATATATATATGATGTTCATCCATGGAGGTTTCTGTTCTACTTCTTTCTCTCTGGATAATTTCCCTACACATACTGATTCTGTCATGAATAGACAGAAAACTAAAATTGTGAAGGACACAAGTTAGCATACTTTGGCAATGAAGATTCTAACTGTATCACAACTCACAAAAATTGATTATACCCCTTCAATGAGACTCAAAACCAGAAGAGAGCGATTCCAGCTATTAGACTACAGGGCAACCGGCAGAAGGAAACAGAACAATCATATCAATCTATGCTTTTCTTTTATTAAAGTTGAATGATTTGAAAGCTTTATTGTTTGATATCAAGATCAGCAATTAATTAGTAATAGTTTATGTTAATTAGTAGTTGTTTGAAGAATATGAAGTCAAAGGGTCCTCGGATGCTAAAATTGGTCATTGGATATGTAGATATGGACGACCTTTCTTTTCCATGTGGTGTTTGAAAGGCTGTGCAATGTTGGTGGCCCACATAATTAAATGATAGACTTCATTCTTTTGTCTTCTTGAAGGTCCATTTCTATCACAGACTGCTCCATAAGTTCTTAAATTTCCATCAACCTCTGAACTAACAAGTGGGGCAGTTGTTCAAACATATCAAGTACTAATTTATTTGATTATCCCTTTTCCTAACTAGTTGACTATCACAAAAATAGCCCCTCTCCTCCACTTTCTTTCTCATCCACCCCCCCCTCTTCAGAAATCCCTGATAGGGCATCTTGTTCAATCATTCTCTTTCTCATTTTATAAAATCAGAGTTGATCTTATATTTTGGGCCTTTCTTCATATAGCTACTTGACTTGTTCTGCAGTCTATAGTTTAGATTATTAATGCCCTTATTAATTAGTCTCACCAGGAGTATGCTATACATGCATCTTTAAATAGATGTCAACTTTTTTGTAATTTGTCAGAACCAAGTAGGCAGCAGCACCATACCAAAGACTAATGTGAGTTTACAGAGGCAGCCGACTTGGAAAGCAGTGGTTGGAATTTAACAAACATCTCTTCCCATTTTAGAAGAGTTTCAAAACCGAAAATAATCAATAAGGACAATTCAAAATATCTTTACCTGGTTTGGGTCTTAGAAACAAAGCCGACGCAGGTCGAGGGGCTTGCTGGCTGCTGCTAGTAGCCTAATACCCAGTTCCACAACAGTGAGTTCCCTAATTAAAAATAAAATCTGTTGGTCGGACTGGGAATAGTTTTGTGTCAGAAAAACATAGCGTAGGTCCAAGGATTGGACATTGATTGACCCTTGACAAATGGACGAATCTTGACCAGCCCCAACATTTCAAGTCTAAACAAGGTCTCGTAATGTGGCTCATGCGGCCCAATTTTTCTAGCAGTATATGATATTTGTCACCAATCGTTTAACTTACGTAAAATACTAGCTAGGCTTATGTTCAAGTTCAATAGGGAAAGTGAATGAAGCTTCAGTTTATGGTAACTTTCAGCCAATGATCCAAGCAAATAAACCTATATGTGTCTTGACTCTCTTCTTTAATTTCCCGAGATTGGTTAACACAAAACATATGTTATTTAGCAAGAAAAATCATAGTAAAAATATATGACATCTTCAAGCATTAGCTGCTTTCATTAATTTACTTTACCTTTTACCATAAGTAAGATAAGATAATAGATTGGCACATCGAGCTCCATGGACAGACAAGCCTAGTTGGCTACCTGGTGGATATTCGTAACGAGGCAAGCAATCCATTATAAGAGGTTTTATAAATGGACTGACTAAATTGCTATCAAAGTTCTTTACTGCTTCTGGGCCACAAACTTCAGGGAAAACTACAGTGGGTTGACGAATCTATATGTTTTGCCAACACTCAGCAAACAAGTAGACCAGTTTCATCCAACAGGAAACAACCCACAGTCGCTGGGCTGCCGTCTTGGGCTAAAATTTAAAGGCGTCGAATAGTTCTTCTACCTTAACAAACTTGAAACTGATTGACTTGCCTGATTAGAGCTTCTAGGCTTTCCATGCATTTCCCTCCCTTTCATCTACAACTTAACAAATTGAATGCGAATAACCTGATTCTAGAATAACCCTCATGGCCGTAGATGTTTTGCTACATAGGATACAATGAAAGGAGGGACACAGCCAGTTTCTTAAGCCTTAAGTTGTGTCCACACATGACATAAAATCACCCAATAAACAAATAAGAATAAAGCTTAGCTTCTTGACATCCACTGAAACTTATACAAGACTCTATTTCTCTCCATCATCAATTGCTCTTTTTATCAAAGGTGGTTGAAGAGCTTAAGAGACAATGGCGAAAATTTCTTCTTTTGAAATTGTTTGGTGGTTGAAAAGCTTAAAATGCAGATGCAAACAGTGCCACTAATGGCGTAATGGGTGCGTGGGAGGCAGGGGTTAGGTATTATTGTCAGACTCAAAAGACAAAGTTTTAACATTTAAGACGGGATTTTCCCATTGCCAAACGACGTGAAAACACTGAATCAATAATGCAAAATATGAATCTGTACGCCTAACCGATCTGATTTATCACCATCAAACATTTAAGCAAATTACTTATCGAATACGGCAGTGAATTCAAAGATTAAGATCCAGAGTGGCCGAAAGAAACAACTCTTCCATGCATGCAAGCAAAACACTGCCTTGACTTTAAAACCCTACTCGTGCAGGCCTAATATTTGAGTAGGGTGAAAACCCCAATATAAATGGTCCAGGACTAGCATTCATCAGAGTAATTAATAAAATAATACTTACTACACTTAAAACACTTGTTTTTTTATCATTGATCATCACATATAGAAACCTGGGTTTAATTTCTTTTCTTTTTTTAAGAAAAAAAAAAAACAAAGGAAGTTCGTTCAATGTCCCCTACATATTAACATGTATTGACTATTGAGCTTTAGCTATGATATTTCTAAGTCACGATGCAGATGGTTTAACCTGCACAGTTTAGTTTTTGGAGACATCCGACTACAATCCTAAATTTTGTTTGTCTTTGATTATGATACTTGATATATGCTACTAAAATAGGTTGGGCCCCCTGGGCTAAGTCTAAGAAAGGATGGGAATATGGGAAAAATGGTTAGCCAAGGGCCCATCTGTACAGTGTGGCAATCTTTGCACAAGAGATGGAAAACCGGGGACAAGAGGTTTTTCATTCAGAAAGGAAGGAAAGTTTAAAAAAAAAAAAAGCTGCCAAAAAGCATGGAAATGGAAATCAAGGTCAGACCCTCTCTCTCTTCTCCTCCCCCCTCCCTTTCCTTTTCTCGTCTTGTCGCCATCCCTGTTCCCTTTTTCCCCTCAATTCTCTCTCATTCAACTCCCACATTAACTAAAGATTGATTGATTACAAAGAATCTTCCGTAATTGACAACGGTTAAAATGTTCTACTGTTCTGCAGAACGGGACGGAAAAACATTGCAAGTACGGATCTGCAGAATGTACACGAAATGAAATATACATAAACCTACGTTACTACGTACGGTATGCCCGCTCCTTGTCACTTCTTCCTGATTGGAGTATCCAAATGCTTGAATTCTCTCTCTCTCTCCGTTTATACTGAGATTAGTTTGAACTTTTTTAAGTTTAAGTACATAATTAACTCCCAGTTACTACTAAAATTAGTTGTCAAGCCAAAGGAGGAGAGCAAAAAGAAAGGGCATGCATCTCTGAGAAGAAGTGGGTTGGTTTCCCGCCAGCTGACATGAGAGTGACAGGAGTACGGCGAGACAGAGTCACGTCAGATATATACCGGGATTGGGAAAAAAAAAAAAGAAAGAAAAACGCGGGAGTGGGGCTGATGATGGGTGATGGATGATGGATCGATGATGGAAGGTATCACATGAATCACCCTGCACACCTGCTGAGATTTGTGTGGATGTTGTGGTAGCATTTAATCACCCCCCATCACAAATTAAAACTATGTTACCATTTTTTTCTTTTCTTTAATTATTGTTTCCGTTTTCCTTTGGACTGTTTTGTTTACATTTGTTATCTTACACTTGTTCAAGTACCAAGGTGTAACCCTCCGGCCCTTTCCAAAGTCCACTCTCAAATAATTACTAAATTTAATTAATCAGCATTTTGCTAGCCCTAGTGTTTTGGTGCTGTGCATGCACTTAGAATATGGGCAAACTAAGAGCCAACAAACTGTAGCTATTATCACTGCCCTCTTTGCCTTTGATTAATTATTATCTCTAAGAACGCGCTTAAGTGGGTGATTTGTAAGATTTGGGGTCGTCTGAGAAGAACATGATTGGTTTTTTCATCATAGATTTACGTAAGAAACACTTACCAATTTAGTATTGGATTGCATCATTTGTCAATCTCAGCTTTTTATATATATATATATATATATATATATATATATATATATATGTAGATTTCAATAATCCGATTGAGTTGATGTGATCATGCGATAGATAAAACCTCTTGACAATGCTTCTTGTTATGTTATGAAATACGCAAAGGTTAATTTAATACTGCTAAATGCTTTAACTATAACTAAATAAGGAAGGGTTTGGATTAGGGCTTAAGGCCTAACATTCTGGGTTTTTGGACCTAACCGAGGTTGTGGGGAGGTTGCAGAGATCAACCTCGGTGTCCTTTGGCACCAAGTAGCATGTAGACCCAACCCGGGACCTAAAATTGACAAATTGCTGTCCTAATATAAGTAGGGGAAGGAAGAGTGGGGAGAGAGATCAGTTTCAGCGCAATTGCGTGGATGGGTACTGGCCCTGATCACCCGTATCATCTCTTTTGAATAAATAAGATTGTATTAATGATGTCACATATTACTGTCGGGGATGGGGGGCACGTAGGCAGCTGGCATTAATGCCACCAAATTTGTTTTTATTTTATTTATTTGTTTTATGTGCTTTTCCCCTTAATGCAATTCCGTGTACTGAGTTTTTCAAGTTGTGCTCCCAAATGTTGAAGCAATTCTCTCCCCTTTTGGATTAAGCAAACTCCTCTCTCCCAATCTTATCTATAATTCTATATCACGCACATCTTAATTCCTTCAGTCTTATTTGTAGAAATCTTTTCTCTTCCTTTACATGTAGGGGACCCATTGTGTATGCTAACTAATTTAATGGAAAATCATAAGCTCTTGTTTATATGAATAAGAATGGTAAGTTCATCATTTTAACATGGTGTGAGTAAGAAATAAATTATTACATTAATTCTTCTTTTAGATGTTGACCATTATAAACATTAAACAATGCTAAACATGAGATATTTGTGATGAGATGTGTTCCTTCATTCAATAGCAAGAAAAAGAAAGGGAAAAACTTGAACAATGTCTAATCGTGAGCTAGCATTGGATGGGAAGAGTGTTGAAGGGAAAGATCAAGACAAGTGAAGGATGATAATAAAACGAGGAATTTAGATTTACTTCATGTTGGGTCGCGGAAAGAGTTTTCCTATACTTTCTTTCATTCTCAAGGAAAAGGGCAGCCAATAAAATATAACTAAAGAAAAGCTTGTCCCACGTATCCAAACGCCACCTCTCCCCTTCAACCCTTTGCCCAACACAGTACGTCTCCTCCTCCTCCTCCCTACATCTCTCTGCTTTTCCATTACTTTTGCCATTTGCTCACTGCAAAGTAATTCCCAGACTCGGTTTTACTTTTACCACTCCCACATACCATCTCTTAACAAAAATAGAAAAAGGACGGAGACAAGAGTTTCAGGCCTAGCTAAGACAGCCAAAAACTTAAAAAGGGAAGGAGAGAGAGAGAGAGATAGATAAAGAGGAAAAAGACAATTAACAAGACGTGAAATTTGAAATTTACGGTCAAAATAATCTGTAAAAAAGAGCCCCAATAGTTGGGGTAAATTAAGATAAAGAGGAAAATAGTTTTGCTTATTTGGTTTCACAAAATGGAAAGCACATGAAAGGCTTTCGAGTAAGACACCCTTTTTTTGCAGGCCAGGAATTCATGGCCACACTCTGCTCCTCTCTCTTATCTTCTCTTCTCAGCTAAACCAAAACAAGTTTACTCTCAAAACCCTCTCTTATATTTGTTTAACCTCTCTCTTCCTTTTTAATTATTGGTGCTGGATCTGCTGAATTAACCTGGCCATGTAGATCTTCCCTATCAACAAAACAAGGCCAGGGAAAGAAAGGAAACCGAAACAAAAAACGAAGAGGGCAGCTGGAAAAAGAAGAAGAAGAAGAAAGAAATGGATTTTGACGAACACGAAGACCAAGACGAAGAAATGGGGATGGCTGTTCCACCGGGCTACGACTCACTTGGCAACTCACAAGCAGCTCTGTCAAGAATGGGACCCGCCAGCGGCGGTGAAGGTCCGGCGTCAGCAACACCAAGAAAAGTGGGATCCACTATAAGGTACCGTGAGTGTCTCAAGAACCATGCCGTGAGTATTGGGGGCCACGCTGTGGATGGATGCGGCGAGTTTATGGCGGCTGGTGAGGAAGGGACCCTTGACGCCTTGAAATGTGCCGCGTGTAACTGCCACAGGAACTTTCACCGTAAAGAAGGTGACGGTGAAGGTAATACTTATAACCCTCACCACCACCAGCACCACCCCCAATTCTCGGCCTACTATAGGGCGCCACCACCAGCGGGGTATCTTCACCTAACGCCACCTCCACAGCACAGGCCTTTGGCCTTGCCAGCAGCGTCAGGGGGTGGTGGGGGCGGTATTGCTGGTGGTTACAGCAGAGAGGATGAAGATGTTTCAAATCCTAGTAGCAGTGGCGGTGGAGGTGGAGGCAGTGGTGGATTGAAGAAGAGGTTCAGAACAAAATTTACTTCCGAACAGAAAGAAAAGATGCTGGAGTTCGCTGAAAGGCTCGGGTGGAGGATTCAGAAGCATGATGAGGCTGCTGTGGAGCAGTTTTGTGAAGAAACTGGTGTGAAAAGGCATGTGCTTAAGGTCTGGATGCACAACAACAAGCACACTCTTGGTAAGAAACCCTAATTTTTCAACAAAAATGAGAAAAGAGCTTCACCATTGTTACTTGGGAAGAAGAAGAAAAACATCACAGAAGCATGTGATAATGGGAATGAGGAGAATCGCGATGTGAATTTAGTAGGATTGAACTAGGGTTCTCACCGTTTCTTTCTTTTTTCTTTTCTTTTTTCCAATCTGATTTTGATTTTTATCTAGTTTCTGTTATTATTATCAGTGTTCAGCGTAGGATGATGATGATGATGATGATGATGATGACCTCCAGTTTCTGATCAGTACATTGTTGCTAATTAATGGGCCATTGCTCAAACCAAGCATCTTCTAACTGTAGTTCTTTTGATTTCAAGAGTTGTCAAGTACCTTAGAAATCTCATCTTCAGTGCTTAGTATAATCCCATCTTTCCATCTGCTTACTACATGTTTGCAATTTTATATTCTCTGTCATCAAAACTGCACTCCCAGTTTGGAATTATAGCTTCTGCCTGCTGCTAACATTGAATTTGCTCAACTGTTGCGAGGAGATCAAGGAAGAAAAAAAAAGCTGATGAACTAATTAAGGTTTTGTAAGTTAGCATCATGTGATCATGATCATCATCATTCATCATCAAGGATGGAGAGTAATTCCAATTCGGATAAAACGTGTTTGGCATGCAAAGCTGCAATATTTTCTGTTTCTGTTTACACCTGTCACCTTCTCCTTTTTTTCTCTTCGTCTTGACCGCTTAAGCTTTTAGTATGCTTTACTCTCTCTCGCATTAATGTCCTCCAACCCACATTTTGCACTTCTAGACACTTCTACTAGCTGAACATGTCTCAAAATCACCGTGAAAAGAAGTTGCCAAATGCGCTTTACAAAGGGGAATTTTCGATTTTCTTTTATCTTAATTTTTCCCACCAGATTAATTTCTCATCTTTCCATTAACTAATGATCTCTCCTTTTTTGTCGTTCTCATCGTTCTCTGTCTTTAGTGGGCACTCATCAAGCTTGATTATATACAGCCTTTGTGTTGCACACCCTTTTTCTCTTTATCTTTTCTTGGTTTTTAGTTTATTTCTCTTTTTTTTCCTTTTCTTTGTTAACTTGGGGACTCACCTTCTCCATGACTTCACTTCGTTTCTTTGATGAAGCTTTTCTGGTGCTGAAAAAAATAAGAAAACAAATTTCGAAGAGGAACAGAGAACAAAATAAAGTTTGGAGTGGTTATTAACATGGCAGTGAAGCACAGTGTTTGCCAGTTTTATTGCAGTGTTGCAGACGTAATTCAGACTTCCTTCTGACCAAGGCCCGTGGATGGGACGTTAAAACACCTTTTAATATAAAATTCCCCGCCATACAGTTAATTTCGCTAATTAAATATTAATCCCATAATAACAACAATTAATGTTATATGTTACAACGTAAATCTAAATAAAAGCTGGGGCCTTCAAATTGGCAGTAGCAGTAGTTGAGAGGGTAGCAAAGATATAGAAAGAGTCTCAGAGATATGTAGGAGAAAAAGAAAGGAGAATATGTGGGGAAGAAACTCAACATGTTTGATGTTGGGGAAAGTCAGGTAAAGAGCAGATAGCATAGTGGAGAGTTGAAGCTGTCGGAAATAAGAGTTTCAATGAGCTTGGGTCTCAAGTTTTTGCTGCTTTTGGGTTGTCCCTGTTAAGGAACATGTGGGCTCTCTCTCCTAACAAAGGGAAACGGGAACAATATTAATTGCACTGACATTACAGCTATGCTGTTGTTTGTCTCAGTCTCGGACTTAGCTTCTCACCTAATGTGTCTTGTGTTCTTCAACTTCACTTCACTTCCACCACTAACTATTGTTCAAATAGATATTCCCACTGTGCTTTCTGTGATCAGTTTTTCGTTTCTTTCATCTAATATACTTACTACCAGCCTGCTCTTTCTTTTTCTGAATAATCTTAACTGTTTCGATTTCAAAGCGAAGGACCAAGTTATGCAGCAGCTTTTGTTTTCTGAGCACTGCTTCTTTTCATTGGGGCGGGAGTTTGAGAAATTTTGTGTGCCAGCCAGGGGTTTTCAACACTATGGCTGAAGGAGGGAACTCAATTCAGGCTACTTTCTTTGACTTCATTTTGTTACACAAATTTGACCCAAAACCTTGAAATCGCTAAATTCTTTTGTTTTTTTAATGACTTTTTCCTATTAATTTGATCATACCATGAAACCCTAATTAACAGTAAGCAGTCGTTTAACATTATACATCATCCCATGTTTAAGTTCTGAAACACAAGTTAAAACAAAAGGAATGCTCTCGCAAAGATTAGCCCATAACTTAGTCATTTAATTTTTCTGTTTGTCCGAAAAAAAATAATACATATATTATTAACACACTGCCTACGAAAAGAGAATATCTTCTTGTTTTTAACTTATTTATGACTTACGAGAAAAATGAATAAAAAATGAATTTTAGCTGAGCATAGTAATTAAGAACAAATAAAGATTGAAATTATGTAACAGATTTCTTCATTTATTAAAGTATATTTAATTTTAGTTCTGTAGAAATTTCTTCATACCTAAACTCATATCATGTTACTATTGTATGTACCCATGACCCAAATATACAATCATGTGTCTAACAGTATTGATATGTACCTAACAGTTTTCATATGTACCTAAGATGATTAACAGTATTTATTATGGTTTGTACCATAATTAACAAGTAATTAATACATTAAAATATGATAAAACATTCAAATATGAAATGAAGAAAATACTTAAGTTTCAATCTCAGGGGGTGTAGTAAGTAACAAATTACATGCAGAAAAGAAAAAAAAAAGAAAAGAAAGAAAGAAAGAAGCAATGATAGATATGAAAGGGATGATTGAGAGAGAGAAAGGGTCCTTCATTTTCTTCTCTTTTGTGGATTTTGATTTTATTTCTTTTTTCTTTTTTTTTGGTTCAAGAAAGCAATCATTTTATGGGGGGGGATGTGGCAGAAGCAAAAAAAAAAAAAAAAACCCAAAGGAAGAGACTTAGAAGGGGGAGAGGCTAGTGGTTGGAGAAAGTAAATGCTTATCTTTACAAAGGAAAAAAATGACTATTTTTGGGGGAAGGGTTAGGACCATAGAAATATCGCAATCTCATCCTTCTTCTTTAGGGCTCATATGCTAACATTGCCTCCCTTCATCCCCTTCTGTTTTGTCAATTAGCAATTCAATTATATATTAAGAGTTAACACAAAAATAGAAAAAACCCTAGCAGGTAGGTCATTACAAATTAAGAAAGAATAATTATTGCTTCATGGATTCTCTTAATCTCCATTCATCTCTTAATTTGTTGTTAATTAATTACTACTACTACCATTTTTTTTTTTACATTTTATGAAGGAATAATAAAAAGTAAAATGATATTGGAGTATATAAAACTGGGTAAATCTGTTTATTGATTGAGACGACATGTTTACAGTGTTGTACGTTTTCTGAACCCTAAAATTTCATCTTACTGCCTTCTAACTATTAGCTCCTTGTGTATTTCTTAAGGTTTCCAGTGCTTCTTCCATAACCTATGTCTGCAGATTCAGGATCATGGTACATGGTGATAATGAACACATGCACAATTACGAGCAACGACCATTACTCGGGATTTAAAGTTTGAAGAATATAAGAATAAGAGTAAAGAATTACTTCACCATTTTTCTTAAATGGAGCTTCCTGCTTCTACCCACACCAGCCTCACAATACTCTGACCAGGATTTCCTTTCATTTTTTATTTTTTGCATATAAGAAAAAAACGACAAACTGAAGCTTAAAAATTTGCACACATTCCCTAGGAAAGAGTAGCTCAAAGTGATAAACTATGGTCCCCCGGCGATGGCAGGGTGGCCTATGATATGAATGTAAATTGAGTGTCATCTGCCATAAAATTGGTGTATGTTCCCTATTTCAGGTTTGCCAGTTAAGATAAAGACAGACGAAGCTGGCCAGGCCACAACATCTAGTCCTTCCTTCGGCCAGGGGTTTGGACCTACTAGTGGATCTGTCGGTTCCAACACATTTGGGCCAAATAAACCACCAACATCGAGCTTATCAACAATCTGGGGCCTTGCTGATAATGCACTGTTGCCTAAATAATGATCATAATAATCTAAAGTTTATGATTATAAAGCTTTTTTACTTCCCGTTGCTTGCAGGGTACATTACTATGTCACACCTTTTTCCTATTTACTTTCTGCAGTTTAGATTCTGTTTAATTGATATTTTACACCTTGCAGGGCTCCATCGTGCCTAGTTCCTCCACTACTAACTAGTAGCTCTGGCAATGGGGGCTTCCGTGTCCTGCAAATGTTACGTGATCATAGCAGGATTGAGGAATTGCTTTCAGATCAACGTGGAAGATCCTTGCCACCCAGATCCAAATCTGATGGCTGTTTCATTGGTGCATTTGTCTTGCAAGTTGTATAGATGCCCAACGTTCCAGTGTTGTTGCTTTCGAAGGTTGCTAGGACAGAAGCAAAACGAGAGGGCCCGGATAAAGGATTTGGGTAATGGAACGAAACCCTCACAGAAGAGAAAGAACGTAGAAACCCAAAACTCTGCTCTAGTCCCCCATACCACATAAATAATAAGCACATCCAACAAACTTGCCAGAAACTAGCCAGACCAACTGACCAAGAGACTAGAGGCATCTTTTAAGTGTGAATATATATCTCATTACACACAATTTGAATAAAGACGGAGGGAAAGAAGGGAAGTTGCATAAGATACTTAGAAAAGAAATAGTTCCATTATCTCACAATAACCTTTGCTAGTATCAATACTTTCCACTTGAAAAAGTACTAGTATAAACGATCACATGAATAAGGTAAAACCATTTAACAAGCTGATACCTTACTGACAACTCACAAATACCACCAAGAATTGATGAATTTAAGAAACAAAGGAATATTACAGTGACTTCAAACAAATGCAATATATGCTATCTCAACTATCACAAATCTGGCTCAAAATATTTTATCTACATCAATTTCGTGATGCAAAGCACGTTTTGGGTCATTGTGTAGAGTTTGACTGGATCACATCAGGAGCAACGGGGCTGCAATGCTCCTTGAAGATTTTTAACAGCACTGTCATAGTGTACAAAGCCCATGAACCAGAACTCATGGTTGTCAACTGATATAATTTGGATGTATTTCTCAGCTGTGTTGGCTTTGCTAACTGATGGATTCACTGTGCTGAGCTGATGTAATGGAAGCACCACCTACAAGTAGAGTGGCGAGAGGACATAAAAATCACATTAATAACCATTAGAACAGGTTTAAGTAAAGATAAATGATTGATGATAGACAAGTATACTTATACAAAAAAGCACAGGTCTGTGTAATAAGAACAGAGCCAGCAGACTTTGACAAATCCCGATAAATCCAACAAAGGAAAATCAATATATCCTAGATTTTAATTGGTAACTTTCTAGAGCATTTGACAAGGACGCAATCAAGTAAAACAATTATCCTACGAACATGTGGCTCATGAACACATATGGCAAAATCACTTGAATTTTTAGATCTCATTTGAATTGCCTCAGGACAACTATTACAGGATGGCTTTTGACTGGGTTCTTCAGAATCATATGAGCCATTAAATTTAGCAAAGTTGAGGATGTCATGATCTATGTACAGATCTCCAGATCAATCTCATAAAAAATATTCTACCTTTACAACGCATTAAGGTCCTTACCACCAACAATTTTCATTACCAACTCCTTTTAAATAAGTTCAATTAAACATAGCATCCACTACAAAATTATAAACCAAAAACTAGCACTACAGGTACCAAAGAATGCCAATAGAATAAGTCTTACAAGGTGATGAAGACGTTAAACAAGGGACCACAGAATTTCAGCAAATAACTGGGACAAGTAAGTCAACCGCGGTTGCAATAAGGATCTATGTTATTTAAAGTACAGCTTTTATGTTTGTCAACTTTAAGTGCTCCACTAATCCACATAGAACCATCAACTATTGAGCCTTCAACATTCTTTAAAACAAGTAAATCAAGAAAGGGACAGAACATTCATAATTCATATCTTGCAACAATATAAGGAACTGCCAAAGAATGGAAAATCTAACAAAAAATCCATTACAGCATAAAAACACAGTACTAAGTTCATTGTAAATCGTCACTCATCAGTCTGTGCTAAACTTGACCAACAACTTGAAACATAGCGAGACACAACATAAGCCAATATACCTTATAATAGCTCCATTGAGTCTGATCACCAACTTGGTAAGACAGAGGATTGTCACTACAAAAAGCAAGCTTTGCGGTTGACAGATATAGAACTCCCATGACAGGACCAGCTGAAGTGGACAGGTAGCATGCATACGTCTTCAGAAGCTGCTCCTCAGGAACATTCTCAAACGTTTGTTGAAAGATCTTCTCATAACCACCTTCTGCAAGAACTTTAGTACTCTGTGCAATTCTTCCTACTGCAGCATCAGCAAAACTCGGCCCCGTTTTCACTGTTCCAAAAGAAAAAACAACAACAAAGTTACTTATAATACTTCATACTTTTCCATCAAATGGACACTATGTATTCAAAATACCCTTAGAAAACGATATGTCAATTAAAAGTCAAAATCAGTCATAGGCAATACAGAGAAATAAAATAAGCAAAATTGAAAGAGAGAAATAATTACAGTGTTGCCACATGTTCCCAGCTATCTCTTTCGCCTTCTTAGTATCCTCCGCTGCCTTCTTTCCCCATTTCCCTAGCACATCTTTCACTGAATCCATCTTATCTGCTCAGAAAAAAGGGGGGGGGCTTCAATTTAAATACATAATTCGATAACTTCAAAATAACAATTTACTATGAATTGAAGCAACTGGAATCGTTGGAAGTGACTTACTCTTGACGGATGATGATTGAACCGGAGCGGGAGAAACGTAAGGATTCGACTCGGCCGGCATGCTGGTGGCAGCGCTGCTAGAGATCGGAGCTGGGCCTGGATTGGGTTGCGATTGGGAACCCACGGAAACGTTGGTCCAACTCTCCGGTGGAGGAGTGACGTCCTTCGGGTCGAGTTTCGGGTACGGAGCGTAATCAGAAGAGCGGGCTGCCGGTTGGCTTGACTCGGAGGATGTTGTTGACTGTTTGGTTTCGGGGACCTTGTTACGATCGGGCGAAGGCTGGCTCATCATTTCTTAGTGTTAGGATCAGACAAAAGGAGAAGAAGAAATGGAAATTTTTAATTGGAGTTGGAAAGCTTCTGCGGGATGAGTCAAAACCGTGAAGGAATTTTCTAGAATTTATTCCTTGCGAGGTTTGAATTGTTGCCGTTAGTTTTCGTTTTTACGTCTTTTACCTTTGAACTTGAAGCGACCACTTGGCAGTTCGCCACGCGACAACATGATATCCGGCCCTGACCGACATGGTCATTAGGTCTGGATTTTCCACTGCTCCTCTAGTCTTAGGCCCAAATCAGGAGCCCAACACTGAATTGGACCAGGCTTTGAATCATATCTTACGTATGGCCCAATAATTCTTCTAACATTCTATAATTCTATAATTCTGAGTAATCGATTCACATAATAATATAATAAATAATCAAGTAATTAGTATATACATTAAGTACTTGAGGAATGAAATAATTTAATGAGATGTTCATGCCGGGATAGCGGCAATGCCTATGTAATGAGCTATAGCAGATACCAACTTTTCTTGTTTTGGTCGTCCACAAATAATCCTCAACAACAAGACAGGAGTCGAGTTCCTTCCTAATCAACTCCAAAAGGAGCTTCAAATGGACACCCATGTCTCTACTCGTTTAGGAATAATAATATTTGCAAGCGGTGGAAGATTCTCTCCAATGTCTTAACATTTTTCTAATGGTTGGTGAGATTGATAAGCCCAACTGGCAACTAGATACCAACTTTGAATGGGTTTATGATTGGTCTAACCACGGCCAGTTATAATCAAGACTCTCTCTCTCTCTCTCTCTCTCTCTTTGGGCCTTGTCTGTTGAAGTGGTATGGAAAGGAGTCTACCATTGTTAAAAGTTAGATCAGCTTCTGATTCCACTAAAATATATAGTGTATAAGCTTTTCGTGTTAGACCAGGGAGAGAAACACATGGGTGCATGAATTATTTTAAGACAAACTTTATGAATAGAGATATTTCAAACAGTGCTGCATTCAATCAAAACCAGAACTTAAGTTTAACCAAATTGTTTGCTTATCAACCTTTTTTTTGGGGGGTTGACGCAAAAAGAATGATTGATATATCTGATGGTATTAATCAATCAGGCTCACATCGTAGGAGATTCTCGAGAAATATCATCAGCAGTTCTTGAGGGTTTCATCCACTGCAAGCATTATATCATTGCAAAAAGAGTAGTGGAATTTAGAGAGAGAGAGAGAGAGAGAGAGAGAGGGGGGGGGGGGGGGGGGGGGGGCGCTCTGGGCGATCTCCATGGAGTTTCCAATCACAGTACAACAAGGAATTTAGGGAAAGGACCAATCTGAAGTTACGGAAATAGCCCAAATTCTGCAGTGATGAACTGATAATTTCACCTGCTAGCCAACCTGAATGATGTGCATCCAGCTAGCCCCACTTCAGGTTTAGTGACCAATAATTGATCAAGAGCTAGCTGGGGCAATACCAACTGTGGTACTAAATTATTAGCAGGAAAGAGATTACGCTTTCAAGTTTCAACTTACGACATCCACACAATTAAATATAATAACCAAGTGAAGGAAGTTTTCTCCAGAAACTTTACTGAATTTTGGAGCTTAAGACAGCAATTGTCTCATGGAGCATAGACCCCGTCTTTTACCAGCACAGCTAAAAAGGCTATTTCCCAAAAGGACGACTTTAAGCAAATGCTTTTTCTTTTCTTTTCTTTTCTTTTTTGCTCTCATTTCCTCCAAAATCCTAGTAGCTAAGTGGATATCAGGCCATAAAGAGAAGGCTCTTTTCTGCCCTACTGGAATCAAAATCTTAAAGAAACGTTCAGAAATGTGTGGACAAATGTCATTCGAAAAGCAAGCCCTTCATGTTTCCAAATTCCTGTTTGGAATGTATTGTCAAGATCTTGGTCCAATTGGGGTTTTTCAACATTGTTTAGTGTTCATATTAACATGAAGAAGGGTGCTGGAAGGTCCCCTTGAGGGAAATTGATGGTGAAAAGTCATGAATTCCAGGGTGGGAGGGGGGTAATGGTTGATTTTCCAATGTTGTGAATAGACACTTCATCTTGTTGTCTCAACATATTTGCCGACCCTGCAGCCTAGCAGTCAGTGTCCAAATCTCTTAACCAATGTAGCCTGCTGATTCTAATCAAACCCTCCCCCAAAGATATTATGCAAACATGCCAATCCTCTTGCTTCTGCTTCAACACCTGACGATATGAAACAAAACAAAAGAAACAAGATCACATCAAGATTTTCTCATGGTCCATCGATGGCCATCACCCCCCCACAAAAAAATGGTTGGCTTAAGTTTGAGTTCCCCATAATATCCTCAAATTCATCATCTGATTATTATCCTGTTCCTCCCCTTTGAACGGAATTTATGCTCACGTAAATTGACGCTAACTAGAGAATCTAAATTAATGGCAGGTATAATATATGCCATAGTACTTGAACATATATGATCTCTTCTCATTAATTCCAAGAAAAATAAAATTAAAAAAAAACCCCAACCCCTTCAAAATGATTGGAATTTCGATTCCCAACTTGTTACACAATTTCTATTTCTTAATCATGAAATTCAAAAGATTAATTGTTTGAAATTTTGAATAATAAAAAAGAATATGGAATATAAAGAACACTGATAATAACATGATTTGTACTTTGGATAAATGGAAAGATTCCAAATATTTTAATGCATTTACTTACACATTAAGTGGAAACCCAACTTTTAATCTTGTAAGTCAACTATGTTCTCCTATGGGGACCAAGGTCCTTAAGATCTTTACTGCATCCCTCTTGATGCATGCAAGGAAGAAAGAGAAACAAAGTACCTACTTTTATTCCATGCTATCTGCTTTCCTTCTGGTGAAATATTGTTTGGTTACAGAGAAAATAAAATAAAAAAAAAACATAATTAAAATTACAGGTACTAGAAATCAAGGAAAGATTCCCCAAATTTAAAAGAGGCCACGAGAATCATCAATCTTTTCTCATTTCCTCCCCCCATTTGTTTCTGTCATCTGTTCACATTGATTATTAATATATATTTTCTGGCAAGCAAGGAAAAAAAATAATAATAACAATAAATCTTACCTCCATTAGCCTTCGATGAAATCCAGTCTTGAAACCCAGAAAACTTAAGCTAAAAATTTTCAGAGGGTCATTCAATAAAATTGGAGCACTATTGTCTGTTGAAACCAAATGATTCCTTGGAAATCTTAGAGCAGATCTTGAGCAGAAAGAGAATATGCAATATGACATATGTCAAAATCAAAGCTTAAAGAGCTCTAGGACATGTTTGGTTTTATCATATTCATCCATTGTTTTCTGTCTTTTGCTTTTCTTTTTTGTAGGGCATAGTTCTCTGTCATTTCAAACAAAAAAGAAAAGAAAAGGAAAACAATTGAACCATGATTTTGCAGGCTTTGATTAAATGGTTTTATAAGCAATGGAAAGATTATTTCAAAATGCTTAACAAAAATAAATTCTGATGCTTTTATTTTTATAATTAAAAAAAAAAATTCAAATCTTGCTCTTTATATCTAACTGGGAATTACAGACGACGACTGTGAATTTGCGGCTATTACCACATGGGCCTTTCCAAAGTGCCTTTGTAAATATTTGGCGAACTGAAAGGTTAAGAGTTCAAATTTCCAACATTATGTCACAGATTCGTTGACATCTTTTGGAAGAACCATCATTAATCCAGAGTTCCGACCAAACACAACACTAAACACCCTAATCATTTTAAGATTCTTCATTTTTTTACTTATGTCTTAAAATCTATTTATGCTATGTAACATTAGATTTTTTTTAGTTGTAAAATGTGCATCAATTTCCTTTGAATAATTCGATTCTTTTTTACCACTTAAATTAAATCCCGTTTCATTTAATTTTGAATTGATTCTTTAAAATCGTTCAAAAAAAGAATTAAATTCAAATGAAACTTAAAATATTTTTAACTGTGTTTTAAAATATATATATATTTTAAAAAAGATCACATATAAAGAATTTAAGATGGCATGTCAAAAATTAATTACAAATATGTGAAAAAGCTATTAATGCTTTTTGCACAAATACTTTTATCTCAACTATTTCTCTCACGGACGTGCCAAGAATTTATTGAATAAATTCAATAACGGGTCTATCATTTTGTGCATGGAACCTATTTATTAATAAATGTTTAAGCTTAAATCAATAATTATTTAAATAATTAAGATTAAAGTGTTAGGTGAATATTATTTGTGGCCAAAAAGCTAAGAGTCAGTTCAGGAACCCAAAAAAGGAAGAATGTTGCAACATTTCTAGTCAGGTTAAGATGTCAATTTTAACCAGAAACAACTACAGTAAAAAAAGAAAAACCCTTTTCTTCTTTTAGGTAAATTTACATAACAAGCAAAAAACAAATTTAAAAAGTTTGATAATGATTAAAAATTACCTAACATAACAAGTGAAAAAAGATAGAAGGAAAAGGGCAATGGGCAAAAGATTAGATCCAAAGTGTAAGAAGGACAAATGATGCTAACCTCAGCAAACACCAAAAAGAAAGAGAAGTGTAGGTTTTAATTGCATCCACTCCCTGTTTTATTTTCCCTTTTATTTATTTATTGATTAGGGTTATTGTACTTATTAGTATCATTGAGTTCTTTATATTTATTTTGTTTTTTTATTTAAAAAAAATATATGCTTCTTCGCTACACAACAAGAAAGGGGATGAGAAAAAGGGGAAGACTGCGGGAAAGGGAATTGCAGCCAAGTGATGGGGACGCGGTTTGGGAGCGCGTGGAGAGGGAAAAAAATGACTCTGCCACGTAGACTTTGTCAGCCTTTGCCTCTAGCAGTCCCCCTTGAAGCTTCGGTAGCTAACAACAGTTTACTGCTTCGCGATTGGACGGTGGCCTCTTTTTTTTTTTTTACTTCCGTTTGGAAAAGCGTAAAGAGATAATTTAAAAAACGGATATTTAGAAATCGGTCCTTCATTTTCTAGTATATATACAAAATAACCCATTGGTTTTGTTAACTCACGTTTTCATCCTATTCATAAGGGAGGAAAAAAAAACCAAATCTTTGATATGTTACATTAAACAAATTATTATGCTTAAATAGGTAGAGTTTGATCAATAAAAAAACATGGGAAGCAAAATTATTTAAAAAAATTACTATATTTTCTCATCATGCATGAATTAAGTTATCATGATTGTTCAACACATATTATGACGGTTTTATTTTAGTTGACAATGTATAAATGAAATGCTTTTTCATCTTGCTTATAAACATTTTATTCCTACAATAATGCATTATTTAGAGAATTAAAATCATTTTATGTAGGACATATGAGATTCATACTTGAAATCATATGGTAAAAAAAAACTAGTGATTAAAAAAAAGAAAAATAGTATAATGATTTCAAGCTCCCCTTAAAATGAAAATCTTTTTAGTATAATACAAACAATGCATGCAATATATAAAGATGAATCAATCATTTTTATCTTCCTTTGGCTGACTCATCATTCACACACTACTAAAATAGACTTGTCATCTCAATTTGAAATAAAATTGGTCAAATTCAGAAAGAAAAAGAAAGAGGA
The DNA here is from genome assembly GCF_053813885.1 of Theobroma cacao. Lineage (NCBI taxonomy): Eukaryota > Viridiplantae > Streptophyta > Magnoliopsida > Malvales > Malvaceae > Theobroma > Theobroma cacao. Next base: position 3,097,345 of record NC_142646.1, on the reverse strand, counting down.
GGAGTTATGTACAAATAAAGAAAAGACCAAGGGTGCTATCCAACATAAAATCCAAACAAATTCTACAGCAGTTGACAAAAGAAAAAACTATAGTACTTACTGTCAAAAACCAACAACTTTAAAAAAAAAAATTTAAAGAAATAAAAAGACAAAAGCTTGTAAAAAGAAAAAAAAACCCCAAATAATGGAGGAGAAGTGTGGAGAGCCATTGGATATTGCAGATGAAAGAGAGAGAGAGAGGGAGAGGTGGAAGAGGCATGGAGAATCCCAATGCTCAGAAGAAAGAGAGAGAAAGAAAGAAAGAGAGAAGACACAGACAGCACTGTCCACTGTTCACTCTCTCTTCTCTCTCTCTCTCTCTGACCAATTAAACTAAATTACTTATCTTTGCGCTCTCTCTCTCTTTCTATATCCCCCCATCCTTCCCTTCCCATCCCAGTTCCCAACCCCCCCACCCCCTCCGCTTTCCCTCCCTGTCCTCTCCTACCTAAACCCTCCTCTCCCCAAGAAAAAAGAAACTTAAAATATATCATCTCATTCACTCATTTCTCTTACATTTAATCCATGTTCCCATGATCTGAGAAACCCAAATCTCAATCTCATCAATCAAAGCTACCCCAACAAAAGAAAGAAAGGGAAGATCGCTTTAGATCACAGGGCCGCGCGTGTGCTACCAACTCGCCCTCTTTCTCTTCCTTTTGTTGTCTCTCATGCGACATAACAGGGCGGAGCGAATGTCTGAGGACGACGAAAGGCAGCAATCTTCACCGTCAGATCTTGAGTTCACTTCTAACAAGGCCCGGAACTGCAACGCTACCGGGTCCGGGTCGGGTCACCCGGAGTTCCAGTCTCCGTTCCCGGACCAGGTCCTGGAGAACGTGTTGGAAAACGTGCTCCACTTCCTAACGTCGAGGCGCGACCGAAACGCCGCCTCATTGGTGTGCAAGTCGTGGTACCGGGTCGAGGCGCTGACGCGATCCGAGCTGTTCATCGGAAACTGCTACGCGGTGTCGCCGGATCGGGCCACGGCCAGGTTTATCAGGGTGAGGGCGCTTCATCTGAAAGGGAAGCCCAGGTTCGCGGATTTTAACCTGATGCCGCCCGATTGGGGGGCCCACTTCAATCCTTGGGCGCTGGCGCTGGCCAAGGCGTACCCTTGGCTGGAAAAAGTTTACCTGAAGCGCATGTCCGTGACGGATGATGATCTGGCAACGCTGGCCGAGTCATTTTCAGGGTTTAAGGAGCTCGTTCTCGTTTGCTGTGATGGGTTTGGAACTAGTGGCCTTGCTATTTTTGTTAGCAAGTGCAGGTAATTTCTTTTTTTATTATTATTTTTATTTTTTTTCCTGATAATAATGCTATGTATTTATAAAAAATTGGCTGATTAGATCTGTTTAAGGTGTTAAGAGTAATGGTTATTGGTTTATTTGGTATTGGGTTAAGACAAGTTTGTAGCTTTACTGAGATTTTTGTTTGATCTGATTGTTGTGTTTGTAGATTGAATTTTTTAGATCTTTTATGTTTCTTCTTTGATCTGGGTATGGATTGGGAAATGGAAACGTTTGAGTTTAAAGTAATGTGTTGTGATAACCAATGGGATAAAAGGGAAAAAGGAAGTTTGGGGATAGAATTGTGTATGGATAGTTGATTGATGTATTTCTATAATTGCAGACAGCTTAGGGTGCTTGATCTGATCGAATCTGAGGTTACAGATGATGAGACAGATTGGATATCCTGTTTTCCTGAGGGTGAATCACATCTTGAGTCGTTGATATTTGATTGTGTAGAATGCCCGATAAATTTTGAGGCATTGGAAAGGCTGGTGGCTAGGTCTCCTTCACTTAAGAAGCTTAGGCTAAATCGACATGTTTCTATCGGGCAGCTATATCGCCTGATGATTCGAGCTCCACAGCTCACACACCTTGGGACAGGTTCGTTTAGCCCACTGGAGGTAGCAGGACAAGGTGATCAAGAACCAGATTATGTAACTGCTTTTGCTGCCTGCAGATCCTTAGTTTGTCTCTCTGGGTTTAGGGAAATAATTCCAGATTATCTGCCTGCAATTTACCCTGTTTGTTCAAATCTGACGTCTCTGAATTTCAGCTATGCCAACATCGATGCAGAACAGCTTAAGCCAATTATAAGCAACTGCCACAAGCTCCAGGTTTTCTGGGTATGTATTCAAAATTTGGTCTTTAAGCTTTGTGAAGATATTTGAGCTTTGAAGCTTACCTCAGCTTTCATTATGCAGGTCCTTGATTCAATATGTGATGAAGGACTTCAAGCAGTGGCTGCGACATGCAAGGAACTACGTGAGCTTCGGGTTTTCCCTATCGATGCTCGGGAGGATAGTGACGGCCCTGTTTCTGAAGTGGGCCTCCAAGCAATTTCTGAGGGTTGTCGGAAATTGCAATCTATTCTGTATTTCTGCCAGCGAATGACTAATGCAGCTGTCATAGCCATGTCCAAGAACTGTCCAGATCTTGTTGTTTTCCGGTTATGCATAATGGGGCGCCACAGGCCTGATCCTGTTACTGGAGATCCTATGGATGATGGTTTTGGAGCCATTGTTATGAACTGTAAGAAGCTCACTCGCCTTGCTGTATCTGGTTTACTGACAGATAAAGCTTTCGATTATATTGGAAGATATGGGAAATTGGTACGCACATTGTCAGTGGCTTTTGCTGGAGATAGTGACATGGGGCTGAAATATGTGCTTGAGGGCTGTCCCCAATTGCAGAAGCTTGAGATTAGAGATAGCCCATTTGGAGATGCAGCTTTGCGTTCTGGTTTGCATCACTACTACAACATGAGGTTCCTTTGGATGTCCTCATGTAGTCTAACTCGCCAAGGTTGCCAGGAGATTGCTCATGCTATGGATCGCCTAGTGGTTGAAGTGATTAGGTCTATTGGTGAGGAGGAGATGGATGACTCTGTTGGAACGTTATACATGTATCGGTCTCTTGAAGGGCCAAGAACGGATGCCCCGAAATTCGTCACCATCTTGTAGGCAAATGTGGTGCGGGAAGCTGTTTCAATTGTTCTCATGGTGGATACCAAGCAAGTGTATACTGTTTCACGGGGAATTTTGATATGGCGGGTATCTTTTAAATAACCCGCAACAAGGTCCCAGCAATCACAGTCAAGCAAAGTTGAGTTCATAACTTCTGCTTCAGGCTTGGGCTGTTACATTGGCAGTCAAAGCAGACCCTGGTGAGGGACAACAGTTCATCTTTGCTTTGGTTCTTTTGAAGGACTTTGGGTAAGGGGGACTAGGTGCAGAAAATGGATGTCATTGTAAGTTATCGGACCATTGGATGTTATAGCGGTACGCATTTAAATTTTATGTTTCTTTTTGTTTTCATATTCATTTTATCATAATCGAAGTTAGCCAGAAGAGAAGGGAGGAGGGGTTATTGAACTATATGGAGGGGCAATGATATATGTGTTTTTCGTGGCCAAATTGCCTTATCCTTTGATGAAGAGATGAAATAGTTGTTGAAGACTCAGAGAGTTAGAGGAGATCAAGTTGGGTGGATCTATTTTTCCATGCTTGAAGCAAAGGAAGCATAAGGCAGAAGCATCTCTTTATCCACTCTCCAAAAGATAGTCTGCTCATTTGGATTAAAATTTTAGTTTAAGCTGTAGCTTTGTCAGAGCTAAATTCCCAGACTTGCACCTCTCTCCATGTTTGTTATTTTCAGATGTGTTGTGGTAGCACCTGACTGTTGAATTTATTATTGTTATTGTTAGCAATGTGAGAAGGGTAATAAATGCCAAATATGCATATGCATGGACCAAAAACTGGAGCAAGACTGTGTTTTCCTCTCTTTTATTTTGGTTTTAAATTTAATTTGTTCCCCCTTTGCTCCCACCAGAATGTGGAATGATCAATTGACAGGAAGGCCCATTAATTATGTGTGGAAAGTGTTGTACAAGTACACGTTGCAGGACCCTCTCCACCTTGTGGGGTTCCATCTTTTCCATCCACGAGAATCCCAATTCTTAAAAAGGATGGATGGTGGATGGTCCTCTGATAATTTCTCGTGTCCTTTGGAGTATGTGTCGTACCTTTCAGTTTGAGTTCATAAAAATTTAATGGAGTTGCAGCCGTTTGATATTTGAGCTTAATGCTTATGCTGAATTAGCTTCTGGATGCCCTGGTGTGTGCTCTGATTTGCATTATAGATTTTCCTATATTGAGGGTGGGACCAATCATTTGATGATTTGTCACACCCCCTGCGTTTGCGTTATAAAGCAGCCAAGTCCACAAATGGTCTTCTCCCTCTCCCCCTCTCTCTTATTATTAGGATGGAAAATCTATCTGCCCTTCTTTGTTGGTATTCTCCATGGCAGGATGGTAAAAGCAAACCTATCATCAAAGTGGGATCTGACTGTGCAATTGAATAAGTGTGATGGGAAGCAAAGCTTTGGCTTTCTTTCTTGTCTATCCATTTGTAGGAGTAGCAAGTGGACCAAACCCCAAATGTTTTTCTTCTGCCCACTGCTTCAATGCCAAATGGTAAATGGGATTGGGCGCCCCTTTCTTCTCTTTCTCATGACTCATGCCTGTCTTTTGGATCTCCCTCACCCACCCCCTGGATTGCCTCTCAGGCTCATCAGAGCCATGTTCGAGACGATAGAATTGCATGTGCTCAACAGGATCAAAACCAGACTACTTTGAGTTCATTAGTGCCTACTTTGGCTCGACTCATCCATTCGCTTCTGCTTACGCAGTGAATAGTAACCTGGATGACCATTGCTAAAGGGATGGCATGGCCATGGTAGCCCCTGCTTTTTTCTTTATTTTCTTCCTGTTGTTCCCCACCCCCCCCCCCCCCCCCCCTCCCTTCCCCCTTTGATCATGCCTTTACAGTTTGCCTTTTGGTTTTTCTTTTTGAGCAACCATCCTTGTCTCCAAGGAAGAAAAAACAGTGATAATGACTTTACATTAGGTCCAAGGATTCCCAAAGCCCTTAGCCACTCGATACACTTGAAATGCCCCTTTTGATGGACCTATTTCTCCTACTGGACATATCTCATCTAATCCATCATTTGACAGAGAGACTTTCATTTAATTGGATGGCCTTGATTTTGTTTAGTACATCATCCCAATTTTGGCAGGCACATGCTATCAACATTATAGTAATTCTGCTGCTCCTCACCACCGAACTGGTAGCAACAATAACAGTAACAATAATGCTTCATTTCTCAGTAAGTTGCACAAAAAAATCAGTAAAATAAAATAAAAATGGTTTTGATGACTAAACCCCAATACAAAAAAAACTGAAACACTAATAGCAAGCCCCTTTTTGGCAATGACAAAAGTTAGGCTGCTTTGAACTGATTGGTGGATACCCATCTCAAAAGAGAGGGCCCCACCACCAGATCAATTCAATGTGTGGGCCACGTGTACGGTATGGGAGGTGGGATACATTAATTTAATAACTTTGATTATGCAACAAAAAGTATGCTGAAATATGTGTAATTTGCATTAATCTACTACAAGTCATAATATCTTATCTTATTTGTTTTATACAAAAAAAATAGATTTAGTGGATAGCCAGAGGGTGAGCAGACGCTAACGTACAACGCAACAAACGAAAGTAAAACCACACTGATTGGGCAGATCAGGTCCGTTCAACCTAGAACCCAGTTGGTGGAGTGGCCAGTGATAGTTAATTAAACAAATTAGTCGGTGAAGCTAAGAAAATTAAAATTTACGAAACCCAAACCAAAAAGGGTTCATAACTTTTGTCTGTTAAGAGCATTCATGGCTGAACTAAGCACGAGGTCAACCACTAAAGTATGCTCTCTCTCTCTCTCTCTCGTGCTGCAACCACTTTAATTAAAATCATCCCAATTAGTTAATTAATTATGCACATACATTACTGGACTGCAGTACAGCACTCCCTTTTTTTTCCCCTTTGCACTATTTCCAGGATTGATCTTTGCTTTTTCCCAGGCCAAATACTTGATTTTGCTTTCGAACATGTGGCGCTATAGCGATGGGATGGGATGGGATAGGATAGGATGTGGGAGGGATTGAAATTCTAGTTGTTATCTGTTCTCTAGTCACAGCTCACAAAGATACGTATAACTATAAAGGAGGATTATAACTGCAACAATCACGTAAATATTAAAGCAAGTTTTTGACATGAACCTAATTTTTGACTTCAAATCGCCATACTTTCGATTACCCTGTCATTATTACAAGTGATCCAAACGAAGGCAGAAGAAAGATTTGAGATGAGCTCGTTGTCAAATGTCAAAGATTTAGGTTTAGTAGGTAAATTTGAAACCAAACTTTCGTCTGCAGGTACTATTTGTTTTTGACAAAGCATGCAATCAATCCAGCTCTGATTCTGTCTTGTATGGAGATAGAAAACCCTAGGAGAGCCCCTCAGCCTATGATGACTATGAGAATGAGCGTACGCTTCCGGCCTTTTTGACAATTAAGATTAACTGTAGGTGCCCTGTTAATGGAAATTTCATCAAAGATTACTATTCTTTGATGTAGGACTTGGGACTTAGCAGTTCATTTCCACCAGTGGAGAATTTGTTTTCCGTCCGTACAAATCAGTCATCATGATTAGGCAGGGTTGGCGAGCTTTGTAAGCTTGGGTTGGGAACAGTTAAAAATTGAAGGCAAAGTACCGTCTGTCGTCTCACAACAACAACAACACTGTTTCGGAAGAGCCTAGGCATAGGCAGGTTTAGAGTTTGCGTGTCACGTTGTAAACGAGAGAGAGAGGGGGGGAGAGGGGAGGAGGGTCCTCCCTCACCGTGTGCTTGTTTCCAACCACTTGACAATGGGTCGAGCCCCACTTCCGATGCTTGTTCTTCTTCTGCTCTTTCAACGAGTTTGAAAATTTTGAACTTGCAACGAACAGTAGCAAGCACTCTCTTCTGCCCTATCATGACCTAAGCAAAAAAACGTGGTGCAGTGCTACTTAGTTAGTTGCTTCTTCATTCGTCCTAAAGCCATAGAAATAAAATCTCCGATTCCCTATTGTCTTTTTCTTTATATTGTCTGGATCCTTCATTTTTCATGAATTATTTTATTTGTATTTTAGGTCATATATACCTAATGAATGTAGGTATATGAATAGCAACGTGGTTGGTAATCATATGTATTGTTTTTATTTAAACTGATTAAAAAAAAAAAAAAGTAGAGATAGTGTAGGTCAAGAATGATTCTTTACATGGAATGAGATACCACAGGTCAATCCTATAGATAGCAATTCTTTGAGGTTAACTTATACACGACTTGTGATGGAAGAATAAACGCATCGTCTGGCGAAGAAGTAGTTTCCATGGAACATTCCTCAACTTGTAGGGGGGGACAAGGCTCTTGGGTCGCAGATTGAACAGTTGGGACAATCCTTCCATTATTTGGTGCTCAATGCTTCACCAATAGTAAAGGTCTGTTTCAAGGTTCAAGGTTCCATGGTCGTGGAAAAAGGATTCCTTAAAAATCTATGAATCAAAAATCTGGACATGATCTCGTGATTTTTAATCAGACAAGCTTTACCAACTTGGGAGAATATTATTATAGTAACAGAGGCCAAGCCCTTAACAAGTCGTAGTAGGACTTGAGATGCAGTGATTTGAAAGAGAGAGAGGGGGAGGGTATCTTCTAATCATTTCTGTGTGAGAACAATTATATTTTATATAAGAGGGTATGAATTAGGTCTTGGATCTTTCGGCTGATGTGTGTGAGGACAAGGGCAAGGGCTCATTGTTCTTTTGAGTTTCAGTTATAAAAAAAAAAAAAGACCCCAAGATCCCTGATGCGCCACTAATTTGACAAGGGGAAAACTTGACCTTTGAAAAAAGAAAGTGGGGTAGTCTCACCCAGCAAGCATCAAATTGGCCTTTCGGAAAAAGTAGTGTGTCAGATTTCAGCTTAAGCTGGTCAAAAGAACCTTGAAAAGGAAGTCCTGATATTTAATTTTCATGGTGGAGCCCTATTTGGTCAGAATCGGCAGCATTACCCTCCCTTCAACCTTATTCAAAATTTTAAATATCAAGAAGCATCCATAAAAGATATCTCCAAACTTTTGGACAAGCTTGCAAATCAGACCAATATGAAATGAAATAAAGCAGATGGCTTCGTCCTATAAAGCCTGCCTAACTCTCTCTTTTCCATTCTTTTCCTTCCCCTAAAGATACCAAAAAATAAAAACAAAATAATAATAAATCCCTGAGATGCAGACCTTTTCGATGGACAAATAACAAATTGCAAACTCAGACGCTCCAATTCAGAGACGGTGTCAAAACAACCATGATTGCAAACATGGGTATTCCTCCATGATTATCAACGGTAAACACCTCAGTCCCAATCATGAAATTGGAATATAACAAGGAAAGTTTAATATCCACTAATAAAGTGACTTACCATCATAACTGTCAACAAAGCTCATTGTGGTATTTAAGAGCATTCAGCCATTCGGGTCCTTGTCCTTTGCACACAACTGCTCACCAAAGCCAGCAAAAAGAGTGGTTGTGTTGAAAAGATAGCCAGCAAATACGATTGCTAGTCAAATGTTTACAAACAGGTATCTAGAAATTGTATGTTATCATGCTCATGGAAAATTCGGAAAATCTGTTATCCTATGCAAGCTCAAGGGGATAAGGAAAAGATTAGATGGTGATTCAACATGACTTTATTTTGTGTGATGAGACTAGATAGAATAGAATAGACTGTTTAACACGTTCATCTAACTACTAATGATGTTCAACTTGTGAACAACCCAACAGCAAAGGGGAAGATTAGACAGGAATTACTTTAGTAAATGTGCTAAAGATGTTTATAAGCAAAGAGGCTTTGACCAATTAAGTTAATTTGCAATTAAAAAAGGGCAACAAAATGAATGTCCTAAGCCCCTAACAGAGAAAAAGTAGCACTTTTATTGCAAGCAAATTAAGTCTATAAATATTGGCTAAGGCAATAGGGAAGAGCGCTAATAAATTTAAGTCAAATTTACTATTGTGTTTCACATCCTTTGGAATATGAATGTGCACCAGTCACGACTAAATGTAAGAGATCCTGCCCATGTTATTTACCCCCGTTCTCCACACCGATCAAATTTCAGACCTACATCTCCGTATTTATGAGGTGCTGGTGTTAAACTTGTATTTGTTTAAAGTGTCACACCTCAGAATGCCATTAATAGATTACATCCTTAGAAGGTTAACAGCATCTGGCATGTGATTGATACGTATCCAAATTTTGATAGAAACGAATGATATAAATACCACAGTGGTGAATTTCACAGTGAAGAAGCTGAAAATACTACTCAGGGGGCCAAACGATCGATTCTCCAAGACTGTTTCCCATTGATCTCTTGAGGGGAATATTGCAACCTGCCAAAATAGCACACATATTACCAATTGGACCAACCTTCCATGAATTTTAACCACAATTTAAATTCTGCTCCCGGTTCGTCTATTTCCAAGGTAAAGCAAGCATCTGTCAAGAGGCAAAGGAACAGATACCAAAATGAGATGTAGCTCTAGTGTAAAATCCACATTTTTCTGCAAACCTAGACTTTTTCTTTTCCTTGTGGCATGTTTGAGAAGTGCGGTGGGATGGGGGGGGTGAGTTGCAGGGAGTGGAGGGTGAAAGAGAGAAGAGGCAGGAGGAGAGGAAGAGCTTTCAGTGACTTGGACTTGCTTCGAACTACCACTCAAGGTGGTTTAACTTGTAATTGGAATATAGAAAGCATTGTCAGCTATAAGCTATTCTGGAATTGACCCAATTATCAGCTCATCCAGGAGTTAGCATTAACCCAAATATGGACCTAAACAAAATGGCCCATATCATTATTAAGCAAATCCTGTTTGAAGCCAAAACAGAAAGAGTTTGAAATTGTGATAGATTTTGGCTAAAATCCTCCTTCTATTCATATTTTACAGGCCAATTATTGTAGCAAGAAAATGGATGTAAACAACCTGTCATGCAAACGGGACTGCTGTCCTTGCCAAAACTCAAAACGCTCAGGTTGAAGTCTGTATCCTCCCCAGTGTTTAGGCTTTGGAATCAAACTCCTGCCAAAAAGAAAAACATAAGGATTTTTAGTTCTGGTTTCCTCCCAAGTCCCAAAGGAGTCATTAGCTTGTCATATTGCTGGTCATTTGTGATTATGAACTCAATAGATGCAGGTTCTTGATCATGATTGAATTTAGAAGTAAATCAAACAAGAGCTTCATTTAGAAAGAGATTAACGGAAATCAAGCCAATAACAACAACCTGAAGCATAGCTGCATATACAATATACGAACAAACCAAACTATCAGGGTCAATTGAAAATTAGACAACTTACCCATCAGAGTATTTTTCTTCTAATTCTTTGTATAGCTGGTGTAATACATGCCGTCCAGGAACTATAGTACTCTGAAGAAAGAAATTAATCCTTAAATTTTTCTCAAACTATCACTTTTACTTCTAATGGACATTAACAGGGGTAATACATGTCATAGCCCTATCATTCATGTTTCCGGTATAACGTAACAGGATGTTAAAGTCACAGACCTGCTTGCTAACTATTGCTCCAATTTGACTTCCTCGAGGACGACTGTGGAAGTATTGCTCTGATTCATCATCAGAAACTTTCTGCACAGATCCTTCCACTCTTACCTGGAAATCACAGTTCATAATAGCCATGTTCATCAAGGAGACATATCAACATGCTATAAAGTTGTAGTACTATTTAATCAGATACTTTTCCACATTGCAGCAAACTTCAATTATATATTGGAAGTTGAAAGTTCAATACATCAAGTTTATGTCTAAAGGTCAAAAACAATTTCCCACATATATCTGCAACATCTCAATTCATTAAAGAGGCTATTAGTTATGTCTTTTGGTTAACATACATAATTACAAGGTACACCCAAATACCAGCAGAATTTCAGATTGTTCTACACATTTTACACAGGCACAGAGGAAGCCAGACATGACATGCATAAGTACAGAACTTCTATCATCTAACTCACAATCCATCATTCAAGTCTCTCTCTCTCTCACACACACACACACACACACTCATACACAGAACCATTATACCTAAATTCACCATCCATTGTGATTTTGATAATGACCATCTTATCCACATCAACTATGAAGCCTAAGGCATCAATAGCCAGAATTCATGGTTAGTAATAGACCAAGCTAACTCGACCAGAAAAGCAGTTACTCCCTTGCTTCAAGCATACATTAAATTTGTCAATGATCCTACTTCTGGAACCAAAATATCACAAGTGCATCTGACTGCAAGTGGGAATAACATTTCCATATTTACTACGACACAAGAACGTTCAGTGTTGAAAATAAAGTGAAAACATATATAAAGAGTTCAACAATAGGCCTGAACCACACTAAGTCCTAATATGTTAAAAGGAATCTTAAAAACTGTTCAAGACCCATATTGCATGTCGTCCATCAAACAAATCAAGTGTAAGAAAAGGAAATGATAGAGAATTTGGCATCAGAATTAGGTAATGTTGAATCAGTAATTTCAGTCTTTGCATGCAGATGCTAGTCATATGTTCCAAAATGAACCATGCTTTCGAGAAGATTATCTTTAGAACAGATTTCTTCCAAAAGATAATTTTCACGTCAACTAAAGTTGATTTACTTCAGCATTTCATAATGGATAAGCACAAGCCAGAACTCAATGTCCTACCTGCCGATTAAGCCCATCCCAGTAGAAAAGAAGTGATGCATGAGAATTTTCTGATAACTCGCGTGCCTTCCGACTTTCATAATTGGTGTACCTGCTTGAAGTAAAAACATAGGAAATATCACAAACAATATCAAATCACAAAAAACTCTGTTAACCGCACATGATTCCATGACAGAAAAGAACACTAACCAAACAAACCCATCCTTGTCCACACTTTTCAGCAATACCATTCTTGATGAGCTGCAGCAGACAGTAAGATGGTTAAAAAGAGATGAGAAAAGGTCAACCAATAAATATCCAAAATGTATAAAGTTTTGAAATAGTGCAATTAAAGTTTAATTGAAGTTGCTGGCAGTCATCATCACCATATCTATTTCATTAAAAGGTATTAGGACATCTAGAAGTGCTGGAGATATGAATTATTTCAGGATGAAGCTTGACCAGGTCGTTACGAATTTCAACCAAAAAAAGAATGGCAGAGTTGATGAAGAGGATTAGTACTAATAAAGTTGCATAATCTAACTATTTTCTTCAGAGGAAGAATTTTTCAAATTTCAAGCACTTTACAATTCCAAAGAAAAGAAGGTTGAAGAAACAACAACCATTTACAGCCTAAAGGAAATTCATTTACAATTTTTATAAGAACTAAGAATATAATTTACAAGTACCTCTCCTAAACTTATGGAAACATTAAGATACAAGATTAACCAATCACATTATTCCATAAAAACAAAACCCTCCACTTGTTTTCAACATATTTTCATAATTTGAAATGTACGGTATGTTTCATTGTTAGTACCACTTAACATATCTTGTCTCACTACAGCTGACGTCATGACTATACAATCTAAATTACTCACTGGTTAGACAAATGATTCTGCACAATCTTCATCATAAAAGCTACTCCAACAAATATAGTGACAATTAGTAATATCAAAACTAACTTTAGTCAATATATATTCGTAAGTACAAAACACTGTCGTCATTCATTTTTGTCCATGTCCATCATTAACTCAGCTTCTTACACAAGAGAAACTACCCAAAACCAACTTTAATATTTAAAAATCAGGGTTTGGATAATAACAATTAAAATGCTATGATTATTCAATTACCTCAAATTATAAGCAGGGTTCTCATATTTAGTATGAGGAAAAGCAAATTTCTTCAAAAAATTTTGGCACATTTTAAATAGTTCCCAAATTTTCTTAAGGATTCCAGTGGGAGCAGCTGCCCCCATTGTGGATCCATCCCTGAAGTGGAAATGAGAGTGCATCCATTAGATCAGAAAAAGTCTCAAAAATATGTGCTCATTTCTTAATAATATGTATTAGACTAGCAGCTAGGATCCAAACTGACACATTTTACAGCTTCAAAGAATTAAGGTTCATTAGAAAAAAAAAAAAAAAAAAGGCAGCACGAATAAAGAAGCATGATTGCAGCAAAACCAGAGAAACATACGGTTTTCCATCTTTTCCTGTTGTTGACAAAGCCATAGCATTTGGTTCCTTTAAGCCAGCAGCCACCGCATCATCAAACCATTTGCGAAACTGCAAGATAAGTGAGAAGCTTACATGATAAAAGAAATAAATCAAATAACTGATTGTGAGAAGACACCAACAAAAAATGAATTTTCAAATCAAGTAAAATGAATGAACGGCATAATTTGACTTGCGAACTCGTACCTGATCAATAGGGTCAGCTTCCACCTGCTCCTCCAGGAAGTCTGGAGACATATAATTCTCTCTGAGAGCTGATATATCAATTTGTGGAGGCTTTCCAATTCGGACACACATAGATGTGCCAGGATATGGGGGAAGGTGAAGCTTATATTTTTCTGCAATAGATGGTGGGACAAATCTACCACCTAGAAAGTGATGAGGTCCAGAAAATTTCTTGGCACACAGTTTTGGAGCAGTCAAAGAAACCTGTGTACATTTAAAATAAAGTTATTAGAAATTTGCAGTAGTTAGACACATGAATATTTAATATAAAGGTGGGTGCATAACTATTCGTGTTTAAACAACAACAAAACATAAGTTTCCAAAGCACAACTAAGGCTGCATGAAAGACGTACCAACATGTCAGGTTTAATTCCTTCACCATTAACATCACCTTCTTCAACATGCCACCCAGATGGAATATCTACAGACACAATCACAGGGGACTTTTGTTGCCTTTGTTTATAATTATTTAAGTGAACCAGCTTCTCGATCAGATTATCAAAAGGTGGCCTCGGTGCACCTGAAAGATTTGAAACAATGAATATAGATGATACACAGAATTTCATGGTTTTTCCGATACTGCACCCCATCATGAGATCACAAACTTTCTTCATGCCATGATTATACACTAATTGGGCAAATAAAAAGTTTTATGTAATGTAAAAGAATTAAAAATTTCACTAAGATTATTAAATTATTATTATTATTTTTTAAAAAAAAAAGAAAGATAAGCCAGAAATAGTGATCAAAACCTAACCAGGAGGCAATAAGTGATTTGATCACACCATGAAATGAGCCATAAAATCCAGAGCGCAGATAGATGTGGAAATGGGATAAGATAGCTTATTAGAGAAAGTTGAAGTATGTACTGTCCACTTTCACAATCAAGAAAATAAAAAGTTCCAGTAGCAGTAGTAAGAAATAAGAATCTTAAACTATAGAAGTTGATGGGGAAGAAAAGGAGAATCACAGCAGCATGATCTTAACTTGTTTCTAGATACATGGTAATAACAGTAATGTTGCAGCATCATAAAGTATATACATAGACATCAAGTTGAAAGTATTTACCATGAAATGAAAAGCCAAACATAGCATCTACTAGAATGTCAAAGTCATTTGACCAGTCCACAGGCAACTCATCCACTGACAGGAAAGGGATTGACAGAGATTCCAGCTACAAAACCAGCAGATCAAATAACAACTCAGACAAACCAAGTAAGCTAATTTTCAAGATTGTTATGACTATAGCCCTTGTATCATAATCATACCTGAGTAACAAGACCAGAATAAAGGGGTTTGGAAGTTCGCTTGGGATAACAGACAAATGGCTTATATCCAAAGTGATACAAATGACGAGCAGCAACCAGCCCGTCGCCTCCATTATTTCCCGGACCACAAATGGCAAGAACACGATTATACTCGCTTGGTTTATAAACCTGCAACAAGAAAAGCTCCTTTTGAAGGCTGAAAAAAACATATAAGATGAAGCACAATTGCTGATTAAACAATATATATATTTGACATTCTAGTAGTAATGTAGCAAGATAAGTAAAGAAATCAGCTCAACATCGATAAAAAAGGAGCAGAACCCTTTAATCGGAAGCTCCTTATGCATGCTTAGGTCAACTTAAAAACAAGGATATTTTGTATGTTTGAATTAGCATATGGCAAGTTGGCAACCAGAGAAATTCGATAAACAAAATAGAAAGAGGTATTAGCCATTACCTCAGCCATCGATGTGGCGACGCTTAAACCAGCTAATTCCTGACAATTGACATCAACTGAAACCGTTCAACAAATGTATATATAAGTAATTAATGAGTTTAAAAAAGCGAGTAACTAACCATTAACTGATCAACGCTAAAGCCAAGAGGACCCATGAGAATCTCATCAATCTCGGCAGCTTCTCGCTGAGTTAGGTACGTAATAGAACCCTGATTTTGCAGCGACGACGCCATTCCTCCCACTTTACCGGATTTCGAACACAACGCTCGGATTGCAGAGCAGGAAATTGGACACAGAAAACCCTGTTAATCAAAACAACATTATCTTACTTGTTAAAGGGTTGGATAGATGGATTTGAGGAGAGCGAGAATGAGAAGCTTTTTACCGAGGAGAAGCGAGGGAGATAACCAGAAGGTTTGGCTTCGTAAATTGAAGAAGGAGAGCTACAATAAGCGAGAGGGAATGGTGCTTGGGTGAGAAGCGAGCATATCATTCTTCCGCCTTTGCGTAACACTCCCAACATTGTTTTCCTTTGTTTTAGATTATCTGAATTTTTTTTTTTACCGGTTAGATACATAAAAGTAAGAATAATAAAAACAATACCATAAAATTATAGTACTACATATATTTGTTGTTATGAAAAACATCCAAAAAAAAATAAAGATAAAATAATTCAAAAAATTTAAGTAAATAGAAAAACATAAGAATTAAACAAGACTCAATGTGTGGCAAGAACTTTAAAATTTTACAATTGAATGTTGATAAAAAAAACACGATTTAGAATTTTAATCAATTTAAAATTCAATATTTGTCAAAAATGAAAATACTGGCATAATAAGTTTATGATTTGGTCTTTTAATTTTTGGGATATTATATTTTTTTTGCAATAAGTTATTTCTTTTTTTAATAAATTTATAAATATTATCTTTGATAACACTTGAAAATAGAAATGACTCCACCTAAAATAAGAAATTTAAAATTATACAACTATTCGAATGTTATTCAAAAACAATATTTAGAATTTTAATCAATCTAAAATTCAATATTTGTCAAAAATAAAATTGCTGGCATCATAAATTTATGATTCGGTCTTCTAATCTTTGGATATTATTTTTTTTGCAATAAGTTATCTCTTTTTTTAATAAATTTATAAACATTATTTTATTATTTTTTATTGTATGGAGAAATAGAGCTCCATTGCATAACTTGGGTGGATTGCTAAATTTTTTTTGGTATAATATTTTAAAAAGTCATTGAATTATTTAAATAATTTTTTATTATTTAATTAAATTTTTATATATTTTTTTTGAATTATTGATGATTAAATGATAATAACTAAAACACCTCTTATTATTTTTATATTCATGTGATATTGATGTGATGAGTGAAAAATATCATATTATCATACCATATCAACACTACGTAACATAAAATGACAAATGATGTTATGATTAACACAGTTAGTCAACTATCAGTTATAAGAATTTATTTGATTCAAAATAAAAATAAAAAAATTTAATTGAACACAACAATAAAAGAATAAAATTTTATTTAAATTTTTTAAAAAATATTTTGATTTTTTTTTTTTTTTTCATGATTGATTTTCAATTTTGAATATTTCTTCTTCTTTTTTAGAAAATAACCAATACGAGCCTATTGGCTTATAATCAATGCCATTACAAGCTAAGTAGCTAATAATTAAACGATTCTTGTTTTATGCTTCCAAAGCATCTTCTGTGGCTGTGGAGTATATTTCCTTTTCTTGTTTCTCAGGCAACATCCTTTGAATCCTCTCCAGGAAGCTCATCACACTCTCCAATCCTTTTTCATCTGAATTAACAACAACAACAACAAAAGGAAAAGAGATTCTATGAATCAGATGAACAAGCAAAAATCCATGCAAGTGTTACCCAAAAGGAACCATTTGCATATAGAAACCTACCAAATCTGGGAATAGTGTGGCCCTTTGGATGATGAATGACCACGGGGTCTACACAGGATTCCAACAGCTCCAATCCATATGGTTTTAAGAAATCTGTCTCTCCTGAAAAAATAAATCAAAAGAAAGGATGGCTGGAAATTAATTATTGTCCTTCCCAAAAAAGGAAGACAATTCCATATATTGTAACTAATTGTTTAAGAATTAACTAATATTAGGTTTCACCCGAACATTTGACTTGGTATATAATTCCCTGCCTAAAAAGTAAAGTTCAATCCTTCCTCTCTCAATTATTAAAAAAGACTAATATTAGGTTACAGAAAAAAATTTTATTTATTTTTAAATTAATAATTATATATAAATGCAAATATTCTTTAATGTTAAGGTTTGTAATATAAATCAGTAAATTTTTGTAATTATGATCTATAAATTATTCAATACTTTAAAATTAAGAAATATTTTTTTAATAAAAAATATTCAATGCAATTAAAATTATATTTTTAAATTGGATAAATTTGATTAATATTTATAACAAAAATATTTTTAAAGAATGCTATTCAATGCAATTACAACTTTTACTTACAAAACCAAAAAAATCTTATTAATATTTAAAATGACAATTTATAATATTTAGTATTGTATGTAATAGTATGAGATGTAACAATTGAAATTATTTAAAATGAAAAATAATAATTTAGAAATATAATGAGTAGAAATATTATCTTTTATAAGTAAAAAGTTTCTCAACCCTTGCACTTTTATATATATCAATTGTATATAAATATAAATATTTTAAAATATAAAATTTGAAGTGTAAAAAATTCAAATTTTATAATATTAATCTATAAATTATTTAATACTATTAGAATTATGAAAAATATTTTTAATGAAAGTATTTCAAGACAATTAAAATTCTTATCAACAAAACAATGAATTATAAATTATAAATAAGGATTTTTTTCCAACACTCATGGTAATTATACTCTAATTTCATCTGTAGAAGTAATATTTAATATATATTGAAAGTAATTTAATTATGAACATAATTTTTTTAGCATTCAAAATAAGTCAACAGAATTCATAAGCCTTTTAGATTTCAGCAAGCAAAACTAAAACTTTCAAAATTTTGGAAAAATAAACAACTGAAAAAGGTAGAAGAAAAATGAAATGTGCGCACCTAGGAAGTGGAGGGATGGGCACTGAATGGGGGAAGAATACGCTTTCTCTGCCACTGATTCGGACTTGAACTTAGCCCCTCCAATTATTATCAAATACTTTATTTTGGGAACTTTTGTGAGAGCCACACCCTGCAACCACACCCAATCATGTTGCACGAATCCTTAACTCTTATGGCTCCTAACAAAGGTTTAAAGGAAAAATAATAATAATAATAATAATATCAAAATGGGAAGAGCAGTATCAACGCACCTTCGCCTGCAGTCCAGGCAACCCACATGACAAGATAGCTCCCTGGAATTATAAAGTTGTAAAATGCACATGTCATTTGTTGTTACTTGGTAATAGTACCTTTTTGTTTTTTCAATTGGGATGCATAAAAAAAAAAGAGACAAGAAAGGGAACTTGAAGATTCCTTCAGTTTCTCGGCAAGCAAACAGAAACCCAGACGTTAAGCCCAAGAAAACACACCTGTGAGAAACCAAGGAGACCGTCGAATGGTCCTTGCCTGATCATAATATCTTCGATATAAGCAAGACACTCTTCAAAGTTTGTGTAACTCGTAAATTCCTGCAATATATATGAAACCGCGTTTCTTTTTTATCCGGGGGAAAAAAAAAACACAAGGAAAATAACAGAAATATCTAAGAATAAAACGTGAAATAGTGTTTGTTTACCTTATTGAACTGAAACCACTCGTAATAAGGAGGATCAAAGATCCCTTCAACGTCGGATTTCCCCTGTGCCGGAAAAGGAGCATCAGGGTAAACTCGTAAATTCCTGCAATATATATGAAACCGCGTTTCTTTTTTATCCGGGGGAAAAAAAAAACACAAGGAAAATAACAGAAATATCTAAGAATAAAACGTGAAATAGTGTTTGTTTACCTTATTGAACTGAAACCACTCGTAATAAGGAGGATCAAAGATCCCTTCAACGTCGGATTTCCCCTGTGCCGGAAAAGGAGCATCAGGGTAAACTAGATCAATCTTTTCCAACACTGATTGAGGCCACTTTGTCTCTATCTGTTTCTTGAGAATCGCTCCGCTTGTTCTGAATCCATGGAGGCAAAGAAATCTTGGCTTCCTGGCAATCTCAGCTTCACTTCCCATCTCCTTTAACAATATTCCAATGTTTCTGCTCTGTTTTTTTATTGGTTTCCGTTGGTTTTCTGAGGCCTTTATTTGTTTTTCTTTTACATGGGTTCCTGCAATTCTGCAATTTATAGGGCAAGGACGAGGATACCGTGTAAGAATGTCGCTAAACACGTGCGAGCGAAAGGCTGCAAGTTCTAATTGGACTAGTCCCAGCCCCATCCCACTCGAATTGGGAAGAGGTGTTGGGAAAGTCAAGTCAAACGTAATGACGGTTAATAAAGCTAGTTGGACTCTTTTAGACGGCTATGATCTGTCGGATGTTTCTGATTGTGAGCTGGTAGCCCGTTACCTTCCTCGTGTTTGAACAACCCCGGATTACATATTCCCTGATATCATTGTTTTTTATAATGCTTGAAAGATTTTTAAATATTAAAAAATTTTAAATAAAATTCTATCTCTTATTTCTATTTCAGTCAAATTTATATATTTTAATTTTAAATCAAATAAATATTATAATTAAAGATTAATTAATTATTATTAATTAAAATATCAATTATCATTTTGTACTCACTTAACATAAATTTGAAAGGTAAATAATATTACATGGTCATATCAGTATGTCATTTTATTACCTATCACAACATATCCATATGTTAAGTCAATAAGTCACAAATCTTACATCAGTAAAAAATAATGTGAGTATTGAATATATAAACATGAGTTTTTTACCACTTATTAGAAATATTTTTTGAGTTGAGAATGTGAATTTGTGATTTATAGGTTTACTTAAACTTTGAATGGTTTTTTGGTTAAGGATGTAGACATGTAATTTATAAGTTTAGTTAAACTTTGTTTTCAAAGTTTAAAATCATACGAAGTTGAGTTTAAGTTTTAACTTGTGATAAGTGATATTAAAGTTGGCCCATAAAAAACATATTTGATAAATGATGAAAGATCCATGTTTATATACCCAATATCTATCTATCTCTTATTGATGTGGGACCCGTGACATTCTATCTCACTCAATTATACAACGCTCTCATTGCATTGATTCTTTACTGAATTCTACGTCACCTAATTATGTAATGTGCTTTTTACCCACGAGATTAGGTTTAATTTTTGGCTTGTGACACAGTGCCTTGTGTTATAGAATGATAAATTATTTATTAATTAAAAATAATTAATCAATTATTAATTATAAATTTTATTTTTTAAATAAAAATATAAAAATTTAATTAAATATAATAAAAAATTTAATTTAATTAATTTTTTGAATTTCTTTTGATAATTGTTAATTGTATATATAAATCGTTTCAAGATAAAAACAATGCACCTAAATGCCACGACTATATCTTAGTAATAATAATAATAGATAATTAAAGTACTAATTGGATGAAGTGCATAGAACATAAAAGCCTTACAAGAGAATTGTAAAATTGTTACAATTATGAGATCACTGTGCATCAAAGTCATATTCCTAAAATTGTTCCTAGTCATTGTATTTTCAAGACAGGGTATTGACAATGCTCAAAGACTGATACATGTTAAGCCTCCTTACTTAGGAAGTAAGCAATCGATCTCATAGATTGAAGTATATGGGATACTTGAGGATAACATGTAGGTGCTTGTTAAATAACAAGTTCACTGAACATGATCCGCTATGAGAACTCCATTTGGTATTTCACTCAAGTGTTTATGGAAAATGTTCTCATGTGATAGTCGTGCAACTAGTCCTTGGACTTCAGACATCAGGTCATTTTGTATGAAAATGACATACTTTGATTTCACCCATACGGGTTTGGAGGTGACCAAATGCCTAAACAAGGTGTTTTTGAGTATGCCATGAAACATGCGAAGGTGAATGAGTGGTCAAGAGAGGATTCATCACCCCAAGTAATAAGAGGGGATGTATCTCACTTGTTCTCAATTCTTGATTAACATGTATAAAGTCTTTGGCCAAAGCATGATGAATTTGAGGAAAGTTAGTTTCCTGAATTCATAAGGTTAGTCATGAATTATGAGAACTAATATAAAATGTCATAAGTAAACACCGAGCCATGCTTAATGTCATATCCAGGATATTTGATGAAATAACCGTATTGCACTGAGAAGCTTATCACTAAAGGACTTTGTCAAATTCTTTAATTGACTCTCTAACATTTGGATGATCATAATGTATTACTAGATGTTGTTCATGATCTATAAATATAAATCAATTGTCAAATTGATATTTGATTAGTATTTATATTTATTGTCAACATGTTAGAAGCCTAATGGGTCACACACATTAAGTGACATGACTAGGATTAAATAAGGATAATTAATTAAGTTAGACTCAATTACAATAGATCAAAATATAGTGAGAAATTAATTAAGTTTACAGAGACTTAATTAAATTAAAATACAACTGTTGTATTTAGGGTTACTACTTAGTTTTGCTATATAAATATATCATATTAGCAAATTAAAACTCTAAGCCTCCAACCATTTTTCAGCCGTTTCATAAAATAAGAAAAGAAAATAGTTTTCTTTGTCTGGCAAAAATAAAATTCGGTAATAACTTTTGGTCTTTTTGTTTTAGAAACAAACCTTCCTAGCACAAGTAAAATCCTACCTTTGAGAAGGTCTTATTCAGTCACTGTGTGGATTACTGTTAGAGGCCAAATACTTGGGTGACTAAAGATTTGACAAATCCTAAAGGTGAAAAAGAAAATATTTTAGATTTAATTAGCTCTTGATTACGATATCTAGAGTAAGGTTTGTAACTCTTAAATTTATGAGTGTTCATAATTAATTTGAAAGTTACATGAAAACACAAACATTGATCCTGTAAGATTCAGCTGTTTCTCTTATTAAATGCTAGTTTATTTTTTCGCTACGTTATATTTTTAATTTATTGATTATTTTCATATTTGAGTATGAGGTCGAATCCCAACAGTGGTATCAAAGCTTTTGTTTGATGTTTTTCATGTAATTTGCATGCTTGATTCTTGGTGATAATCAGTAAGATTGATTTGTGTATTGATTTGATATATATTAATTTTAAAGACTTTCTTTAAAAATTTTTTCTATTTTAATTTAAATCTGGACAACATGTAATTTAATTCATTAAAACATGTTTTAAAAGGTTTAAAATCATGTTTAGTTGAATAATTAATGAATGGATTAAAAGACTTGCGAAGCCAAGTTAAAACTGAATAGTTTTGAGGTGTTTTAGGGACTAATGCGTCGATTATTTTTTATTAACATTGGGTAAGTGTTATGAACAGTTTTTAATTTTTAAATATTAGTTTTATCAAATTAAATTACTGCATGTTTCAGCTAGACTTGATTTAGTATGAAAAAGAATCATAAAATCATGTTTTCGGATTCCAAAAACAACAAAGATTCAATGCAAAAAATTTTGGGCAGCTATGATCAGTTTTGGTGGCTTAATTCTTCATGAATTTTATGTTTAATTGTTAAACACACTTGCTGAAAATTTTCAGCAGCTTTTTCATGAGTTTGACTCATGATTTATGAAGTTTTAGGAGCACTTAAATACCATTTATTTTAACTTTGAGTGATTCCTAAAAAATAGGTAATTGTTTCCTACTTTAAAAGCAATTTCAAAAATTAAGGATAGAATTTTAATTTTTGGTGATTTATAAAAAATAAAAAATTATTTCTTACTTTAAAAGAAATTCTTAAAATTAAGGATAGTATTTTAATTTGAGAAATTCATAGGAAATAGTTTCCTACCTTACAAGAAATTCTTAAAGTTATGTGATAGCATTGAACTTTCCTTAAAATTTTGGTTTGACTAGAAGTTTCTAAAATTTGTTAAGTCACCATTTAGGAAATTAATCCATGTTCTAAATGTTAGAAATTAAAATGTTGTCTTAGATATATTTTAAGAAGTTTACCTAAAATAAAAAGATTTCCAAGATTAAAAGGAATTTTAATTATGGAAAGAATTAAAATGGAAAGTCTTAAAAAGGAAATTTTATTTCAATGAATTTCTAATTAGAAATGCGGAGTAAAATGTTTACTTTAAGTGTTTTGAAAATGAGAATTTCTTAAACACTCATTTGAAATAAAAGAATACCAAATATTTTGAGTCTAACACTTTAAGTGAATTAATTAATATTTTTGTCAAATAACACATAAGATCACCAAGCGATATTGAGCTTGCATTTATTTCTATGCTTTTGATTATGATTATAAAGCACGAGGATGATTATAGACTTAGACCTTAGAAGATTAGGTCATATATGGTTAAATGTATTTCTCATGTTATTTATTTTAAAATAAGATCTACGCACCCTGCCTTATCTCTATTTTCTTTGAGTTGTAAAATTCTTTTCTCACCTAACTCCCCTCGAATGTAACTCAAGGTTTCTTGATTATAAAATGTAATTAGTTACTTTAAAGTGTAAAACTAAGGTTAGATAGAAAAATTTTTGTAACTTGAAGATGAAGATCCCAAAGGTGCCATGGAAATTCAAGGAGATTACAAGCAAAGCTTGAAGACAATGTTTGTGTAAATTCCCTAGGAATTTGACCAACTAATTTCCTTAATGGTTCGAGGAAATTAGAATTAGTAAAGTCCATAATCATCCTAGTAGTTGGCATGAGATAGATTTATTTTTCAGTATATATACATGATATATGTGAAATGTGATAAATGCTATGCATGTCAACAACAACATCAAATCAATGAGACCTTAATTAATGAATTAATAAATAAAAATCCCTCATTAATATATTGAGTCAGAAAGTTACCTTCCACTATATAACAAGATAACTAGGCTACTCTTTTAATTGGAGGCTTGTTGAGTCACTCAATGCCAAACTTTTACACAAGTACGTTTGAGTTATTGGTGGGTCTTACTCAACTAGTACCATGTTATTTGGATGTGTCACACATGACCGTATAGTATTAGAGGCATAGTTAGGCAAAATGTATGTGATGCATTTAGACAAAGAGTTGTCACCTAATTGATCTAGGAGTTATATAAGATATGAATGGTAAGCTAAGTTATCTACTTAATTAGTTTCATTATGGCTTGTTGAGTCACTCAAGGTCATAGTGGGATGAAAAGAGTCTTAGCTTAATAAGAAGTTTAAAGGTTAAATTTCTCGAAATAGTAGAGGAGGGCTATTATTTTGATAAAATATTGAGAATAATCATATAAGATTCTAAAACCTTATCTTTATGATTATATAATTTACGTTAATGACTAATAATCATATATGTTGATTTATATAAGATATAAATCCATCATGGTGAATAGTTTGTCACTTAGAAGCATACTTGATGCAAAGAAGTTAATAGGCCCAAATTTCATTGACTGGTTTCATAATATCAAGATTGTCTTGAAACAAGAGAAAAAGGCTTATGTTCTAGATGGACCTGTTCCCAAGTAACCTAGAGATGATGCTACAAATGAGGAAAATGAGGCCTATAGAGTTTATATGGATGATCTCAATCAAGTCACATGTGTGATGTTGGCTAGTATGGCTCTAGATCTTTGAAAGCAACATGTAGCCATGAATGCCCTGGATAATATCCTGAACCTTAGAGAAATGTTCAATAAAGAAAGTCGCACAACGAGATTCGACATTTCAAGGGAATTGTTCCGATGTAAAATGTCTTAGGGAAATCCAGTAAGGCCTCATGTGCTTAAGATGATAGGATAAATCAATCGACTTGAGCAGTTGGGTTGGGTTATGGATCATGATTTGAGCATAGACCTTGTACTTTCTTCACTACTAGAGAGTTATTCACAGTTTGTGTTGAACTTCAACATGAACAACATTGAGGTAATCCTTTCAGGTTTATTGAATATGCTCACACAGGCTGAGAACACCATAACGAATGAGAAGCCTTCAGTTCATCTTGTCTCTTTTAAGAAAAATAAAAATAAGAAAACAAAATTTTCTAAAAAAGACAATGATGAAAAGGTATTAACTTCAAAAGGTATGAAGCCTATTGGAGGAGTGAAGAAGGACAATGACAATGACAAATGCCATTTTTGCTGCAAATTGGGCATTGGAGACCCAATTGCAAGGATTATCTTGAATCCATCATAAGGAAAAAACAAAAGGAAGTTTCCACATCAGGTATGAATCATATGATGATTTATTTTTCACTACTTGGTATATGATACCTTACTCTTTATTAATGGTTTTATATGTATGACATATTGAAGAAACTAATGACAAGGAGCGGTGAAGAATAGGATCATGAAAAGGACAACCTTAGTTGATGGTGATCAAGCTTGACGACCTAGATTAGAGTGGGGAATAATAAATAATTTTAGAACATTGAATGTTTCATGGCATGATTACCAATATGAGATGTTTTGGTTTTGGGGCTATGGCTAAATATTTTATTTTATGTTTAGGAAACATAGATTTATATTTTGCTAGCATGAGATGCTTATCTTATATATATATATATATATATTTATATATTTACATTACATCTCATTTTATTTTAGAATTGTTTTAAATTATTTATCCTTAAGTATAACCTTGCATATATGATAATCAATACTAAGTCATAATGATAAGAGCATTGTGAGATTATTTTTCTTTTGATTATGAATCAAAAAGAAAATTAATTAGTTGACTTAGATAAAATTGAGTCATAACTTAATGAATTCATAATAGGATTATGAACATATTTAGTCAAAGAGTATTCTTAATGAAATCTTGGATCTAAATTAAGATTGCTTAAAACTAAATAACAATTGATTATCATATTGAATTCATAAGAGATGAATTGCAAAGCATTCCAAACCCAATAAATCGCATGAACTAATCTTTGAGAGGATTTCATCCCATAACCAATGATAAATGACTAATGACATGTAAGTATACATAAAAGTTATGGATAACACACCCCAAAGGAAAGTAAATAAGTTTACTTGGCAAGATTTCTATACATGATAGAAATAGTAGGAGCTAATGACACTTTAAAAATCAAAGGTTATGAAATTATGAGATCCAATAGATAAGATCTATGCATAAAAACTAATTTAATGGGATGCATAAGGATGCATAATTCATGAGATGAATCCATTAAATACAAACCATTAGTAGGATGCATATTGATGCACTACTCATATAAGATGAGTTTACTAAATAATCCAACATGAATGATTATATAATAATCCTTATTCAATGTAATAAATTCAAAATAGTTGAATACGTTGAATAAGATAAACATATTTTGTGCACATCATAAGGTTAATGGGAATAAGATAAGTTACTCATTAAAAATGCATACGATACATTTATCAGTTTAAGAAAAACAAAATGGGACTAAAGAGTTAGAGCCTAAAAAGAGACTCAACAAAAGAATTTAAGATGACATGTTAAAGGAGTTTAACATAAAGAGAATCCTAAATGTTAAAAGTGACATAAAGTCATGATTGAGCAGTTATATTGGAATGGTTCCAAAACAAGAGATAACTACATGATTATATCTATAATCTGATATAAATCTTTTGTTTAGGCCACAAAAGATGAGATATTTAAATCATTGGTTTAATGAACTAATAAATGATTCTGAGTTGTTAAAGTAATAATAAGAGCCATAATAATGGAATCAAGATCTAGTTGTGATCTAAATTAGTATATCGATTATGACAATGGAGATTGTCAAACATATAAATTAACATATTCTCAAATATTGCAATTTGAATTGTCCTAATAGAGACACAATCGCTAAGTGAAAGAGTTTGAAATTGGATACGTTAATAATTGACTCAAGTGTAAGTGGGAGATTGTTAGTATATGCCCTTGAGCTAATTGGATTGATCAAGAAATATATATATATATATATTGTCATTTAATGCATACTTAATTGCATAATTATATGTGATAGAAGTTTTTTTTCATGTTAGTGCAATAATAAGGAGTTATTAAGTATTAATAATAAGATTCGACAAGAACTTTTGTTTTTTTTGTTTTAAAAACAAAACTTACTAGCACAAATAAAATCTTATTTTTGAGAAGGTCTTATTCAATTACTGTGTAAATTACTGTTAGAGACCAAACATTTGGATGATTAAAGATTTGACAAATCCAAAGGTGAAGAAACAAATATTTTGGATTTAATTGGCTCTTGATTATAATAACTAGATCAAGATATGTAACTCTTAAACTTACGAGTGTTTATAATTAATTTAAAAGTTACATGAAAACACAAATATTGATCCTGTAAGATTTGACTATTTCTTTGATTAAATACTAATTTATTTTTTTATTATATTATATTTTTAATTTATTAATTATTTTTATATTTGAGCACGAATTCGAATCTCAATAATATTTTCTATGGCTGTGGAGTATATTTCCTTTGCTTGTTTCTCAGGCAACATCTTTTGAATCCTCTGCAGGAAGCTCATCACGCTCTCCAATCCTTTTTCATCTGAAATTAACAACAACCAAAAAAAGGAATAGAATAGAGATTCTACGAATCAGATGAACAAGCAAAAATCCATGCAAGTTTTACCCAAAAGGAACCATTTGCATATAGAAACCTACCAAATCTGGGAATAGTGTGGCCCTGTGGATGATGAATGACAACGGGGTCTACACAGGATTCCAACAGCTCCAATCCATTTGGTCTTAAGAAATCTGTCTCTCCTGAAAAAAAAAAATGAAAAGAAAGGATGGCCGGAAATTAATTATTGTCCTTCCCAAAAAAGGAAGACAATTCCATATATTGTAACTAATTATTTAAGTATTAACTAATATTAGGTTACAAATAAAATTTTTTATTTATTTTTAAATTAATAATTATATATAAATGCAAATATTATTTAACGTTAAGGTTTGTAATATAAATCATTAAATTTTTGTAATTATGATCTATAAATTATTCAATACTTTAAAATTAAGAAATATATTTTTTTAACAAAAAGTATTTTTTTTCTACACTCATGGTAATTATACTCTAATTTCATCTGTAGATGTAATATTTAATATGTATTGAAAGTAATTTACTTATTAACATAATTTTTTTAGCATTCAAAATAAGTCAACAGAATTCATAAGCTTTTTAGATTTCAGCAAGCAAAGCTAAAACTTCCAAAATTTTGCGAAAATAAACAACTCAAAAAGGTAGAAGAAAGATGGAATGTGTGTGCCTAAGAAGTGGAGGGATGGGCACTGAATGGGGGAGGAGTACGCTTTCTCTGCCACTGATTCGGACTTGAACTTAGCCCCTCCAATTATTATCAAATACTTTATTTTGGGAACTTTTGTGAGAGCCAGACCCTGCAAACACACCCAATCATGTTGCACGAATCCTTAACTCTTATGGCCCCTAACAAATGTTTAAAAGAAAAATAATAATAATAATAAATTTTCAAAATAGGAAGAGCAGTATCAACTCACCTTCGCTTGCAGTCCAGGCAACCCACCTGACAAGATAGCTCCCTGGAATTATATAAAGTTGTAAAATGCACATGTCATTTGTTGTTACTTGGTAATACTACTGTTTTTTTCATTTGGGATGAATAAAAAAAACAGAGACAAGAAAGGGGACTTGAAGATTCCTTCAGTTTCTCGGCAAGCAAACAGAAAACCAGACGTTAAGACCAAGAAAACACACCTGTGAGAAACCAAGGAGACCGTCGAATGGTCCTTGCTTGATCATAATATCTTCGATATAAGCAAGACACTCTTCAAAGTTTGTGTAACTTGTAAATTCCTGCAATATATATGAAACCGCTTTTCTTTTTCATCCGGGAAAAAAAAAACACAAGAAAAATAACAGAAATATCACAGAATAAAACGTAAAATAGTGTTTGTTTACCTTATTGAACTGAAACCACTCGTAATAAGGAGGATCAAAGATCCCTTCAACGTCGGCTTTCCCCTGTGCCGGAAAAGGAGCATCAGGGTAAACTAGATCAATCTTTTCCAACACTGATTGAGGCCAATTTGTCTCTATCTGTTTCTTGAGAATCGCTCCTCTTGTTCTGAATCCATGGAGGCAAAGAAATCTTGGTTTCCTGACAATCTCAGCTTCACTTGCCATCTCCTTTAACAATATTCCAATGTTTCTGCTCTGTTTTTTTATTGGTTTCCGTTGGTTCTCTGAGGCCTTTATTTGTTTTTTTTTTTTTTTACATGGGTTCCTGCAATTTATAGGGCAAGGACGAGGATACCGTATAAGAATCTCGCTAAACACGTGCGAGCGAAAGGCCGCCAGTTCTAATTAGACTCCTCCCAGCCCCATCCCACTCGAATTGGGAAGGAGAGGCTGGGGAAAGTCAAGTGAAACGTAATGACGGTTTATAAAGTTAGTTGGACTCTTTTGGACGGCTATGATCTATCGGATGTTTCTGATTGTGAGCTGGTAGCCCGTTACCTTCCTCGCGTTTTCCCTGTTTCCACGAGAAAGGCGTGTGTTTGAACACCCGCGGATTACATATTCCCTGATATAATTTTTTTTATAATGCTTGAAAGAGTTTTTAAATATTAAAAAAATTTAAATAAAATTTTATCTTTTATTACTATTTCAGTCAAGTCTATATATTTTAATTTTGAATCAAATAAATTTTATAATTAATTATTATTAATTAAAATATTAATTATCATTTGTACTCACTTAATATAAATTTAAAAAGTAAAAAATATTACATGATTATATCAATATATCATTTTATTATCTATCACAACATATCCATATTTTAAGTCAATGAGTCACGGATCTCACATCCGTAAGAGATGAGGTGGACATTAAGTATATAACCATAAGTTTTCTACTACCTATTAAACATGTTTTTTAAGTTGGGAATGTAAACTTGTGATTTATAGGTTTACTTAAACTTTAAATGGTTTTTGGGTTAAGAATGTGGACTTGTAATTTATAAGTTTACTTAAACTTTATTTTCAAAATTTAAAATCACACGAAGTTGGATTTAAGTTCTAACATGTGATAAATGGTATTAGAGTTGGGACAATAAACCCAACCTCGTGCGGCAATAAGCTTAATCAATATGTCTACGTTCTCAATCCAAAAAATATGTCTAATAGGCAGTGAAAGATCCATGTTTATATACTCAAGACCCACCTATCTCTTACTGATGTGGGATCCATGACATTCTACATCATCCAATTATGCAACACTCTCATTACACTTACTCTTTAGTGGATTCTACCTCACTTAATTATGTAATGCGCTCTTTATCCACAAGATTATGTTTAACTTTTGACTTGTGACACAGTGCCTTGTGTTATAAAATGATAAATTATTTATTAATTAAAAATAATTAATTATAAAAATTTAATTTAATTAAGTTTTTAAATTTCTTTTGATAATTGTTAATTGTGTATATAAAACGTTTCAAGATAAAAACAATGCACCCAAATGCCACGACTCTATCTTTGTATTAATAATAATAATAATAGCTAATTAAAGTGAGGCTCACCTACCAACATGTGGTGCTGGTGCCATTTTGTGGACTGCAAAGTTCAATGTCTACATTAAAACATGTACTAGTATTTATTTATTTATTTCGACTTTTTAAAAACTTTCATTTTTTTAAATAACCTATACATGCACTTATTATAATATATAGACACTATACAAGTAAACAAAAATATTCATAGTTCATTTCGTGATCTCTCCAAGTTAAACATGCAATAAAAAAAAAACAAACATGCAAAGGAACAACTAACGCTACCACTCTCGTCGCTCGGATCCCTAATATTTTTTATTAAAATTCTTTCAAGTTATTAGTGCAAAACTACTAACTAATTAATATCTGAATTCCGCTCTAATGAAGGTCGACAACTTCACATGCTTTAGCTAATTATTTTTTTATGAATATATATGTTTAAGTATAAATAAATTACAATAACAATAAAATTATTTTCAAATTTTATTGCATAATTATTATATAACATATATCAAACCAACACTCGAATGATTGTATACACACAAATTTTACATCAAAACTTAGATTAAAAGTTCGAACACAAACATAAAGTTTATTTATTAAATGCCCACATCGTGATTCATCTTCGAAACGTTTATTCAATTTATTAATTTTGGATATGTCCCATCTTATAATTGGATAATAATTTTTTTTTTATAAATTTGTAAAAAGAAAATTCATTTTTTTTGTCAATCTAGATTTAATTTTTGTGGAAAAATACTTCAAGAGTAAAATTCGGTTAATACAAGGAGTACGTATCTAAAATCAATCAAAAAGAATTAGACTCAAGTAAAATTTCAAAATACCCTTAATCATATCAATCAAAAGACGTTTAATAAATAAATAAACACAAAATTAGATTAAAATTAAATATAAAAGGAATTCAAATTTGGGATTTAAAGGTTTAATGTGCTTTTCCTTTTTGCTATTCAAAAGATTAAAAGGAAAAAAAAAAGTGTGAAGGAGGGATGAAAAAGTGTTGGTTTCAAAATTTCAGTTGAATTTGCTTAGCTTAGACTCCATTTGGCAATACTCTTATCTGAATTACTAAATGTTTAATGGTGGACGACAAGCCTTCAAAGCCAGCATGTCGACCCGAGGCCTTAAATCTTAAAAGCCGCATTCGCGCGTAAATAAAACTGTAGAAGACAGGTTGGACCTAAGGAAAAAAAAAAGGAAGAAAACGGTGCAACAGAAAAAGAGAAGTTTCCAGCACCGTAGGATTATAAACTAAGGGTAGATCTATCTCCCAACAGCGTCATCAACCTTTTGTTTTATTATTATTGTTTAAAGAGTAATTCGGAAAAATAAAACTAGAATACGGCTCCGTCATTGCCAACTCTCTCGAAATTTCAAAAATCCAGCGAGCTATCGGGTCAATTTTTTTTTCCAATACGATTTGGATATATAGGGGGAATCAAGGACGAAGTTACCGTTGTAAAGCATGCAACGCACAGCGTGAAATTATTTGGCAACTTTGGCTGGATTTGTGATTAATTGAGTACGTGTTAGTGAGTTAGCCGAGCGTTTCATTGGGCGTCTTTATTTCTTAGCTACCCGAGCGTCTACACGTGGCAACATGCATAATATATATATTTGACATTCTCGTATTATACTCGCTTGGTTTATAAACCTGCAACAAGAAAAGCTCCTTTTGAAGGCTGAAAAAAACATATAAGATGAAGCACAATTGCTGATTAAACAATATATATATTTGACATTCTAGTAGTAATGTAGCAAGATAAGTAAAGAAATCAGCTCAACATCGATAAAAAAGGAGCAGAACCCTTTAATCGGAAACTCCTTATGCATGCTTAGGTCAACTTAAAAACAAGGATATTTTGTATGTTTGAATTAGCATATGGCAAGTTGGCAACCAGAGAAATTCGATAAACAAAATAGAAAGAGGTATTAGCCATTACCTCAGCCATCGATGTGGCGACGCTTAAACCAGCTAATTCCTGACAATTGACATCAACTAAAACCGTTCAACAAATGTATATATAAGTAATTAATGAGTTTAAAAAAGCGAGTAACTAACCATTAACTGATCAACGCTAAAGCCAAGAGGACCCATGAGAATCTCATCAATCTCGGCAGCTTCTCGCTGAGTTAGGTACGTAATAGAACCCTGATTTTGCAGCGACGACGCCATTCCTCCCACTTTACCGGATTTCGAACACAACGCTCGGATTGCAGAGCAGGAAATTGGACACAGAAAACCCTGTTAATCAAAACAACATTATCTTACTTGTTAAAGGGTTGGATAGATGGATTTGAGGAGAGCGAGAATGAGAAGCTTTTTACCGAGGAGAAGCGAGGGAGATAACCAGAAGGTTTGGCTTCGTAAATTGAAGAAGGAGAGCTACAATAAGCGAGAGGGAATGGTGCTTGGGTGAGAAGCGAGCATATCATTCTTCCGCCTTTGCGTAACACTCCCAACATTGTTTTCCTTTGTTTTAGATTATCTGAATTTTTTTTTTTACCGGTTAGATACATAAAAGTAAGAATAATAAAAACAATACCATAAAATTATAGTACTACATATATTTGTTGTTATGAAAAACATCCAAAAAAAAATAAAGATAAAATAATTCAAAAAATTTAAGTAAATAGAAAAACATAAGAATTAAACAAGACTCAATGTGTGGCAAGAACTTTAAAATTTTACAATTGAATGTTGATAAAAAAAACACGATTTAGAATTTTAATCAATTTAAAATTCAATATTTGTCAAAAATGAAAATACTGGCATAATAAGTTTATGATTTGGTCTTTTAATTTTTGGGATATTATATTTTTTTTGCAATAAGTTATTTCTTTTTTTAATAAATTTATAAATATTATCTTTGATAACACTTGAAAGTAGAAATGACTCCACCTAAAATAAGAAATTTAAAATTATACAACTATTCGAATGTTATTCAAAAACAATATTTAGAATTTTAATCAATCTAAAATTCAATATTTGTCAAAAATGAAATTGCTGGCATCATAAATTTATGATTCGGTCTTCTAATCTTTGGATATTATTTTTTTTGCAATAAGTTATCTCTTTTTTTAATAAATTTATAAACATTATTTTATTATTTTTTATTGTATGGAGAAATAGAACTCCATTGCATAACTTGGGTGGATTGCTAAATTTTTTTTGGTATAATATTTTAAAAAGTCATTGAATTATTTAAATAATTTTTTATTATTTAATTAAATTTTTATATATATTTTTTGAATTATTGATGACTAAATGATAATAACTAAAACACCTCTTATTATTTTTATATTCATGTGGTATTGATGTGATGAGTGAAAAATATCATATTATCATACCATATCAATACTACGTAACATAAAATGACAAATGATGTTATGATTAACACAGTTAATCAACTATCAGTTATAAAAATTTATTTGATTCAAAATAAAAATAAAAAAATTTAATTGAACGCAACAATAAAAGAATAAAATTTTATTTAAATTTTTTAAAAAATATTTTGATTTTTTTTTTATTTTCATGATTGATTTTCAATTTTGAATATTTCTTCTTCTTTTTTAGAAAATAACCAATACGAGCCTATTGGCTTATAATCAATGCCATTACAAGCTAAGTAGCTAATAATTAAACGATTCTTGTTTTATGCTTCCAAAGCATCTTCTGTGGCTGTGGAGTATATTTCCTTTTCTTGTTTCTCAGGCAACATCCTTTGAATCCTCTCCAGGAAGCTCATCACACTCTCCAATCCTTTTTCATCTGAATTAACAACAACAACAACAACAAAAGGAAAAGAGATTCTATGAATCAGATGAACAAGCAAAAATCCATGCAAGTGTTACCCAAAAGGAACCATTTGCATATAGAAACCTACCAAATCTGGGAATAGTGTGGCCCTTTGGATGATGAATGACCACGGGGTCTACACAGGATTCCAACAGCTCCAATCCATATGGTTTTAAGAAATCTGTCTCTCCTGAAAAAATAAATCAAAAGAAAGGATGGCTGGAAATTAATTATTGTCCTTCCCAAAAAAGGAAGACAATTCCATATATTGTAACTAATTATTTAAGAATTAACTAATATTAGGTTTCACCCGAACATTTGACTTGGTACATGATTCCCTGCCTAAAAAGTAAAGTTCAATCCTTCCTCTCTCAATTATTAAAAAAGACTAATATTAGATTACAGAAAAAATTTTATTTATTTTTAAATTAATAATTATATATAAATGCAAATATTCTTTAATGTTAAGGTTTGTAATATAAATCATTAAATTTTTGTAATTATGATCTATAAATTATTCAATACTTTAAAATTAAGAAATATTTTTTTAATAAAAAGTATTCAATGCAATTAAAATTATATTTATAAATTGGATAAATTTGATTAATATTTATAACAAAAATATTTTTAAAGAATGCTATTCAATGCAATTACAACTTTTACTTACAAAACCAAAAAAATCTTATTAATATTTAAAATGACAATTTATAATATTTAGTATTGTATGTAATAGTATGAGATGTAACAATTGAAATTATTTAAAATGAAAAATAATAATTTAGAAATATAATGAGTAGAAATATTATCTTTTATAAGTAAAAAGTTTCTCAACCTTTGCACTTTTATATATATCAATTGTATATAAATATAAATATTTTAAAATATAAAATTTGAAGTGTAAAAAATTTAAATTTTATAATATTAATCTATAAATTATTTACTACTATTAGAATTATGAAAAATATTTTTAATGAAAGTATTTCAAGACAATTAAAATTCTTATCAACAAAACAATGAATTATAAATTATAAATAAGGATTTTTTTCCAACACTCATGGTAATTATACTCTAATTTCATCTGTAGAAGTAATATTTAATATATATTGAAAGTAATTTAATTATGAACATAATTTTTTTAGCATTCAAAATAAGTCAACAGAATTCATAAGCTTTTTAGATTTCAGCAAGCAAAACTAAAACTTCCAAAATTTTGGAAAAATAAACAACTGAAAAAGGTAGAAGAAAAATGAAATGTGCGCACCTAGGAAGTGGAGGGATGAGCACTGAATGGGGGAAGAATACGCTTTCTCTGCCACTGATTCGGACTTGAACTTAGCCCCTCCAATTATTATCAAATACTTTATTTTGGGAACTTTTGTGAGAGCCACACCCTGCAACCACACCCAATCATGTTGCACGAATCCTTAACTCTTATGGCCCCTAACAAAGGTTTAACGGAAAAATAATAATAATAATAATATCAAAATGGGAAGAGCAGTATCAACGCACCTTCGCCTGCAGTCCAGGCAACCCACATGACAAGATAGCTCCCTGGAATTATAAAGTTGTAAAATGCACATGTCATTTGTTGTTACTTGGTAATAGTACCTTTTTGTTTTTTCAATTGGGATGCATAAAAAAAAAAGAGACAAGAAAGGGAACTTGAAGATTCCTTCAGTTTCTCGGCAAGCAAACAGAAACCCAGACGTTAAGCCCAAGAAAACACACCTGTGAGAAACCAAGGAGACCGTCGAATGGTCCTTGCCTGATCATAATATCTTCGATATAAGCAAGGCACTCTTCAAAGTTTGTGTAACTCGTAAATTCCTGCAATATATATGAAACCGCGTTTCTTTTTCATCCGGGGGAAAAAAAAAACACAAGGAAAATAACAGAAATATCTAAGAATAAAACGTGAAATAGTGTTTGTTTACCTTATTGAACTGAAACCACTCGTAATAAGGAGGATCAAAGATCCCTTCAACGTCGGATTTCCCCTGTGCCGGAAAAGGAGCATCAGGGTAAACTAGATCAATTTTTTCCAACACTGATTGAGGCCACTTTGTCTCTATCTGTTTCTTGAGAATCGCTCCGCTTGTTCTGAATCCATGGAGGCAAAGAAATCTTGGCTTCCTGGCAATCTCAGCTTCACTTCCCATCTCCTTTAACAATATTCTAATGTTTCTGCTCTGTTTTTTTATTGGTTTCTGTTGGTTTTCTGAGGCCTTCTTTTGAATTTTTTTACATGGGTTACTGCAATTTATAGGGCTAGGACGAGGAGGTTACCGTATAAGAATCTCGCTAAACACGTGCGAGCGAAAGGCTGCCAGTTCTAATTAGACTAGTCCCAGCCCCGTCCCACTCGAATTGGGAAAGAGAGGTTGGGGAAAGTCAAGTCAAACGTAATGACGTTAACAAAGTTAGTTGGATTCTTTTGGACGGCTGTGATCTGTCGGATGTTTCTGATTGTGAGCTGGTAGCCCGTTACCTTCCTCGCGTTTTCTCTGTTTCCACGAGAAAGTCGCGTGTGTTTGAACTCCCGCGGATAACATATTCCCTGATATTATTTTTTTTATAATGCTTGAAAGAGTTTTTAAATATTAAAAAAATTTAAATAAAATTTTATCTTTTATTACTATTTCAATGAAGTTTATATACTTTCATTTTAAATCAAATAAATATTATAATTAAAAATTAATTAATTATCATTAATTAAAATATCAATTATCATTTTGTATTCGCTTAACATAATTTGAAAAGTAAAAAATGTTACATAGTCATATCAGTATGTCATTTTATTATCACAATATATCCATATGTTAAGTTTATGAGTCACGGATCTTACATTAGTAAGAAATTGAGTGGGTATTAAGTATATAAATATGAATCTTCCACCACTTATTAGACATATTTTTTGAATTGGCAATATGAATTTGTGATTTATAGGTTTACTTGAACTTTGAATGGTTTTTTGGTTAAAAATGTGGACTTGTAATTTATAAGTTTATTTAAACTTTATTTTTAAAATTTAAAATCACACGAAGTTGGGTTTAAGTTCTTACATGTAATAAGGTATTAGAGTAAGCTTAATCACATGTCCACGTTTCAATCCAAAAAACATATTTGATAGGTGGTAGAAGACCTATGTTTATATACCTAAGATCCACTCATCTCTTACTGATGTGGGATCCATGACATTCTATTTCACTCAATTATGCAATACTCTCATTGCCCTGACTCTTTACTGGATTCTACCTCACTTAATTATATAATGCGCTCTTTACCCACGAGATAAAGTTTAACTTTTGGCTTGTGACACAGTACCTCGTGTTATAAAATGATAAATTATCTATTAATAAAAAATAATTAATCAATTATTAATTATAAAATTTTTTATTTTTGTGAGTGACACAAAAAAGTGCACATCCAAAATATATATAAAAATTTAATTAAATATAATAAATTTTTTTACTTTATTTAATTTTCTAAATTTTTTTCGATAATTGTTAATTGTGTATATAAAACATTTCAAGATAAAAACAATGCACCAAAATGCCACGATTGTACCTTAGTAATAATAATTATAGCTAATTAAAGTGAGGCATGCAGACCCTATTAAGAACATGTAGTGCTGGTGCCATTTTGTGGACCACAAAGTTCAATGTCCACATTAAAACATGTACTAGTATTTATTTATTTCGATTTTTAAAAAAATTTCATTTTTTTAAATAACCTATACATGCACTTATTATAATATTTAATTAAATATAATAAAAAAATTAATTTGATTAATTTTCTAAATTTATTTCAATAATTGTTAATTGTGTATATAAAACGTTCAAGATAAAAACAGTGCACCCAAATGCCACGACTATATCTTAGTAATAATAATAGCTAATTAAAGTTAGGCTCACCCACCCTATTAAGAACATGTGGTGCTTGTTAGATTCGGTAATTTTAGACACAACACGTTAACATGACACGAAAAGATATAGTATTAAACATATTTTGATTTAGCCTTAACGTGTTTCGTGTTTAATTATGTTTGACATGATTAAGACATGAAAAATTTCGTGTTTTAAGTGTCAGACACTAGTAACACGTTTAAACACATTTAATTAATCATATTAATCGTGTTATTGTGTTTAAACGTATAAATATGTTTAATCGTGTTATCGTGTTTAAATGTGTATACATGATACGCTTATTAACTTGTTAAAAATTAACAATCAAATGTTGTTTTAGCCTTACTTAAATAATTTTAAACAATTAATTTAATAAGATATTTAAATTTTATAAAGATAATAATGTAATTGTGTCATACCCAAATCCTAATTTTAAATTTTGTTTTGTTATATTTGATGTTCTTGTTATTTTGTTTTGTTATAATTGTTTTCATAATTATTGATTTTAAATTTAAATAATAAAATTATATTTAATTGTAAATATTTTTATTTAATAATATTAATCGTATTATTAATCGTGTCATATCATAGATTGATACGTTTAACAAACTTGTATAAACAGTCATGCCATGTTACACAGTTATTAAATATATATGTATACGTGTTTCATATTTAAAACACGAATAGTATTCGTGTCGTGTTCGTATTTAATCTTAACGTGTTTTATGTTTAATAATATCTAACACGTTTAAGATACGAAAACATGAATTGTCAAATCTAGTGCTGGTGCCATTTCGTGTACTGCAAAGTTCAATGTCTACATTAAAACATGTACTAGTATTTATTTATTTTGACTTTTAAAAGAATTTCATTTTTTTAAATAACCTATACATGCACTTATTATAATATATAGACACTATATAAGTAACAAAAATATTCATAGTTCATTTCGTGATCTCTCCAAGTTAAACACGCAATAATAATAAAAAAAAACAAACATGCAAAGGAACAACTGACGCTGCCACTCTCGTCCCTCGGATCCTTAATATTTTTTATTAAAATTCTTTCAAGTTATTAGTGCAAAAGTACTAACTAATTAATTTCTGAATTCCGCTCTAATGAAGGTCAACAACTTCACATGTTTTAGCTAATTATTTTTTTTATGAAAATATATGTTTAAGTATAAATAAATTACAATAACAATGAAATTATTTTCAAATTTTATCACATGCTTATTATATAACGTATATCAAACCAACACTCAAACGATTGTATACACACAAATTTTACATCAAAACTTAAATTAAAAATTTGAAGACAAACATAAAGTTTATTTATTAAATGCCCACATCGTGATTCATCTTTGAAATGTTTATTCAATATATTAATTTTGGATATGTCCCATCTTATGATTGGATAATAATTTTTTTCTATAAATTGATAAAAAGAAAATTCTTTTTTTTTGTCAATCTGGATTTAATTTTTGTGGAAAAATACTTCAAGAGTAAAATTCGGTTAATACAAGGAATACGTATCTAAAATCAATCAAAAAAGAATTAGACTCAAGTAAAATTTCAAAATACCCTTAATCATATCAATCAAAAGACTTATAATAAATAAATAAATTAACATAAAATTAGATTAAAATTAAATATAAAAGGAATTCAAATTTGGGATTTAAAGGTTTAATGTGCTTTTCCTTTTTGCTATTCAAAAGATTAAAAGAAAAAAAAAAGTGTGAAGGAGGGATGAAAAAGTGTTGGTTCAAAATTTCAGTTGAATTTGCTCAGCTTAGACTCATTTGGCAATACTCTTATCTGAATTACTTAAATGTTTAATGGCGGACGACGAGCCTTCAAAGCCAGCATGTCGACCCGAGGCCTTAAATCTTAAAAGCCGCATTCACGCGTAAATAAACCTGTACAAGACAGATTGGACCTTAGGAAAAACAAAAAGAAAAGAAAACGGTGCAACAGGAAAAGAGAAGTTTCCAGCACCGTAGGATTATAAACTAACGGTAGATCTATCTCTCAACAGCGTCATCAACCTTTTT
Source organism: Theobroma cacao (assembly GCF_053813885.1). Classification (NCBI taxonomy): domain Eukaryota; kingdom Viridiplantae; phylum Streptophyta; class Magnoliopsida; order Malvales; family Malvaceae; genus Theobroma; species Theobroma cacao. The sequence goes on along the minus strand of NC_142646.1, from coordinate 3,056,817 downwards.
TTTTATTATTATTTAAAGAGTAATTCGGAAAAATAAAACTAGAATACGGCTCCGTCATTGCCAACTCTCTCGAAATTTCAAAAATCCAGGGAGCTATCGGGTCAATTTTTTTTTCCAATACAATTTGGCTCAAAATTCCGTTGTCGTTCCAAGGCGTTTTCGCTTATTTCTTCTCTCTTTCGTTTAGATGGCATCTACTTCGAACCGAGCCGGTGGCGGTTCTTTCTACGGCGGTGGAGCACCTTACCGATCAAGGTCTATTTTTTATTCTCTTTTATTTTCTTTAATTTCTTTCAATTTAGTTAATATATAATCAGAGAATCGGACGGTTTAGAATTTCTTAGCTTTCTTTTTTTTTTTTTTGAAATAAGTTGTTTGTTTAGAGCTGATTTTGATTATGATTATTTTTGAAATAGGGAGGGTTTAAGCACGAGACCGGTGGCTAGCTCTGATGAAATACAATTGCGGATTGATCCGATGCATGCTGATTTGGACGATGAGATCACCGGTCTCCGTAGCCAAGTTAAACAATTGAGAAACGTAAGATTATTTATTTATTGATTTTATTTTCTAATTTGATATTTTATGATCGTACCTTTTATCTTGCTTTCTTTTTTCTGTTGGATGAATTGCATGAATGATCTTCAGCTCCTAAAATTCAACAAGATCTTGCTGATCGTGTTTAGATGGAATCCTGTCATGCACATCTTCTGGTTTTAATATATGTCATGATAATTCATCATTATCGCTTCAGTCAATGCCAAACACTGGCCTCATCAAATAAAATACTGGTAACAGAAGTTCAGAATATTGATTATATCTTCATATTTGGGGAGATACCGGAAATTAGACCAATGTAGATAAATATCGAAGGTCATTCTGAATTTAGATAAATCAGGCTTATAAGTATTTATCTTGTAATGATATTTAATATATTTTTGCTTTTTTCATTGGAATTGTGTTGGTTTATATTTTTTTGTGCGGACGAATGTCCTGACCCTTAATGCAATGAGTATACATTTACCTAAGTTTAGCTTGTCAGTTGCTTTTGAGGTTTTAGGTTTTTGATGTTTGGGGGGTGGGGGATACATTTCTCTTTTTTATTCATGTCTGTAGCTTAACTGGTTGAATTGTGTGAATCTTGAAGGTTGTCTTAACTGAAGCGCTGCAGTTAACTTAAATTTTGAAAAAGAATGTTCTAAGTAAATCTTGAAGTGTGCAAATTTAGAGGAATATCACAATTGGGACTTCAAAAGGTTCTCATTGTATTTTAAGTGGGAGTTTGTAAGAGATTGTTGGGGTCTGTCAAATGTGCTTGATTGCAGTGGTTTGGTAAGTTGGTAAAGTATGATGTAGAATTTTAAAATTTTTATGTGGAGGTTTTCTACTTGACTTTATATAATATACTCTTTGCTTGGTTATGACTTTGCACAAATTGTATAATTTATGAGATTGGTTCCTTGCTTTCTAGATAAATTATTTGATTTTTCTGTTAACTTGGTTCTTATTGAAAAATGTTGGTGCAGGTTGCTCAAGAGATAGGATCAGAAGCAAAATTTCAGAAGGACTTTTTAGACCAGCTGGTATTTGTTACTGCTAAATGCACCCTTGCTTAACATTTGTTCTCTTTATGGTTTCTTGCATGCTATCAATCCTTGCTATGACATTTTTTTTTGCTTCCATACAAGGAATAACCTCCATAGTCTATTGTACACATTTTGAGGTTTTACTATAAAATTGCAATGCAGTTTTGTATAGTGAAGTGAAATGAAGGAGGGAGGGCAGGGGGGAATAGAATTTTGAACTAGAAAAGTGTTGGAAAATAACCTGAAAAAGATGGGAAATGTTAGTTCCTGCTTATCTGTGCCTGAAAACGTATTTATCATGTTATTTCTCTGTTATGTAAAAGATAATGATGAGATCTTCCTCAGTCACATAAAGTTACTAGAACTAATTTTTCCCACTCAGACTTTGTATGGGTTGGAAACATCCCCTTGTGTCTCTTCATTTCAGGTGTTGTATGATGCAAGCTCATTTGTATAATGGTTAAATTTGATATACCCTATTGTTGTGTAAGACAATAATGCATCAAACCATTATTTTCCTCCACCTCTTTCTATTTTATGGTAAAGGAGGCAAAGTTCTATTAGCAACCAACTGGTGGTGGCTAGATGCAAAACAAAAGAGGAAGCTGTTTCTTTGATGATTTCATCTGTTATCTACAGCAATTCTCCCATTTCTCTGATGCCTACTTTTATTAAGCACATGTCCACACATGCATGCAAAATGAATAGTATTGGTTTATCGTTTTCATGGTGATTTTGGCATGGTATTACTTAGGTCTAGGTGGTAGTGCTTTGCTATTTACGTTTGGAGAGATGCTTTTCCTGGTTTCTGAATGTGCATTCTCATTTTATGACAGCAAATGACCGTGATTAAAGCTCAAGCAGGGGTGAAGAACAACATTAGGAAATTGAACAAGAGCATAATCAAACATGGTTCAAACCATATAGTCCATGTGGTTCTTTTTGCGCTATTTTGCTTCTTTGTTGTCTACATGTGGTCCAAATTGTCCAGAAGATGAGGTTTTGGGGGACTGCTGAATACATGTTGATTGGCGATTGAAAGAAAATGGTGCCTAAATGCTTCTAACAGTTTTCAGTGAAGTTTGTGTAAAGCTTTCTTCATGACTTCTGTCGGTTGTAATTGACTTGGAAAATACTGGTTCTAGGTTTTATTATGTTGTTGTCAGAAGGCTAGTTCTATCCTCCAAAAGAGGAGATATTGTTGCATTATCATTCCGTAGTTTTAGTTAATTATCATATTTTCCATACTCCATCCAAAGTTGCTTTACAAGACTTGGCCTAGGTTAAACAGGCTTTTAAATTACCGTCGAATGTCTTGCTGATTCTAACTTGGGCATGGAAGATATTGTTACCAATTTGTCATTTTTGTAAAGTATCTTGGTCATTGAGCTATGGCCAGTTTTATCCTGGTCCCATCATGATTGCAAGCATGGGGCATATCAATCCTGACAATACCTTACGGTTGTTATGCGGAATTCCTCTTTCCAAGCATCAATTCTCTCCCAATTCAATCTCCCACTGATCCCTGAAGCATCTTTGAAGACTTGTAATTCATGTCTTCCCCTCGAAGGAAAAGGAAATTTTTGGCCCAAAATGGTGAAAATCTGTTAACAGTTACGAAGGATGGGAATCAACACCATAAACACATTGCTTTCACAGCTCAGTAAAAACAGATCTTTATAAGGCAACCTACCTATGTCCCTAATGACAGACTTTCAATCTCAATAACTGAACACACACCTGTACAAGTGCGGGGAGAAAATGATTTGAAAGGATCTATATACATCAATCCTGTACTTCAATTCTCTCTGTTCACCAGGCGAGAACAATTATTTAGTTACCACCATGGCTTTGGAAGTCAAAAGCTTTGCTAGAGATGACACCATTATCACCAGATTGAATGTTAAGTTCATCATCCATAAGCATCATTTTGCCCACTGAAATTGCAACCAGGGCAGGTTAATTCTAAATCCCCAGCTCAAAAAACAGTGGAGATAATCATGTTAGTGGTGTCAGCAGGATCAAAAGGCTCTACAGAGGTTGTTAGCCGTCAGGTTAGATGAACACTGCTGCTCTATAGGTCCCGTGGGACTACAAAGTCTGCTCCGTTTTGGTTCAGAAATCCTCACATGGGAAATTGCCACAGCGAGCACATCCACCACACCATTTTCATCTTGTTCCTCTGACCCGCAACTTGAACTGCTGGATGTTGAGACTGGCTGTGGAACCCGACTATGAGAACCACCATCTATCCTCCTCACACTTAACTTGGATCCAGGAGAACTGTAAATTTGAATGGAAGGTCCTACTTGATTCTTTGACTTTGATTTGATGGATAATGTCTTTAGAGAGCGCTCAGTGTAGAATAATATCCATGGATGCCCTGAAATGAAACAATTCAAATGTCAGCAAGTGTAGTCTCATTATTAAGCTTTCACAAGAATTGTGTGGTTAGGCCCTATGCAAGTCCCAAGGTAAATTTCTAATCAAATAACAGATCGTTTGAAAAATAAAAAAAGGAAAAAAAAAGTCCACATAAATTGAAAAAGAAACAAGCATAATGAGTGGCAAAACAATCATAAGAAAGCAAAAATCATGACGAAAAAAAATTAATGAATCACCTCTATGATGGCTCAACACCTTAATATATACAATTATAAGGCTAATTCACAAACTTCTAGTGAATGTATCTATTATTTAATTATAGTACTGTTTTTGTAAGAGATAGTTAGGGCTTACTTAGTACTTCATCAGCAGTTATTCTTGATGAAACATCCCTAGTCAACATTCTTGCCAACAGATCACGTGCAGGTTTAGATACAGACTCCCATATCCCTGAGTGAAAATCAAGGTTTACATTCTTGATGGCCTCAAACACTGCCTTCAAGGAGTCTCCTTGAAATGGAAGAACACCAACCAAAAGTGCATGTAGGAGCACACCAGCACTCCATATATCGACCTTCTCTGAATAATTTCCTGACAGAACCTCAGGTGCAACATAAGCTGGACTTCCAGCCAAACCAGACAAAGTCTGACCTGTAGTAAATAGTAATAGTGTCACTCAGAAGCGTTAGGCACAGCTTAAAAAGGAGACACTCAAATACTAAACATAACTTTCCTAAGCCAATATGCTAGCATCTTTTAGCATGATCCTATCTACTCATGCATAAGAATGATCAAAGGAAAAGAAAATGCCAAAAACCTTTAGAATTAGCAATTTAGAACATGAGAACATTAAAATTAAAATTAAATAAAAAGAATTTGCATGCCCCTGTAAATTTCTAGTTTCAAATATTTTAGCAATTATAATATAATTTAGTCTCACAAGTGGTGTGGTTGGACAGGCTAAAACCAGGCCACAGTCCCTCACATGCTCCCAGGCAGATATCAACACTCCTCAATAGCTAATCACAATGCTGATAGTTGTAGACTTCTTTAATGCTTCGATTTTATTTTTATTATTTAATGTAAGTTTTAGCACTTTGAGTATAATATCTTGCTAATCCTTTTCTTCAGCAAATTCTCTTGTTCCTGCCACCAGCCAAGACATGGCCACAGAAAGGGAAATATATAATGTTCCAGGCCAGATAACTTAGGTGCTCTTAATCAATAAGCAGACAGGAAGATATGTTTTCTTGTCTCAGCTAACAACTTATTCCCCCCCTTGTCCTTCTTCCTTCATGCATATGTGTGACAGGCATTTTGCAGCCAATCTCAAAATAAACATGTCACCATACTTGATAAACATTGAGAGCATACAAACTTATCTCTGTCTCCAAACGTTTGAATATTGAGTTGCAAGATAATAAACAAAGAAAGAATTTAAAAGAATCAATAAAAAGTAAAGCTCATATTCTTTAAAGCAGGTCGCAGATATTCACCCTTGGAAATTCTCATGGCAAGACCAAAATCTGCCAGCTTTATCGTTCCTGAAGTTGTGAGAAGAATATTCTCTGGCTTTATATCTCTATGCACAACTCCCATCTCATGACAGTACTTAATTACTAACATAACATCCTTAAAAATATTAGCAGCACGTTGCTCTGAATACTGACCCTCTGCCATTTGGTCAATCAAACGACCTCCAGAGCACAACTCCATTACGAGATGAAAGCAGTCTGGCTCCTCATACACTGCCTGCAAAGTCACAACCCCAGGATGACCAGATAAGTGCTGCATTATCTCTACCTCTCTGTGAACAGTCTCCTCTCCCTTGCATAGTGTTTTACAAGCAAAGTCAACCCCACTAGTCCTAGACCTACACAACCAAACCGACCCAAATTTCCCCCGCCCAATTGTGGCACCTTTAACATAATCATCCTCGACCTTTTTCTTCCTACCAATTTGTGTAATTACCTCAATGCACCCTATCTTCCTCTTAAGACCTCTGCCGGGAGGGACCAAAGAAGATGCACCACAAGGTGGGGCAGTAGCAATGCCAGCGAGTCTACTTTTACATGAACCAACAGGAGGTGCATCAACATCTTCTTTGCACCTCTTTTTTAGCCTCGCGTAATCTTCTAATGAAAAATGAGACCTAATATTAGATGATCTGGAACCACAAGACGAAGCAAAATTGTTTGTTACCTCAGTAGACACATCAGTTTCACTTCCTTTCCTCTTCTTTCTCATCAAGTCAAGTATCAACTCAAACAAACTTATCTAAAACTAGACCTTAGATGCATTTAAGTTGCAGAAAATTAAAGATAATCAACAAAAATATCACATTTTATGGCGGCAAGCTCATCTGCTTTTGTTTCCTGTAAACTAAAAAGGAAAAAAAAAGATGATCAAAACCAGTTCATAGAACAAAGGCACAATAGAAGAAAAGAAAAGTAAATAAAATAAAAAACTTAATTCACTAAGCCACAAAATGATGTAAACCATCAATTAAGTAAAAACGCATCTTCAATTAAAACGGAAAATTTATATATATATATATATATATATATATAAAAGAAAATCAAGATACTGAATCGATCCTGTTTGGCTTTTTCGAGGATTCTCCTGGGGACCAGATGGAACCTAGATCACAATCCTAACTTTATTCGATTATTATTCAAAATTTTCATCTAATCATAAAAATTAACCGAAAAGAAATCAGAATTTCAGCGCAAAGAACCAACCTTTAAACACAGCCCAAAATGCTTCAGATTCCACCAAAGGAGAGCCCACTTGAGAAATGGAAAAAAGAAAATGAAAGAGATTTTTAGCGAAAGAAGAATCAGAAAGAATTAGAGCAATTAGGTAAGCAAATAACTGGGAAAAAAATTCCGGAGAGAGAAATTTGAGGACTGAATCAGAAGAAATCTCCGGGTCGAGAGATTTGGGGGCTGTGATTTTGTTTAACAATAAAAACCTATTTCCCTGGCTTACACCAGTGAGGTAATTGAGGACGTGTCCAGTTCTTAAACGCTACGTTTTCCGAATCCGGGTCCTCATTCGGGTACCTGGGTTTTCCTTGAGGGGTTATTCGTGTTGCTTGTAGCCGCATGAAGGAAGCTGCTGTCGTCATATTTGGAGCGTGCTGATTGGTTACGTGGCCGAGGGGATTGGTGCTTTTTCTTCTTTGTTGAAGCAAGTTGATGTGATTGGTTGAAAGCACGCGCTGGTCCGCGACGTGGACGTAGGTTTTTTGGTTTCAGCCGTGCTGTTGTTTGGATACGTCTTTGTACGGATTGTCCATACCCCATTATGGACGGTCTTTAATATTTTCAGAAATTATTATCACAATAAATATTTGAAAAATGTGTTTTAATTTCTTTTATTATTTTAGTAGTAGATTTTTCTTTGAAGAAAAAATCTCTTGCATTCTGAAATTATGTGTATTATAATTTAATTAATTAATTAGAACAACTGTAATCTAATTAATAGTATTGTCTTCAAACTGTATCATAAAATTATTAAATTTGAATTATTAATAATTATCTTATAAAGTTTGAAATTCTTGTATTTCGGAATCCAATGAAGTTTTATATTCCAAAAATGAAAAAGCAGCCTGCATTTAACGCAACCAAACGCGGCCTTGCAAACGCTCGATTATATTATAAAATTCCACTGTCTCACTGACCCTCATAAATCAGACAGAAAGCCGAAGCCAAAGAAAGATAAAAATGGCTCAGTGTATAAGAACAACCGTAAACCCTCCCAAAACCCCACTCAACTCCAGCCAAACCCATAATCCCAATCGCTTATTCCCATCAATCTCTTCCTTAGAAGCGAAACCCAAATCCATAAAGTACCCCAAAATCTCCCTGTCGGTTATGTCCAGCCAAAACCAAAGCCAACAACTAAATCCATCCCTTGATGCTTTGCTCAACTCTGGTCGCAAAGAAGAAGTTTTTGCCACTATAAAAGGCTCTGTTCACAATTGTCTTTCAGAGACTAATCTTCATTTAACGGTTCCTGGTATCGAATCCAAAACCAGAGGCAAGGTAGAAATGAAAAGGATTGCCCTTTTTTTTTTGTCTTTAAAATTTGGCTAAGTTAAGCTTTTTAAGTTTGTACTTTCTCTTGGCAACCAAACAAAGGTTGGTGTTCAAGGGATGCGTTTTTAGTTGGATTGATTTATGCAGGTTAGAGATATTTATGATAGTGGGGATTATCTTGTTTTGGTCACTACTGATCGTCAGAGTGCATTTGATAGGATTCTTGCTTCTATTCCCTTCAAGGGCCAGGTTTTTATACTCAGATCGCACTACCTTTTACTACTTTGTTGATGGTAAATATTAATAGTAGTAAATGAGATGTAGTATCATTGTTGGAATTTCAATTTTCAGGTTCTTAATGAGACGAGTTTGTGGTGGTTCAATAGGACACAACACATAACCCCAAATGCAGTTGTGTCAGTACCAGATAAAAATGTTACAATTGCAAAGAAATGTTCTGTCTTTCCTGTTGAATTTGTTGGTGAGTATCTTCGAGATTTTTACTCTTCATTTTTCCACATGGAATTGAATTCTTTCATTGTTGCAAACTTGAACTCTGAATTTCCTTGGTTACAATTCATGATTAGGGGCTATTCCTGAGTTTGGATTATAAACCAAGTTCCATTTTATCAATTAAAGCAAGCGACGACTTTTCCTTTGTTCATTCACAGCATGTAAGATAGTGAACATGTTTCATAAGTTTTAGTTTTCTTATATTTAGATGGGGTAATTTCATAAGGTATGGAAGACAAAGACTTGTTTAGTTTAGAACAGCTAACTTAATTCTTAACATGGTCTGATTACAAAAATTTGCTTTTTCAAATTGATCTTCCATGTAAGTTGATTGTTTTTTCTTTCAATGGGAGGTTGAAGTGCCACAGGTTCAAAGTGATTTAAGTTTTCCATCTCTGTGTGCCGAGGTCATTGTTTAGAGTTATTGTAGTTGTCTGGTGTAAAATCCTCTTCTGATCTGAATTTTGTTGCTATATGCAGTTAGAGGATTTGTGACAGGAAGTACTGATACGTCACTGTGGACAGTCTACAAAAATGGGGTTCGAAATTACTGTGGCAATGTGCTTCCAAATGGTGAGGTTTTTGTTTATTTAAATCACTTTTTGATTTCATTTGGAAATTGCTCTATGTGATGGCTGTTTAATATGTTTGTATAGGGTTGGTAAAAAATCAAAAGTTAACTGCAAACATACTCACACCAACAACCAAGGCTGAGGATCATGATGTTCCTGTAACTCCAGATGAGGTTAATCTTTTTTTTCTTTTTCCAAATTTAAACTTGTTAGATACAGGGAAAGTATAAAGAAAATAATAAGATTCTCTTTTATCTTTCATATTGCTTCAAAGTTTTCCTCTTCCTCTTCCTCTTCCTCTTCTGCCACCTCCACCCCTTCAAACTAGGCTCGAAAAAAAGGGTTCCTGTTGGCTAATCTTAGGATACTGTTGATTGGTCTCTGTTTATCTGCTGGATTGCAGATAATTGGAAGAGGACTGATGACTCAAGCTGACTTTGACGAAGCAAGAGAAAAAGCTTTAAGTTTGTTTGAGTACGGACAGGTAATTTAGATTTTGTTCATACGCTCAGGTGCTTACGTGATGTAATTGTTTATGATGCATGTAAGATAATATCAATCAACACACTGAAATTTTTTGAGATGAGATCAAATTCAATATGTTAATACTGAATATACGTAAGAGCATAAGAAGCAAAACATCAATTGATTTGCATCTTGTGCTATGAAGGCCAGTTGATTGGGATGAAAATGATGCCTTTGGCATTTGAGAGTTGCCCTCCATTCTGTTTTACTCCTCTAATTTTGTTGAAAACCATTTTAGTACTACAAACTAATTTACAGTGTCAGTGATGCTCTGTTGGTAGACAAAATGTTGTCACATCAAGCATCATAGCTTATATAGAGCAATCCTGGGTCTGTTTTTATGAATGTGCGGTGTTTGTACTTTCTAACAGCCAACACTTTCACTGTCTGTCATTAAAATATGCTGGATTGTTTCTTTTAATGTTTCTACTTCTACTACATGTTGCTTGATCTTTAGTATATTGTTTAATGCAACTGACATTATGATTTTGTTGAAAATACAGTGTGTAGCTTTGGAGCATGGCCTGATATTGGTAGATACAAAATATGAATTTGGAAAGGATAGTGATGGTTCAATTCTATTGATTGATGAGGTTAGATGCCACTTTCATGAAAAGATTCCCTGTTCTCTCTCTCTCTCTCTCTCATATACACATTACACCTGCAAACATGTGCACTCTCGCGTACACATCTTTCTATATGCAGGCATGAGAATTCACTCAAACTGACATGCAAGGATGAATTTTGCATCTTGTTTTGTAATTCTAGGTGCATACACCTGACTCAAGTAGATATTGGATTGCCAATTCTTATGAAGAGCGCTTTCAGAATGGCCTTGAACCTGAAAATGTTGACAAGGTGGGTAGTGAATGGTAGTTATGCATGTCTGAGTTGTGTTTAGGGACAAAAAGGTGTTTTGCCAACTCACATGCGAAGTTCGTTGACTGTCACTTTGACTTCCTCGCTACTCATGCTGAGGAAATTTTCTGATTTTTAATGTGTAATTATGTATGGAGTTTACAGGAGTTCTTGAGGTTATGGTTTAAAGATAACTGTAATCCCTATGAAGATGAGGTAAGTTGCAACAAGAAGTTAAATTCTGTGCTCTTTGATGTCTGTTGATATGAGGAAATATTGTAAATCTCCTTTGATGATGCAATCCTTAGGTCCTTCCTGATGCCCCTGAAGAACTTGTCTGTGAGCTTGCTTGGCGGTATGTTTTCCATGTTATTATACCTTTTAATTAGGCATAGTATATGCTATTATGAATTTAAAGAGAAAAGAGAAAATGAAGTCAAAATCTTTTTCAGTTCAGATTACTTCTCATATCTCACACACTGTTCTTCATTTCTCTTCTCTCCTGTCAATTGAAACACACTGTCACTTGTTTAGCAGCTCCCAGATGTAGTATGTCTCAAGCGTAGCCCTTAGCCCTTTACAAAACGTGGCTGTGTGAATCTATTTGTACAAGCTTGTGGAATTTGTTAAACAATTATTAGTAATCCCACAATTAAACAGTGGTAAATTGTCTATAGAGAAAGACAATTATTACAGTTTTGGGTGTGTGTTTTCAATATAGATCCTCTCAATTATTTTTTTTTTCATTATTTTTAATGCATTCAGCACAGTTCACATTTGTGGGCTGCATTCATTAGTTGTGGACCCTAGACATGTGAACTCTGATGATAGTTGTATTGAAAGATAGTAGAGAGGAGCCAAAGCCGTGTTTTAACTGACGTATTTTTGTATACCTTGTTCTGCTTCTTGATGTAGAAACTTTTTGACACTGTTTTATGATTGAAGTGCTTTCGACTATGTCTGCTTGCACTGATGTTAACCATTATGCCAGGTATATCTTTTTGTACGAAACAATAACAAAATCAAGATTTGAGATGCCATTGACAGAGGTAAGACTTAGCACTATAGATGCCTTTTGGTTGCTATTATGCAAAGTGGCAATTTGATTTTTTCTTGCAGGAGCCAATACATGATCGAATCTCGCAAAATGTTTCGTCAGCATTGTTATCTCTGCAGTAACTCAAGAAGATTGTATAAGAGCTCATGGTTTTTTTAGGATGGAGACTATAGTGAGAAGTATAATGAGCGTTCAGTGGTTAAAAGAGGTATTTGGTAGATGAACTTGGGGTGGAATAACAAGCTGGATTGCCCCAGTGTAACACATTGAGCACTTATTTACTTTTAAATCTATAGTTATGACAAAAATTTCAATGAATTCAAAGAATATTAACTTACAATTTTGACATTTTTGTGGGATAGGATTCTTTCTGAGAAACTCAATACTATCTGCATCTGTTAAATGTATCAAGTTTTCCTCTAGTTGAAATTTCTCATCGGCACTTGGATTTGTCTTCGCTGCACATTTGCAGGCATGATTAATTATTTTGAATTGACTAACTACAGAAAACAAGTTCATTCTGACAACTACAGAATGATTCTCCTAGATGTTAAGGGAAAAAAGAAACTTTGAAGATTTGTGTCAAATGAAAAAAATATGAAAATCGTTAAGATTGGGGAAATATGAACTTGGAATTTTCATTTTAACAGAGTTGTTGGAAACTGTTTTTATGTAAGATAAGACCTCTAGAGTTCAAAGTTTAAGCAGGTGAGTCCAGATGGCTCATGAAACACAGCCTCACAGCCAAAGTTTCATCAATTTTATCTTGTCATGAGGTCTAATGTCGGTTTTACTCTTGAATCTAACCCAAGAGTCCATATGCCTTTGTGACATATAAATTCAGTGGAGAAATTTTTGCTTGCTATTAAGAAGTGATTGCTTTGTCGTTCCTAAGTATAAGGCTTCTTCAATCTTTTTATTTCTTTTTTTCCCTTAGTTTTACTGCAAACAGGGCATATCACCTAAAGCAACCTATGGTTCCAAGTTTTCCAGCATTATCCTCGTGTTTGATGTGTGTGTGTGTTGAGAGAGAGAGAGAGAGAGAGGAAATACAAAATTTAAACAAGAATGCTGCCAAATTTATAAAAAGAATAAGCCGAGCATTTCATTTTGCCTCGGTAATCTTTACCGGGGAACATAAGTCAGCTTCTTTCCTCAATAATAGAATCTCTCTCATCCCAAAAACCCAGAGCAGGAATTGAAATTCCTGGAATCAATTTCACTTGCTTGAACAAGGGAAGAAATCTCATCATCCATCTCAATTTTATCCTTATCCATCATTTCAAGGATGTCTTTAGCTGGTCTCTTGGCAGAAAGGTGGATTCTAAGCAATGATTTATATATTGGTGAACTTGCAAGACCCATATCCTGAATATCTCTAATAAAGTTGTTCGCATCTGCCAATTTCCCTTGCTTCTCAAAGTACTCAGCAATGGCCACAAGAATACTCTGGGATGGTCTCCAATGACAATCTTTTAACATTGCGAACCCTTCCTTCATAGCATTGATGGCCTTTACCATCTTATGGCTTCTCACCCACCCCTCCATTAGAATTTCCCATGTCTTGTAATTGGGACACCCACCTTTCTTCAATGAGCGGATATACAGTGACTCGGCTTTTTCCACCCAACCATTCCGCATGTAAGCACCTAAAAGGACATTGGAGACTCTAATATCATACTTCTGACGGTTGGACTCCCATTCCATAAACACCCTCTCAGCTTGTACTAGATCACCTAGCTTAACCAAGCACGACAATATGCACATATAATTGGCACAACTCAGTCTCTTACCTACTGCTTTACTGGCTTCCCATAGCCGAATAACGTCATCCTTACTGTTCAAAGATGTATATTGAGTCATAAGGAAGATATAACCAAAGCGGTTATTTGTAGACAGCTTTGCTTCTGCATTTTTGAGTGCAGCAACTGCTTTCTCAACAAGACCTGCTTTGACATAAATATTAGCTAAAGTAGATAGCGTGGACCACCCCACTTTGGCATTCTCATCACTCAGCATTTCTCTGTAGACGGCCTCTGCTTCTGCAACCCCAGATGCTTTGGCACAAGCATCCATCCAAAGGTTGTAGGATTGTGCATATTTGGGTATTTTGTTTCGTGTCATTTGCATAATAACCAGAGGTACTTTATCATACTGACATGTTGCCATGTACAGCTTCATCATTTCAATAAATAGATAGGGGCCCAGGGTCAGCCCCAAGCCAGTCAGCTTACTCATGAAAGCCTCAGCTTTTCCAACGTTTCTTTCTTTTACATAACCATTAAGAAGAGGAAGACAGGCTGCTTTCTGTGAAGCAGTGTTGGGTAGACGATCGAAGTATTCTTCAGCTGCCATTAAACCCCGGACCTTGATGAGTAATTCCAATTTATTGGCATGATCAGCAGCTGAGATTTGTAAACCTTTCTGAGTTTCCATCCATGTCCACATCTGTTTGTTCACAGAATTATAAAGATCGACAAATTTACATAAATGGGGCGAAAGTTTTCACTTTTGCCCAGTCAAATTTTTTGCAATTGTTTTGGGCCAGTATTTAATTAAATACAAAAATAAAGCTTTTTTTTTTTTGTTTATGCTATATAGTAGTATTGATAAAATCCCAAGGACGGAGAAAGAAAGGAACCTCGAGCGCCTGATTGTAGCAACTAGTTTTGAGGAGAATATTGGAAATGTACCGGAGATCCGAAATTTCAACCTTGTGACCCGAATCCGCCCAATTTTGGAGCACCGTCGTTGTGCTTTCCGTCGGTGATTTCAACCTCAGAATGCTCCTCTTTAGACTTACCCTGCTACTAGCAATAGCAGTTTTTACACGTGGCTTCTCCACCGCGTAACCTGGGGAAGCACCTGAATTTATTATCCGCCGCCACGTGGCGCCGGCAAGCTTATCGCCGCCATTGCGTTTGAGATGGGGGATAATCGAGCGACTCGCCATGGACGACGAAAATCTGCTTGGCGTCTCACAGTTCCTTTCGCGCTTAAGAGGAAGAAGGCCGAGGAAGGAGTGAACGGTTTGCCACGTGTATCCCATAGTCAGAACGGCAGCGTTTTCTGGACTCAACGAGCCTAAAAAACAAGACTTAAACCCCTTCCTTGTATAAAACCCTGAACTTTCCCGTTGAAGTCATTGACCCTCCACTGCTCTGCAATCCAGCAAATCGACCAGAATTTCCTTTTTTTTTTTGCTTGCGCAACACGACTCGTTTGATTCTTTTTATTGCCTTTGACTCCTAAATATTTCAACAATTTTCTTTTCATTTTTTCCTTTAATTTCCGTCAAATTTTGTTCAAGGAATCATACAACGTAACATTTCAGCTCCAAAATGGGAAGATTCAACTGGCTAGGTCTAGTAAGTGCCATCGACCTAATTTCTTAACCAATTTTTTGAACTTCAATTTCACTCGAAGAATCATTTTCTTTTAACTATACATAGATGATTTTATATGCCTGACTTTTGATGTGCAGTGTCGACGGCATTTGCTTTCAACCATGGCTGTGGAATCGGCGATTGATAGAAGCGACGGGGTTAGGAAACTTTCTGCATTATTCCAATCGTTAAATTGTGAAAGAGGTAATGCTCGTTTGTTCTAAAACCGATGATTAGCTTAATTTTTTTTAATACACATTTCGAATTAGCTAATGATAAATTATCTTTTTTTTGTGGAATAAGCTTTGCACAGTTGCAGTTTTGGTATTGGGAAACCTTCTGATTTTACAGTCACTGGAATGCCGTTGAGAGAGCGTTATTTCCACGCAACCGGTTTTTTTTTTTACCTTGAAGATTTTCATTTTTTTTGTTATAAATTCAATTTTCTTAAGTTTGAGGCCTTTTTCTAGGGCCATGCTGCTCTGCTAAACAAGACTACTATGAAATTCTTGGAGTACCGGAAAATGCTACTCGAGATGAAATTAAAAAGGCCTATCGTGCTGTGAGTAGATTGATGTTGGCATTTGCATTTTCCAAAATAAATTCTTGACTTAATTTTATTGATTAATATATATAAACCAAGTGGGATGTTTTTTTTTGTAATTTTTGGTTATGGAGCTTGCCAAGAAGTACCATCCTGATGCAAATAAGAATAATCCTTCTGCAAAGAGGAAGTTCCAAGAGATAACGGATGCCTATGAGGTTTGTAGTTTCATAGTTGTTGGTTAATCTCAAAAATTTTGTCCTTCCTAATGAAAGTTAATGAATGCAAAAGTCTAATTCTGAACAATATTTTTTAATCTTAAAAAAAAAATTCCATTTATAATTGTTCTGCTTAATTGCAGACTTTGCAAGATGCGAAGAAGAGGAGAGAATATGATAGGGTAATTAATACTCTTCCTCCCCTGTCCCTTTTGTTTTTCCTGGTTTGTTTTGCTGTTGCTATTTGTTCTCCTCCAGTAAGTAAAACTCCGGTACATTTTTGTTACTTTTAGCTGTCACCAATTCTTAAGTTGGGACTTTCAAACTGTCTGCATTTCAATGTCCATGGTTCTTGTAGTGGTTTCTAAACTAATGAATTACTCTGAATCTTTCCACTGAAGACACATGTTAGAAGTTCAGAAGACACGGAATTTGGTGCAGATGGTGCTCAAGGGTTTAGATTTTATGATGCAAGTGGTGCACGAGGGTTTAGATATTCTTATCAAACAAACTTCTCTGATTCTTTCTCTAAGATATTTTCTGAGGTATTCAGTGTTCCTTGTTTCTATTCTCTTCTCCGTGCAATTGGTTGTCGTAATTCCTAAAATGCTGAAGCTTGATTTGTTGCAGATATTTCAAGATGAGATGGATCAATTTGCACCAGATATCCAGGTCAACACATTTTTCTCTCCCTAATTTTTCTACTCTTCATAACTTATATTTTCAAGTTAAAATATATTCTCTTTGGAATTTTGTAGACAGAGCTGTTGCTCTCTTTTTCTGAAGCTGCTAAAGGATGCACAAAGGATCTATGTTTTGATGCATTTGTTCCTTGTGATTCTTGCGGTAAGTGGAGCTAAGATTTGTTGGAATCAGGTTGTGTTCAAGAATCATACAAGCACCAATGTAGTCTACCACATGCAATAATCTTTCTACTTCTCAATTTATAATGTTTGTTCAAAATTTTGTATGTATTCACGTCACTGTTAGAAGCCAAGTTTTGCTTAATTTATTGCAAATATTTCCAGCATCTTGTTGAATATATTTCTCTACACTTTCCATTTGTATGAAGTATTGGTTCCTTTCTTCTTTATAGATGATATAGTTTTGTTGTGCCTTCTTTATTGTGTAATGCAGATGGGCGTGGCTATCCACTTAATGCCAAAGTGAAAGTTTGTCCAACTTGCAGAGGCACAGGGATGGTAAGTGTTTTCACAATCTATTTTGATGGTGATTAGTAGATAAATCCTTCCTATAGGTCTCACTTTCTGAAAATAATGCCTGCTACCTTTTATTTATTATACTGTATTAACTCTTAACCAGGTTACAATTCCTCCATTTACATCAACATGCAACACTTGTAAAGGATCAGGACAAATAATCGAGGTCTGATGTGAATTTGGGCAAAATAGCCCCATCTTTCTTTTTACTTGTACGCCATGTTAACAAGGTTTTATACATATGATCCAGGTCTGATGTGAATTTGGGCAAAATAGCCCCATCTTTCTTTTTACTTGTACGCCATGTTAACAAGGTTTTATACATATGATCCAGGAATACTGTATATCATGCCAAGGATCAGGGGTTGTTGAAGGTGTTAAAGAAGTTAAAGTTACAATACCTGCAGGTAGATATAAAATGCTTGTCTTTGATGAATCAATTTTTCAAGTTCAGAAGGTTGAGGGGTAGCTTTGATTCTTACAGTTCATATAAGGAAAGTGGTTGCACATGGATTTCTGATATGGTCTAGCGTATTGCTATAAGATAATCTTTATAGCTATTTTCTTTTTATCTGAGGTTGGCTTTTGCAGATCCTATCATATTATTTCTTTTTTTTTTCTTTTTCGTTTTTGAATGTTCAGTGCTTCCTCAGTAATACAGTTTTTGTTAATTAGCCCTTCTCTATGACAGGTACTGCCATTAGTTTCTGCATTTTCCATGGATCTAAGAATGTCAAACTAGTTTTAGGATGGAACCTTTGTTGCATAATTGTTCTACTTTTACTGGCACAAAGATATGTTGCTTATTATAGTGGCATTAATCTTGTTGGTTCTGCTTATTGTTGTTCTAAAAAAATGGATTAGGTGTGGATTCTGGAGATACAATACGTATACCAGAAGCTGGTAATATTAGACGACAAGGAAGTCAACCTGGTAACTTGTTCATTAAAATAAAGGTGCAGTTCCTTCTATTTCCTTATATCTTTATAAAGCTTCCTTAAGGTCTGGTTGCTTAAGGTTAATTATGTGCAAGTGTAAATTCATATATGCATTTGATAATTTCTGGTCATGAGATTGCTCCTCAATGTAACCTGCATTTTAATATGGCTCTACATTTTGTTTGAGCTGACACACATGGGACACCTTTAGTTGAAACTAGAATATGATGATTTTTGAACTTGATTTGAGGAGGCCAAATAGGCTAGTACAGAAGTAAATAACTAAATACGATTTGCTATTTGAGATATATGTATATTGTCCTTGCTTTCTGAGCTTTGCTTTTGTAATATAGGTCGCAGATGATCCTGTCTTTGCTAGAGATGGTGCAGATGTTTATGTCAACTCTAATATTAGCTTTACTCAAGTAAGAATTTGTGCTATGCGAAATGTTTACTGCACTTGTTTGTGTTCCATCCGGTTAAATCGGATTTGCAATTTCACCAACATTCAAAACTTTTGGTGTAGAACTCTTATTTTTCTCTATCAACTTCTATATGTTTTTTATTTCCTAAATGTCAATTGTCTTACCTTGATCTATTTTTAGGCTTATACTACATTATCTCTTATTATTAGTGAAGACATCTCAGTTGATTTCTAAGTGTGTATATACTAGCTACCTTTTTGAACTAAAGTTATGTTGTCTGTCATGCCCTGTTGAACAACTTTATAGATTTGCATACAGAACCTAAATAATTCTATCAATAATTGATGTTTGGATCTCTTACAGGCAATTCTTGGTGGTAAAGTTGAGGTGCCTACCTTGTCGGGGAAGATTCAAGTGAAAGTAATACTGTTGTTTTTATGCTCCTTTTTTATATGTTTGTGCATTACGATCTGGTACGAGTTACCGAATGGCATAAGAAGAAGTTTTTGTAAATTTTCTGGTATTAGAGGTAGTCTAGTTAAGCCAAATTAAGTGCTGAATCTTTAAAGATATTTGGACATGAGCCTCAGTCTTACCATGATTTGGACCCCGTTAATCTGTGAACCTGGCATGAATTATTCAGGTTGATATAGATACCTTGTCGATTAAAATTCATGCGATATTCTGTAATCTCATTCATTTTTGGTCCCATTGTCTAGAGCCTCATTATTTTTATTAGTTTTTAACAATTGACATGCGTCAATGTACTTGACATTAACCATTTTGTGGTTTGAAATTATGGTGTCCTCAGATACCAAAAGGATGTCAACATGAAGAACTTCTGGTTCTAAGAGGCAAAGGTATGCTTAATCATTCCCCCATATCGCCCTGCCTCCTCTCCCCATTTCTCCGTGCTGCTTGAATTTACTCTCTGCTTCATTTTCCTGCTATAAATGTGCTTTCCTTTTGAGTTCCTGCAGGACTGCCGAAGCATGGTTTTATAGTACATCATGGAGATCAATATGTCCGTTTCCGTGTTAATTTGCCCACGTATGCTTCCTTTAGCTTATTTCGGTTTATATTATTGGTTATCTCTACATTTATGTCTGATGACATGAAGATATATAGATCAGTTTGGATAGCATTACACCAAAGATATTTCATTTGTTTGAAGTATGCCTAATTGTCTTCCTCTTGGAATTGAGGCTTCGTTGAGTATATTATGCTTCTGGGCATTAGCAAAAGTATCATGATGCTAATTAAGTTGTTTTCTTCCTCTTTTCTCAAAAAAAAAAAAAAGTGATTTCTTCCTCGTGAACTACTTACACGATTTTGCATTCTTTTTACTATTACTTTTCCTCTCTCCTGTAACATGGAGTTGAAGTTGGACAGTCTGATCTTTTTAATTCAATATTCTAGTTAATCAAAAGATAAACTGACAGCTAAATGTACTATACCAGTCAAAGTGGATTCGTGGAAATCATTTTGCCTTGAAAATGCTCTATCTTATTGATTTTCAACTCTGCTTTTATCATGCATTTCTGCCTCTTGCGAATGGAAACTTTCTTCATAATTGTCAAGTATAATTACTCATTTTTGAGATCACCTGTTACTTTTGTGACTAGGAGATGCTTTTAGTGTCAACTGAAGTTTTTTCAATAAAATGTTAAGTAGGTATATGAGAGCTTGCTGTAGCCAAGTATTAGAATTTATGAGGTGGAAGAACCAGTTCAAATTATAGCAGGCCTTTGCCGTATCTGGGTCTTTTACACTTGTAAACTATAGCCTCTGTTCTAACCCCTATTTGAATGGTGGTTTAAAATTTGGTCAACTCCTATCATTTTTGTCTTGTCAATCCCTAGAGCATTCTGTTATATGAGTTGTTATTATTGTTGTTTTGAAATGTGAGTGTTCATAACCTTATCTTATTGTTGATACTGTATGAAAACTAAAAGATTTACATTTACACAGTGACCTGTTTGCCAAAACTGAGGTTATCTTTTCTTTATTGTAGACAAATGTTGGAATGATTTATATGATTATTACTTTTGAAGCCTGAGTTCTGTGCAATGTAGACTCTCTGAAAAAACTCATTTCCAAGTATTTATTCTGTCGCATTCTTCATCCTCCCTATCTCCTCTGCAGTGTGATAAATGACCGGCAGCGTGCTATTTTAGAGGAACTTGCGAAGGAGGAAATTAATATTGAAAACAACAGCACTGTTGAAGGCAACTGGTAAGTGTACGTCACAATATGCATGTTATCTGATAATTCCGATTCTTTCAAATTCATTTACATCATTAATATGATGAGTTCAGATTTTGACACATTTGTTCTTGGCATATACAATTATTTCCATGATATTAGCTGTTCATGAAATAGCTGTTTGGCATCAGCATGTACTAAAGGTGATGGCCGATCTTGTGATAGGGAATGTCATCATGTTCCTGATTTGTATTTTTTTTAGATCTTCATTTCTGGATAGATATTAAATTAGCTTTGGTTCAGAGCAGCCGGCTTGAATTCGATAGATTTGAAATTTATCTAGCATGCATCAGTTACCTGAATTTTTGCTGTGTAGCATTGGGTCCTTCAGTAATTAATCTGATTATAATGAAGACCCTGAAATGGACAACAGGCTTTATCAGCAGCTCTCTACTGGTTGAACTTACAGGTGGGAAACAATTCTTGAGCATGTGATGAGTCCTAAGTTTGTGATTGAGTTTTCTCTACTCCTGCTAATCCTTCTCATCCTGAGGAAGACAATGGGCTAAACTGACTCAAGGCAATGAAGACATGCATGCCAACGGAGGATACAGGAAATGCGCGCACCCCTTCCGTCCATTTTTTAAGGGGGAAGGGTTCAATTCTCTTACCAATAGTTCCATTTGTTACCAATTATTTGGGCATCAAATGAATGCCTCTTTTTTCTCACCTTTAGTACTCTAGCTGTTTACACATGATAGTTGTTGTATAGAGCTTGCTTTCAACCACACAATAAATGAAAAGGTACATTCGTTTTACTTGCATCCATTTTCTTTTTCCTTCAATTCTTCCATAGATATTAGTTTACTGAAAATAAAATGTAGCAATGCAGCGTATACATTGTTTAGTTATATAAATTGGAGGGTAGTCTTTTACTAGGCTTTGCAAAGTTGAAGCCACTGGATGGCATTATTACAGTCCAAATCATTCTAGATGTTGAAAGCTTTTCCCTCAAAGCTTGGCTGGCCACCTAAACTTCATTGAGATTGTTGTTTCACAGGGATCTAAAGAGGTTTGATTTAGGGTTTGAGAAGTGGTTAGATGTTTTACAGGGATATTGCTGCTTTGGGGGCAATTTTATTGGTTTATTTTTGTTGACATGCGTGTAGATATGCTGATTCCCCCGTCCCTAATTCTTTTTCTTTTTTTATTTTTTTGAGGAATTAAAGTATTTGAATGTTCATCTAAGCATTAGCAGAGAAACGTAGAGAGAATAATAGTATACAAATACTTGTATGTACATATATATATATATGTATATATAAAAACATAAGACATACATGATGCATACATATGTATTTTTTGATGTTAAATTTGAAAATGACAAAGAAACTTTGAGAATTTTATGTATCAATATATAGTTTTCGGTCTTTAAAAGCCGAAATAATAGAAAATCGAAGTCTTACAAGAACATACGAAGGCCATTTCTTATCTAACTAGGATAAATTTCTATTCTCTTTTGCAAATGTTTCGAGCAATATTCAAAGATAATTATAGCTTGGATTTGCTCGGATCACCAATATTTCTAAACAGTTTCCGGACTAGTGGGAACCGGTGGCATTTCTGTTTCAAGAGCTCGTTTCTTTTTCTTGGTCTGCTTTATTTCACCGTAGAAGTACGAAACGAATCCCCAGAGCGAGAGTGCAAGAGCTACACCTTTTTCTGCTTGAAACTTTTCTTTTAAGAAAATTACTGCCAGAATCTCTGTTACAGGTAATAGAACTGCAATCATAATACCCGATACCAAAGATGAAGCACAAAAGATTACTCCTATTGCTCCCAAGAAGAAACCCTGCCATATTATTGCACTCGAAATCGCGACAACATAATACTTTGTTTCGCCAAGCCCGAATTCCCTTGCTTCCCTTGAAATTACCTGCAAATTATAATATATAACATTTCAATGTTGTTCATAGCTTAGAATAAATGTGTTAATTAAACCCAAAAAAAGAACAAGAACAATAGTAATGCGCTTCCCTTTCACTTTTCATCCTATACTAGATTAATATCTTTGTAGCTGCCAATCAGTATCTTGGCTTTAATTTGCAATATGAAAAAGGAAATCTAAAACCTAGAAAAGATCTATAACTAATATATATATATAAAAGTGGGTTTGAGTTGTGCTTACCTTTTTGTCTCAAGGAATGAAAATTAATTAAACAATAATATACAATAGATTTAATAGCATCTCCATTATGAGATGGAATATACTTAATTTTGGCCGGCGAAGAGCAAGAAAGGAAACGTGTTAGATTCTATATGACTCATCATGAGATGGAATATACTTAATTTTGGCCGGGAAAGAGCAAGAAAAGAAACCTTGAAATCGTTGTTAACCAGCATCCCAACGGTGCATAACACAGTAGCAAACAAACACATCACCATCTGAATCTCCATCACAAGGGCGTAGCTGATTTCCTGCTTTGCCTTCTTGTACATTAACTCCACCAGGGGCAAAATAAATCCATACAACACCGCTGCTGCAATAGTCATTAGGAACCCCATAACGTATTCCTTGTTTGATTCATTCTCAGGCCGGTCACTGCTCGTATTTAGAGCTAGAACGCCTGCTCCTATGGTTAACAAAAACACAGCGTTTATGGAATAAGAAGTGAACTTTTGCTTCACCAAAAGGAAAGCAAACCCTGCTGTGAAAGCCAATTGCGCTGCGATGATTAAAGAAGAGGTTGAAACGGGGAGACGGGCGACGCCGTAGGCGTAGAGGTAGTCATCAAAGCCCGTAAGGATTCCGATGACCGCGGAGGCAATGAACAAGGGTGGTTTCATGAAGAAGAACTTGTTTCTTGATGTGGGTTGGGTCCTACGACGGTGCAAGTAAGCCCAGGCGATGGGGAAAAGGATGATGGGCCAACCACCAGTTTCGAGCCAGCTCGAGAACCAGACTCGTTTCCCACCATGTATGAAGTAGAGGCGCATCATAAGTGGGCCACCGCAGTTGCCTATGGCTAAGACGAAGCAGTTTATCACTAGGAGAGCTCTTCTCATGCTGGAGTTTGGTTCGGCTTCCTTGACCTCCATGATTAGCAGAGACAAAGCAGTGTAGAGTGATCTTTTCTCTACTGTATGTACGTATTATGAAAGCAAAGTCTCTTGTCCGTGTGCTTTTACGGTAATATGAAAGCAGGTTGGTGTGATCAAGTGCGTGTGACAGAAGCACAAACTCAATTACATATATGTACCAAGAAATAGAGATAGTGAGGGTGAGACAATCATATCAGCAAATCCAAAATCTAAAATTCAAAAAACCAATTATTTTTGCATTAAAATATTTTAAATGTTAGTTAGAATTAGGGTTCTTTTCAAAAATACCTCTCATAAATAAATATTTTTTAAAATAACTCTATTTATAATTTAATTATTTTTAACCAAGAGAAATTAATTTCGGACAAAATTACTTTTAATGAAACCGATCCATATGTTTAGGTCCACGCCTCAAACCGATTCATATCCTTTGAGCTTTTCTCGCCAGACCATTCATTTCTGGAGTATTTCTTATGAAGAAAAAAAATCTTTAAGCATTTTGAGCATTTTAGAGTAGTTTTTGATACACGAAGAAAAATCTTTGAACGTTTTGAATATTTTAAATATTTTTGAGTGATTTTTGATACATGAAGAAAAACCTTTGAGCATTTTGATCATTCTTCGCCAAGTAGGCATATTCGTTGATTATATTGTTAAATGAAATATTGTATGTTGTTTGAAGTTGTTAATTTTGTTAAATAGAATTCAGTAGTTTGGTGTGGTTTTTAAGCATTAGGTAACTGATTTTTGAGTATTGCGTGACTAGTTTTTAAGTATTGCGTGATTGATTTTTAAGTATTGCGTGACTAGTTGATGTGGCATTGCGTGACTGATTAATATGGCATTGCGTGACTGGTTGATGGCACTGCGTGACTAGTTAGTAAGACATTGCTTGACTAGTTAGTAATGCATTACGTGACTAGTTTTAAGATATTGTGTGCCTTAGGCATTGTCTAAAAATCAATCACGTAATGATTACAACCTAGTCACGCGATGCTTAAAAACCAATTACACAATACCTGAAAATTAAAGACGCAATGATTAAGTCACGTAATACTTAAAAATCAGTTTTACAATACCTAATGTTGGTGGGAAGGGGGGGGTTTTATACGGTATTAAATAATAGGCAAAATTGGCTTCAAGGTGAGCCTTTCAAATAGACGTCTATCTTTAAGACTTATTTCACCCCCACCATTCGATATGCAAAGGGGAATAATACGAATAGTCTCAAGGATACAATGAAGCCAATGTCTAACTTTCGTATTGCACTTACGAAGTAGATCATTAGATACACCCGAGAGTTTGTAAAGTTGTTTGGCCTTAGAACTGACTTTCTGCAGCAAGTAGATAATAAGGAATTCGGAATATCTTGAAGATGGTGGGAACTTTAGTGTTTATGTTTATAATAAAACATAACACTTTTCTTGCTCTTACCCTTGCTTTGCTTTTGATTTTGGTGTGTCTTTGGTGTGTTCTGGTGTGTCTAAAATGGTTGGCACCAAGCCCTTTATATATGCTTACAAGTGTCTCTTCTTCAAGGACACAACCCTTTCATCAAGATACCTTTTTGTCTAGAAAGCATCTTTATGATTTTTGCCAATACAACTTTTAGATATAGTTATTGTTTCAATAGTCATCTTATGAATAGATAACTATTCATCTCACAAATTATAACCTTTGAGTTATATCTTGAAACAATAACTATTCACTTTAACTTTTGAGCAATGATGTCTTTTCAATCATGTCTCTTAACTTTTGAATATGATTTTTCAAGAAACATAACCATTCACATGAAAACATTTCTATATCTAATAAACACATTATGTCACTTTTCGTAACATAACTTTTGAGCTAATAATAGTTTTTCCATCATGTGAAATAACCTTTAATTTTGAAAATACACCAATAATCTCCCACCATTTTCAAAATTTCAAATACCAACAACTTTGGGAAACTTGTGCATAAATGAAGGTATTCCGTAGATTTGAACCTTCATTTAGTGAGTGTGGTTGGTTCTAGTCTGAATTGAGTGGTTGACCAAGCATTGAACCATCGATTCTTCATTAACTAATCGGGCCACTAAACACACACAAGCCTCCTTGCTCACATTGTATCTAGTTTTGCCAACACGTTTATAGCCATGTGTTTTGCATCCATTCATGAGTGCTGTCAGAGTCAAGCCTTTAACTCTTAGAAGCGGTCGCACTTTCACTCATATAGGTAGCCTCCATCAGAAGTATCTCGTAATTATAATACTTCAACATATACATGTTATGGGTCTATTAAGAACTTTCCATTCAGCCTTACTTTACACATTATAGGAACCAAGCATTATACACCTTGGGATGGAAAATATAATTTAGTGCTTGCAACTACCATGTGGTAGAATGATCAATACCCGAGACTTGCAGGTCAGTCGCAAGCGTTGAGATGAGCTTCCACCATTGACGATTTAATTAATAAGCTTGAGACCCATCCCCTTTGAGGTCTTCATAACTAGGTCCTTTTTTAGACCTTTGGTAAACGAATCCGCTAAATTTTTCACCAGACCTCACATAACATTTAGTGACTATACCGTCACTAATCCTATGCCTTACAATGCTATGTCGAAGTCCAATATATTTACTTTTTCCATTGTAAGCTTGATTATATGCCTTTGATACAATTACTTCATTGTCGCAATGTATCAAGATTGGTGCCATTGGTTTAGGCCATAATGAAATTTCATAAAGTAAATCTCTCAACCATTCCGCTTCTTGGGTGGTAGATGCTAAGGTTATAAATTCAGCCACCGTGGTGGAGTCCGCTTGACAAGATTGTTTCTTAGAACCCCAAGAAACAGCACCCCCACCAAGTGTAAAAATCCATCCAGTTGTGGATGTGTAATCTGATCTATTTGAGTTCCAACTTGCATCTGTATACCCTTCGAAAACTGAAGGAAAACCTGAATAGCAGATGCCATAATTCTTTGTACTCTTTAAGTACCTTAGAACTTTATAAACAGCATACCAATGTTGTTTACTCGGATTACTTGTAAACTGACTTAGCATCCCAACCATAAATGCAATATCCGACGTTGTACAGACCATTGCATACATGAGACATCCAATCACCCTTGCATATTCATTTTGTGCTATTGGCTTATCTTCATTGGCTACTAGCCTTAGATTAGAATCATAAGGCGTAGTCATGGGCATACAATCTGACTTTCCATACTTCATTACAATCTTTTCGATGTAATGAGATTGAGACAATGTTAGGTCATTATTGTCTCTCATTATTCTTATACCAAGAATAACATCCGCCATGCCCATATCTTTCATGTCAAAATTCTTTGACAAGAACCTTTTTGTGTCTTCCACTTGTTCCAAATCGGTACCGAATATTAACATGTCATCCACATATAAGCAAATGATGACACCTCTATCGTTATGGAACTTACTATAGACACACTTGTCAAATTGATTAATCTTGTAGCCATTAGCTAGCACAACCTCATCAAACTTTTGATGCCATTGTTTAGGCGTTTGTTTTAATCCATACAAGGACTTTACAAGCTTACACACTTTCCTTTCTTGATCAGGAAAGACAAACCCTTCGGGTTGTTCCATATACACCTATTCATCTAATTCACCATTTAGGAATACTGTCTTAACATCCATTTGGTGAATTACCATCTTATATATAGATACAAGTGCCATAAGCACTCTAATTGTAACTATTCTTGCTACCGGTGCATATATATCAAAATAATCAACACTTTCCTTTTGTTTAAAGCCTTTTGTCATAAGCCTTGCTTTAAACTTTTCCACGGTTCCATCAATTTTCATTTTCTTTTTGAAAATCCACTTACAGCCTATTGGCTTGGAACCTGGTGGAAGGTCTACCAATTTCCATATTTTGTTTCCTATTATTAAGTCCATCTCATCTTGTGTTGCTTTCTCCAAAAAAAAGCATCCCGAGACTTTATTGCCTCCTCATAAGTTTGAGGATCACCTTCACCTTCTACATTAAAGTAGTAAGGTAGGTATTCACATGTTTCCTCTCTTGTACCTTCCACTAAGTACATGAGGAAATCGGATCCATATGTCTTTGCTTTTCTAATTCTTTTACTCATCCGGAGTTCGATAGTTTTCTCGTCATTTTCTGAGAAACTATCACTTTTTGTTATTTGTTCCTTGGGTCTTGAAATTGAGTTAAACTTTGTTTCATCAAAGATAGCGTCCCTTGATTCCATGACCGTATTAACGAAATATGAATCATTAGGCTCTATCACCATGAAATGATATGCTTTACTATGTTCAGCATATCCTATAAATATGCATTCAATTCCTTTTTCATCCAATTTCCCTTTCTTTGGCTTCGGAACCCTTACTATGGTTCGACATCCCCAAACTCTTAAATAATTAAGGTATGACTTTCGTCCTTTCCATAGTTCATAAGGAGTAGTTTTACTCATTTTGTTTGAGATTCTATTTAGTACCATTAGTAAGGCTTTACCCCAAAATCCGTTTCCCAAACCCGAGTTAGAAAGAAAAGCATTGACCATTTTCGTAAGAACTCGATTCTTACGTCCACCTACACTATTTTGTTCCGGTATGTATGGAGCGATAGTCTCGTGAATAATTTCAGTGGACTCAAAGTACTTGGGATCATAATATTCACCTCTTCTATCACTTTGTAAACATTTAATAAAAAATTCACAACACAATTCAACTTCTCTTTTATAAATTCTAAATTTTTCTAATGCTTCATTGTTGGCATGCAATAAGTAAACATAACAATATCTAGAGAAGTCATCAATAAATGTTACGAAATATTTCTTTCCACTAATAGAAGGAGTACTATACATGTCACAAACATCAGAATGTATTAATTCAAGTAATTTAGTGCTTCTTTCTACCTTAGGAAATGAGTTTCTAGTGATTTTAGTGATCATGCATGTCTTGCATATATCATTACTTTCATCAATGTTGGGTATTAATTCCATTTTAGCCATATCATGCATTTTTCTATAATGAACATGACCTAATCTATTATGTCATAGATTAGTTATGATTGCTTTACTATCATGAACATGAAACAATGCATCAATATAAGTAGAACTAGTAATACTTTTATTGACATTAAGCTTGAACATGTTTTCACAATAATATCCGCTTCCCACATATTGTCCACCTTTTGTAAAGATAAACTTATCCACTTCAAATATTAATTTGAAGCCAAACTTATTCAATAAGCCACCTGACATAAGGTTCTTTCTTACTTCCGGTACATAAAAGATATTGTTTAGCACAAGTGTCTTTCCAGAAGTAAACACAAGTTCCACGGTGCCTTTTCCTTTCACTTGTGTAGTGGAGGAATTTTTCATGTATAACACGTTTCCATCATCAACTTCTTCCAAAGTCTTGAAGAAACTTTTGTCGTTGCATACATGATTAGTTGCACGAACGTCAATCCACCATGCTCCATAATCTTGGAGAATATTGACTTCGAAAATCATAGCCACAAACTTGTGATTGTTCACACCTTGTGTCTTGCTTTTCAAAAGTCTACATTCCGTCTTAAAGTGACCAAGTTTGTTACAATAAAATAATTGCCCTTTTTTGCTCTTTTTGAACTTATGACTTTTGTCTTTCATTCCCACGGAATGTCTTCTTTTGATGGCTTGTGTTCCATCACATGGACCTTTGAAGTCTCAAGATTCTTTTCATTAGAATTCTTTTCTTTTTCATCTTGCTTGACTTCTTCTTATTTTCGATAATCTTCTTCTATTCGAAGATGATTACCAAGGTCTTTGAGAGACATATCCTCTTTTTTATATTTAAGGAATTTCTTTGTGTCTCTCCACGAAGGGGGAAACTTATTAATTATTGAAGAAACCACCATAGCTTCATCAATTTTAAGACCATATTGCTTAAAGCTATTAAGAATACGTTCAAGCTCATGCAATTGCTCCATAACAGAACGATTATCAATCATTTTAAAGTTATTGAAACGATTAACTAAGAATTTCTCGCTGCTTGCATCTTTCGCCATGTATCGTGCTTCAACTTGTCCCAAAGTTGCTTTGCACTAACCTCGTTCTGGTACGCATCAAACAATGCATCCGACATTCCATTTAGAATGTGTCCCATGCATATGCAGTCATCATTATCCCATTTCTGCCTCGAATGAGTTCTTTCCACGGATTCTTCACCGTCTTCCTCACTTGGTCGTGGTATATCTAGAACATATGCAACCTTGAGTGTTGTGAGGAGGAAGTGCATCTTTTTTTGCCATCGAATGAAGTCTCCTCCATCAAAGCGATCTAACTTGGCAATGTTGCTAGCCATCTCCTTGAGTGAAGCCATTTTGAATACCACGAAAATAAATCTTAAAACTGGTGGTGGGAAATGGGGTTTTTATACGGTATTCAAGAATAGGCAAAATTGGCTTCAAGGTGAACCTTTTAAATAGACGTCTATCTTTAAGACTTATTTCACCCCCACCACTCGGTATGCAAAGGGGAATAATGCGAATAGTCTCAAGGATACAATGAAGCCAACGTCTAACTTTCGTATTACACTTACGAAGTAGACCGCTAGATACACTCGAGGGTTTGCAAAGTTGTTTAGCCTTAGAACCGACTTTCTGCAGCAAGTAGATAATAAGGAATTCGAAATATCTTGAAGATGGTGGGAACTTTAGTGTTTATGTTTATAATAAAACATAACACTTTTCTTGCTCTTGCTCTTGCTTTGCTTCTGATTTTGGTGTGTCTTTGGTGTGTTCTGGTGTGTTTAAAATGGTTGGCACCAAGCTCTTTATATAGGCTTATAAGTGTTTCTTCTTCAAGGACACAACCCTTTCATAAAGACACCTCTTTGTCTAGAAAACATTTTTATGATTTTTGCCAACACAACTTTTAGATATAGTTATTGTTTCAATAGTCATCTTATGAATAGATAATTATTCATCCCACAAATTATAACCTTTGAGTTATATCTTGAAACAATAACTATTCACTTTAACTTTTGAGCAATGGTATCTTTTCAATCATGTCTTCTAACTTTTGAATATGATTTTTCAAGAGACATAAGCATTTACATGAAAACATATCTATATCTAATAAACACATTATGTCACTTTTCGTAACATAACTTTTGAGCTAATGATAGCTTTTCTATAATGTGAAATAACCTTTAATTTTGAAAATACACCAAGACTTAAAACCTAGTGGCACAATGTCTAAAAACCAATAATGCAATCTCTTATAACTAATTGATTTGCTAGCTCCCAATCAGGTTTAAGTTGCTAAAGTCATACAATGTTTTAATTTATAAATATATCTAATTATAAAAATATATCTAATTTTTTATTTTTACACTCATCGAATTAATTAGTGATGGAGAAAAAGCATATTTTCTAATAAAAATTAGAAAAATTTTCAGCCATATATTATATAATTAACTCCCTAAGTTTTCGTTTTAATTGCTTAGAGAAATAGAAAATAAAAATGGAGTAAGATGGAATAGCAAACTACATTTATTTTCGTCTTTATCAAGGAGTTAATATATTGATGTTAGCTAGCTAAGAGAACGATTGAGTTTTGGGGCCATTTTGATGTTGTGGCCAAAATTGTATGATAAAGTCCCCAATGATGTGACCGTCAACTCATTTCTCTTGACTTTAGTTTCCACCAAAATAATTGCCACTACGCCTGAGATACTTTCAATAATTAAAGACCAGACGAGGAGTAAAATTTCTTCATTATCATGATCCACACATGCAAACGGCGGTCGACTTGACCTACTAATATTTTTAAATAATCATATGATAAAATATATATAATAATCTATATCAGTATCCATCTTACCAAGTTTTAGGGGAAGAAAAAAATCCCATCGGACAAATCAGTGTTGATTGTCCCAAATACTATTAAAAATAAAGTCATTTTGACGAAATATTTTATCAAAAAAATCTTATTTTATAATACATTTCGATATTTTCAAGGACAAACACATACGTGATAGTTATAAATTTATAATATGAATGGAGATTGTGTCTTTTTTATGTGTATTTGTCACATTAATTAACAATACTTTATTATATATATAGATGGGCATCCAAAATTGACCGTTGAAACATTTTGGAGTGACGACAAGAAGAAAGTAGTGTATAAGTCCACTTCTCCGTTCCCACGGTCTCATCTTAAGATTTGAAGGGTCCAATAGAATGATGAGGGAAGCTTTTAATTTTATATTTTTGTCATTGAAGCTGTAGACAAATTCCTATTCCCTTTCTTTTGCACATTAATGAGAAGAGAAAATCCATGGTTTTGAAATATCTAATCTATCTTCCAAATCTCAATTGATTATGCAAACCTTGCATCAATATTACTAATATAAGTTGATGGAAACAGCAAAGGTGGAAGCATTTTTGATGATAATTGTAATAATTTGAGTCTAAGCATTGTCGATCTGTTAATTTTAAAAATCTAAAATATGAATTTAAATTCAAATTATTAATGATTGATTTAAATTTTTATATATATTTTAATAATTACAATAATGTCTAAATATGAAATAAGGTATCACGAGATAGTACTAAATGAATATTTTTATTAATAAACACCTATAAAATGTAAAAATTAAATTAACGGTTAATTATTGATCAGTGTCGTCTTATTTTAATATACTATATATATAATTGCAAGCAAGCAAATTGATTAACATTGATAAAACAGGTTGAAAAGTCTTAAAACTATACCAACATCCTTTGTCCTTTTTCATGATTTTAAGGTTAATTTGACCCAACCAAACAAAAATTTCCAACACGTGTTTTTCTTAGACCAAATGCTGTTCTTTCATTAATGAAATTTTATGAGCACAAAAAGATTTTTGTTGTTGGGGTTCATGCAAATAGAATCTTCTTAAGTCCAAAGAATCTTATATTATTCGAAGGGTTTCAAAATTTAGTAGTGTTTATCCACTTACCAGTCCTGGCTACCAGTCTTAGCTAATGTATGATGAAATTATTCTTTTAAAATAACTATATTTTACACAAAAAAAATTGTAAAGTGTCTTATTAAAAATGATCAAATAAAAATTAATTTTGAAAATCAAAACTGGATAGAGTTGATGGAGAATGTCAATATTATGTAATGAAATTATTAAAATACTATTTATATTTAAATATTGATCAATACTTACTGAATGGTAAATTTTTGTGGTAATTTTTACCAGAAATATATATCTAAAAAAATCAAATTTTTTTATATTTTATAGGGTTAATCTGGATAACAAAGCCTTTCAATTTATTGGTTTAGATTTTTTATTGTAATTTTTACTTAATTGATTTTAATAAAAAAAAACTTTGTGAATTTGATTTAAAGAATCTTGTTTTACTAAATTTTATCCACATTATTATTCCTTTGGGGTCTTCCTTCAATTGTCTTCATATTTTATAAACAAATATTTAATTTAATAATTGATGTATTATCTTTTACTAAAAGAAATTGAATTCTCCTATCTCAAATCTCTCAAATTGATAATAATAATAATAAATTCCTAATGGTTTTTGTGCAAAATGAGAAATATTGTCCTTAGGCATATATAGTCAAATTAATCACGTAGAAGTGGGGACCCAGCCCAATGCCCAAAATCAGTCTACGGTTTTGGACTCTAGCTTTAGCCTTGTGAAATAACTTGCTTGATTAAGTATGCCTAGCAAATGACCAAATGTAAGTCCTAGTATTGGACGTGGTTCTGACATACATTGAATGATCCAAGCCCATTCCTATATATACGTAAACTGATAAACATCAGGAGGATCGTCCATGAGCCTGGAAGTTGCTTCTGCTTTAAAGCTCCGACGGGGTCCAAATTTCTAAGGCAGGTGACAAATCACAAACGTAAACCGCCATGCCGCTTGCACTGCATGATCTTCCTTCTCTTGGTCTCAAACGCCAACTCAGTCCCAACAATAGATTTGTGATTGAGCTCTACTCACAATGAACTGTCAATACTCTAGAATACGAAAGAATCACAAGATACTCAATTTTTCAACAAAGTGCAGAGTGATCTTTTTTTCTTGTCTGTACGTATATATAAAAGCAGAGAGCAAACTCGACGAAAAGAAATATGAAAGCAGGTTTGTGTCCCAGTGTGTGACAAAAGGACAGATCAATTTTTTTTTTTTTTTTGAAAAGCATAATGAGAGGATTTCATTAATCAGGGGTGGAAAGATCACCTCCCAATCATCACACAAAAATCATCGAGGGTCAGGAAGAAGGTTTATGAATCAGTAAGTGAAAAGAGCCCAGTGAGGGTGAGACGAAATGGACAAAAAGAGTTTACACAGTTTTGTCTAGGAACAAGACCATCAATATTTGAATGTTTGTAATTAGCCACAACATCAAAATGCCCCAGAGGTCGAGGACGAGGAGCAGGGGCGGGGCCTCCTTATGTGATGGGGGGCCCAAAACTTTTAAAATTTTTTTCATATCATATAAATTTTGTTAAATATTTTATATATTCTATTATTAACTCTCTCAAAATAATGTTTTATTTAATAATTAATATAAATAATAAAATAATAAAATAATTTCTCTTATCTCACACAACTTTATATTTTTTAATTTATATTATTATTTTTATTTATATTTGTTTATTTTTTCATTTTTATTCTATTTGTTCATATGTTATAAGTTTTTATAAATATTTTTTTTCTAAATTTCTACAAACCATTAACCATATTCTTTTTTTTCTTTTTTGTTATATAATATGTGGTGTCTACTTTCTATTTGCCATATTCTTCTTTTTTATGTTACATAAATTTTATTTTTTATGATTTTAATCTTTAAAAATTAATAAATTATTATATAATTTTCAAATATAAGTTGTAGTGTTATATTGTTACTTAAAATTTCATCAACGTATCATTTTTTTTATTAATTTTGATTATATAAAAGGAAATTAACTTGAGTATTTTTTTTATATGTTATACGTTTTATGTTTAGTTAAAATGAAATTATTTTGAATATATAGTATTTAAATAATTTTAATTACATAAGAAAAATTTATTAATTTTATATATTATTTTTAACTATTTATATTTTACAAATTGTAATTTTATATTTAGTTTCATATTTTTATTATCAATATTTTTATTATTGATTGAATTTAACATATTAATTTTTTAAAAATTTTAATTTTTAATCAACTGTGTTTGGCCCTCTCAATAAAATTGGGCTAGCTCCGCCCCTGACGAGGAGGATCAATGAACTTTTTCAGAAAGATGAAAATAAATTGAACTCATCATAAATTATAAATTGATACAATAATTGTGTAATAGGGGAAGTTACAAAATTAATTAACTATGCATGTGGTGTGGTAACCCAGATTCCATAGAGGAAAACAAAAGAGTGGCAAAGCAACCTGCCGTCCTATGGCCTCATAAAGCTGAAAAACATAAAGCATTATGCTGGCCCAACGCCTGACTACTAGATTCCCACTTGTACACGGCAAGAGCAGAACAGTGGATTAG
This sequence comes from Theobroma cacao, assembly GCF_053813885.1. NCBI lineage: Eukaryota > Viridiplantae > Streptophyta > Magnoliopsida > Malvales > Malvaceae > Theobroma > Theobroma cacao. The sequence goes on along the minus strand of NC_142646.1, from coordinate 3,021,711 downwards.
ATTCTAACCGCTCAAAACAAGGATATCAACTTTAAAAATATTGGTATTTCTGACTTTAGCTCTTCTCTTTAAAAACAAAATTTTTTGTTTAATTTTTAAATTTTGGCTAGTTTCTTCCATTAGAAAGCTTACCGAGGAAAAATAATAAGTAAAGTAAGTTGTTTTTTTAAAGGGTATGAAGTTTGGAGGAGAGATTGATGAAAATTATTACAAATAAATGAAAATGAGATAAGATTGAAAATGTGTATTTATTTATTACGATTTTCTGAAGGTAATTATGGTGATATTAATGATTGCTTGTTAAACTAGGTGTTGTTGAATGATTTAACTTGTCATGTTAAGCAAGATTTGATTAGTTGAAAGTATCCGAAAAGTATTGTAAGTAGATACACGTTTTAAAATTATTTTGGATATAATTAAGCATGTTTTAAAAACTTGAAAAAGTATGAAATTATGAATTATTAATTGGATATGTTTGATGTTAACGGTTTTGAAAAAAAGTGTTTTGAATGCATATGTGTATCTAAATATGAATACTATATATGTATCTTTTCATGAGGAATAAGCTTTTTAATTATTAAAAATTCCGTTTCAAAATAACATAAAAAATAAAACAAAAATAATTTAACTTTTCACAATAATCGTGAATATTAAGGATTGGAATAATTAAATGCTTTAACACTTTTGGAATTGTTGGGTGTCTGAGCACCTTTGGAATTGTCCAATACCCACTCTCTCACATGCTCGTGATCTGAAATTCCAACAGGTCCAGTTCATCAACACTCGTACTGTTGATTTAGCCTGCCAGGCTTTTGAGACTTTTAAGGGTCTATCCAATATAATGGAAGAGACCTTTTTCTTTTGGTTGTAAGGTTAAAAGGCAATAATACTTTAATGAAACCCGTATCCCTTCTATTTTTTCCATCTTTCGCCTTTTCATCATAAAAGGTTGTTTGTATGGTACGTGTGGATATCTCATTTTATTCAAAGCATCTCATTAATAAAAATAAAGATAAGTATTGGAGTATTCAAAAGATATTTCGATATTAAAGAACTTTTATTTGTTGTAAAATGATTAAATAAAATATAAAAATAATTAAAAGAATTGAATTTAAATTAATTTATTAATATTGAAAGAAAAACATATAATTAACTAAATGTGGATGTTGTGAGGATGATAATACTTTCTTCACACATTACCTTATTTATTTTGTAGACGAAATTTATCATTTTAAATGAACTTAAGTCAGGATCTCATTAAAAAATATTAATTCACTTAAGTAATCAATTACACTTGAATAAAAATAATTGATGGCGATTATTTTTGACATCGAAAAGTTGATTTTACGGACTCAAATGTTATGGCAATACATTGGGAATTGAAATGTCTATAAAATAAATGAAAGTGCTTAGTTAATCATTATAATAGGTTATGGAAAATAAAGTGTAATGAACATTAATATTTTTTGAAATTTTAATTTTTTATTTTGACAAAGTTACATGTACAATTACAATCATAATCAAGTATTATATCTAATATAACAAATAATTGAGTCAACAAATTAATATATAATTACAAAAATTTGATACAAAGTTAGACCAAACTCGCACTTGCTGGATTTGAACCTAAGATCTCAATTTTTCAAACTCTCTTCTTTATTGTTGAGGTAAGATCTTGTTGGTTTCCAAATGTTAAATTAATTAAAAATTTATATTTGATGCATTAATAATGTATAATTTTTATCTATTATCAATTACCCGTAAAAAGCCATCACATAAAGTTATTATTCAAAATTCAGTAGTGTTTATTGACATTCCTTAAGCTATATTCAAAGGGTTTCAAAATTTAGTAGTGTTTATCCACTTGCCAGTCTTGGCTGTCCGTCTTGAAATTGTTCTTTTAAAATATCTATATTTTGCAAAAAAAATGTAAAGTTTCTTATTGAAAATGATCAAATAAAAATTAATTTTGAAAATCAAAACGTATATATGGAGAGAGTTCAACGAGAATGTCAAAGATATGTAATAAAATTATTAAAATACTATTTATATTTAAATTTTGATCAATACTTATTGAATGGTCAATTTTGTTATAATTTTTAGTCGAAATATATATCTAAAAAATATATCAAAATTTATTAAAAAATTTCAAAATTTATAGACTTAATCTATATAACAAAGCTTTTCAATTATGGGTTTAGATTTTTTTTATTTTAATTTTAATTTGATTGATTTTAATAGAAAACTTTGTGAATTTGATTTAAAGAATTACTGACTGACTTTTCAAAAAAAAAAGAATTAATGACTAAATTTTATCTACATTATTATTCTTTGTACTCTTCCTTCAATTCGCTTTATATTGTAGGAGTGGACATTTAATTTAATAATCGATGCATTATTTTTTTATTAAAAAATTGAATTCTCCAATTTCTAATCAATAATAATAAAATCATCATAATTTTACGTGCAAAATAAGAAGTATCGTCCTTAGACATATATAGGCAAATTAATCACGTAGAAGTGGCGACCCAATCCAAAGCCCAAAATCAGTCTATGGTTTTGGACTCTAGGTTTAGCCTTGTGGAATAACTTCGTAAACTGATAAACATCCGGAGGATCGTCCATGGGCCTGGAAGTTGGCTCTGCTTTAAAGCTCCGACGGAGTCCAAATTTCTGAGGAAGGTGACAAATGACAAACGTAAACCGCCACCCGGCTTGCACTGCATTATCTTCCTTCTCTTGGTCTCAAACACCAACTTAGTCCCAACAGTAGATTTGTGATTGAGCTTTAGCCTGCTCTTCCTGAAAAAGACAGTGGGCTAAACTGACTCAAAGCAATGAGGATATGCATGCCAATATTGGAGGATATGGGATTTGCCCCCGCTGTTCTTGGGGATTGTTCTCTTTCCAGAGGCTTCAACCCTCTTGCTAACCAATTACTTGGGCACCAAAAAAAATGCTTCGTTATTGTCCCAGTTTTGGTCTTATTATAGCCTCTAATTGAAAAGGTACATTTTCATTTTACTTGTATATTCTTCTTTTTACTTCAATTCTCCTGCAGATATTAGTTTGCTGAAAAATAAATAAATGCAGCTCTTCCCTTGCAACCGCTCGAGGGCATTTTAATGGCATTATATTATAGTCCACATGATTGTAGCACAACGTTTCTCGCTCAGAGTATAGGATGATTTGAGAGTGTAGTGGCTGTTAGGAGATGCTGACAGCTTTTTCCTCGAGCTTGATCGGCCACTTGAATTTGTGACTGAAATTGTTGTTTTACTTTCTAAGAGGCATATCAAAGAGGTTTTTGATTGATATTATACAGGGACATTGATGCTATGGGGACATAAATGAAGAAATAGCCCCGCATTTCAATCAATTATCTAACAAATTAACATAGTAATAGTTTCTTAATAACTGTTTTCATTTCTATTTGAATGTTAATCTAAGCATAAGCAAAAAAACGTTAAAAGAATAACAGTACACACATACATGCATACGAAAATATAAGACATTCATGATTTATATATAGAACACCCTTACAAGAACATACGTACAAAGGATATTTCTTATTATCTAACTAGTAATCATACGAAGGACATTCGGGCCTGGGTGATTGTTCTTCTTTGTTTATATGTACTTGGGACATGTGTTGGATTCATTGGTTTTGGTTAAACAGAAGACAGTAGTTGAGCTGCTGGTTCTTTTTCTTTAAAAAATCTAACCAGTAAATATTTCTTGCTTCTTTCGCACAAATTTGCAGGAGCAATATTCCGAGCATTAGCCAAGCGAGCTTGGAATTGCTCGGATCGTCAATATTTTTTAAGCACTTTCCATACGATTGGGATCTGGTGGCATTTCTGTTTCAGGAGTTGATATCTTTTTCTTGCTTTGCTTCATCTCACCATAAAAGTATGAAACAAAGCCCCAGACTGAGAGTGCAAGAGCTACACCCTTCTCTGCTTGAAAATTTTCTTTGTAGAAAATTACTGCCAGAATCTCTATTACAGGTAATAGAACTGCAATTTAATACCTGATAGCAAAGATGAAGCACAAAAGATTACTCCTATTGCTCCCAAGAAGAAAAATGCCATATTATTGCACTCCAAATCGCAACAACATAATACATTGTTTCCCCAAGCTCGAATTCCCTTGCTTCCCTTGGAATTACCTACAAAGTATAACATTCCAACGTTGATCATAGCTTAGAATAACAGAAAATACTTTTCATTTCAGAATATGACTCTTCAGAATCAGTATCATGTCTTTAAAAACCCTTACTATCGTGATCAAGATTGATAAAGTTGGCTTTCAGTTTACAGTCCAAAAAGGGACTTCTTGAAAACCTAGAAAAGATCATTAGCTAGTCTGTAAAATTAAGTGGCTTTGAGAGAGAGAAGATTAATTAAGCAAAACTTGTATCTTTGTCATCATTAGATGGAATATTACACTTATTTTGGCAAATAATTAAGAGCAGGAAAAAGACAGACCTTGAAATCGTTGATAACCAGCATCCCAACAGTGCAAAAAACAGTAGCAAACAAACAATTCACCATCTCAATCTCCATGACAAGGGCGTAGCTCATTTCTTGCTTTGTCTTCTTGTACATTAACTCCACCAGGGGCAAAACAAATCCATACAAGGCCGCTGCAGCCAGAGTCATTATAAACCCCAAAGCGTATTTCCTGTTTGATTCATTATCAGGCCGGTCACTGCTTGCTCGCAAAGCTAGAACACCTGCTCCTATAGTTAACAAAAACACAGCGTTTACGGAATAAGAAGTGAACGTTACTTCACCAAAATGAAAGCAAACGCTGCTGTGAAAGCCAGCTGCGAGGCAATGATTAGAGAACAAGTTGAAACGGGGAGCAGGGCCACTCCATAGGCGTAGAGGTAGTCGTCAACGCCTGTAAGAATTCCGATGACTGCGGAGGCAATGAACAAGGGAGGTTTCATGAGGAAAAGCTTGTTTTTTGATGTGGGTTCGGTCCTGCAACGGTACATGTAAGCACAGGCGATGGGGAAAAGGATGATGGGCCAACCACCAGTTGTGAGCCAGCTGGAGAACCAGAATCGTTTCCCACCATGGATGAAGTAGGCGCGCATCAGAAATGGACCGCCGCAGTTGCCTATAGTTAGGACGATGCCGTTTATTACTAGGAGAGCTTTCCTCAGTACGGTGCTTGCCTGTAGTCAGGGGCGGAGCCTCCTTATGTGATGGCGCAAAACTTTTAAAATTTTTTTCATAACATATAAAAATTTTTAATTTTTTTTATATATTCTATTGCTAGCTCCCTCAAAATAATGTTTTATTTAATAATTAATATAAATAGAAAATAATAAAATGATTTCACTTATCTCACTCAATTTTAAATTTTTTTAATTTATATTATTATTATTATTTATATTTATTTATTTTTTTCATTTTTAGTTTATTTGTTCATATGTTATAAGTTTTTATAAATATTCTTTCTCAAATTTCTATAGACCATTAACTATATTCTTTTTTTTTTTTTTTGTTATGTAATATGTGGTATCTATCTTCTACTTGTTATGTTCTTCTTTTTTATATTACATAAATTTTATTTTCTAAGATTTTAATTTTTAAAAATTCATAAATTATTATATAGTTCTCAAATAAAAATTGTAATATTACATTGTTACTTAAAATTTCATCAACGTATCATTTTTTTTATTAATCTTAATTATGTAAGAGGAAATTAACTTGAGTATATTTTTTTTATATGCTTTACATTTTATATTTAGTTAAAATGAAATTCTCTTGAACATGTAGTATTTTAATAATTCTGATTATATAAAAAAATTATTAATCTTATATATTGTTTTTAACTATTTATATTTTATAAATTATAGTTTTATATTTCTATTATCAATATTTTTATTATTGATTGAATATAATATATTAGTTTTAAAAATTTTTAAGTCTTATTTAATTGTGTTTGGCCTCCCAATAAAATTTGACTAATTCCGCCCTTGCCTGTAGTTTAGGTTCCTCAAAGACCTCGATGATTAATTAGCAGAGAAAAATGTCTTGAAAATTTAGAGCATGAGAAAATATTTTTCAGTGGTACTCCTCAATGAATCTGTACAGTCCATATATAGACATGAGTCTAAGGTATAAACCCTATAATAAGCTCTACTCATAATGAACTTTCAACACTTAATGTACAGCTACGTTATCTAATAGGAAAGAATCACAAGATACCCAATATTTTATCAAAGTGAGTGCAGAGTGATCTTTCTCTATTGTCTGTACGTATATATGAAAGCAGAGAGCAAACTCGACGAAAAGATATATGAAAGCAGGTTTGTGTCCAAGTGTGTGACAAAAGGACAGATCGATTCTTTTTCTTTTTTTTTTTGAAAAGCATAATGAGAGGATTTCATTAATCAGGGCTGGAAAGATCACCTCCCAATCATCATACAAAAATCATCGAGAGTCAGGAAGAAGGTTTATGAATCAGTAAGTGAAAAGAGCCAAGCGAGGGTGAGACGAAATGGACAAAAAAAGTTTACATAGTTTTGTCTCGGAACAAGACCATCAATGTTTGAATGTTTGTTAAGCACAACATCAAAATGCCCCAGAGGTCGAGGACCAGGAGGATCAATGAACTTTTTCATAAAGATGAAAATAAATTGAACTCATCATAAATTATAAATTGATACAATAATTGTGTAATAGGGGAACTTACAGAATTAATTAACTATGCATGTGGCTTGGTAACCCAGATTCGTAGAGGAAAACAAAAGAGTGGCAAAGCGACCTGCCGTCTTATCACCTCATAAAGCTGAAAAACATAAGGCATTATGCTGATTGCCCAACGCCTATACATACTGGTATATTGAATACTAGATTCCCAATTGTACACGGCAACAGCAGAACAGAGTATTAGATTCTAACCGTTAAGACTAAGGATATCAACTTTAAAAATATTGGTATTTCTGATATTAGCTCTTCTCTTTAAAACCAAAATTTTTGATTAAATTTTTATAGTTTAGCTAGATTCTTCCATTACAAAGCTTATCGAGGAAAAATAATAGGTAAAGTAAGTTGTTTATTTAATGGGAATGAAGTTTGGAAGAGAAATTGATGAAAATTATTAGAAATAAGTGAAAATGAGATAAGAGTGAAAATGTGTATTTATTTATTATGATTTTCTAAAAGTAATTATGGTGATATTAATGATTGCTTGTTAAATTAGGTATTGTTGAATGTTCTAACTTGTCGTGTTAAGCGAGGTTTGATAAGTTGAAAGTGTTCGAAAAGTATTGTAAGTAGATACATGCTTTACAATTATTTTGGATATAATTAAGCATGTCTTAGAAACTTGAAAAAGTATGAGATTATGAATTATTGATTGGATATGTTTAATGCCAAAGGTTTTGAAGGAAAGTGTTTTGAATGCATATGTGTATCTAAATATGAATACTATATATGTATGTAGTTATGAGAAACAAGCATTTCAATGATTATAAAACGTCGTTTCAAAAAAACATAAAAAATGAAATGAAAATAGTTTAACTTGTCACAATAATTGTGAATATTAAGGATTGGAATAATTAGATGCTTTAACACGTTTGGAATTGTTTGATTCCTTGGCACCTTTGGAATTGTCCGATACCCACTCTCTTACATGCTCATGATCTGAAATTCCAACAGGTCCAGTTCATCAACACTCGTAATGTTGATTTAGCCTGCTAGGCTTTTAAGACTTTTAAGGGTCTATCCAATAAAAATGGAAGAGACCTGTTTCTATTGGTCGTAGAATTAAAAGGCATTAATACTTTAATGGAACCCGTATCTTTTCTATCTTTGACCTTTTTATCATAAAAGATTGTTTTGTATGGCACGTGTAGAATTCTCATTTTATTCAAAGCATCTCATTAATAAAAGGTTGTTTTGGACGATATAGGATATGCCCCCGCTGTTCTTGGGGATTGCTCTCTTTCCAGAGGCTTCAACCCTCTTGCTAACCAATTACTTGGGCACCAGAAAAAATGCTTCTTTTTTGTCCCAGTTTTGGTCTTACTATAGCTTCTAGTTTTTTCATCAATACAATAAATGAAAAGGTACATTTTCATTTTACTTCAATTCTCCTGCAGATTTTAGTTTACTGATAAATAAATAAATAAATAAATGGAGCTCTTCCCTTGCAACCGCTCGAGGGCATTTTAATGGCATTATATTATAGTCCACATGATTATAGCACAACGTTTCTCAGAGTATAGGATGATTTGAGAGTGTAGTGGCTGTTAGGAGATGCTACAACTTTTTCCTCGAGCTTGGTCGGCCACTTGAATTTGTGACTGAAATTCTTGTTTTACTTTCTAAGAGGCAAACGTACTAAAGAGGTTTTTGATTGATCTTATACAGGGGCATTGATGCTATGGGGACATAAATGAAGAAATAGCCCGCATATCAATTAATTATCTAACAAATTGACATGGTAATAGTTTCTTAATAACTGTTTTCATTTCGATTTGAATGTTAATCTAAGCATAAGCAAGAAAACGTTAAAAGAATAAGAGCGCACACATACATGCATAAGAAAATATAATACATTCATGATTTATATATAGAACACCCTTACAAAAACATACGTACAAAGGATATTTCTTATTATCTAACTAGTAAAAATACGAAGGACATTCGGGGTGATTGTTCTTCTTTGCTTATATGTAATTGGAACATTTGTTGGATTCATTGGTTTTGGTTAAACAGAAGACAGTAGTTGAGCTGCTGGCGCTTTGTCTTTAAAAAATCTAACTAGTAAATATTTCTTGCTTCTTTCGCACAAATTTGCAGGAGCAATATTCCGAGCATCAGCCAAGCGAGCTTGGAATTGCTCGGATCGTCAATATTTTTTAAGCACTTTCCATATGATTGGGATCTGGTGGCATTTCTGTTTCAGGAGTTGATATCTTTTTCTTGCTTTGCTTCATCTCACCATAAAAGTATGAAATGAAGCCCCAGACTGAGAGTGCAAGAGCTACACCCTTCTCTGCTTGAAAATTTTCTTTGTAGAAAATTACTGCCAGAATCTCTATTACAGGTAATACAACCGCAATTATAATACCCGATACCAAGGATGAAGCACAAAAGATTACTCCTGTTGCTCCCAAGAAGAAAAACTGCCACATTATTGCACTCCAAATCGCAACAACATAATACTTTGTTTCCCCAAGGTCGAATTCCCTTGCTTCCCTTGGAATTACCTACAAGGTATAACATTCCAATGTTGGTCATAGCTTAGAATAACAGAAAATACTTTTCATTTCAGCGTATGACTCTTCAGAATCAGTATCATGTCTTTCATGATCAAGTTTGATAAAGTTGGCTTTTAGTTTACAGTCCAAAAAGGGTCTTTTTGAAAACCTAGAAAAGATCATTAGCTAGTTTGTAAAATTAAGTGGCTTTGAGAGAGAGAAGAGTAATTAAGCAAAACTTGTATCTTTGTCATCATTAGATGGAATATTACACTTATTTTGGCAAATAATTAGGAGCAAGAAAAAGACAGACCTTGAAATCGTTGTTAACCAGCATCCCAACAGTGCAAAAACCAGTAGCAAACAAACAATTCACCATCTCAATCTCCATGACAAGGGCGTAGCTCATTTCTTGCTTTGTCTTCTTGTACATTAACTCCACCAGGGGCAAAACAAATCCATACAAGGCCGCTGCAGCCAGAGTCATTATAAACCCTAAAGCGTATTTCCTGTTTGATTCAGTATCAGGCCGGTCACTGCTCGCTCGTAAAGCTAGAACACCTGCTCCTACAGTTAACAAAAACACAGCGTTTACGGAATAAGAAGTGAACTTTTGCTTCACCAAAATGAAAGCAAACGCTGCTGTGAAAGCCAGCTGCGAGGCAATCACTATAGAACAAGTTGAAACGGGGAGCAGGGCCACGCCATAGGAGTAGAGGTAGTCGTCAACGCCTGTAAGAATTCCGATGACTGCGGAGGCAACGAACAAGGGAGGTCTCATGAGGAAAAGCTTGTTTTTTGATGTGGGTTCGGTCCTGCGACGGTACATGTAAGCACAGGCGATGGGGAAAAGGATGATGGGCCAACCACCAGTTGTGAGCCAGCTCGAGAACCAGAATCGTTTCCCACCATGGATGAAGTAGGCGCGCATCAGAAGTGGACCGCCGCATTTCCCTATAGCTAGGACGATACCGTTTATTACTAGGAGAGCTTTCCTCATTACGGTGCTTGCCTGTAGTTTAGGTTCCTCAAGGACCTCCGCGATAAATTAGCAGAGAAAAATGAGTGCAGATTGATCTTTCTGTATTGTCTGCACGAATATATAAAAGCAGAGGGTAAACTCGACAAAAAGATTTATGAAAGCAGGTTTGTGTTCAAGTGTGTGACAAAAGGACAGGTCAATTTTATGTATCAATGAGTGAAAAGAGCCAGGTGCAAATCGACAAATAGATTTGTCTCGGAACAAGACCATCGACATTTGAATGTTTGTAAGCCACAACATCAAAATGCCCCAGAAGTCGAGGACGAGGAGGATCAATGAACTTTTTCATAAAGATGAAAATAAATTGAACTCATCATAAATTATAAATTGATACAATAATTGTGTAATAGGGGAACTTACAGAATTGATTAACCATGCATGTGGCTTGGTAACCCAGATTCCATAGAGGAAAATAAAAGAGTGGCAAGGCAACCTGCTGTCTTATCACCTCATAAAGCTGAACAAAATAAAGCAATATGCTGATTGCCCAACGCCTACGCATACTGCTATATTGAATACTAGATTCCCACTTGTACACAGCAAGAGCAGAACAGAATATATCCTGAAACTGATATGATGATCAATACACTGATCTTGCAACTCAGAGATACCATAATTTCCACTTGTGCACAGCAGCCACAGGAAATATATATCATCAATCCACACCTTAACACTATATCACTAACACATCAACACCATAGCATTGACAGCGGATTCATAAGAAAAGCATCAGCTACAGCATGAAACAGGCTAATAGAAGAAGATTTTGATCTCAATTATTGAATTTTAGATTGTGTTAAATGGCTCAAAATCCAAAAAGAGGTTTTACAAATTTTGTTTGAATTTATTTTATAGGAAACTTTTTTCATACTCAAAGTTAATTAACTTTGACTAAGATGATACGCTTATTTCTATGGAAAGCTGATGGATTTGATGAGAGGTTAATGGTAGTAAAGCTTAAGAAACGTGTTTTCTTGGCCTTCATCAGGATAAGATTCATCATGGTTCATGTACGAATAGATTTGGACTGATTCATGCCCAAAGGGTGCTCGTCAACTCTTTTTCCTGACTGTAGTTTGCACCAATATGTACTTTGCTCTGCAAACCCATTATTTTCTCATCGTTCAAAATCTGACTAGCTACATTCAATAAAGACAAATTTCTTCACAATCTTATACCCACTAGAGAGTAGCAAGTCACTCAACATACTAATATCATTTCCCTTTTCCCCTTCAAATCAGATTCCAGGTACCATGAGACCAGTAAAGTTTAAAAAGAGTAGTGTGTTGAAGTCCACCACCCACTTCCCACTTCTCACTTCCCACATGCTCAAAATCTGAAAATATGAACAGGTTCCAGTTCATCAACACTCGTCATGTCGATGTTTCCCCGCTTTAAGCCTGCTAGGCTTGTACCTTCTCCTTTCGGTCGTAAAGTTATAGAGATTAATACCTTAATGAAACCAGTATCCTTTCACCTTCTCTATCGTAAAACGTTGTTTTGATGATGCATGGAAATGGCAATGTGTATAAAATAAATGCAAGTGCTTAGTTAATCATTATAAGAGGTTATGAAAATTAGAATGTAGAGAAAATTAATATTCTTTGAAATTTTAATTTTTAATTTTGACAAAAGTTACATGTATAATTATAAAAATTTGATACAGAGTTAGACCAAGCCCGCACTTGTTGGATTTGAACTAAAAATCTCAATATTTCAAACTCTCTTATTTATCATTGAGATAAGATCTGTTAGTTTCCAAATCTTAAATTAATTATGAATTTATATTTAATGCTTTTTATATATTATCAATTACCACAAAATGCCATTATATACTGTTATTATTCAACGTACATTTATTGATCCAAGCCCATTCCTCTATTTACATAAACATCAGGACGAGGTTTGTCCATCGTCCATGGGCCTGAAAGTTCATATTGCTGTGGAGTTCCGGACGAGGTCCAAATTTCTGAGATAGTTGACAGATGGTATGCATACTTAGGCCATAAGGAAGTTTGCCATCACCATTGTTCATCCACGGAACCCTCTCCTGATTCTTTTAAATTTTTCTTTATGGTGGAAATTTCGGGCAAATACCTTATTCTGACGATAATGGCAATTGTTTTATGCTAACCAAGTTGCATAAGCAAATGCAATCTGATCAAGGGACAGATATATTTCCCTAGTTATGCAAGTAATGAAATATCTACTTTGTTAGACTTATGTAAGGTAATAAAAAATTCAGATGGGTTAACTTGTGAAAGCAGATATGGGCATGTTTTAATGATAACTAAAATAGACAAAGATTGGGATTCAAGTTACTTTCTTCGACGTTTTCAATTGGTTTCTTATACACGAAACCTTACAAGTCATGCTCTAACTTCATATGAATCATATATATATATATATATATATATATATATACAAAGGCTTGATCACTCTCCCCCAAGTTACCTTTTTTTTTTAATATTTGGTGCGGAATCTAGCTGGTGCTTGGTTTTTTATGCTAGCCAAAGATATCATGAAGCTAGTTGAGAAATTGACAAAAGAAAATGATCCGTTAAATTATCCTGAGGTAACTAAATAGATTCAATACTAATTCTGCCTCCAACTGGCACTGCGGGACTTTGGAATGATACAGCACTTGATTCAGGAAAATGCTTCCTTTGCCTATGTTAGACACCATCTCGGTACTAGGAGGATGACCATCTTCACTTTAGCATTATCGATGCCTCAGTCCTCACAACTTATCAACAAACTTGCCACTGATCTCTCAAACCATTAACTTAATAAGCAACCGAAAAGAATTAATGCTTAATCGCACGCCATACCAATAGGGCTTGGACCATTAGCTAGTTACAATCAGAGCTGGATGAGTTGATTCTTAGTGCTTCTTATTTTGCTCGATATATCCTGAAATACTGAACCGGGTCAAATCACAATGTGAGAATAAGTGAAACATGGTATAATGACAACGTCGTCCCCTGTCAAGGTAAGAAGCACTGGATCGGAGTTTGGGGAAGGTCATATCTAGCTAAAACCTACTTGTCGTGGAAGCAAATATCGATCTTGTCCCTGTTTCAGATTACAGTTAATTAGAGACTATCTTGTTTTTTTTTTTCCCTTATTAGTAAGTACTTGCGATGCAAAAAATTCTGTACTGACAACTGGAGGTGGGGGGGAATTACAGTTGAAACCTATGCTTTTTTATAAGGAGAACTGTGGCCATTGGGTAAACTTACATGTCAGACCTTAGGAGAAACAGTTGCTTTTAACATATAAGAAATGGCCAAATAACCTTAGGAAAAAAGTTAGTATAATGCAAATTGACATAGTTTTTGAGAGGATGAAAAAGATGTTAGATTTATTCAACAAGAAATTTTTCTGATATATATATATATATACATATGCAATTGAGAATTTGCTATAATTTGAATCACGTGTGTTTGTATATTTACAGTTGACTGCCCTTTTGCACCAACCAAAACTATCCATGGATTGCACCACAGGGTAGTACTTAAACACTAGTATTATTAAAAATGTAATTTAATACTTGTCCAGCAATACATTTTGTCCTTAATGACTAATTAACTGTTCTGCCCTAATCAATGGAATTCTAAATATTTATTGAAACAGTCTTTATATATATATATATAAAGAATTTAAGAGCTTGAAACAAGGACAGTTTATCAAATAGATTCATAAAATGGGTTGAGTTTGTTCTGTTGTTCATGAGCATGATGCTTATTGTGTGGTAAATTAGTCTATTTAATGACACTAAAGTTTGTAACTTGTCAGATTAATTAAGCTTTAATTTTAATAAACCCATTTTTCAACATTAAGTTGAAAACCCATGCAAGTTATCTAGATTCCCTTTTTTTCTTATACATTGTGAATATTTCAATACATTCAATTATCACATTTTTCTTGACAAAAAAATCAACTTAACTTTTTTAGTATAAATACATATAACTATTATTGAGTTAAATGTTTAAATTCTATGATTATTGATGATATGATAGTACTTAATTTAATGATGACGGCCAATACATATATATATATATAAGTTATTTTGCTTTTGTTTTTTTATACAAAAGGAATTATTATAACTCAAATCTAAAATATTTATCCAAATTCTACTATATCTTAAACTTAAATTTTGTTGTTTACGAGCTGCTTTCATTAATTTAATTTCCATAATTCCTAAAAAACTAAGGTCTTCCAACAACACAGGCCAAGAAATGTGAAGTGAAGCTCATATAAGATTTTGTCAATGAACACAAATCAATAAGAAAATAGTTGTGCTCATATATATATTACACTATAGATTGTCGGGCAATAGAATGATATATAAATGGAAAGTTGGCATTAATAATGTCATCAAACCGATATAAGCAGCAACAAAGCGTTTCTTCTCATCATTCATAAGTGACAAGACCGTAAATTTGAGATGTGAACACGCGTTTGCTTACTTTCAAAGTGATGTGTAATCTGCGTTGGATTAACTCCTTGTTAATGGATGATGCTTCGAAGGTGGGGAGAGCGAAATATGAATATGTCAGCATAATTAAGAAGTTAAATGTTAATATTAAGACTTTGAATACTCAACTCAATTCCAGACAATCCTACTAGTATAAATACTGCACACCCTTATAGCCATTTTATCCAAGCTTAGTGCATTTAACTCTTCTTTAGTTTTCCTTATACAATGACTGGCTACCTATATTACTCCCCACCACCACCACCGCCGCCTCCTAAATGCAACCATACCATGACGCCACCTCCACCTCCACCACCACCACCGCCTCCACCTCAATGCAACCATACCATGCTGCCGCCGCCACCACCCCCACCCCCACCCCCACCCCCACCCAATTGTAACCATACTATACCACCTCTTCCACCTCCAACACCACCGCCATGTTGCGTAAGCCCCCCAATTGAACCTCCAATGGCACCTCCACCGCATTATGGGCCTCCAACACTAGGACCACAACCACCTCCGGGTCCACCTGACCACACGGTTATTATAGCTGTATTCGTCTCACTAGGCGGCGCCTTCTTCCTCGCATTCCTAGCAGTTGGTCTCTTCTGCTTGGCTAAGAAGAAGAAGAGGCCGATTCCTCCCCCTTGCGTTGAGGAACATCGACATGTCGAAGAGACCATCACCACTGGTCCATGCGGGGATCAGACCGTAACTGTCACCATAGACGACGATATTCGAGTTCACGAAGCTGCTGAGGTTGGAGCTGCTGCTGTTGGTTCGCATGCTGAACCACCCGATTGTGATAGGCCGGCGGGCTCTCATGCTGAAGGCCATTTCAGGACTGGCTAGCAAACAAACATATACCTCCTCAAAAGGTTGAACCTATTTAAAACTTCAAACTCCTTGGTTTTCCATAAAAATATATTTATTGTTGTCTTGATTTGCATAAAAGTTTGATGGGATTGGGCTTTATTTGATTGTTTGTTGTTGTTTTTACTTCATGTAAATTGTTTGGAAAATGGTTCAAGGTCGAAACATGGCGGGGTTAATGAGGTTAAGATTGAGCAAGAGCAAAGCCAGGAAATTTCCATCTCATGCAACGGAGTGACGACCTTTTGCTTAGGCTATTGCAACTTACAGTTGGCTGCAGTGATACAAAATTACAAATTGATGTTTCATTTGTGATGATGAAGAATAAATAAATGTTCCATGCAAGAGTTTTTTTCTGTATAATTTTATGTCTATTTTCCTAAACCTATGCCTTATTATAAATTAAGTTGCAACTACCCATAACTCTGATGACAATTTACACAGTAACAGTGACCCAAAGTAGAAAAATGAATATAAATCCATGTCCCTTGCTAGTAATATATATTTTAATGAGTTCAAGTGATAACTGATAAAGATGAGTGGGGTCTAATTGTGTAGAACAATTAGATTCCATTGATAGTACTTTTTGAGATGGCGGCTTGACTAAAGAGCCATCGGCCAATGCTGCCGCAGCAGTGACCTTTGTACATTACTCCCAGTGGCTAATGATGCAGCCTCCCATGCACAAAAAACTTATTACAGACTCATTTCAACAGACATGAATTTACATCCCGACTCATCCCAAGCATCGCAATTATTACTTCATGTTATTATAAGAGATTCCAGAAAGTAGGGACCTGGAAACAGAGCATTATAGGACAGTGTTTCAAGCTCTTACACAGTCTGTCCTGCAATGACCCGCCCCATTTGCAGCCCAACAACCAACATAGTGATGCATACAGCACCTAGCAAATTCTACGCAGATCCCAGTCCTCCTTTATCCAGCAGCCAGACTTAGCACCCAGAAATTACAACAGCTTGTAAGACCTGGAAAATAAAGCATCGCAAGGCTCTGTTTCCCACTCTTACACAGCCTGTTTCAGCAACAACACAAACCACCCTTACAGCACAAAATTGACTTTGCTTTTTAGCCGGAGCACACCCATGTCCCAAAACCTAACATAGAGCCAGCAATCATCCCAACACAAATGTTCCACAGCGCTAATAAACAAGCTAGCTCACACACAACCAACCTACACAGATAAGTTCTACCCGAGATCAGCCATTACCAGCACCACCTTGACATCTAGAGCTCTTTGATTAGAAACTGCAACAGGAGACTTTGTTGTTAATAGATTATATCCTTAGGGTGGTTGGAAACTAAAAAAAAAATTCAAATTAAGACACAACCCCAACTTATTCAACTTTAAGAATTTAAGATACCGTAACAAAGTATACATATAATTGATCCTATATGTTAAAGTGTTTTTTTTTTTTTTTTGAAGGGCATGAACATTTCATTGAAAGAGCTGGCAAGGGGGTTGCCAGAAAAAAGCTGAGAGGGTAGAGAGAATCCCTTCAGCTGTGAATCCCCTGTTACAAAGAGACCAAATGGGTCACAACATTCAGTCATGAAAAAACAAGTAGTCCCTTGGGTCCTAAATGGCAACACAGTTCAGCCACAAAATACGTGAAAAAGGCAAAGGGACATAAAATAGAGAAAATTACAAAGAATAACCTTTCTTGATAAAGGTATTTCAATAGTAACTATCAAAATAAATTTAACTGTTTTTAATTATATTTAGTCATAATTTGATAAAAACATTCTTGAAATTATTTTAAATAAATTAAACCATTCATCATAATTTCTCTCCATTTATGCTTTTGATTTCTCTCTTTCACCATCTCACTCTCTCTAATTTTATCGATTTATCTTTTCGGCATTCGTCTGCTTCTCGATTTCTCTTTCCCGTACTTTTAGATTTTTTTTCCAAGCTTTTAAGATACCAAGTGATGGTTTTGATGTGCTTAGGTAAGTGGTTATTTGAAAATTTTGATTTTTAGGTATTTTAAATAACATTAAAATGGTAGAATTGGTCACAGATGATTGAAAAAACACTTTTAATTGGATTAATTCGGGACCTAGACACCAATAAATTCAAGAATTTGAAATTTATAAACCTAGATTTTCAAAGAATTTTTTTTTTATTTTTAGTCGAAATAGGTGTTTTAGACAAGAAAATTTATGTTTTGATAGAAAATTTGTGTTTTGATAGAAAATTTGTATTTTGATTTATGAATATATGTTAAAAACACTTTAATCGGTGTCAAATTGTAAAAAAAAAAACCAAAAAGAAATGAAGAGAGTTGAGAGGATTTGAAGTTTTGGTTTGCAAGTAACAATAACATTTTAGACATTAGAGTGTAATAAAAATATTTTTGAATATGGTATGTAACAATAATATTTTTTTAACATGACGTGTAACAATAATATTTTTTTAACATGACATGTAATAATGATATTTTTTTTTTCAACATAGCGTGTAACAACTTTTTTTAATAATGACGTGTAATATGTTTTTGTACATGACGTGTCACAATAGTATTTTTTTTCAACATGGAGTGTAACAACCTAACTATGGCATGCCACATGTTTTTGTACATAGCGCGTAACAACCTAACTATGGTGTGTAACATGTTTTTATACATAGCGTATAATATCATAGCGTGTAATTTCATTAAGGGTAATTTTATCCAATTTGATTAAAAATAATTAAAATTATAAAGAGTGTTATTTTTGAAAACATCTTATCTTTAAGGTTTATTTTTAAAATTACTCCCAAAAAATATGCATGCCCACCTGAACATGCAAAAATACCTCAAAATGAATATCCATCATCCATACTAAAAAAAGGAAAAGGTAGGAATGAACGGGAAACAATCATAGATAATTATCATCAAACTAGTGGCAAACAAAGCATTAAAAAACTGCAGAGAATTTACCCAATCGCATAACAGCTGCTTTGGTTAGACTATTAGCCAAGTTGTTGTCTTCTCTAAAAATGTGCTTGAATAAAATAGCTTTGACATCACATTTGAGAACTTCAATGTTGTCAAATAAACTCTTCATACGCCAAGGAGCTGAACTGTGGTTACTCACCTAATTGATGGCATTTCGAGAATCACTTTCTACAATGAAAGAGTGGCTGCTAGACCATGGAGTGGAAAGAAAGAAGTTGATTCCCCTTTTAATGGCAACCAATTCTGCGTAGTTGGAATCCTCAATCCCAATTGGATGAGAGAAGGTACCTTTAATGAAACCTTAGTGACCTCTTAAGGCGCCTCCTATACCTGCAAGTCCAAGCTTCCCCAATGTTGATCCATCAACATTCAGTTTCATAAATCCTTGGGGTGGTCTTGACCAACCTCTATTGTGCCTTTCTTTTTTGTTAACCTTACCACTGATTACTCAACAAGGGTCCGAAAGCATGAGGTTGATCTGCAAGTGATCCAAGGACCATTTTCCTTTGCACTAGTGAGTAAGTCTAACATGGATGATATCTTGGAGTTGGCAAACATCAAGAATCTTGTCTTGGAAGAGAATTTTATTTCTACACAACCAGAGAAACCAAATCGTAGCATAAAACAACATCTTCCATATGTCACTAGTGAGAGGAGGGGCAACATTAATCCATGCCAAGAAAACGCTAGTAGCATTACCCGGAGGGACCCAGTCAATGCCTCAACAGTTGCAATTGTACATTCACACTCTCCAAGCATAATTGCAATTAAAAAATAAGTGTTGAGGGGTTTCAAAACATTACCACAGAGAGTGCAGTTGGCAGAGTCAATATTGAGAAGTTCTCTTTTGTGTAGTTCAAATTTGGTTGCCACTTTCCATTGAGAATTTGCCAACAAAGAACCTCAACTTTTGGAGGGGCGAGTCCTGACCATAAAAGTTACCAAACATTACTTGAGAGCCAAAGAACAAATTGGTGAGTTTTAATAAAGGAGGAAGGAGAGTAAAGCCCACTCGAGGTTTTTTTCCATATAGCTTTATCCTGATCAGTGGGGTGTGGTTGGCTTTTGTTAATTTTTGTAGGAAGGCTACCACTGGTCTGTTTCCCAATCAAAAGGAGGCCTTCTAAGATTGATATTCCACCTCCATTTGTTGCCTTGCCAATGCCCGAAGTCAGCAACAACCCTTGTTTTGCTGGTAGACAATGCAAAAATTCTCGAAAATTGAAGGAAAAAGGGCTGAGTATCGATCCAAATATCATACCAAAAAAAGATTGAGTTACCTTGGCCAAGAGAAAATATGAGATTAGAGACAATCATGCCATGAAGCGGATCACTAGAATTCATAGGACGACATATATTTCTCCAAATGATAGAGCGCTTGGACATTCGACTGAAAGGAAAGAGAGCTTGCTGGTCAAGCTTATTTTTGGAGGCCACTACTTGTCGCCACATGCAATGTGGCTCATTGGCATAACGCCAAATCCACTTGTTAAGAAGGGTTTGATTTTTTAGACCCAAGTCAATGATGTCGAGCCCTCCGCATTCTTTAGGTCTAGTAACCAAGGGCCAATTAGCATGGTGAAATTTCTTTTTAGCAACACCTCCTGACCATAGGAAGTCTCTTTGAATTTTTTCAAGCTTGTTTTTAACCTCCACAGGAATTTTAAGGATGGAAAGGTAATAAAGTGGAAGGCTTTCAAGAATCGATTTGATAAGAGTTAATCTACCACCAATCGAAAGCTATCTTCCCTTCCAACTAGTCAGCCACGTATGGAATTTTTCAATAATCAGTTGCCAGAGTGCAACAAAATTATTTCTAATGCCAAGAGGAAGTTCGAGGTAATTAATAGGAAGGATGCCTGACTTGCAGCCAATAGTCGAGGCCCATTAAGAGGCTATGTGGTGGTCTAGATTGATACCAATGAGATTGCTTTTGAAGATGTTGATTTTTAGTCCAAAGATGGCTTGAAACCCTTTAAGGATTCTGGTAACATTTTGAAGTTGCTCAAGATAGGGTTGGCAGAAGACAAATGTGTCATCTGCAAATTGAATGTGAGAGATAGAGATATCACTGCCATGTAAACCTAAGGCAAGATATTGCGAACATTTGCATTTTTGCATAGAACACTAAAGGACTCAACAATAATGTTCAAAAGTAGAGGAGAGAGGGGACACCTTTGTCTAAGGCATATCTGCATGTGAAATTGTGTTGTGGGTGACCCATTAATGAACACTGAGATTGAGGTTGTGGAGATACACTGATGGATCCCGCCATCTGCTACTAAAGCCCATCAGTTGCATAATGAGATCAAAATAGTCCCAGTCGACACAATCAAAAGTCTTTTCAAAATCGACTTAAAAAAGGATCCCGCTCTGCTTGTTTTTCGTTTGGAATCAATAACTTCGTTTGTAATAAGAGAGCAGTCAAGGATTTGCCTTCCTTTAACAAAAATAAATTGTTTGTTCTTGTATTATTGTTGTTGATATTAATAAATAAAATATTACGTCCGCACACCTGATTTTAACGTCAACTTATGCTTCAATGAGCTATAGTGTTGTCTTACTCTAGTCGCCTAAGTAACAATAAGAATGTGTTTGGTCTTGTTTGAAATGCAAAACCTGTTACTTTAAAGATCAATGCATGAGTACTTAAACCGAAATCTTGATTGAGACGAAGGAAGAAATCCTTATTTATTTATCACTTTGAATTTACTTAGAACCCAAGTATGAAACGGAAGTCACAGTCTGTAATATACTGTGGAAGTCATATATTTTGGCTCCTGTCAAGGTGCTCCCCAGCTTTACTGCTATGGTTAGCACTAGCAGAAGGTCAACAAACACGTTGTAAACAATTAATCAAATTAATAAATTCATGAAACTTATTATTACAAATGCCAACAAACGACAATGAACTGGCACAAAGACAAATTAAGTAGCTAGGGCTACATGCAAGTAGCAATTCAATTATTACAAACCTTGAATAACTAATTAATTTAATAGTTAGCTCGGTGATGAGAAGAACAGCCATCGAGCCCTGGTTCACAATGAGGGCTACCCGAGGCCCCAACATGTGAACCAACAGCGGCGGTGCCTATAGCTTGGTGAATATGAGCGTCGTCCCCAATTGGTACTGCCACAGATTGTTCTGCATATGGGTTTGTTGGGGTTGTCTCGCAGGCTTGTTGATGTTCTTCGTCAGAGCAAGGTGCTGCTGCAGGAACCATCACCGGCTTCTTTTTCTTTTTCGCTAGACAAATGAGACCAACCAAAAGGAATGCGAGGAAAAAGGCACCACCGAGAGAAGCGCACACGACGATAATAGTTGTGTGGTTGCCTCCTGGTGTTGGTGGTGCTGCTGCGTTTGATGATGGTGGCAAAGAACTGAAAGGTGGGGTTGTCTCATAAAGAGCTGGTGATGGTGCGGGAGATAAGCCTCCCGGTGTTGGTTTTGGTGGTGGCACGTAATGAGTTGGTGGCGAGTATGGAGGTGATGAAGATTTTGGTGGTTTAGCTGGCGGTGCAGAGTGCGGTGGTGTTCCCTTGTGGGGAGTAGGAGGTGTTTTACCAATGTATGGGCCTGGTGCAGCTGCTGGCGGTGGCACTTTACATGGTGGCAATTTTGGTGGTGGGGTTGGACCTTTACCAGGGCTTGGTGGATGTGAGGGTTTAGGAGGTGATCCCTTACTTGGAGGAGTACCTGGGGTTGCAGGAGGCGGCAAGGGCACTGGAGCTGGACTAGAAGGGGTACTTGGAGTTGGTTTTGGCGGTGCACGGTAATGTGATGGTGGCGGTGCATTTGGAGCTGCTTTTCGAGGTGATACTGGGAGGGTTGTCGGGGTTGGTGGAGAAACTGGATAAGGTGGTGGCGGGGGCGGGGGTGGGGGTGGAGTCTTATGGTGGCCATGATGATGATGTGGTGGCGATGGCATGTGGTGATGGTGGTGGTGGTGTTTTGGTGGAGGTGGTGCCGTGATATGGTTGCATGGAAGAGGAGGAGGAGGAGGAGATGGTGACGGTGGTGGTGGAGAACTGTAATAATAGGCCATTTTGGTGGAAACGAGATGCTTCCTATCTCCCTATGCAGTACTTACAATTGCTACAAGGGATGAATACTTCGGCTGCGGAGGGCCTCTATTTGTACCACTTGTGGGCTCGGAAGTGTTCTAAGTTTAACATATCACATGCACATTGTGCATATTTTTTAGCTGTCCCTTGCGTTAACAATTGGATGACCTTCGCTTCCAAGGCCGAATTAAGATTTGAGAATCATAATATTTTGAGTAAGTTCCCATGAGGGTGCGCTCCATACCCATTATTATTGGTTGCTGTATATATCTATAGAATAAACCATGCATGACGATATGAAATTAAATACTAAATACTTTAAAATTGGAACCAAATAATCAACAACTCTGAAATTGTTTTTTATTTTTATTCTGGGTTCTTTCAATCTAATCCCTTTGTATTAAAACGTGCTTGCATATTTCTCTTACTAGTACTTATCAATGCCTGTTATTAATTAACAAAATCCATTGATTTTCAATATATATATATCTTCGACTCTTAGTTAGCCCACGTGGTTCAACGAATTTGTTATATATATATATATAAAAGTTTGCTGTGGCTGCTGGCTAGACACAGTTTTTTCCCCCTCAAGTGTTGTTTTTCTTATTTTTGTGGTTAGGTATAATCTTTCATGATTTCTATCATGAGAGCCAGAGCATGAAGTGCCTATTTCTGCTTGGAGGGAATGCTTTAAATCCTGTACATAGTACCTTTCATTAAAGGCAAACACTAATCCATTGCAAAAAAAACCAGAAGACCACAATATGTAATAAAAATTCAGGGTCATTTGCCATGGATGGGGGCTTTCTCCAATTAATCTGGGTTTCTCAATGGGAGAAACAGCACCCAGTTCATCCGGCGATAAGCAGGGCTTGGCCATTGCTGGCGCCAGACTAGTCAATTAGTTAAAGTAAACCGAATCTAATCATAATCATAATAATCAAATTAAATTAAGTTTGTTTCAGGAATATATTAATTTCCTTAATTGAAAATCAAGCCACCCAAACGTGGTGTTAGTTTGTCCGCATGCGTGGTCCAAAGTGTACAACTCCCATCATTTACTAACACCAAACATACCATAATAAAACACCAACTTGGAGGATTTTTGCACAGTATTAAAGAGAATCATGAGTCCTGTAAAGTGAACTGTTTGAAAAGCCCTAGGCATTTTGCATTTGGATATATATATATATATTCTGCTTGATAATGTTTAAAGGAATCAAACTACTGTCACAAAGAAATATGGGACTTTTTGAAAGCTTGCCTACCTGCACTTCACATGCTTAGCCATCACTTTCTCACGCAAAGAAAGCTAAGCTCTTTGCAAACATTTTTTTTTTTCCACTTGGAATTGTATTTTGACCACGCAATTTTGTTGACACTTAGAAGCTTAGCTGAAGGTTAATTTTAAGGATTTTTATTTGATGCATTGATAGGGTATAATTTCTATACACTATCAGTTCACTAAAATGTATCACCTCATTAATGAGGTAAAATAAAAAAGTTTTAAGGATTTCAAATTAAACATTAAAAAATTATAACGATTAATTAAAAAAATAAAATATTTTCATTTTCAATCTCTCTTAATTGTTCTTTTTCTTGTTCTCCTCTTTTCTATTTCTCTCTAACTGCATCATCTTCTTTTTCTCTTCTTCTTTCATTAAAATTAGGTTTTGCAAAATTTTGTAACTTCAAGAGTAATTTTTAGATTCTTTTTTTATTCTTTAGAGATTGAGTAAACAAGATTCAAATAAATAAATCTTATTAGTATAATTTTATTTAGTCAACAATTTTGCTTATAAATAAGACATTAAGTCCAAAATTGTTCTTTTTCCACAAGCATTAGGTTTTTTTTTTCCTTAGAATGCACTTATAAAACTCCAAATTCTTATCAAAACCAAAATTCTTTTGAGGTGTTATTTTACCATTTTACTAAAACCCAAAATGTTAATAAGTTTAAATATGAGATTTTAAAGAAAATCACATGTTTTTTGGTATTTAAACTAAAATCATTGTTCATATGATATCTTATGTAAATATTTTAATTTTTAACAAAACCACACATTTTCAAGATTTTAAATAAAAATCAGTCATATTTTGATGTGATGTTACAAACCATTTTACAAGGGTTTCAAAATTAACTACCTGAGTGAAAGTGAATTTCCCTTTACAACACCATGAGAAAGGAAGGTGTGATATGGCTTCTATAAAAAAGAACAATTTTTTATTTAATCTTGTTAATTAGAAGCAAAATTGTTAACTTAATAAAATTTTGCTTATAAGATTTGTATATTTAATCTTATTTTCTCATTTTTTTTAATATATGTTTTCACAATCTCTGTAAAAAAAAGAATAAGAAAAGAGTCTAAAAATTGCGTTTTGAAGTTATAGAATTTTGCAAAACTTAATTTTAATGGAAGAAGAGGAGAAGAAGATGATGGAGTTGAAGAGATAATAGAAGAAAAGGAGAAGAAGTTGATGGAGTAGGAGAGAGATAAAGATAGAGAATAGAAAAAGAATATAGGAGAGAGATAGAAAAGTGAAAAAAAAAATTGTTTAATTAATTATTATAAACTTTTTAATATTTAATGTTTAGTCCTTTAAGATTTTTTATCTTACCTCATTAATGAAGTGTCATATTTTAGTGAGTTGATAGTGTATAGAAGCTATACATTGTCAATGCATTAAATATTAACCTAATCTTAATACTATCAAATAGAGGAACTTATATTTAATAACATTTTCGTGATATTAATTTAATATTTAATGGGCTTGTAGATAAAATTCTCTTCAAAAGCCCAACCTAGGAGGTCCAGATTTGGCGTTGCAGTCTTCCCTCTGTGACTTGGTGTTGGAAGCAGACTGGCCCATTTTCCAGGATCAATAATTCCAGGCCCGTTAAGGCCACAAATTGAAAGAGGCCTGTTTGCAAAGTCCCTGAGCTACTTACTCAAAGCCTCTCCTTGTCGCATAGCGGCAGAGGCTGAGGTTCACTGCCAGACGCCCGAGACATGGGCACGACCCAGCAAGAACAAGAAGAACCTTTGATTCTTTCAACCACAGACCAAAGTCGACACTTCCACCGCCAACAGCAGGAACCCGAAGAGACAAATCTTATAAGCAAAATTTGGTTCGAGACAAAGAAGCTATGGCTAGTTGCAGGTCCCTCCATCTTCAGCCGTCTGGCCATGTTTTCCATGACTGTCATAACTCAAGCTTTCGCTGGCCACCTTGGTGACCTCAATCTCGCTGCCATTTCAATTGCTACCACTGTCATCATTGCCATCACTTTTGGCTTCTTGGTAACAACTAACAACCCTATAGGCATTTTCCTTATTTTTCTCGTCTCAAAATATCTCCTTGTATTTTGATTTAAAAAAAAAACCCCCAACTTTATAAGCTTGTAATTTTCTTATATAGTTAGGAATGGCCAGTGCATTAGAGACACTATGTGGACAAGCTTATGGAGCAAAACAACACCAAATGTTGGGTATATACATGCAACGTTCATGGATTGTTCTCTTCATTTGTTCCATTCTTTTACTTCCCTTATTCATTTATGCTGCTCCAATCTTAAAGCTAATTGGACAACCAACCAACGTGGCAGACCAAACAGGTTTAGTTGCAGTTTGGCTAATACCATTTCACTTAAGCTTCCCGTTTCAGTTCACATTGCAGAGATTCTTACAGAGCCAACTGAAGACTGCTGTGATTGCTTGGGTTTCTGCGATTGCTCTTGCAGTTCATGTGTTAGTGAGCTGGGCTTTTGTTTACAAGTTGAGAGTTGGGATTGTTGGGACTGCTATCACTCTTGATATCTCCTGGTGGTTGTCAGTTTTGGGACTATTTCTTTATGCTGTTTGCGGTGGATGTCCACTTTCTTGGAATGGTTTTTCTTCACAGGCTTTCGTTGGGCTTTGGGATTTCTTCAAACTCTCTCTGGCCTCTGGTGTCATGCTTTTGTACGTGATTGGTCTTTTATCTGTCCTGATTTATTGATAATTGAATTGGTTATAATGCGAAATAATCTGGGTTTGTGTTATTTTGATGTTTCAGGTTGGAGAATTTCTATTACAGAATATTAATTATAGTGTCTGGATATTTGCACAATACGGAAATTGCAATTGATGCTCTTTCAATTTGGTCGGTTCCACTTCCTTGGGTTGCCTTTTTTTTTTTTTCCAAAAGATTCTACTGCTTGCTTGTTGTTTTCATCTTTTGCTGCATCTTGTTGATAAATTTTCAATTTCCCATTTGGCAGCATATCAATCTTTGGCTGGGAATCCATGATTCCGCTGGGATTTTTGGCTGCAACTGGGTATGTTTCTGGTTGTAAGTCCCTCTCCCTATCTCACAGTACAAGTGCTAGTCAATTCAAATAGGAGTTTCAAAAAATTGGAAGGAGAAGAGGAAGATTTAAGTTGAATCTCAATCTACAGCTGATTAACTACAAAATCTTTAAGTTGTTCATCGTTAATGTGCAACGCAATGTGCAATAGATTTAGAGCTGAAAAGAGTGCCTATGCAGAAATGGTGGCTCATCATAACAAACAACTCCTATTGACTTTTAACTTAAATTTTAATAGAACATTTATCTCTCCTTTAAAACTGAATTGTTCTTATTGATGAATACTTGTGATTTCCTTTTTTATGGTCTGAAGCATTTTACTCTGTAATTTTGGTTTTGATGATGATCTTATTCATTGTAGCGTCTCCAGCAAAATGATGAATCACAATCGCACATTCATATGTTATAAAATATTGAAGCATCACCTATCCATACATCTGGCATTGGATGTACCAAATGCATCGGATTCCCACAGAATCAGTTTTAAGACTTTTTTCCAATTTTTGGTGTTAGTGTAAAGACTCTTTTGATCAGAAATAGAATGGATTCTAGTCTACATATAAAACAAAGATGTATTTCTGTGGAGCATTTGGATCGTGATACAACTGATTTTGAATTATTTATTGGCTTGATTGTTTTTCATCTCTCACCCCTATTTACTCTTTCATACATCCCTGTTTACTCTTTCTAACATGTAGGTTTTGTTAATATAGTGTGCGTGTAGCAAATGAGCTTGGTGCAGGCAATGCAAAAGGTGTCAAATTTGCGACTATAGTGTCTGTGATTACATCTCTAGCAGTCGGATTTTTTTTTTGGTCAATTATTATGGGCTTTCATGAGAAACTTGCAATGATCTTCACCTCAAGTTCTCCTGTTATTACAATGGTTAATAAGTTCTCAACCTTACTGGCATTCACCGTTCTTCTCAACTGTATTCAGCCAGTTCTTTCAGGTCAAAAGCTCAATAGCAAATTGCTATTTGAAATCACGAACAAAAGTTTGTCGTATTATTTTATCATTGTACTAAGTCTTTTCAGGCGTGGCAGTTGGATCTGGATGGCAAGCTGTAGTGGCATTTGTCAACATAGGTAGCTACTATATAGTTGGAGTGCCTCTTGGTATCTTCTTGGGACTGCTTCAATTTGGTATCACAGTAAGTAATCATAAAATGTGAGAAGTATTTGGTAAAAAAGTTCTCTTATGAAAATTATAAAAAATGGACATTACTGTTGAACTAGAGCATGAAACATGACTATATTTGTCCTATTAATCTACAGGACATTGAATATCTAGTGTTTAGAACTAAAGCATTTCAATTTGTTTAACCAGGGTATCTGGGCTGGTATGATCTGTGGAACTGTGGTCCAGACATTGATACTAACTATCATCACAATGAAATGCAAATGGGAAATAGAGGTATGTTGTGAAATTTTGAATACTCTTGGTTGTTTTTCTTTCCTATATAGAGTTATTAAGTTTCGTGTGTCTAAAATCTCATTTACAGGCACAAAAGGCTCAAATGCATATATCAAATGACACAGCTTCCTACTTATAACATCAGTTT
Source organism: Theobroma cacao (assembly GCF_053813885.1). NCBI lineage: Eukaryota > Viridiplantae > Streptophyta > Magnoliopsida > Malvales > Malvaceae > Theobroma > Theobroma cacao. Next base: position 2,993,146 of record NC_142646.1, on the reverse strand, counting down.
GAGTGTGCTTACGTGTGTTGTATTATGATGCTGATTCTTCAAGCTGTGAGTGAATCAAGGTTCTGTCTGGACCTGTTTTGTGAAAATGAAGGAAAGGCATAGCTACAAGGTAGACATAACATAGCTACAGGGATATGTCTGGACCTGTTTCAATCTGTTTTTTATTGCTCCAAAATTTAGCACCCAGAACGTGAAAGAGGGTACTGTTGACCAATTGAAAATGAGTGAAATGCACCATATGCCCGGCTCATATCTACATCTTCCAAGTTTCCATGGATTGGTTCCATAGTTGAAACTAAAAAGGGATATTCTAGTCGGTGCAAGAGTGTCGTTGGAACTTTGAACTTGAGATATTTATTCGAACTTCCACCTCACTAAACCATTCAAGCTAAGCTCAGGTGCTTAGTTTTCTATTTTCATTAATTCCTTGTTTGCTAATTTCCTGGTTCTACAGTACTTGTAAAGCCTGTAAAAACAGTTACATACAGTTGCTGCAACAGGAAACCCGGAATGATAATAATGGATTATTTTGTGATGCACTGAAAGATTGAATACCAGAAAGAGTTCGTACTTCGGCCAAAATTCTTGGGCTGGATTGGGGACCCAAGGTAGTAACCCTGCCTGAAATTTGGAATAGCCATTTAAGCCCAATGAAAGGATATCAGATTTTGTGTTCGCAGGTCCCAGGAATGAGTTGATGTTTATCTTTTCAATCGTGGTCTTTCTTCTTATGCACTGCCCCATCCCCAGCTAATCGCCAATAAAATTATAGCTTCTATTGTACTTTCCCACCTAGTAGGTATAAACGACATACAACAAACTTCCAAAACCTATGATAAAATCATCTTGTAATTTGCTAGCTAAAGGCCGAAGTCACAAGCATTTCTTACCGAATACAACAATGTCTCTTTCATGAATGGCCGTAAATAATTAAATATGTATAAGCTTTGTTGATTAAAAGAATTTAATTTGTCTACCATCACTTTCCACCTCATTAATCTGCCGCTAGCTTCCAGCAGCAAGGAGTCGGAACCCAATTTGAGTTGTCAAATGTGAATTAGGGAGCCAGAAATGCTAGCTATCGCATCCTTTCATGGTTGGTTTTTCATTTCTTGATCGCGTCTTAAGACTCTTTACGCATTTTATCCAAAAGTAAAAAAGAAGAAAGCCCCATTGATGAGTTTACGACTAAGCCCACAGCTATGGTTGCTTTCTGAAAGCTAGAAAGCAAACAAAAAACAGTTTCGCTTTTAAAGTGCCATAAATTATTTTCTCGTACGTGCTTTTTTGTCCCTTTGTTTAGAGAAGTGAACGTACTAATTATGTCCATGGACGAGAGGGGAAAGGATAGAGCTTTGATCGTCCTTGCTTGTTATCTTCTTTTGCATGTAGGGATCGTTACCTTACCCAACATAACCTAGCTTTACAGCCTAGACCTAGCACTTTGCTCAACTTTTCTTCTACCCTTTGGCACGACTTCCTTCAAAGTGAACAGTTCTCCATTCCCATTGTCACCGACTTTTCTTTCCGGGCATTTAAAGCAATGATGACTGCTAATATGAACCTTCTCATAAAGTTGATGTAGTGTACTATAGAAACCTACGACCATTGGTGCACGTGTTGGGGTTTTACAGTGTTAGGTGGGTACCAAAATTGAATTAATTTACAGAAATTACAAGAAATTTTGAATTGTACATTGCATCAATTATTATAAATTAAACATAAAATCAATAGCTCCAAACCTAACATATGTACCATATGAATTAATACGCATTGAGAGAATTGGGTGCATGGATATATGTTAATATCACATTTCATACATGTAATGCACCAGAGTATAAACCCTTAACCCTCATATATGAACACAGGATACATCCCTTGGGTTGAACTCAAAAATCAGTGGGCATCAATTAATCATGGATCATGATGAACATTTATGACCTATTTACAAGTAAATTACGGGAATATGTTGATTCAGACTAGTTATGTTATGTATTTACAATTACATTTATTCATCAAAAAATAAAAAAATTAATTTTTCTTTACGTATGTACGTATGTATAGTTGGATGAAGTACTAGACATGTGACTGCTAATTAATTTGGCTTTCATCTCAAGCCACAAAAATAAATGCCACCTATTGCGGTTTGTGGTTCTTATATTCAACAAAAAAATATATATATATTGGTGTTTGAATATTGTACAAATCAGAAATCATATTTATATTCAATATATTGTTAATGCATAGTTTAATACATTGTCATAAAATCATAAATGGTCATTTATTGTCATCAACATTTTTTTAATTAAGAAATTTGTAGAGTTTGAAAATTCAATATAATTATACTATAGTTTTTGGATTGTGTATAGAAATAATTATACAAAGCACCATCAATTATGAATTATAGATAAAATCAGTGCCTCTAGCATATTAATTGATCTTGGTCTGAAAGGAATACGTACAAATTCAGACAGAGAGACGAAACAACATCATTTTTTACACAAATTCATCAAACTTTTCCCACCTAATTTTTCAACACATCCACGTGAACAGTTGGCCAAGCCAAGAATTGACCATCTTTCTTGTTTGTAACGACTACAAAGGAGCCAATCCCTTAGTCCTGTGGAGTCTCAATGCTAGCCATCCACGTTTTTTTCTATCAGGTACCGTATGTGTGTCCACCACTGCCACCCACTAAATGTCTCTCTCTCATAAAAGGGTCTGGAAGGAATACTGTTCAATAAATTAAATTCTACTATAATCTCTTCCTGTGCTTAGAGTTCGACAAACCCAAGATTCTCTCTAATGGATAGTATCCATAGGAACGGGGACGAGGTCCATCAACCTTTGTTAACAGAATCAAGACCAGAGGATGAATCAAAAGAAGAAGTGGTCATCAAAGATCTGGTACTAAAAAAGGACTTGACTACGAGACTTTGGATTGAAACACAGAAGCTATGGATCATAGTGGGACCCTCCATCATCAGCCGCGTTGCAGCCTACTCCATGAACATTATCACCCAAGCCTTTGCAGGCCACCTTGGTGATGTTGAGCTCGCTGCCATTTCCATAGCCAACACTGTCATAGTTGGCTTTAATTTTGGCCTCTTGGTAATCAATCTCTTCCTCTCTCAAAGCAAGAAAAGATTGTATTCTTTCAGTTTACATTTTACAATTTGTCTCTATTTTTTTTTTTTTTTTTGTGGGGGGGGTGTTGTGTGGTGTGTGGGGATTTTGACCAACAGCTAGGAATGGCAAGTGCATTAGAAACGCTTTGCGGTCAAGCTTTTGGTGCCAAGCAATATCACATGTTAGGGGTATACATGCAAAGATCATGGATTGTTCTATTTCTCTGCTGTTTCTTGCTATTGCCCTTCTACGTATTCGCCACCCCGCTTCTGAAGCTTCTAGGACAGCCAGACGACGTGGCGGAGATGTCAGGAATTGTGGCAGCTTGGATGATCCCTTTGCACTTTAGCTTCGCGTTTCAGTTCCCATTGCAAAGGTTCTTGCAAAGCCAGCTCAAGACTAGCGTGTTAGCCTACGTCTCTTTTGTTGCCTTGGGGGTCAATGTGTTGACGAGTTGGCTATTCGTAAACGTCTTGGATTGGGGTGTTATCGGTGCCTCTGTGGCGCTGGACATTTCGTGGTGGGTCGGGGTTTTGGGGCTTTACGGATACACTGTCCTTGGAGGCTGCCCTTTGTCATGGACAGGTTTCTCTATACAAGCATTTAATGGCCTCTGGGAGTTCCTTAAACTCTCTGCTGCTTCTGGAGTCATGCTATGGTATATCCACTAAAATCTCATTCTTCTAATTTGACCAATCAGTCATTTCTTTCTTCTGGTTCTTTTCCTTTGCAGCTTGGAGAATTGGTACTATAGGATACTGATATTGATGACTGGGTACCTGCAAAATGCCACCTTGGCTGTGGATGCCTTGTCTGTCTGGTATGTCATTACTCGTTAATTAATTCCTGATTCCTCCACTTTGGCTGTGGATGCCATGTCTGTCTGGTATGTCATTACTCACTAATTAATTCCTGATTCCTCCACTTCTTGGTGGTTCCCAGTCCACGCAATATACCTTCATAAATAGCAATTTTTTTGCTTTACTTTTCAGTCGAAGTGAGAGTATGATTAGTCACAAATAGGAATTCTTTCTAATATTAATTACTGATGAATTACATTACGTATTATTGTATCCGATTAAGTCCCTACTTCAACCAGAAAACTTTGGAGAAAATGATTCTGACTCTCGTGCCTTTTGTTATATTTTCTCTAAAACTATTCATTCATCAACGTCTAAATTGGACTCGGTTGTCCTTTGGTTGTTATGATTTGGCAGCATGAGTATCAATGGATGGGAGATGATGATTCCAATGGCGTTCTTGGCTGCTACAGGGTACGAAACAATTCTCAATCCCATTAATTATACACCCTAGTAATTAATATTATAGAGTATTACACACTAATAATATTTGACCATTTGTCACAAAAGTAGAACCCCTTCATCTTTTGGTCAATTCTCCAATCGACTTTCTAACTATCTTTTCATATCTTTGTAAAACTCTAATCTTTCACTTTGTTGACTAAGTTTGATAATAGTAATAGGTAAAGGGGCTAGCAGAAAATTTGACCTCTGTTAGAATGCCAAAAACGAATTTGTCTTCTAAGAGATAGAATTGCATATCTTCCTAGGACAAATACATTCTTCAAGTTCATAATGTCATTATGACTATGAGCACAACATCCGAATGTCAATCCACACCAAACTAGGATCAATAATTAGCATCTATAATGGAATATGACTTAGCCAAAACCAATTTCTCCTTTCACTCGCAAGTCTTTGATCTTAACAAATAAAATTTGAACCTGATAAAACTAATTGTAATTGATATTGGCAGAGTAAGGGTGGCTAATGAGCTTGGAGCAGGCAATGGCCAAGGAGCCAAATTTGCAACAAAGGTTTCCGTGGTGCAATCGACAATCATTGGTCTTTTCTTCTGCGTACTTATCTTCATCTTTCGTGACAAGGTGGCATTGATATTCACTTCGAGTTCTGATGTCCTCAAAGAGGTTGATAAGCTTTCATACCTCTTAGGCGTCACGATTCTCCTCAATAGTGTTCAACCTGTTTTATCAGGTGACTTTCCCTCCTAAGACGGGTCAACTAAGCATTCAATTGATTAATACTAAATTTTAGATACATGTTTTCTTTTCTTCACTGTTTCAGGAGTGGCAGTTGGATCCGGATGGCAAGCAACTGTAGCGTACGTAAACCTTGGTTGCTATTATATTATTGGACTCCCACTTGGATTTTTGATGGGATGGGTTTTCCACTTGGGTGTTAGGGTAAGGCTTATCCCTTCCTTCACCATTGGACTTTGAATATTTCTCTATCTACAAGTATTTGCTCCTAGTGAAATATCTGGGATTGATGTTAACTATTTGCATTGCCCTGGAAATGTTGACAATCTCTTTGTTTTGGTAAAACCAGGGCATTTGGGGTGGGATGATCTTTGGGGGAACTGCTGTTCAGACAGTGATTTTGGCCATATTAACAATGCGAAGCGACTGGGAAAAGGAGGTAGAACTCGACGTCCTGCAACATTGTTGATGTATTTATTTCATTTAAAGAGTGACATTGTCTCATTAGTCATTTGTTGGAATTAATTTTACAGGCTGAAACAGCCAAGCAGAGAGTACAGAGGTGGGGGGAATGATCAATCGGAGGACAAACATTGAAGGGAACTAGTCCCCCTCATGGTAGATGAAATCTTGCAAAGTTATTAGTGCCCTCCGAGTTTGGGAGCTTTTAATTGTTTATGCGAAATTTTGTTACATCACACTCCAAGAAATATATATCTTCCATATCATTGATCATTGTTTTCTTGAATGAAAATCTCCTGCCCCATTTGTGCCCCCTTTCCTACCCCTTCAATAATATTGTGTCATGTGTACTCCCACTAATAATGATTTCAAAACTCATTCAGTCTCATTCATTAGTTTTTTTCCTTACCTTCTCTTTTATATTTCCTCTTTCTCTCTCACAAAACATTACTGGTTAACAAGAGAAATCTTTTTGTGGGAGAGAAAGGAATATGAGAGAGAAAGGAAGGAAAAAAAAATTATGAATGAGAAAGAAAGTTTTGAAAACAAACAAGTTTTAGTATCATTACTAGTGAGAATACAAGAATCCCAATCCTCTACCCCAATCTGTGTTCCTTCTTTGACAAAGTGATATGTATTTATCTTTTTAATTATTAACTAATACATGTTTGGATTTAATCTTTTTGTCTCTTATTTCCTGTTTTCTTCCTCTATCAGCAGATGGTTCATAAATGGTGACCTTCTGCTTGTTTCTTTTGGCAAGAAAAACATGAATTTGTCTTTTTCTTATCCTCATCGATGCAAGATAAAAAAAAATTTTACTGTGAGAAAAACAACAAAAACTCAAATTCTACTCTCAAGATAACAAAAAAAGGAATCAAATTTTACTGTGAAACTAATAAAGGAAGGAAAATAAAGAAAGGGTAAAACCCAAATTCTGCTCTCAATATAACAAAGAAAGGGATCAAAATTTGTTAAAAGATGAATAAAAAGAGAAAAAAAAAAAAAGACAAAACCCAAATTCTACTCTCAAGCTTAGCGATCGCTTTCTCTTCTATTGTGCTGCTCATAAATCCTAAATAAATAAATTCTTTCTTCTCTCTTATCCTAATTCTCCACGCTTATTTCTTCCAAAACAGTTCATGAATCTCAAATTGGGTGGTCATAAGTGAGATTAGGAGGGAGGGATGATGATATAATTGCCTACTACTGTTGGTTTAATTAACAAACCCAATGGATGCCAAATTGTATCTTTTATCGCAATATCAACTAGTAAATTTTTTTTTTCTCAGAAAGGCATTATCCGGTTACTGCTATGCAGAAACAATAGTTTTGTGAGTAAAAAAAATATGAGAAAAAAAAGGATTAAAATCAAACATATATTAATTAATAATTAAAACAAAGACAAGTGTTACTTTGTCAAAGGAACACAGAATTGGGCATTGATTGGGGGCAGAGGATTTTGGATTCGAGAATGCACGTCACATAATATTATTGAAGGGACTGGAAAAGGGACACCCATTGGAGCAGGAGATTTTCATTTTGTTTTACATAAGCAGACCCTATATATTTAACATGATTGGGCTTTAAGACTTACAAATTCGGTTTCGATGGAAGTCTGAATATGGAATTAGACTTCTTTTTGAACACGGATTGGGCTTATGACTGCCAAATGAGCTTTCTGCTTTGCATGGAGTAACCAGGGTGCATGGTCTTTCAAGGTTAAGAAGCAAAAATGCATCCAGTTGTCCGATTCTGTGCCTAAAGGCCACTTTCGTAAACTACTGTATTACCTACTAGAGATCAAGTTACAAGCACAAGTATCTTACTATCAGTTTAAGTTTGATCTTAATTTAAGCATCTTTGCTTCTTACTTTCTGTCAAGAATCAGTTTTAGTTGATAAATATATATAGAAGCTAGTAACAGTGCAAGAGGATCTAGTGTGCCTAACTCTTTGCGGAGAATGTTTGGGCCAAGATCAGTTTGCCTCATTGTTTATGCATCAGCGACTCAAAGCTTCGTTGGCGGATGGTTGTACTATTTATTGGTCAGAGTTCAGTGTCTACAGTGAACTAAGGCACAAATAAAAGAGATCAAAACAAAAAGGAAAAAGACAAATGAACTCCACACACCCACTTCTACGATATTAAGTTCTCAACATTATCAACATGATTATGTGTTGTCATGGGCAATAACCATTCATTCCTATTGGTAGACTGCAAAATTGAAACTTCATTTTCCTATTTTATCCATCATAATCGATTCCAACTGATAATGCTTATTATGAATCTCAACAAAAAAAACAGAGACTTAGAGGTGCTTTCAATCAATCTCAATACTATACATATATCAGGAACCCAGTAGAAAGGATTAGCTGGTGTAAAAATGGCGATAGGAAAAGGGAGAGCTTTTTCAGTGTTCGTTAACAATCTGCCTTAGGAAGCCCACTGGACTTGAAGGCACCCAGATTTGCAAAATCGTTGCAAGAAATGATTGATCGATTCGAATCCATTACACCTGAAATGATTATGTACGCCATTTTAAAAGAAAAAAGAAAAACATATACAGCAAGGAAAAGTAATTAACGGCGAAAAACAGGGGAAGGGTCCCGGTCAAAACCCCACCACCCACCTCCCACGAGGCGCCAGCAGGGTCAAGTTGCTCGACCCGTCTCCGTCACCCATCGTAATCGATAACATTTTCCACTCTTTCTTCTCCTCCATGATTACCACGAGTTTTGCCTTGGTCTCTTGTACCAAATCCCTCAAGTCATCGTTCCTGTTTCTATTCACCAACAGCACAGATATTCTATCCTTGCAATCCTCGAACCTGTTGAACAAGTTTAGGAACCGAGTGCACTCGCCAAAGCTCAAACTCATCATTCTCAGTCCGAGTTCCGCAACTCGGAGAGAGATTTCATGCTGGACTAATCTATAGTTTTCACTGACCGATCTTACAACCTCGTACACCAAACTCTTCCGTTGCAGGTAAAGCGAATGGGGTGCGTTACCTACGTGTTCCGCGAAATCGACAAGAACATCTAACTCGTTTAGTAAATCGGAGTTCCACAAAGCCATAAGCTTGTCTTTTTTATTACCGTCATTCTTCGGGCTTGAAGAATAAAGGTGATAACCTAGGACTCCGGAAATCATCAAATTTAGTTCCAAGACTCCAGCGTACCATCGAACCCATGTTGACATTTCCCACATTTCCGGGTCGGAATCATCTCGAAACATCGATAAATTAAGAAAATTTCGACCCCCAGAGCAAGGATAAACAGAGAGCTGGTCTTTCAAGATAAACGACCCTCTCCCTATGATATTATGGATTGTGTAGAGGCATTTCAGGGCAACATACGCATTACTCGTGCGATGCAGTCGGTCCATGAGAGCTTGGATACAAGCGCATGCAGTGGCGCGTGATCCATGGCCAAGGGCAATAACAGCGGCGATACGGTTATCCGACGGTAAGGCGTAGGGGCCGTGGGTGGTGGCGCGTAGAATCACGCGGCGAACGGAAGATTTGTGGCCCTTCGTCGACAAGGTTGTTTTGATCAATGACGCCTTGTCTTTCAGAATTCCTAACACAATTCTTAGCTTTTTTTGGCACCCCATCGAAATCAGAAAAAAAAAAGATGACAGCACTAAAAAAATCTGGAGTGGAAGAAGATAAGAGAAACCGACCGTTAGGTTCATTAAAAGGACGATAATTTATGACAAACTATATACACATAAAATAGACACGCAAAGGTGTTGTTGATTAATTAAATAAAATAATTACATACTTTTATCGTCGACCCCCGCCCCCCTCTGCACGGTTTTTCTATTGTTATTATCCAATAAAGAAATTGTTTGTCAAATTTGGCCAAAAGGAAAGTCCCGCGATGGAGCGGTTTCACCGTGTTTAGGAATATTTGACATCCGCATAAGGTCTAATTCAACACTCTGAAAAAGAACGAAAAGTTGAGGAAAATTCGATTAATGCATGTTTTTATAATTAACTATAGCAATCTGGGCTAAGTCTATGATCACGAGTATGACGTAATTGTCAATAAAATTATCAGGAAAAAGGTAGTTCTTCACCATTTTTTTCCCCTTTGCTTGCTAATAATGTATCCATCTTGATGGGAAAAATGATTCATGCTACGATTCCTATCTCGCTAGTCGACCTCTCAAGTCTCAAATCTCAAATTTCAATTTTAGCGGCGTTGTTATTTCAATTATCCATCCATATTTCTTGATGGGAACAATCATCATGATGTTACATGAGCAATAATGAGGTTCTTATAAATGAATAGGATGGATATCCTATTCAAAGACGGAGGTGGTCCAAGCAGGATTTCCCATTGAGACTTTTACTTTGTTGAAGCTCCAAATACTCCTTATATTTGATTCCGCGATATGCCGGGGAGAATTGGCCGACAAACTCCGTCACCAGCTCTGCTGCGGGGCTTACAATTGTGTCAAGAGGAGGTCCATGTGCTGTCCCTATCGATATCCTTGTTGCTTTGTCATTCACCACAGCTCTATGCACCACGCTCTTATACTTCCCGTTGGTCAGTATCTGAAATTGACAGGCAGGCCAATGATAGTATCCATTAAACAACACCAGGATCAGCCTAAAATAACTCTCTCAAACCTAATGGTTTCCCCGAAAAAAGTCGTCAACTTTTTCTGTTTCAAATCATGAATACCTTTTTCATATTGGAAACGTATATCATGTTCACTTTCATCAACATAAAACTACAGGATTACTGTAATATAGTATAGTTTCTATGAGAACTCCCCTTCCCCCAACTTAAGTATTAAAAAGGTTAAAAATAAAAATAAACTCTAAAGTTTCTCTGGTATATATATATAGGAAGGCATACCTCCATATGATCTCCGGTGTTGACAAGAAAAGAGTTAGGCAGGGGATTGATGGGAACCCACTTGGCATTGTGCATTACTTGAAGGCCTGCAAGCTCATTTTGCATGAGGATGGTGAGGAGTCCATGATCCGAGTGGGGGGGTAGACCCATCGAAAGCTCCGGCTGTGGACAAGGCGGGTACATATTTGCAACAAGCAGCTGATGGGAGTCAGCAGATTCTACTGCCATTTTCTCATTTATGTAGCTTTCTTCCAATCCTAGGCTTTCAGAGATCCCTTTAAGCAGCTCACTGGCCATTTCTCGAGTTCTTTTGCAGTATTCCTTTAGAACCTTGCTGTTAAAAGCAAGCGAAACATCCGTCATTAAGAGTGACCACTCACTAAACAAAGTAATTAATACTTTGAAGTTTGAACACAAGTAAAAATTTAAGTATCTAAACTAACAAATATTTTTTTTTGCCAAAAAAATTGATAAATATTTTTGGATGTTGGATTGGCAAAACTTGCATGTAGATTAAGGAAGATCGGAGTGGCAATAATGGTTGGTAGCGTATGTGGCCACATGCCACGGGGACTAAACCCGACAACATCTTACCTTCACAAAGTTACAATGCAAAATGAGGCGTCAGAATCTATTGGTGAACAAGGATTTTTGTTTAACTAATTGAATCTTGGTGTGGTGGATGCCAGTTATGATATACTAGTAGTATCATTTAGAATAAGGTTAGTAAGTATTTATAAAAAATCTTGTACCATGTCATGATCAATATAAAATTTTGCTACGACTAATTTGTCACTTTGACTAATTTTTTACCAAACCATCAATTTAATTTGATGAAATAACTTCTGAGTGCTTAATATACATACCTTATCTCGTGTCTATATTATGTAGCTGTCCAATATTTATTTGGAACTGTACTTGTTTTTCGAGGCTCAAATGACTGATCTAAAGCCCGACCGAACCATAGTTTTTTTTTTTTTTCATTAAATTTCTTCTTTTAAAAATAAAAATGGAGTTGTGGTCATCCATGACCCATGTATTAGAGTGTGGGTCTGCCTGTCAAGCCAACACTCAGATGTTGAAACATTACCCGAAGCCAGAAGGCTTGTTAGGAGCACTGAAATGGGGATGAACGTGAGCCTTGAGGTAATCCCTCCAAAGAAGAACCTTATCCACCTTCGGATTGAAGCTCGTTCCACACCTTATCGGATCAAACAGCTTCTTCCCTGTGTACTGTTGCTTTTCCTCCCCTGCTAAATCGAAGAAATCTTTTGTTGCCCTTATCATTTCCTTTCTCAATGTCTCTGGCACTCCATGATTTATTACCTGGAAATTAATTAGATACGCATACTAAGACATTTTCCTCAATAGAAAAATTATATACTGTATAAACTGAACTTATATATCATTTTACCATGAAGAATCCCCACTCCTGGCATGCATTGCGGAGTTCATTGATGACTTCGGACCGCTCATCAGGATTACCGGATGTGAGAAGGGAGAAGTCTATGGTGGGGATTGCTTCTAGTTCTGTGACCATGCAATCATCAGATTCTGTATTTTTGAAGACATACTTGGGAGGAACAGAAGTGAGACAACCTGATTCAACTAGTTGTTTGACAGAAAACATTTTGAGAATATTCTAAGTTAAAATAGAAGAAGCTAGCCCGTAAAACAAAGCTGAGAAGTTTAGGGCTTTCGAGCGACTCTCCCTGCTAGCTATTGGCCTTCTTATATAGAGGAAGTTGTCGGGCATTTGGCTCAGAGAGATGGGACAAGAAGATTGATGGCGATGTGATAAAATATCTCATACTTTACTGTCTCGTAAAAAGTAACATGGTGGCTACATGTAGGCAATGATTTTTTCTTTAACATTTGATAATAATTACTGATATTAAAGTAAGTCCAGTGAATCAGTAGTTTAGATAATACAGTACTATATGCATACATTCTTTATCGACAACTTCTTTGTTTGAAGAATAAAATTAACTCTCACTCTCTGTCTCTCTCCCTCTCTCTTCTTTTATATATATATAAATGGTTCGGGGTAAATCTAAAAAGAAAAAAATAATAAATCTAAAAGCAGTGTTTGTTCCAAAAAGAAAAAGGGTACAAATCTAACAACTTAAAAATCGTCTTATTTCGAAAATATAGAATTGAAATTCACAACAAAACTTTTGACTTACGTAATCCATGAAGGACACCATGCCGTTTGGAGAGACAGAATGTCTATGTCAACGTATGGACTGATTACCATACTGTCGCCGGTTTCAATGTGTTGAACATGTGGTTGCTATTGGTTTGTCATGCAACTTTTGATATGCAGTTATCAAAAGTTAAAGATGTTAACAAGTGAACAGATAAATCTGGGCTACGGGAACCATTCAAATAAATTTGGTGCGAGACAGTGCTATCTTTAATTAATGCGGTCGGCATATGTTTCATGCATGTGGGTCGCAAAGCAACCAAAAAAAAAATCTCATTTTTAATTAATGGATTGATTTTACTTTTTTATTTAAAACCTAATTATATTATAATTCTTATCACATTTTTACTTATTTATTTATTTTTAAATAATTATGTATTCGCTTTTATCATTTGTTTTTGCTATATGTATAAGCTAGGTATGATAAAAAAAAAACTCTTGAACTATCAAGATAATTTAAATATTTTTTTATTTTTTTGTTATGTTCAATGAAGTATTTGTATTTTTATTTTACTTTAAATAAATTTTTTTAATTAATTATAATTAATCAAAATATCATTAATTATTGTATATCACATAACATTAATATGACATATTTAAAGATATTAGTTGTAAACCTTTGACAAAAACATGATGTGGCATGTTGTAAGTGACCATGTTACATCCCGTCGATCACTATGAATTTGGTTGAACTTATTAATCATATGCCAAACTATATTGGAAGATGATGAAGTACGTAGCTATGAACCAAGCACCCTTCAAGAACCGATTAGTCATTGCCCTTTTAGCTTCTTTTCCAATTTCCATGGCAGTAAAATTTGACAAAACCGATATTTCTTCCTCATTTTTATAGAATAAAAACATTATTCTTTAACACATGATCCTAATCAATAAATCAAATAATAGAATACTTTATATATATATATATATATATCATTTTTATTGTCAAACATTATTTTCCTTTCCCTCAATTTCGACTTCTAAACCGACCGTCTTACCACAGACGAAAGTCAAGCTCTGAAGTTTGCCTAACTACTCAGAAACATGTGGTTTACAATAAACCATAGACAAGATTTTCTCATGGGAATAAATGAATCTTATGTTTGGTCTCATTTTTTTGCTCGTGCTCAACGTGGAAATCGAGGACAATACGTGCTATTGACTTGCAGGGGGTTACAAAAATCTCCATCACCAAAACGAATCACAAGTCAAGGTGGGGCAGTACTATATATGTTTGTCTAGTTAATTTAAATACATCTTACTTGGAATTATGACTGTCACAAATAATTTCTATGATTTTTGAGAAGATATTGACGATGAGGACTGGTACTGGTTCGTTACTTTTCTCGAGCCGAGGGTGAGGGGGAGGAAGAAAAAAAAAAGAAAAGGGAAACAAGCAAGACACCAACCAAGCTTCACAAAATATATCTTTATCACGAAGAAAAGTTTCAGAGAATTACATGGTCGAAATATAAGATGTTGTATCAATTATTTGATATATACATAATGTTCTACTCCACTCTTATCATTTTAATTAAGTTTAAATAAGTTAATTAGTTAATTATTATTAATTAAAATAATTATTATTATTTTATATTCACGTGTCAATAATGTAGAGGGTAAAAAATATTATATAATTATATCATCATCACATATTATCATTCATTATAAGAGTCAGTTTATCATGTCAACGTTGTGTGGTATAAAATAACAAATATCATTTCAACTAAATTAACTATTAATAATAAGAATTTATTTTGTTTAATATAAAAGTATAGAGACGTCATTGAATACGACAAAAGAAGAAGAATTTATTTCTTAAATAGTTTAAAAATTTTTTTTAGATATAATACCATTATTAAACATCTTTATTATTTAATTTTTTTCAATAATTATTTAATTATATGCATTGCCTTATGAGAGAACTCATGGAAAGTCACCATGCTAATTAATCCTCGGGCTAAGAAAATTATCGACTCTCCATGCCAATTAGCTTTTTGGTGTCGATTTGAACATGCAAAACCTACTCTTCATCAATCATTTTCGGATCATTTTCACAAGTTAATCATTGACAAAATCTTCTTTTTCCCCACATGCATATAAAGTAGTGTTGAAATTCAATTGCGAAACATTGCACGACATTACACACATGAAATTTTTTTTTTCATCCATTTAATATATTTATTTGTGCAATAGAGGGGTATGAGGCTTAATAATAGGTCATATTAGTGTCATTTCCTCATCATTGTGACTTTGAAAAGATGGTAGTTAAATTGTACAATTCTTGTTTTGGATTACAGATTTATCCCTATCAGTACTATTATGATAAATGTTTTTTTTAAATATATGTTATGTATATAATTGATTCACAATAAGGATAGAAATGTCAAATAATGTCTCATGAACAAGACATACAAAAAGACTCACACCAACATACAAGCCTACATCTACAGGGCCGGCTTCAGCATAAAGCCAGCAAAGCCCTTGCTTTAGGTCTCACAATTTTATAGCTTTCATAATTTTATATAATATACTTAATTATATTATATATAAAAATTAAAATAATTAATAAAATATTTCTTAAATTAAGTGTCTATTAAATATTTATTTTGTTTCACTTTTTACTTCTTATTAATTCTCAACTATTTATCTCACTTCCTTATTTATGTAAAAGTTAAAATAATTAATAAAATTACATATTTTCTTATTTTTCTAATTATATACTTAATAAATTTTTATTTTTTTTATCACTTCTCAATTTCTATAATGTTAATAATTCTCAATTATTTTTTTATTTTCAATAAATGTAATATGTAGTTTTTACTAATCTCCAACTAACGGTAATTTTTTTAAAATTTTAATAAAAAAACCTCATTTAATTTTTTTTTACTCAATAAGAGTCTTCATTTAAATATTTAATTGTTTTAGGCCTTTAAAGATATTGAGCCGTCCTTGTACATCTATGATCTCCAAAAACTCTATACATAAAGACCACTCGATCAAAAACAAAAAAAAAAAAAATCAGTCACCAGTATTATTACGATTATTAAACCGAATTTAATTAAACAAAAAAAAAAGGAAGAAACTATGACCTAACTTGATATGTTGTCATTTATCGACAAGCTTTTGTCCCAAAAAGATTCTTCTATCATTCGTTGACAAAGTTAAAAGAAAAACGTGTATGCATGCAACAAAAGACAATATTAATTGAAAAACTGAAATTAAAAACTTTGCTCTGAAGTCTCACCTAATTAATTTTATTTATAAATATTGATTTAAGCAGTGACCGAGGCAAAATATATATATATACATCAATGGGTCATATAAGAAAGAAGAAAGTTATCAATGGGTTCATAGATAATAACTCACACGATTAGATTTTTGAAAGTTTTAAAACTCATAATCTTGTGTTAAGTCTAAAATCTGTATTTATAAGATCCGACCTCATTTTTATCACTTGAGTTGAATCTAAATACAAAAAATATTTTTGTTCATGACCCAAAAGTGCTTGATAGATGTAATAAACTATATATTATTGATTCATTAAGCAGGGATCGCAAACTCCCAAGAAGTCTAAATAAAAGCCCGATTATGGTACAAGGAATACTCGGTCAGATATAGAGCCCAAAATAAAATGCTATATTGAGATATATATCTGAGTAATTAGACATCACAAGCCCGATCAAATAGCTTGTCTTTGGGCTTAATCATGGACTTGGACCTTTCGAGTTTCAACAAACCCTCAACTCCATTTATAATATCACAAAATAAATTGAAAAAAAGAAAAGAAAAGAAAAGAGTGTAACTTTTCACTCCATTCATATATTCATCGAATGGGTTAGATAATTTAAAAATAAGAGATAAATTACAAATTACTTGTAATATTGTCAAACAAAAGCTTTGAAGCTAATAAAAGTAATGGTAGGCATTTGGTTGCACGCAATTAGAGAAGTGGTTTCAGTTAGATGGTCCATTTTAAGTCCCGGATGAGAGTGCTGCCAAAGCCTTGAACCCAAGGCAGAGGAAATGAAAAAGCGTAATACTTGTAAAAATATGTCACCCCAAGTCCCAACAGTTTCTTCTTTGTTAGTATCTTTTTTGCCATGAAGACATCAATAGGGAACTTGGGCGGTTACCAACGTAGAACTGAGACAGCTCAACCTAAAAAGCCTCTATATTCTTCTTTGGTTTTTTACTTCACATTGTCTTACAAGATAAAGTTTAATAAGTTTTTAATTGAAAATATGAATATGTGACGAGTATTATTAGGGTTTAATCAATTCTTTACTGATATAAGATTTTCATGAGAAATATCAAGATTGAGATAAGTTTAAAACAAAACAAATTCATTTTCTTAATTAGTAGAAGAGTAAGTACAACGAAAACATTGCATATTGAATAGAATAAAATGTCATGAATTCCATTTTAAGAAGAGATAAATTGAGCTTATAAATGAAAAAAATTCCTTTACTTGTGATAAGAACATTAACTAAATAAAACCAGATTTGTATTTTGGCAACAAGCTAGAAAACTTAAAGCACTGGTTTCCATTAGTCAAGCAGACAATTAATCTCAAACAATAATAAAAGCAGAGTTTAATGATACATCCTTGTGCACCCCATCTATCAGCAGAAAGTAGAAAGTGAATTCGTCCCAAATTCCCTCTCGACACTCACTTATACAAACTTTTGACCTAAGTGGAATCAAACATGTTTCCAAAAAAAAAAATCAATTATCCAAATACCTTAAACCCTTTTGGCCTTTACAGCCGACAAGCTGCTTCTTTTGAATGGTGCTGCTAGTGTTCAAACACGTGTATCGGTACAACATCACTTTGCTTATTAGCCGGCTAAGTGTAGGTATGAGGTATCTGGTATTTTTCCTGTAATAAATAAGCCATATCCAAGCTATACCCCCAAGATAAATCAAAAGAAAATGTAAATTAAATCAAAGGGAAGAAAAAATTAAAAATGAAAAAGGGGGGGAAAATAAGAAGGAAAAAAACCACTTATGTACACCTAAATTTAGTTGGTCAAACCTCAAAACCAAAAAAACTACTAAACTTGACTCTCAGGCCGGAGCCTGTCCGATGATTGTTCACCCAAGTTCGCCTCCCCACCAACAAACAGACGATCAAACGGCGACTTAATGGATTTAAACAAACCCTTCGCCGGATTAGCCAACGCCTCATCACTATCCCCACCAGTACCGGCCACCAGTTTTGGTGACCTAAGCGATCCGGTCCTAGAAAAAAACGGAGGAGTCATAGTGAAACCCCACCGATCCGGCCGATCGGACCTCTCGTAGTTAAAATAATTCCTCCCTAAACTCCTACTCCTATAACCCCTTCTCGAACTCCTCGCTCTGGGGAACGCCAAGCAACTATTAGAACGGCTAAAATTCGAGTTCATCAACTCGCTCCGTACATCCTCCGGTAACCTTAGCGTAAACCGCTCACAATTCTCACCCGGCTGAACCAGCAAGTGACCCGTCGAGTGAGACCGCGGAAACAACCGGGTCAACATCCATCCCGTCGACCGTGACCTTGGCGGCCTGTTCTGAATTATCGGCGTGTTTGAATTTACTAAATTCACATCGAGAGGTTCTACATCCCTCCTCTGATTAACAGCCTCAGTACGACTCATTTCATTGCTGGCATTATTGTTGTCGGGTCGGTTTTCGAGCTCTAATTCCGAACCGTATACTGGGACTGTGGGGCAGCTGATGTCCTCACCGGGTTTTGGAGCCAAATTGGCGCGGCAAACGGGACACGTGGAATGTGACAAGAGCCAAGCATCGATACAATCGGGATGAAACACATGGCTGCATTTAGGAATCAAACGCAGAGTTTCGTCGTCTTCAAACTCGTTCAAGCAAACGGCGCACTCCAGCGTGTCATTTCCGATCTTGAGCCCTTTGACCGTCGAGTAAAGAAACGTCGGGAAAGACTCGATCACCGACGCGTCGAGTCCACGCGTCAACCTCCTCGAGGGCCTCCCGAAATTTACAGAGGCATCCCAGTTCCCGCCGCGCATCCTTCTTTGGGCGCACTGCCTGATGTAAACGGAAAAAAATCCCATGAAGAAAAACGCCGTCACTAAAACCACCATGACGATCGCCATTGATGGGTTGAATTTGGGTCCGACCGGCTCGTAGGAATTCGACGGTGGCGGTGGAGCAGGGATCGTTTGGCTTTGCGATGTTGACAACGAGAAGAAACAGAGAAAGAAGAGGATTGAGTTTGCCCTTGCCATGCATGGGAGTCCATGGTTCTGCCTGCGAAGTCGAAGGAATGAACGGCTACAATCTCCTCGATTCATCAGATGGTGAAGAAGATAGCAGTGGGTGGAGGGTTGTTTTTGTTGCTGCTGCTGCTGATGATGCCGCTCATGAGTTTACGAAACATTAGTGTGATTTAGCTGTGCTTGAATGATTTTCTTGTTGCTCAAAAGCAAAGCAAAGTATAAAGCTAAAAATAAAAAGGCCAAATTGAAAAGGAAAAAAAAAAAAAAAAAAGGCTTCGCGCTAATACAGAAAAGGGAGGAAGAGGAAAGAAAAGTACGGTATCTCCTGTAACTGGTAGATATAAAAGAGAGAAGAAAATTGCTCCCACGCGCAATCCATTGCGCGTGGCCTTCGAAATTAGGATTTCGTGGGCCTTACGAGAAAACAAAAAGAGATGTGTTGTTTGATGGGTGGTTTTGGGTTTTGACTTTGGGATCGGAAAGGGTGGCCCACGAGAGGAACAAAATTCCTGCGTAGATGAAGAGGGCCCGTGGAAAATTTTGACACGTAAGCACTAGGAAAGCAGTGTTCGGTTAAGACGAGGAAAATTTGCTAATTCCATTTTGTCTATTTCTACCAACCTCGACATGTATGCGATTGTATCAAGAATTTTCAAGCTTCCCCGCTGCAATTTCACATAAAAAGTTAAATTTGTAGTGGAATTTGGCCAATCTGGGGGAATAAGAATTCCCACTGTTTTTCATTTTCTCCGATAGCCAATGGCTGTATTCACATCTTCCACACTTGAATGTTAGTGTTTGGAACCAATGGTTGTATCGTTTGGCTGTTACTACGGATTGACATGTTCAATTACAAGTTCCTTTCATAGCATCACTTCAATAGAAAATTCATATATTTTAAGAGTGGGTAACGTCAGTTTTAAGCTACATCTTCAATTCTAACGAAACGATGGAAATATTTGATTCTGGATAAGCATACATGATATGCATAATCCAAATACGAATCTCTTTCCGTTTTTAAAATTGAATCATGCTTTCAACACTACAACGGCTTGGTGGAACCTGGACAGGTTCCTGGCACTACTTAGCTACGCAAGTTGGAAGAAAAATCAGGATGAGGGAATGAAGCAGAAGATTCAGGACTGAAAGCAGAAGGAAAATAGAGTGATGAAAGACGCCAAGGAAATTGAATTTCAAGCCAAGTTTAGGCCCCACCTCAGGAAAACTCGAGCCTTGTAATATATGGTAGTCATCTTCAGTCTCGTGCGTCTTCCCAAGCAAATTCAAATACCGCAAATGAATTCACAATCAACAGCGCAATTGATTGCTACGGCTTCAAATGGTAAACCTATACCAGTCAAACTACGAAACTATGTGACCTTCCCGGGAGGTTTCCAGGCATGAAAGTGAATCACAGCACAAATTAATTAGTTCAATGGCAGATATCAGAAGTGATTTTAAAGCGAAGGCAATCAGTATATATTCCCGGGTGTTTACTAACACTTAGATATTGAGTCACTGACTTTCCATCACGAATCCCTATTAACTAAGGAATTACTGATTTGTTTAATGGATAAGCCTACTCTTTTGACTTGTTAAACTATATATGTAGTAAACAATTAATTATTATCCTCGGAGTCAGACCATCATTTCATAATCTTAGTTCAATAATGTTATCCAATCTACATCAAAACAATAAAAAGATAAGGCCATGAGGGGGAACATCCACCATCTAGGTATTCATACCTTAGTCAGACCTGCCTCTTTCTGCTTCAGTTCTGAAGAACTTAATTTGCTCATGCTCCAAAGTTACCATGTCGACAATCTGATAAAATTCCCAGCATTTTATTCGCTGTTTGTACTTAATGCATCAACCTTAAAATTCTAGAACATGAGGAAAAAGTTGACAACAAAACCAACCCATTTCCCATCACTCACAACACAAACATAAAACTTAGCAAGTTTTCTAATAGAGAAAGGCACTGTCTCTTGTTAGGAAGACTGGGAAGAAGAAGAAGAAGAACAGTCCAAGATATTCCAAAGCTTTATCCCCAGAGAAGTCACAAGTCACTGCAGTTATACGTGAAACAACAATCAAGAATCAATCAGCAACAAAAAACCATTAAACCTTTTGATTTTTGTACCAAAAAAAAAGGAAAATTAAATAAAAATAGAAAAGAGAAATATATTTTTGAGAATAATAAATGCTTATTTTCTTATAGTATACAATAAAAATAAGAACCAAAACATAAATCTATGTTAGTTAAAGATGACTTCCTTTTTATTTTTTCTCTATTTATTCGTACTTTTCCATGTTATCTATATGAATTATAAAAATAATTTATTTATTTATTTTTGCATAAATAATATATATAAATATAAAATGAAATGGCTTACCATCCAAATAGTAATTGTTCGATTATTAGATAATCAATGAAAAGTTTCCTTTTATGAACCTCAATTCAGGGCATTAAATTTCTAAAACTTTTGAAATTTTTTTCTAATAAACACAAGAGAATTTTAGTATATTCCCCTGCTTCATTGAAGTTGAATGTAATTTCAATTCACTGCTCTAGAACTAGTCAACAGTCTATAATATAATATAATTAATTAAGCAATAAGGATGAGGAAAGTAGTGAATAAGGCCAGCTTGATGTGAAATTGATAAGCATGGACAGTATTCTAGATGACAAGTGATATTTTTATTTAATATTAAACTGTCCAATTCATACAACAAATAAGTTGATGAACTTGCTTTGAGTCTTGATTAACTATTAATGAGGTAAGGCTTAGTTTGTTGAATTGGCCGAGATTCTCATAAATTTCTCTCATTTCTGATGGTTGAATTTAAGATTTTCAAATTAAAATTTCAATTTTATAGTTTAAACCATTGAATTCCCCTTAAGTTTATATTCATTTAATATGTAAATACATTAAAAAATGACTTTGTCTTATACCTATTCGTCATTAAAAGAACTGTTATTAATATTTTCGACATATTCAATGAGGGTAAATATGATTAAGATGGATAATAGAAGATTTTTTCTTCTTTAAATTCCAAGTGAGGACAAGAGTAACAATAGAAGATTATTGGTACTATCATTTTTCTGGTATATCAAATTGAATGCTAAATAATTTTGACAAAGTCTTCGCATGAGCTGATTATTGTCTCATTCTTTTAACTTAGAGATCACCAGTTGACCAAATCCTTTGCCCAATGGAGTTCCATGATCGGTCGTGATGCATGCTCAGCGTGCATGCCAAACTGAAGAAAAAAAAAGGTGGGGAATCTTTGAAAATAAAGACCTTGTGTTTAACGTGGCACCCTCGTCTCCTTGTCCTGAGTCCTACCGACGATAAGACTGGATTGATCTGATGATTTTCTTCATTTTTGGAAGATGAAATTGTGTGAAAGGATCCTCAATATTGTCTATATGTAAACAACCTTGGGCTCTTGGCATTTGTTCTTTTCTGCTTGGCCTAGTTGAAAGTAACATGGTATATAATCTCATATGTCATATATAGTCCATGGTTTTATGTGGTGTTTTGTAAAGGAAATAAAAGTTTAATGCCAAAGTAAATAATTTATCCCTTTGGTACATTGCTTGCATTTTAGAAGGATGGAAATCCAATATTGATAATTGCTTAGTGCATGTTCATTTAGGATAATAACAGCTTGAACCCATATTCCAGCCCAAAGCAAAACGACGAAAACATGTTTGCCTAGAAGAAGGTTCAGCTTGTAACCTGTAAGCAACACTCAATTGGACCCATGAACTACATTTGAGGCCTCCTTGTCCGAGGCCTCCTTCCTCACTGATTTTGGGCATTTTCTTCCTGCACAACTTGCTACAAGGACAAACCTTCTCGTGGGGTTGGACTTGGATCAAGCATTTTGGTTCTTCAACAAATTGGTCCAACTGCTTGCCCATATCCTTTTGGAAGAAACATGCTTGCATAGTTGCATTGCATCAAATTCCTGAAACTAATAAACAATTATGTTAAGTGACCTGGTTCATACCAACCTACAACACTTTGATTCATTAAATTTCATAATTTTATTTTACAAAAAAAATTTCACAAGTTAAAGATAATATGAACACTTAAAGACACAATCGATATCAATTCATAACTTTTTTCTAAGAGTGTTACATTAATCTTATTGCAAAATTTCATTGTTTTATCCACACATGCAAAAGTGAATCCAATAATGGAGTGAATTTTTTTTCCCTTCTAGTTATAATACACAATATATACATGGATGGGAAGGGAAGTGAATTAATAGTGTGTATGTGTATATAAACAAAGATGTCTTTTACATAGATAAGATAGATACCCAGTAAGAACATAGCTAAGACATTTAACAATATCTTACATAAAAACCCTTTATCAATTCTCCTTTCATTTACATTTAAAAGTCCAGCAACTCCATTATATTTCCATCTAAATCAATGAATAGATAGGTAAAGGGATGGAGGAAAAATTATGGAAATTGGCTACATTATGTGAAAAATATAGTGAAATACAAAAGATTCCCTCACTTCTTAATTATATTATTAGACATCAAGCTTCTATTAATGAGGTAAGCCTCAAATCAACAAACTATATAATTTACTTTCCTTGCAACCCTTTTTGTCCCTTCTTCGTTTTTAAAAGACAAAAACATCCTTTGTATACCTACATATGTTAGAACATGTGCTCATTTGATTCAAAAATCATACAAAAAAGACATATGTTGACACTACCACGTGTCCGACCCAATTCTCAATTTTATCCTTGTCATGTTGTAAAGTTATTGGATACAAACCGTAACTCCCCTTTTTCACCAAAGTTGAAATTTTGATAGCTTTAGCTTTTGGTTTAGGTGAAGCACCCAAGAATAGGCAAAGGGCAATAAAAACAAAGGGAAAAGACAACATGATTGCAGGAAATTTCAAACTCGTACCAAATAAAAAAGAGAAAATAATTCCAGGCAGCACTTCAAAATGGCTTGTAGCTTTTATTTCTAATTTATTAATAGCAAACGGAATAATATTTTATGCAGAAGTAAATCAGACTGATGGTCAGCTTTTAGAACATAGTAGTGCTTACTTTTTCTGTGTATCAGACAATGGAACTAGTACTTGAGATCGTATTTCTCTGTGAACTCGCAGACAAAATAACATGATTTCTTTGTCCAATTATCGACAACGTTAAGAACAAAAATTAAAGAGAGAAAAAAAAATATTTATTGGATTGAGCTCATGTTTTTTTCGTGGCGTGTTTATGTAAGACGGTGAGGCGGTCCAGGCGGCGGCCCCTGGTTTTTGTGGTTCGGGGTGCCGCCGTTTCGCTGCGCTGCAGCCGGGCCCTGACAAGAATCGTGTGGATGAGCTTTGGACCACTTGTACGGCTCCCAATAACCCAATTTGTTCCTTGTTCCGATCGAATCAGACGAATCAGGAGATCATCATCTCATATTCTTTCTGGGGGTTCTACGTACCACAAGCTGAACAGTATTGCCACGTACTCCTTTTTGGCTTTGTTATGCCCCTCCTCTTTTTTTTTTTTTCTTTTTAAATTTTTTTAATCAACAAGATTTATTTATTTATAGTTTATGAGTGGCTGAGTGTTTCTCTGGTAATCTTTAAACCTGCTCACTTTGGGGCAAAGACAAATAAAACTATCAAGTTGGAGCCTACTACACTCCAAAAACACATCTATGATTAGAGGGTTTAATTAGTGGGTCACTTAATTAGGAAAATTGAGAACAAAAACTAGTTAGAAGGGAATTTTCAATCAACTTATTGGCTCATGCCTGAGTAAAGTTGTTAACAAAATGCATGTATAGACTATAGTAGTTCAAACATCAAAACCATTACAGCCACGGGCTTTGCTAAGGGTAGCTTAATAAATTCAAAGGTTTCAAGTAAAATATTCAAATAAGATTTTTTTATTAAAATTAAAAAAATTATTACATTTTATTCTTTTAACTTTTTGAAGTGTAAAATTTTTAATTAAACTTTTATAATCAAGTTCTTCTAATATTTCTTTTTCAATTGATAATATAGCCAATCTATTTAATCTTTATTGAGATATTGTTGATCTTAAATAAGATTTTATTAATTTTAGTTTTGAAAAACTTCTTTCTCCTGAAGCAACACTTACTTGAATTATTAATATTATTCTAAAAATAATATATACATTTGGAAAAGAATCAAGTCTTCTTATATGATTAAGTATGTCAATTTGACTGTTTTCTTCCTGTATAATTTTTTAAAAATTTTTAACTTTAAAAATAAATCTAAACCATCAATATCAGAATAGTTGTTATATTTTAAGTAACATTCAACATTAAGGCAATATTCTTTCAAATAAGGCTCACAACTTTATGAAGATAATAAAAGAATAGACTTGTTGTGTATTTTTTGGAGAAAAATTGAAGTTAAAGGAAGAAAGAGCAAATGAGAAAGGAAGATTTCAAAAGTAGATATTATGCATTGAAAAAAATAATTGGTTTTATATATAGGAAAAAAAATAGTTGTTGGAAATCATTAAATGCGTTGATTATAAATAATAAAAATAAGTGAGAAAAAAATAACTGTTGAAGATGATTAAATATATATGACTATTAATTTATTGAAAATAAGAGAATATAATTGAGAATTAATAGCATTCTAAAAATAAGAAAGTAATAGAAAATTGAAATTTATTAAGTACATAATTAAAAAAGTGAAAGAACAAATAATTTTATTAATTATTTTTATATATTTTTAATGTAATTAATTATATTATAATTATTATAAAATTATAAATTTTTCCTGAAATTGAGGCCTCTCCAAATTGGAGGCCTATAGCCCTTGCTTGGATGGCTTTACCCAAGGGCCGGCCCTGGGCTTTGGCCAGGTAGCTCATCCCCCGATCTTAGGTTTAATATTCTACTACCCCTTACTATATATATCTTTCTTGCATATATACTCCCTGCCATGTCTATGGCCGGACTTGTTTGGTCTGAAAGGTTGGCCTCAATGGCATTATGTAGTTGTAATATGGATTGCTTGAAATGCATGTAGACTCCCCACAAGCATTATAGATTGTCCTTTGCTTTCTTTCTTTTCATCTTCCACTCACATTATTGTGCAACAGACTTATTGAGGAATGAAAAGGAACCTGATGGTTTAAAAGATTGGCAACTTGAATTATATATATGTTAAGCATGATTGTAATGAGTGTAAGAGTGAATTTGATCCGATGAAGCCTTGTTTCAATGACAAGAAGATGTTAAAATTATTAGAATTCTAGGTCAAATCCTACCATGCATACACGAGTATTTTAGACTAATTTAATATTGGGATTTTTCTTCTATCACATGTTGTTTTGTAGGTTTATATGGTTTGTATATTGATTTTTCTACTGATTTTAATAGTTATAGTTTATCTATATTAAAAGTTGTTAATTAGATTGTAATTTTTACATGTGGAAAAGAAAAGAGTATAGGAATGGGGCCAAGAACCTTAAAATACATTGTCAATTATTGGAAGCTCTTAATTATTATGCACTAATGAACAAGTTAAACCTAATTAATCAATCGTAACAAGTTGTTCTCAACTAACCAACTAAGGGAACGTAGATCATTAAAATGGGTATCAATATAATAGTTTTGTTGGATATGACATGCGTAGGGTTTCTAACAAAATTTCCTTCTCAAACACAATATAAAGTAAGAGAGTCTTGGAATCAAGTGCATATAATATTCGAGCTTTTAGACGACAATATGCTTCCCATTAGAAGAAATCTTCAAGCAAAGAATTATATATAAAAAGGAAAGGAGTTTCGATGTGTCTGCACTAACGTATTTATTTATACTTAATGCGTGAATCAAGTTACGTTGTTATCATTTTCTTTTCCCATGGCATGGAAAAGATTTGGTAAAAAGGCTACACATTGCATGTGCCTACCACATATCTACAACAACGACAGCAACCTTTTTAAGGTTCCAAATTCTGTTTTCTTCTATTTGCCTCCTTGCGGCAACGGTGTTTACATCTTTGTTCGTCTCAATAATTGGTCTGCGTGTTTTTAGGTTAATTGAATTTCGCTGCTATCTGTTGAGTCATATAAGTGCAAGCATGACTTTTTTCCTTGTCTCATTTTTTATAAGAATACGATCACGTCTCTTCTCTCTCTCTCTTTTTTTTTTTTTTTTTTATCTTTAAAGCACGCATATATATCTATATATATATAATAAAAAAAAGATATAGCTTGATTGCTTTTTCCTTGTTTCAATCATGTTCATCCAAGGTAAAGTTATGCAATATGAAAATCAACGCTTTAAATCCAAGGTTCTAATCATTTTACCTTAAAATTTCAAAGTATCTATAGCTAGAGGCGGCGAGAGGAGCTATTAGGGGCTTTCGTCTCTCAAAATTTTAAATTTTTTTACTTTTTAACTTTTTAAATTTTATTTTTATTTTCTACAAAATTTTATAAATTTACTTCTACGAATACTAAATTTTTTATTTTCACTCATCAGTCATAAAATTCTTGCTCCATCGTTATGCGCAGCAGTTCCCATTGGTCTTCAGATGCATCAAGGTGCAGCAGGGACCTTCAGTTTGGAGTTTGGACCGATGGAGCCTGAGATGTTTCTTCTGCCCATATCTAGAAGGGGCTAAAATCGATCTTGAATTCGAGATGAGGCCTTTACATTTTGAAACCCAAAAAGCCCAAAGGGAGAGGAAATAAAAAAACAAGAAAGAGGTGTTGAACAATAGTCTGAGCCTCTAAGGCTAAGTATTCCCAACAAAATGAAGAAAAAAAATGGTGACAGCAGGGCTAAGTCCAAGGCTGTTTGCATATAGGAACCAAAACCCAAGCCAGGGGAGAATCTGGATTGCGCGTTGCAAACAAAAGAAGACAATAAGCAGGTTCCCAGAATTTGAGGTCCGTGGTTCCTTTAACAAGTCAACAAGCCCAGTAATAGTTCTCTGATTAAACACATTCAATTAAAAAAAATTCAGTCTCTGATCAAAGCTTAAATTGTTTAACATTATAATTAATCCAGTTGGATTAATGTTGGAACCAGGGTAAGTACGTAATGCCCACATGCCTCACACCATTAGAATTTTTGGTAGCGACCTTTGCGCTCGAAACACATGCTTTGATGATAAACACGGAAAATGAATAAAAAAAAACCAGAAGATAATTAAAGAAAGCTAAGTCTATATCAATCTTGATGTTTCCCTAGGTAATGAGTTGTAATAATGAGGATCCTTGTACGGTTTGATTGGTAGAGAAAAGGCCTAGGTTAGGGGCCTATGGGTTAATTTGGTTTCATGGGAAATGGGCAATAAATCTCTAAGGTTCAGGTCTTGAAACATGTTATCCTTTCATTTGTTTTTTCATTGTTTGTTGCGTTAAGTAAATGAAATAAAGAGAGAGAGAGAGGGACAGAGAGAAACAACTTGCATGGTGATGTACGATCAAATTTTCACCTCACATTTGTTTACAAGTCAAACACAATGATCTAATAAAAACAAGAAATGCTTGGAGTAACAGCCAGTAATAGCGAATGGCAGCATAAATTATTCGAAATACCAAATAAATTACTATATATATTTGTGTTTATATGTAAATTATGACCTTTGTTTTGCTTTTCTTTTTTACTATACCTATTAAGCTAATAACTTTAATTTAAAAGTACTTTTCCAACATTTTAGTGCCGATCTCATGCGACTATAATTGAGTTCTATTATGTGAAATGACTAATTAAGGTCAAAATGAAAAAGTTTATATCACATTACAAAAAAAATAAAAAAATAAATTTTTACCGATGAAAAGAAATTCGTCTATAAAATTTTGTTGGCAAATACCGACAAATAATAAGAGATGTACGTGAAATTTATTTTATATGTTTTTAAGGCTTTTCCCTTCCCACCCATCCCAAACAAATTTTTTTATTTATTGAAAATATCATTTTCATATCCTTTTTATTGCTCATTCAACATTTTTTTTTGTCTCTTTCTGGTTTTTAAATAATCCAAATTAAAGGATAAGTATCCCTATAAATTGAGATGACTTAACATCCAACAGCGCTACCCTATTTTTAGGTAGAAGAAATTATTATTTTTCCATAAACGCGTTTTCCTTCAGCTGATGTTTGGATCATATATAGTAGTCTCACATAAAAACAAAATTTAGCTTAAATTAAAAATCAAAATAATGCACCTTAAAAATTAAAAAAAAGGATGTTCCTATGAGGAATCATTGGTTTTGTCAAATTAATTAATTTGAAATGAATTATTAAATCATATTACTATCAATTTCTACAAAAGAGTAGGAAGATGGACTGTGAAACGGCACCTTGCTTCCGTATTATGAAGCTCAAAATAGTTAATTGATAGCAACCCTTTTTTCTATGTAATACAAATTGCAATTAAATTAATTAATGTCCTTATGACTTGTTTTCTTTGAAAGAGATCTCGAAAGCTAGAAAATCAGCGGATAAGGAAATAACAATTAGTCAAATTGGGTTTTCTTAATTACCCTATTGTTCAAGGAATCTCATAAGTAACAGATTTTTTGTGATACATTCATAAGAATGCCAGTTGGGTTTGGATATTTTAATATTTTTCTTCCTTTTTTTAATATTCAAGAAAATACAAAAGAAAAAAAAGAGTTAAATTCCGACATTAGAAAGTAGAATATTAATATGGTGTTAACAATATACCATGGGAGGAGAACCCAAGAAAGGAGGGAAGGAACCCCTAGAGAATGTCTTATCGAAATTGATGGGGTTAGAGATGTAGCTTCATAACATAACTCGTGATCAAAAGGGTTGAGTAATGTTGGGATTTTCAGGGTGAAATAAAGTAAGTAATAAAGAAAACAAAAAGAGTACAGATTTCTTGGGAAAGAGAGAGAGAGAGAGAGAGGAAGAGGGGTGGGGGGTGGGACTTGAGAGACACACTAGTCTTCGTAGTAGATGATTACAGAGTGGCTCCTTGTATGGTCACATGACATGGATTCCTCTGGACAATTTTACAGACACCTGAAAAAAACTAGGCCTGTTTTTCCTGTTCTTTCTCAGGCTTTTTTCCGCCACCCTTTTTCTTTTTCATTAAGTACTTTCTTTTAGATCTTCATCAGAATCTCTGGGTTATTATCAGCTTTTCGTCATCTTTCTCAATTGAACGTCCAAGTGTCCGACCACATTATTGAATAATGAAAACCGTAGTCACATCTAATTAGGCACCTCTGTTTTACTTGGACAATTGGAAAACTTAATTACTTGGCTACCTGGTTCCTTCAAATAAAAAAATGGTACCCATTTCACGAAATTAGATATGCCTGGAATTGGACCCACTATTTACAATTTTTCTATGTTGTTAATTTTGAGGACTATCCTGAAACAGTTTTGGTCCTCTCTTTCTCTCTCTCCCAAGTGCCATAGAGAATCTCTCTCTGGTCCAGCGACTGGTCTGCAATGTAATCTCACGTGCAGCATGCTGTAGCTTTTGTTTTGGGTTTTTTTTAAGATTAAACATCTTTAAAAGTCGATCAACTTTCTTCATGGGGGAGAGATGATAAAAAGGGGGACTTTGTTTGGTCTTTTGGATGTGTAGCGCTTGGGCTTAGTATTCCAGGTTCCTTCTGCTTTGAACTTTGATTTGGGTTTCTTTGTAGGGAACAGTTCTCTCTCAGCTTCCAGTTTTCTCCTTCTACTGAGGCCCTTAAAATTACGAGTCTCTTTTACTCTAGTGGGTCTATGCCCTAACACCCCCACCCCTCCTCGCTTTTATGTTTTATTTCTACATCTTTGTCTTTCCCTTTAGAAAAGAGAGAATAGACAACACAAACGTGTGTCTCTTTGTGTGAGAAACAAGGACAACTGAAAAAGAGAGAGACAGTGAGAGCAATAAGGATCTGTTTAATCCTGATAAACATGGCATTAGAGGCAGTAGTTTACCCTCAAGACCCATTTACTTATGCTTGCAAGGACTTCTACCTTGTGGGAGGGGGAGCTTGGGGCTATGACTTCTGCTTCCAAGAAGAAGATAAAGCCCTTCTTGGAATTCTTGACAACAACATAGAGCAAGGGAGTAGTCCTCATCTCCATGCAAATTGGGACTCCTCATCTACTTCAGTCATGCAACATGCACAGGAATGGGATCCTTATTCTTCACCTGAAGCTTGCACTGTTGATCAATCTCTCCCTGGAGGATCATTCCCTCCGATGGAAGCTCCAGCAGCTGCCGCAGCAACAGCAACAACGACGACGACGAACAGTAGGCGAAAACGTCGTCGCACCAGGAGCAGCAAGAACAAAGAAGAGCTAGAGAATCAAAGAATGACTCATATTACTGTCGAACGCAATCGCCGGAAACAAATGAATGAGTACCTCGCTGTGCTCAGATCTTTGATGCCACCTTCTTATGTTCAAAGGGTCAGTTTCAATCTCTCTCTCTCTCTCTCTCTCTCTCTCTCTCTTTCTCTGCTCAGCTCTTACATTATGTTTAAGAATTAAGACTAATAATCAACCTTTAATTAGGACAAGTTCACTCGCCAAGATAATAAGTTTTTTCTACAACCCTAATTAATCCCCTTGCATATTATAACCATTTTTTTTTTTTTTTTTGGTTTGGGATTTTCAAATGGTTGTAGAGAATCATAAAAAGGCACTGGCCTGAAAAAGTTTAGAGATTTCTGACTTTCATGAAAACCATTTAGACTTATAGTTCAGCTAGATATCTATATAACTTTTTCTTCCCACGTTCAATTTCTTTATCTGACAACTAAATCATATACGCATTAACCTTTTCAGGGTGATCAGGCATCGATTATTGGCGGAGCGATTAATTTTGTTAAGGAATTAGAGCAGCTTTTGCAGTCCATGGAGGCTCATAAGAGGACTACTCAGCAACCAGAACACAATGGCTACTCTTCACCGTTTGCTGAGTTTTTCACCTTTCCACAATTCTCAACTCATGCAACTCAGTGCAACAACCCCCAGTCCATGGCAGCTGAGCCAATGGCAGCCGCCGAAAGCGTGGCGGACATAGAAGTGACCATGGTGGAGACCCATGCCAACCTCAAGATACTCTCAAAGAAACGACCCAGGCAGCTCCTGAAACTGGTTGCTGGTTTGCAAAGCCTAAGGCTTACCATTCTCCACCTCAATGTCACAACTGTTGAAGAAATGGCTTTGTATTCAATTAGCGTCAAGGTTAGAACATTATAAGCCAATAACAACTATTTCAAAGTTCTTTTTTCCACCATTTTTATCTTTCTATAGTAGTATCTTTTGAGATTGTAACAGCTTTTTTTTGGATGCAATTGGGGCAGGTTGAGGAAGGATGCCATCTGAACACTGTTGATGAAATTGCAGCTGCTGTTAATCAAATGCTGCGCGGAATCCAAGAAGAAGCTGCTTTTAGCTGAGTCATGAAAAGCCCTGATTATGATTTTGTCCTGCTGGAATTGGGGTTAGTTGTGATCTGACTTCCAAAACTGGATGGATCGAAGGGATTCCATTGTTCTTTGCTCTTTAATTTAATTTCTTCAAGTTGCAACCTTTTTCCCCCTTCTTGTATTTTGGAGATATACAGTGTAGTGTGTACAATGCTTTTCCTAATGTTGGGCATATTTGCCTTGCCTTCTAATGGAGGCTTGGACAAACCAAATTATGTGCCTTATTATTAGTACAGGAAAAAAAAACAAATTGCCATAAACTGTGCTCCACTGCTACAGTACAGAAAATAGACAGAATCCTGTTGCAATGGCGTCTTTCCCTTAAAGTTTCATGGTCAAATAAAAACTAAGACAGGATTCCCAGATCTTCCGGCCGGCTTCTTTTGACAAGATAACTTATTTTGTAGTTAAGTGCCACATGAAGAGGATACCCCTTTTTTTGACAAATTGCTAGTATACATGCCTTGGAATTGTGTGAGAAATGGGCTCCTTCTCCTTCTTTTATTGACATGTAAGTTGATCTTTTCTAGAGTTGGGAGAAAACAGATCTGAAATTTCAGTATCATTTTCGAAACGTAAGGTAAATCCCATATGATTAAAGCCCCCATCCAATTTATATAAGGCCTTGATCAAGTTGTTGGCTTTGTGCACATTATGCAAATCTATTTATGTTTGTATATGCATTTCGCAGACAGGTCGACCCTTCAATATTCCAGGATGATCACTGTTATCATCGCCCTGCTCCTTCCAGGAAGGAGCAGAGAGAATAATGTTTCCTTTTCCAATAATATCTTGCTGTTTTCTTGACAAGCCAGAGCTTGCCACTTTCATATGGGATCACCCCTCTTCAGTACGCTTTCTGAATTTAAAATAGCATTACTACTTTTAATTATTTATGTGGGTGCCACATTCCTTTAGCAAACAGTACGTGAACTCCAGATTTGATGGTCTTAGTTTTTTGAATCTTTGGGGGTTGGGGGGGGGGGGGGGGGGGGGGTTGATGATTATCTTCCGCCATTATGTTCTAGCATTGATTGTAAAATTCTTGATTCTTATCCACTTTTTCTCTCCTTTGTAATTACTTATTGTAGAAAACCTGTGAGCTGTTTGGTGGAGTGGAAAATAAGTAAAGGGAATCGCTGTTGCTGCCCATAGAATGTTGCTTATGGTGCCCTTTCTTCTTTTTTCATGAAATATATATTGAATTGCATTCTTCTGTTTTTCCGATCATAACAGCCAATAAATTTGTTTAATCCATGTAAATTATGATCTGGGAAACCATCCCTAAAAGCATCACACAATCGACAGAATGTGGGGAACATGGTATCCAAAACTTGCATGATGAGAGAGCACAGTGATAATATATCTTAAAATTGAAATCACAGGCCTACCATGAAAGATCCAATAGATTTTTGTTGTCACTTTAGGGAAAAAGGAAAGCAATTAAAGCCAGGTAGGAATGGAGAGAAGGGGGCCTAGATATGTAGCTTGCCATGAAAAACTTTAGAAAGAGCCAAGCCTACAACAATCATTTGATTGATGATAAGTATTTCAGATTTAAAATATGCTTTAGGCCCACATTTTTTGTAGCTTTTTTTAAAAACTTTTTTAGGTGTTAAAAGTGATCACGATGGAAGCTCCATACATCATAGTGATTGGAGGACATTATTTCCTCCAATTAAGCATGTTCAAGAAGAAGGGATCCAGCAATTCCCCATTCTTTGAATCAATAACACATACCAATACATTAACAAGTACGAGTTCTAAATTATACATAAATTTGAAATGGGAAGTAATAATGAGCATCTGGTGAGTGATAATTGATTCGAAAAATAATTGAAACGACAGTCCATGTCCTGCTTACATTGCCTAATGTGCTTGTATTTATAGACATTATTGTGCTATCCAATGATAAAATATATATATATTCCAGTCTTCTTTATTTGAAAGAAGTAGACAAAGGCAGATTCATGGAAAAAGGGTATGTCAAACTTGGAATGACAGGAGATTCCTTCACCCGTAAAAAGGGAGAGCTTCAGGTAGGATCGGAGAAGTTTCTTGAAAGGAATGATTGTAAAATCGAAATCATTGTGATGTTGAAGACCATAATAACCGCATGAATGGGTACTATATATATATATATATATATCTCTTCCCCGCATCTTTTCATTTCTACGCATATAATAATTAAGAACAGTGCTACAAATGCTGGCAGATGCCATGATTAACATCAACCCCTAAACCCCGCCCTAAAGATGACAAGTACAGTGACTTCGCCCCTATGGGGAAAGGTCTGCCCGCAATCAAACCTACCCATCATGACTCTCGAGAACTTGACACTCTTTGCTTCACATGAAAAACCTTGATTTTTGGACTTCTTGTTTGGGATTTTACCTTTAGCACATTGAACTAAGCTTTTTTGCATTTCATGACTAACTTGAGTTGGACTCGTGAACGTACAAATTATGCACTTGTATTTGAAAATTAAGCCAGTGTGTCTCCTTGCTTACTGGAATGGAGGATATATTGAATTGAATCACTCCTTTTAGAACTAATTTTCTTGAGGGAATGCCGAGTACCAAACGATTAAATTAAGTTAAAAAGATCTGATATGAGATCTTTCAGTAGTCTTTAAAATAGCTCTCTTCAACAAAACAATCTAGTGCATGCATGGCTGTTATTGTACTTAATTATTATAATTTCCAACAAACAGAAATGCAGCTGGTAGGGAAAGTTTAAGTCAAAGGGCTCTAAAAGAACACCAGAATGAATCGCGAGGGGATTTGTTTATGTGAGGTTTCCATTAACGCCTCCCCTACAAAAGGTAGGAGATAAGAGATTTTCAGTATAATAAAACGGAAGTGTGTCTCCTTTGTGTTTGCACTTAAATATTAGGTTTGACCATGCTTTGGTCTCTCCATTGCCATTGGTTTTTATTAATGGTGTTTCTGTCGAAATGCTCAAGTTGCCTAATTATATGCCCTGTCCGGATCCTTTTGAGAGATCTGGTGAGCACTAGAAAATAGCAGATTTGCAGTTGACGAGAGAGTTTGAAGACAAAAGATGCCCAAACTCAGAAATCTATGAACACTACACGGATTGTAATCACTTAAACAAAAGGATGCTTTATTAAGAAATATATAGTGGTTTATTAATTTCAATAAACAAAATTGAGCAAAAATATTCCAACCTCATTCCATATGGGTCACGTTTAGACATGGGTGAGTACAATGCCTCATATATAGTAGGCCTATGAAGCTCTGTTTCAAAGCCCAAGTGGCTGACCCTGTGACCCACAATGTCAAGAGCTCGAGCTAGGCTTGAAGTTGGGTAAGTTTTTCGAGCTATGTTCAACTTAGTAGCCAACCCGAATCAGAGGAAGGTTGATTTGGTTGGACTCAGTTTGCACTACTTGATGGCTAGAGAAGCAACCATTTAGATTTGTTAAGATATGCAAATCGTATTACTAAGAACGCTGACATGCACAAATTGAGAAGCTATGAGCTGAGATCATCATCTTTAGAGTAAAGAGATGTCGATTGAGCAGATGGCAATTAGCCCATGATGGAAAACTGAATTGGGAAGAAAACCCAAGTCACCAGAATTAGGCAAGCTTTGACTGTTCTTGGTTGCATATACCGGTAACCAAGACAGTGGCAATACCAGGTTTCAAGCAACCTGCAAATTATTGTTTCGTGTCTTGTTGTTTTAAACTTGAGAAAAGAGTACAAGACCTTTCAAACTTGAGGTTTTAAACTTGTTGTTGTAAATTATTGGTTCGGTCAGGAGAGCTTTCAAGCATATAAGCAGGCTTGATTTAGTTAACAGAACGACCTTCGTATACTTTTTAACTTCTCCTCGGTTTTAAACTATTGTTAGTTTCTTTATATACAGCTGCATAACAGCAGTGACATAATGAATTGTAGCATATAGATATCAGTTATGTTTTAGTTTGAAGCTTCAATCAAGTTCTAGTTCAGGAGAAACCAAGGCAAATACATGAAATGTATTCTTCTGAAGAGAACTCTCCTTAAAATTCCTCTCAACATACTCTTGTTGATCAAGAGAACTTCATTCTGATTTAACAGGACATAGACTTGCCAAACTGAGAAACAAACTTGCAGCTGAAGAAGAATTCATAGAAACACACCTTTTTATCTGTTGTATCACTTTAGCCACAACCTGGCTACTGTCAATGCAATCACTGACTACCAAAGCGCCATTTTCCATCATAATAGACACCCTCCTTTTAAAATTCTTTGGTCATTAGCCTCTGGCAATTCACTTGCAGCGTATGATCTGGCCCTGACTTCACAAAGCTCACTGTTCCTCACCAGATTCTGACTAAGTTTACCTCTAATCTCAGAATTTTCTATCTGGTTCTCGAGGACTAGATGACATTATCAGAATTTTGATCCGCAGAAGTTGGTGGGGGCACAAACAGCATCAAAGACAATTAGCGTGAGCCCTTAGCCAAGTATCAATACAGGAAATATGAAAAGCACGGTTGCATTTAAGCAATAACTTGACTGTTTCCTCTTCTGGGTCAACCTTCTTGTACTTACAAACGGTGATCAAATTTATGATTGATTGTTGCAAACCAAGAGTGGTGATGAACCAAACAGGATGATCAACTCGATTCTAATCAAGAAGCTCTTCATCTAAACCATCAGTTTGAGCTGGTGGTTGCCTGTTATTACTTGACCAGCACCAACCAAAACATTACTTGACTATAATGACGTAGTAGCCAATAAGAAGGAAGAAACTGGCTAGTCCAGAAACTAAGATGATCACATAAGGTGAGATCTAATGGTTTTGATCTGAGAAAAAAGCAGGAGGCGGTGGTGGCAGAGGACGTAGATAATAGTAGTCAAAATAAGAGTAGCAGTTGTAAAGGCAGGCAAGATCCCAGAAGTCAGGGCAGTCGACAGTTTGGTTTGTTTTCTGTTTTTCATTGCTATGAAGAGAGAATTGTAGAAAGATGAAAGAAAGAATACCTAATAAGTTGTAAACTTAAACTTTTGTTGAATTGGAAGAGAAGAAATGAAGAAAATTAAGCAGCATGTCTCTTTCAGGGTTTAGTAAGCAGCAGACTGATGTGCATTTAGTATGTGTTTGGTTGTGTTTACCAATTGGTATTATAACAAGAGTTCCAGGTCTCAGTTAGTCTCTGCACAGCGAACATTGCCAATAATTAGCTCATCCTCTAAAGTTTAAATGATTTCTCTCCTTCATTTTACTCTCAAAGTCTTAGCCAAAATCAAAATCATGAGACTGCTATAAAATTTGTTCAGACCCAATTTAATAGCTCATATTGATGCAGAACTATTAAAATTGGAACCAAATTTACTGAATTTGTTTAAGTTCTTCACACCAAAAAAGAGCAACATTCCGATGCAAATAATCTACCAAATTTCTAGCTGCAAGTGACCAATTATAACATTTCCATATTCAAATGGGCTCAACAATCTGAGGCAAGCTTCATTAGATAACATAGAGAGCATTGCTGATCATTTAACAACATAGCAATCCAAATTATCAAACAGTGTCGGGGCAATCATGTATTCATCACACAATGTCTTATTTTTCAACAAAGTCCGAGAACAACAAAAGATTCATAACCCAAAAGTTCTTCAAAGGCAAAAGAAAATGCCTTCAATTCTCTACATACCTATGTAGCAATTATTGAAGATCCCCCGTCATAACAAAGAGGCTATGGTACATAGCACGCAAACCTTATGATACTCCTGCATCAGGAAAATAAGTAATAGTTAGTGACCATCCAAGACTATATTCTTTTATTGAGCAGCAATTAACAAAAAAGCAGCACATTTTACTCAGCACTCGATACAGTTCTACAATGAGCAAATCTTCATGCTCCAAAATTTTCCACCTAAAAGAACTCTAATCTGTATCCATTCATTAAGTTTGTAATTAAAACAATTATCTTTAGACAGATTTCCAAAACTCACGGAAGTAGCCTTTTGCAAATAATTACAAGTTGATAACCTTACCCTTGTTGCGTAGGAGGAGAAAACAAATTCGGCTAAGAGCAACAACAATCAGAGAAATAAAACAAAGAATCCTTTTTTAAAATGTCTTGTCAAATTCATGAAGAAATCTAATTTATAGACCCTTAAAGGCTGACTATCCAATTATCAGGGAATGGAACCATGAAAGTCACCGCAAGAGTTAACAAACTAGATCACTAGAACGTATTGATAAACCCCAGTTGCAGAAATGGACAAACCATAAAGAATAAGTCGTCATTCTCTGGCATACATGTGTTATTAAAGCATATCAGAGTCTTTGAACGAGATGAGCTCTCTATTGCTATGCAAGCTAGGGCAGAAATGTTGGACTATCTAACAACCTAAGGAAACAGGTTAAAGCTTCAAGGATGGACAGGCTTACTACCGAATAGTTAACCCAGAGTAAAGAGTCATGGAAAATCAATCCTGTCAAGGCAGTTGAATATGGTGGCAACAAATTATCAAAGCCTAGCTTCAGATTAACAAATCAATCCTGTCAAGGCAGTTGCATATGGTGGCAACAAATTATCAAAGCCTAGCTTCAGATTAACAAATCAATCCTGTCATGCATATTGGATTGCAGCACTAAGCAGAACAATTCCTATCAAGTTACAATCAGATCCTTTTTCTGACAATAATTAAAAGACAGAGGGGAAGGGAGGAAATCATCAATAATATCAGTAAAAAAGTAATTAAATCCCAAAGCGCAAACACAAGTAGTCATACAAAACCCTAATTAAAGATGATTCCTTTCCTCACAGAAACAAAAAAGAGAAAAACAAAGGAGGATAGGTAGAATACGAACCAGGAGAAAACAAAAAGGGCAAAAGCGAAAGACAACTTATTTGGGGGATTTGTCGTTCTTGGAAGAAGCGTAGTTGGGAGGAGAGTAAATAAGAGCGGCAACCATGGAGCCCGGCAGCACCACGTACTTGGCTAAATATGCCAGCTTTGTCACCAAAGGCTCTCCCCTCATCAAGGCCATGTTATTTCTCTTCGCCTCCGCCGCTAGATCTTCTGATCACTTACTGCTCTACCGGTAGTGTTGGTATCTTTCTTCTTCAATATCTACTACCCTCCACGGAGCTCCAAGTTCCAACTGCTGTCTAAACACTGAATTTTCATATATCAATCAACTCTGAATGTGCACAGCCTACAGGGAAATTGAGGGCAAGCCAAGCCCGCCATCTTGGGCTTTCTCGCTCAATCCAACATAGAATACGGGCTTCATCCAATCTTGGAATTCTACTCAAGTTTGTTTTTGATGGGTCACTCTTGGGCTTCAATCAAAACTTCCGACACAACTCGAGCTTCAATAGGCCTGCCATTTTTGCTGTCCTCTTCTCCATTTTCTTTTCCCATTAATTGCTTTGCATTTTATTACACCGAAAATTAGTATATTACATATTCTGAGCAGAAATTCAGGTCATAAAGCTTATGTCTTTGAATAACAATGAAGATTAGACAAAGAGATGGCAGAAAAGCTTCAGAAGCACTCTTTAGTATTGTAAACAGATTAATACTTACTACACTTGCTATTATATGTACATACTGCAGGAACAAGGAAAGAAAACAAGGACGCACGTCGGTGTGGGTTGTTAAAGATTGAGCCAAAAACCAACTTTCCCTTGAGTAGTTGAAACAAAGGGAGGGGAGCATTATGAAAATTAAAACGGAAAGATGTTCTCAGAATGGGATGATGATGATTGATTAGTTGCTTAGGTAAAGACACTTAATTCATCTGATGTACAATGCGGTTGTGCTCCTTCAATCAGTTTTAGTAGGTTTTGATCATCACGTTGTCTGGATTGCATATGGCATTGAATAAATTAAGGGAAAAAAGGAAAACAGAAAACAAAGAAAATTAAGGTCGCAATGGCCACTCCATAGCTGAAATCAACCGGCAATAATTAAAAGCGACAAGGAGAGAGTCCAACTTAATTAGACTTTGCAGATGACAGTTCATACGTGAAGCTTGATGCATGCGATAAACACATGACATCAATGATAAACATTAGCTAACATGCAAGTGATAGGAAAGTCTTCTTCATCTTTCTCCGAGCTATGACGGTCAGATTTATCATTCTTCTTTTACGAATTACGTGCGGTTAATAACGGAGAAAATAACTATTAGTAAGAACTTTTGTTTTTTCAAAAATTTTAAAATTTCATAATATATATTTGTTCTTTTTAATTTTATAATTTTATTTCTATAATAATTTTTTTATTTAGTGAAATCTATTTCAATAGAATTATTCTCCAAACCCACCTTATCGAATCACTTTTTGTTCGTCTTCTAAGCACAGAATCTTAACTTTGCCAGTACAAGCCGTGTTGTAATTCATTGATGTCAAACTCATTAGATTTCATAACATACATGAATGGAACTATGTAGGAAATGTTGATTATATGAAGGAACAAAAAGAAATTTGGAGCAGGGAGGGAAGAAAGGAGCTATAAATATATAAATATATTGATCAAATTATCAGATATTGAAATTGAGAAATAGAATAACGATTTGATTGAGGGGTTGAGCCTGTCAAGATATATAGTTGAATACTGATCTAGCTTATAGCTAGGGACGTCTGAAATGCTAAGGCAGGAGACAGAGCATGGATCCCGAAATCTAAATTCCAAAAGCGAAGTCATGATATATCTGATATCTCCCACATGTTGGACAAATTTATTCAAAGGAGGAGAAGCGAGAGCACGAGGAGGGCACATGGCCTTGGACGACAGAGAGCAGATTCGGAATGAGCCAAAGATAACTAAAAAAAAATTACGATGCACGACAACTCGCCCCCAAAACTTGCTACACACAAATGCCTAACATGCATGCAAATGCAATACAACAGTGTAGCTAGCTAGACAGTGTGAAAAGTCTCTGCCCCAAGTGGCATGTGCTTTTGTTTTTAACTTTTCCAACTAACTAATAGATTTTCTTAGTTTCTACTTTCCAGTTTCCTAGTTTCTGTTCCGAAACCATGACTCCTAACCTACATTCCTCGCCTGATTGACCAGTCCAGAAGTACCCTTCCCTCCCACCTTTTTGACAGGCAGATTTATACATAGATTTATGTTCGATATCTAGATTGCCCTTTTCCTGCTTTCAATTCTTCTTCTAGCTAGCTTCTAATTCACAAAATCAACTATATTTTTTTCTTTGAAAGGCATAATTTGTATTTCATCTAATTGAGTTACAAATTGCTGCCATAAGACTTAGTTTCTATACATTATCAAAGACTGATTACAGCAAACGACAACCCTGAAAGCAACTCAGAATTGACCAAAACATTTACATACCACCAGGATTGGATCATGGTTGACAAAAATAACACAACCCAATCCACAAAATAATTAAATACAAGATCTTTATTTTTATATTTATGAATGGCACCAAATTGTCATATCAATCACAATGAGAAAGACTTTAAATTTCTTAAATTTGTTTTCCGTTTCGATCAGCATCAAGCACCAAACTAATTAATGTTAAAGATATATAATAACTTCGAAATGACTCAAAAATACCGTTAATATAGCTTCTTTCTTCGTTGAATGAGAAGGAATGCATTAACATGCAATAGAGTTGCTTGATAAAATCAATTATTCTTTATTTTTATACTTCCAATCCAATCTGTGTAGTGTTAGTGTGTAGGTATACGTGTGTTAACATCTTTTTTTACAAAGAAAATATCTTAAAAATAATTCAAAATTTTTTTTTCAAAATTTTTAAAAAATACAATATCTTCTTACTTAACAAAAAAAGAAAC
Organism: Theobroma cacao; assembly: GCF_053813885.1. Lineage (NCBI taxonomy): Eukaryota > Viridiplantae > Streptophyta > Magnoliopsida > Malvales > Malvaceae > Theobroma > Theobroma cacao. The sequence continues at coordinate 2,950,962 of NC_142646.1, read as the reverse complement.
CATATTAACAGTACTTTTAGATTATTTAATTAAGAAAGAAACTATATTAACGTCATGTCGAAAAAAGATATCTTTAACATTAATTAGTTTGGTGCTTGTTGCTGATAAAGGAAAACAAATTTAAGAAATTTAAAGTCTTTTTCATTGTCATTGATGTAAGAGTTAGGTGCCATTCATACGACATCTTCCTTGGAATGCAAGGTGCATATAGCACCCCGTACGATATATATATATATATATATATATATTTCTTTATGGCAGAATTGAATTGTATTAATTTGTTTCCTTTTATTTCGAGCAAAAGGCAAAGAAAATCGCAGGGGAAAAATAAAAAATAAAGAGAGAAGATGAGAAAGAAATGAATTTGGGAATTGTGATGTTTGTTGTTTTCCAACGGTTGATGTCAAAGACATTACCCCACAGGTACAGAGAGGGCTGATGCTGACTACCGCACCTCCGTCAATTGTTAGTTCACAGTCACAGAGTAAAGAGGAATAGAAGATTTTTTTCTTTCAAAGTAACAATAAAAATAAAACAATATTTAGCACAAAAGGATCCTTCTCTCTCTCTCCAGTTTATTAGCCATATATTAAGATTATATACTACGAGTACAGTACTAGTGGATTCCAGACTTTTTGTTTTTACTTTTTAAAATTTCTGGTGTGCATGTACCTATCCATGTTTTCCAATTTTTGACAGCTTGCTTCTTTATTTGTTTCTGGTGCAATGCGAATGTAAATAATACTACTAGGCAGTAGATATGCTTCTGTATTGTAAAGACTGAATTCTCTTCTCTTCGAGTTAGAAATTCAGAAGCTTTAATCAGTTCATCTGGGTTTCTGGGTCTTAACCAGAATTGTTATGTTCTCAGCGGAAGTTGGCTGAGTGACGAATGAACTCAGCGAGTGACCTGAGTCAGTTGAGTGACGTCAGAGGCCAGGTACTTAGGTTTGACAAAATGTTGAAGGGTTGTTGAGAACTTGAGAGCGAAACATTCATTGGATTTCCTTTATTTGTTCTAGTATCTAATGCTAACCGCCTCTCTGTGTTTCCACGTCTGGCCTGGTAATAATTTCAGTGCAAAAAGGACTTTTGTTTTTCCTCTCCTTGTCTCCAATATAAAGATTCCCATCGAAGAAGCCCCTTCTTACGCTTTGCAGACGGTTTTATTCACTTGTATACAAAAGGCAAGAGCATTGTGCCGCAAAGCTGTACCTTTTAAGCCTCATACTTGCTTATCTCTTTCTCCTATAAGCAAAAAATAACCCTGTTTTTGCTTCTGCAGCCCCTTTTGTACTTTAAATTCACTGTCTGTGTCTCAAAAGTTTCACTTGACCTTTTTGGCTAACGGTAGGTCAGCAACCTGAGAGATCTAGATTCTTGGGTGTATTAAATTTGTTGTCGTCGATGGTGATTGATGTCCTAGTTTCTTTTACCAATCCAAGTAAAATTGTTTTCTGTTAGTTAGTGAGCATTTGCGGTGATGTGCTAATGTGGTTTATGGTTTGATGCTAGAGTAGACTGCTACGGTAGGTTAATTGATGCAATCATGTTTGGTGTTTTTCTAGTGACGAAGTGTTATTCATTAACTCGTTAGATCTGGGTTAGTGATAAAGATGGCGGATAGGTTGATTTGTGATCTGGGTTCTACTCTGCGTGCAGGTTAGTTCCAGAGAGGCTGTTTGATTCATTGGTGAAGAGATGAGGGGAGCTGCTCTTGTAGCCATTGCTGCTACAATTGGTAACTTTTTGCAGGGATGGGATAATGCTACGATTGCTGGTACTTCTTCTTTCGCATTCATATTGTTGCCTACTTCTACTCAGCATGAGGCAGTGAATGTTTAAACCAGATTTTAAATTTGAAATAAGAATTCATGGACTGCATATTCTTTTTTTCTGTTCAAATCATGGTATTACCTGTGCTTCCTGATATTGCTGGTTGGAATTCAATGGAATGAGAATTGAGTCGTTTCAAAGCTTCTAACAAAGAATATCTAGAACTATATGCTGCTAAGCTGTCTTTGGTTGAATCCTGATGGCCTTTTTTTTGGGTGCTTTCAGGAGCAATTGTGTACATCAAGGAGGACCTCAATCTGGGAACTAGCGTTGAAGGTCTTGTCGTGGCTATGTCACTCATAGGAGCCACAGTTATTACAACATGCTCAGGAGCTATATCAGATTGGCTTGGACGGCGACCAATGCTGATAATTTCTTCAATCCTTTATTTTGTTAGTGGTTTGGTGATGTTGTGGTCACCTAATGTATATGTCTTATGCATAGCCAGGCTATTAGATGGATTTGGAATTGGTTTAGCAGTTACTCTTGTCCCAGTCTATATATCTGAGACTGCTCCATCAGAAATAAGGGGATTGTTAAATACACTACCACAATTCACTGGTTCTGGGGGGATGTTTTTATCATATTGTATGGTTTTTGGGATGTCATTGATGGACTCACCAAGTTGGAGGTTGATGCTTGGGATTTTATCGATCCCTTCTCTCCTATATTTTGCCTTAACAGTCTTTTATTTGCCTGAATCTCCTCGGTGGCTTGTGAGTAAAGGGAAGATGCTTGAGGCAAAACAGGTTCTTCAGAGGTTACGTGGCAGGGAAGATGTTTCAGGTTCGTGTTTTGCTAGCTTTATTGTTCTTATAGATTTCTGTTTCTTTTTTTCTTTCCTCCTCTTTTTTGTGCATGTGTTGCAAATGATGGTACTTGGAAGTTGAATAGTTAGATGCTCTGCTTAGAGACAAGAGCAAGGTTTGATGCTTGCTCTGCTTGAGAGGTGTAATGCACATGGTAATAAACATAACTGATAAAATCTAATGAATTATAAGGTAGGAATTCCGATTTTTCATTGATCTTTTTTACTTAAGATTCAATATATTCTAAAGCAAAAGGCATGATGCATGTAGTTCATCAGAAACTTGAGTAATGTTGGTTAATATTTTGGTAGACTATACAAGAGATTGGAAAGTTTACTGGTTTTATCTGTAATTTAGCATGAACAACCTCTGTTAATTGTGAGGGTTTAGAGCCTATATATAGAGAAATTGTTTTGGTTAGTTAAAATTTGGCAAGCCAATCCAAAATTTTTATTGCTTTCATTGTCATGGTCAGGTGTTCACATCTATGTTATGCCTCTTCCCTCCTGCCCCTTTGAATGCACAGTTGCTTTTATCATTTTTTTCTAACCACCCTAAGTTATATTTGAATAGACTCTAAATGTCTAGCTGAAAATTTTCTGTATGATATGCTAGGTAACTTATGTCACTCTGTCGGACCATGCATTTTCTAAAATTTGAATAATGCCCTGTGCTCCAATAAAAGTATCAATATAGCTTCAAATGTTATCATTGCAAATTGCAGAGGAGCATGAGCATGTTTATACAGAAATAACTTATAACCAGCATAAAAGTGTCTATCAAATAAGTATGGTCGAATATGTAAGTGAAGCTAAGAATTGCATGCTTTTTCCGTAATTTGGTTGGCTTCCTTTTGATAAATAGCAGTAAGGTTGGCATCATGCATGGAGTAGATTTTGGGGATGAGGGAAAGAAGAAAATTAATCTTCTGTATTCCTGTCTTTTGCCTCCTTACATGCACTTGGCTCTCCCCACATCAGAAGCTTTATACCTAACAACAAAGGAGCCTCCATAGCTTTTATGGTTACTTAATTCAAAATGATAGAAATTCCTGTCTCCTCTGAGTTTGCTCTTATATAACTAGTTTGAGACTAATTGAGGGGGTGGATCTTGCTGAGACTTCTTTGATCTGCAGGTGAGATGGCTTTGCTGGTTGAGGGCCTTGGCATTGGAGGTGAAACTTCTATAGAAGAATACATAATAGGTCCAGCTGATGAACTTGCTGATGGTCAGGAACCTACTGCTGATAAAGACAAAATCAGATTATATGGACCTCAAGAGGGCCTGTCTTGGGTTGCCAAACCCGTCACTGGACAAAGCATCCTTGGTCTTGCCTCTCGCCAGGGAAGCATGGTGAACCAAAGTGTACCCCTTATGGACCCTCTCGTGACATTATTTGGCAGTGTGCACGAAAAGCTTCCAGAGACAGGGAGTATGCGTAGTATGCTTTTTCCCAATTTTGGAAGCATGTTTAGTACAGCAGAGCCTCATGGCAAAAATGAGCACTGGGATGAAGAGAGCCTGCAGAGGGAGGGTGATGACTACGCATCAGATGCTGCAGGAGGGGACTCTGATGACAATTTGCATAGCCCATTGATCTCACGTCAGACAACAAGCTTGGAAAAGGACATGGTTCCCCCAGCTTCCCATGGCAGTATTCTAAGCATGAGACGCCATAGCACTCTTGTGCAAGATAGTGGAGAACAAGTTGGTAGTACAGGAATTGGAGGTGGTTGGCAGTTGGCATGGAAATGGTCTGAGCAAGAAGGTGAGGATGGAAAGAAGGAAGGAGGGTTTAAAAGGATTTATTTGCACCAGGAGGGAGTCCCTGGATCTCGACGTGGGTCTCTTGTATCACTTCCTGGTAATGATATGCCTGCAGAAGGTGAGTTTATCCAGGCTGCTGCTCTAGTGAGCCAACCTGCTCTTTATTCAAAGGAGCTTATGAATCAGCATCCTGTCGGACCAGCAATGGTTCATCCGTCTGAAACTGCTTCAAAAGGACCAATTTGGGCTGCTCTTCTTGACCCAGGAGTGAAGCGTGCATTATTAGTTGGGGTTGGGATTCAGATACTTCAACAGGTAGTCAGCAGTTTTATTTTTGGACTTCTTTTGGCCCTTTACCTAGCGTTTCTGTCATCCTGTCGCATTCTCCACATTATTTTACAGATTTGAATGTGCTTTGAAAGTCAAATATGGGCCATACCACTTTAAGCTGCAGTTGGATTAGCATTGATTCTTGAGATTAGAACCGATGATACCTTTGCTAGTAGTATTGGTTCTACAGTATCTTGTTTAACATGAGAGTTATTACATGCTTATAGTTCTTTTTGCCCCTGGTACATAAAAATGGAAGTAGCGGCTTGTTACACATTAATGTTTTGCAATTTGTACTATAAGTAGAGAAGTTTGAATCTTTTTATCTGTCAGTTGAGCTGATTATACTATGATTCCCATGGTAAATTAAACTAGCTTTTCCAATTTTATGTGCAGTTCTCTGGCATAAATGGAGTTCTCTACTACACTCCTCAAATTCTTGAAGAGGCAGGCGTTGAAGTGCTTCTTTCAAACTTGGGCCTTAGTTCAGATTCAGCATCATTTCTTATTAGCGCATTCACAACCTTGCTGATGCTTCCCTGTATAGGTGTAGCCATGAAACTCATGGATATATCAGGCAGAAGGTGATTTCCTTTTCTGAAATATTTTTTGCAACTTGTAATTCTTCGGTCTGGCTCTACTATATTTTAAATAGGAGAATCACTTTTTTCTTAATTTTCTCCATTCGCACTTAGGTTTTTTTTTTCTAAAGAAAATGGACAAAGAAACTAATACTCATGTGTTGTTTGCAGGCGGCTGCTACTGACCACAATTCCTGTGCTTATAGTGTCACTTATCATTCTAGTTTTTAGCGAAATTGTGGATTTGGGTACAGTAGTAAATGCTGCTATCTCAACTGCATGTGTTATCATCTACTTCTGCTGCTTTGTCATGGGCTATGGACCAATTCCGAATATCCTCTGCTCTGAGATCTTTCCAACAAGGGTCCGTGGCCTTTGTATTGCAATCTGTGCTTTGGTTTACTGGATTGGAGATATCATTGTTACCTACACTCTGCCTGTAATGCTCAGTTCCATAGGCCTTGCTGGCGTCTTCGGAATCTATGCTGTTGTATGCGTCATCTCTTTGGTCTTTGTCTTCCTGAAAGTCCCGGAGACCAAAGGCATGCCACTTGAAGTTATTACTGAGTTCTTTGCTGTTGGTGCAAGACAGGCTGCTGCTACCAAGAATGAGTAACTCACTGCTTTCAACGGTCTCAATTGCTCTGCAATTTCAGCTCTTAAGCATTCATCCAACTTCAGTTTGGAGATTTTTTGGGCATCCTTTGTATGAGGGATTTTCTTATTCAAACATTAAAATGATATTTTTTCCCTTTTAATTGGATTATAGTAACATACCAATTTAATTTAAGAGAATGGTAGAGATGGATGTTTCATGACACCTTTTCTTGATCAAGAGTCCACTAAGCTACTCTCCATCTGTTCTTGTCTGGAAGTAGTCTTATAACTAGATATCATAATGCCTGTAATTTAGTGAAAATTCCTTTCAAAGATGTTATAATAAAAAATCCGGTTATTCTTCAGATACAAACAGGCCCAGATAATTGCTATAAAGGATCTTAACATAGAGCAAACTGCATTTCAATAATCATATCAAACACTGCAACTATCTGTACAACCTTGCTCCCCCTTTTACAATTGCACTTCAGGCTTGGGTGTACCTCAAAATCAATTCCAGTGGTAATTCACAAGGATATTATCTTTCATATAGTACAAATCAGGAATTCATTGCAGAAAATGGTATTCATAAACTGATACCAAGGCCACCAGATATTTCAGGGTTTCTGCGTTTCCTCAGAAGACAAGTTGCTTTCAATGGAATTGGAGGCACGCTCTGGTTCAGGGGGTTTATTGTCAACTGCATGATTGTTAGTGGGGCCCTCCTCGGCAAGTTCATCTGGCCTGGCATTTAATTTGAATGGTCTCTGGAAATCTTTAGCATTTCTACTGTCAATAAATAAATTATTCAATTTTTCCTCCTGCATACAAAAACATTCAACTTTTCAAAGAGAAGCTCCAGAAATGAGGCAGCAACCTACAGTATACACTGGTAACCACGTTTACAACAGTAATCAGTAACCCTAAATATGCACAAAGGACTTTGCATAATTATGGCCCCATTAAAACAATGAGTAGATAAAAAGTTATATTGATCAACGACCTGCAGATGTGAATCCCCAACACACTATGCAGAATAAAAACTCATTTAAGATAAGCAGAAATGTAAGAAGAAAACTCCTAATTTCATGCTAGCAACAGTCCTTTATCATACACATTGCAGTTGCCAAAAGAATGTGCAAACAAATTCAGTTTCTTGGTTGATACAAGGCACTAATCTGGTGCATTTATCACTAAGCTTCTCATCCAAAATAACCAATGGTGTTAGCATGTTGATTTCCCAAACAAAGTCAACTACTTGTAATGACTACAAAAGATTATCAATATATAAGCTACCTACCCTGTGAGCAAGTTATTAGGTATAGAATCGTGTTACCACTGCAAGACTTTAAAACTACTTACATTTTGTAGAGCTTCAAGCTTTCTCTGCAGTGCCTCATGCTCAGCTTGAATACGGAATGGAACACCATGTTTTTGGTACACATTGTTTTGTGCCAGGTCTTCATCAATGTCATTAGCAGTGGTTGCAAAAGGATGATTTGCAGGAATCCATCTGACTGTGTCAGGGTCAACATCAGGAGGAATTGAATCCCCCTCTTTAAGGAATATTGTAGGTCTCTTCCACGGGTATGCTCTTGACCTCCTTTTCTGATGGATAGCTTGTTGCTCATTGGTAAGTGTAACTGGAGCTAAGCGATAAAGCTTTCCACACATCTCTACAGTTGAATTACTCTTGCCAACCTTCACAAATGGATTATTAAATGGGTCTTCATACTTGAGAGGTCTTGATCTGTAAAAACCAGATTTAAAGAATTAAACTACACCATTAACACAAGGAATGCACATTGTAGCCAAAGCTGTGAAATGTGACAGAACTGCACATCACCTATGGTAGCAGTAATTAAAAATGATTGATCATATGCAATGAAATGCTAGCCCTTAAGAATAAATAATTATCCCCTAAGATTAAATAACATGAAATTTGCCCAAAAAGCAATAAATTCAGGAAATTTACATCCTTTGCAGAGGCAGCCACAAGGCAAAGGAAAAAGTGTTACAGAACGAAATCATACATGCCTCTTCTATCTGATCTTAGCTGGCCACGCCTTACAAGATCAGCTACGGAACCAGGATGGCTCTGCCTTGACTTCCTCGCCATGTATGCTCTCACAGCAACAACCAGAATTGCAATTGCAGTGCACAACCCAATCGCAAAGTTATTTCCGGGGCATTTTTTCATCTGAGACAAACAAGAAACGGCCATGGCTTTTCATATTAGACTTTTTTTGTCAAGTAATCCATACAACACTGCCTCTACTAGTTTTTCTGACAATGGCAATGAAAAGCAAATGTACCAATGACTAGCAAAACAAAGTAAACAATGATCAATACTGGAGTGATCCTTAGCATCAATAGGGGACCAATGTTAAAAAAATTCTATATAAGCAGTAAATGGTTTCAAGTAAAACTAATGTGCGCTCAACATCTAAGCTAGCAACTACATTTCAGGACCTTAGTATAAAATGAAACCAAAACCTGCTTAATCACCAAGAAAAATTATCCATTTCTTATCAAATTAAATATAGATAACTGAAAATTACCAGAAAAACAACTGGAGGGAAAGATGCAATGGATTCCTGAAAGGTGGAAAGTGGGTCTTTGGAATCTACGACCAGAGTCTGTTTTGCCGTATCAGCCACCTCATTTTGGGCACGCTGGTCCTCATCGGAGCTCACTGAATCATTGATGGCTCTCAGCAAAAACCTTCTGTTAGTTGTTAGCTGAATCCAGCTTAGCTGTTGGCTTAGGCTACGATGTAGCAGGAAAGGTGTTCCATCTGAAGAAACCCGGTCCTTCCACCCCCGAATTGAAGGCTGTTATCACACAGTTGACCCCCCAACACACACAAAAGAAAAACAAAAACAATTCAATGACAGAGAATATGTAAGAGAAACCATTAGGAAGAAAATTTTGGGATTTACCTGGAAAGGAAGGGAATGGAAGTGTAGACTCCAAACTGATGCCATTAGGATTTCGGAGATAGAAATTTCTCGTACTGAAAGACAAAAACAGAGGGGTATTAGCAATCCCCTCGAGATTTAGTAGATAACAACAGTGCGTTCAGGTTACGATTTGACAAATTACCGTTGAAAAGAGGTCACCAGCAGACTCCTCACATTTCAGTTAATCACTCACTATGCTTCGCACTCCCAATGAAAGCTTCCCGAGTGTGTGACGAACTGTAGGCCTTCGGTCTTGGAGAAACGCCCAAAAGGAGAAATCTCCCAGCCTTCATGGAAGACTGAACCAAAATCCAGCAGGTGGATCCGTGGCGCAATGGTAGCGCGTCTGACTCCAGATCAGAAGGTTGCGTGTTCGATTCACGTCGGGTTCAAATCCCGCCACGTTTTTCTTTTTTTATTTTTTCTTTAATTTTTTGGTTGCTTGGTTCACTGAGGAATTTTTTCTAGGACAAAGATGCACTTTGTACGAGGACAAATTTAGGTCAGTCCAGTACATGGATGTCAATTTTGTATTAGGTATGTTTTTCGACTCCTCTAATAAAGGATGGTTTTGCAGGTGTTGCTCTTTTTTCTCTTTTGAAAACATTTTTGAAGCATAAATACCAGAAATGATTGCTTTGAAATTCTTATGACCCTTCACCATCACTTACCCACTAAGCAATACTATAGAATTTCCCTAATTCTGTACTATATATTATAAATATTATCATATATATCCTATTAGTCCCACTTGACCTAGCTAGCTACTCTCAATGTTGGCTAGCTTAATTAATTAATAAAGAGTCAAGCAAATTGCTCAACGTCCTAGATGCGCATTAAGGTCTTTAATTCATATCCTCCTAGTTAATCAAGTTTCTTTTGAAAAAGAAAAACAAATTTAAGCAGCTAGGACTAATTGACATCGTCTTGCTACATAGAATGCAGACATGCACGCCGCATGAGAGTTGAGCCACACTCTCCCCCCCCCCCCCCCCCCCCCCCCCCCCAAACCAAAACTCAATATTTCCATGCACCATCTGAATTATCTCCACTGCTTGCCTCGCCTTCTTTTATTTCTCTGATAACGTTTCTTCCGTGTGAATGTGAGATATATATATATATCCTGTTGTGGTAAAAGACCGGCCGGCATGAACTCCCGGAGTGATGGGTTAATCTGGTACTCTAGTGGACCATCCACCTTATTTTAATGGACGGCTTGAAAATAAAAGGAATATATTATAAGGTTTTATTGATAAACAAATGGTTATATACCAGCATAAGGTACACTAACACCATCTTTGTTAGGTCAAGACAAGAAAGAAGATAATCTAGTTTTTGAAAATTTTGGAGTTATCTTTATGTGAACATTAAGTAAATAATTAACGATATCTTAAGACATTAATTTACTCATTTTTGTTCGGAGTCTGCCAGTGGGTGTCACAATCTTGCTTCCATCACCTGTTTGTAATAAGAAACAAAGTTTGATAGTTAGTGATCAATTCAAAACCAACCCCGGTTGCCATTTTTAGCCATTACCCACCTTATGCATCGGCAATACCTTTGGCTTTTCGAAATGTTAAAAAAAAAAAATAATGGAAGCAGTTCGGAAGCTGCCAAAATGAGTATTTAACTTGAAATATAATGCAAAACGACGGCATGGTGTTTTCCCCTTTTTCAATTGGTGAAATCATTGTCAAACGTCAACTGACCCTTTTTGTTTATTGCTTGCACTCAATGGACTTGGGAGGTCGGCACATACCGCCCCCTTAGATTACTTAATTAATTACTTACTGGAGGATATGGTTTTGTCATGCGAGAAAGCAGGTTCTGACGTATGATTATAGTGGTGAAACAGGAGAGAAATTTCTTAAAAAAATTCATTCACCCCAAGTTGATAAACAAGAGGAATGTCTTTGGTGCTCTTTAACCCCTAGTCAGTGAAGAGAAAGTTGCAGCATTGCATGCTCCTGGACGTGGAACGAGAATCTTGACACCCAGACCTACCAAATAAAAAGAAAAAGAAAAACCCAAAAGGCAAAAGGGCAAAACAAGTTGTTTAAACATGCGGCAACCCACTTTATCTTGGCTTATCAGGTATAAAAGTAACCGGGGAAAACAAAAGAGATCGACTGTTAACAGCATCAAAATCAAAATGTAACAGGAGGCGGTTCATGAATGGGCAAATCTTTTCCTTTCAGATTGGATGATCGTCCTACACAAAAGCAAGCAACAGACCTCTATTACAGGCTCAAGTGCTGGAAGTGAAAGGACTCGTGTTTGACAGGTGCTCCCGCTTTCGGAATTTTGATTCTCTTCTGTTCATCACTTTAGATGGTCCTCCTGCCATCTTGAAGGGGTCCCATTTCTTTCCACCGATTCCATGGCCCATTTTACTTTTTGATTTGTTTTCTTTATTTCAAGTAACTGTAATAAGAATTCAGGCAACGGGAAACAAAAACCAGCCCCCAGTCTCATTGAGAATTTGAGATGGACATTAATAATAAAGAAAGAAAGAAAGAACGTGCAACAAAAAACACTTCAACATGAAAGGACCATTGCGAAAGAAATTCCTGAACTGAGAGTTCAATAATTTTCTTCTGGTAAAAGCGAAGAACCAGACTTTAACCAAAGAAAAAAAAAGAAAAGAAAAGGAAAGTGACGAACCAGACCAAAGTCCGAACAGAACAAAAAGGCAGCAAAGCAAATCAACATACGGGGCACACTTACTTTAACTTCAAAACGTAGCTTGGATCAGCTCAGGCTGTATTTATGATTTAATGCAAGCTGTTCAGGGTTAAGATTCAAGTGTTGGCATCTGGGATTTTTAGTTCCAGAGAAGTATTGATGACTAGACAAAATGGAAGGGAACTCACATCACTGAAAAGTTGCTCAATTTTCATTCTTGAACCATTAATCTTTTTTGTGTGGGTACTCTGAACTAATTATGTTCTTACAGGAATCTGACATTCTGAATTCTGCCTATATTTTTTACATACATAAGTACCACTTAACTTTACATACATACACCAAATCAAATACTACTACATAGAAATTCGAATAAAATCCAAACCTAAATGCTAGTAGTAGTGGTAGTAGTAACAATTCAGGAGGCAAGCTAACCTAATAGAATTAACTTTGAAAAGAAAGAAAAAATGGGGAACCCTGAGACTGAGAGGCTAGGGCAAGAACCTATTGACCTCATCTTCACGCTCCTTCAATCTGGCCTCAGTGTCAGTTCCCGAGGTTGAAGCCCCCGGCCCGGGTAAACCGCCGCACTTGTGGCATCTGGCAACTACCAGAATCTGACGGCAGGAAGGGCAGGAAGAATGGGACCCCAGCCACATGTCGATGCAGGCCACGTGGAAGCCGTGGCCGCACTGCGGCAGCACCCGGATTTCATCGCCCACCTCAAACTCCGCCAGGCAAATTGCGCAATCGGAGAATTTGGCAGAGGATTCAGCTGAAAAGGTGGCCTTGGGGAGGGATTTGAGGATCTTCTTCTTGAGGCCCTTGTTGGCAGGAGGCGTAGGACGAGGTGTATCTGCTGGGTTGGAGGCAGAGCTGCCGGAGAGTCGGCGAAGCCAGGCGCAGCGTGCGACAGCGATGAGACCCAGCACGCAGATAAGGGCGCAGAGGAGAGCTGCAAGGATTACGACGAAGTCGGAGTCGACGGTTGCCCCTTGTTCAGGAGGCGGCGGCGGCGGCTCGCTAGTTGCCGAGGAGTTGGCGGCGCCTAGGAGTCTGAAAGGACGAGTCATGTGAAGAGAGAGAGAGTGAGAGAGATTCGTTTTTGTACTGTAGTGTTGTGTTGTGTTGTGTCCAGTTGTTCTAACGTTTTCTGTTGAAGTAATGATTTTAGATGGGGTTTTATAGTAAATCAAGAATCTCTTTCGTTTCGCGGTCTAATTTATGCGTTAATTACTACTACTAGAATAATTAATTACCACCGTTTTTATTGTTTCCTTTCCATGAATGACCCTCTGTTTTTGCTACTCATTCATCTACACCCCTGCATGCAACTCTTCTCATTTTGGACTTCCGTATCATCATGTAACAATTGTCAAATTCGTTTGAAAGACCTTTCTTTTCCTTCGATCCCACCCTTTTTTTCATTCTACTGATACAGTTTAAGATCGAAAGTCAAATTTTTGAGTTATGTAGGTCATGATTTTCCTTATTTTGGTAGTATGAATGAGCAAGAAAGAGGAAGCCCAATACTTTGCTAGGCAAAAGAGAAGCAGATTAAAAAGGTCTTGTCTTTGCTCTTGCCAAACCAAAAGAAAAAAAAACAATGACGGAGGCCAAAGATGGCAAACAGGCTACTTAGTTCTTCGATTCTTCATTATTTTTTTGGGTTCCCTTTCTTTACGCTTTAGGTTACTGCAAAAAAAGCTCTTCGTATTGTCTTTTCGTGTCAGCCAAAAGAAACAGAGAAGTTGCAGCGGCTTATGGTTTTGTACCATTAACGCTGGTACGCTGGGGAAGTAGCTTCATATTCTGCTCTTTGTTCTCAATTCTGCTTACGCGTGTCGAAACTATTGCATGTGTTTCTCTTAGGGACAAATTTTCGGTCACCCTTTGATTCGTTGTCACTTGTCAGATAAACAGGGTGAAAGCACAATATCTTCTCTACGTTTCAAGATTCGATTGCTTCTTGTTTTGAATGATTCCGGTTAATCTGATCATTCATCTATATTTTTGCTTTAGTGAGCCGTTGATAGAAAGAGCACACAACACAAGGGACAAAAATGACAAGTGACAGGAATTTCCCTGAAAAACAAAACAAAAAGAAGTGGTAGGATTTGAACCCAAAACTATGTATTTTCAATTAAAAGAAATGATAGCGAAGAATGTAGTCCACTTTTGTTGACCAAACCGCAACGAGCGCCACGGATTCCCATTCCCCATCAGGTATGATGATGGAAACAGTTTTTAATTCATTTATTGCCCATAGCCAACCTTGGGTGCATCTGTCCGTGCGTGTTTCCTATTCCCATTTTGTTCTTTCAATCCAAACTTTTTTCTTTCAAGGTGTTAACGTTTTGAATGATCACACTACACACACGTGTATATTAACAGATGGAAAAGTGGTTACATCTTTTTTACGTATTCATCCACGATTTCTCATCATCTAAACATGTTGAAAAGTGCGTGGGAAAAGTTTGTTTTCAACAGTATTTCCCACGAAAACGTTGCCCAGGACCACGAGGGATGAGCTTTCCAACTCTTCGCTTTCCAGATTTGGACACCAAGTCAAAGTCTCCGCCCAACTACACATGCTTAGGCAGCGAGCATCGGACAAGTTATCTCTCGTGACGTGGGAGTCAAACTAGAAAGTTGTGAGCCATTGCCATTCTCATCCTCGTTCTCGGTCGTGATTATCCTTTTGTCGACCTCCTTAATATCTTCATGCTCTCCCACTCCCACTACCCACCTTCTGTCTTTCAATGTTCTTCTAGCCTACTCAGGTGAACTACCGTTTGAATACGCCTCTTGTTTGACTCGACCAGTGCACGGTTAGTGGAACAACTTGGCTTATGGTCTTTCCACTAATTATTTCTACCACTTTATAGGTTTTGATATTTAATTATTCAATCCCTTGCCTAGTATTTTTTAATCAGATTTATAAACAGAACAAGGTCCACTAGCACAGACCCCTTGCACCTTGATTCTGGGAAGTGCCCAGACAGGTTGAGTGGCAACTGCTAGGGGACAACGACACGTCCCTTCTTGCTTTGCTCTTTCCTTGTTGGAACTCATGGCCCCAGCACCGGCTATATCTTTCTCTTTTTCAGTTTTTCAATTTCCGTACCCTCTCATATCAGGATGATTTTTGTGAGTTATACAAAATGAATCAACCATGGTACGATGGTGGAGAATCGATGATCAAAATTTTATTGAAATCAAAACCATATCTAAGACCTGCAAGATGTGGCATCCATCTTCCAGGCATATAATTCAGCATGAGAGTTGTATCACCAATTCCCGACATGTGGCCCGTTGCCTACATGGATTTTAGTCAAAAATGCATCTAGCCTAAAATCCGGTTGTCATTTTTTGAACCCTTCCCCTTGGCTGTACAAAAATTCTAAACCCATTCAATCACCATGACAAGGCAGAAGGATTCGACTAGAAGAAGAAGAAAAAGAAAACCCCAAAAGGGAAGAAACTAGTCAGTGAACCATGACACCAATCAGCCTCAACACAGCTGTCTGTCCATCAGAATCAAAATGAACATAATGTTTTTGGGACTCACATAGCTCACCACCAAATGAGCTCAATCTTGTACATTCTCACAAATCGTATCTTATGTTCCATCTACCATTCATGTCAGCGTTGAGGGTCCAATTATTTTCCCTAATCTGCATGTATGGAACCTGAAAGAGGAATTTTCACCAAGAAATTAAAAAAAAGGAGAGCTTAAACAAAGGAACTTCTGAAGTTAACAGGAAGAAAAGATACAATGCATAGATTACTAGGAGGAAACCACTTGACCATTGAAGCAAAAATTGACTCAACCGTTCTCGTTATTCATATTGAATGCTTTCCACATCAAAATTAGTAAATTTTGTGCACAAATTGTAAAAAGTAATCTCATGTTAAAAGAATTTCCTAATGTTACAGTGTGCTAAGATTCCAAGTGCTCTAAAAGGTTGCATTTGGGTGAGATACCAAGATGTCGCAAAGATGACAGTTGGGTGGCACATGGAATTGATAATTAGATGTTTCACTACAAACATGACTTGGAAAATAAAAAATGCAATTAAATCCCAGACTAAGACTAGTGCACCTTAAGGCTCTCTCTGAAAACAAACTGAAACATGCCCAAATGATCAAAGTGATCAAGATGATGGGCAACACTAAAAAAAAAAAGCAAATATAGGAATAATCAAAATTAAATGCATTTCCCTCCCAAAGATCAATATTTTAGATGTTCAAATACCATTTATAAAAAGGAATTACCTTGTCAAATACTTCGTAGCCAAGTTTGAGTCTAACATCTTGGTCTTTCTGGAAATTGAATATGCTAAAAGAAAATTCAGCAGCTCCTTCTGACTTCCTCTGTCATGATAGTTGCATAAACTATTAGCAAGAAAAGCTAGAGCTATGTGTAAGTTAGGATATGGATTACACTCATGGGAATAAATAACTGCAGTTATCTCCCTAAAGAATCACTAGAATTAAAGAAAGCTTTGACGGCATCATTCCAATCAAAAATAAGAAAGAAGGAAGAAGTATGTAAAATGTACTCATGGGCATCAATTCAAAATGGTTTTTTGAGGAAAAATTGAATCATGTGAACCAAAAATTAGCAAGAATTATTCTTCAAATATCAAGCACTGAATAAATGCTCTGAAAACTTAAAGGCAGCACCAACCCCCTTGAATTCTTGGTCAACATCGTATCTTCCCTTGACAATGAAGTTTACCAAACCATTGTTGGTTACAAGAAAAGACTTTTTTCCTTGCACTGTGTACCGCACCTTATCACGCTTATCATAGCGCATTCCTACACCAAGGCTTGTAAGTAACTACAGAAACTTATCAGTCATGTTAATAAACTTGGAAAACAAAAAGCTTAAGTTTGCAAGTGAATGTTCATAAAACAAGAGCATAACTATTGGGGACAACATACATCAGGATAGAAGTGCCTTATCATAGCACATAAGTTACCCGGGGCCCCAGTTTTTGTGTCTAGCTCGCCACGAACCTAATGTATAGATACAGAAGATGTAAGAAAACAATTACTACAATAAAATGTCAACAAAGATTGCTCAAATAAAATGGATTCAAGATGTATACATGTACAATTCTCCCTTAATAACGACAAAAGCATAAGGTCACTTAAAAAAAAAATTTCCTTTTGGGTATTTGCAATATCTCGCATTCACGTTCAAATCTCAATTTTGAGCTGCCCAAAGGGGTGAAATTTTGCAGGCTGTATAACACATTTAATCTACAGAAATTGCAGGAATTCTAGCACTCTGTTACGCAATAAGGAATTAACAGTCTGGGCAAGTTAAGCAAGGAACACACCAGAAGTCAAAGAAATGATAAACAAAAAGCTGGAAAGAAACCGTGAAATTTCAATCTTTAATTATATGTCTAGTAGTGAAATCCTACATCTCAGGGATAGAAGTAAAAGGCAAAAACTGAAAGCGCAAATCAAAGCAGAAAAGCCGAAAGCTTTGAGAAACAAACCTGCAAATGGGTTTTGGAATCGATAGGGAACTTCTCCTTGGCGTGGATTCTTAGAGCTTTGGAATCTCCACCGTACCTCAACGATGTCTCCATTGCTTTCTTTCTGCGGTTCCTATCTAATCTAATTTTCTCGTTTGTACCACTAATTAACGCACTTGTTGAAAGCCAAGGTACCAGAAATATAGAGCAAAGTGTCAAACTTGTGGGCTGAAGGAATTTGGGCCTGGTCCTGGTGAGCTCGTTGAAAGCCCAATTTTAGGTGGGGTAACATGAGCCCATTTTTATAAACGGAACCCGACCCTGCCATCTAGCAGTTGGAATTGAAGCACGTTGTAATAAGAGTAAAACAGAAGAGGAAGAAAGTAGGAAAAAAAAAAAAAAAGAGTCAGGCCGAGAAAGTCTGAGGTGAAGTCAGAAGTGCATCTGGTGGGGGAGAGAGTGGGCGATAATGGAGATTTCGAGGTTTGGTTTACTTGTGTTTACAATCGCAATTCTGGCATCACCGGCACTCTCCGATCTAGTCCTCTCCAAAGTCGATCGACGCGTAAGTTTCCTCTTCTCTTACGTTTCTATCTTCTTGTCGATTCAATTTTTCATTTCCCCGTGTTCTTTTTCTCGAGGCTTCTAGGGTTTGTAATATGTTATCCTTGTAAGTTCCTTTTCTCTGATTGATTCACTGCTTCTTGTTAGTTTCATTTTTTTAAGCTTCATTTTCCTGTTTCTGGAGTTTTTTTTATCGATCTCAGCATTCGGATCTTTTGGTTGACTTGCCCGTATCTCTTTGATCTCTGCAAGCTGTAATCTTTATGCTAACGGCGTTTCTTGTGGTGTTGCAGATTTATTTGACATCACAAATTGTACGGATTTCTTCAACTTTAAAGGTGCTTCACTAATGCTTATTGCTCACTTTTCCTTCCGCTCTGCAGTTGCTAAAGCTCTCAACTATTTCTCTTTTTTTTTTTTTTTTGAATCTCGGTTCTCTAACAAGCGCTGTGATATTGTCTTCTAGGTGGAGAATGCAGGTTCTGAGATGGTGTCTGAGGTTCTGTTGGCTTTTCCCGAGCTTCAAGCCAAAAACTTGGCATATTTGATGGCTGCCCAACATGAAGGGAAAGGGAAAGCAAAAAATTCTGTGGTTGCTCTCTCTGTTGAGGTCGCCAGCCCGAAAGACATGCCTCCTGCTTTAACATTCTATTCAGTGTCATTGCCTAAGGGATTAGCTGAGGGTGATAGCTTCACTTTTGATGTCTTGGCTGTATATACCCATGCCTTGCAACCTATTCCTGAGCAAATCACTCAGGCTGATATTCAGCTTGTAGTTTACCAGGAAAGTGCATACTATCTATCTCCTTATGTTGTCAGGGTCCAGTCCCTAAGCATTAAATTGCCTGATTCTAGAATTGAATCCTATACAAAACTGGAGAACACAAAGATTCATGGTTCAGAAATCAAATATGGTCCTTATGAGAATCTTCCTACATTCTCGTACTCACCCATAGTAGTTCATTTTGAGAGCAATCAACCCTTTGCTGTTGCTCAGGAATTGGTGAGAGAGATAGAAGTTTCCCATTGGGGTAATGTGCAGGTCACCGAGCATTACAAGCTCGTCCATGGTGGAGCCCGAAGCAAGGGTGAATTTTCCAGGTTATTTCTCTTATGTTTCCTTTTTATGGATTGTGGTGAGTGCCACAGGAGGTTGGAAGTTTGTTTCTGACTTCTAGCCTTGATTCTGCAGGCTTGATTTCCAGGCTAGACCAAATCTTCGAGGTGCATCAGCCTTTAGGTATCTTGTTGCAAATTTGCCACCAAGGGCTCATTCTGTTTATTACAGGGATGAAATTGGCAATATATCAACATCTTATCTGTGGGGTGACTCCAAAAAGGTTGTAATGCAGATTAGGATTTAAAGAGTATCTATCTCTGGGTATTTTATTTTTACTGAAGTGCTATTTGTCTTTGCAGACTGAACTATTGATTGAACCAAGGTACCCCATGTTTGGTGGCTGGAAAACTGCCTTTACCATTGGATATGGCTTGCCACTTCAGGACTTCTTGTATAAATCAGAGGGGAAACGCTTTCTTAACATCACTTTTAGTACCCCAATGGTTGAGTTGATTATTGATACTCTCATTGTGAAGGTTGGTAGCATGTAGATATTTCGATTTAGATATCTTTCTTTAGGCCTCAGAATGATGGTGGGTTGGAAATTGATTGGGAGTATCTATCCCAACCTTGCCTGAAACTTATATTAAAAAGTGTATTTAAGTACTTACAACTGTTATTCTATTAGGACATGATATATTTCTTAGTTATTTATTATGTATAAGACATGTTTTCTTCGAAATACCGAAGATGCAGTATTATTATGATCCTCAGAGCTAAGATATGCATGTATGATATATTAGTTGCAGGCTGGTGAATAACAAGAAAATTGCTTTACTAGCAGCCTTACCTTGACCTGGTATTTTGATTTACAGGTTGTGTTGCCCGAGGGTTCTAGTGACATATCTGTATCAGCTCCATTTCCTGTGAAGCAGTGGCAAGAGGTATTAGAAGGCTTAAGATTTTCTGTTGCTATTGACCATATATTTTTATAATTTAGGGTTCGTGTTTGTGCAGAATTTGGAATCTGAAGGCTGTGGTTTTTTATATATAATGTGCTTATGGTTGTATGCAGACCAAAATCTCCCACTTGGATATTGATGGTAGACCGGTAGTTGTGCTGGAAAAGACTAACGTTGTGCCGGAGCACAATCAATATTTTCAGGTATTGATGCTTTGTCCATTTTCAATCTGAATGACATGCACACTGGTTCTAGCATATTAGCGTAAGGCCTCAACTCTGATATCTCCAAATGAAGAATATTGGATATTAGGATATATAATAATCTTATATTTACTGAGTTATGTACTTTAATGGATTGATATTATACCGCTCTTCTTGTTCTGATATTTGTTTACTTTTCAGGTCTATTACAAGTTCAACAAACTATCGATGCTTAGAGAGCCACTGATGCTAATTTCAGGATTTTTCTTTCTTTTTGTTGCTTGCATTGTTTATATGCATGCTGACATATCAATCTCCAAGTCTTCTGCTTCTTATTTGGCTAAACAGCAGTGGGAAGAGGTGAGTAGGATGACACTACACTGTTTACTTGGCTCTCCCCATAATCATCATGTACAAGCACATCAGTTATAGACTTTGTTTTCCATAATTTCAGGTTCAGGGTGCAATTCAGCAGGTTCAGAATATCATGAGCCGATGCTTGACAACACATGATAAGCTGGAAGCATCACTACGTGATCTTTCTAGGACAGGGGATGTTCAAGCCTGTAAAGCTGCTCGAAAAGCAGCTGATGGTTTGTTAAAGGAGCTGTCAAAAGAATTGAAACCATTGCTGACCTTCTTGCATTCTTCTCCATCAGCTGCTCAAATATTACCCAAGGTTCACCTGTCTTTTACTTTATTGGTGTTTTTGCTCAGCTTTTCTAGATCAATTTGAATATGTGTTTTTGACCTTTCAGATTTTTCATTTGTTGCAACACCTTATTTTGATAAAATTGGTTAAGCCTTGATTTCTGACAGTATTTTTAGTCGAACTTGACTGTGCATGACTGAAATATTCTGTTTTGCTCTGGATGTCAGTAGCATTTGTACTGTCAAGTTTCATTTTGCTTTTATAGACTGTTGGTATAAGTCATTTCTTTTGGATGTCTGTATAGGTGGAAGAGCTGGTGGCTAAGGAGAGAGAATTGCAAGAAAAGGTGATGGCAAAGCACTCTACAGTGGTGGATGGCTATGAGAAGAAGTCTGGGGCACGGGATATTGAGAACCGGGTGGCGTTGCAGCAACAGAAACTTACAGCATTGAGGCAGGAGGTTGACAATCTTCTTGAGTTCATTGATGAAATATAAAGTAGGCATAGTATATTGCTCCAAACTGATGACCTTGTCATTTGTAACGCGGGGGTCAGAATTTTGTTTAAGGATTATAGATGAGTTAACCCTAGTTTCAATGTTTTCTTCTTTTGTTTATCTCTGGAACGTTGTTTCTTCCTTAATCTATATGACTTTTACATACAATTCAATATTGAATGCTTAAATCTCTGCCCAAATTTCCTGGAAAGGGAAAAAGAATTAGTTAGCCAGGATGATTGGCTCCAAAATAATCAAGTTTTATTTAAGTCAGCTCATAATCGGAGTTTCTCAGGAAAAAAGAAACAAACTGATTTGTGTTATCATTGATATTTCACCTAGGATTTAAAATTGACGTTCCTGACAGGACATCAAAATAAACAGGCCTGTACAAATATCCATCCAAAGCAAAATCTTGTTCAGGATTGGGCCATAAATTACAACGAACAATCTCAGTTAAAAGGGCGAGAGACCACGACTGGAGCAATGGGCGCAACTGGAATGTTAAGGCTTTTTTCACTGCCATGCTATTTCCAGGAGAAGGTAGAAGTGAAAGGCTTTACTTCTCTTCGGGCGGCATCACTTGCAAAAGCTCGATGTTTAGCTCGAATGTGCCTCCTGGCTGCACAGAAGATATATGAATAACTTTAGTTTGGGTTTTTATAACTCAATTGCTGACCCGACAGGTTTCTTTGTCTCCAAAAGAAATATAATATATATGCTGCTGAATGAGGCAGGATTTCACAAATCTGCCTATTTATTTAACTACTACTATTACTACTACCATATCCAGTCTGAAGACACATAGCAACATTAAAGAATTCAAATCTGCGGATCATGGAGAAAAGCTATAGCTTCACCAATTTTGTCAGCCATGGAAAGAGCTACATAACATAAGACACAGACAAGGACTTTACCGGGATCTCATTCATTCCTTTCTCGCCATAGCCCGCCTCTGGAGGAACAATGACAGTCCTCTAGAAAACATAATAGGAGAAGATCAAACAAAAGCTTGTAAAGTAATAGCTGAGATGATAAGAGGGAAAGAGGAGATTTAGAGAAGTTATCAAAACCAAACGAATAAGGAAAGAAAGAGGATACCATTACCTTTCCCCCCACTTTCATTCCTTCTGTTATTGAGTACATAGCTGGTGGGGGCTTTGGTGCAGCTTGTGCAGAAAACAAACCATTTGGGTTGTCTACAAAATCTCGTTTCCTTTCTTTCCCTGGAGTAGCTCCAACCTTGAATTCATATGGCTGAGCAAAGAATGACACAATGAGTGTTACAAGACCATATTTTTTTTAGGAATTCTTGACATCTCTGGGAGAAAATGCTACTTGTTTTGATTGAAGAAAAATAGTCCTTAGTGCTACCCCTGCTCCCAGACA
The DNA here is from genome assembly GCF_053813885.1 of Theobroma cacao. Classification (NCBI taxonomy): domain Eukaryota; kingdom Viridiplantae; phylum Streptophyta; class Magnoliopsida; order Malvales; family Malvaceae; genus Theobroma; species Theobroma cacao. Next base: position 2,928,573 of record NC_142646.1, on the reverse strand, counting down.
CACATGCTATATATGCATATAACAGGATATAACCTGGGCAATGATACGATTCCCAGCTAGAAGTTTAGACTCCCGACTTGAAACAGCAGTAATACCACGATATATGCAGTCAAAGTGCACCTGAAACCGAAAGAGAAAAAAAAAAAAAAAGCCAGGGAAGAGGGTTAATATGAATCCATAACTATGGAATAGAACGCATTCATTTACAAAGAGACCTGTACAGTTGATCCTTTTTCTGCTACAGAACCCTTTCCTTCGACAACATCATAGTATTTCAATCCCTCGGCTGTTGATTCAACAACACAAAGCAAAAGGACAGTTATTTTCAAATGCTCATCAAGACCAAGTTTCAAGGTCTCTTCTCACCAGTTGCGCAGCATTTGCCATATGCCAATACATGAAACCAAAAGTTGACTTGTATGTTCTAATTTCGGTAATTTATGGACTGAAATTAGCAACCAAAGTGAATTTGATACTCGAGATTATGACAAAATTGAAAATTGTTGAAGAAAAGCGAAAGAATTGGATGCACAAAAAGCATAAACGATCAAAATCTAAAGGAAGGGAGCAACTAACGGGTGGTGAGATAGTCTTCAATGGGAATGGTCTTCTTGTTGCGTCTCTCTCTGGCCTCTGAGAACTGGGGCAGTGAAACGAGAAAGAAAGGCACTGAAGAGACTAACATCGCACACCTTCTTGAAATGGGTATTGATAAAACAACTTGCTTTGTGTTGTGCGTTTGATTTGCACTGCATTTTGAGCAGATTTTATGACAATCAAGGTTGCATCTCTGTAGAATTCTTACTGATGCCATGACCACCTGGCCCTGTTGCAGTTTCGAAAAGCCTAAGGTCGTTAGAAAACCTGCAAAGCCCACCGACCTCTATCCATTTCAGTCCTCCAATTACCTTTATACCCTTAACCGGTCAATCTTTCCCTCCGCCGACCGTTATCATCACTTCTCAATTATATTTGGCCCACGAGTCCAAAGGAGCCTGATCCATGTTGGACTTAAGCAAGCTGGGGTCTCAGGTCTGTGATGTATACATTTTACTTGTTACTATCATTTTCAGAACGTTCCTCGTCAATTCAACAGTAAATTTTGAAGAATGCATCAAACCGTCCCATGCATGAATGCTGAAAAACTGTTGATATATAGTAATTAAAATTTCAGGGTCAAAAGTGATTAAGTTGTCTTACTAATTCTGATGTAAACCAGTGTGTATGGTACTACAGAACTATGTAATGAAAATTACATTACAACATGCTGCACCCATCAGCTACAAGTAATGCAGTTTGAGTTGTATCACATCTATGATCTATCAGGTAGAGAAGGGATAGTTGTGGCCAAAAGATTGTAAGACTATTCAATTTCCTGTTTCTTCCAATATGAACCCAGAGCAAGTTTGGTGTCTGCTGGTTATAGAAAATATGCCTGATTCTGAAACGAAGGAAAAGCGATACGCCCGTCTGTTTTACTGCATCCACCATCAAAGTTATGATACTCATGGTCCAGTCAGAAGGTCATGCTGACCTCCATTCAGATCCACACTAGCTCTGATGTTTGCTGTCCGATTAGGGGTTGATGTCTCTGCTTCAATAGCAACATCCTGATCATCTAGACGATCCATGTTCCCAGCGGCAGAGCGTTCATGTAGCGGGGAATTCTCAGGGCTTCCACCCAATGTTCTTGTACGAGGGGCTTCTGGCTTCCCATCGCCCATCTTCTTCACAGCCTTCATGTGCCACTGCTTTAGGGCCTTGGAAGTTTGTTCATCAAAGATTGACCTCTTCATGGTTGATCCCATCTGAACACCCCATAGAAGAATTAATCAAGCAGAGAGACTAATATGAAACAGAACGGAAAACAAGAGCTTCATGGATAAGTTTCGTTATTGTTATTATGGGTCCCAAACTTGTCTTGGTTTTATGAAGTCTGTCTTAGATTTTCAAAGTACGTTCCTCTCAATCTTATAATAAATTACTTCTGCTTGTCTAACTTCAAAATTTCAGGTCGCAAAGACAATCACATAACCGAGCAGAAGAGCAATTAGTATTATGAGTGAACCTGAGTAACAAGGGCATAAAGTGGAAGTGTGATGTAACTGCACATGAATTGGACTACTACCCTGCCAAAAAAATTTCAACATTAGGAACAGAAGATTAATGCATACAGTATGAATTCACAGATTTACAATGGTAGCTACTCTGTAAAAGCTGTATATCAAATGTTCTGCTTAACTGAAAGGTAAGCCATGAGTTTTATTATGGTTGGATGGTTGTAACAGCTGAAAGGACTCTTTTTAAAGTTGCTTCTCACCCAGGAGAGAAGTATGGCTTACCCAAGAATAACTCTTGCAAATATAAGACGTAAATCCTGATGAAAACATGACTGTAGGCCGAACTCATACTGCATCAGGAGGAAGCCTTAGTAACTTTCCAGTACTTCTGGACACAGGAATATGAAGCAGAAAGAAGAGAACAACATCATTACCGTTATCCAGAAGAAATATGTGATCTCGAATGCATTCTGGAGATCAGAGACATACAGAATGTCAGAATAATTTTCAACAGTACAGAAAGCCCTCAAGCTATGTGCGTAAGCCACGTTAGAATCTATTATTATTTTGAAGAAATGAAAGCTTCAGTTATCATTTTACAAGAAAGAAGATGATGTTCTGTAGAACCGGCTAGTGGTGCAAACACAGTAAGAGAACGTAATGGAAAAAAAAAAACGAAGTTCCATAAGGCGAACAACAATCATTAAAAGAAGAAGAAGAAGAAGAAGAAGAAGAAGATTGTAAAATACCTGAAACAGCACAAAGTGGATGAGATGAAGGACTAACCGAGGCCAAGCAAACCAAAAATGCCCGTCAGAGACTTGCACAAGAGGCATCCCTTGTATTACAGCATGTTTTTCTACTATTTCAATTGCCATTTGAGCTATAATTGCTTGAAGCTTGGTTCCAACTGCTAATGTTACCTTCAATAAAATTCAAAGGTTATTCCTTTACATAAAACATAAATGGCATGATTAAATGGAAGTTTTCCACGGACAATCTCTTACCACTAGAGGAATCATGGATAGAAAAAACATAGCATGCCATCCTGAAAGGATCAAACCAGTATACATGAATCACTCAGCGTATAGGAGGAAAAAGCAGTAAATATGGATAAAAGAAAGACAAATAAAAGTAAAAGAGAAGGTAAAAAGGAACTAACCATTAACATCCAGAAGGAGAAAGATCACTGCCGAAGCCCATAACATCGGACTGCAATCACCAGGAGTATGAAAGTTAGTAGACCAATGAAAGCTGCTCTAAGCTATCCAGATGGGTTTCGTAAGAGCGTGGCAAAGGTGCTAATTGAACTAGAAGTTCCGGAAAACAAAGATCAGAATCTCACCTAATTCCAACGACAACCTTAAAGTCATCCTCTAGTGATCTTTTAATATATTTTTGAAAGTCAAACTTACTTCCAGGTGCTAAATGAACCTACAAGAATGCAGTAATTAACTCATAATCTGGTATTGGTAACAGCAAAAAGGTAATAACAGAACTTCTTCGGCGGTAGGAAACTCACAGTGACGAATCCATGGCGCATTGTTAAATAGTCAGCCTTGCGAACAGACCTGAAGAATTGTCGCCAGAAGCATACCTGGAAGAATTTATTCCTTTTAACAAGTGTAGTTGCAATCTGCAAAGCTGATTGTTTAAACCTTCAAGCGAACAGTTTATGACATCTTACGAAATAAAAGGAGAATTTTGTTTTTGTCCAGGGCCTGGTGTGGTCTCTCACAAAGGATGTCTCATGAGTGAGCCTAAACCTTGAAGGATCTACAATTAGCAAGCACCAGTACCAAGTCAGCATGTGAAGAATTTAAAACTTCAGGCAAGAATTTACCATCGATGAAGCTAGAAGTTAAAAACAAACTGATGATTAACTGTTACATCAAATTTTGTACCATTGAATTCATTAACACCAGTACATTCCCGTTCCCACTCCTTCCACCCTCGTGTCTGCATTACAAGAGATTCATACATGAACAAGTATTAACTCCATTCATCACTGAGAGGGAAAAGAAACTGAACAGGATAGCCACCTTTAATCTTCCAAGCAGCATTGTTATGGCGCTGTATGTCACATGGAAAACTGCTAAAAAGAATATGAAAATATGCAACTGGTGTAATCCATTGACAGATATTAGTGGCACGTACCCCTACAAGTACAGATTGTAAAGCTGCTTTAGATAGCAAGTCGGAAGAGGAGATAGTTAGAAAGATTCACAGATATACACATAATAAAAACAGTATAAACATGAAGGTATACACATACTGCTGTGCCAAAAAATGGAGCAATACCCCCTTCTCTTTCTAGTGCATTTTATGTTAATCAATTGGCTAACTCATTTGCATTTTTTAACTCAAATTATACACCAGACTGAGCTCATCATCAAATAATGTAACATATATATGTACTAAAATTTATAGTAATTTGTAAACCAAGATGCACTTACATGCTCGCACGCTGCACCTTTGCTAGCACCACCTAAAAATCTACGCTCATAAAATAGCAGTCTCCGATGTGCACTCTCGCCACCATGTTGTTGCTCAGGCTGCTTATTCTGTGCTTTATGATGTGTAGTATCAACTCTCTTGGGGCAAAACAGCATAGTATCCGCAACCTTTACTGGAATACAGATATTGGAGATATAACTCTGCCCGAATGTCAGAAGCAGAGAAATGAATCCCAAAACCATAAGTTCTGAAAGAAGACAAAATGTATATATATGAAAATTGTTCAACAATCTGCAGTAGGTACCATGTGAATTGTGAAAGCAGGAACTAGTACATATATTATTCTAGAAGGACCAGGAATCAAAATTTGAGTATCAGGTCGGGGAATTTTACCGCCTTTAACTTTTTGTAGAGCCTCGTACAAAGCCATCTTTCTTCTTTCTTCGAACCACTGGAATGAAACATAATCAAAAAAGTACAAAGTAATAGGTAAGAAGAGGAATATATATTCAGTTACCATAACAAATTAAAAAAAGGGTTCTCTCTTCTGTTAGTTTGATGCCGAAAAATGGCCATTTCTATGGCGGTTGCCTCACCAGGAAATGAAAGCAACAAAACAATGCATGTAAACGCTGGTAATTAATGGTTACCTCCCCAATTGCATGGAGAAGCTTTTCCAGGACGATTGAAATAACAACGATGACAGCACAAACAACCGCCACAGCCCAGGTTGGCGTTTGGTCAAGCTCCCTCGCAGCAGCACCGCCTCCTTCACCTCCCCCCATTAATAACTTCCTCAAAAAACCGCTCTGCTCTATTAGATATGCAACAACAACCTCAACTCTTCAAACACTATCTACCTATCTATCTATATCTAATTGTTATTTTTTATACATTAAGGGTATGCAGCTTCAATTAGAATTGATTGGAAGAAATATCCATCTCCCACTTAAGCAGGCAGCTTTGATGGGTCCGATCCTGAAGGCCAAACTTTCATCGTAAAAATCAAGTTTTGAAAAGTGTCATGGAGAATTCAACCTCTGGGGAGAAGGTGGTTTCCTTTCCTTGTTTCCCTGTTGTAACGGTATTGAAGCGGGAATGTACGGAGAGGAACAAGTGGCGGTTGGTCACCCAGGATTTGCCCATTCCTGTCCCCTCGAATTTCCAGTTTGCCCCTCTTCAACCTGTCAACGGGAGTGCATGCATGTAGGAATTTAGTTAGAACTAGGTCAGCATATGACCACAAAGACAAACTATGAACTTTTTTTTACTAAGTAAATTTAGACAAATATCATGCATATTTGTCTAAAAATTCGAGTCCTCATACTTTCTCTTACACCAAAAATAAAAAAATAGACAAATATCAAGTAGTCCATGAGTTAACCAAAGGGTATGTTCCCAGGGAGGTCTACTCAATCGACCTTGTCTTACCCCAATCAAACTGAGTTATGTTACAAATTGTTTAGGCTAAGTTTTTCTTTTTCTCATTATTTGTGAATGATCGAAATGTTGATTAATTAATATAAAATTTCAAGGCCATGAGGAGAAAATAATGAGAAGAATATGGAGGAGGACCAAATTGAACTGAGTTACTATTAATTAGGGAGGTGAGACCAAAAGTTATTAAAAGATAAGAGTTGAAGTGAGAATATACCGCTTAAAATCCTTAGGGAGAAAGAGAGAGAAGGGGGAAGTAAAGGCTTAATTAGGAGAGAAGTCCTAGAGTGCAAAGGGAACTCTATTGCATATGATAAGAGGAACTAGTTAGCATCAACAATCTAATCTAATGTTCCAGAACCCCATTTCTGAATACCCCACTTTCTTTGTTCACCATGCATGAGAAACCAAGAATTCGTGATTCATCCCAAACATATTTATCTGCATGCCTATTGAATCTCTAGTTCGATCAAATGCGTGAACAAGGAGTGTAATGAGATCATCTCCAATCCCAGGTTTGCAGCCGTTCATGCTGCCAGAACTCCTTCGAAGGTATACTTGGTTTGTGCTGCGTCGCATATTCTAAATTTCTAATCCTGGAAACATGGTCTACATCCCTCTCTACTCTTAACAAAAACCCAACTATTTCTTGGCTCCCCCTTCCTTTGAAACTTCTTGCAATGGGCTTTTTCTTCACGTTCCCTTTGAAACTCCCGAGTTTTTCACTGTTTTCAATCCCACAACCAAAGTTTCAGCTTATACCGAGGCCAAAACGATATTATCCCCAGTGCTAGAATAGACACAATCTTGGTCTGGCCTACGATCCCATTCTTATCTCCGGGCATGACTACAAGATAGTTCATGTCTTTGTTATTGATGAAGATCAAGAGTATGGGTTTGAGATATTCTCATCCACTCTCAACTCATGGGAAAAGTCCAACCCAAGACTGAGGTGTGAATCAATATTTGAAGCCTCCCGAGCTGAAGCTGTGTACTTTAATGGATCTCTTCACTGGATTAAGCAGGGTGGCAACATTGTTGCCTTCAATGTGAAGACAGAAGACGCGCGGATCATTCCCATGCCAGATAAACTGGTACTGAAGATGATAAAGTCCCAACAGAAAGAAGCCATGGTTCGGCCTTGTCAAAGGGTGTTGTGTATTTTCAAGATTGAAGGATATTTCATATGATGGAAGAATTATTATTAGTTCAAAAGTTATATTACGAAAAGTGACATAATGTGTTTATTAGATATAGAAGTGAATAGTTATCATTTCAATATATAATTCAAAAGTGTAGAGAGTAAGAGTAAGAAAGTGTTATATTTTATTATAAACACAAATACTAAAGTTTTTATCATTTTCAAGATATTTCGAATTTCTTATCATCTAATTACGGTAAAAAGTTGGTAATAAGGTCAAACGATTTTGTAAACCCTCGAGTGTATCTAGCGGTCTTCTTCGTAAGTGTAATACGAAAGTTAGACGAAAGTTAGACGTTGACTTTATTGTATCCTTGAGACTATTCGTGTTATTTCCCTTTATATATCCTTTGCATATCGAGTGATGAGAGCGAAATAAATTTAAAGATAGACGTCTATTTGAAAAGCTCGCTTTGAAGCTAATTTTGTCTATTCTTAAATACCGTATCAAAATGTAGTTTATCTTTCAACGTTAGAATTTTTGGTTTGGGTCCTCCACGATTATGATAACTGCAAGGGGGTTAGTCCGAACCCCGTGTAGCATCTCTACCATCTGGAGACGATTTACATGTCATATTCTTTGACGGTAAATGGGTTGTTTCTAAGGGACAGAAAAGAAGAGGATTCACATGTATAACATAAAATCAGATGAGTGGAAGAAGATCGAGGCAAAGCAGCAGGACCAAACATGTTTTGAGGATGAGGAGATTGATTACATCTACGTTCCGTTTATTCCTTCCATAGTTAGAAATGAATAGTAATTTATCAACTGCAGATCGTTCTATTATCTTTGCAAAATCTCCAAATTCCAGGACAGAACAGACCAAGAGGAGGAAAATAGTATGAGACCATAAGGTAGACCAAGGAAAAGTGAGTTGAAAGCTAGCACCATGTTTCTTGCTGTATTTTCATTTGCAACATCTAGAAAAGCTCTGTTCTAGGGAAAATCATGAAGAGATTTGTCTCTTTAGAATTCTGGACCCCTTTTTTTCCGTAATATTATAATATTTTGCATCTTGAACGCTGCTATAATCTGACTTGAAACAAAAGAAATAAAAATAAAAATATATAATAATCGTGCTCCACTTGAATCAGAATTCTTACAGTTACAGATCCTGATTATCAACAGCACACAGTGATTAAATGAAATTATAATTCCTATACTATAATTAACTGGTAACTACAACGATGGAAAACCCTTTGGTTAACAAGGCCATGCCCCATGCCCGAATAAACTGTTTGATTCTGTAAAGCTAAATAGTTTCAGTTTGCTCTGCAGAAAAAAAAGAAGGTAAAGAAACTGCCTTGAATTGACAACTAAATTGCATTCAAGCATAGAACCTAAACCGTGCAGCAGATATCCACAGGCTGCACAAGAAAATAAACTAAATTAAATGAAAATTTTAACTTCTAACACAAGCTATCTTGAAAACCAAATTAGTTTCCCTTATTTCGGTGCTCAAGGCAACCTAGATGAAAATTGCTTTTGTTGAGAATCACTAGGAACAAACACAGGTAGCTGGCCACCTCTCTGTGATCTACCCTGCTGATAATGACTTGATGTAGAACCTCTATCCAAGCCAACAGACAATGAACTACCACTCCTTGTTCCTCGGTTAAGCTGCTCCTTCATAAGAGGACCACCAAAAAATATCGATTGACCAGTATATAAAAGCTCTGTTCCAGGAACCTGCAAAGAACCAGCACTTCTGGAAGATGAAGAAACGAAGCGCCCAGCTTCTGGATCCCAAAATACTGAAGTTCTTGTGCTTTCTGTAGCACTTAAACTTTTTCTGAAAGGATATCCAGCAGCATTTTCTTGTGCAGCATTTTCTTGTGCAGCATTTTCACGGGCAGCATTTTCATTCTCTTCACTTTGTTTAGCTGACAAAGGAGATTGATTGGCTGACATTTGGTACATGGGGTTGAAATGTTGTCTATTTGAATCTTGTTGTGCCAAAGAGGGGGTTATGCTGGAAAGATGAGGACTACTAACATTGCCAACACTGTGGCCACATGATTCAGCATCTTCTCTGCTAGCACGACTTGGAGGATATGAGCTCAATGCCCCTGCTCTAGAATTTTTACTCTGAAACCCAAGATCAGTACTGATGGGACTGCTTCTTCCGCTCACATTACTACTAGATGGTTGATCAACACTGTATGAATGATGTCGAGACCCTATTGGACGAAGGACAGATGACGATGCTCTAGCTTTGGCAGCTGCTTTAACTGCCTCATTGGAATCTAATTTTGCAAGTTTCCATGCACTAATTCGGACAGGACGTTGGGGTAATTTTTTACCCTTGTCCAGTGAGTGTACTGCATCTGGGTCTACTGTGGATGGCAAGCGCCCTGGCTCCAAATGAGGGATGATTTCATCCTTTGAGAGACAAATAATCAGTTTTAATGTGTAACAGAAAATCCACGACAGTTGATCACCATATGAGTGCATATACAGAACCATGTTTAAGATCTTGTTCCTTTATAATAATAATAATAATAATAATAATAACAACTACAATTTTGAATTCATATTTATAGTCACAATTTGTCAATGCAAAGGCAGTCCTACTCTTTTAACGTACAAATTGAAACTGCAATTTATTAAGAAAGAGTATATTCAGTTGATGGTATTAGAATATATATAGGGATCGAATAACAAGAAGCACCCAGCTGAAAAGCATATAGTAGTTATAACAACTAAGATAAATAAATCCACCTCATCTCCAACATAAAATAGCTGATTATTCAAGTCTGTAATTAAAGAAATAGTGGTACCTGGTGGTCCATGAAGATTCTTGGTGGGGTACACCAAGCACCTTTGTATTGCAAGCTCATTCCAAGAGAGCTTCTTCCACTTATGGCAGTCACAGCTGAACTTGTAGGTGACGAAGGCATACTCTGCTGATCTCCACCATCTGCAGACTGTCCAGGTGGTTCGCTTTGTGTTCTCATTGCAACAACATATTCATATGTTGTGATACCCTGCAGTTGGAAACAACAATGATTCAGTACTAAAATATTATGACAGGCTGAGAGAAAGAGAGAGAGAGATGGAGAGCGAGATTTAAGAAAACACCTTCCGAATCAAAATTATATGGAAAAAGAATAGTTCTCCCAGGGGCACAGTGGCAAGAAAAGAAACAACTGTGCAGAGGGCCTGTAAACATTTGTGTAAAAAGGTTAAAGCAAAACCCACGGCAAACAAGGTTTAAACATTTGTGTGAAAAGGTTAAGGCAAAACCCATGGCAAACAAGGTTTAAACATTTGTGTAAAAAGGTTAAGGCAAAACCCACGGCAAACAAGGTTTTCTTTCATTCTTGGAGAAGTGAACACTAGCAGTAATGTATGTAAACTTAAATCGCAAGAAACTGGAAGCATACATGCATTCACAGAACAATTTGACGCACCAATCAACACAATTCACTCCTTAAACTAACATACCCAAGAAAAGTTGAGGTTTAAGCGAAAACTCACAGAACAAACCAGTAGAGTTCATGATTGCCAAAAAAAAAAAAAATTCACGCAAATATTCTATGATTAAGCATCTTTGTTTAGGGCAATAGATGAAATCAACAACGCTACATCCTCCTGATCAACCCACGCTGCTCTGTCACATTGCAAAACGACAGAAACAATCTGAATTGTTAGATAGAGAATGCAGAAAACATACCACCACAGTAGCGAAGGGGGGACGGGAGAATCCAACTCCAAGTTTCTCACTTATCTCACTTTCTGTACCTTTTCTATCAACAAAGCATCGAACAAGGACAGCAATGCCAACACCAAATTCAACAATAAGCTGACAACCACAAACACGCATAGGTACAGGCAGATAAGCTCAGTTCTTGTCAGGAGGTTATAAGTGAGTGATATGAACCATTATCCAAAAATTATTGTAAGAAATTTACCCAAACAAGGCTAGCTGCCATCAAGCACACGAAAGTGATGTAATTTTTCCTCCCCACGCAATTATTCAACCACTGGATGCAAAGCAGTAAAATGTTTAGTCATGCCCAATAATATATGAAGATCTAAATCATTATACAAAGACAAGATGGTTTTTAGAACATTAGTGAGGAATTACTAATTGCAGAGCAAAAAACAGAAACTACAGCATAAGGCCCAGGCACTACACTTAATTTTTTTGTCAACCAGAAGCCCCAGGTGACTTTCATGTCCAGTTACATAACTTACATATCCTGGCTATGCAATTCTTACCAGTTTCTCAAAAAGAAACTTAGCCTCATGAAATCAGGAAAGTGACAGAGATGAACATTTAATAACTCACTCGACAATGATGATCAAATCCATCAACACATTTGTCACAACTTCTGCAATGCTTGCTGAATTTTCGCACCTGCAAAAGGTGAGTTGAAAGGGGCAAGGAGAGAGTTATTATAAATCAACACCATGCAATCTCAAACAAGCTTCATTCAGAAATAGCAAAATGTGCTAGCCAGTTGTTTCAGAAGCGTGGCAACTCTTAGAAACTAGTATGAATTCATCCTATGGATATTTCTTGCATGCATCACCCAGGTGTGTCAAAAGAAATTAAATGAGAAGAAGGTGAAACGTTATGTCTTTTCATCATCTAACAAGAGAAAGCTATGTCAGAACACGGTTTTTGTGTTTAAGCATGCACCTGGCTAAGAGCGCTAACGCACAAGTTTGGGCTAATAGTCAAACCAGATACTGCAGTGTCTTAAGTTTTCCTATTGCTAATTTTGATTATTAAAAACAAAAACAAAAAAAACATCTTTGCCTTGCTTACTCATTTCTCTTATTTCTGTGAAAAGACATGAGAGAGTGAGAGGAAACAAAAGGAAAAAGGTTCTTTTCTTTGAGGCGCAGGGTTGGGGGAGGGGAGGACTAGCTGCGAGTATGAATCTTACCTCTGCATTACACAATGTGCAGAATAAAGCATCTTCTTCTCCATTTTGTTGCTGCAACAGGTCTTCATCTTTGCGGCAATCCCCTCTTACAAGACAACCACAAAAGAAACCTCCTAGTTTGGAACACCATGTTGAACCATGCCTATCAGATTGTCTTCCATACTTTAATCCTATCTTGCTAGGTTCTTCAATAGAAGAAGAATTCCCTGGTTGAACAGCATGAAATCTATGATAAATTGAGAAGAATAAAGACCTAGAAAGAAGCTCATATCTTAATACAGGCAGCAATACAACAATTCTCATATGCTTATTCTATCAATCAACCAATTAACTTCATAATTTCCATGCAGTCTTATACGGAAAAACCACAAGGCAATGGAAAAAGTTACCTGGCAGATCCATTTCATTATGTGATTTATAAGCTGATGTCTTGTCAGCTTCAAGAAGAATTCCAGGATCAGCAGGATCAATGGCTGTGCATCGAACGTAAAGAATGAGAACAGAGAGTGCCTGAAAATGAAAATCAAGTATTAAGATAATAACTAAGAAAGCAACCAAAGAAGTTTTAGATTAAAGCATTAAAGACTTCAGTAAAACTAAATTAAAAGGTTATGTGCTTACCAGGACAGAGTAGACACTAATAGCCACATATTCATAGATGTCCTTTCCAAGAAAGGGAGCAAAGAAGGCATAATATGCAACAGATAGCAAAAAGAAAACCGTGATAGCCACAACCTGTCCACCATTTAAAAAATAAACAAAAACAAAATGCTAATTAGTTGTTGTTGAAATAACACACATGCCAGAAATTTACACCATGAATTTTCTTAGAGGCTAGAGCTTACAAGAACACGGAACCAATAATACTTGATTATTACCAAGGCAATGAAAAATTGCTAAGTTAAACATCAAGTCTACCATATATGGCTTTGTAGACTATTAAGATTCTCTTCTACAATCATGACTTGGTTTCCAAATAAGAAAAAGTGGAACTTAGTTCCTAAAAAGAAAAAATCTGAAAAATCTCAACAAATCAATGAAGGCTAATGTAGAGGGTTCTTTTGGTTAGAGAGAGAGGACGTGTTGCAGTGAGTGAATCGGGATGCGCTAGAGGCGGCAGAGAGGAAGACTGGAGCAGTCCTTGAAGTGTAAGTACTTTAAGTGGCAAGTGGTGAGGGATGAGAAAAGGTGGGAGAAGAAGCGAATAATGACGATTGGGAAAAGCTGAAGAGAAAGAATGCTTGGAGGAATCCTGAGAGAGCTTTCAAAGTAATCTTTGCTGGGTCTCTAAAAAAAATCCAATCTTACCTTTCAAATTCTTATATTTATACTGAGTAGGAACGCTTTCTTAGGAGTTGTTTAGGAGAGCACGTTCAATCATGGAAAAATGTGTTTGTCACGGAAAAACAATTAAAGAACGGTTTACAAAATATTAAAAGAATGATCACGTAATTAGGTAATGGGTGTAAGTTTTGATAAATGAAGCAGTAGCATTTAAAAGTACGTCACATGTATTTTTAAGGAGTAAGGAAAGAGAAAAGGATAAAGTACATGTACTTCAAGGAAAGTTTAAGATGAAGTCCTCTTAACTATCTCCCCACCAAGCCAAACTCTCTAAAATATCTCAAATGTGAAAGTAATTCATGAACCCTGTCTCTTATTCTGAGTTACTTTCACTTTTCCATACAAATAGTTATTCTATGCTTGTTCCTGTGTGCTTTTGTACATGGAACGCTCTTTGGGCACTTTCGCGCTTGGAACGCCCTGGGCGCATGAAACGCCTCTGGGCGCTTCCACATTTAGAACGCCTCTAAGCGTTTTTACGCTTTGAACGCCCACGGGCGCTTTCGCTCTTGAAACTCCTCTAAGTGCTTCCACGCTTGAAACGCCCTTGGATGCTTCCGTATTTGGAACAACCCTTATGTAATTTTGCTATAAAGAATACTTTAAAAAAATAATAATTAATCAAAATTGAGCATCTACAGCTAACAAAAACAGTACGCATCTCAAACAATAAAACTCCAGTTAACCTGTATTCATTTAAAAAAAAACTTGCAAATATAGGACATAATTGAATGCAAAACACACGAGGAAAACCTACTCATCCACAAAGAGAATAATGTACATAAATGTAACGAAAATAAAACATACACACAATAAATGAAAATTTGTTCAAGTATTAAAATGCATAACCTTACAAGCAACGACCCCCATAACTATAATCAAAAAGTCACCAAAAAGGCTACATTTTCGAAAACAATACTAAAAGAAGCTGCTGGCTGAATAATAAAAAGGAAGAAATGAACCTGAAATGTGTGAGCTGGCAGTTCCCATCCATGACGCCTCGCCATTTTCAAACAGGTGCTCTAAACTCCTTATTCACTGCTCCAAAGAACCACCACATTTGACTAAACCCATCGTGAGAACCCCTTAAACTAAAATCTCAAAGCCATTTGCCTCACAACTGGTCTGGTCTGGTCTGGTCTTTTTTTTATCTTTCTTTGGCAGCAAAATCTTTGTTTTCGATCACCTCAAAAAGAAAGGGTTCAATCTCGACCCACTAGCAGTAAACCGGTTTTGAGATGACCCATAAAGTTGGTATTCGGTTTTAGGGTTTGTGGAGTCGAACACATCGATCAGAGAGCCCTTGAAGAAGGAGAAGAAGAAGTAGAAGAGAAGGAGGAAAAAAGAGGACTGTGTCGGACCATTTTTCCATTTTTTATTTTTTAGATAACGAGATTCGCACACACGACACCGTTTTATCTAATACTTCTGTTCATGCCGGCCATGTTGTTTCTCATTTTTCATTTTAGGTCGCTGAAAAGTTTAATTTACACAAGGGTAATGTACTCCTTGAAATTACCCAAAAGGGACCCTTGATTTGTGTTAAGTTTGTTGATGCCCTACCTCCTGACCTGAATGACTGAAAATAAAAATCTTCCATTAAATTTGGGAAAAAAAAAACTTTCTGTAGAGCATAGAGAAACTTCCACTTCCATGGCCTGCTCCTATCTGTCAAATGAATCACATGGCCATGCTGTGATGGTTCCATTGATTGATGGTGAATTGTGCCCTTTTTTATTCTTTTCCTGTCGTTTTCCATTCTTTTTTTTATGGGGTTTGGTGGATTTATTATGTCCAAATCAAAGTATTATGCACCCTAAAACAAATTGCACTGCTTCTACCGGTTTCAATACCTTTTTTAGAATGAAAAAATAAAAAAAAATCATAAAAAAATAAAATATATAAATAAGGGATGGAAAGCAATCTTTAAAACTAAAATCCTAGATCCTGATAGGTATATTTGGTATTATTATCAACTATTCCTTGACATAGACAGACTAGTTTCCCAATGTTGTGGTGAATTTAAGGTGGCTGCAATGTTTTTGTTTGACCATTGACAAAGGGTACATGCATATTACCGTTGCCCCCATTGGAGGAAACATGAAAGGAACGCCCATGTCAATTCGCATTTCACAAATTGTGCAAGGCCCCCTAAAAGATGGTAAATTCTAAATACGCCTAGAATACTCTTGGAATTGTTCAAATTGAACCATAATGTGGAAACTATTGAGATTTTGGTAAACTTAAGAAGCATTTTGACTTTGCCTAGGTGCTTAGCTCCATTGATCTGCCTTAAGCATCACATTACTGTTTTGTTCGAACATTGACTTAGGTTTTTGTCCGAAAGGTTCCATCCTTTAATTTCTTGCAAATGCTTGAACAAAACATGAACTTTCGTTAATTATTTAATACAAAAATAATAATATAAATACAATTTTGTCTATAAATACTGTATACTATATGGGCTCCAATTAATATTTTAAGGCTTGACGAAGGTAAAATCAACGCTATGATCTGTTGGTTTCCCTTGATGTTCAAGTTTTCTTGTTTCTTGAGCTTGGCGAGCATGGGCGGAGCCCTCGATATCGGAGAGATCGGTGTCGGACGGGTAGGAATAGGAAACAGGGGAATTAAGAACGCTATCCATGTCTGCTTGGCTGGACCTCTGTCCGTGTCCGTGATGGTGTAGCAAGTGCAAGGGCGATGTACCTTGGCTCGGTGTGGTTTCCCCACTCGCGATCCCTGAAAACCCATCAACCCCTCCTCCTGCTGTTTTCTTCTTGTTTCTCTTCTTTGCAGCCCTGTGCCAGTTCTTTAGAGCCCTGGCTGTTTGCTCCTCGAATATTGACTTTTTCATGTGAGATCCCATCTGCAAGCATAAAACAAATACAAAAATGCAACAACGTATTTAATTAAGTACCAACTAAGCTTAATATTTAAGAATATGAACCTAATTGGTAGACCTTTTCCAACATGTCCGAATTTTTTTTATTTTAATATGTACGTATTAGATTATTTTATTTTAATAAAATATATTAATTTATATATTTTTTAATTAATTACGTATCCTATTATAATTGCGTTAACTAATGCTGCTACTCACTTGCGTCACCAAGGCATATAGAGGAAAGGTAATGTAGCTGCAAAGTATCTGGAGGCCCACGCCAAGCATAACCCTTCCTAAAACAAAATACAATTTTTCATGGAAACAAGAGCTGATGGTGTATTTAAACTGCAAATTGCACAAGATGTGATTGAATTAGTATTTTCTATGTCGTCTTGGCAAATGGAAAAAGAAAATCATTTATTTAACTATATGGAATTTGAAAATAAAGAATGAAATCGATCTACTTACCACTACCCACAGAAAATATGCCATTTGGAAAGCATTCTGCATATATATATGTATACCAAATCAATAGTAAGTTTGGTTGAATTAATGATTAATTACTGATAATTAAGACTACTAATTCGTATATAATAGTACAGGTAAAGTTCGAATTGTTTACCTGAAACAGTGTGTAATGAATTAAGAAGAGTATCCACTGGGGTCGATTAAACCAGAAGAACTTGTTATTTGGCTCCACAACCGGAGCGCCTCTAACCACAGCAGTCCGATCCTGGATTTCTTGAGCCATTTCCATGATGATTAGTTCAAGCTTTGTACCCACTAAAAGGAGTATCTGCCACAAATTGAGCAATTGATCATTCCCATTAATATATAACCAATGCGATTTAGGAATTACCAGTTGATAAGAATTATGAAAAGATATGATAGATTGGCTGTTCTTCTTTAACCCGAAATCAAAGATTCTTTTCTGGTTAAAACTTAAACTACATACTTTCCATTCTTAGTAAGTAAAAAAGTATAGCAGTATCTGTGTATATTTTTCCACCAAGCTTAAGGATGTGTGTCTTACCAACAGGGGCATCAAAGACAACCAGGTGAGAGTTTGCCATTCTGCACCATGAATGTTAAAACATATATAAATTACTTACTTCATCATCCCATCCATCATGCAACAACGAAAGTTGTACTAATTCAAAAAGGAAAGGGATGGAAAGGGATAGAATGATTTAACTGTAAACGTTTAGAAGCAAGAAGATGATAGCACAAACCCATAGAGGGGTGCTGCAAAATCAACAGTGACTTGTAATTAATACTGATAATTAGTGTCAGGTTCTTGGGTATATCCAAGAAAAAGAAAATTGAAGAGAGAAATTGGACAGTGATGGAGGAAGATAAGAACAGACCTGATACCGACAACGACCTTGAAATCGTCTTCCATTGACCTTTTGATGTATTTATGGAAGTCAAATTTGCTGTTGGGGGCAAAATGTGCCTGCATTGTCAAAGTGGAGAAACAACAATTATTAATAGTAGAATCTTTCATCATAGTTCTATTTAAAATATAATATATGTTGCCGGCTTACGTTGATAAATCCATTGCGCATGGTCAGATAGTCCACCTTGGTCACCGAACCAAAGAATTGCCTGAAGAAGGCCACCTGTAAATTAAGATGATATTGAAGTAATTAACTTACCAAAAATAATCTGCATTATTCAAATGGGATTTTAGTTTAACTTGATTGATTAGCAGGAAAAATGCGTCTTACTATCCATTTTATGCCAGGAGTCGTCGAGAAACCAGAATGACGTTTCACAAAAGAAGTTTGATGAGTGAATCTGAATCTTGCAGGATCTGAAATATCAAAACATAACATAATCATGGGACTATATTAGAATGAAGAAAATTTTTGATTTTGATGGACTGGCTCTTGGCCACAAATTTGTTTAGGATTTTAACGTGTATTCGAGACACACAGCTCTTCGGATTGAATGGACTTCAAATTTAGATGTTATTAGAAAGCAAGGTCTGAACAGGCAAAGCGTTACCGTTTGCGTATTGATACTCCAGGGTTGATGTTTCTGATTCCCAGGCCTTCCATTTCTTCATCTGATCAAATTCAGTTACCAAAACTATAACATTAGCTTTAGGATGAAAACTCCACGGGAATCAAATCCAAGTTCAATATCGGATCAGTATGTTAGGAAAAGAAAAAACTTACTTTGGCCTTGGCCAGTAGAATTGTGGCTACACTGTAGAGAACATGGAAAACAGCAAGCGCAAATATGAATATGTGCAAGTCGTGCATCCCGCTTTGTGAAATCAGCGCAACTTTCCCCTATAATTTTATCGAAAAGGACGTTGGGAAAATTGGTTATTACTTTGTTAAACTAATAAAAAAGCTAACAGGCAGCAGATGTTAAAAAAGAAAGAAGGCCGGAGTACTTTATCGCAAGAATCTTTTTCCTTGGAAGCGGCCAAGACTCGACGCCATATCAGATCTTTATCATAAGAAAGTAACTTTCTCCTGCCATCATTCCCATCGTCGCTACCTTTATCTTTACTACCTGCATAACCAGACTTTGGTTTGCATGGAAGCATCGAATTTCCTATCTTTTCAGGGATGCATATTTCTGGAATGTAATAGGTACCCACTGTAAGTAGCAACGATATGAAGCCCATTAGCATCAGCTCTGCAAAAATCAAAATGAAAGAATCATCATTAACTCAGACTGGAGTTTGCCTTGTTTGGCCAAAATGAATGCAATAATATATAGAGAAAGGAGAAGTAACCAGCTTTTATTTTCTCCAAAGCTTCCATCATGGCTTTCTTCTGGCGTCCTTGAAACCACTGTCATAAACCCAGGTTGTAATCATAATTAAATAACAAAAACTTCTAAAAGAAACATTTGCAGACAACCCCAGAACCTGTCAACGAAATCCCTTGATTTACCTTTCCGAGGGAATGAATTCCATGTTCTAACAGTATGGAAATAATAACAAATATTGCACACACAGCTGCAACAGCCCATGTTGGTGTTTCCTCCAGTGACCTACCCTTAGTGGCAGCCATTGTTCACAAAATCAAACGCTCAGGAAACCAAGAAAAGGAGGCCAAGTTAACAAGATTGTCTGGAGGGAGAGAAGGCAATAACTATGTGGTGCAATTACTTAAAAGAAAGGCAAACGATGGCGCGTTTTCATTTGGCACACGCTTCAAACTTGTCATATTTTGCATGTTTTTTCCGCAACGAGAAAGAACTGTACGACTGTTTTGCAAATGCGGTGGTCGTCTGACGTAGAGGTATATTAAACAACTACCCCGAAGACAATATGGAATCAAGCCGGCCAATGCAGCCGAAAGAGAGAATGTGATAAAGAAACATATCCTTGGGCGGGTATGCAATGATGATCGTATATGAACTACTATATCTATATTTAAAATTAAAAGCTCCATTCTTTTCGATGCACGATTATTTTTTTTTATTTTATTTCGTAAATTAAATATAATGTGAAATATTTGACCGTATAATATATTTAATCTAACCTTCTCCATCGATACATAGAACATTCGCTAATTCAGCAATAACATAGGAGTTAACTATGGAATGGATCTTTCAACTATGCTTTATTATATCGTGGAGGAGAGTTTAGAAGACAACGAATTAAAGGATACTCTCACCCACCTCTTTTGTTCTTAATTTTTCGTATAAGAACAGTATTTTAATCCAAAAGATGAACCTTAATTTATTTAACACGAGGAAAAAGCGAATCAACTTTGAAATCTTTCCTTGAAACTAGTAACATTTTATGTCTCAAACTAAAGCATAATCTTGTCAATATTATTGTCTTTTATATATATATAATATTCGCCATATGTCTTGCAATTATTATTATAACATGTTTTGCATTTTAATAATTAATTTTGTAATTGAGGTAGAGCTTTTTTTTCATATGTTTAATTTTCTAACTGGATTTTTATCGAAATCAAAGTAATCGAATTAAATTAAATTAATTAAATCGATTAATTATTTGGATTTCCATTTTTATGAATCAAATGATTGGGCTAGGTCTTTTCTGATATTTCAAGAAAGCAGCTAAGTACGAGCATTACTTGGGCCGGGACCTAAGAAGTTAGGGGCTGGGCCAAGAACAGCAAGGGGCGGAAACGAACGGCTAGGAGAGCAGGGGATCCATGATTACATTTCGTCGTCAATGTGAATCAGGCATAGATATTATCGAACTCGGAACTCAGAAGTAGCAACTTGTGCTCGTTTTTATCGGAGTATTTCTGTTCCCTCAACTCTCAACTTCCCCATTTTCTTGCGCTTCTCTCACTTGTATTCTTCACTCTTGGAAAATGACTAGCCTTTCAAATTCTTTGGTTTTGCCGAAAAATCGTGGAATCCAACTATCGTCTGGTAATAACCCCATTTCACATCTCGTTTCTTGATCTCTGTTTCCTTTCCTTTTTTTTTTTGCTGTTAATTCATTGTAAGTAATACGATTTACCCCTTTTTTTTTATGATGGAATGCGATTCAACTTCTAATGCATCATAATCTTCTCCTTTTTATTGTTTAAACCATGGGATTTATTTGGCCGTAGTCGAAAATTTTTAGCAGCGATCAGCTTGAATGATTGATTATTACATTAGTAGTTTTTGTTTCATGTTTCATCTTACAAGACTTTTTATGTTGACTGCCCAAAGTTGTACTTGTTTCTGTTTTTTGTTCTGTGAAATATATATTAATGGAGAAAGAAAATTTAAAGAAAAATAATCCATGTTCGCTGCTCCCGTGGACTTTGGTTCATTTGTCAATATTGAAGCTGCGGGTGGGTGGTAGAATAATTGCGGTAGGCCTCTGAGTGTGTTGATTTTAAAGTAATTGTATTATAGCCCTGCAGATTCTTATGGCGGTTGAAATGTCTTGTGTAATGGTGTTCGTATTTATCTATGAAAGCTTGTGATTTTGTTAATAACAAGGTCAATCAGGGCCTGCAGGCTGCAATAAGTTGTATTCTTCAAACCTTTTCTTTCAAATTGTTTCTATCAAACATACTGTTTTCATCTAAATGGTTGGATTGTCCATTTTCCTTTAACATGGTTATGCCCCAGCTTTTGTTCTTTAAACCTCTCTGATGAGGAAAATTTTAGATTGCTACTCACTTAGATCAATAAAAATTGTTTGTGATTCAATTTATTTTATTTCTTAGCATATTTTGGAAATTTTTTATTTGGTTTGTCATTAAACCTGAGGGAAATAATTGACAGCAAGTGGAAGAAAAAGAGAAATGGTCATTATTTTTCATTTTAGTTCAGCACTTTAAATCTTTTGCTGCAAGAATCGGGGTTTAGCATTAATTCTAATTTCTGATATCAGAATTTGTTAGATCATAGCAGCAGCATCATGCTCTAGTCCATCCTTTGAAATCAGAAGATTGTTTATCTTTGCTCTTTGTTGTACACGAACACAAAAATAAGCAGACATTAATCCTAATTTCTATCACATGTCTACACCAAGGCTGTATTTCTGTACATTTGCAAGTAAACCATCTGTTCAGTTTTAAAAGACTGTTCATTACTTTCTCTGCCAAATTTGTTTTTCTAGGCTCTCATCTAAAGGCAGCAGACCAAAGCTTTGGGAGTGCCAGCCCTACCAACTTGTCATTCAATTCTAATCGTGTGGGCAAACTGCAACTTTCTGTCTCTAGAAGGCCACTCATAGTTCAAGCTTCATACAGGTATCATCTTAGAAAATTTTTGAGCATAAGAATGCATGATAGCACTTATTCATAATCCTTTAACTGGGAGCTTTTGAGAAAAGCTTTAGAACCTATTTGGATGTTCTGTTGGGAACTTTAACATGTAATAGTACCTAAGTACTCAATGGAAGTCTCTTGCTGCTTTTGTTCTTACAGTGATGGTGGAAGGCCAAGCAGTGCAAGCATTTTTGTTGGAGGTTTTGTTTTGGGAGGACTCGTGGTTGGTGCACTTGGATGTGTATTTGCTCCTCAGGTGATATTACCTTTGCAAATGGATGTAAAATTGTACTAAAATATCCCCTTGTTTCTCAACTATGTATGTTTGTCATTTATTATCAAGTAAAATACACCCATATGTTTATCAACAGGTTGCACTTCTACGTCTATGGTTCCAGTCTTAAGTAACTTTATCATTCGTGATTTTTCCCTTTTAGATGATTAAAACTACAGTCCTTAACTGAGGAACTATTATGTGTTTGGCTATTCATAGTGCTGTACTGTTCATTTTCATGGCTTATATGATGGTCATTTGTGACTACTGAAATACTTCTCCTGTTTGCCTTCTATAGATCAGCAAGGCACTAGCTGGAGCTGATAGGAAGGATCTAATGAAGAGACTGCCTAAATTCATATATGATGAAGAAAAAGCTTTGGAGGTGAGCACTTACTCTTTTCAGAAGTATTGCCTTCTAAGGAATATGGAATGGCCTGAATATTGTGTGCTTTAAAGTCTAAAGCACCAGCATTTATCATGTTTTCTTTAGAAACAGAATGATAGTGACTGGCCTTTGTTCTGCAGAAAACAAGGAAGGTTCTGACTGAGAAGATTGCTCAGCTGAACTCTGCTATTGACGATGTTTCTGCTCAGCTCCGAACTGAAGATGCCCCAAATGGAGTTGCTGTGAACTCCGATGAAATTGAAGCCGCCATATGAATTGCCTTGCTGTTCACATTGCGGTTTAACTGGTTGTGTTATCCATGTTAAGAAATAATAGGTGCATTAGTGTAATTTTCATGTTTTCTTGGTGAACAGTGTAACTCTCTTTTTTGGATAAGTTGTGGTTGTTGCACAAATAGATGAATACATATTTTTCGAAGTACATGATGGTAAAGATGCTCAAGGTTTTGCGCCAACTTCCGAAGAGTAACATTTGAGGCGTTTCCTACTTGTACAAGTTGGTTTTCTAAAACTTAATTTGCTACTACTTGGAACAATTGGAGCGATCTATCTTCAAATAAATATTTTCTTTCCCAACATCTCCCGCAATTGATGCATCATTTGGGGTTTGGGAGATATTCTACATTGGGTACACTGAAATGGACATTTGTGCTTCAGTAAAAATGTACTCATGAAGAGAATAGATGTATGAATTTGCATTGCTCCATCTTTGTCCTATGCCACTGGCTCTTTATCCCTATAATTTTAGCTCCTTCCCAGCTCAGGCTTGGCTGGCGTTAAAGGCTTTACAGCTGAAGTAATTCGCATCTCTAATCTCTTTGTTCGGAAATAGAATGTTCCTCTCTTTCTCAGTCATATACGTATGATCAGAAAGAATGGCCTACTTCTGCTGGACAAGAACCTAGTTATGGGTTTTATTCGTCTTGTTGTTAGCCTCAAAATGATTAACTATCCTTCGAAACGTGAAGTGACATAGATATTAAATTTCCTTTGAATCTTCACCACCAGCAGAAATGATGTCCTAATAGCCAGAAAACTGCTTGTAAAAATCTGTTGTTCGGGTCCCATATTCCCATTGAGCCTGAGGCCTTTCTCTCTTGAATTCAGAACGCACTACGTGCGATACGTATTTGTTTGTGGTGATTAAACTTGGTCATTCTGAAAACAGTGCAAGGGCACTTTAGGAAAAATAAGAACGGATGAAGGAGCTGTGGCTCAAATCATGAGCTGAGTTCTCGAACGCATATCCTATCACATGTTTATCTGCATAGGCCATATTCACCACACATTCCTCTAATTCACTTTCAACCATAATTTATATGCTTAGAGGGCGTTGAACAATAGTATATTAACTGTATAAATAATACTGCGGGAAGTTGATCGTTTAGTTTTACTGGCAGCCAATAGCCATGGCCACTCACGCAGCTCTAGCTCCTTCAAGAATCCCTGCCAGCACCACGCTTCCATCAAAGAGCACTCACTCTTTCCCCACTCAATGCTCCACCAAGGTCTCTCTTTTTCTGTTGGCATGTAGTTTTGTTGCTCTTTTGCTTCTGGGATATTCACTCTCAGCTTTGTTGTGCAGAGACTGGAAGTTGCTGAATTCTCTGGGCTTCGATCCAGCTCACGTGTGACCTTTGCCAGGAATGTTGGAGAAGCATCCTTTTTCGATGTGGTGGCTGCCCAACTTACTCCAAAGGTTCATTCATTGTTTCACCGTTTTTTTTTTTTTTGAGTTTTTTTGGTAGTTCTTATTCTCTTCATTTGTAGAGATAAGAATTGCTTGTTGTTTTGTTGCTCGTCGTCAGCAAAGCAATGTTTCATTGGATAATATTCAACGTTATGGATATCTGGGTCCATAGGCTCTTGGTAGTCTTTGCTTAAGCTTGACTTAGGTATGTCCAAAAGTACTGAATTCTGATGCTTCACCAAGTAATTTGCCAAGATATTAATACTTTCTCCAACATCGTCAGGTTGCATGGGCTTCACTTTCAACAAAAAGGTTGATTATGTAGTTCACCATTAGATAACCAACAGAAAAACTAATAGGAATCTATGTATTGATTTATTTTTCTTCAAAGCACCCCATTCTTAATTCTTATATGTTGCTGATAACTTGAAACTGCTTTGAAATTTAGACTGGAGGATCAACTCCTGTTAGGGGAGAAACAGTTGCCAAATTGAAGGTTGCAATCAATGGATTTGGACGCATTGGTAGGAACTTCCTCCGATGTTGGCATGGTAGGGAGAACTCACCCCTCGACGTGATTGTTGTAAATGACAGTGGTGGTGTCAAGAATGTAAGTAACTGTGACTTGCCAGATGCTTTTTAAGAGTCAACCTCTGAAGTTTGATTAATATCATTTATTAACCAATGATATACAATGTAAAACACAGGCTTCACACTTGCTGAAATATGATTCAATGTTGGGAACTTTCAAGGCTGATGTGAAAATAGTTAACAATGAAACCATCAGTGTTGATGGTAAGCCCATCAAGGTTGTCTCCAACAGGGACCCTCTCAAGCTTCCTTGGGCTGAACTTGGCATTGACATTGTTATCGAGGTAAGTCCTTGCACTTAATGCTCTGAGATTTTCGCCTCCAAAGAATGATTGGTATTGCAACCATAAAGAATTTCAAAGCATGGATATACCATACAATTTATACCTGATCTCCTGTCATCTAGTTTACCTAATTTTTAAGAGTATTAGATTGATTATTGAATAATTTTAGGTGCATTCTACAGGGAACAGGAGTCTTTGTAGATGGCCCTGGAGCTGGAAAGCACATACAAGCTGGTGCCAAGAAAGTTATCATAACCGCTCCAGCTAAAGGTGCAGACATTCCAACCTATGTTGTTGGAGTTAATGAAGGGGATTATGACCATGAGGTCTCAAACATCGTAAGGTCAGTTCTGAAGAAAGAGTCCCCTGCTAATAAAGCAGTCATGGATAATCATATCCATTTCTGTATTGTTCTAGTGGGTTAGAATTTGATTGCTGTTTCGTGCTTGCAGCAATGCTTCATGCACCACCAATTGCTTGGCTCCTTTTGTGAAAGTCATGGATGAAGAATTTGGTAAGCATTGTTCATATATCATTTCACAACTTAAACATTTGGAGATGGACTTCTTTCAATATAGCCTGTGTTACAGTTTGAAGTTTTCTTTCTTTAACTATACCAAAACTAATTTGCAGGAATTGTCAAGGGAACTATGACAACCACCCACTCTTACACCGGTGACCAGGTAATCACACTAATTAATCAAAGGCTCTACTGACGAACTCAAAAGTTGTATATTCCCAACAATTAGTTATGTTTTTATGATAGGTTATATGTTAAATAAATTGCTTCAGCAAAAAAAAGAAAACTAAATTATTGCTGGTGGATTGTCCAGAGGCTCTTGGATGCTTCACACCGTGACTTGAGAAGAGCCAGGGCTGCAGCATTGAACATTGTACCAACAAGCACAGGTGCTGCCAAGGCTGTCTCTCTTGTGCTTCCCCAGCTCAAGGGCAAGCTCAACGGTATTGCACTCCGTGTGCCAACACCCAACGTATCAGTTGTTGACCTTGTTGTGAATGTTGAGAAGAAGGGTATTACCGCAGAAGATGTGAACGCTGCCTTCAGAAAGGCAGCTGAGGGGCCATTGAAGGGGGTGTTGGACGTGTGTGACGTTCCTCTTGTCTCAGTGGACTTCAGGTGCTCTGATGTTTCTTCCACCATTGACTCTTCATTGACCATGGTCATGGGAGATGACATGGTCAAGGTGGTGGCCTGGTATGACAATGAATGGGGTTACAGGTGAGCTTCAAGCAAGCAGTCTAAGTAGTTAAAAAATGAGAGCTATATCTTTCAATCATGCCACTAATAACCGTTGTGTGGTTGGCATTTCTTATTTGCAGCCAAAGGGTCGTTGATTTGGCACACTTGGTGGCAAGCAAGTGGCCAGGCGTGCCTGCAGCAGGAAGTGCTGACCCCCTGGAGGATTTCTGCAAGACAAACCCAGCTGACGAGGAGTGCAAAGTTTATGAAGCTTAAATTGTTGCAATTTTCATTTTTCCTTCTTGTTGATAAGGTATAGTGGCCAAGGTTTTTTGATGTTCATGTTAACAAAATTATGCTCATTTTGCAATGACAGCTGAGTGACATGCACAGAATTTGTCAAATAACATTTCAATGAAGCCATCAAAAGCTGCAATAATCTTTGGATTAATTTGTACTTGTAGCTATGGATGAGAAACTTGGGAGAAGGGGCTCCTTGTGTGAATTGCAAGCCCTGTTTCTTTGACCTTCTAATTTCTAAATCCGAGGTTAAAATCTCGCATAACCAATGACGATTGAAGAGTAAAAACAGAGGCTTTATGGGAACTAATGAAGCGCACGCAATTTTGAGACTCTGGAATTACAAATCTTGTCTTCTCCCCATGCAATGTTTTACTTCATCCCATGCATACCTCGACTAGGTAACCGCTAACCAGTTAAACCTGGCACTTCAGGATGTCCCAACCAACCTGATAATGGACATCGATTAGGTAACCAGTTGGAATAAGACGAAGCAAAAGCTCAAAACCCCAACCCTTGTGTGTTTAAAATGAAGAGAAGAAGAGACCAAACCATAATCCGAAGTCCCGAATGGACAACAGATGATTCTATGAACTCCATTCCAGTAATGCATGATGGGAGTCTTAGCTTGTTTGCAGGATGGAATTTTCTGTTTTCCATTAAACATGCTTAGAAGACTGAATAACACTCTTAATTATGCTCCACGCAGTTGCCATTTTAAATTAAAAAAATCAAAAATAAATATGTAGCCTTTCATATGATTAACAAGGAAGGATGGTTTTGCTGTTATATGCAGTAACTAAATCAATATTTTTTCATTTTGTTGTTATTTTGGAGGAAATTTTAATTGTAGTAGGGTAAAAAAGCAAATAACTAAAGAAAAGGGGGGAAAAATAAAATAAAAAATCCTTTTTTACCCCTTTTGAATTGAAAATAGTACCCGCAGCCACTAGCTACCTAGTTTGGCAGGACAAGTTCGTTGCCGAGTCTGACTTGTCACGATATCATTGGTTACAGAAACGACCCAGCGTGACAAATCCAACAAACGGAAGAGGTGGAGGGCTGGATAGAAAAGAAGGCAAGGCCCGATTGACCGATTCCCTTCGATTGCGGCATTATGCAAAATCTCCCAATTCGAAAACCCTAAATTCGCATTTCCAAAATTACACATAAAGATCGGAAATTTTGTCATAAGTAAGTTACCAATCTGGCAAGAAATGAGACGATCTGCGCTATTCCTTTTGCTGTTAATGATCCTACTTTCTCCATCAATACGCGGCTGCTTCTGCTCGGAGATCTCCCAAACCTCTCTTTCCAATCATTTCCTGCCGCCCTCTCCGTAAGTAGCAAAAGATCGCTCTTTAAACTTGCTCTTCTCATGGGATCAATAATAGAAAAAAAAAAGTCTTTTTTATTTAATTATTACGAATTTTGCTGAATTGCACGTTAATTGGTTCCGTCCATGTATGATAGCTGCAGCGAGCTATCTGGATTTAGCTTAAAAGCCTAAAACCAGTTTTAATAATTGTTTCTGGTGTTTTTATTTAGTGACGATGATATTGCAGTGGTGGTTACTCTGGACGGAACAATGCATTTAGTGGACAGAGTATCAAGGAAAGTTCACTGGTCAATTGCATCAGGAAGGCCGATTTATTCATCATATCAGGCCTTCCATGACCACGACAACGATAAGCTTAATGCATCTGGGCCAAACAGTGACTTGTTTGTCGATTGTGGGGAAGATTTGCAGCTCTATGTCCATAGCTGGCGCCAAGGAAGATTGGTACCAAAACTCACCCTACGTCTCTTTCTTAAAGTTGTGTGTACTAATTTTGGGATTTCTTAGTCAATATGGTCTAATAAGTATGTATTTGACTGATTGAGTAACATGGTAGGTCCCGTGGATATGCGTTGTTTCATCATTTCCATCTACGGTAATAGTGTCTTATTATCTCATTGTTTTGCACTCTAGAAAAAACTTGAACTGAGCGCTGAAGAATATGTTAGAAGAACACCCTACATAGCAGAGGATGGAGGGATCACTTTGGGAGTAAAGAAGACCACTGTATACCTTGTTGATGCTAACTCTGGAAGAATTGTTCAAACTTATAGGTTAGATGATCCTCCTCCTACACTAGATGTTCAGAATGATGCAGGAAAGACAGTTCTTTGGACAAAGGATGCTGAAGCACTGATGGAGTTTGGTCCTGTTAACTCAACAACAGTTCAGCGGCTTGTCTACATCATGAGGACAGATTATGTGCTGCAGTATTATTCTCCAAACTCTGGTGAAGTATTATGGAACGTAGCATTTGCCAAAATTGATGCTGAACTTCGATGTCTGGGGTCAGAGAATAAATTTTCTGTAGACTACATGCACGACTCTGAGTTGCAATTGCCTTGTAAGATGAAGCCTTTTGTTATCCAAATTCGTGATCACAAATTGTTGGAGTCTCTCCCTGTCTTTGACTGGCTAGATGGAATAATCCCTTTGCCAGCTTCAAATCAAAATCCTCGCTTGCCACCTGCTAATATTTTCCCACTGGCTCTTCCTAGTGATAAACCATGGCTTGCGTTGCCAGCTTCTGAGATGGAAAACCCTCTTATGTTCGATAATAGTAATATGAACATCACGAGGAGGTCTGCTGAAATGATGGCAGGATCCAGCATAAAATATTTCATCACCATCCTTGCTACCATGTTGACTATCATAGGCATAGCCTTTTACCGTTTAAGACAGGGTAAAGGGAGTAAGCAAGATCAGGAATTTAAATTGCAAGCGGTAGCACATAAAAAGAAAAAACCTAAGAGATCTGGGAATGGTAAGAACAGTGCCAAAAATGAGAAAAGGAAGAAACTTGTCCAAGAGGAGAATACAGTTGGAAACACCAACGGACTTCCATATATGGAAGAGAATGAAGGCAAATCATCGCTGACCTTTACCAATCTTGTTGATGGTCGTGTAGATGGACGTAGAATTGGTAAGTTACTTGTTTCCAACAAAGAAATAGCTAAAGGAAGCAATGGTACCATTGTGCTTGAGGGGATTTATGATGGCCGTCCAGTAGCTGTTAAACGTCTTGTGCAGACACATCATGATGTGGCTTTGAAAGAGATTCAGAATCTTATCGCTTCTGATCAACACCCAAATATTGTTCGCTGGTATGGGGTAGAGTTTGATCAGGATTTTGTTTATCTCTCTCTAGAACGTTGTACTTGTAGCTTGAATGATCTGATCTATGTATACTCCAAATCTTTTCAAATTCAAACAATTGACAAGGATGAAGATTCAAAATTATTCAATGAGTATAATGTTCAATTACGTACTGTGATGGAAAATAACAAGGATATTGAACTTTGGAAGCCTAATGGGTGCCCTTCACCCCATTTATTGAAATTGATGAGGTAAGTTTCATATCCTTTAATGTGTATGTGTCTGTTTGTGTGTGATTGATCAGAATTTGATATTGTTATCATTTATGCAGAGACATAGTCTCTGGGCTTGCCCATTTACATGAACTTGGTATCATACATCGAGATCTAAAGCCTCAAAATGTTTTGATAATCAAGGAGAGATCCCTATGTGCAAAGCTTTCAGACATGGGCATTAGCAAGCGCTTGATTGGGGACATGTCTTCCTTAACCCGAAGTGCTACTGGTAAGCTTCTTTATCATTTTATCTGGTACGTTTCTGCAACACTTAAACCATGCATTTCCGTGGTGTTCTTTTGGCAGGATTGGAGGAACCTACCGGGAAAATGTTGATTATTTTGACTGATGATCCAGCTTTTATGCTATATTTTCAGTATACATTGCTTGCTTAAAGATTTGAGTGATTTAATTCTCTATATTGCTTCTCAATGTAGGTTATGGGAGTTCAGGTTGGCAAGCACCTGAACAACTTCGTCAAGGACGCCAAACACGTGCTGTGGATTTATTTAGTTTAGGCTGTGTTCTATTTTTTTGCATCACTGGTGGTAAACACCCTTATGGGGACAGTATTGAACGTGATGTAAATATTGTGAATGATCGAAAGGACCTCTTCTTAATAGAGACTATACCAGAAGCAATGGATCTTTTCTCTCATCTCTTGGATCCCAACCCAGAAATGAGGTAATTCATTATCCTCACTCTGAGTTTGCACCAAATGTTGATGATCCTATTGTTATGCATTCCTTTAATATACTTGGGCTTTACACCTTAGCACAGCTCTTCTTATCCACCTGCACATATACAGGCATGTGAAGTGCATCCTGAAATCTTACAGGTTGAAAAATTTTCAGCTGTCTTATCAGGAAGTTACTTGTGCTGGTTATATGCTTATAGCCCCAGCAGAGTTGTCTATTTCTTTTCTTTCTGTTCTTGTGAGCTTGGTATTGGAGGAAACCTTTTAGCTTGATCTATTGCTAAAGACTTAAAACGTAATTGTAACAATGTACCTGGTACTTGTACACAATATCTCTTCTTTAACGGCATTGCTTGTGACATGTTGCAGGCCAAAGGCACTGGATGTTTTGCATCATCCGTTGTTTTGGAGTTCTGAGGTGAGACTTTCATTTCTTCGAGAGGCTAGTGATCGCGTTGAATTGGAAGACAGGGAGAATGAATCAGATCTATTAAATGCACTAGAAAGTACTGCATCAGTGGCTTTGGGTGGGAAATGGGATGAAAAGATGGAAACTGCATTCCTTAATAACATTGGTCGGTATAGGAGATATAAGTTTGATAGTGTTCGTGACCTGTTGCGGGTAATAAGGAACAAGTTTAATCACTACAGGGAACTTCCTCAAGAAATCCAAGAATTATTAGGGCCAATTCCTGAAGGATTTGATAGCTATTTCTACAGTCGATTTCCAAAACTCTTGATTGAGGTTTATAAGGTACTCTATAAGTACTGCAAAGAGGAGAAATTCTTCCAGAAATATATAAGGAGCAATCTGATCTAATTGTCATTTGTACATCTCCAGCTGACTGCTGTTCTTCTCATACAAGAATTTTAGCATCTGTAAATAGAAATTGTATCATATTTCAGGTGGATGACTGGTGCTGCTAATTGGTTCCTTTGTTTACTTTCGTTGGTAACTATATTTTCACAGCAGAACAATGTGCTAAGTTTCCCTATTATAGCAGGCAAGGAAGAGGTCTTCTAACCTCAAAAACTTTTAACGAGAGAGAGAGAGATGCAAGTCTGAACATATTAAGAAGTTACCTAATGGATGAAAAACCCAAAGCTCACACATTTCCTGTGTCTTCTCTGAAGGATTTTATTGGATTTTTTTTCTTTTTACCAAGACGAGGATTTGTTGTGCCTTCCGAAGTCTTGAGATCCTGGGAGTCAATAACCCTGCTTTAAGTTCTAAGTTCAAAGTACTATTACAAAACGATCCTTTGGTCACATTCCGTGCGCAATAGAATATCCTGCCAATTATGGTAAAAGTATAGGCTGCAAGAAGAGAGCCAGTCCGGTCCAGGTGAACTACCTTGCTAATTTGTCTACAACTTCAAATCTAAACAAAAAAACACTACTCCCACTTGTAGAATGAGTGTTTTTCTTTATGAAATTTTAATGGCAAGTTGTAAAGATTCTTGAATGATTCCTCAGCCCGTGATGAAGCAGTTTGTATATATTGGGTTAATCCGACAAACCATAAATATACCTTTGATTATCTTAATACTACAGAGAGTTGATTGATGAAATTTTACTTTGGAGAAATAAACGCAGGCTTTTACTTTTAACCTTTTTTCCCTGACGCTGGGCTTTTTGATTTTTTTAAAGGGTGACAGCTAAAGGAGTAGAAAATTACGAGTCCATCAATTGAAGTTGATTCAGACTTTAGAGAGATCGAGGGGTCAAAAAATCAACTCTGGCTTCATTTCTCTCTCTCTTTTTCCTTTTTTTTTTGTATTTTTATTTAGAAATATGATTAGTTTACAGAATTATCTTGCGTTAGTACGAAGATAAACTTGATCCTGAGGTGTTTCAGACCTGGAAACACATTGATTCCTGGATACTAGCTATATGGTTGGATCCCAATGAACCCTATAACATCAGCCACCAACTCAAACGGGGACCCACCGATCAGTAGAAAAGTGGAAAACGCTGATCCTCGTTTGAAATTTGCCTCTCTTCTATCCCAACATATTCTGGCATACATGGTCCAAATTTCTGTGGGAGGGGCATGAAAGTAATTCAAAAAGCTACCTGCTCCAGCTATTGCATGGTACCAGCATTAAGTACCACTACTAATGTAAAACCTGTAGTGTAATTGTTTTGAAAACCAGTGGCATTTCGTGCCAGTAAACGATACATATCTTCACTTCATTAGCAACAAAAGCAGTCACTCAACACTCCCTTGGAACCAGGATTAATGGCTCCTCTCTACCTCATCCATGTCCTGCCGCTCTCCCTCCTCCTCTTCCTCATTCTCAGCCCATTATCTTGCGTTTCTAGCGTTGGTATTAATTATGGTACTCTAGGAAACAACCTCCCTTCTCCGAAGAAAGTAGCCCAGCTCCTCCAATCCACGCTCATAGATAAAGTTAAAATCTATGACACCAACCCTGAAATCCTTGAAGCCTTCTCCAACACCGGAATAGACCTTATTGTTGCCGTTGAAAACTACCACGTCACAAACATCAGCAAGGACGTGGCCGCAACCGACGAATGGTTCGCGAGTCGTGTGGTGCCCTTCATACCAGCCACTTCCATCGTAGCCATCTGTGTAGGCAACGAGTATTTAACCACAGATGAACATCTCGACCCTGATGCACTAGTCCAAGCCATGCAGAACTTACATGCCGTGTTATTAAAACGTGGTCTGGACCGTAAGATCAAGGTCAGCACCCCACATAGCATGGCGGTTCTTGCTTCCTCATTTCCACCCTCAGCTTCAACCTTTGCTACCAAGCTTCTTCCCACCATGAGCTCTATAATTGGGTTTTTGGCTGATACTGGTGCGCCTTTCATGGTCAATGCCTATCCTTATTTTGCATATAGGGATAACCCCAGCACAGTTGATATAGAGTACGCATTGCTAGGGAATTCGACAGGGGTCCATGACCCTAAGGGTTACCTGTATCATAATATGTTGGATGCGCAGATTGATGCTGTTAGGTCAGCTATCAATGCTGTTGGGTTTGGTAATATGTCTATAGAGATTACAGTGTCAGAATCTGGGTGGCCCTCGAAAGGAGATCCCGGAGACACTGCAGCTACTCCGGATCATGCAAAGACTTACAATACCAGGTTGATTGAACGAGCGCAGTCTAACAAAGGGACGCCAATGAAGCCAAAGGATAAGATAGAGATATTTGTGTTTGCTTTGTTTAATGAGAACAAGAAACAAGGGGGTGCCAGTGAGAGGAATTTTGGGATTTTCAATGGGGATGGGTCTAAGGTGTACGATGTGGACTTGAGCTGCCAATTTTGCAGCAATGGGGGTACATTTGAGAAGATGTCAACAAGTGGAGCAAGGGGTCCGTCAGTTTGGTGCGTGGCTAAGCCACACGCAGATGAGAAAGTGCTTCAGGCTGTGTTGGATTTCTGCTGCGGCCCTGGAGGAGTGGACTGCAGGGAAGTTTATGAAAGTGGTAATTGTTTTCAACCCGACAAGCTTCATGCTCATGCATCTCATGCCATGAATGCTTACTATCAGATGCACGGAAGGAATTATTGGAACTGCGATTTCAAGGGTACCGGGCTTGTCACCTTCAGTGATCCAAGTAAGTTCATTGAAACACGGCAACACTTTTCAGATAATCTTTCTGTTTTTCCCATTGACTTAAAGTGCTAGTTTCAAGCCATGCCTGTGAATTAGTTTCTCTAATTTAATACCATCTTCTTATTTTTAATTTTTGTTTCGCTTTCTTGGTCAGGTTATGGGACATGCCGGTATCCTCAACAGTGATGCACAAAGCAACGGCAAATGCTATATGTGGTTGACAGCTCTCTTTGTACTGATTGCTAGTATTGTTGATTTGAAATTCAAGCAATGTTAGCATGTGAGATAAGTTCACTTTTATGAAATGAGTTTTGGTTTAGTGGGCCGCCGAAAAACAAATTGATTGAATTTCTGAAGGAACATTGAATATTTGGTCGATTTGTTTGTAAAAGGGTGTGGGAAAGGGTCTTTTTACGGAATAAGGTATGACATTTGCACATGGTTAAAGCTCAGTGCTTCCACAATTGAAGGCTTTTTCCACTTCACAAAGCTCTTCCTCTTTCTTGGGGCGGGAATCTTGGCTAGGCCTGTGGACCCGTCTGGGAGACTGGGACAATGGGCCATAGGGTCGCCATGAATCCTGAGCCAGACCCAGAATTTCCACGTACCCTTTGTCCGGACTTAGGAGCAAAGGATTTTTTTTGCCTCTGAGGGTAGAGAGTCCAAGTTATCATCATGAATCCAGTAAGACATCAATGGTTATGGCAAGCTAATAAAGCTTTACTTTATTTCTTCATGGAACACGAGGAAGAGAGTAGCTTGGCATCTCTACAGTAGAAAACACTCATAAAAAGCTAGACTTATAGTGAACAATGAAAATGTGTTGCAAGCTGAAGTTAAAGTCTTAGGAACCTTTCTTTCGATTCAAGAACTATGGTAATCGATTCAAATATGTGGTTGTTTTTATTGAATTATTGATCCAAATGAAAACTCCGCAAGCTAGAATTCTCTAAGATCCTTTCGTTTGAAGAGGAATGATGGCAAAAGCGGTTTCCTTGCCAGTATGCACTAGGGAAGAAGGAACTAAATGAAATCCAAGTTTCGCCTACTGTATTAGTTGAAGCTTTCTATTCAACTTGCATTAAGGAATATCTCTGTCCGTTTTGCATTTAGCCTATACAAATAATCATTCAATGGCTGAGGACATTTACATAATGAAAGTAGATCACCTGGAACATAAGAAACAGAAAGGATTAACAAGGAAAGAGGAAAAGCATGCACATTGTAGCCTGATCATTTGACCATAAACATATCATGGCAAGAAACAAGTTTTGAAATCCTATGTGCGTACGTATGATATAAACACAGTACCAAGCTGGAAACATATATTTATATATTGATAATTGAATTGCAACTTATACAAGGATGACTGGCTAAAATATTGATATATTCAACATTGGGTTTACATTATCATCTGAATGAATGAACGAGTTTGAAATAAAATCTAGTGGTGGAAAATGTACTTTTAATATATTCCTGTAGAAGTAATGCTTTGGACACATATAAACAGTTACGGTGCTTTAACGTAGAGTTTGGAATGTGACTCACATGAAATGGCACAGCTAGGTATGTCCAATGAGAACTGATTTAATTGCCTGAGTTTACATCGCTCCTGGTCATTTCTGTTTCTCTCCTCTTGGGTTTCCTCCCCAACTCATCATCCCTATCATTGTCAGATAATGATTTTTCTATTTTCCTTCTCTTCTGCCCACTTTTTGATTGGTCTTCTTTCTCATCCATTAGTGACAAAAACCTCTGAAGCCCTCCAGAACGTAAGCTACCCTGACCAGTTGAAGCAGATTCAGGAGGGGGAACTCTGCGTAACTGGCGCAATATCTGCAGAAAATATATGAAGAGAGCAATGAAGCAAGCAATCCCACATATAAGGAAAAGGCCCCAGAAGCTCGACAGATGAAGTCGGTTTGATTCTATCTCTGTACTCTCTAAACTGCAAGTGCTTTGCAAAAGCCACTTGTCACGTATCCGCTGCAGATCACCATTCTCAGCAAGTGCTAGAATTGCAGTTGACATATCAACTGCCAAGGGAGAGTCTCGAGGAAACGCCTAGGAAGAAATTATGCAAGCAAAGGAAGAACTAGTCAGAAGGTTATGGGGCTTAAAAGATGTTAGCCTCTAATATTAGGGAAAAAAAAACCAAGCACATTGGATTTTAATCTGTAGGATTTAAAATGGGTGGATTGAAATTTTTATTAAGTTTGAATTGGTATATGTAGTTAACTCATTCAGTAGATAGAATCTTGCCTTCAGATGTCATGGAACAGACAATTAAAAATGTTCAGAGATTCTAACATGCATGTTATCTACTCGTAATGATCACTTCTTAAAATCAGAAAGACAAGTAACCCAGAAAATAAATACTCACAAAACCCCAGCCACTTTTGGTAAATTCTTGACCTACAATCCTGAATGTGCATTGGCTCGAGAGAAAAAGTTCAATATATGGACGTTCATCAACCACAGCAGCAACACCTCCTTTTTCAGGACCAAGTTTGAGTGCAGAAGCATATGCTTCAGGTGACCCAAGGGCAACAAGCCTAGATCTAGATATGTTAAGTTCCTGGCTTAGATAATGTTCAGCAAAAGAACCAACTTGAAATCCAATAGGCTCATCACTTTTTATCAAGCTGTCAATTCCTTTAATCGGAGAAGATAACTGCTGAACTGTGAGGATTGATGTCAGACTTGCAGTGTAACTCGAGTTGATTATTAAAACCACAAAAAGCCATATAATTAGCACTAGACGGCCAAGGGTGCTCATAGTATTCTCTCCTGCAAAAGCAATAAAGTGACCAGCTTAATCAAATTTATCATACCACACCTGCCTTGCCATAAGAACAAATTTTTTTTTTTATAATAGTGGGAATTTCACTTACTGTGGGCAAAAAACAGAGTTGAGAAGCTAAACCTGCAAGGTTACCAAACAAGTTGCAAATTATCTCATATCCCAGGAGATAACTGAAAGGCATGAAAGTAACTTTACTAAGACAAGACACTCTGTTCTATGAATGAAAATAAATTAGAAAGACATGCATATACACACGAACAAAAAGTCTTATTTATAGAGGAATAACTAGTGGTTGTGTGTGTCTGGAGGGGAGGGGGGGATGTTTGTGCTGTCACTAGCTTTAACTGCACAAAGCTGGCAGAGCACTCAAAAATCCATTCTCTTGGCAGTGCCATTTCAAGATTGACAGAAAAATTTTGCCTCGTGCTTTTCATTTTACTTAAAATGATATTTCTTGACCCAACACAACAAACTCCCTCACACCAAGGGTTAGATGCCCTATAAGAACAGTCTTACTTTCAAACATATTGAAGCTGTAAATAAGTTAGGTCAGCATCAAAAGAAGATTTTAAACTTAGTAACTCACCATAAAATGGTTATAACTTGATGTTTAGGTGGGCCCCTAAAATCATCATTGATCCTGTGCTCCAGGATCCACACAACTATTCCAACAACGAGAAAAAAGGAACCTGTGACAATCCACATACGCGGACTGAACGGCCGCAAAAAAGCCCAAGCACCAGTGTTCTGCTTCTTAAATGGAGAAACGATAACCAGTCCAGATGAAATATAAGGCTGTGTAAAATCCACTGTCTTTGTTCGATTTGTGACGATGGCAATGTCACCAACAACAGCATCAAAGTCCTGCAGAAATAAAATGAGACAATTAGCTGGCAGGAAAAATAAAATTTTATTGAGGACAAATTAACATGGTAGTCACAGAGCTACTCACACCCGTTGTGATCTTATTCACAAGCTCTGTATAGCTTGGGTTATTACGACCATCTCCAAAGGAGATAAATTTATATGGAACAGCATATGGCAGCAAATTTACAGCAGCTGTAAATATATCTATACAAAATCCCTTGAAAAAATCAGTTCCTCGCACTCGTGATACAAATTCCCGATAACTGGCCCTATTGGGAACACCAATTCGCAATTGCTTTCCATTGTTCGGAAAAACCCATCCACGAGGCTTGGACGATGTCTCCCCTGGCCAAATAACACTGTATAGTTTTTGACTTGCACTTGAACGGTTCGGTTGCCTCGTATAAAGTGTCTCGGGAGATACAGTGGATAAACCAGAATAGTTTGACCAGTACCCGATCCGTCGAAACCCAGTTCCAAGCACATTAATGATATCATATGCTGGAAGAATAAGTGACCTGTCTGTATTAAACTTAAGAGGACCTGTCAAACCAACAAAATTACTCAGCAATATGTTCTTCAGCAAGAGCATTCCATCATCAAAAATGCTCATTGCGTCAAGGTGGAGAGTACTGCCTGCCACAGAGCTAATCCTAGAATCATTAGAGAATGAGATAATCCCACCCTGGTTAAAAAAATCATCAAGAGCATGAGCAAGCAGCCAAACTGAATCATAAGCATACAGCCCGTAAGTGTTCAACCCCAGAGAACCTCCAGTTATCTTATTCCACCTAGAGAAAAAGGCTCTCTTTCGATCTGAATCAGGGGTGTGTGGGCGCAAAGTTAGAACTCCTTGTATTGTTTCCATGGTCTCAGAAGGCAAAGGAGAATCAGAATCCAAAACTGATGAAAGCCAATCTGTAGCTATCCACACATACCCATTGCCCATCATTCCAAGATAGTTTGCCACAGAGAAAACCTTAAAACCTATCATAGAATTTACATGCAGGACAACAATTCGAGATTGCATTAATGCAACCTTAACAAGAATATCCATGATGGCACCCCGATTCGCTACAGAATCTGGTGGAATACCTACCTTGTAGGAGATTCTGCAGCGCCTCTCTGCAAGTTTATCATTTAAGGCGGACACACCATTCCGCCCTCCATCATCATCTATAAAGATTGCAATGACCTCCTTCCAACCATAATGTTCAACAATCTCAGCCACAGCAGTCATTTGATACAAATCACTTTGAGTTGTCCTAACAAAAAAAGGGAACTGAAGGGAAGAAAGGGTGGGATCTGTAACTGCGAATGATAGTAGAGGAACTTGGAGTTCATTTGCAACATGTGATATAATATGCGCAACTACAGCACATTGTGGACCTATAATGGCAACGACATCAGTCTCCATGTACTGCAAAGCTGTTATTCAACATACAAATTGGAGTACAAAATTATTAGGATCAATTATAGACATTAATTCAAACAATATTCTCGACCATCCTACATAGGAAAAACAAGTGATAACCAAAACCAAATTAATAGCAAATAACAGATTCTAAAATACCTTCGACCATGCCAACAAACCCACTGCAATTGGAATCTTGCATTGTTACAGCAAGTTTTGTCCCTTGGAGGATACTTAAATTGGAGTTGACATCTTTCACAGCTTCATTGATAGCAATCTTGGCAACCCTTCCAACGGTAGTGTCAAATGAAAATATTGCTCCAATATTTACAACAGGCGGTCTTGTAGAAGCATTTCTACCATACCCAATTTTGAACACTCCGAAATGGAGAGAAAGCAACAAAAGAAACCAGGCTGCGTTCATTTTAGTCAACTGCAAAATCAACTTGAGCAGTACAAGATGTATCCACTGCTGCCTCCAATTGATTCGGAAGCTCTACATATGAGACACAAACCAAAAGTTTCTGAGATAAAACTATTAAAAGATTATGCAAATACTATGTTACAGATGCAAGACCCAGAAAGCTTCAGTAGCAACAGAACATGAAAGGGCACAGAACTTCAATGATTAACCAAGTGCTAATATTGTTAAGGAAAAGCCATGTCTATTATAATTAAGAAGAAAATTATCAATTAAACCTTACCTACTAACCCGAGTGCTTCATTTGGTTTCCATAAATTGATTGGGAGCTATGATAATACCTAAAAAGACGGTAGAAACAGAATAAATGTGACAGATAAAAGAAAGAATATGAAGGCAACGAAACCAAGATGATAGTTAGTGGAAACCAGAATCAGATTCCTAGATCAAATCAAACCCAATAATAAAGAGCAGAATAAACCATCAAGAAAAGCACATCCATGAGGCCAAGTGCAAGTCTTGCATTATTAAGTGCGTGAAAACGAAACCCCACTAAGTAAATGCAGTGAAGTTCCTTATCTCACAACTCAAGAAATCAAATAAAGAAAGAAAAGCAAAGGAAAAAGACAATAATAACTAGTTATAATAAATTAATCAGGAAGCTACAAAGAGCCGGATGACAAACTCACAAGCTGAAAATCTAAATCTAAGAATGAGAATTGAATATTTCACCAACCACCAGCCCTACAACAGTGGGGAGGAAAAGAGAGAGAGAGAGAGAGACAGAGGGAGATAAAAAGCAGTTGGGGGCTCGAATAGAAAACATTCAGAACAGGAAATTCACGTGTGAAGCAGAAATGGGATTTTACTTGGTTTAGTATAAGCAACTTTCCAGGCCTCTTCCTGTTTACCAACTTGGACAAAGATTTGAGAATTATTTGTGAGGAAGCGATGCTTCCTGCTGTTCACGATATTTTTCTGTCCTAAAAGGCATTACTAAAGTACTTTACCAGGACTTGACATCCTTCATTTTTTTTTCTTTGTTCGCTTTTAGAAACAATAATTTGTGGGTTTTGACAGCAATTTCCGCCCTTTAATTCGTTAATCTCCATAATTATCTTGATTGACTCTTAATCTACTCTTATAATTAAGTCATCGACTACCCTTTTGTGTACATAATATGTTTTTCTTTTCTTACATACGGTGCAATATCTCTCTGCCTCTGTTTTCCTTTTCCCTTTAAAAGACTTGACTTCTCTATTCATTTTCCAACAGTTGCTGTCTGCTTTTCCCATCTTACAGTGTGATGGGTTAGATTCCCATTCCTAAAAAATGGTAACTATTCAGAGAAAAGACAAAAAAAAATACTATTTGGTCTTAACTTGAAGTAAAAAATTTTCCTTTATTCTTTCCTGAATGCAACAGTGAATTGGGCCGCTTGACTTCTATTCAGAAGGTGGTGACTCACCAAAGAGCCACGAGTTCCATGAGCACTATAACTTGGAAGTATTTTTTTAGGCATAAGTCAAAAAGTCATACATCATCGATTAGGATCGCTCAGTTTTGTTCTTTGTCTGATACAAGCATATGAACATGAAGAAAACCATGAATGTGAAGGAGATCAAAACATTAAGAATATTAAAATGTTAGATGAAAAACAGTGATGAGGAAAGGAAAGAAGAAAGAATTGGCACTATCTTTACAGTATAGTAGTGACAAAGTTGACAATGTTTCCCATGAGAAACACAACTTAAATTAATGAGTCTTATTATGATTAGTTTATTAATATAATTATTCAATCTGTGACATATCCAATTCCAATCTCTTTTACCAAACATGAGAAGATCCGGCACTTGAAAATAGAACAGCGATGATGACTGGGGGGGATGGCCGGATGGGGCTAACCCGTACAGGACAAATGAGAATTGTTGTAGCCTTGTAGGACCCTTGGCTTGCTGCGAAGGTCAAAAAAACAATGTTGCTTTTTGTCCTGGGGAAGTAAATCCCAAGTTGACGAATTCAGACAGGAAAAATGAAAGCGAAAGAAACAACAGAGCAGGATCTACATGCCACGCAGCATCAAGTGGAGAGAAGGCGCGTACACATCACTTGCTTGATCAATGAGGATCGCATGTGTATGATGATGGAAAAATGATACAAAAACATGTCTGATTGAATTGGTTAAGTAAGGAATAAAGTAGATGAGGATTTAGAAAGCGAGCGTGCAACCTAACAGGCAACAGCCATGCAACTTGTGGTCCTACCTTCTTTGGGCTCCTCCCATTCTCACAGTCCCATAAATATTCTCCCAATCCCATCTTCTTCTAATTTTCTGAGCCATTTATATAATCAAACAGGCCACCATCCACAGCCATTGGCTGCTGTTCCTGATACATTCCACCCTTATTGTCACTTCCAATTTTCCATCCCAACATCTTCCTCATTCCTTTCCTTTTCTTCTGCTTTTCCATCAGGAATAGATTTGCTAACCTTCTGTCCTTACAGCCGAATACATCTTCATTCTACTCATAAACTGTAATTGACTTCCTTAATTAGTGCTTAAAGGTTTAAAGAACAAAAAAAGTAAAACAATTTGCCAGTTTTCCTTGCCACAAACGCAAATCGGGTGAAGTTGGGCTGAAGTTCAGTTAGGCCCAATTTGCCTACAGGGATAAGAGTTGTTATCCATGGGTTGTACCCACCATTCAGGCCCAAATCAGTTCTTTTTGTACAAGGCCCACTTCAGTTTCCCAAAGTAATTTTCTTTTATGAAGAAAATTCTTACAAATCTTTACATTAACAGATAATAACGTTAAATTCAAATATAAATTAGCTAAATCTTCATTAATCAATGAGCATTTTCATATACCTACAAACTATATGCTTTGATTATGACACGTGGGACGTAACAATCACCAGCTAATTATAATAAAGGAAAAAGACATATAATACATCTAATCTGTTTTTAAACTTAATCATCAACGGCGAAGCGTGTTGATATCCGATGGCAATATCCAAAGGGCGTCGCCCACAGAATTCCTTCTCCGCCCTTTTTTTTTTTAAATAAAAAATCCGCGCCGCCTAAAGGAGTAAATGGTTTGGAAATGGCTTTACTTACTCGTTACCGCGTATAATTTAAATCCTTTCAATAAACAATACATCAAGGTAAAAAATTTAATTAAATTTGATCGAATTATAATTTAAAATAAAAAATTATCTAAATAAATTTTTATCAATAGATTTGATCCATTTTCATTATTAATATTTTTATGTAAAAATATATATTATTAATAATTTATTTATAATCAATTTGATTTTAAATTTTAAATATCAAAATTCAATTTAAATTGAGATGATAAAAGATGATTATCGTAAAACAAACCTCTTAATTTAATTGAATTGAATTGAATTTTGCGAGCCAAAATGAAAAAACAATAAAATAAAATGTAGTAATCATAATCAATAACAACCTGTCAAAGTATACATAGCATGGAGAGTGTGAAGAAAACTCGACCGTACCGTAATTGATAGTACTACAATATACGGATTAATTATAATCTAAAAACAAATTAGCGGTGATGAGAGATGGTTGCAGGGATGGAAGAATGTTTGGCGTCGGTCTCAATCGCCTCCTCATCATCACATCAGCGATCTTTTTATTCAAGTGGAGTGGAAAAAAGCAACTGTTCTGGTTCCAGTTCTATCTTAGCCAAAATAACAACTTCCTTCCAATGAAAGACCGCCACGTGTACCCCGGGAATCCGAGGCTCTATTAACGGACGTTAACGAACCTAATCTCTCATCCCTCTCAAGCGTTAAAGAGGCAGGGACACAGATCCAACGGCTGGGAAGCAGTGGCGGCAACTAACAAAAAACCCATCGGGTCAACTAAGGGTACACACCAATGATTGAAAGCCACGTGGCTTAACGCCATCCTCGTCCCGCGACAGCTTAGAAGATCCACCGGATTACCTGGAATCGCCGGTGGCCAACCACATAGCAACAA
Organism: Theobroma cacao; assembly: GCF_053813885.1. Lineage (NCBI taxonomy): Eukaryota > Viridiplantae > Streptophyta > Magnoliopsida > Malvales > Malvaceae > Theobroma > Theobroma cacao. Next base: position 2,884,582 of record NC_142646.1, on the reverse strand, counting down.
CATCAACAACAACAACAAGAAGTTTCTTTCTTTTTCATTGTCCAATTCTCTCTTTTTGAACACCTTTTGCTTCTCTCTCTCTCTCTCTCTCTCTCTAAATCTCTCTCTCTGTGTTTGGGTGGTTTTCTTTCTTGGATCATCTTACGAGAAATACTAAAAAAGAAGAAAAAAAAGGAAAGAAAGAGAAAAGGCAAAGCACAAAGAATCATCATATTTACCTCTGTGAGAGTTTCTCTGCTTTTCTTCAGAACTTTCCTCCTATCCTTGGAGCTTTGTTATTTTATTCCTTCATTTCTTCTTTTGTTTTTTTTTCCCTTTGAATATTCTGATGTTCTTTGTTGTTTTCACCGATTTGGTGGGAATTTTTCGAGTTACGATCTGGGGTTCTTAAATTAGGCAACTGCTTCAAGTTATTGTAAAAATCCAGTATTTAGAGGGTTTGCGGGATTGCTTGATCGAAGGTAATTGAAGGCCTAGTCATCATAAAAAGTTTGGATTTTTCTTTTTAGATAATTTCTGGGTAGGGGTAGTTTGATCTGTGGAGTTGACTCCGGTTCCTTGCTGTTGGATATTTTAGAATAATTACAGCTTCCCGCAACGAATTGAATGTTACTTGGTTTTCCCAGATTTTTGAATTGTTGTCAAGGAACTTTGATGCGCACAATATAAGATTCCGTCAGTTTGGGGTTTCGTGAACCTATTTGATTGCTTGCTGATTTTTATTCGTTATTATTTATATCCGTGGGCCTTTGTTTTTGTCTGAAGAAATTTAATTTCGGCAGTTTCTTGAATCATCAAGCTTTATTTGGAACATTTCGCTTGACAATTTCAGCTGATTGCTTTAGAATTTGGTTGTTTTGGACCTTCTTGAGAAGTTGCCCTAAGAATTTTAGCGAAAGGGTTGTTCTTTTTAACTTGAAACTTGGAAGGGTACTTCAAGGTCTTTGATTTATGGTTGGGAAAGGAATATGGCTGCGGGTATGGATTTTTCCCCTCCATTTACAATCATAGAAGGTGGTTACAGTAAGGACAATGTAGCAGACATGGAAAGGGAAAATTTAGATAATGTAAAACAAGTCTCACTTGGGAAACCTCCACGCCACCTCTCAGTTATGCGCCATTGTGTGAGTTCAGCGAGGCTGATTGCAGAGGCTAATTTGGTATGTATGATCTTTTCTAATCCCTCTGTCCATTATTATGGACTTTTAGGATCCTGAACTTTAGGGAATACTAAATTGGTGTAAGATCTGAAACCTTGATCATACAGCTTATTAATTAGTTCAAAATTTCTTGGGAAATCAACAAGTGATTGTGCTCCATTTGGATCCTGATGATCTAGGTTCTTTTTGCTTATAAAAACCTGCTGACTCTTTTTCTGAATAAACGATATCATCCTGAAGTGGCATTTGAAACGCCTTGTACACCTGCATTTGAGCTGCATAAACTTTTATCACTATCTCCAATTTGATAGACTGTTTAGGTGAAAATAAGGATTATCCTCTGGAGAAATTCTAAAACTGATATATTTTGTTGAAATCATCACCTTGAGCAAGATTTTTTTTTATTTGATGTTCTGTTGCATTAAAAGTAACAGAAAGATAAAATCAGAATATAAAGTTGTAGCCAACAGTTTAATCTAAGTAGCTGCCAGATTCCAGACATTCTTTTCTTTCCATTTTCCTGTAGTTATAAAGAAATTTAGTATTTCTGCTTTCTCACGCATCATTTTCTGATATGCTTTAACTAACTACTACTTTTTCTTCTCTAGGAATTGGATGTTGGTATTGTAGTCCACAAGTCATCTTCTGATGACAAAACCGAGTTTTTGCCTGTGTTGCGATCAGGAAGCTGTGCTGAAATAGGACCCAAACAGTATATGGAAGATGAACACATTTGTATAGATGATCTTATTGGACATCTGGGGGCAACTGCTGAGTTCCCTCCTCCAGGAGCTTTTTACGGGGTATGCATGTTAGAATCTACCATATATGACCCGCCCAGGGTGGTTAATAAGTAAACTTTTGTTGAAATGTGAATTTTGTCTAATCATGTGGCATTTGATTTATTTACTTACTTCAGACTGTCTGGCATGGTTGTTAGTCAGTAGTGAAAAGCATGTGTTCTCATAGATAACTTCTGCCTATATCATTCAATATATTTACCTAAGGGTGGTTAGTATTGAGGAAGGTTTAGCTGTGATGTTTGAAGCACATTCTAATTTAAGGAAAGTGAACCTGGAGATTTTATTTAGGCCAAAAAGAGGAAAAAAAAAAGATATAGGAACTAAGGGCATAATTGTCTTTGACAATGTAAAATGCCGCCTGATCTTATGGTAGCAATCCCATGAGTTTTTGAACATTGCATGATTCCTTTTCCATAGATGAATATTACTTTTCTCTTCGATCTGCTGCCTCCATATAACTTGCTACTTCATGGCTAAGCTCAAGGTGTCAACACACGTTAGTTTTATTATATGTACAATTACCATTGAAGGAGGTTTAGGAAACATAGTTCGCCATACTTGTGAATTGATTCTTGCTAATACACGTGGACAGGTTTTTGATGGTCATGGAGGAACAGATGCAGCCATATTTATTAGGAAAAATATCCTTAAATTCATAGTTGAAGACTCTCATTTTCCAATTTGTGTTGAGAAGGCAATCAAGTGTGCTTTTCTCAAAGCCGATTATGCATTTGCAGATGCTAGTTCTCTTGATATATCATCCGGCACCACTGCATTAACTGCACTTATTTTTGGAAGGTAACTGAACCACAGATCTGCACTAGTAATGTTCATTTTTTACATTGTTTCCATAAATCCTCTTCTAGCAGCCTTGTTTTGGCCTGAGATGCCCTAACAAGCTGTGCATTGGGTCATTGACAATGACATAAGATGCTGCATTGAAACAAGGAATGGTATATTATCATTTGTCAAATTTGTTTGACAGAATTAGTTGTAAGTAAAATGTAGAAGAAGCAGGGACAGAAGGCTAAGATTTGAAGAGTTTTCTTCTCTAACAATGCAGGCAATGCTGTAAAAGTTCAAGTATGTTGAAACTTGCATGCCATGTTGAATTGAATCTGTCCTATTCATCTTAGAAACTTAATATAGGGTTCATCATTTGAGGTTAAGTGGGAAACAAGTTTATAATATAATGAATTTTAATTGCCTAGTAAAAGCTAGTTAGAGGTAGAGGAGAAATTAAACATCTGGTTCTGACTCTACTTTGAGCATCCTCAGGATAAGCTAGCCACTGTTGTGTTTAAGATTGTGCATGGGTTGAAACTAAACTTGAGGTCTTCTAGTAGTCTTTAGATGTTCTGCATTCTGAAAGTCAGGATTTGACTACCTCAAAGACTCTAATATTACCTTCTCTTCATAGGACCTTGATAATCGCAAATGCTGGGGATTGCCGAGCTGTGCTGGGGAGGCGAGGTAGGGCAATTGAAATGTCCAAGGACCACAAACCTAATTGCTCATCTGAAAGACTAAGAATTGAGAAACTTGGTGGCGTCATTTATGATGGCTACCTCAATGGCCAATTATCTGTGGCACGTGCTCTTGGAGACTGGCACATGAAGGGCCCCAAAGGATCTGCCTGTCCTTTAAGTGCAGAGCCGGAGCTGCAGGAGACAGACCTGACTGAGGAGGATGAATTTTTGATAATGGGCTGCGATGGGCTGTGGGATGTTATGAGCAGCCAGTGTGCTGTGACTATGGCAAGGAAAGAGCTGATGCTTCATAATGATCCTGAAAGATGCTCAAGAGAGCTGGTCAGGGAGGCACTGAAGCGCAACACTTGTGATAATTTAACAGTGATTGTGGTATGTTTCTCTGCTGATCCTCCCCCTCGAATAGAGATACCACAATCCCGTGTTCGGAGGAGCATATCAGCAGAAGGGCTGAATTTACTAAAAGGTGTGCTGGATTCTAGCTGATGGAAAAGGGGATGGTTGAAAGAGGTTGTGCATAATCACATTGGAGGATGAAATGGTCGTGGCATTTTTCCCCCAAGTAGCTGCACCTTCACCGTGGCTGACATTCATCCTCAGTCAGGGACGTCCTTGTCATGTAGAATATGATTCTTTTTGAGTTTCTAAATCCTGTACATCTGAGATAACTAATGTTGTACCGATTGGCAGGATTCCTTGTTCAACCCTTCTTTCTTTCTTCTTCATCTGCTCACTCCTGTGTAAATAAACCGAAACTGAGTCTTGAGAGATATGTTCTAGCACTCTTCACTAAATCAAATAATTGCTATCATTGACCATTGTTTACATTACTGATTATTGCTATCTGGGTGTCCTGCGCATTTTTTCAATGAAGGATTTTCCATAACAACTAGCCACATGCATATCTGATTTCTCATCTCCTGGTTTTTCATAGGGTTCATGAAACGGTGGAATGATACAATAGTTCGTTTTAATTACCCGTATGTCCTAATTTTTCCATCTCAGACTGTTTCTCAACCATGAGAGGATTTGTTTGTCACGTATCTCACATCTCTAAAAGAGATAAGTCTTAAATTTATAAGCAAAACTTTCCTCCACTTAATAAGCATTTCTTTTGAGTTAAAAATGTGAACGCCTAACATTTCCACCTTGTCAAAAGAATCTAGAGAAAGGGTTTGGAACGGAAAAAGAAGCCGAATAAATTCACAAGCAGAGCATATGTCATTCGTGCAGAGAAGAAAAGAACCATGTTCCCGCAGGACCAATACCAAGACCAAAGAGGCTGCTCTAAATGGAGGCTTTGGAAAATTAAGCAGCACCTGGTGTAGATTCAATTAACAAGCATTATCGTAGAGGTACGAAGGAAACAAAAATGATTTGATTAGTTGACGTTTGTTAGAGTCACACGGGTAACAAATTTAAAGTTGGAAGCAATGGATACATGATCCAAAGAGTAAAATTTTGCTTAAGTTACAGAAAGAAGCCTCAATTAACCAGAGTTACACTACTTTCAGGAATCTGCAACACAAGGAAACTTTTTCCATAAAAAATTAATTGGTTTATAGAAACTCTTCTCCAGCTGAACCATGATGATTTTAATAATTTATAGTTCATCGTCATCGTCATCAGTATCTACCAAATGGCTACCACTGCATAGACAAGGAGTGGTACAGAAGTCAGAACACCAGAAACCTTCCAATTATGTTTGCAAGTGCAACAAAAGTAAGCAGGAAAGTATCTATATAAAATCAGAATAACATAGAGCTATAGTATATGGCCAAAAACTGGTTTCTGGTAACAAGCAGGGAATGAAACATTTGCAGTAATGATTGAGAAGAACTACTGAACAAATATCCCCCCTTTACTGGCAACACATGCTCCCAAGTCCCCACTTGCATCAGTTAAGGCTGAGTCAAAATGTAGACTTTACAATTACCTTTTTTTAAAAGAAAGGGCAAAGAATAACAAATAAGATCATGGATACCTTAAGCTGCTGCAGTGCTTGCTCAAATCTTGGCACAGAACTTTGCTTACATCTCCTCCCTTAATGGATCCTTGCTTTATCAATTCTGTCAACTGCACAAGTTTGATATCAATGTAAGAGTCAGTATTTCACATATGTATAAGCTCACAAGCAACATTGAGGATTCACCTCATCTTCAGTTTCCTCCAGTAACCTAAACCACAACAAACACAAGGGTTAAACTTGTTTAATAGAATGTAGCTAGCATTTGAATAATCTTATATCACACAAACTACTGGCAAATAATTAAAATCCATAAATGATGCATAATAAGAGGAATAGTGCAAACTACATGCAGTCTCACCTTCCACAATAAGAGGATATATCTTTTGAGTATGCCTTAGCTTCTTGTTTATCTATCAAGTGAAATGCAAAAATAGGGAAACACTTTAGAACTTAATGAAACATAACAGAAACAAAAGAATTAGAAACTAAGTGTATCTCTACAAACATGCTACGTGTAGAGGCAGGCATTCACATGAAAGTATAAAAAACAAAAATGGCTGAGTGAATAATTAGGAAGAAATACAGAATTTCTATAAGATATCAAACAAAATCCTCAGAGAGATGGGATAAGCAACTTTTTCCTCATAGCTTAACAATATTTGCATATGTATGACCAAACAAAGATCAAGCACTTGAAATTAAGTGTCCAAAATCTGAATAAGGGACAAATCACATTTGCAGGGGAACATATGAATTCAAATTCTCTTAGTGGTTATGATTGATCAAAGACTTTACTAGTCATTTTATGATGCAACAACCACAATTAGATTACTTATACTCGCTATTAAAGCAAAAGAATGCATACCAATAGTGAGGATGTCCCAGTTATCCACTTTGATCCATTCTTGTCGAGATGAATCTATCTGCAAAGCAAAGTAAAAACAGATATTGAACATATTAGCACCTACATGCCTAGATCAGCTATGTCACAAAGCATCAATCAACCAAAAAACAGCTGCCAGAGAATATTAACAAGTTACATGCAAACACAATAGTGAAACTATAAATTCGCATATTATGTCAAAGCTGCCACAAGATATTTTGATTACTATCCTGCTAATTTTCGAGGAAAACATAAATCAAGCATATAATCCTTTTAAAGATTTGTTCTCCAAAAATAAAATTGAATAAATATGATGAAGAAATAGAGTCCAAGTAGGAGATACCTTTTCAAGAGTGTAATCTTGCATTTTTTCGCAAAGCCCATCCAAAAGTTCAACAGCTCTAAGCTCACTCATCCTGATTAAAACAAAGATAAAACTTTTAAAAGAGATATCACTTCTATGGGGGAATCAACCATTGAAGAAGAGTAAGTATTCCTGCTTCAGATGCCATATCTATGCATTAGTAGTCAATGATCAGAAAGATCTAAGCAGCAATGAATTTGTCCCACCCAATTAGACCAAAAAATTCACATTTAAAACTCATTACACAGAAGGAATTATAGCAATTAAAACCAGCATTCTAGATTTTAGTGGGTGTATATAATACAAATCTCAAATGACAGAGCTGGGCCATTGGGAATATCCAAACAACAATTAGTGATTTTCGTACCAAAAATGAAATGTCATCAAATGTCAACTACCGGCCCTTGTCAAAACGTGCATTATCAATTTCTTCCCTATTTTCAGCATAAGTTTGTGTTGCGTGATCTCTATTAAGCTGATTTCTCTCTTAATCAGTTTATGTTCAACGTTTCACTTATTTCTGTTGCTTTCTCTTACTATGTTTGATCTTTCACTCATTTTGTTTCTATTGCTACACTTTCATTTGTTTTGGCGATCAATCATCAATCCTAATTCCAACACCCAACAAAGAAAGCGAAATTGCTAATTCAATTATGTATTAAAACTCTGTAACCAGACTAATGTAAGCACATTCGCAAAGTTGGTTTTCCCAGAAAATTGAAAGGAAGAGTTCATATTATTATACCTGTAATCAATGACCTTTCCCTGGCGTTGACCTTTAGAGTCCAAACGATGCCTCATATCCAAATGATTCCTTGGTTTTTCCTACATGTAATAGCATTACCAAATTACTGCTGAATTCGCTTTCGTTCAAGAAATTAACTGAACTGCCATAGATTTAGAGGTAAATGTATTCAGAAGAGAAGCCCCTAGTCCTTAGTCCTTACCTTAGAGAGTTGAATCTCTAGTTCTGCCTGCAAAACATCCAACAAAGCAAAACGATCAGCTGATTATTTCACGAACAAGTCTAGTTGGAAATCTTAATTTTTCTCAAGCAACAAACGATCGGTGACTGAAACAGCAAAATTTTCTCAACGCTTTCCGTTGCTATTTCCAGATGCAGAGTTGGAAATGGTAACGATGGGATGGGACTTAGGAGAGGAGAGAAAGAGAGGGAAATATTATAACTATAAAGTTACCGCGACGGCATTGCAAGCAGCACACTTGTCGTCGATGCAATAGGCTATGGAGAAAGTGGAGAATATGGAAACGAGCCACAACAAGGACCGTGCCATCTCCGCCCTGTTCTTCTTTCGAATCTAGAATTTTCCTTTCGCACGGTCATGTTGAGCTACTTGAGGAGCCTGGATCCGGGTTCGGGCCATTACCAGAAAAAAGGGTCCTATGTCGGGGCAGCGATCCGAGTTAATATTTGATCCCATCTATCACTTTATTAAATATCTGTAATCCAGTTAAAAAGTAAATTTAAAGATAAATTATCATGATTTTTAAAATATTTATGTTAAAAAAAATTTAATTTTTTTTACTTCCATAGTTATATGATAATATAAATATTATACATCAACAAAATATCAAATATAAACTCATATTTTATATATCTATTAAAATAATTAAAAATAATTAACTAAAATCGAATTTTCTCCATAAATCCTTTTGCATTCTTAAATTCCGATTCTCATGTATAAAATTATAATGTGAAAATATTCCCACTTTAGTTACTAAATGCCCATTTTAAAGATGATTAAAGTGACTGATTTATATCACATTTTAAAGGTACTAATTACTTTTGTTTTTTTTTTATTTTTTAAATGATATTGATTCTAATCATTTTATTAATACTTAAAGATATATAGTTGTGTATATGCATATATATACATATAACTTAATTACAGATTAAGTATTCAAATTATAATTAAAATATTCAATTTAATAATTAAAGTTAGTCAAAAATTATCTAAATTATTAAAATAATCATTTAAACTTAAATAAAGGTAGAATTCAATGCTCAACCCAACCCAACTACTACATAAGTGTAGTTCTGTGAGTAGGGATATCTACGAGTTGATTACTTGTTCATGTTGACGATCCAGTATGTCACAAGTTTAATTTGAGTATAGATTTTTTAAGTTGGGGTACAATTTGACCCAAGTTGATTAACTTATTTTATTTATAAATATTATATTTTTATTAAATATTAAATTTAAAGACAAATACAATTCAATCCTCAACTCAAAATATTATGTAAAAGATAAAAATAATTGATATTAATTAAGTGCAGTTTATAATCTACGTATCAAGTTGTCTATTATATTCATTTATTACGAATCGAGTTTGAAGATAATTTATTTTATTCGAACTCAATCCACTTTAATTGATTAATTTATTTATTAAATATTTTTAAATATATTAAAATAATATTTTATTAGTTTATAAAATGAAATATTTCAAATTAACTTTAAAAAAACCCTGTAACTTGGGCCCATGGACACATATATTTATGAGCAAAAAAATAATCATCAAGAGCCAAGAGTCAAGACTCCTTTGGACGGCACTTGGGTCCACACCGCTAACCACCGTAGAAAATTGACCGCCACTCTCCCGCCGAGCTTTCCGCTTAGTTACTCACCCACTACCGCAAAACCAAACCTCGCACGTGCACCCAACGTGCCCTAATTAAAGCAGCCGAACCGATTTTTTAAAGAAATTTTTGTTTCGAGGTTAACTTTAAAAAAGGGAGACTTGAAGAAAGAAAAGCGTCACCGGCTGTTACCTTGGAAACCTCACAGTTGCTGAGTCATCGAGACCCGAGCCCACCAAGCTCATATCCGAAATCCGTGCCCGTGGCGAATCGACGGCTGTGATGCGGCTCGCACGATAAGCGTTGGGAAAGGGGGGGTCGCATAAGATGGGAACCGGGTAAGAGGAGAATGCTTACAAAAAAGAGAGGCAGAGAATGCCAAACGGGAAAGCGAAGAGCTGATGGGTCGCTTTTTCAATCAGTGCGGAGTCGCTTTACCAATTCCAGCCCCGACCAACCAAACACTCATTTTTGTCGATCAAGTTTCTGTGGATTAAAAGCTTTTTCTAATCATCGATCCCTTTCTGTTTAATTATTTTCCATCTTCGCATTTTCGGGGTTTGGAATTCTTCTTCGGACGGTGTCGGTTTTCCATTTCCTGCAATGTAAGTCCCTTGTCTCGTTGTCGGTGAATCGTACTATGACCCACTATTTCCATTTTTGTTTTTATTTTTATACTGCAATTGACTTCCGTTTCTGGAATTTGTGATTGAAACAAATTGATTAATCAGTTTGTTTGTTTGTTTTTTCCTCTCCATCCTTGCTCATTAGGGTCTGATTCAAGACGAGTGCACTGAGTCTTCTAATTAGAAAATGAACTTTACGGATCTGTAGACGAGAATTTGTTCGTTTAAGCTGTTTATTATTTGAAAATTTTTCGTTTTGATGTTAATTCTACGTTAATGTACTGCTTTCAGCATGTATATCTGGAAGTACAATGTAATGGTATCATTATGGTTCTTGTTTTTGCTTTTTGCATCATCAATTTCAATTTGGTTCTCCTTGATTTGCTTTCATATGTCTTTTCCTTCTTTTAAAGAGTCTTGTGATTCAAATCAAGTCACGGAATTATGTTATCTTTGCTCGAAACTTTTTTTCTGCTTGACTCTTTGTTCTCCGTTAACATGTTCAATAACAGTCTAGGCAGGCAAGGGTTTCATCCTGTCTTGTTTTAGAATTGTTATTTCATAGCTTTGTATATATATATATATATATGTTTTTCTTTTGCGTGCATGCTTGGCTGCAATCTCATAAGCTCGTTTTTCTTGTAGATGGCAAGAGTGTAAGTAACCAGAATGCAGCTAGCGAGATAGAAATGGGTGTGCACCTTTGCATGCCCAGAGGAGGAGACCATAATGTTTGCTGAGAATGTGAGTGGGGAGGGATCGCTTCGTCAGGATTTTGAGGCTCTGAGTGTGTCGAAACGGCTTGTGAGGAGTGTTAGCCAGAAGTTGAGGAAAAAAAACCATAGAGGCGAAGGGGAGGAAGAGGATAAGGTGAGAGGGATTTCATTGAAATGTCTTACTCTATACGGTAGAGGTGGTGGTTGCAAAGTAGGTGCTGACACGGGTGAGGAATTTGGTGATCCAAGTAGTAGGAGAAGGTCAAGTGCCAGTGAAGAGGGAAAGGTGTACAAAACAATCTGTGGCACTGAGGAGAATAACTTCGATTGCTTTTCATATGGGGTGAAGGAGAAGTTTTGGAAGAAAAACAATAGAAAAGATTTAGAACTGGAGGAATCAGTACGAAACAGCAGGATGCATATCTTTCTTCCAGATGACATCTTAGAGATGTGCTTGGTGAGACTACCATTGACCAGTCTTATGAATGCCCGCCTTGTGTGCAAGAAATGGAGATACTTGACTACAACTCCTAGGTTTTTGCAGATGAGACGAGAAGGTTCATATCAGAATCCATGGTTGTTTCTCTTTGGTGCTGTGAAAGATGGCTATTGCTCTGGGGAGATACATGCACTGGATGTGTCTCAAGATCAATGGCATAAGATTGGTGCTGATATCCTCATAGGAAGGTTCATGTTCTCTGTTGCCAGTATCGAGGATGATGTTTATATTGTTGGAGGTTGTTCAAGCCTAACCAACTTTGGGAGGGTGGATAGGAGCTCATTCAAGACACACAAAGGTGTGTTGGTCTTTAGCCCACTCACCAAATCTTGGCGTAAAGCTCCATCTATGAGGTATGCTAGATCAATGCCTATTTTAGGAATATCTGAGGTCAGTTCAGAATTCTTGGTCATTCAAAGCCATCAGAATCGACATGATAGGCGGTTTCCCAGATCACGGGTTGGTGGGGTGTCAGATGTTTACGAGGATCCTCACAGGCTTTCACTCAGACGTCAATACAGAAATGCTTTTGATGAAAATGAGCATTCATTGTTTCCTAATAGAAAATCATACAAGTTTATTAGACAAAGAAGTGAACAATCAAATACGAAGGGTTGTAAAAGATTTGTGTTGATTGCTGTTGGAGGTCTTGGGTCTTGGGATGAGCCACTAGATTCTGGAGAAATCTATGATTCTGTATCAAATAAATGGACTGAAATCCAGAAACTGCCTATAGATTTTGGGGTTGTTTGTGCTGGAGTTGTTTGCAATGGGATGTTTTATGTTTGTTCAGAGAATGACAAGTTAGCAGGTTATGACATAGACAGAGGCTTCTGGATTGGAATCCAAACCTCCACATTTCCTCCCCGTGTTCATGAGTACTCCCCGAAACTTGTATCTTGTAATGGTCGCTTGCTAATGCTTTCTGTCTCTTGGTGTGAAGGAGATGGGCAAATTGGTCGCAGAAACAAGGCCGTGAGAAAATTGTGGGAGCTAGATCAGATGTATCTTACATGGACAGAGGTCTCCATACATCCTGATGCTCCAATGGACTGGAACCCTGCTTTTGTTGCTGACAGGAACTTAGTATTTGGGGTTGAAATGTTCAAAATATTTGGTCAGGTATTGGATTTCTTCACTGTGTGTGATGTGTCCGATATGGGGATGAAATGGAACCATATTTCTAGAAATCACATGGCTCATGATTTAGATGCTTCTTCTTGCATGACTAAGACAATGGCCGTGCTACATCTATAATGTCTTTGCAATACACCATAATTCATGCAGAAAATTTTAGAACATTATTGCTCATTGGGGTATTTTGAGCACACATTTCAACCTGCAAATTTCATATTTATTTCTTTGAATTTCCACAATTTGTAGAATGGCGACAACCTTTGGTTTCTAGTTCTTATTCAGTCGTAGCCAGAGGTATTGTCACTTGTAGTCTTGTAATTTGTTCTCCACTGTTCATAAATTGATCATGTATTTTTCCATCTTGTTTCTGTTGCATCTATGATAAATGCCTGCCTCGTTCATTAATTCATTTTGTTGGCTTTTGTTTTCTTTGATCAAGTTCATTTCTAGGAAAGGGGGGAAAACAGACTGAAATTCCAATTTCTAATGTAGAAAGTTCTTAAATTTGTCAAGAACGAGCCTTTGAAAGCACCTTTCAAATGTGTGGTAAAGGTTGGTTCTGATTTTTAAACTTGTACAAACGAAATGCTGCTGATAACTCGAACCAAATGTACTGGAACGAACATCACCCTCCCATTGTCTGGGTACTGTGAACAATGAGGATGCATTCAATCCTTTTCACCTTTGAATCAAAGTACACACGACTGATGTGAATCTGTGAAAACATCATACTTGAATCCTGCTAAAATAGTGAACCCTGGATATGGAATCCGTGCCATGATGGATATCTGAATGGCATTCATTCGACAAAGGGGGTCTTGAACCTGTGCCATGATGGATATCTGAATGGCATTTGTTCGACAAAGTTGTACATGCTGTAGTCCATTACTAGTTGCTAATGACCATCCACCATAGAATTTTGTTTGAAGCAAAGAGTTTCAGATGATAAAACGCCACGATTGTCATATCCAGAAACTGAAAAGGCATTATTAGAACTAAAGGCCGATACCACTCAATGCCAAAACAATAGGAGTTCGTATAAAGAAATGAAGATCAATGAAAATAACATCATTAAGAACAAATGAACGATTTCTTGAAAACCTCTACAAGTGGGAAATCCATATACAGTGATATCTATTTGCAGCTTAATCCCTTGCAAACCACAGCTTAAGCCCTTGCAAAACAAATCCATATATGGACTGAGACAGCTTTTGGCAAAGGATGAACTACATACAGGTTGCTATGCTCACCCGATTATGAATAAGGCGTGTGCAAGAATTCTATCCCATGTTTGGAAAAATTCCAGAAAAGTTAGGGATCTTATCAACATGCTTCAGGGCACGCTCAGCAATCTGCCGGGTTCTGTAGTCAGCATGGTGGAAGGCATCAACAAGTGCAGTGCTCACATTTTGATCTCCAGAAATTTCATAGGCTATTTCATCAGTCCTTAAAAGTCTCTCAACTACCCAAACTGCTCTTCTCCTCAAGTTCTCTGTTCGTTTCTCAAGTAACACATCGAGTATTGGCTTGATTCCCTCTGCCTCACATAAAACCGTCACTCCTTGCTCAATATCAACCCCATCATCCAACAAAGTAGAAATTGCTGCAAGTGCTGCTTCAACCACCTTCTCATTTGTGTGGTCCAAGAGAGCAACCAACTTATGCACAGCCTGTCCTTCCAAAAGACAAAAGCTCTCTCTAAGTGAACATGTTCCCCGGTGGACCCGGCACATTCCTGTTATGACAGCCTGTTTGCTGAAACATGGAAAGACACTGGCACAAAAGGCAGGTGCTGGAAACTCTGGCAATTTTGTCAAATTTTTGGATTCTTGAGATAAGTTCTCCAATGCTGTGGCAGAAACCATCTGCACATTGTCAAGACCATTGGCCTGAAGCAAGTCAATGAATAACGCTGCAAGACCATGCTCACGGCAAAGGACAACAGCATCAAGCTCATCTGCCAAGACAAAAGTAACCCTTGCCAGAACGCGTACAAGTCCTTCAAGAAATGGTGTTACAAAGCGGGTGCCCCTAATCTCTCCTTGCCTGATCTTGATGACTCTAGAGATGATCAACTGAAAAGCACCTTCATCTAGCATTTGACGTGTAAGGCCCAAATCCCTCTCTGGGAGTTCAGCTAAGAGGCCAGCAGCTGCTGCCTGTTCTTCAGAAATTCCTGTATTTTCTGATATGACTCTAATTAGGCTGCTGAGCTGGCCAACTGTGCCACGTAGTGCATCTGCTAATTCCTGACCCATGTGAGGAGAAAGGTTCTGGAGAAGTTTTATGGCTGCCATACGCAAATCCTTCTGGGGAATCTCAATAAACTGGACCAAACTAATGGTAGCCCCAGAGCTTTTAATCGCAGCAACAACATTCAGAACCGTTGTCGGAGAACTAGTGAGTCCAACAAGAACTTGAAGAAGTTTGCACTCAATTGGTGGACCAGTGTTGCTGATTAGATGCAGTAAGTTATGGACATTGTCTTCTGAAACAAGAGTCTCGTTGTCCGGCCCAATAGGGATGGAGTCTACATCATATCCTGAGTTTACCACATTGGCCAGAATTGTGGCTGAGACCTCTTTCAGTCGCATGGGAAGCTGATTGGCACCAACAGTAAAGAGGTCCTTGACAAGAGGAGGTAGTATTCCTGCCTCAATCAACACCTTGGAGCTTGCCTCATAAGATGAAATTTGGTTAAGAGCCTTCAAAGCAGCTTCTCTTGATTGCATGCTTCCACTTTTCATGATATCGATTAGAGATGCACCTACAGTTCTTGCCACATGGACTTTCACATCATTATTCAAAACTGACTCACCAAGATATGCAGCCATGGAAAGCTTTGTTTCTGGTGGGCCTGCAGTAACACCGTATACATGATTAGGAAGGAAATTTCAGAGGTCAAACATGAAGGACTACCAGCTCAGGACAAAAACAAAATCCTGCTCCCTGGTGTCAGCCAATTGGGAAAATTACTATTGCTAGTACACAGAAGCAGCTGAAATTTACTACAAATATGAAATATCCCCTGAACTAGAGAGGCCAAGGTTTTGCAGGGATAGACAACATAGTGAATGTTGAAAAAGTTCAATTTAAGCTAACACCAAAAACCAATTTAGAAAGTCATTTAGCATTTCAGCCAAAGCAACATACTTGGTTTAGTATATGAAAATATTCAAACTACAGTTGTCAGGAGCTGGACAGATATTTTCACAACTTCATGATTTAAAATGTAAACAAAATTAAAAAATAAAATGGAAAAGATTCCTCAAAAGCAGGCAAATATTTCATCCCAGAGTTAGCAGCAAAGAAATAACTAGCAAGTTCAGCATCAGGAGAAAATGAATTAAGGACTATGTATGAACAGAGGAGGTATAAATTGATTTTTTGAATTCTTTTTTTTTCTTTAATATCAGCTTATGAAAGCAATCACTATTAAATAAAAAGATCTAAAGTCAACTGACAAATAGCACACCGATGGGCATGTTAGCAGGATATTATAAAAAAAGGAACGTAAAATTTACAATGAAACAAAGACAAAGCCAAAAGTACATGACTGCACACATAAACGATGGAGGACCAGTAAGCTTGCAACAAGTTAGGAAAAGCATAAAAATATCAAGAAAAGAGAGAAGCACCTTCAAGAATCTGGGTCAAAAGAGGCTGCAATCTACCATTTTCAGCCATCTGTCTGACATTGTTCTCACACTTTTCCAGATTTTCTAGAGTTTTTTCAGCCTTCTCAACAGTCAAAACATTCTCAGATTTGCTGCTTGTCATTCCAACTAATATAAGAATTGCTCCATTAATTGAACCAATCTTCTCACACAAGGCTTCAGATTTTGAAAGTTCATACAGCAAGGAGACAGCCTCCTCCCTCTCCTTGGACTGTTCATGGGACAGGAACTTAACTATTGTACGCACGGTGTCCCCCTCAGCCAATATAGCCTGAAAAAGAATGCATAAATATTTAATATCCAGTCCTGGATGCATACATGACAATGGTGTCATTGTCACTGTACAGGAAAACATAAAACCTAGAACAACCTTATTTTCTGCATCTTCCTCGACCACTACTTGGAGTGTCTCCAATGCTCTGCACCGAACTTTACGGCTGCTGCTCTTTAGCATGTCAACAATCATAGGTATTAGATCAACATTGCGTACAACATGTTTGTTGGATCGATTTTTTTGGCAGATATGTTGGATGAACTTCAGAGACAGCAGTACATCATTTTCTGAACTGCCCATATTTAATGATCTACGAGCCATATCAAGCTGGGCAGCTTCATTCCTAGTAGTCCACTCCTCAATGGTGTTCCGCAAAGCAATACTAGGTTTTAGATCTATGCTTCGTAGTTCTTTTAGGGTCACTGGGCAAATCAGCTTCCTTCCATTTTCCTTGCATTCGTTGAACCACTTTTCAATTGCTTCACGTTCAAATGTTTGCCCATTTTCTAGTGTCACAGGGTCACGCATAACTTGCTTTGTCAAAGGGCAAACAAATGCATCGTAAATGGGCTCTATGTGCAGTCTCTCGAAATGATGGCTATCATCTGACTGGCTGCCAGGGTCGTAACTTCTGTCCCAGCTCCCAGCCATCCCACTAATAGTCACTGCAAAAAATGTAAGCTTCCTTAATTGAAAACCCACTTAATAAAACTTGTACTATTAATAGAGACAATAGTAATTGCAATAGCCAATGAGATAACAATTGTGAGAAGGAAGCCAGAAGACTATTAAAAACAGCACAGGCAAAGTTCAAGGGTTCAACTATGCTTTGATATATAAAGGAGAGTATAATACACATGATTCCATTTTCACGCTCCTTTAGCTTGCCAAGGTGATGCACAAGACTAGGGAAATTTAAATTAACAACCAGAAATGGTTGCAGTAGGATTAAGAAGCCAACTTATATTTCTCTAGACTCATGGAAATAAAGCATTACAGAACACCATCGAGGCATGAAAAATGGAACACTTTCAAGAAGAGATCTCATCTCAATCCAAAAGCATAGTTTACGAATCTAAATTAAGTCAGTCGGGTGAGCATCGGATTTAGATTATAATCCAATTGCAAGCTATTAAAGTCTTGAAATCGAGGAAACTCAACAGCAAATATCCAACAAAAACACAAAATTTTAGATTCGAAAGAAGCAACTTCTCGTCCATGCAACTCACAGCTGATAAAAAGGAGAAAGAATTGAAACAAGAATAAGAGGTAACAATCATACCCTGGAGATTTAGAAAAGAGACAAAAGGAATACGACGAAAAGCCCAGGCAAACCCCTAGTTCTAGTTTAAAGATTCCCAGAAAAACTCTCGTCGGATTACCGGAGCCAGGTAGATTCTTCCCATATGTTCTTTTACTTCCATGAAATGATTAAAAATCCCAACTTTTGAAGGAATTCGATTTAGGGTTTGCTTCTTGCTGTTCGGACGAAGTGATGATGGGGTTTGGAATAGGAAATGGGCCAAGAGAAAGAGAGAGAGAGAAGACAACAATAGGAATGGGAACAAACAAAAGAAGCAGTGGAGAAAATTAAATTAAAGAAAAAAAAAACGTGATTTGAAAACAATCACATAAGAGTTGGAAGTTGGAAGAGAGAAAAGGTTGACTCCAAACGTATAGTCATCAGCCAGAGAGAGAGAGCGAAAGAGTGACGAAAGAGAGAGAAAGTGTGTGTTTGGAGGCACCAACTCATCGTTCAACCTCCGGTGACCCCACGCAAAGCTTCAACAAACATGATATATTTTTGCTCTTTTCTTTTTCCTTATTGGCTTATTTTTAAAATATCACTGCCGCAACAGCAGCAACAGCCAGGAGGGAACGGAACCGGCCGTCGCCGGTTAACAAAGAAAAGAAATGGCGGGTAGCTTCAAACCCCTGCGTTTGCCACATTCCAACGTCAATCTATCAGGTGGGTCACCATAAATTTCCATTTCATAGTTGGGAGAGGTGGATTTAGCCTTTGAGTTGACAGACAAACTCAAATTTCAAAAGGGTACTAAGTCAAAAATTTCAATGTTTAGTTCCTTCAATTTGGGTAAACCACACGGTTTTAGCGTAAGACTTGGACCCCATGATCTTAGATGAAGACCGTATGAATACTTGGTCTTGGTCCCCAAAGCAGTCTAAAAACTGAAATTTCACTATGAAAACTACAGCTTTTTATTTTCCCAGAACAAGTCAAAAATTCTGAATTATCCCCACATACAAAAAATCATCCTGAATGAATATAGGAACCATGCATTGCTAGCTTGGCTAGAACCATGTTTCCCACAATAAGGGCAGGTGTCTAGATTATGTCAAGTCATTGGGTTATGGCTTATGCCCGTAACTCATTGTGCTGTTCATATGGGAATTGAAACTTTGAAGCCATAAGTAATAAAACTTGAATCATCCTCTTATTGCAAAAATCAAAACTTGAAGCAAGACTGCCAGAGGGTGGTGACCAGAAGTTTGCTCATTTTGTTTTTGACTAGGCTGAAAACATCTTGGAAACATTTTTCCTAACCTTTACGAGCCCGAATGATTCAAAACTCCATGTCTCCCCACAATATAATTGTTCTACTGATCTTGACATTATGTTGTTGTAAATTTATAGTCTTTGATGTTTACACCTCAAAGGAAAAATAAGATTTGAAATCTTATTAATCCCTTTACTCTTGACACCATTAGTTTGACTTAATCTCTTCCAAGTTTAGTCTTCGGTCCTTTTCAGTATTTTCCGGAAAGAAAATACGTATTGCCCAGTCATTTGGGTTATAAGCCCAATATTTTAGGTGGATTGTAGACCCAAAAGGGGAAAATTGTGAATGGTTCCAATGTCTTTGGAAGGCCCTCTACTTTCTTGTTGTAAAAGAACGATGACTTCCAGGGGAGTCATGTAATTCCTTGGGTTATATTTAAAAGGAAAAATGAGTTGCACTGGCCCAGCAGCCAAGGCGATCTTGGGTTGGATTGATGTAATTTGAGTTCCAAGTTGAGACTGGTCAAGAGTTGGGACTTGGGACTAATAAGTGCAAGAAAGAGGAAAGATACGGAAGGGTGTTTGGAAGATGGAAGTCGAACAGGAAAAGCCAAGCCTGGAGAACGTACAAGCACGACAACAGGAAAAACAACGGGAAGGAGAAGTAGTGATAGTCGAAGAAGAGGAAGAACAGCAACAACAAGTAGAGGAAGGAGAAGAGAATGCAAATGTCTTGCAATTTATGGATTCCATGGACGCTTATCTGACCCTTATTCATTCTTTATCTTCGACACTTCGCCAGGTAAAAGATTGTTCCTTTTTTTTTTTCTGAGTCTTAGTACTAGATCTAAATTGCTTCCATCAGTTTAGTTTGTGTTTATGTATTCGATTTGGACCGATGAATGATAGAATTTTAACTTAATTGGATCTTGTTCATTCTTCAGTTGTCAGAAATGCTTTGACAATGAAAATGCGAGTATTTGTTCATGTAATCTGAGTTGGGTTTGTTACCAAAGTGAATAAAAATGATTGTTTTTTCTACTTGTAGTCCCTGTTTATGTCGGCTCAGCAAAGATCTTTTCTAGTATTGTTTTTTCTACAAATTTTTCTTATAGGATTTTAGTCAGTCAAGTAATCAATGTACCAAATACAGGGATGGCTGGAACTAGCGAGTGCTCGACATTCGATGGGTGCTTCACGTGTCAACACTGTCTTGTTGGACCACAAATTTCATCCTGCTGCTACAACATTGCTTGTAACCCAAGATGAGGGAAAAGGTATTTATCAGTTTATTATGATAAGCAGAAAACTTCCTGTGACAAACGACCTTTGCAAAATAGACTGGAGAAGGTTATATTGTAGCAATGGACACGCATGATTATTCTAGTGGCAGTTGGATGTGGAATACAACGGGTTTTGGGAACTTGTATGAGAATACTGAAGAATATTGTTTTTGGTTTCAGACAGCTAGGTCTAAAGCCACTTGTTACATAATTCTCATTCATATATAAATATTTTTTTTACACGTTTTATTTGTTTTCTACCTTTTTGCTCTAAGGGAACTCATTTGATATATGATCTGTTATAGTTGACTCCATGAAACAACACTTTACATTATGCAAATGGGCATCTTCTGGTAATGAAAAGTGCTCATTGGGAGAGGCAAAATCTGGCCAGGACAAGTTGCATCCACAGCTACGACATAGGGCCAGTTCGCAGCTTTATGGTATGTTTATCAACCTGTATGTAGAAAGTAGACACTCATTTTGGCCGTTAATTAGAGTAAACAGACCTACAACCAAGTCTGAAACTATTTGCAAACACAAGTTTAGGAACCATTGTTGTTACTGTAACTCTTTGGTAAGTTTATGTATCTGAATTGCCAGTCATCTTTGTCATGGTATCCTCCTAATGAGATGTTTCTCACTTTCTACTTTCTTTTACTTGTGTTAAGAGGAGAAGACATCATCTGAGTATAAAGCTTCCCATGAAGTTGATGACCAAGTAAGTATTCTGCTGCCACTCTTATTGTTGTGAGTTTGGTTTTAATCTTTTATTTGGAAAAGGAAATCCCTACTTTAGCCTTTGGATTGTGGTGTCTTTTTCTCAATCCAGCGCCATTTTTTCTTTGATTTCAGTTCCCCAATTTTGGAGACTGCTCATCCATGTTATTTGAAAGTAGCTGTGCCATCTCTCTTTTAGTTGTTTCCTGGGCTAACTGGAGAGATCCTTTTCTATGATTTATTTGTTGCATATAGGCTTATTTATGAAAGGTTTTTCTGTTCATTTTGGTTGTTGACATGGAACCGAATATAGAAAAAATTACTTGCAATCATGTTGGAAATTTTTTTCGTTCTGATTTAGGTTCAAAAAGAGCGATCTAAATCACTGTCAGTGTTTGGAACTCTAGTTTCTCCAAAGCTTCGAGCAGCCCAGCTATCATTTGAGACAGGTGCGCACTTAAGCAAATGCTCTTGGAACATATTCAAGATGAGACCTTCCTTACGAATTATACATCTCTTGCAGCGCTAGAGACACTTGTAGAGATAGCAAACACGCGTTCAGCAGTGCTCTGTGCTTTTGATAAAGTTAACAAGAAATTGGGAGGCAGCAAGGGGTGAAAAAGAGTTGATTTATTCTGGTAACTCTGCTCAATGCAAATTCCCCTCTATACTCTCCCTCCTCCCCTTCTCTACGTTTTCTGTTCTGAACTGAAAGAATTCAGATATACATGCTAATATTTCAGAAAAAAAGAGTTGTATGTATAGTCTTGGGGGTTAAATGATCTCATAACAGAATTTTATTCTATGCATGTTAAATTTTCTTATAGAATGTTGGGAGCATGTTCGAGTCCATCAATTAAATATTAGAAGGGGTTTCGTGCATTTTACAACTCCACTTTGTGCTTATTCATTTGTAATTAGATGTAAAACACTACTCTTTTCCATTTCCTTGTCGGAAAATTTGGTCTACATGTATGAATTCTAACTGTCTATTTTTGATACGTTGCATGCATCGCAGAGGTTTATGACTTAAAGAATTACTTAATCATCAGAATACGTTTTTGGGCATGTCCCGGATGGCAGTGAAGAATTCTTCCTTGGGGGTTTCTTCCTTCACTTTTAGTGTAAAATCATATCAATGTGTCTGGTTCTTGGTGGCTTAGTTTTCATATTGTATAGTCATTCTATCATACGAGCAAGTTTTGTTCACTGAGCTCAACATTAAGGTAAGGATAAATTAGCAGCTACAATCTTGTTTCAGCCTTTTATTTTTCTCGGTCTTCTTACTTTGTAAAGCACTCTCTCCTCATCATGTCTCCTTTAGCATTTTAATTGTCATGGGGTACCCTATTCATAGGCTTTATCTCTATGAATTTGCTCACCATTTGAAAGTTTGAATATATCAATACCTGAAATGTAGCCTTGATGAATATACCAAAGAATGATGGAGACTAGAGAGTAAAGGCTTTAGCAGATTTGTAGGTGCTCTTACAACTGAATGACTTCTAAAGAAGACATTCAAGCTCTTATTTCCTCTACAGACAATATGATAAATCATCAGATATCATTAGGCTGGCAAACAAGTACAACGGCAGTTCTGTTTCCTGCACCAGCAAAAGCAGCTGAGCAAACAAAATTATCCTATCCAAACAGTAAAGCATTACCGCTGAACAAGCGAGGCAAAATAGAAAACAAATCTAACAGTAATCAAAGACTTGAAAGAAACGGCAAAGAAACTGGATTTCATTTAGTTTTTATTTTCCAGTCAATAATACGGCACTTCAATAACAAGCGTGTTTCTTTTTTCTCATTCTGGCATGCCAACCCAAAAAATAATATCACCATATAAATACAGCAAGGCCACACCGAACAACTTTACAACAATCCAATTCTATGTCGTGAAATATACAGCACAAAGAAATGGGTAGACAATCAACAAACCCTGAAACAAAAAAGAAAATATTGACTACAAGAGCCGAAGGGAAAATTTTTTCTCTTTTTCTTCTGTTTGCTTTGGAATTACCTGGCTAGAAAGCACTCCAACTGTCCGAACCCTTTTTTGGACTCTGATGGTCTGATGAAACTTTAAATGGACCACTGGAGCCAAAAGGATCGGTGTCATCAAAAGAGAATCCATGGCCAAAGTCTTTGCTACTATTTGTGGAGTCAAACCTAGTGAGCGCCTCAGGTTGATGTGAAAATCCACTGCCAAAGTCTCCGCTACTATTTATGGAGTCAAACCTTGTGAGCCTATCAGGTTGCTGTGAAAATCCACTTTCATGCATGCCAAAAGAATCAAGCCTGGATAAACTGTCAAACTGATCCCTTGATGCCTCACTAAACCTTGGTGGAGAGTTTCCAAACCTTGAGAGAGGAGTGCTGGGAACAGAGTCTTCGAATGTAAATGGACTCTTCTTATCATAAAAGCTTCCTGCACTAGGGGATTCTGTTCTTGTTGGGTTTACACCAAAATCACTTGATCCAAAAAATTCTCTGTGCTTATCAGAGTCCAAATCCTGCCATGAGATATTATAGATTGAGAATAAATAGTACAATATGCAGTAATGACACATGTATTGCAATGTATTATTTAATATTATCAGACCCAAAAAGGGTCATAAGAAGCACATCAAAACATTTTATGCTCGTACCAATCAGAGTTTACTCAGCATGAGCCAGGTACAACAGCAAGGTCTCAACATTGGGACAGAAAACTCACAGGTTCAAGTTGCAGAAACAACCTTTCAGCAAAGCAGAGTTGATTCTACCCAGATCCCACAAACAGGAAGGAGCCTTTTGCCCACCCCCACCCCCAACCGCACCACCTATATATATGGGTTTGGTAGTGTGGATAAATTAATCATATGACTTCAGTTATAAAAGGGTGGATATCCTACAACTTCAAGGACATGAGAATGTCAAGTCCAAAGTACCTAACTACTAGGTTGTTTTGAGCTTCTGGGTCAAATTCAGATCATTGTCTGAACTGAAAATTCCAGCAAACCTATTGAATGGAATTATCTAGTGCCAATTATTGGAGGAAACAATTTCCATCCTGTCTCAGTGGTAGATATATATTTGCACAGGTCATTGACTTCTATGAACGTAATGCATGTGTAAGAGGCACATAATTTTCTGGTAAAAGCTTGCCAATATGTACAATTACATGGAGATCTTAGCGTAAGCCATGAGCAAACTATGCATGTTGGATTTCAATCAGAAGGGGATGCAAAATTTGCAATCTTCCCACCCCCACCACCAAAAGCCCTATCATCCACCTTAATGTCTTGGCAGAAAACTTCACACTTTGTTAAGACATCAATGAAATTTAAACAAACCAACAACATATCCCACTAAGATTTGAACTGGCAAGCAACTACGTGTTCTTTTCCCTATTACCGGGCAGTCGACACACCAGTTGAGTTAGCATTCTACACAAATGACAAATATATGTAACCTAGATTATTAAGATGCTGAAAACAGATGTGTGCTTCAAGAATTTCAGTCTCACCTTGGTATTAACAGGATTAAACCCCCACACAGAGTCTGTATCATCATTATCAAAGGTTCCCCAGGCTGATTCATCAAAACTTCTGTCCAGAAAAAATGAATGAGTTTAGCACCATCAAATGAGAAGTAGTCAATAGCAAAGTGAGAGACAAATAAAAATTCAAAGTGCCGTACCGATGTGTTTCTGCATCTGCTTCAGTACTCTTTCCAAAATGGTCATCAGAAAATTGTTGGGATGGACTTTCCAGAGAGTTTCTTCCAGCAGGACTGCCATGAGGACTTCTGGCTGACTCATCTTCACTGTGTGTGTATGCAGACTCACTCTCAAGGGCACGTTCACCAGCACTGAAGAGATTCGCAGCTTTTTCATCCACATAGGAAGAGGAATCAGGGGTCAAACTACCATCTGGAGATGCTTTTCCTCTCTGAGAGACAGACACATTTTTCACATCAACAGTGAGCTCATTGCCAAATCCTGCAAATTGAAACGAATGTCAGAAAAATAAAATTGTTACAGATCCCTGTCAAATCATGTAGAACTTCAACTGCAAATACAACAGCAATAGAAGGGAATACCTTGATCTTCAAACTTATCCCACTCTTCATCCCAGACAGCAGCTCCCTCTGGAATTCCAGGTTGCCAACCTTATAGGCATTGCATGTGAAATATCCGAAAAGATCTCTAATTAGTAAATCGAATTGTTTATATTTCAAGAAAAACTAAAGTGTCATTCCAAATACAACAAAAATAATTGGTATAGTAATTAACATACATCAGAAGTTACTGTCCTTCTACTAAAGCAACCAGAGAAATCATAAAGATCAAAAACAACATGACAAATTAAACCCTCAGTCCCTCACGGTTCCATGCCAAAAGAGAATCTAATTAGACATTAGCCTCCCAAATGACTGTGAAGATCAGTGGAAAGTGTAAAATTTTTCGCTCCAAATTCTGAAAGGCTATAAATGAGGTAAACCGTCCATTCCCCACCTATTTTTATTGCCACTTATCAACTAAACACATGCTTTAAGAAGTCAAAAGCAAAAAGAGAAATATGGAAAAACAGTGTTAAATTGCTTCTTTAGCAGATCCTATTGCTTTTAAATTATTAAGCGGAAGGGTACACATTGGAAAGTTACGAGTGAAATGATCTTGACTTTTTCCCATGGTACTATTTTAATTAGGAGCTTTGACTAAAATGGAAAAGCAAAAAATTGTGGATAGGGCCTTAGAGGGAGTAACCATGTAGTCCACAAGCCATAGAACAAACACAAACATAGGAATAAAGGAAGTAATATATCATGACATGACCATGAAGATCAATATAAATAGATCACCAAACACAGAGACAAACATGCTCGAGAAAAATAATATCTCACTCAGTCTATCACGCTAAATAACTTTTGAAAGGAAGCATTGAACTTTGAAACAGAAGGTATGCTATAATATACTTCAAGAAGTTGAACCGAAGAGTAAAAGTGCATGGGAAAACACAACACATGATGACAAGATCATTATGCTACAAAACAGGTTTGTACTCAATGGGAGTTGTGTAGAGGAACATTTTTCTTTCTTTTTTTTTAAAAAAAAAAAAAGGTTCAAAAAGAGTGAAAGGTACCCATGGGAAGCTCAATTACTGCAGTTGATTTAACATCATATCCATGTTTCTTGCATCGTTCAGTCAGGGCTTTCATTAGCTCCTCAAGATCTGATTGTATGCGGTCAGCACGGACCTATACAAGCCATAAATGCCTCGGTGTTAGAGAATTTTACTTCGATTCTCCAAACATTTCATATACTTGATCAGTTTATATTTACCTGAAGGATACCATCTGCACTGCCCCCTTGTTCCATGTTAACAATAGCCTGCTGCAACTCCCTCCTCCTCTCCTAAAAACAAGACAATTATCACATGACAATTGCAAAAGTTGGTGAAATAAGAAAAGGCGGCTGCTGAGGGGTTGTAAGACCAGCACACCACATGGTAACAAATGGCCAGTAGGCAAGAGGCTTTAGCCCTAGGTTAATTTAAGGAAAGAATGGATGAAAGACAAAACAGATTGAAACACATATAAATTTAGGATGAAAATGAAGAAAAAAGGAAGAGAAATATGACATCAGAAATGTGAAACAAAGCTATAAAGTAAATAAGTCATCTCTCTCATCCTGGCAAAAGATGATGCCTTGACAAACACTAAGACATTAAGTTGAGGAAGTCAACAGGAAAAAATCTTCAGGCAGGGAAAATTTATGGGAAGAACCCTCTGTACAACAAAGTAATGTTAAAACCAACACAACTGTTTTCAAGGGTTCCAGAAAACTCAAAACCTCCAAACCAACTCAAGGTCATTTTCCCATAAAAGAAAAAGTAACCATTACCTGAATCTCACGAAATTTTGCGTCCTCAATTGTTAATTTGGCAGCTATTTCTGAAACTTGTTTGTATTTCTCCTCATATTTCTTTGCCAATATTTCAGCCTGCAATGTAAATTGTAAGCCGGAAACCAATGAAAATCACATCCATATAAATGAGAGGAACACTTCTTCAGATTTTCGACAATACCTCACGCTTATCAGCAATTGCCCTTTCCATGATTTCATTTAGTCTATTATCACACCTACTTTTATACAGGACCTGACAAAAGCAAGAATGTAAGGAAGATGAAAGTTGGATGAGAATGGTTGTGCTATGAAGTACCAAATTATCCCAGCTTTTGTGTACAATTTAACTCACCACTTATAGCCCTTGAATGTGGAAAGATTTAAACACAGGCATTCAAACTCAATGAGAACAATTTTTGAATTATTAATGCAGTACTTGTAAAGGAAAACCTTTCAGTAGGCCAACATAACCTAACAAGCGTCTTATCTAGGAGCTTAAACTAGTCATTCTAGTTTCTGAATAAGATCCATGATAAGCAGCTTTACTGCAGGTTTAATCTTGCATCAGTACCAAGCAGAGATCAATTCAGCATTTTTTAAACAAACTGAGATTTTTAAATACATATTTGATTTTCAGAAGACCATAATTAAAGGAATGAGAAAAGAAAATACTCACAAGTTCCTGCATTTTTTCGCGGTAGAACTCAAGCTTCTCCTTGGAATCCAAAATCACCTTTTCTGTTCCATCAACCTGCCAAAATGTCAAAGAAACAATTTTGTTATTACCCTGCTGAAAAGAATATAAACAATTAAAAAGCCAGGTTAGATAAAAAATACTTTACAGAAGTGAATAAAAAGCTGTCCTCAAACTCTCACCAAACTGGAGGAAAAATAGAGAAGGACAAATCATAAAAGGGGCCACACACCCGCATGTGTGTGTGTCACTAGAAAGAGAGAGAGAGTATTTGAGCTTTATTCTAGAAGATGCCATGCCTTTATTCCATCAGCCGTTGCACCTTGGGCTGCTCCATTCACTGAATTCTGCTCGCCATTATCAAGTTGGGTTGCAAAGGAATCATCCAAAACAGGTGCTCTTGACTTTTGTTGATTGGACATTGCAGTAGTATCAGCTGAGGCATTGGGGGGAATTGGAGGTCTGAAACCAGTTGAAGGAGTCATTGGCTGGGCACCCATCCCTGGCTGCTGTCCAAAACCTAACAGAAAAATTGTCATTTATCAAGAAATCTTGGATGACAACAATGAAAAGGAAGAGATACATAAAGATATTAGAAACAATCCAAACTAATACCAGGATTGGGACCCCAATCTGCATTTCCATATGAAACATTGGGTTGGCCTGTCATGGACAAAAGTGTCTCATCAAACATAACATTGCTAGGGAGTGCAGATGGAAGAGGACGACCTTCCCTGTACCGCTCCATCAAATAGAGAGCAAAGCAGAACTCTCTCAAAGAAAGCATACTATCACTATCCTGATCAGATAAGTCCCAAACCTGCTTTAACACCTCTGACAAAAGACAAAAGACAAAAGTAAAAGTTTTAACATGTTTACCCAAATAACAAAGGTCTCAAGTAAGATCAATCCTGGAAGTTTTCAAAGAAACATAGCATCCATGAAGCTTAATCAGTAAGATGCCAAACAATGTGCAAACCATGCCAAGAAATTGTTATTGCAACAAGGATTTATGGAAACATACACTATTTGGGAAAAAAAATCTAAAGGAATCATCACCCTAGCAGCAAAAAGAAAAATTTGTACCAACTTTCCCTTCATATTCAAAAAATTCAGCATCGTAAAGCTAGTCAATCACCAAATAACTGACCTCACAGTTTTTCACAAATAGAAAACTCCAGTTCACTACCCAAAACCTATCAGACCAAAAATCTTTATAATCAGCATAATTAAAAGTAAGCTCTTATTAATATAATTTCAAATGCTATGATAATATTTAAAAAAAATTGCAAAAAATTACAAACGAAATAGATGAACCATCCAGGTCATGCATCATATTCATACGTGATCAAGTGATTTAAATGATGACAATATAGGAAAGAACCATACCTCTAGGTAGCCTCCAACTCAAAAATAGATTCCTTGCCTGCTCACCAGTTATTTTTCCATCTCTGTCAGTGTCCACTTCCATGAACACTTTTGTATATTTCTGAACATCAGATGGTTTCATTTTTGGCCATGGAACCTGGGAACTGTTTGAAGCAGCATTCACAG
The DNA here is from genome assembly GCF_053813885.1 of Theobroma cacao. Lineage (NCBI taxonomy): Eukaryota > Viridiplantae > Streptophyta > Magnoliopsida > Malvales > Malvaceae > Theobroma > Theobroma cacao. The sequence continues at coordinate 2,855,720 of NC_142646.1, read as the reverse complement.
TTCCCACAGAAATCCCAGATGACGTAATAGAGGAGGAACTTGGGGATGAAACCTGTTGACCTGGGATCAAAGATGAGTGTGCCCTTTGACTGCCTGCAGACTGCATAGAAAAAGCACTTTGCAATGAGTCAAGTGAGTTGGACTTAACAATGGGTTGGGCCCCACTTGAAGCTGGTGTAATCACTGATGAGGCAGGTGCACTGCTAGAAGAAAAAGTTTGTGCAGATAATTCTTGTTTTGGCGCAGATGAGGTTGCAGAAAATGCATCACCTCCAAATGCTGAGTCAGAAGCAAACCCATTTCCAGAAACAGCCAATGCTTTAGAATCATTAGCTGCAGACAGGGAAGACATTGAAAACACAGTTTGCGGCTTTGATGCAGCCGAAGGTGTTGACGGGGTCACCCCTTGTGGCCCAGTTGAAGCTCCAACTGTCCTTCCAGCAAGCCAATCGCTTGAGATGTTTTGATTTGTGAAACTGGGACCAGTAGCACCAGTGGGCATGGATTGAAGTGGACGGGCAGTAGAACCAGCCAGCATGCCTTGAGTTTGACCAACTATACTACCTCCCCTAGAGAACTCTGGAGCTGCAATACCTTGAGGAGGACGGGGGGCAGTACCAGCAGGCATGGTGGGTCTCATTGATGGATTTTGTTGAGAAGGAAAATACTGCGGGCTCATACTTGCATTTGGAACTCCTGGTCCTCTGAACCCAGGAATTGGAGAGGCTGTTTGAACAGCTGCACCAATCTGTGGAGCAGATGTGGCAGGAAAATTAATTTGTGGTGCTGGAATTTTTGCTGCAGCCGGACCATATAATGCTGCCTTTACAATGTCTGGTGTCAATTCACGCCTTTGTGCTACAGTCACGAGCTTGAGAGCGTTATAAAATTCTTGCTTACTGAGGAAACCACTATGGCTCTGATCAGCATGCATCCATATCTGCAGTCATAGGATGAATTGATCTAAATGGATCCGTAACATCAAATGCCTTGCTTAATTAAGTTCTCCGTTTTCTCCCACTCACCAAAGAACCCCCTCTCCCCTAGCACACACACTAAGCAAAAGACCCAAAAATGAACTAAATATCCAACAGGACTTACCTCCCAATTGATACCTCATAATGTAAGGACACTACACATAATCAAACAACATTGCAGAGGCAGCATAATAACTTTTTCACTAGGAAACGCCTGTGTACTCAATTAATGCAGTGTCATATTACCATACTAAAAGAAGATCCTACATGGTTACAAGTAGACAAACAGAATAAAAAAAGATAGTGTAAAGGAAACATGAGTCACAACAAAGAACATATAACAAGTCACATCTGTAGCAAGCCAACTCCAAGGCCCGAAAATCAAAATTTCCAATCCCCTAACACCACCACATTCCTCGTATGAAATCCACCATCAGCCACCAAATGCTACTGAAAGTACCCCCAAGGCCGCAGGCATGGCATCTCTTAGTGTATCACAAAATCAAATCACTTTTTCTTCTCTATGAAACTATAAATATAGTGATCTACTATTCATCAACATGTAGCCTGTTTTACACCAGCTTTGTTTCAGAGTAACAGACAGTGCATTAACAGAATCTAGAACAAAATAACTGGGACTGGTTCAGAAGCTTACAAAGGTGAGTTTAACCACTTAAAGCATCCATAAGAAACATAGTCACAAACACCAGATAAGTACCACTTTCAGGATATATAACATTGTGCTCTCAAGTGCAACTAGAGCCAACAGGACATGTATTTCAATACTTTCCAAGCTTAATAGTAACACCGTCCAAAAGGAGACTATCGAAAACCTAACTACTTGATAAATCCTTGACGTGCAAGGAACAAAATCCACAAGAGCAAAGGACAAGTTCGTTAAGAGACACCTAAAGTAGGACAGTGACAATAGTACAAAAGAAAAACACCGGCAAATTACATTTGAGTTATTGAGACATTTCACCATGCTACAACCAAATTCAATCTAAACTATATTGGGAAAAAGTGAGTTTGTGGAATTCCGATTCTAATAAGAAATGAACTGCAAGAGAGAGAGAGAGGAACCTGGGCGAGGACTGGTTTGGGCAAACCGGATCCTTGAAAGAAAGCAACAGCCTCAGCTCCACTAATCCTGCCATCTCCATCCAAATCTGCTCTCCTGAAGTACACTTCGAATTGATCCTGATTTGGCCCCGCCATTTCAACGCCCCAAACAAAGAATCAAGCGAATTCTAAACTAGCTATCTCACTCTCCTAGATCAGACAAGGAAATCAAATCCAGATGCAGATCACAAACTCAAATGCACAGGAATTCTACAAGTATATCATTTATCACAACAGGTTATAAAAGAATCGAAACAATTGATGCTAAAAAAAACAAAAAGGAAATACAACAAAAGGTATAAAGAATTTAGTCGGTAAAGAAAAATGAGACAGTCGGGACAAATTGGGAATTTGGCTTTTTGGTGGTTAGATCGAGGAGGGTGAGGCCATGGAAGGAATAGCACTGAGAGATGAAGTTCGAGATACGGGGATCGGAGAGACAGAGATGATGACGAAGCTTTTGTTCTCCTCCAAATATGAGTATGTGGGCTCTCCCTCTCGCTCGATCGCCAGGAACTGAGACTGCTACAGAAGCGCTCCAGTTTCTTTTGGGGCGGATTTTGGGTCAGGCGTGTGGCCCAAAATATTTAGGATCAAAACCCAAGATCCCACCTGAAAGGCCCATCCTCCAATTGCCACTCATTCGCTATTTAGCCGTGTGGAGAAATTTTTCTATTGTAACGATAGAACTTTTAAAATTTTTAATTTATACCGAAAGTTTATTTGAGTTTCTAGACAAATTTTTTTTAAAAAAGTTCTCATTTGTGATAACGAATATTTAATGAGATTTTTTCATACTCTCAGCTCATCCTTAAATAATTCATAAAATTTTAACAAATAATTATATTTTTTTCACATACATCTTTTTTATTTGATTTGATTTTTATATTTTATTTTTTAATGAATAAAAAAATATTTTATTTTATTTTATTTTCATTTTAAAACTTATGATTTGGTTTATAAAGTTATTTTTTTATTTATTAAAATAAATTAAAATATTATCAAATAGTTTTCTACATCTTACAACACTTTTCGCAATTAAGCTTGCTAAAAACTAATTTAGTTTCTCTTTACAACACTGTTGCATTACATCATGACCCAAACATCCCTTAAATCAAAAACTCTAAATAGTGCTAAATTCTCATCTTCAAAAAGACCGATAACGAGGCTTGACTATTCCAATTGCAGCAGACAAGGCCTTGGAAAATGGAATCCAACACTAATTTGTGCTTCCTGCGAAAAAATAAGTTCCCCAAAGCAATCAAGAGAAGTTGGGACAAGGGATTTGACAGTGGTAACTACTAACTACTCCTTCAGCCGTCTTTTTTTCTCTGTTGGCTGTCATGTATTTTTCCCTTCAGAATTCTTGTTAACGTTCATTTGCTAGAAGCCCATGGATCATCTAGCAAGTAATTTAAGTGTTTCAACTATTTCCAATTTACAGGATTGTTACTGCAGCTCCTTAAAAGTACAGCCATTCAAGAATCATGTTCTCGTGGAACAAGCCTATCATGCTCTATCTAATTTAGATGCTAAAATCCATTTATAGTAGACATTCACCCGCGGATGTTACCTCCTCTGCAACAAATAACCAAAGCCAGGCTCCAGTATCGCATGCATGAATGGAGTCACATGCTCAATCAGAATAGGTATCAAGATTTTGTCCAGGAACAAAGCTGCGAACATATCCCTCACTGCAGACTAAGAACAATCATTTTGAAAAGTATTAAACGAATGAAATGAAACGGGAAAATGCCAGAAAAGAGCTAAAGTTTATCTCATTAAAATCCAATGGGTGTTGTTCGTACATAATAAAAGTTTTGTGACTAGAAAACAAATTTTGAAGACAGCTCAGTGGCCAAAATATGCATTATTCCCCATAAATTACCAAAAATTATTCATTCATGCAAGTGAAGAAAGCAATTACAAACATTTCAATTCTTAAGCTGCTTTAACTCTTCTGACTGTTTCTTTGGGCAGACGTAACAGGTAAGAAACAGAACATTTTATCTGGATACTTCCAAGAGATTGTTTCTTCAAACATAATTTAACTACTACATATTAAGCTTTCAATGCAAGTATATTGAAAATATAGTAACAATTCCCTTGTATTAATTCCAAACTATGAAAATGGAAATTTTTCTCATGAGATGAACTACTCACATAAAGATAAAGGAAACGCTTCCCAATAGTGAATTTCAAGTTGAACTCCAAATGCAGGTAGACACAACAGATTCTACATTGAGGAGAAAAGACTAGGTGTATAAACAAATATACAACTATAAAATGACAAATAAAATGTGGGATGAAGCATTCTATAAAGTACATTCCTCATAGATCAAATGTGCTAATAAAAGTGACATTTTAAAGCAATTTCGAATTTCAGAATTATCGTCCAGCATTTTAATACCGTGAAACTACATACTATCCAGCACATTAACCAGAAAAACACAATTTGAGATATTAACTGTCGATGCAATGATAGGAACCAAAAAACTTTAATAATTATTACTATCATAAAATCAAAGTACTAAAGTTAACAGGATGCTTAAAGGACAAAGTCTAAAAAATTGAAAAAGAGAGAGAGCAAGCAAGGATTCTAGAAAGGCCTCATAAACTGAACAAGGACTTCAGAAATGGCATTGCAAATGAATGGCAAACCTAGCAGCCAACTTGGTGAAGATATCAGGTGTAATTCTCCCTAGTAACACAATACTTCACAATGCCAATGACTTAAGTGGGTTCTGAAACCCAGAAATTTACAAGGACAACATGCTAAATAAGCAGCAAGAATCAGCAGATAGTGCTACCAAGACCAATTATCTTCAATCTAGAGAATGAACACTGTAAAGTTGAAGGAAATAAATCCAGAGAGAACGCAACAAATTGAGGGGTCAACTATCCTTACCGAGTAGAAATAGAAGATAAATAAAGCCATTTACTCCTTCCAATGAAATATGGTGTTATCTTACCAGGCCCGTCACAGAATCATGCATATATATATATCTTGCTTTGGCAAACTTGAGTTTAGCCATCATGAAACCAAGGAGCTCACAAGCTTTTTGGATAATCCGCATGCAAACCAAAAAATCATAGAATCAATACATGTACCTGCACTCAATAGAATAGTTTGAGAAACCTCAGATACAGACTATAAGAATACCACTAAGTGATACAAACTAGTTGAATAATATAGGATAAGCACAAAGGCAGACTTTACTTGCCCTAGTCACGGATAAATGTGCCAACTTAAAAATGCCAGCCGTTAGCACGCCAATATCTTCGAGCATTTTCATCACGGCGAGCATTTTTAATCTTCAAAAATAACTTGTAAGCCTTCTCTACTTCGTTTGAAGCAAGTAGTTTGTTATTTAATTTGCTATATAAAACTCTGCTTGGGCAAAACCCCTTGCGCAAAGCCTCCTCCATAACAAGCACTGCATTTTCAAGGTGCCCTATGTTGCAAAGTCCATTAATGACATGCTCATAAACTTCCATATCAGAAGTATGACCGCTTTCTTGCATCTCATCCCATATATTTAACAGCATTCCACATTTACCAAATCTGGATAGCCGCATGAGCAATAACTTATAGGCACTAAGTGATATTTTACAGCCAAATTTCCTTGCTTTCTTATAGAACATCATAGCAGCGTAGGGCGGACCATAGCTGCATAAAGGTTCAACAAAAGAGGTTAAAGTCCCTGTAGTGGGAACAATCCCTTGAACTAACATCTCGTCAAAAATTTCAAGAGCATCAGCCACATTTTGAGCTTTAAGAAAAGCAGAAATCAATTTCGTGTAGGTATCCACATCAGGGTCAGAGTTACTATTTAATAAACCCTTGTAATACTTCATACATTCATCAAAATTCCCAACAGAAATAAAATTAGAAATCATTGCATTGTAAACTCTAGTGTCTGGAATGCATCCTTTCTCCTTCATATGATCAAAAATCTCAACAGCATCATCAATCCTTCCTGCTCTTCCTAAGCCCTCAATAAGATAACTGAAAGTTGAACAGTCTGGAGTAAATTCATCTGCTATCATTGCTTTCAATATCCTCTCTATCTTACTAACTCTACCTAATTTTGACCACCCACTTATCATGATATTGTATGTATCACAATTGAACTTTACCTTCCCATTTACAGCATTGAACAACGAATTTGCAGCACCTACATGAGCTCGTCGACACAAACACTGTAAAAGCACATTCAAAGACTTAGTATCACGCTTCAATCCAAGCTCTTCCAAGTTCTCGAACGTTTCTATAGCTTTTTGCACACGCTGAGCCCTGATGAAACTGTCCATTACAATTGACAGTGTCTCCACATCAGGTTTTATGCCTTCTTTCACCATATCATGCAAAGTTTCAATCATAAACTTAAAAAATTTCCTTCTACCTAGTGCTTTAATGATTATGTAGTAACTGTGGATGTCTCTTGCTATTCCCGGCTGCTTCATTGCCCAATTGAAAAACAAAACCATAGCTTCACCGCCTAAATTTCCTATATTCACGACCTTAGCGATTATATCGATGCTTAATTCCACGGGAACATTTGATAATGCATGTTCAATTGCAGTCTTACCCCTCAATTTTTGAAGAAAAACCCCTCGCAATTTCTCTTCAGGCAATAAATATTCATCAACAGCTCCACTTTCTATTTGTTTCGGCGGATAACTCTCCCTGTACGGATATGGAACGGTCGCGTTGCTATGAGAAAATTGAAACAAGTCGGAGAGTTCACCAAGAACGCGACGCTCGTCGACGGTAGACTGGTTGCTTATTTGATTAAACGACGGTTCCTTTATGGAGGAATCTGAGAGAGTTGAAAATGAAAATGCAGAAGAGAACGAATTAATGCAGGGCAAATGGTTCCTGGCTCTGTTAAAACTCAAAGACACCCCGTGGAGGTGATGGAAATGAAACGCCATGGAAAACCTCTTCAGAGAATCAGAGTTGCTGGTTTTGATCGTCTGACAAACAAATTCTTCCAGTTCTTTTTTTTTTTTTTTGTCTCAAAAATAAAAAATAACAAAAAAAAATCACCTTTTTTTCTTTGCCACCATGACTTATAGGGGTCCAATGGACTACCGTCCCACGCCCACAAGTCCAGCCCAATTTGGGGCCGAAATGGAAAATTGATTTTAAATCATAATCTCTATTAAATTATTATATAACTAACAATTTATTTCAGCTTTAAAATAAATTTAAAATATTAAAAATATATAAAGTAATAAATAAATAAGTGTACCAGGCCGATTACGGACTCCCAATTTAAAATGTTTTTTGAAAGCACTTAAAATTTAAAAAACTTGATAAATTTTTTGTTTTTGAAAGCCTACTTGACAATTGATATATATATATATATATATTCAAAATTTCCCATATTGGACATAACTAATTGCTTCTTTTTTGTATTATTAATCTACTTATTACATGTTATATTGTCAATTTATCAGTTTTTAGTTTCAATTTTTAATTCAATCTTTCAAAAATATAAACTTTACATACTTCACCTAAGAAATTTTTTCTCTCAATTCCTTCTCCTTTTTATTTTGACCCTTTTATTGATAGTCAAAGTTCCAGAGTCCAGCCAGATTAATTTGGGCCATTTGGTTCATTTGCCGAAAACTTCGTGAGGCCCTTTCCACATATAGTTTCAAAAAATAGCAGCTTTCCTAGTAGTCATTGGGTCGGTTAGGCCCCCCGATGTATTGGGCTCTTTTATAAAAACCCTTCATCGACACAAAATTCTCAAATTCATTCATAAAAAAAAAAAAAGAGAAAATTATTTAATTCTTATACCATATCCTATCAACAAATATATTTTATGAAAAATTACTAGTTACAATAAAAAATTTATTTTGCCAATGCAACAATTTCGATGCTGTTTGTTGATTAAAAAATAAACTTGTGTGCAACAAAAAGACTTTACCATACAAAAACATTCAATCTTCAGTTTTGGAATAAATTAAACATGCCATGTGTATGTTAAGTTGTGAACGAAAAATCGATAATTTCAAATTAATATGCAATTAAAGGTATTGGATTTTTCATTTGTCAATGGTAGGCAGATTTCTATAAGGTACATGTGTATAATTTCACAAAGATATCATATTAATTAAGTTACAATTCATATCATAATTATAACAATTAATCAACCTTAACTTGGCCAATAATCAAGGACTCAAGGCTAATGATGAGAAGCTATAGATAGTATAATATATTATGTTGAACAGCACTTTTATTTTATACATATTTAGCATTAACTTTACTTTCTTTTTTATTAGTACAAGAAGTGAAGGGTTCCAATCTAAAATTTTTATTCATAAAGAGCTGGATTCGGTAACCTTGGCGTTGGAATTGCAACCAGTGGATTCTTCAACTTCAAAACAATCCCAAACTTCTCTGTAGTATCTAACTTCTTACCCTCTGGCACTTTCCAATCAAAAGAATGCAAGAGCGTGGCAATTGAATATAAAACCATCCTCTCAGCCATTGCTATTCCAGCACAGCTTCTTCTGCCAGACCCGAATGGAAAATAATTGAAGTCACTCCCACTAAAATCCCATTTGCTGTTCAAAAACCTGTCAGGGTTGAACTCCAACGGATTTTCCCAGACAGAAGGGTCCCTGTGAATTGCCCAGGCGTTGACGAACACCCTACAACCCTTAGGGATAGCGTCCCGCCAACTGTGCAGTCTTCACTCGGGCTGTGAGGGACTAGGAGAGGGAGGACTGGGTGCAAACGCAATGATTCTTTCATAATTGCAAGTAGATATGGTAACTTGTGAACGTGGGTTTCTTCCACAATGTTCTCCTTGCCAACTGCTTCATCCAATTCTTGCTGTGCTTTTCTCATGACTTCTGGCTTGTTCATGACTTCAGCTAGTGTAAACTCAATCGAGTTAGAGGATGTGTCTGATCCTCCCACCACCATATCCTGTCCAAACTCCAAAGTATTAAAAAGTCTATATATTGCTATGTCCCCCACCTTTCCAAGTTTACATTAATGGGCTTTGATATTTTCACAGCCATTCCTCGATTCTAGCTCTCACTTTCATCATTACCCATTCATCTAGAAATGAGAGAATGAGACTGAATGTCACAGACAAGTTAGTTTTTTTAAAAAAAATTGAGAATGAAAATTGACAAATAAAAAATTCAATAAGCTGGCTTTGTTTTTTTCATCCCTTCTTTGGTATATACAACATTAATATAGGAGATCATACTGAGGAAGTTGTACTATGATCACTGTGGTTTTATACTAGGAAAGTTGTATTATTGTATCTATTTTTTTGTTTTCACATGTAATTAAAAATCATGATTTTTTTTTTCTAAAATATTACTTGTACCAATGAAATAGAGAATTTTATCTATTTAGGTATATTTTAATTTTTATCTAATTAGTTTAAAAATAAATAAATAAATTAGAAAAAATATTAAAAATAAAATAAAATTAAAAAATTTCGACAAATTGTCAATAAACTTTGCAGTTATCGTAATATTATAAATTTATAACACCTAGAATACCAAATTCATTTTTGAAAAAAAAATTTCAATTAAGAATAGTTTTTCATTGATAAACATTCGATGATTACTAAAATTTTTTCATTTTAAAGAAAAGGTATTATCAATTTAGATATTTACAAAAAAAAATTTCTATAAAATTTTTTGTGAAAATTCTATTGGAAAAAGGCATTTCTTACAAAAAATTCCATTATAAAAAAGTCACTTTAAAATGTGAATAATTCGATATATCAGATGGTGTACAGTCAACAACTAACAGTTCATAGTAAGAACTAGAAATGTCTAATACTCACCAAGAGCAATGCTTTGATATGGTCCATGGTCATTGGTGTCTTGGAATCTTCCTCATCCTTCAACTGTAATAGAAACTGTAAAAAGTCCTTAAATTCCACTGTTGTGCTCCCACTTTCTCTCTCAACCTTCAGCCGTTGATCAATTATTTTATCAACGATCCCATTCAACTTCTCCACTGACTTTCCCATACGTTTGATTAGACCTTGCAAATCAAGGGGGGCCAGGACTGGGAAAAAGTCCGAAATATTCGGCAGACCAAATATCTCTGTCACTTCTGAGATGACGTGCCTGAACTCCGCACCGAGGCTCGCCCTGGCGTCACCCTCCACCGTCCCACCCCATAACATACTGGTGACCACATTCAATATAGTTAAAAACATTTGCTCACCGACGTTTACAGGCGATCCGGTCTTACTGTGTATATAACCCACGGTTTCTCGTACTTCTCTACGGCGAAGCGAATACACTTTGTCCAAAGTAGCATTGCTAAGCATCTTGAGTACACAAATCTTTCTCAACATCCTCCATTCAGGACCGTAGGGGTTCCACGCTATATCACGCCCGCCCGTTACTAACATAGCAGCCGCAGGCACATCACGGTTGGCAAACACGATGTCTTGGTCTCTAAGTACTTCCCGGGCGGTGGATGGGGAGGTCACCAGGATCCCAATCTTGCACCCAAGCTGGAGTTTCACGACAGGCCCATAGGTACGAGCTAGTTCGGCGAAGTAGGAGTGAAGGTCAGGTTGAAGGAAGGGAAGGTTTCCCACCAAGGGGAGGCCGCGAGGGCCTGGTGGGGATGTTGGCTTCCCCTTGTTGTTAGATTTGATGTACATCCATGTATACCAAAAAATTGCAAAAACACCAACAAGGGTGAAGAAGAGGCGTGAGAAATCATCAATTCCGTTGGTATTCTTGCTTAACCATGACCATATTTTAGAGTAGGAGTAGTCAAAACGGACAGAACTTGGGATGAGAGTCATGGCAAAGGAGTAACAAGGTAGAGGTTGCAAAAATGTGGTAGGAAATTGTGCAAAATTGGCCTTTATATTTGTTCTGTAGCTAAAAGTTTGAAAGGATCCTCACCTTTCGTGCTTGGTTGGAGTATGGCAAAGGGGTTTAACAGGGTGGATAAGATCCACATCTATTTTACGTGCATTTGTACGCTCAACCCAAAAAATCATTTTCCTATTTTCTCCTTCGCTCCCACTATGTCAGAACGGACATAGTTTGACCGAAACTAGTTCAATTAAGTCGAAATTAAAGGCTCAAACCACCTTCCTTCCTTTTTCTTGAAAGACAATGGTATTTTACTAAAAATTATCAATTTCTTATTCCATCTATAGCTTTATAAGAAAAATCTTCCCTATGGGCTTCAATTAAGTACCATCCGAATTTGTCAATTGCATAACACATGGCGTGTAATTGGAATGGCTCTATTTGTGAAATTCCATTCATATGAGTTTTCATCTGCTCAATGTTGGCCTACTCCTGCAGTTGGCATGCACCATATGCTACTTTCAATTTCAATATATTTTCATTCCAGTCAATGTTCTCTATTTTTTTTTTTTTTTTTAAATGGTCGGCCAAGCGAGCCAACCCGAGTTCCACAAATTATGTCGCCCATAAGTCTTGATAGCCATACAGCACCCACCAGACGAGGTTGAGCGTGGCATATTTAGCCAACCGACCCTTTTTTTTTTTCTTTTTCTTTTTTCTCTTTTCTGGTAATAAATTTTTTAGGTTCTATGACCTTTCTTTTTATTTTTCTCTCTCTTAAAATTTCTTTACTTTACCATACATCTAACTTCCTATTTGATTTTCTACATCTAGCCATCCAATTTGTATTATGTTCCATATATAATATGTCAGTATATTTATAACATAATGGTTGGAACAAATTTTAAATTTATTTAAAAAGTTTTAAATAAATTTTTAAATTTTTATCATGTTTAATCAAGCTCATATATTTTTAATTTTGATTAAATGAGTCATTGTAACTAATAAGTAATTAATTATCGTTATTTAAAATATCATTTGTCATTTTATATCTATATAATATTTACGTAAAAAATAAAAAATATCATATGATCATGTCATTATCTCATATTAATATGTTATGTTATTATTTATTATAACATATTAATATATTATAATAATATTATATAGTACAAAATAACAAATGACATTCTAATTAATAATAATTAATTGTAATATTTTATTTAATTTAAATAAAAATATAATAACTTGATTAAATATAATAAAAAATATTCATTTAAATTTTTTTAAATAATTTAAGGATTTCTTTACGAATTATGTCTATAATTATTTCTATGCTTATTCTATTTGTAAGATAAAAAAAACTTATTATATTTTTCATTGTGTTATGAAAATGTTATTATCTAGCAACCAAAATTAATTTAACCTTTATTTATGACTTTTATTTTGAAAAAAACCACTTTCAACACGCAGAAGATCAATATGTATAAATATATAATATAATATAATATAGTTTTTTTTAAGAGAGAAAAAATATAGGCCGATCTTTAATTCAGAAGAGGCCTAAACATTTATAACGACACGTGGCGAAGAATTGAGCGTGATGAAAAAGCTAGTGCTCCCACCTCTCCAGGTCCAGTTCCAAATTAGGCTCTTTTCACTACCCGATGGGCTTCTGCTTACCACGGGCTGACTGGCGAAGGGTGATTTTATTTCTGTCCCTTTTTATTTTGTTCAAAAAGCAGCAGGAATGAAAAAAGAGAAAGCGCCACTATCGAAAGCAATTCGCCGAAAACTCCCGCCAAAAACTCATTTCCCACTTCAAAATCCCTAGTCTTAAACGTCCATGTACGTTTCCATCCACTCTCTCTGGAACCAAAAGAAATGACGTCTGCAGCAACCGGGGCCAACATCAATCCTAAAACTGTGTATCATATTGCGGGAATTCCGGTGGAATTCCCCTACAAGCCGTACGGGACGCAGTTCACCTTCATGTACAGAGTCATATCAACCCTGGATCGAGCTCAGAAAGACGGTCATTGTCACACCTTACTCGAGTCGCCCACCGGTACCGGCAAATCGCTATCGCTTCTTTGCTCCACTCTGGCCTGGCAACAGAAGTATAAGCTCAAGAATCTCCAAGGCTGTTTGTCTCACTCCACACCTGCACCGGAGGCCATCACCGATCCTCTCGGTCACGGCGGTGGTTTTATCCCTGAAACGCAACCTTCAAGTAAGTTTTGCATTCTTTTCTCAGCATGATCTCCGGTGTTGCTCAGGTTTTGAATTCGGATAATCAGTAGTGTTCGTTAATATTGAACATTGCATGATGGACCTTGATTATGTCTTAGGCGTTCCTCCATCAGGGATTTCAGAGCCACCTCAACAATCAGCAAATAGCAAGAATAAGAAGAAAAAGTTGGCTCCTACGATATATTATGCTTCGTAAGTTTTATTTTATTTTATTTGTCTTAAAATGGTTTCTCTCCGAGGCCATTGCCATTTAAGCTCTCTTTCTTTTCATTTCTTGGTATCAAGCCATCATTCAAATATGAATATGGCTCTCAAATAATCTGAATTAGTACTTGTTGTCAAAATTTGTTACCTAGCAGCAGTAACGGAATAAAGATAGATGGTGTATGTCGAGTAAACGGGATACTATAGATTATTTCATTCATTTTTTGTGATATAAAATGTTAATTTTGGAGTTGGTATTATGTTTGGACTTTTTGATGGTTTAAGCTCTTATAATCTCTGATAACTGAGCCAACATTCTTAATGCACTGATCAATATAAAGAGCTACAGGAACTTGTACAATTGGATGTGGAATTGGTACTTAAATACTGTGGTTTCCCATTAATATCAGGAGGACACATTCACAAATTTCTCAAGTGATTCGTGAATACAGGAAAACTTCTTACCGAGTGCAAATGGCGGTATTGGTATGTTTTACCCAATCTTCATTGACTTTTTCTTCTTTTTTTTAGTAGGAAAAAATTTTCATCGATAGAGGTTTTTTTTCAAACATGATTTTAGTTGTCATGTTTCAAAAAAACTTTCTATGTATATGCCATTATTCTAGGCATTATAATTCAAACTTATGGAAATTTTTGTTGACTTTCCATTCATTTAAAAATTTCTCAGGCCTCAAGGAAAAATTATTGCACAAATCCACATGTTCTTGGGAAGCAGAATATTGATGAAGAATGGTGCAGTTTTTGGACCTTAAAATTTCTTTTTATTTTCTCCTTTTGGTTTCTCTTTTTCTTCTCCCACTATGATTTCCATTACTTTTCCTACTAAAGATGCTACTTGAATTTGGCAGCAAGCTGCTTTTGAGCAATCGAGAGGAAGGATGTTTTGAATTTAAGTGAGTTGTTTCTCCGTTCAATATCCATTTATTGTGACTTGGCCTTGTTTGTCCATGATTTCACTGTCAATCTTGAAGTAAGAGTATAACCATAAGAAATTACCCATTACAAGCAGAAATATGCATAAAGTCAAATGTCATCCCTCACTTCAGAAAGGAGGCTGTCACGAGGCCCATGATATTGAAGATCTTGTCAAAGTTGGACAAATTGTTAAAGGTTTTTCTTTTCTTTTCTTTTTTTAAAGAGATGTTTCTGCCATTATGTCACTCTTCAAAATCATTCTGAGGGTTCTCTTCATTTCCCAGGATGTGCATACTATGCTGCACGTTCCATGGCTGATGATGCGCAATTAGTTTTTTGCCCGTATAGCTACATCATCAATCCTGTTATTCGAGGAGCAATGGATGTAGACATTAAAGGAGCCATTATAGTTCTTGATGAAGCTCAGTATGTCTCTGCTAACTTCCTCATTCGTTTTCTGATGAACATCTCTTTGAGTTCTGATAAATTTTGGCAGAAGCAAACATTCTAGATTATCAATTTAGTTTTTGAATAAGGAAAACAATTAATTATTTCTATGAATTTGCTCTGCACTTGAATTTGGCTGAGTTGGGGTAGTTGAATTTCCGTTTTTTGTGGGTTGAAAGCATTTGATGTACCATAAAGTTACATTATCTCTGACCTTTCAGTGCTTTTATATGGTTAAGGAAAGGCTCAAGTATGTCAACATTTCATTTTTACTTCTTTTGTAGTAACCGTATCGGTAGTAGATCTTTCTTCTATAATTTCCTAACAGAGCAGTGATCATGCAACTGTTTCCAATAAAAAAGAAAGGTTGCTAATTCCTCAGCCTAGGAACTGAGGTGGTGGGTGATATCCAAATTATCCAGTCATAGACTTCTTTCTTGGTGGGAATATAAGGTAGATGAAGGTTCTCCTTATTTCCCCTTGCTTTCTCTTATTGTAGTACACAAACTCCTCCAGAATCTGCAATCTCAGTGCCACTAGCAAAAAATCAGTTAGTTAAAGTTTATGATTTCCTGATGATTATGTGGTGAATAATTCATGCTGCAGTTGATGTTGTGTTTCATTTTTGACATCTAAATAAAAAGATGTAATAGATTTGATTTTGTTTAGCCCAAGGCACGTTCTAAAGATCTCTTTAGAGTGCTAGCATCGTTGAAGTTTTGGAGAATGATTTGTCTATAAAAGTCAGTGGATGCCTATTTGCTTGCCAAATTAGATGTGTAAATAAAGTCAGGTAGTTTAGAAATGAACTCTCATCCCATCTTGGATGACTGACTGAGATTTTATTTCCTTGTGTATATGAATTGTTTGGCAAGATCTGATATCAAAAAAGTTTCTCCCGTTACAGCAATATAGAGGATATTGCTCGTGATGCTGGTAGTGTGGATCTTGAAGAAGATGCTTTGCTCAGTACGTTAAGAAACTTTTGCTTCTAATTTATCATATGAGGATTCTAATTCTTATAGCAGTTATACATTATGGAAGAATTGCAGACGGAGCTAGAGCAGCTCTACATGATTGATGCCACAATTTACCAACCACTGTATGAAATGATACAGGTAAGGAACGTCATTTCTTGTGCAACAATCAGGTCTGACATAACATTAGTTAATTTTCATTTACAATAATTGGTGTTGTGGAAGTGTAGGACCTAATGGGTTGGATTGAGCAGAGGAAAAGCACGTTAGAAAAGCATGAATTTCGGCACTACTTCTCCTCGTAAGTTTTGCAAAGAGCTTCTTTATGTTGTAGTTATTCTTATCTCTCCTTGTGGGAGTGCCATTTTGGCCAAAGATAATTAAATAACCTTTATCTTTCCGTTTAGCACTCTTTACATTCTTGGTAACATCTACTCTAAGATCTGACAGTCTTGGACTAATTTTATGTAATGCCTGAGCTTTTCTAAGCTTGATGTACTCTGTAAATTGCATTATTTCTGCAATCAACATTGAAACTAGATTGGTAAATTATACTTTCTTATAGTCACTGTTCTTGTGTACAGGAACCTTTTTCTATTTGTTCTTTTCTCTGTTCTTCCCACTAATGAAGTTTTTTTTTTTCATTTTTATACTATTTAAATGGAAGACACCGTCTTCGTAAGATAACAGTTTTGGGGATGATATATGTTTTTCCTCTTATGACACGTTATGTTTTCTTTATAATAAAGAAATCAAGGGAACTATGGCAGTTTTCACCTTATTTCCTGCAAACAATATTGAAAGTTTTAAAGTAATTTTTGTTAGGTGTGACTCTTATGTTTGTTCCTGTTAGCATTTGATTTCCATGGTCTTTTATGTTTCTATAATCATATCTTACAGCTGGACCGGTGACAAGGCATTAAGACAACTCCAAGAAGCTAACATTTCACAGCAATGCTTCCCCATCTTGCTAGATTGTGCAACAAAGGTACCATACTCAACAATATTTTGAGTCTTGATTCTTACCGTTTTATACTGATTATGAACCACATTATATTCAAGGCAATCAAAGCTGCTTCAGATACAGAGTCAGATGCACCTCATTTAAGTGGCATGTCTGTCATAACATTGGAAGGTACAATCATAATTTTTTTGATGTATGTACTCCAAGCTAATTAATAACCCTTGAAGTCTTAATATTGTGATTGACTACATCAACAAATGCATTACAGGGCTGTTCTCTTCACTGACATATTTCTTCTCAAGGAATGGTTCTCATATATTTGATTATCAGCTTGCTCTACAAAGATATGTTAAAAAGGATGGCGGTGAGTGGTTAATGAATTTATTACTATTTTTTATTCTGTCATTTTCATGTAGACAGTGCCTTTCTCGTTCTGTGAGTAAACTTTCAAAGAAAATTTTAGCCGTGTTAATATTAGTGTATGAGATAGGTGATATTTGGGCTTTCAACATCTAATCAGATTTAAGTTGCTTAGCTTACAAAGAATTTGGATATGATAACAATAGGTTGGCATTTTAGCTATTGGTTTCAATTGTTATTTTTTCCCTTTCATTGCTATGAGTAAAATAGTTTCACTATAGAACTCAGTTTTTGGTTATTGCCATAGTGTTTTCTGTTCTTTTGATTAAACTAGAAAGGTTATTGATAGTGTTTTGCATACAGAAAATGCTTTTGGCAATTGGACATGTTCTTTAAGTTTGTGGTGCTTGAATCCAGCGGTTGTTTTCAGAGACATTGCTGAACTTTCATTGTCTGTCATTTTAACATCTGGGTAAGAATGGTCCTTATTTGAATACTTCAGTTGCTGGCCTTGCATCAATGAACCTTCTCTACATCATAAAGAAGTATTTGCAGCTTTGTGCAAGCTGTTATTATCTTGTATCCAAAACTTTTCTAGCAAGTCACATTAACCAAGTCAAAGTAATAAAGCCATTAACTACTTCTAGCTATCTGGATGGATATCTTTTCCTGAAAGTACCCTTGTAATCTGATTGATAGCACATAATATATTCTGCTATCCCATCAGTGTGCCAACCTTTAAGAAGAAAGTTGCCATTTATGATGTCTGATACTGAGCTGCACTTAAGTGAAGGTTTTCATATTTTTGCTTATGTCCTTTTCCATTCACTGGTTTCTATGGCTCACTTGCATTTCCATATAGTGTTTTTGACTAGTAATTTCATTAACAATTTTCTGTAATCTAGGACATTGTCACCAATGAATTCCTTCTCATCTGAACTTGGAGTTCAGTTTGGAAACTGTTTGGAGGCTCCTCATGTTATTGATGTTAAATCCCAGGTACAAATTTTATTTTCCTCATGCCTATGATGCTCATCAATTCTTAATTCCACTGTTTTTTTGGTTATGAGTATCAACTTTTCTATTGCAGGTGTGGTCTGCTATAATCTCCCATGGTCCAGGTAATTATCGATTGGATGCAAGTTACAAAACAGCAGATACATATGCTTTCCAGGTATGTTGTATTTTGAGTCATTTTTTTTGTTTCATCAAGAATTAATTATTATTTGACCTTTGCATATATGTATTTGTCGTTCTGAAGGATGCACTCGGCAAATCCTTAGAAGAAATTTGCAAGATTGTTCCAGGAGGCTCTCTGATTTTCTTCCCTAGTTACAAGCTGATGGAGAAACTTTGCAAGCGTTGGCGTGAAACAGGCCAATGGTTGCGGCTTAATGCAAGAAAGCGCCTTTTTGTTGGTAAGACACTTTATGCCTCTTTCCTAGATCTCATGTGGTTGAGCATATCGTTGATTTTCTTGTCAGAAATGCTATTTAAAACTTATGTTTCTATGCATATTTGGCTGGACTTTTGTATTGATGTTGAAGATGGCCTGATTTGCTCAGTATTTATAACTCATATTGTTCATGCTTGGATATTTCTTGTTGGATTGAAATTCTGATTGGTGGTATTTGTGCAGAGCCAAGAGGAGGTAATCAGGAAGAATTTGACACTGTTCTGAAAGGTTATTATGATTCAGTATCTGGAGGCAAGGAACCTGGTCTTGGGAGAAAGAAAAGGATTAAAAAAGCAGATCACAATGCAATTGAGTCCACAGAAGTTACTAACCATGAAGGTGCTGCTTTTCTTGCAGTTTTCCGAGGAAAGGTTTGCATCAATGTTTTCCTTCTCACTTTGTGGTACTTCTAATGGTGGAAATACATTTATGTGCTTCACTAAAAGTTGATTCCTACATTTTCCTTGCAGGTCTCAGAAGGCATAGATTTTTCTGATGATAATGCTAGAGTGGTGGTATCCTTTTGCTCACTTTGAAGTTTTTGTGCCTCTTTTCTTACATTTCAGTAATTAACTTGGTGCTTTTGAGGCCATAAAAAATCTGTTATGGAAAATTGGAAGTTCGTAGCTCTGGATATATCAGCTGTGTTTATTTTCCTTCTAAATAACTGCTATTTGCTTACTCCTCTAAGAGCACTCCATTGTATGACTCTTAACTGTTAATTGTGAGTTCTTGACTATCGAAGATAGTTGTTGGCATTCCCTTTCCAAATATGTATGTGCTCTTACCTGTTGATGATGTTTTCAAACATAAATAAGTCATTTGTCATGATTTCTGACCCCTCTGGTCTTTGCAGAAATGATATTCAGATTGCTTTAAAGAAGAAATATAATAACACTTACAAATCATCTAAAAACCTTCTCAGTGGAAGTGAGTGGTACTGCCACCAAGCCTTCAGAGCTCTAAATCAAGCTCTTGGTATGCCCTGTGTATTTCCAACCTTGAGAATTATATATTTGCTCATTCTTCTGGTACTTGTTTCTTAGGTGATTTGATATACAGTAAGTTCAAGTATCTGCAAAATATTTTTATTTTATACATATGGTTGATTATGTAATTTAAGCATATATTCTCCCTAAATCTCCTATTAAAAAAAAAAAAACCTTCCTAATCCTTATGTACTTCAAAGTGGTACTATTTGATAACTGCCTTTTACTATGCAGGACGCTGTATACGTCATAAATTTGATTATGGAGCCATCATCCTATTAGGTAATATTTTGAATTTGGTGATCCATGTGGTTTCCTGTGGTATAGAATCTCATTTTCTTATATTCTATTTCTTTTGTGAAAATGTTTCTAGGTTTTAATTATTACACAAGTTTATGAATAGTGGATGCTAACATGACATAAATGAACCATGAAAAGAGGAAGGGAAAATCTTTATATACACATAACTAGCTAAATTAGCAATATTGTGTGGTCTATAGGAGTTACATGTCATCATTCCTATAGATTGTTTTTGTCTTCAGAAAATTATTGATGCAACTGCATATGGTGCCATGAATTTGTGTTAGTTCTAGTTTCTTTGGCTTTTATACATCTAGGCTTTTCAAAGTGAGTCTAAAAATGCATCTAGAAAGCTATTAGTCATGGTAACTGAGGAGATTTGAAAGTTAGCTATGATCTTATCCTGAAAATGTTGATGGCTAGGATAGGATGTTGACTAGGAAAATCTATGTCACAAACAGAGTGCCAATTGATGGTTTATTGCTTTGCCTTGACTGAAATGCTTTAAGCATCTGGATATCTAATTGCTAGATAGGTACTTCATGGATAATAAAAGGTCCGTATTATTCCCACCGAGTTTTGGGTCTTTTTGTGCATTTTGTGAAAAGGATGAGGTTCGCAAGGCAAGCAAAACAACTCTTTATCTTCGGAGTAGAATTGTCAATTTTCTATCCTGTGAGGAGAATTTTGTTAACTACACTTCGTAACACTACTGCATCAAACTTTTATGTTAAATATGTGAAACAATGCTCCTACACCTGTGAAGATGTTACTATTACTTAATAGCCGTGATTCTGCAGTCTTTTACTAGATGCTTTCCTACTAAAGGTGAGCGATGTAAGATCTGATACCATTTAATTGTATAACTACAATTTGGCTTGTGGCATTTTGCTGCATTTGAGATTGTATTTTTCATAATATTGTAGATAGTAATTTCTTCACATTTTTTTTAATGCTCATAGAATTGAAAATATTTTTGGTTATCAGATTCACGTTTTCAAGAAGAAAAGAATAGAGCTTACATTTCAAAGTGGCTAAGGCCATCCGTTAGAAGCTACGAAAGTTTTGAGAAGTCATTAGAGGAGCTAAGATCCTTTTTCAGAGATGTCAAGGTCCGTTTGAATTCCTTTATTAGCATATGTTCCTTTTCTTTAAACTGTTCATTTTCGTGTGTGGGCTGTGGTTGAATGGTGTTAAATAAGGTCTTTTCTCTTGCTTCACCTGTTTGCAGGACCTGGTTAGCAAGAACAAGGTTTGTAACTTGAACTTGAATAACTCTAATGAGGCCCCTTCTATGTATCAAAGCTAAGGATTACTGAAATGAAAATTTGAAACTTAAACAGTCTGATCATTGTGGACAGCAACTACTTCCTTTGGCAAAATATGATGCCACCTTTCCCCAGATGAAGCCTCAAATTGATCTTGCAATTCAAACAAGTGTGCAAGTAGATAAGGACCAGAAGACATGCAAGGAATATATTGATCTAGAATGTAGCTCTCCAAAAGATTCCCGGTAAATGACCAACACCTCTATTCTATAATGTATGAAGCTGAAACTGTGAGTGTAATGAAAGGAAACTTTATGCTTGCATGTCACTTCATTTGTGAATCATGATATAGTAATATCTGGCCGCATCCTTTTGGAGATTTGTGTTTGGATTATTTGCTTGCTTCTGGAATTTTTTATATTCTTTCTTATATCTAGCAGTACCTAACTAGGTTTTTTTCTTTTTTTTAACTTGAAATATCAAACTGGTGTAATTGGCTTGGAAGCATCTTCTTGCAGGTGTTTGGAGACTTTATCTATGACATATTCCAATGAAGATCCAGATTTACTCATGGTCAAGGAAACACCTCTTGTGGATTCCAGTATCTCTCTAGCTAGTCCTGGTTCGTTATCTAAGGATGGGAACTCTGGTTCAACTATAATTCAGGCCTCAACTAAGTCTTTGGATCAATTTTTAATTCATCCAATGTCTTCAACAAGCCTGAACGAAGTTCCTTCCTCTTATGAATCTGTGACAATGTTCACCCCTGAAAAAGACGTCAATCAAAACACCTCCAGCCTGATACCAAAAATAGAATCACCTTCGAATCTTAGTGTTTGTTCTTATATTCATAAAAGGAGGGAATCCATGGGTTCACCTTTCATTAACCTTGTTAATGAAGAAGGATCTGATACTCCTGCGCAAATTCCTGGTTCTATGAGTTTCAAGGATAACTTACTAGCGAACAGGCGCAGAATTGAATTTGGTTTTGAGCCTTGTTCAGTAGAAAACAAACAGAAGAAATCAAATGTTCCTCAGTCGTTGGCAACTCACAATTCTTGTCCTGCTATGGATAAGAGATTACAAATTTCTTGTTTACTCTGCAGAAGCCCTTTAGGCCGCCCTGAAAATCATCTGTATCTCAGTTGCTCGTTGACTGTGTCATCAAAAGTTTACCTGTTATCTCTTATAAAAGAGAAATTCATTTGTTGTTCTTCAAATACACTAACAACCGTACCAGTTATAATAACTGACATTTCATCAGTTGATCCAAGACTCTGCAATAGAACTCTTGAAGGTGACACAGGACAGGGCATTTGGCATGAAGATGATGGGTGTGTATTCAAAAATGTCTTTTGCCCCTTCTGCAGTAGCCGTAACAATTGTCTTGGTGTGCAAATCAAAGCGGCTGATGAAAACAATGTTAAGTGGCTAAACAAGGTTGGTTATTTAAACCTTAGTGTCTCAGAACTTTGCATTTTTGTGATTCCTCTAATAATGCCTTACCCCTTTTTGTATTTTAAAAAGGCTTATCTGCGACTGACTTTTTCATCTGCAGATACTGCTTTTCACTGATTGTGTGGAAATTAGAAATTCTGAAGCAGCAGAGGACAAGGCAGCAAAGGATAAGGTAAGTTGTAATATTAGGCATAATGATTCTTCTGTTGATTCCTTGTTTTTTCTCCACATGTCATGACACTAAGACAGCTTCCCCTTTTTGTTATAATGCTGAAAGTTAATAATAGAATGGAGAAATTTTATATTTTTCCTTTATCCACTTAACTGTCATGCAAAAGAGGACCTACTTATACATTTGACAAGAACTTTTCAATTCAGGGCCTATATTACATACTTTCCAAAATTTTGAATGCTAAAATTCTACTGACTGGACTTGCTACAATTGTTCCATAGGATTATAGGATTGAACTGAAGGTTATTTTCAATTACGGAAGTTGCTTTTGCTGTTATTTTATTTAAAAACAGTAACATTAGCACATGGTTATAGGATTTGTCGCAGGTTGATGCCTCAACCATGGACAAGACTGCCATTTTAAATTCCATTGATAAGTTTGCATATTCCCCTAAACAGCCAGACTTGGGAGGGTGGAGGACTACAAAATCAAAGGTTAGACACAAAGAAATGATTTGAGCTTTTAATCACAAGACATTCTGTCCACTCCAAAACCTAACATTTCTGTTTACATCATCTCGCAGCTAAAACTTTCTAAGAGGAGGGGTTAATGATAGCTTTACCATACTAAACTCTTCTGTTTTTGGTAAAGCCTCACTTAATGAGATGTTGGTTCTTGCAAGATGTACATTTTGGTGGATTGACCATCTCAGTCCAATTTTGATACCTTAGAGCAAAACCACCTGCAGCAACAGAGGTATTCTTCCCGGCCTAATTTATGAAGCTGAGGTTGCTATCTGTTGATAGGCTGTTGATAGGACATTTGTTGTGTTTTGGTTTTGTTCTCATAGTTTTGTAGTTCCAGAATGGATATGACCTGTATATTTCTGTAAGGGGTTTTTTGTTTTGTATATATAGAAATGATTTACAAGGCCACTAGAATGCAAGATGAATTGTTTCATCAACTGAAGGTGTAAATGTCATTTGAAATCAAAGTATTTGCTTATGTTTTCTTGTGAAACTAATTAATTGATAAATGGAGTCGGTAAAAATGTTCGATTAGATTAATCAACAGGCTGTGTTGCTATGGTTAAATGCTTCCTACCAGGCGGGGAACAATCCCAGAAACCAAAAATTAATTGTTACAGGGAAATGGTAATGGTTATGACAGTGATGTTAGAATAATTTGGATCCGATTCTAATGTCATGTCAGGCGCTGCAACAGGTGATCAGAAATGAGAAATATGATTAAGAGAATATTATGAAATTTCACATTGGATAAGTACAATAAGAGAAGAATCTTGCGTTTATAATTTTTTGAAAAGAGAATGTCGTCTAGTATATGAACTCTGTCGTTAGGTGAAATCAACATGGAACTCCTAAAACAAGCACAACTTTTCCTTGCTTAGAAAAAGAAAATATACTGTAATTAGATCAAGTCGAGCATTCTCTGCGGGTTATACACTTCTTTCTAAAAGGACCTCCCAAACGTATATCTATTTTATCAATTCCAGCAGCTTCAGTCTAAGCATGGCAAGAGATTGCCAAGGCATCATCCGAGCAAGCCAAATTGTTCGACTAGATTATTATAAGGATCGTAGCCTCCTGACGATTCCACTTTACCAGTAAACTGATCAATCCCTGCTCACAAAGAAAAAAAAAATGTAAAAACAAAGCTGAAGTAACACAGTATTGATCTACAACCACCTGCTTCATCTTCCCAAAACCACTATCTTAAGTATTCAAAAGAGAATGATCATTTAAGCACCTGTATCAGGATTTTGGAAATAGAAGCTTTCAACTCCTTGTGCAGGGATATCAATAAATTTCAGACTTTCTGGTTTGGTCCTCTTCTCTTTTGTACCCAAACCTTCTGCATCCGCTTCTGGTTCTGCATTGATTGAACCAGAGGACTGCTGCTTCCTTTTTGAACGAGCACGCCGGTTCTGAAACCAGTTATAGACATTTGTTTCAGAAATTTGGCCATGTTGTGCCAGTTCAACTGTTATCTCTTTGATCTTTTGCTTGCTCGGAGTCCCATTTCCTAGATCATATATACTCTCCAGGATTTGCAGCTGCAATGATGTTGGAGTCCATCGCTGTCTAGCAGTGATATTGTGGCCAATCGAGGCTACTATGGGATCACAGTAGAAATTTCCCAACCTTATTCCTGAAACAAAGGGAAATCAATGTAACATCTAGAAGCAGTGAGAATTGAGAAGCACTCGCAGTTTATAAATCATTTCGGGTAAATAAGCATCATTTCTGTTGTCTTATGTTGCATAAATAAATTGATTATTCATCCATAAAGATAGAGCCATGCCAACAATTTTTTTTCATACATAAAATCTTATATGTATGATACACACACACACACAGAAACACCTTTAACGCAATCTGATGAAAGTCGATGAACAGAAACATCAATCGAACCACAAACAGGGATGAGAGTCACATAAAAAGGAGGGAGAGCAAAGAAAAGGGACAACCCACCAGTAAAATCCTGATGGGCAGACATGGCTTTGTGCATCTCAGCCAGCTGCTCAGAAATAACCGCATAGGCAACGATCTGTTTCCTCAGCTCCTCCATCTGTTCATCAGTCATCACCTTCCCACAAACCCCATTCTGAAATTGATACTGCAGATACCCTTCTTCTTGCTGTTGCATTTCTTGATTTTGCCACTCCATTTCCTCTCCCCTATCCTGTCAGGCTTTTTTGCCTTCACCAAATCACTTTTTCTCTACAAAGAGTCATACCCTTCGAATCTATCTTCCAATTTATGGAGGAAGAAACCAGCAGCAAAGATGGCAAGTAGCTTGTATATGCAATAGTAATTGACTGGAAAGTAGTAACCGAGAAATTAAGGGAGCAAAAAAATGCGTAAATTAGCAGAGAAGGGTCGTCGTCATTGGCATAGCCCCAGCGCATTTGAGTGCCGGGTCGCGCGGGTAACTTTGTGCCTGATTATTGAACTTTTTTATCTTCTTTTTGGATTTCAGTTGCCTAATCACGACTCTTGGTAGCCGTTGAAGGGTATTTCCGTCAACTACGTTTGAAATTGAATTTCAATTTCCGAGTAAAATTAAATGACGAACGAGGCCTTTGGGCTTTGAAATTTGAATTTTCTTTTAACTTTTTGGTAACTTGATTTAATTAAAACACCCATGAAATAAAAAAGGATAACTCCACTAGGTAGTCGATTCGATCCGTTTATTTATAAATTTTAAATATAAAAAATTAATAAAAATAATAAAATAATTCGTTTATCTTAATTTATGAAAATTCCATATAATTATCGACTAAAAACATAGAGAGACTGCAAGCTTAATTTAGAGGGGGTTGTATTCACTTTTGTAGAGTTGATTAGCTGATTTCAGGGCAGCAAACAAGCGAGTTAAACAAAGACTTGGGTCCTGATGAATGGATCCAGATTGATTCACAGTGGCGAGACAAGCATAGGAAAAGAAAGGGGGACATTCTTCGAATCTTGTTGGAGGTCAAAGCCAAAAGTTGGTACGCCTAATCAGACCACTTAGCCAACGACAAAATGTTTCGTTGGAATGAAATCTTCCATGATTTGGTTTTGCAATTCCACTGTATTCATGGATATGATTGGGTGAAAATGTATGGCTTATCATTTTCTGCAAGGATTGGTTGTCTCCTTGTGAGTGTAACGAACGATATGATTCGTCGTGGCCTAGCATTTTGTTTAGAGTATTATTTGGAGGTAATGTGTTTCTACAATGCGAGCTTTGAGAGGAAACAAAGACCATTGATTTCGGACATGCAATGCTCGAACGAATTGCTAACATCTACAGCAGAAGCTGCTCGAAGCAAAGCACAAGAGCAGCAACTCAAGCAACAGCAGCTAACATCCATAACAGAAGCGAAAACTTCAACAAGGTGTGCAGCCAACTCAAACGAGTTGCTAAACCTGCAGCTAGCCAAGTCTCCTGAGTCCTGTTCAGATAATAGAAGCAGACAAGCAATGCACAGCAGCTAACATCCACAACATCAGCAGCAATTCGAGCAACAGCAATTGCAGACACATCAGTAGCAGAAACTTCAACAAGGTGTGGAGAGAATCTCAATTGAAGATCAAGTTAACAGTGATACAATCACACTTGATCCCCTCAATCAAACTTTGATAGCATTTCGAAAACATTTTATGATTTCCAAATCAACTCTTGGTGTCTTATTTGATTCCATGTATCTCTGGTAAGTAATGTCAAAGATTGCGATTGTGTATAAATATGTACATCAACAATTAATTAAATTAAGGTAATTTTAATACCATTTCAAGATTTTTTATTAATTTTTTTTAATTGAGAAAAAAAAATTCTAATCATACTCTTTAAATAGAGATTATACATCAATAAATTAGTTAAATATTCGGGTGCCAAGTCTCTTTATTAATTAATTAGATAGAGAATCAATTATTTAAAAATAAATAAATATTCACTCACAAGCAAGGGATTCACACGGAAGTCCCTTATTAATGAACAAAAAAAGAGCTGCCTACAAACAGCAAGAAAAGCCCCCGTTTAGGTCCAGCACATACTGGGCAGAGGACAAGCCCGTACTAAAAAAATGACTCAACGCCTGCTATGCCAGGCTTTGACAAAAAGCCAAGGAATCAACTTCTTTCCACAAAAAAACGAAGCAAGCTAAAACAATTAAGCCTCAGACCAATTAATCCACAACAGATTCTGGGCTCTTTGAACCCCACCCTTTGCCATTTATCAATTATTGAGATCCTCAAGTTTCCTACGCAACCAACAATTAAAAACTTCTCATCACCAACCAAAACAAGAAAAATAAAAGTTGAGAATAAGGTTATTATCTTATAATTTTGAGTTGCGTGCCATGCTAATGTCAACTGCCTCAATAAAAGACAAATTTTTCTCAGAAGTAAGAATGAAAGACAAAACAAACCCAAACACGATTCTACATTGGGTTGCCTTTTTCGTCCATGATTGGGCTAAATGTGAATTTTTAAACACAAGTCTTTTTCATTGACCAAGGATAATTCGTAAACTAGTTGTTATTTTTCCTCGTATCCTTCGCTTGTGGTTCATGGTATCTACTCTGTTTTTGGTCGTATAAGTCTAAAACAACACAAGCTTCTCTGTTCCCATGTCCTTGCTACAAAGCTTATTTGGAAGGGAATAAGAGGGAAGGCATGACTGCAGACGAGAAGATGGAGGTTATTCCCCTCCTCACTCCGTACAAGATGGGAAGTTTTAGTCTCTCTCACAGGTCTGTTTGAACCCACGTACCTTGATTTCCCTCAAGTTATATATATAGTACTAGAACTAGACTTTTTTTTTAAAAGCATTCATGAGATTTCATTAGAGAAATGGAGTGGAACATTCACTTTTCAAAGTACAGAACAGGACACAATGACCAGTAGTATTTATTCTGATATCGGAACTTCTTCATTAAGTAGTAGTATGATTTCCAAGTCTCAAATCACAAACTTTAATTTGAATCCTCGATCTTGTTACTCCTGCATGCTTTTTGTAAGCAGGAAAGAAGTCTTTCGGGTTGATCTTGGGTTTTTTCTGTTTTGCTCTATGATTGGGAGCTGGGTTGATGGCAGACAGGGTTATATGTTTCAAAGGGATACTGGCTGGGGTATACCTCGTTTTAAGGTTGTGGGCATATCCCACACATATACAGGGGTCGCCAAAAAATTGAACTCTAAATTTCATGCTTCGGAATACTCCTCCTTCCAGCTATATATATTCAGTATCAACATGGATCACAAAGGGCACAAGCTCTTGTAATCGAATAAGAAGTCTCCAATGTCGAATCAGATTCAGCTAACCTTTAAAATGGAAGATTAGTTACGGAATGCCATGAGCTTAAACGTACGGAGGAGTTGAGTGTGCCATGTCCAACGTTCTGTATATGAATTTGGATATAACTTCTAAGTGATTTTTACTATTATAATTCTAGAGACTTTTGTTTTCCAAGTCTCTGATGATCTCCACAAGGGATGCATGCAGGTTGATCAGGACATAGTTAAATGTTAAAAACTTTCAATCTATCTGATTAAGATGCTATGATATTTCTATGGATATTCGATTTAGATAGCATATATGTTAATAATTGGTACATTCTTTTGATTGTTGTGTAGGATAGTTTTGGCACCAATGTCCAGACTGCGATCTTACGAGTTTGTTTCTCAAACTCATGCTGTTTTATATTACTCCCAGAGAACAACCCAAGGTGGTTTCTTGATTGGAGAAGCCTCCGGTATTTCAGAAACTGCTCAAGGGTACATGTTAGACCTTCCTACAGGATTTCGAAATCATCTTTTTTGTAGAAAATCTTATGATTTCTGCTAGAGTTCAACCTCTGCTACTCTGTTTCAAATAAAAATTCTACACTTTCATATTGTTAATTAACAATGTCTACTTTCTGGAGTGAGAGCGAGAGAGAAGAGGCTGTATCCAATCACAGTCATCCTCTGATTCTTGGTTTGTTTTTTCATTTTTCCCTGGCATCTGGTTGAAGTTACCCAAATACTCCCGGCATCTGGACAGAAGAACAAGTGGATGCATGGAAACCGATTGTGCATGCTGTTCATGAGAAGGGGGGAATATTCTTTTGTCAATTATGGCACGCTGGCAGGGCTTCTGATCATTGTAATTCTTTGCTTTTTCCTCATCTCCGAGAGCAGAATCAATTCTGAATAGTTTCGTGCAGTACTGAAAATTCAATTGCTTGTTTCACAGCTTTCCAACCTAATGGTCAGCCCCCGATCTCCTGTACGTCCAAACCAATCCAAGCTAAGACTCACATCGATGGCACAACGCCTGCAGCTTTTCCAGCTCCTCGCCGATTGACAGTCGATGAGATAACCCAAGTCGTAGATGACTACAGAAAGGCAGCTCGAAATGCTATGGAAGCTGGTAATATTTCTTTGCAGCTTGACTTTGGATTACACATTTTGCATGAGCCCGGGCATCCAGGGCCAACTCTTTCCTATCATAGAACTATCAATTTTTTCCCCGTCATTCGCTCATTTTGATCTACCCGTTGCAAAAATTTGCCTACCCGGATTGCAATAGTTATGGATTCAGCTGGCTATCATATCGATGTCCTGGGAATTAATGATTCGAAGTTACAGGTTTTGATGGAGTAGAGATTCATGGAGCTAATGGCTATCTGATCGATCAGTTCTTGAAGGACCAAGTGAATGATAGAACAGATGAGTATGGAGGGAGCTTGGAAAATCGTTGCCTCTTCCCTTTAGAAGTAGTTAAAGCAGTTGCTGATGAGATTGGAGCTGACAGAGTCGGCCTAAGACTCTCCCCGTTTGCTGATTACAATGACTGTGGCGACTCAGACCCTGAAGCCCTCGGCCTTTACATGGCGCAGTCCCTGAACAAACTCGGAATTTTGTACTGCCATGTGATAGAGCCGAGGATGGTCACCCAATTTGATAGCCAAAACACCAAGGACAGTCTCTTGCCGATGAGAAAGGCTTTCAAAGGAACGTTTATCGTGGCCGGTGGATACAACAGAGAAGACGGGAATGCTGTGGTTGCCAGGGATGGTGCTGACCTTGTTGCATTCGGACGCTTGTTCCTGGCTAACCCTGACTTACCAAGGAGATTTGAGCTCGATGCTGTGCTTAACAAGTATGATAGAAACACCTTTTACACGCATGATCCTGTTGTTGGTTACACAGACTATCCATTTCTTGAAACTGATAACTAAACCATTTAATTTCTTTTTATAGACAATAACCAATAATGTACTATGGAAAGAAACTCCATTGGTGCAAATTGCAATAACTATTATTCATTTTCAGAAAACATGTGGTTCTACATCACGTTCAATTGTTGCTTTCCATCTCTAAATGTTTGTATTTATTTGATTTTTACGGATGTTAAGATAAAAGTTTTGATTTTGATATATTTCATATTAAAATGTGATTTTTTTATAATATAAATATTTAATATTTTTTAATATGAAACAAATTAAAAATATGAAAATTATATTTGTAATATAGAAAATGTAAAAATATTTACCTTCCATTTGGAACTTTTCGAACTAAAAATAAATAAAAGAAAATGGAACAAATGGAGTATTTATTTATCAAAACTGATAAGAAATATGGGATGATAAGATATCCACGAAATATTATTAAAGCTGTCTATAATTTTTCAATAATCTTGATAATTAATTTGGAACCATATTGTGCACTTAAGTTCACATTGTATTTTTATTATTCCAATTTTTGGATAAAAAAAGAGAAAAATGTTTAACTATTACAAATTAGGAATTAAATTTTCTTTTTGTAAACGACTCTTAATATATAGGTACATGCTATTTTCTTCTCTATTTTATGGAGAAAAACTATAGGATAAAAAATTGTTATATTTAATAGAAAATTTATAATCTATTGTTTAATTTATTCATTACAAAAAGAAAATGGAAATGGTTTGGGCCAAGTTTTTCTTTTAATTTTTGGTAATGGACAAAAACTTAAAGGCTCATTGGCCCATTATAATTTTTTTTTGTTTTAAATGGATTGGGCTTAGATCGAGTGGAAACCGGCCCATTGAATCTCAATCTTGTGGGGGGGAAGGAATTTACCTATATAGCCCAATGGCCAACCCAGCTGTGAGACAGTATTGCGGAAAATGTAAACTTACACGTTGACAAAAGGGAAGGAGAAAAGAGAACCAATCTCCCCAGTGAGAGCGAAGAAGCACAAAGGAAACACAAAAGGGAGATGAAAGGCCAAGCTTAGAAGTCACGCAGCCAATGGTGTAAAAGCACACAGATCGCTGACCTGGCATGAAATTTCCAAATCCCGCCTAAACCCCCCAATTTTCATTTCGTGCGCAATTGAATTTCAATTTCCCCAACTTAATATCTCCGCCTTTCGGCGTCTAAGCTCACCCCTCAATCTCACACATATCTTTCCTCTCTCTCTCTCTCTCTCTTTTCCTTTTTTCCCTTTCTCTCTCTGTAACACTAACCCTAACCCTAGCTCACCAACCAGGTATTTTCCATTGATTTTCATCGTTTTTCCGCGATTTTTCGCGTTTTTCTATCGATTTCTTCTGTATTTTTGGCTGATCTGCGATTTTAATGTCAGGATTCGACATGAAGGGAGGTAAATCCAAGTCAGATACTAAGAGCGCCAAGTAAGTTTTTCTCATCATTTTCTGTTCGGTATTTTGGAAAGCTTGTTCAGATCGCGTGTTCTAGGATCTCAGATCTAGATTAGGATTTATGTATGTTTTGTTTGACTTGATTGTGTGATTTGTGTTGATAGGCTCTCTGTGAATAAGAAACCAGCCACGAAAGGTGGAAGGAAATCGGGGAAGGCTGTCAAGGATCCAAACAAGCCAAAGAGGCCAGCCAGTGCCTTCTTCGTTTTCATGTAATCACTCACGAATCTCTCCTGTATTTGTGGGTTTTTCTTTAATTTTTTGGTTTGTTCTGTTTGCTCCGTGGAAAACTCTGGCGTTTATATTCTTCGTAAAAACCACAATTGAAGAGGTGAATTGAACGTATCTTTTTATGGTCAAAGAAAAATTGAGCTTCCAGGAATCATTTTGTAGATTTACTTTTCATGTTCAATCTAATTTGTTAATGTTGTTTTTGTGATCCAAGGGAGGAGTTCCGTGAGCAATACAAGAAGGATCATCCTAAAAACAAATCCGTTGCTGCTGTAAGTAGTAGCAATGTCTTTTGTTGTTTGTTATTAGGTTCCTTTCCTTTTAGTTTAATTTGATTTTGTTATTCGTATATCTCTTTCGGGTTGTTTAGGTTGGCAAAGCTGGTGGAGATAAGTGGAAAAGCATGTCTGAAGCTGTAAGTATTTGGCTGTTTTAAGAGTTAAAAATCTCTGTAAATTACATGCCATTATGTTTTTCTTATTGATTTCAAACATATGGTTTTAGGAAAAAGCACCTTTTGTTGCTAAGGCAGAGAAGCGAAAGGTGGAGTATGAGAAGAACATGAAAGCCTACAATAAGAGACAGGTAATTGATTTAACTGTCTTTATTTAATGAGCAGAGACAATTTCAATTTGGATTGTTAACAGCACGAGCTTGTTTTTTTTTTTGTTGATACTAGGCTGAGGGTCCCAAAGCTGATGATGAAGAGGAGTCTGAAAAGTCTGTGTCTGAGGTTAACGATGAGGAGGATGATGAAGAAGGCAGTGGGGAGGTATGATGCAGTGTTTCGGTTACATGTAACTGATCTTATTGCTTATTGTGGGGATCTTATTGAATTGGTTCTCTCATTTTTTGCAGGAAGACGATGACGAGTAGGAAGTTCGACGGAGGATAGCATAATCAATGTAGGCTGTGATAGTGTTTGATCATCTTATGTTAATGCTTTGATGTTTCCATGTTATTCTTTTAGATGCACATGTCATCTAAGGGAAATGTACCTCTGAATCCTGTTGGTTTCTTTTGACCTTCAGAAATTATTAGTTGTAGATGGGAGATTTGCTGCTGCTGCTATAATGTACTTTTGATTTAAAGTTGAATGGCTTAGATAAATCTTTGTAGAGAATTAGTCCACCCTATAGCCTTTTTAGCCTAACGTGCATGTTGGTATGCTTTCACTGTTTGCTTCAATGCTTCTGGTTCATTAATTCCTGTGACAAAGCATCTGAAATTCTGAATTCTGTAGATGTTCGACCTTGAACAGCTCACCTGCCTAATTGTTTTTCTTTAGTTTTGGGCAACAACGATAATAATAATAATGGATGAACGTGGACAAGATTGAGGTCGCGCTAGTGATGATTTGGCTGTTTGGGTTTGTAATTCTGGTTGCTGAATTCAAGTTTTCAAGCTTTCTTTTCCATGTGTTGATTGTTATTTAGCAAATAACAGTGGCAATACTATAGGTTTTAATATTAAATCAGCTGTAAATCCTGACGCTGTAATTCAAAATTCCTTCGTATCCGAGTCATGCTGTTGTCTCCAAATTTGCCATCGAATTTTGAGCTGAAATCTCTAATGACAATTCACATCTTGGACTATGAAAGGGGTTTTTGACTGCTGACCTTTTGGATATGGTTCATGTTGAATTGTTGGTGATAATTGTATTTAAATATCCAGATGCTTAGACAATTGGATATTGGTCAAAGATTGAAGTTAGATTTCATGCTTGGTTAAAGTTACAATAAAGTGTTGAGACTGATACGAACCCAAAAGGACAAATGGTTCCAATATGCCCTCCAATCCTATTATAATTACTCAATTGGTTTTGAAAAGGCAGTCGAGTCCCTCCCTACCGGGGCAATGTAGCGTTGGAGGAGTGAGTCAATTGAATTAGTAAATTACGCTATGGTAAGCACAAAAGGGTTAAATATAATAATAATTTAGTAAAACTCAACGTATCGAACTGAATTGGTTTAATATTTGTTAATGTTGAAAGCATACATTATTGATTCTTGCTATATTCTCATGTTAAGCATATAGCATTTCGATTATCACGTTTCCTTGAAAAAGTCAATTGAAATTTTTAAATGGTATTTTATCGTAGTATTCGACTGTATAATAAATATTTTTTCTGGTAATAATTGAACTTATAGAAAAAAAGAGAGTAAAAAATGTATAGCATTAATATCTCAATTGTTGTATTTAACTCTTTCTTAGTTTCTTTCCCATTTATCTTTTTTTTTTTTTAAGATTACTCATAACGAATTTTCTTTTTTTTTTAACAGTGCAAATTTATTTTTAAATTAAAAATATGAAGTATTTATATTAAACGCTAACTATTTAAGAAAGGAGGAGTATTATTAATTTAATTATTGAAAAAACAAATTTTGGAATTTTCAGTAGCAAGACAAAATCGTCAAAATGGGTTGAGAGTAATGGGCCGGGGAAAGGGAAGCAAAGAAGCATACAAGGGGCCGTCATGATATTTCCTTCCTTGATAGAAAGGCCCGTAATGGACAGTTAACCGGTTCTAAACGGGTGCCCGGCTTCGATTTCCAATCGACGAAGACGAGACCGATGATATCCAAGCAATCTCCTCAACAGGTTTCCTTTTTATAAATTAATCCTTTTTTTATTATTATTTTTATGTTTTGCTGTTTCTTTGTTTATTACTGAATTTGTTTTATTCATCAGGGCATTGCTCTCAGTAAGTTTTATGTCTAGGTTTAGGGTTCTTTTATGTGTTCTGGGAATTAGGGAAATCTCTAAATGCTTATGATTTGGGCTTCTTCCTTTTGGTTCGCAAGAAAGAAAGATTGGGAGGAAGGAAGTTTCGATGTTTGAATAGTGCCCGTCATGAACCTTGTGTTGTTTATTGAACTGCCTTTTTTCACAATCTTACCATGTAATTGGTCAGTCTTTTTCATATTTTCTGGCTTCTGGCTTTCAGTAATGCCATCTTTTGATTGTCATGATTGTTTTGGGACTTTTTCCATGTAGTTTTTCGGTGGAGTCCATATAAAATGTTGTTATGGCTTTTTAAATTGCGGTGCAAAGTTAGGACACATGATGTTATACACTTGATCTCTGAACTTCAGGTAAGTTCACCTGTTGACAAGTTTATGTGCTGATGCCCTTTTCATTGCACCTTGTATTACAAGATAACATTTTCCTTTGTCTTTCTAGTCTTTTTGTTTTCTTCTTTTTAAGAGAAATAAGTTGGATGATCTCTTTTGTGCCCTGGTGTGTGCCTTGTTGTGCAAAACCTGAACCCTTGAGCTGTCTAAATGATGAGGAAGATGACCCCTATATCATTTATACGCATGCATAGGAGGAGCTTTTTCGTCTATGTTTGGTAGAATTTGTTGGGGGCCTGATAGGCTGTGGTTTATCTGATGTTTACCCTGATATCTAAATAATCATATAAAAGATTGCTAGGTCACTCAGATTTTGTTTGTGTATATTAATTATTTTCTCCAGTAGCATATTATACGCTTTTGCTAGATACATGGAGTGCGGAATGAAGCTACAAATGACTGTTGTTCAACTTGTGCTATACAAAGTGCATGTGTGCCACCATTCACTATGTAAATATGTAGATTTGCTGAAAGATGGAAAGGGTGAGAGCCATTCATGAGCAAAAACGTTGATTGCAAATACACAGAATACACATCCTGGAATTGCCTGTTTCTAAGGGTGCACTTTAGTTTATGTTAAAGGGCAACTAGGCAATGTGAATAGCCATCTGGGTCATTCTCTTTTTTGATTCATATGCGTCCACCAGTTGCTATTTTCGATTACGTTTTCGTTTTTTTATTTAGTGAATAACTATTTAAACTGAATGACTGATCTTAGGCCCTTGTTAAGTCCTTGGTTACAGTTGATTCTTTCCAATCTTTAGGTAAGCATAACACATTCGATTACTATCATTGCTAGCATCTTATTGATAATGTGCAGGGATGTTTTGAAGTGGACACAGCCTATGGATGATGTCGTCATTGATGTGCTCTTGCACCAACAGAGCTTGGGAAACAGGGTTGATAAGGTTTTCACTACGATGGCATATGAGAATATGGTGAATGAATTGCATGAAAAGATTGGGATGCCAATTGAAAAGGTCACCTGAAAAATTGTATAAAAACTCTGAAGCATAATTTTAACAAGTTTTATAACCTTTTCAAGGGCAGAGGCGGTTTTGCTTGGGGTCTGGACACTAAAATGTGGACTGCTAAGCCTGAATTATGGAAAGCTCTGGCAAAGGTTGGTTTTTCTTTTTCCCCCCTTCCAATATATTCCTGTTTAAATTATCTGCCATCTGAGCATGTTTATATTAATGGAACTAATCTCCATCTTGTATTGTGGTTTTTTTGTATCTCAGTCAAAACCTGATTCAAAAAAATGGATGACTACTAGAATTTCTAATTACGATAAGTTGTTGATGCTTTTTGCAAACGATAGAGAAAAGGAGGATGGAGCTAAAGGGGGTCAATGGACCAGCTCAATTGGCGGAGTATTGTTTGATGGTATTCCTTTGCAAGATGTAGTTGGTCTGACCATGGAGGACAATGACATGAATGATACCAGTCAAGTCGTTTCTCAAGTGCCATCCCAGTCTGCAACATCGTTTAAAGGGAAAAAATGAAAGGCTCCAGGAGTTGCAAGTATTTCAGAGAGAGTTTAAAAGCATAAGGGAAGCAATTAAAGATGTTGCAGGTGCAATTAGTGAGGGAAATGTTATATAGCTGAGAGAGGACGACCACGTGTTTACTACTCGGAGCAGGAAGTTTTTGCAGAATTAGTGAACATAGGTGTGGATACACAGTTACGCCATAAGGCTTACACTTTCCTTATTGCAAACGCAGCGAGGGTGAGAGCCTTGTTTGGTTGCCCAGCTGAGGAGCGCAAGGAATATTTGTCGCAGATGATGTATAGTTCTGAGGACTCAGCATATTAAAAATTTATTGGCTAGGTAGGGCGCACTACAGTTTCTTGCTTTTTTCCCTTGCGGATGGGGGAGAGATGTGTATATAAGGCGTTGGGGAAAGTAAGGGATTGTACATAAGATGAATGATATTCAGATAGCAATAATTCTTTTGTTCAACGTTTCTCTATTTGGCTACCTTATGCATATGATTACCTGCTACATGGAAGTCAAATGAATACATAATTTAAAAAGGTAAAACTAAATGGTTTGTGGATTCCTTCGATGATGTATTTATATCACGGCTTTGTATTTGGTGTAGTAACAACGTACAATCTTGGGATTTCTTCAATGGTTTTCGGGTTCCTTCAAGCAGGGGCATCCAAACCAATTGTCGACTTTGTTTTACCAAATTGTAGCCCAATCATTGCCAAAAGAAAAAAGAGTTGCAGCCCAATGACGAGTAGGACGTAGGGTGTTGGAAGTGGCTTTTACATCTTAAGGCTCTTGGCGAGGCCTAGATGATTGGTTGGTGGGCTCCTCCTTAATAGCTTTCCTGATTGATTCCTTCGTTCAACTTTCAAGTGACAGACAATCGTACATCCAAAACAAGTTGTCAGGTAATAACCGCTGACGGAGATAAACTGTTTGAGGAAATTCGTGTTAGACATTGAATCATATGACCATCCCTTCATGCTGCGCAAGTTCCATTCCAGAACGGTTAAAACAAAAAATGGATTGCATGGTCTCATCCTTTAGCCTACATCCTGTCATACCGTTGAAAAGAAAAGTAGTAAAGAGCATTTCTGTAACTTCCATGGCACATCCCAACACAAGAATTTGCTATAGAAAGCTACCCAAGAAGAACCACCGTTATCCGCGTCGCACCAAGCTTCCTCCTGACTTTGGCGTCAACTTATTCTTGCAGGAGCCTAGAACTGGAACCGACACCGCCCCTGACACTCAACAAATGGATTCAATTCCCAGTCGCAGCAATGAAGAAGAAGAAGAAAGTGAGGGGAAGGAGGAAGAAGTAGAAGATCAAGGGAATTATGTTGTTTGGGAATCAGATGAGGTCGAAGCCATATCGTCACTCTTTCAGGGAAGAATTCCTCAGAAGCCAGGAAAATTAGGCAGAAAGAGGCCTCTACCTCTCCCACTTCCTTACAAGCTACGGCCACTGGGATCTCCTACGCCAAAGAAACACGTTAAATTGACTTCTCCTGGGGTAATCTCTTCTAGGGCGTCTGTATCAAAACGGTTATACAAGAACCCAAGCTTTCTTATCGGCTTAGCCAGAGAGATTAAAGACCTTGATTCCGATGAAGATGTGTCTGCAGTTCTCGATAAGTGGGCTCGTTTTTTGCGCAAGGGTTCGTTGTCAATGACAATTCGGGAATTGGGTCACATGGGTCTTCCACAACGAGCTCTGCAAACTTTCTGTTGGGCTCAGAAGCAGCCTCAATTATTCCCGGATGATAGGGTTTTGACTTCAACTGTTGAGGTCTTGGCAAGGAACCGAGAACTAAAATTGCCAGTCAACTTGGAGAAGTTCGCTAGCTTGAGTAATCGGAGTCTGATTGAGGCGATGGTGAAGGGGTTCATCAAAGGTGGAAACTTGAACCTTGCTTGGAAGCTTCTTTCAGTTGCTAAGCAAAGTAAAAGAATGCTGCATCCAAGCATTTATGCAAAGCTAATATTGGAGCTTGGTAAGAATCCAGATAAGCACACGCTTGTAGAGGACTTACTGGATGATCTCGGAGAAAGGGAGAATTTGAATTTAAGTCAGCAAGACTGTACTGCCATCATGAAGATTTGCATTAGGCTTGGGAAATTCGAGACAGTGGAGAGCTTGTTTAACTGGTTCAAACAATCTGGGCGTGACACGACTGTGGTTATGTACACAACCCTGCTTCATAGTCGTTATTCTGAGAAGAAATACAGGGAGGCATTAGCTCTGGTTTGGGAAATGGAGGCCTCGGAATGTCTCCTTGATCTTCCAGCTTATCGTGTAGCAATAAAGGTTTTTGTTGCTCTGAATGATCTCTCTAGAGCTGTGAGATATTTTTCGAAACTGAAGGAAGCAGGTTTCTCTCCAACATATGACATCTATCGGGACTTGATTAGTATTTATATGGTTTCCGGGAGACTGGCCAAGTGTAAGGAGGTTTGCAAGGAGGCAGAGATGGCAGGATTTTCATTGGACAAACATACCTTAGCACAACTGTCACGACTTGAGAAAGAAATGAGGTTAGGTTTATGAATAGGAGGTGTTTGCTTCACCATTGTCATGTTGATATCTAGAGTTATTAGTCTCTTTATATCCAATTTAAAGATCTAATCTTTTTAACTGTATTGTATATAGTGATTTAAATCCAATGAAGCTCAAGACATAACACACATGCCCTTGCCGGCAACCTGTGTTTTGGACATGAAAGGATTTGAAAATGAAAAAACAAACCTACACCATACAGGGAGGTTCCATAAACCTTTTTAATTTTTCAGCCTCCTGTGATTGCCAGATGCATTTACCTAATTTAAACTTACACCTTAAACGGAAGGTTCCGTAACTGGTATCATTCTAGTACTTAGGATTTTCAAGTTGGACGTCTTGTATTGTTTTTTTTTCTCCTTGTTTCGGAGGATTTCTTGATCGAGACGATCTCTTTGAATGAGATTGGAAGTATTTATTTGGTTGATTTCTTGGGTATTCTAGTTAAATGCTGTCATTTTCTATCCAACTGCACCTTCTGCAGTGGCAATAACATAGAGCATGATCAATCATGGTAATTCCCTGTGGAAGGAAATTTTGCAGTTGCCAAGTATAATTACTAGATACATGTTCATCCATTGTTTTATTGATTGTGCCTTATCAGGCCTGCATCATTAAATTAGTCTAAGTACATAAGCTTAAAATTCTTGATATCACACAAAAATAGATAAAAGTTGTGACGATTAAATCTCTTCTTTTTGGAAAGGATGGTTTACCACCTCAATCTACTTGACCTTCTGGATATGATAATTGATGGTTCTCTCTTTCCACATATCCTTTTCAAGATATTTCTCGTAAAAGGCAACTTCCCCACCAGCATGTATGGTCAATGCTGCGGTGCTTCTTGTGCCATAAAGCCCCTATATTCCAGAAAACAGATGGATAAGTAAAACTACCCAAATTTCCACATTTTGAGTAGAATTTATAGTTGAAATTTTTACCAGTGGGGTGTCCACTTCGACAAATATGGAGCTAAGATTGAACTCCCAGTCAAGAGCACAAATCCCAGGTAACTTGCTTTTATCAGCTTTAACTTTGTCCTTCATAAGTTTTTCAACCATCTCTTTCACGATTACTTCATTTTTACCAAGTTTATTGAGCATTTGTTTGAAGTTTTTACCCAGCCGCTGAGCCTGCATGCAGAGGGGGGAAGAAAAGGATCAACACTCTCATTGTTGTTTTCTACGTAAAATGATATGTATAATATCTACCTTATGCCAGGGTGAGTCGATCTTCGCATTTGAAAGAACGTGAAGGCCTGGAGAAACCTGTTGGATGCTAACGGGCTCCCCCTTTGGTCTATTGGAGGCATAAACCATTGATTTGGAAGGAATGTCAGCCAATATCAGGTTAAATCCGTTGTACTGATGAGCCTCTTTCACTAGTTCCTCTGCAAATTCCATCGGGCTCTTTGTGCTCTGAAATAACAAAGACCGCATTGGATTTACGCAACCCCTTTTTTTGTCAGGTGAACTTGAACAAACCTCACAAAGATTGCATTACCTCCAAGAAAAGTACAGGAAGATCCCCGCGGCTCTTTGCTTCAGGTAGGGTATGAAGCTCCAACACATTGGTAAGAAAAGCTACCCTGCCTTGTTTTGAACATGCCAACCATGTCCCTCCTGCAACCTCATCTCTTCCTCCCAAAATCCCGCTACCATCATCCCACCATGCCACTGGCGTTGTAGGCCTTGAAAGAATACCATAACAAATCCCCATCGATTAACAAGGCAAGTTAAACAAAGAAAAAAGAAAAGAAGAGAATTCAAGTGAAATGAAAACTTGCCTGTTGTGGTATTCATCTCTGTTGTGTAGCAGAAGAAGAGGATAGAGCGGATGAGCTTGCCAAACAAAGGCAGCAATACACATGGTTCCTATTCCCAAAGAAAAGAGAATTCAATTCAAGGATTTGGCTTGTTCTGAAACTCAAAAACGATGGAAGACTGTCAAATGAGCAGAGAAGAGAAGCCAGATTAGAACTGCATTTTGCATGCGGTTTGCTTTGACAATTGTCAGGGTCGGACTGACTGTATATATATACACGCACACAGACTCTACATCACCCTGTCTTTATCCTTTCTCCTTTCCCCTTTTTCATGTCTTCTTTTTTGGATAACAATATGGAAAGGAAGCTATCAAATTGATACGCGTTGGTGGTTCAAAGAAACAAGTGGCCGAACCCAACAATGGTTGCTTGTTGATAAGGATGTTAAATGGTTAAATATCCCCTGCAAGAAACCTTTCTGCTTCAAGGATAGAAATCTTTAACTGGCCGCCAAAGCTGAACCATCTATAGTTCTTTTTCTTTCATTTTTCTTTTTTTTTTTTTTTTACAGATTTTAAAATTTTCTTCCTCGGTATTTCTTATGCCCTTTTTGGGTTTTTGGGTTTGTGACGCAGACTCCTTCCTAGACCATATAAAGTAAGAAAGGAAGACTAGATAGATTGGAAACATTAATTGATCGAAACTGAATGAATTTTAATATTATTAATAGTTAAAATTGATCGAGATGAATTTTACAATATAATTTAATCGATTTTGAATTATTTTTAATAACAGTTCAATTAATTTGATTTTTAAAATTTTAAAATTAAATTGATGTATTACTCGTCCTTAGAAAGCAGACGCAGAGGATGACATTAAATAATATTGATAAAGATCAAAGTTTGCAACATAAGTATGATTGAAATTATTATGGTATTATTACAACAGGAAGAGTGAAGAGAAAGGAATAATATTTCCTCCAATCAAATTCCACGGTTAGCATTACAACACCTGTAATGGTTTTACACGTGTGACGGCATTTAAGAGAGAGCAGGTGACCGGCTTCGTAGGTAGTGTGGGTAGTAAATACAATCCCGGTTCTACAATAGCTCTAGCTTTTGGGCCGGAGCAGAGGGTTGTACTATTTATTTATAGTGTTTTTTTTTTCAGTTATTTTTTAAAAATTTTATAAATATTAAAATAAAAATTCCAATTTTGATATATTATGTATTAAAATTTAAATTTTTGATGAGATAAATACTTGATACTTTTTATTATAAAAATTCTAAAATTAATTATTTAAAATATTTCCAAAAAATGAGAAAAATGTAGTAAGTAGGCCTGTAGCATGCATTCTCTATTTAGAAACCGTAGGCGCCGCCATTGTAAAAATAGGAGCTTTGTTTGCGTGCTGAAGTGAATTAGACCATTAGTCCACAATTTGTTCATGTTTATCGAGGAATAATTTTTTATTAAAACAAAGTTTATTTTGGTATAAATTAAAAAATAATAACTCATTTAAATACAGTAAAAAATTAAGAATTTAATTAAATAATAATAGTAGTCATTTTATTTTTTTGGGAAATGAGGATAAAAAAAAGTAATTAATTATGGGAATTAATTACTCGAACCTCAGCAATAGCGGCCAACCGTTTTGGAGGCTTACGAATTGTACCTTCATTTGGCAGGGCGGCGTAAGAGCAAGTGACTAGAGGTTTGTCCACGTCTTATCTTGCTATGATCTATCTATTATTTTATATTTAGATAATAATCATTTTTACCTTTTAATGTAAAGATATAACTTCAATGATTGTTTTTGTTTTTGGCCACAGTCCCTAATTTAATGTCACATAACATTCCCAGTCCCATTGGTATTTGATATTGGTAGACATTGGAACCTTGTTTTGCCTTTTACGTTTTCGGTCTCTTATGCCATTTCTGTGTTATAATAAATATATATCTGTATAGTTAAAAGTGTCCAAAGAAATAGTATTAAGTTAAATATATTTGAATTTGGACAATATATTTAGATTTTGATGTATATTAAAAATTTTTAAAAAATTATAATATAGATGTTCAAATTTTTTGTATGAAAAATAATAAAATAATGAATAAATAATTTAATTAATATAAAAAAAGTAAGAGTTTTATGGGTTTTAGAAAAGGACACTGATGGAGTATGATTTTGTTAATTAATTTTTTTTATTTTATGTTTGCAGGTCTATGGTTGATTATGTTCATTTATTATGAAACATTTTCTTGTATTGAAAATATACTCATATTAGCTAATGAGCTCGAATTAAATTTTGTTCGTTTAATAACGTTGAACTTGAATTTTACCATCTTTCAAAGCTAGCTAGCTTAAGATTGAAACAAATTGTGATCAACTTCTGCCTGAGTTCCATTAATTTTTAAGGAATCAACCACTCATTAACAAGCATTGAGGAAGGTTTATATATATGCA
The DNA here is from genome assembly GCF_053813885.1 of Theobroma cacao. Classification (NCBI taxonomy): domain Eukaryota; kingdom Viridiplantae; phylum Streptophyta; class Magnoliopsida; order Malvales; family Malvaceae; genus Theobroma; species Theobroma cacao. Next base: position 2,812,159 of record NC_142646.1, on the reverse strand, counting down.
TATATAAGGATTAAACCCCTTATCTAGATCTGACAATTCGTGTTAACATGTTGTGAATGTGTCAGATACGATTAGATATAAAACACGTTAAAGTTAAACACGAACACGACACGTTTAATATTCGTGTCTTAAATTTAAAATATATACACGTATACGTTTAATATACGTGTAACACAACACGATACATTTAATATTCATATTTTAAATTTAAAATACGTATACATATACGTTTAATATACGTGTAACACGACACGACACGATTAACACATTTATTAAACATGTCAATATACTACACAACACAATTAATAACACGTTTAACACGATTAACACGATTAAATAAAAATATTTACAATTAAATATAATTGTATTATTTAAATTTAAAATCTATAATTATAAAAATAATTATAACAAAACAAAAATAATAATAATATCAAATAATCATCAAAAGTTAAAAATTAGAATTGAGCATGTATAATTACATTATATCTTTATTAAATTAAAAAAAATTATTAAAATAATTATTTAAAATTACTTATATAAGGTTAAAATAGTTTTTAATTATTAATTTTTAATATGTTAATAAAGTGTCACGTATACACGCTTAAATACGATAACACGATTAAGTAAACGTATTTAAATGTGTTTTAAACGTGTTTGTCGTGTCTGACATGATTAGACACGAAACAGGTTAAGACTAAACCCAAAACATATTTAACCCGTATCTTCTTATGTCGTGTTAACGTGTCGTATTCAAAATTATCAGATCTACCCTTATCTATAAAGTGCTAACCCCAACTTTCAATCGGATTCCATTTGTTTGTTTCTTTATTTAAAGATAAATAATGTACATTGATGTAGACATACTCAAATTTAATAGTATGCAAAAGCTAAATGCACAAATTAATAGAGGTAAGTAAAATCAAATCAAACTGATTATTCATTCAAGTTAAATACTATTTAAGTAAAACGGTTCGATCTAATTAGTTCATTAAATCAATTAGTTCAAAATGTTTGGTCTAATTGATTTTTTAATCAGTTATTGATTTTAAAATTTTTAAACCAATTCACCAAAAAAATTAAATTAAATTTTAATATATATTAATATCATTTTGAAACAAGATCAAAGTGTCATTTTTAAGTGTTTTGAGACAATCTTTTGGATTTTACATAAGATAGAATGTTATGTATCTCGTATCAGTAAAAGATGAGTAAGAAACAAACATTCATCCATTTAACAAACATGTTGTTTGGATGGAAAACATGAACTTGTGACAACAAGTACATCAAAATTCCTAATTCACCTAATTAAATTGTGTACCGCATATATTGGTGGAGTTCTAACTTGTAAGGCTGAGTAAATAAGTGGATTAAGTAGTTTGATATGTCATACCTAAAGACCAAATGAACCGAACATTTTCAAAAAATTGACCAAATATAAAGAAAAACCAAACCAACCAAATATAAAGTTGGTTTGATCGGTTTGGTTTTGAAACAATTGATTAAAATTTTATCACTTTTTTTTACAAATTACAATATGAGAACTTATAAACTTCATTCATAATTATAAAATATACAAATTATGTATAAATTAAATATATGCATATATATAATACATTACTTTATTAAATATATGAAATTAATGATGCAATTTATATGTTATAATGTTTTAATTTTTATATCAAAATTTGTATAAATAATAACTAATTATAAATAATTAAGGTGATAGCTAATAAAATTATTAAGTGTAATCATATAAATAAAGTTCATTGTAAGTTACAGTAATGCTTATATATATATATATAATATTATTTTATTATGTATATATGAATTTTTTTTTTGAAAAGTAGGAATTGTATTCAAGAAGAAAGTTAACAAAAGTCTGCCCCTCAAAAACAGGATAGAAACAAGAGAAGGGTTCTATATGTATCACCCCATAGACAGAACCCTACCCTATCCGTATATACGAAATTAATAACACAACTTATATGTTACAATGTTTTATATCAAAGTTTGCATAAATAATAAGTAATTATAAACGATATGTTATAAAAACTTAGGTGATAATTAATAAAGTTACTAAATGTAATCATATAAATAAGGTTTTTTGTAAGTTATAGTAATGTTTATATATAAATTAAATATATATAAAAAATATTTATACAATTATACATATATTTATAACATTTTATATTACGAAACAACACCAAAGTGTAATAATTATAATATACTAATGTGTTGGATATTTACTATCATATTTTATAATATTAACATATAAGCTATATTGTTTAAAATATATAACTTATAATTTTATATTAATTCAGATTTATAAATAAATAAATATATATCATTAAAATTAAATTACTATGATTATAATTTGTATACATATATATAATAAACTAATATATTTTAAGTATATTATTAATTAAGTTTACTATCAATTCTTCTTAATATGTATAAAAAATATTATATATAATAATATATAAATATATATATATGTAAAATTATGTTGATTTTTTGGGTGGATTTATATAAAAATTTTAAAATTGAGAATTGACCAAAAAACCGGATCAAAAATTTTAGACCAATTGATCTAATGGACAAATTAAATTGAACCATTTTATCTAAATCACATTTGGTTTGAGTGTATAATTGGTTTGGTTTAGTTTTACTCACTCTTAAGTTTTGAAAGGAAATATAAATAGTTTTTTTTTAAGAAGGTATTGGTATTCTAAAAATTTATGTAATATTAAGTATAATATTTTTTAATTGTTGAGTAATGGTGTTAACAGTTAATGGACTAAAAACATCATTTTGAAGCAAGATGGACCAACGTATTCTTTTGAAGTGTTTTGAGGGGGGGGGTTTGGATTTTACTCATTCTATCTTGCCTAATTATACAATGTTTTGGTTGCACTAATTCTTTTACTCATAGAGGTGAGAGATCGTACCTTAGTATAAATTTACCTCAATTTTAATATCTCTTATAGTGGCTTCCACATCAATAAAAAATTAAATATATTATAATATCAACTCTTATGGTCTACATTAAGTATTTTTCATTTTAACTCGTTGAGTCTTATAGTTTTGTCTCACAAAAAATATTTCACATATTAAAGAAGGTATGAATTTTTGTAAAAAAAAATTATGAAATCACGTGGATATAGCTACATAATTTTATTTTGTTTTTTACAAAAATTGCCTCCAAAAATTTAATAGCCGGCTCAAATTCTAACCCCGCAAAGTAACACATGCAAGCATGGCATCACATCACATTCCGTACATAGCTGGAGGCCTCTGTATTTATTTCATCAATTTGGCCTTATTTGCGGATAACCCAACCTTCCAAAATCTTACTACTACAACACCCCATTAATGAAAATACTATATCATGTTCATAATTAATCCAGACATACCTCGATGTTGCAGAAAATGGGTTCAAAATTGAGAGCACAATACGTTAGCTAATTTAGTTTTAACAGTATAATTACAAACTTACCTTCTCTTTTCAATAATTAATACAAGAAAACAAGGATTTTTTGGATGAAAGAATCTTTTATAAAAACGATTTTTTTTTGCAAATGTATTGTCGACCAAATTTTTACAAAAAAAATTAATTTAAATCGTAAATTGAATCGAAAATCCATTAATAATAATTTATTGTCAAATCAAATGATAAATTAAACCGATGTTCACCAACCAGACCCTCTGTTAATTAATGAAGGTATAGTTCTCATTTAGTGGTGGCTTAATTAGGATCCTAGAGTTCTAATGTTACATTGTTGCAACGATATTTTGTGTAAATGTTTAGTAATCTTACCCATACCAAGCTCCTCATGCCACTAAAGATTTTAACCAAACAGACTAAAAGGGATCCATTGGAATCTTGCTTTTATACAAAGGTAAGGTTCTTGTAGACATATAGCTTGACTTTGCATGCATTACATATATAGTCACTAAAAGGGAAAATAAATTGCTCTAATTAAGTCAAAGAAATTATGCTTTGACAATATATTTTTGCAATAGTAGTATTTTCTTTTTTTGGTTTGTGTGTGTGTGTGTGTTAAAATAAAGTAGAAAAACGAGGAAAAGTAACTTTGGGTTCAGACAAGAAAAGAATAAAGTTGGGTTTTGGGATTCCAATTGCCAAGCCTGTTGTGGGTGCATGAAAAACATGCATATGCTTCAATCCAAAGCCTTTTTCTAAATAAAATTTGTTTGAGTGTTGCAAAATTATTCTATTAGTAATTTTCTTGGTTATATATATATATTAATTAATATTTTGTTTTTAATTAGATGTTTCGAAAAGGTTATCTAAAATTCCAATAATCGAACGAGTTAAGCATTGAGTAAATTCGCGTAATTAGTTTAAATTTATAATAGTACTAGTAAGACATAAATAAGAACCTTTGAGAATTTTTTTATGTGGAAGAATTCTTCTTACCTTTAGGAGTATTTTATAATGAAAATTTTGACATTATTCAACTAGGATAAGATTGTTTTGACTACTTTTACCTTTATTTGTTTTGTTGTGTGAGACAAATTTAGTATTATTGGTTTCTTCAAATAATTGACTAAAGTTAAACTTTCATAAGTTAATTATAAAGATTCTTATTTATCTCATAAGATATTGAAAAATAAAAAAAAAAATTAGCGGGTAAATTAATGTATGTGGTAAATGAAATTATATTTGTGAAATTTGAATATAGATAATAATATATCTCACACAAGCAATGAAGCGAATTCGTGTCACGTGTCACATCGCGTGAGAGCTCGGCACATCCATCCATTTCACGTGACTTTCCCTCCACGCTGGCATCCTAGCCCCGCGACTCGCACGTACCGACCCCATTCCCCAATATTCTCATTAAAAAAAGAATAAATTAAATAATAAAGAAAAGAAAAGGAAAAAAATCCAAGGGCTGTTTAGAAAAAGAAAAAAGATAACAAAGGGGAAACAAAATAAAGAAGAAAAAGCAAATGAGAGGGGAGATAGCAGCAGAGACAATGACGAAGAAGAAGAAGAAGAAGGGACGACCGTCTCTCTTAGAACTCCAAAAACGCTCTCTCAAACAACAACAACAACAGGAGCAGCAGCAATTGCAACGACAAAAAAACCCTAATCTCATAAACCCTAATTTTTCTACCAATTCGAACCGCCGATCCACTCGCCGGAACCCCAATCTGGATGGAGGCTCCCCGGTGCCCGAATGGATTGACGGAGGAGACGACGACGACGACGAGCGCCAACAGAAAAAGCATAAGCTATTGCTTGGCCTCAATTCTTCTCGTAATCGTCAGCATTATCCAAATTCCTCGGCGCCCAATTCGGCCTCCTACGGATCCGATTCGAATGCGGATGGTGAGGATCCTGAGGCGTCCCTCAAGCGCGGCAAAGTTGCCTCACTCCGTCCTGGATCTGATCAAATGGTGATTAATTATCCATTAATATATATATTTTGGCGTCGAAATAGCTTTTCGTGGGTTTTTGAAAGTGAATTTTTTTAGAAACAGAAACAAAAAAGTTTTTCCTTGTACGTTTGGATATTGATTTATTTATATTTTGAAATTGAAATTTTGGATTTCGCGCGTGAATTGAATTTTTGTGATTGGATCGGAGATGAATGACCGAGTTTGACTAAGTCATGTGCTTTTTTTTTTTTTTGGGTTATTGGATATTTATTTTAACTTTTTGGATTTTTGGAAATCTTGAAATTGTTTTGAACACAGTTCTGCTTTCTTTATTTCCTAATTCACGAATTTTCCATTATTATTATTCTTTGTTGTCTTGTGTTTAATCTGACCTTTATTTATGTGCAAAATAATAGATGCACAGACCATCATGTCTGAAAAGCTTCAATTTGTCTTTTCTTTTCTTTAATAATAATAATTCAAAGTTTTTTTTTTTCTCTTGTACTTGCATTGCATTGTTGTAGCCTTTTACTGTAACTTTCCTCACTGATTCTTCAAAATCCAAAGCTAATATCTCCACCTAGAGTTTTTATTTTGGGAGTTAAATAAAGATATAGTATATGTTTGTAATTGATAAGAGAGTTTATCTTGGATGCAGGGGGAAAAGGTTTCGAAAGCGACGGACACTCTTCATGGTATAAATCAATCTCGGTTTTCATGAAAAGGCATTTCTGGGAATTCTTAAAATAAGTGTTGGGTTTTGGTAATTAAATTAATTTTATGTTATTTATATGTGGACAGGGTCACCGGTGGAGTCTGGCCCCACGACACCTTTGCCAGACAAAAAGTTGTTGGTGTTCATTCTTGACAGGCTTCAAAAGTATGTGTTATTTTTGCTCTATTCGATTTTTCCTTTCTTTTTTTTTTATCCTATCTTCTTTTTATTGGGTTTTTATTTTTTCTGCTTAATCTTCCAGGAAGGACACGTATGGGGCTTACTCTGAGCCAGTGGATCCTGAAGAGGTGCATCTTCTTTTTCATTATTGCATAAATGTAGATTAATGAAAAGTGAAATCCCAGTTCATGAGATGATGTTGGATTGATTTGATACAGCTGCCTGATTACCTTGACATTATTGCACACCCAATGGACTTTCAGACAGTCAGGAAAAAACTTGACGGGGGAGCTTATACAACCTTGGAACAATTTGAGGTTTGTTTTGCAAGCTTTCTCTTTGCTATGCGGATCTAATTTCCATCAGTCTGTCTACCCTGGGACAAAGTGGACAGGACAGTTGATTAAGTTGTTTTGACTGCTTAAGCTTCGATGGTGATTAAGTTTCTGTTCATATTTTCTGGATCTATCTTGTTGATTTGTGTGTTTTCACAAAAATGTTGTATACACCCAGTCATGTTTTTGCTGCTGATCAAACAAGTCTTAGTAGAATAGGGAGGTACACTATGACTTTTGAGATTACTGTGGTGATGTTGACTATGATGTTTTAGTTCTTCATATTAAGTCCAGCAGGTATAATCATCATTGGCTAGCTGTTTGGCCTGTTAAGTGTGAAGGACTTTTTAATTTGGTTTGGGAATATGGATCATGTTTCTACTTGCCCTTGACTTTTTAATTCTTCTTTTACATATAAAATATAGAAGTTCATTTGTGCTACCAATGATTTGTCCTGGATTTATGGAATTTGATAGTAAAACTTGTTTTGTTTTGTTTAGTTTGGGATCATAACAGTGTACTCATTTCCCAGCAGACAACTTTATATGCCATGAGTTGCTTTTTGAGGTTAACTGGGAAGATTAAAATCCTGATGATATTATTTTCAAGTCAATATGCATGTTTTGGACTTGACCAGTCCAGATAGTGCATTAATTTCATAAACATTGTAATGACAAAACTTTGTTTTAAGGGAAAACGGTTTCCTGCATATGATACTTGATGTTGCTATGACTGTAATCTAAAACCTGTAACTTTGATTCATGCAGAAAGATGTTCTTCTGATATGCTCGAATGCAATGAAGTATAATGCACCGGATACTATTTACTTTCGACAGGTTTGGCTAGGTCCCCATTTGTATTAATTCCTTTGTTTTGGTACTCTGGTTTCTGTTATTTTAATCATCTGGGCTGGTTGGTTAGGCACGATCAATGCAAGAGCTGGCTAAAAAGGACTTTGAGAACTTGAGGCAAGATAGCGATGAGGGTGAACCACAACCAAAGGTCGTGAGGAGAGGACGGCCACCTGGAAAGAGCCTCAAAAAGTCATTGGAGTCATCTTCTTTAGACCGTGTTGGTTCTGAGTTTTCTTCAGGTGCAACTCTAGCTACAGGACCAGATGCTTCCAGCCTTTCAAACACTTACAATTTAAGGAAAGGACCTAGTTCACATAAGCTCCGGCCTGCTGATACATCAGTCAGGCCCTCCTGGGTTTCTCATAGCAATGAAAATCATGCCAGCTGGTCATCTGAATGGGAGAACGAATTTCCAGGTTTGGCTTTAACAGTCTGTGACATTAAATATATTCTTCATTCTATACTCTTTAATGTAAAATCTAGTTTGGTATATTTTTTATGCGTATGGAGCTAATTTTCTCTCACTTTGCAGCTTCTGTTGTGAAGGCTGTGATGAAGTATGGGAAGAAACATTTTCCAGTAGATGAGAACAAGCGTGACACCTACAACCCTTCATCGACTTGCAGACATGAGCAGCCTATCTTTTCCACATTGGATGAAGAATTGAAGCAACTGATTCCGGTGTGTTTTGTGTGTGTTTATGCTTCAATCATTAATGCATTAGTTAAAAGATTAATCTAATGAGTTGCATAGATGGAATGCCTGATCAACCTTAAATTTGTCAAGTACGAATAAAAGAATCCTAATATTACTTTTGTGAATAATAAATGGTGTAAAGAATTCTGGTGTAAGAATAACTGGATTTGTGCTGGTAAATTTGACCCTATTTTATGTTTATATATTATGCCAAAATGGTCTTTGAACATTCTGACATACCAATTATTGATTGCTAAGAAAAAAGGAAAAAAATGAGGATAATTGGCTGATGATAGTAAACAATCAGGATCACGTCGGTAGAATATATTACTTGATCCCTTATATAATCATGGCAATCTCACTGACTAATGGTTTTTATCTCAATTTTATTTTCTTGGTTAATTTCTATGTCAATTATAAAATGTTTACCCATTGGAAACCTTCTCATTTTTCCTTTTCTAATGTGTATCAGGTTGGTCTGAGTGCAGAAAATGGTTATGCTACAAGCTTGGCACGTTTTGCTGCTGATCTTGGACCTGTTGTTTGGAAAATCGCTTCAAAGAAAATTGAAAGTGTTTTGCCTAGTGGACTGAAGTTTGGTCCTGGATGGGTAGGAGAAAACAGGACAATAGAGCAGCCACAACTTTCATTTTCTGAAAAGCAGAAATCTTCAAATTCTCTTTCTGATCACCATTCTAGCAGGCTTTTTTCTCCTCCAGCTACTTCAGGTTCAAACTCAATTGCCGGAAGTAGAGTTCCTTCGCAAGGTAGAGAAGATGCAGAAACTGTCAGAGGACTAGGTTCTCAAAATGACTTTACTTCACCATATAGCAAAGTTGGTGACATCAAGTCTGCACCTCTTCATCAGTTTCAGCAAAGACCTTTACTGCACTCGGGTATCAATGGTTCTATTGGTGGATTCGGGATTGGTTATCCTCCTCAAATGAGATTGGTAACACAGCCTGGGAATCCCTTGTCTGAAAAGACTTCAGTGACTTCTCAAACACATGGCATGGTTTCAGGTAGCAGCACCGCCATGTGCCCGATGCCTGCAAGTGATTTTCTTTCCAGCGAGGCTAAGTTTGCAGATAGTTCAACTACTTTACATTCTGGAAATACAATGGCTGTAGGTCCTGACCTGGCATCACATGCAGCAACTAATGTTGGGCTTCTGCAGAAATCCTATAATCAACAAGATTTCCTTCCATTTCCCCCGGATCTTAATGTGAGATTCCTGGCACCAGGTTCACCTAGTTCTAGTGTACCAATTGGTTCACCCCAGCACCCAGATTTAGCATTGCAACTCTGATAATTGGCGGCATTATTTCCATATGATTTGACATAAGGTAATTGCAGTGTTAGGTCTTCGCCTGTATATGAATGAAAATATGGAGCCGAATTTATCACATTTTTCATTGGATGGTTCACTGAGTAGGAGTTCCTCAAGAAGTCGTAAGATCAGATGGTAGGAAAAATTTGTACAGATTGATATATCAAAATTTTTCAAAAGGTAAAAAAAAAAAAATCAACAGATTTATATGTGACATCTGACTCGATGTTTAGATATTCTGAGTTGTTCAGTTGAAAACAGGAACATGAAAATATAGTAGCTCAAAAATAGAAAAGTGGAGCAGACTGTTAATTTGTTAACTTGATGATTCCCACTGTTTATTTGCATTTGTTGAAGATGTATGTCAGTGAGATGTTCATTGGAATTCTTTGGGGGTCGTTCAAGGTGCACAAAATTGATGTTGTATATCAGAGAAAAGGCTTACGGTCTTCGTTCTGTTTAGATCGTAATCTGGCATGACCTTTGATTTTATTCTCATAACCATAAAGCTTTTTTAAAAAAAAAAAAAAAAAAAAACTTTTGTTCACAAATTGGTTTGGTAAATATCAAGTCATAGCCTTCTTCTATAATGAAATTTAGCCATGGATACGGGGTTCCAAGCATCTAAATGTTCATTCGAAGCCTACTCTGAATGGATGCAAACCATGCCTTTCCATACTTAAGTGCTAAAATTAAACTCGAACGGCAATAGTAAATGACTCCTTACAAGTTAATATTAGCATAGCATTTTTTACTTTATTTTCGACTGGAAAAAAAAAATTAACTTTTTTATCAGCTTTCGACTGTTTTTCAATTTCTATATGTTATTATCTTTCTTTTTGTTCTGATTGACTGATCTCTATCTATAGTTTCTACTTAACTTGGAATATACATTTTTTGGACCCGCATATCAAATATTAAGCCCGGTGAATGCCCGATCTGGCGATCAATGTTTGGAACATTAGTATGAATGGAAATTATTGCAACGGAAAAGAGCGAAGAGAAAGCACTGATATTTCCTCCAATCAAATTGCAGGGTTAGCGTTAAGAAACTCTTACTGCATCTTTAATGGTTTTACACGTCTGACAGCATTTAAGAGAGAGCGGTGACCGGCTTCCTAGGTAGTGGGTAGTAAATATAAACCTAGTTCTACAATGGCAATAGCTATAGGGCCTGGGCCTGAACAGGGGAGTTAGTAGTGTTTATTTCTACTGTTTTTTTCTTCTTATTTTTTAAAATTTTTATAAATGTTTAAATTTTTTTTTTGATTTTGATATATTTTATATTAAAATTTAAATATTTTTATCATGTAATTATTCCATACATTTTATCATAAAAAATCTAAAAATAATTATTTTAAAATATTTCATAAAAATGAAAAAAATGTACTAGTAAGTAAGCTAGGAGCATGCATTCTTCATTTAAAAAAATTTTAAATCAATAAGAGATGAGATGTATATTAAGAATACAAATATTAATTTATTATTATTAATGATATATGTTTTTTAAGTTAAAAACATAAACTCGAGATTTATAAGGTTACTTAAATTCAATTTTTAAAATTTTAAATCACATAAGATTGGGTTTAAAATTTGACCAGTAATAATTTTTTTTGTAACATGTTGAATTGAATTAGTCTAATATTTGGGGTTCTTATTTATCGATGATTAATTTTTTATTAAAATAAAAGTTTATTTTGGTTTAAATTAAAATAAGAATTTATTTTAAATATAATTAAAAAATAATAAGAGTAATGGTAGCCTTTTAGTTTTATGGCAAATGAGGATAAAAAAAAGTAATTAATTACTCGGCCAACCATTTTGGAGGCTTCGAAATTGTACCTTAAGTTGGCAGGGCGGCGTTAGGAGCTAGTGACTAGAGATACGTCCACGCCCTAACTTTCTATGATCTATCTATTATTTTATATTTAGATAGTAATCATTTTACCTTTTTAAAGTAAAGATATAACTACAATAATTTTTTTTTTGGCCACGGTCCCTATTTTAATGTCACAGAACATTCTCATTGGTAAACCTTATTTTGCCTTCTACGTTTACGGTCCTTTATGACCAAAGGAAGAATATTTTTATTAATAAATTCATGATTCACACCATATTTTACTAATGTGAGATACATAATATTCTATCTTATCTAATTATACAAAATCTTATCATATTTCGATTTTTACACAAGTTATGAAATCAGGTCGATATAGTTACATAATTTTATTTTTATCTTTTTCCAAATATGACCTCAAAAAAATTAATAGCCGGCTGAAATACTAATCCCTCAAATTAACACACGCAAGCATTGGATCACATCACATTCCATATACAAGGGGGGGCCTCTGTATTTATTTCATCCATTGGGCCTTAATTGTGGATACCCCGACCTTCCAAAATCTTGTTACAACAACATCCCATTAATTAAATATAATATCATGTTCATAATTAATCCAGACTTACCTCGATGTTGCAGAAAATGGGTTCAAAATTAAGACTACAATATGTTAGCTAATTTAGTTTTAAGAGTATAATTACAAACTTAGCTTGTCTTCTCAATAATTAATACAAGAAAACAATATTTTTTTGGTTGAAAGAATCTTTTATCAAAACCATTTCTTTTTTCAAATGTATTATTGACAGATTTTTTTCAAAAATTTATTGATAAACCCAAATTAGGTCAGAAATCAATCAATAATAATTTACGATCAAATCAAATGATAAAGTAAACTGATGTTGACGAATCATACCCTCTGTTAATTAATGAAGGCATAGTTCTGATTTTGTTCAATTAAAGGGAAATGCAACATAACAGGGATCCATTGGAATCTTGCTTTTACACAAAGGTCAGTTTCTTCTATAGATATGGCTGAACTTTGAATCCATTGCCTGTATAGTCAGTAAAAGGGAAAATAAATTGCTATAATTAAGCCAAATAAATTATGCTTGGACAATATTCCCCGCGACTCCCCACTGTAGTCCTTTCAATAAAAAAAAATATAATTTTCAAAAATTTAAATAAAATTTTATTTTTTATTACATTCATAAAATTTATACTTTTTATTTAAAAAATTTTAAGATATTATAAAAAAACCATATATAATAAAAAAAATTCAAAGGTTGTTTAGAAAAAGAAGAAAAAAAACAATGGGGAAAAAAAATAAAGGAGAAAAAGCAAATGGGAGGGGAGATAGCAGCAGGGACAATGACGAAGAAGAAGAAAAAGGAGGGACTACCCTCTCACTTAGAACTCCAGAAACGCTCTATCAAACAACAACAACAGGATGAGGAGCAGCAGCAATCGCACCAACAAAAAAACCCTAATCTCATAAACCCTAATTTTTCTACCAATTCGAGCCGCCGATCCACTCGACGGAACCCCAATCTTGATGGAGGCTCCCCGTTGCCCGAATGGATTGACGGAGGGGAAGATGACGACGACGAGCGCCAACAGAAGAAGCATAAGTTATTGCTTGGCCTCAATTCTTCTCGTAATCGTCAGCATTATCCGAATTCTTCGGCGCCCAAAACGGCCTCCTACAGTTCTGATTCGAATGCGGATAGTGAGGATCCTGAGGTGCCCCTCAAGCGCCGCAAAGTTGCCTCCTTCCGTCCTGGATCTGATCAAATGGTGATTCATTATCCATTAATATATAAGTTTTTGGAGTCGAAATAGCTTTTCGTGGGTTTTTGAAAGTGAATTTTTTTTAGAAACAGAAAGAAAAAAGTTTTTCCTTGTACTCGGATATTGATTTATTTATTTTTTGAAATTGAACTTTTGGATTTCGTGCGTCAATTGAATATTTGTGATGGGATCGGAGATGGATGGCCGAGTTTGACTAAGTCATGTGCTTTTTTTTGTTTTGGGTTATTGGATATTTATTTTAACTTTTTGGATTTTTGGGAACCTTGAAATTGTGTTCAACACAGTTCTGCTTTCTTTATTTCCTAATTTAGGAATTTTCCATTATTATTTTGTTTTTGTTGTCTTGTGTTTAATCTGACCTTTATTTATGTGCAAAATAATGGATGCACAGACCATCATGTCTGAAAAGCTTTAATTTGTCTTTTATTTTCTTTAATAATAATAATTCAAAGTTTATTTATTTTTTCTCTTGTACTCGCTTTGCGTTGTTGTAACTTTTTACTGTAACTTTCCTCACTGATTCTTCGAAATCCAAAGCAAATATCTCCACCTAGAATTTTTATTTTGGGAGTTAAATAAATATATAGTACATGTTTGTAATTGATAAGAGAGTTTATCTTGCATACAGGGAGAAAAGGTATCGAAAGCGACAGAGACTCTTCATGGTATAAATCAATCTCGGTTTTCATGAAAAGACATTTCTGGGAATTCTTAAAATAAGTGTTGGGTTTTGGTAATTAAATTAATTTTATGTCATTTATACGTGGACAGGGTCACCGGTGGATTCTGGCTCCACGACACCTTTGCCAGACAAAAAGTTGTTGGTGTTCATTCTTGACAAGCTGCAAAAGTATGTGTTATTTTCGCTTCATTCGATTTCTCCTTTCTTTTTTTTTTTTTTTTATCATATCTTCTTTTTATTGGGTTTTGATTGTTTCTCTTTAATCTTGCAGGAAGGACACTTACGGGGTTTTCTCTGAGCCAGTGGATCCTGAAGAGGTGCACTTTCTTTTTAATTATTGCATAAATGTAGATTAATGAAAAGTGAAATCCCAGTTCATGAGATGATGTTGGATTGATTTGATACAGCTTCCTGATTACTCTGACATTATTGCACACCCAATGGACTTTCAGACAGTCAGGAAAAAACTTGATGGGGGAGCTTATACAACCTTGGAACAATTTGAGGTGTGTTTTGCAAGCTTTCTCTTTGCTATGTGCATCCAATGTCCATCAGTCTGTCTACCCTGGGACAAAGTGGACAGGACAGTTGATTAAGTTGTTTGACTGCTTAAGCTTCAATGACGATTAAGTTTCTGTTCATATTTTCTGGATCTATCTTGTTGGTTTGTGTGTTTTCACAAAAATGTTGTATAAACCCAGTCATGTTTTTGCTGCCGATCAAACAAGTCTTAGGAGAATAGGGAGGTACACTATGACTTTTGAGATTACTGTGGTGATGTTGACTACAATGTTTTAGTACTTCATATTAAGTCCAGTAGGGTTAATCATCATTGGGTAGCCATTTGGCCTGTTAAGTGTGAAAGACTTTTTAATTTGGTTTTGGGAAGATGGATCATGTTTCTACTTGCCCTTGACTTTTTTAATTCTTCTTTTACATATAACATATAGTTCATTTCTGCTGCCAATGATTTGCCCTGGATTTGTGGAATTTGATAGTGACACTTGTTTTGTTTAGTTTGGGATCATAACAGTGTACTCATTTCCTAGCGGACAACTTTATATGCCATGAGTTGCTTTTTGAGGTTAACTGGGAAGATTAAAATCCTGATGATATTATTTTCAAGTGGATATGTATGCTTTGGACTTGACCAGTCAGGATAGTGCTTTAATTTCACAAACACTGTAATGACAAAACTTTGTTATATGGGATTTAGTTTCCTGCATATGCTTTTTCTCCAAGGATACTTGATGTTGCTACAACTGGAATCTGAAACTCGTGACTTTGATTCATGCAGAAAGATGTTTTTCTGATATGCTCAAATGCAATGAAGTTTAATGCACCAGATACTATTTACTTTCGACAGGTTTGGCTAGGTCCCCATTGTATTAATTCCTTTGTTTTGGTACTCTGGCTTCTGTTATTTTAATCATCTGGGCTGGTTGGTTAGGCACGATCAATGCAAGAGCTAGCTAAAAAGGACTTTGAGAATTTGAGGCAAGATAGAGATGAGGGTGAACCACAACTGAAGGTCGCGAGGAGAGGACGACCACCTGGAAAGAGCCTCAAAAAGTCATCGGAGTCATCTTCTTTTAACCGTGTTGGTTCTGAGTTTTCTTCAGGTGCAACTCTAGCTACAGGACCAGATGCTTCAAGCCTTTCAAACACATACAATTTAAGGAAAGGAACTAGTTCACTTAAGCTCCGGCCTGCCGATACATTAGTCAGGCCCTCCTGGGGTTCTCATAGCAATGAAAATCATGCCAGCTGGTCACCTGAATGGGGGAACGAATTTCCAGGTTTGTGTTTAATAGTCTGTTACATTAAATATATTCTTCATTCTTTACTTTTTAAAGTAAAATCTAGTTGGTACATATTTTTTATGCATATGGAGCTAATTTTCTCTCACTTTGCAGCTTCTGTTGTCAAGGCTGTGATGAAGTATGGGAAGAAACTTTTTCCATTAGACGAGAACAGGCGTGACACCTACAACCCTTCATCAACTTGCGAACTTGAGCAGCCTATCTTTTTCACCTTGGATGAAGAATTAAAGCAACTTATTCCGGTGTGTTTTGTGTGTGTTTATGCTGCAATTATTGCCATTAATGCATTAGTTAAAAGATTACATTAATATAAAGAGTTGTATAGATGGAATGTCTGATCAACCTTAAATTCGTCAAGTATGAATAAAAGAATCCTAATATTACTTTTATGAATAATAAATTGTATAAGGAATTCTGGTGCAAGAATAACTAGATTTGTGTGGGTAAATTTGACCCTATTTTATGTTCTATATATAAAGCCAAAATGGTTTTGAACATTCTAACATATCATATTGATTGGAAAGAAAAAAATCAGGATAATTGCGTAATGATAGCAAACAATCAGGATCACATGGGTAGAATATATTACTTGATACCTTGTATAATCATGGCAATCTCACTGACTAATGGTTTTTATCTCCTCAATTTTATTTTCTTGGTTAACTTCTTTATCAATGACAAAATTTACCCATTGATAACCTTTTCTTTTCCCCTTTTCCAATGTGTATCAGGTTGGTCTGAGTGTAGAAAATGGTTATGCTGCAAGCTTGGCACGTTTTGCTGCATATCTTGGACCTGTTCTTTGGAAAATTGCTTCAAAGAAAATCGAAAGTGTTTTGCCTAGTGGACTGAAGTTTGGTCCTGGATGGGTAGGAGAAAACAGGACAGTAGAGCAGCCACAACTTTTTTCATTTTCTGAAAAGCAGAAATCTTCAAATTCTCTTTCTGATCACCATTCTAGCAGGCCTTTTTCTCCTCCAGCTACTTCTGGTTCAAACTCTATTGCTGGAAGTAGATTTCCTTTGCAAGGTAGAGAAGACGCAGAAACTGTCAGAGGACTAAGTTCGCAAAATGACCTCACTTCACTTTATACCAAAGTTGGTGGCATTAAGTCTGCACCTCCTCATCAGTTTCAGCACAGACCTTTATCGCACTCGGGTATTAATGGTTCTATTGGTGGATTCGGGATTGGTTATCCTCCTCAAATGGGATTGGTAACACAGCCTGGGAATCCCTTGTCTGAAAAGACTTCAGTGCCTTATCCAACACATGGCATGGTTTCGGGTAGCAGCTCCGCCATGTGCCCGATGCCTGCAAGTGATTTTCTTTCAAACGAGGCTAAGTTTGCAGGTAGTTCAGGTACTATACATTCTGGAAATACAATGGCTGTAGGCCCTGACCTGGCCTCACATACGGCAACTAATGTTGGGCTTCTGCGGAAATCCTATAATAAACAAGATTTCCTTCCATTTACCCCGGATCTTAATGTGAGATTCCTGGCACCAGGTTCACCTAGTTCTAGTGTACCAAATGGTTCACCCCAGCACCCAGATTTAGCATTGCAACTCTGATAATTGGCAGCATTATTTCCATATGATTTGACATAAGGTGATTGCAGTGTTCTTTATTTTTTCGAATATAATTTTTAAATTCAAACAAAAAAAAAAAAACGTAAAATTTAGTTTAAACTTGAGGAAATGATTTAAAAGCAAAACAGTCGTGGACGTTGAAAGCACCATCGTTAATGCCCAATCTGGAGGTCTTGCGGTTGCATCCATCCATGTCTTCCGTTCCAATTCCAATGAAAAATAAATGCTACCCAAATTGAAAAGCCTGATGGAACATCATTTTTTGGCTTAGCTTTCAACTCGTAATCTCATTCCAATTTTCCCCCAAGGACATGACTCCGTCCAGCCTGATTAATAACGTTATCATCATCCACCGTCTTGATAAGGTGGGAAAAGACCTCCACATATCTCATTTTCCAATTACTTGGGTCAATATTTGCAGGTCACCTCTTTCCAATCACATTGAGAACAACATCGGGGAGTGGTTATCATGCTTTATAAACTAAGTTAAATTGATAGTAGCATTCAAATTAATTTGCAGCAATGGAAGCCAACCAACGCCTTCCCGTTTTTTATCCTACATTACAATAATTTCTAATACAAATTTTTCGATTCAAGGTAACATTAAGCTTCCATCTCCAATACACTCGATTTGTTTTTCCTACTTAGTATTCTGTACTTTTCTTTTTGAGATGTCTCAAAATGAATTTTTCTTTCTTAATACTTCATATTTTTAATTTTTAATTTTTTTTTCAAATTAAAAAATATCTAATATGTATATAATATTAAAAAATTAAATTTTAATATAAAACGTATCAAACTTAAAATTTTTATCTTAATTGAAAATCAACACTCATTAAGAGCTTTGCCCTTTCCACCATCATTAAATCATGATCGATGGATGAGCTTAATCCAATGGGGATGCAGTATCAATCAAGCCAGATTCTTTGCGTACAATTAATATTTAAATTAATTAACTATGAAATGAAAGCAAGTAGACATCCTCAAGAAAAGAAATTCTTTTGATCTGTTCGGGTCAATCAGAAAAGTAACAAAATCGAAGCGCCTATCTGTCCCCAAAAAAGGGGGAAAAAACTCCTTTCTCTGATCTTATTATTACCTTGAAAGGAATAAAAAATTGAGTAAAAAAAAAAAAAAACCAACTTGGTTCAAGCCTCAAACTATTAACAACAATTTTACACTGTTTGTCACCCCCCCCGCCCCCTCCCCCCCAATCAAATCTACGCCAAAAAGAAGGAAAATTTTGAATCTACTGCTATGGCTGTGTGGCTCTCTCTATCACCATGGCTCTAAATTGTTCATCTTTGCCATGCCATTTTTAACCCCTCGGGCGTTTGAGAAGTGAACCATCTTTGGGTCAAAAGTTTTAACCGTTCATCTTTCACATCACAGAACATATTTTCCCAGTTTTCTGGTTTGATGGGTTGGAACCCTAACCCCGGGGTCCGGTCCTTAGAGTTTGGATTCACCCCTGTCCTCCAATCCGCAACGAAAGCTGAAACCCTTCGTCGAAACTTGGTCATGAATTCAGGCCAAGCTTGGTACTTGTAATGGTTCAACGCGGCCACGTCCAGTGGCAAGTCTTGCCAGCTGTAGTAACTGTTGTTCAAACCGAAGTGATGGATGACGTTAAGCAACGAATAATCAATGGCGTCTAACAGAACTATCGATTTGTGCCTTTGCTCGACTCGTCTACGACAGTTGTAACCTTGTATCACCCCTTCCGCCGGATGCTCCTTTTGTTCCGACGGTCCGAAATCGTTGCACTTGATCGAAACTTGTCCGATCGGTGGGTTGGTGGACGATGGCAACAGAGATGGAAGCATGGCTTTGGATGGTTGAGAAGAATTTTTAAGCCATGACGGTGAAAATATAAACTCATCGACATCGACATACATCATCCACGTGCATGAATCTTTGCCGTAAACCGCGCTGTGAGAGAATCCGGCTTCTTGAGTCTTCGGCCATACCCAGAAAATCCTTTCGATGTTATAATCTTCTTCGTTAAGCTCCTTTATCACCCTCTTTAGATCATCATCGCTTTCGTTATCGTATATGAAGAACTTGTCGACACCAATCTTGGAATGGTACATCACCCATTCTCTCAAGAACTTCGCCACGTTGTAAACCATGGTGGTGGCGCACAAGAGCGATTTCGGCTTTGGGTTCGCCGGCGTCCGCCTGGAACTCGGACTGTAATATGCAACCGAAGGGATGACCACCTTTTGTCTGTTGATTTCGAGGGACACTTTGATTCTTTCGGCTGTTGCGATAGGAATATTTACCGCCGTTAAATTCGGATGTTGGCACCTGAACACCTCCTGCATTGAGCTGGTAACAGGGGTTCTAACGGCGCTGTTTTCTTCGTCACCGAACACGCAACTGAATTCCTCTGGAGGCCTGTTGATACCCTGACGGTTGTTAACGCCTTTGACGAACAGAATCACGTCGGTCTCAGTTGAGAACGACTCGTAAACCAAGAAGCCCCAACGTGGCATCACTGGCGCCGGAGTGATAACTGCCGATTCCTTCTCCAGCGAACTGGTCAGCACAGGCCGGTGAAACGGCTGGCGTCTGCGGTTTCCCTTAGGAAGAATGCACTTGAACGCAGTCGCATTACTGAAAGGTAAGACCCCCGAGAAATTGGCTGGAGAAGCCTCGCCGTTGGGGAAAAGGCAATACAAACTCTCCTCGGAAGGTGAGGTCAAGGGGTTGCCGGCCGAGACGAGGACGAGGACCTCCCAGTTAGGCAAAAGAACCGAAACCGAATCGACGGGTCCTTGAATGGAGGACACGCGTCGAGTCCGGTGAGTGAGCTCCTTGATTTCTTCTCTGATGACATGGTTGTAAGAACCCGGGTCCTTGAGTGAGGCGGTGAGGTTTTTGGGATAAAACCGGAGCTCCGTAAGGGAATGGGATATGGCATCGCGGGAGAGATGGAGAGAATAGAAAGCGGAGAGAAGAACGCAAAAGAAAACAAGAAGGAGGGTGGTGGGTGCTTTGCGACGCATGGTTTCGCTCAAGCTGGAACTGAAACTTAAAGGGAAAGAAAGTAAACAAAGGGAAGGGGAAGATGGGGATTTCTTTATAGGAAAACTCATCGGTTATTTTAGGTTTGTGTTTTGTCCCCAAAAAGGAACAAAAACAATTTGGAGCATACCTGTATATGGAACGTTTCAGCTGTCAACAGCAAATTAAAGCTTTGGTAGCTCTCACCTTCTCCAATATACGGAAACAGAGCTGTGAATCTCTGATTCATTTACCATGAATGGAATCGAAACCGGAAGAATATCAATGGTATTTGCTATGGTTCAGAGCTTGAAACATGGGACGACGGGGTTTTGATCAACTCTTTCCCTTCACTTGTTCTTCAAGTCTGCGTATATTTCCACGAAGGCTACTTTGTTGGGAGGAAAGTCTCGATTTTAAAGGGTTTTTAGATATTGAAAGATACTACTAAGAGAACTGAGATTTCTAACTTGTTACGGGATTCTTCTTTGATTATGCAGTTTGAAGTTTTCCATGCAAGTTAATTACTGGGTTGGCTCCGTATTTCATTAATTACCGTCAAACTTGGTTTAATGACTCAGTTAATACCTCATGTAATTTGTGGAAACTTGTTTCCCAGAGAACTAAACAGTCAACAATTACGGTCAAACAGGTTGCCATAGGTAAATTAAGGAGTAGAAGATGCGACTCAGTGAGTAAAATCCGTTTTATCGCGACAATATTACCAATTTCTCCCATAGCCAATTGAGTTAACTTTGCTCATGTTATTAGGTTAGTGATTTTCAGAATTTTTTTAATTTATAATTAAATATTTAACTGAGGGGAAAAGGCTTAAAAATTGTTATTCACAAAAAAAGCTTGCCCAAATCCCAATATTCACTACCAAAATCTGATTTTTTTTTGGTTAACTAGTTAAATTAATTTTATCTTGAAGGATGCTCTATCTAAATTAATTAATTACCTATTTTGTATGAATTTTACTTGTACTATGATGTTATCATATTATATTAATATTAACATTCTAACAAGTGTTTTTTCAGACAAAAAAATAAATCTACAAACTAACAAATGCAAATTTTTTTTAGAAAAAAATTGAGTGATCTCAAAATTAAAATAAAAAGAAAAACAATCATAGTACATTGTTAGTAACAAATCAACTATATATATCAATCATGTGTTATCGTTATTCTTTCCTTAATCAAAACATCTTTCTTTTTTTCTTTTTTATAATGATCATAATTAATTAACCACTTAATCATTAATCCATCTTGGGTTACGAGTAGTTTATGTCTACTAAAATATTCTCATTTGAACTTAAAATCGAGTGAAATTTAGATAAAAATTTTAAAATTTGGCATGGTCGGTGATAAAGAAACTAATTAAATAAAATACTTATGTAAGGGAAAAAAATTAGCCGAATTTAAGATTGTATAATTGTTTCCTTTTCTTGAAATGATAATTAACTCTTAAATGCAAATTCTTTTTTCTTAATTTAGAAAATGAGTTAGCAATAATACAAGTGAGGATTGAGGAGAGAAGCCAAGGGCATGGCTTTACAGCTATAAACATCTCATGCACTTTTGTAAGCCAAGGTTGTACTTCAATTGCACACAAAGTTGCATTCTTTGCTCTCAATTCTCTCAACTTTATGCCCCCATTGCACATTTTCTCTGTTTGCCAATTTATTATATCCTTTGATTGCTTCAAAAGTTAGCTCACGTGTTTGCCTTTTTTCCCCCCAATTTGTTTTATTTTTAATTAAGCAATTATTTGTTTTTTATCTTTTAGGAATCTAACCAAAGCCATGAATGTATTTAGAATATATATATATATATATATATATATATATATATATATATATATATATATATATTGAAAGATGGAAGATAGGTCATATTTATTAATTAACTATATATATTGTTCTATATCTAGAATTTGTAGTATATAATATATTTCCAAAAAGAAAGAAAAAATATATTATATCCGTCCCTTTTTTATATTTATTTTTTTAAGATATCCCAAAATGCAGTTTTCTTTTTCTTTTTTAAAGACCTAATTCTTACTTTTTCTATACTATAAATTTATTTTTCATTTTTCATATGAAAATATATTAAACATCTATATTATAAAAAATTTTAAATTTTAATGTAAAATATATTAAATGATTAATGAGAAAAATTAATAATATATAATACTAGTTTATATATATATATATATATATATATATATATATATAATTTGAAGTTAGATATCTGTTGACTAACAAATGTTTAATGAGTAGAGGAAATTTAATCCACATTCTTTTCAATATAATTAGATTTATATCTTCTGATTAATTAATTTATAAGTAAATAATTGAATGCACTTGAACATTAGCCTTTTTGATTGGTGTGTAAACAGAGTAAGGTTTGAATCTCTTTTTACTCAAAAAAAGAAAAATCATGTAAATAATTATAAAAGTAAATAAAAACTAATTTTTATAGTTGGCTAACACGCCACGGTTAGCTAACGTGTTGATCTCAAAGCTAACACGTTGATGCCATCAAGTCAATGAAACACGCATACTTCTATATTCTATAAATTCTGTCCATAGACATGAGTAACATTTAGGCCATGTATTCAGGTACCGGAAAAGGAAAAGGGAGAATAAAATATTAAGAATGTTAAGGGGGATTATAATCGAGATCAAACAAGATTTGAGTGGTATAATTATTATCTGCCACGAGTTCAAATAATAATTATTTACTTGAATTATATTATATTATATTATATTTTATTAGGTTTTAAGTTAAAAAATTATGAATTTGTTTTATAAATTACTTATAATTAATTTTCCATTTACTAAAATTTATTAGTATTTTAAATATAATTTAAACTTTAATTTTTTAATTTAATTTTTATTAATAGCATATATATAAATTCATTTTTTTATATTTCAAGTTTGAATATTTTTAAAAGTATTAATAATCAAATTCAAATATTAAGAGTTGATTTTTAATCAAATTTAAATAAAAAATAAAAAAATTTAATTTTAATAAGATTCGAATTCAAATACTTAAGAACTAACGGACTCCTAACTTAGACTGAAGTTAAAATAACAAGGGCAATCAATTTATATGGGCTTATCAGCTGTGTTCGAAGGAAGCATCTAAGTGAAAGTGTATCTGGTCTTCATTCTAACCAGTGGCCCAAACAAATCCTGGACTAAACTTTAATCCGAACCAAAGAAACAGAGAGAGAGAACAAAAATCCAACCCAGAACCAATGAGAGTTGGGCCTCCTTTTTGGAGAGAAAGAAAAGTTGGGGCCTTCTTAGCTTATTTTTTGCACAGCAGAAAGAAAATTCCTCCACGTATTATTTCGAAACATTGCCAGCAGTAATTCTCGGAGGCCAAACATAAATTACGATGATAAAAAATAAAATAAAATTGAAGAGTGTGGATCAGGGTGTCATAGATTCAGCTTTCCTCACGCTCTTGGGATCTTGGTCAAGATACAGCTGCACCTTTTTTTTTTCCTGTGTTCACACAAATGAATGGAAAATAGTTGACGGAATCCATTTCCCACCGTTGCTTTGTTCCGGAAGTCAATGGCTCTGATTTTGGAGAGTTTTTTTTTGTTTTTGATTTTTATTAATTTTATTTATTAAATTCCCCTCTCTTTGACTCTTTTTTTTAATAAATTAATTATTTTGTCTCAAAGGAAAAAAATTCCATTAATTAATGATATTAAATAGGAGTGAATTTTTGAATTGGATCTGAAAAAGTAGTAATCTAAAATATCCTTTCAAAAAAAAAGAGAAAAAAATAAGAAAAGAGGAAAAAATGAGAGTTTGCGTGAGATTGGATTTGGAACTAAATTCATGGAGAGATTTTGTCTCATTTAGAAACATCGCATGATGCACTTTCTTTTTCTAACACAAGTTTTTGAGCTTGCCAAGTTCCTAAACAAACTCACACATGACACACCCAAAGACCAAAACAAGGCAGGGACAATCTCCTTGTTCCCGAAACGCCACATAATGCTCCGTTTCATTTGTCCCAAAATTTGTCGTTTTTTGCGGTCAAAACGCTCCCAAAATAAACTAGTACTAAATGATCATCATCTGTTGACTAATTAATAAACTAAAACCGGATTAAAGTGCATAAGACAAAGGGGTTCAGCCCGTCACGCGGGATGCAAAATGGGGCCCCGGTGATTGAACGAATCCAGGGCCGTTTCCCTAATTGCCAAACGCGTTGCCTCGGGTCCCATCACCGGACAATTAACAGTAATTAGAGTTTTAGTTGAATTCGACCCAAATCGAAATAATAGATTAAATCGAAATAATTGATCGAATCGATTGAATTAATTGTACGATTCAGTTATTTTGATTTTAATTTTAAATTAGTTAAGTGCATAATCGATTAAAGCTGTTTACTTAATTGATTTGTTTCATTATTTTAATTTTAGTTTTAAATTAATTAAAAGTATAATTTTTTTTATTTATATAATCTAATTTTTATATTTTAAATTTTTAATTGATTGATTCAATCGATCAAAATATGTTATATATATTTTAATATTTTTAACAGTAATATCATTGTGAAATTGAAAATTATAGAATACAGTGATAAAAAATACTTATAAATATAAATATAATTCTATTTCGAGTATTTGAATTTTCAAATATATTTTAATGAATTAAATTATCATTTTTAGAATTCTTGAAACTAATTAATGGACACGTGACAACTTCATCACCAGTGTCAGAAGCCGTAATAAGGGGAGGAGAGGCAGGGCAAAACGGTAAAGATGGGGCCACCCGGAGCGCAACGTTTAAATAAGGCAAGAGGAGGAGAAGCGCAAAAGAGAGGAGCACAGGGAGAGAGAGAGAGAGAGAGAGAGAGAGGAGGATGGAGAGCGACCTGCAACAATCATGCACCAACATTAATGCAAAGAAAAATCCATAAAAACAGAAACAAAACAGGCCCACACACTCCCTTCTCCAATCCATTTTTCTTTCCTTTCCCTTTCTTTTCTTTTCCTTTTTTGCGAAATTAAAAGGAGAAAAAGAAACATTAAAGGAGGAAACAAAAAGGCAAACTCATTATTGTTTGCCGCTAAATCTGGCGCTTAATTTCTTCCTCTCTCTCACTAAATTTAACACATTAATGCTCCACCTCGCTTCTTTTTTCTCTTTTACCCTTCCTTCCCATTTTTTCAAATTTCCTCTGTCTCTGGCAGACTTGTAGCGGCAGTAATTTCTTGTTCAATTATTAAAATTTTCATTTGGGGTACATTATTTTCTCTTCCTCTTATTGATTTTCGTACTAGATATTTGGGTTTTTTTTTATTGGTTGAATTCTCGGGGTTTGTTTTTTTTTTTTCCTTTCTGGGTCTTTTTTATATAGAGATTACAGTTATTGCGGCGCGTTTTGCTGATTAGGATCTGAAAGGCATTAGGCTGCGGGCAGAGCTAGTGGTTTGTTTGGAGAGAAAGGAAGAGACTTTCTGTTTCTTCTCTCTTCTTTCCTCCGCAGCTTGGTTTTAGGAATCTGTTTTCTCTTAAAGAAAAAAAAGTTTCTGTACATGTAGAAAGGTGGAGTTGGTTCAAGGAAAGAGACAATGGGAGATTTTGGTTGATGGATTACAAGTAGCGTTGTTTGCGAGTGTTCAAATTTGGTTGTTTAATTGCAATAATTGTGGGGTTAAGCAGAAAGAGGATGAGTTGTTTTCCTTGCTTAAATCCTCGTTCTAAGGATATAAGGATCGACATTGATAATGGAAGTCGAACGACTTCTCGCCATTCCGCTGATTCCTCAGGTTCTCTTTTATTTTCTCGGTTCTCATTGTAATTTTTTTCTTTTTATTTTTGTATAATTTGCATTTTTGTTAAATTCTTTGTTTTTTTTAACCAGTTTCCGGCGGTACGAGGGGAAAGGCAAGTCTAGATGGTAATGCTAAGATTTTGACACCCAATTTCGTAGAAAGCTTCTTTCTTTTTGTTTAAACTCTGGATTTGATTGTTTTCGCTGGTGCTGAACTGCTAATCCTGACCCCAAACTTTTTTTCTTTCTTCTTTGTGAAATTTCGGTACAGAGCATAAGAAAGGAGGTGATCAAAGGAAGGACTCCAAAGGCAGCGGGGCCCGTAGTTTCACATTTCGAGAGTTGGCAACAGCAACAAGCAATTTCAGAGAAACCAATTTGTTGGGGGAAGGAGGATTTGGAAGAGTTTTCAAAGGTCGATTGGAGACAGGGGAGGCAAGTTGCTGCGTTTCACTATTCCTTATCTTTGTCTGCCTTTATCACTTAAATTGTATAAATTTCGCATTTTATATATCTCTTTGGACATTTCAAATTTGACTTGGGTAATTTGATTCTTGTAAGCAGATTGTTGCTGTTAAACAACTTAATCATGACGGTCTTCAGGGCTATCAGGAATTCATTGTTGAGGTTCTTATGCTGAGCTTGTTACACCATGTTAATCTGGTCACCTTGATTGGCTACTGCACTGCTGGAGATCAGAGGCTCTTGGTTTATGAATACATGCCGATGGGCAGTTTGGAAGATCATCTTTTTGGTAATATCTATTAAGTGCTGAATTCTGTTGAATAGCGGTTTTACTTCCACCTTATCTATTGTTTCTTGTTTCCTTTCGTTAATAGTGTCCCTTGTTATGTTTGTAGACTTTTTGCTTTACAATACGTCTTTAGGGCATGCTTTACTTACTAATGACGCAGAATTCTAATTTGCACGTAAGGATTTTGCTGTTGATCTTGGAGCTATGTCAGGAGAAATTCAAATTAACTAATAATTTTTGCTTCCCTGATTACTTATTAAGTTCTTGGCACTAGGTATTGTTTTAATTGTAATATTGCCCATAATTTGTTTAAGCGTTTTACCCTTTTGGTCCATGAAGTTTCCACTTATTAGATGAATTGATGACAGCCAATTTTTATTTTCATTCTTGAAAATTTTATAACTCCTAAAGCTAATTTGTGCTTTGCATGGCTGTGGATCAAGCAATTGTCTAAATGAGCTGATAAATGATGTGTATTTGCTTGCTGGAATAGTGTTCATATTTCCTATTAAATATGCATAGCACTTGGAAATGTAAATATTCATAATTTGGCACCAAGTGGGATGTATTCCACCTTGTTTTTCTCAATGTATTTTTACTTGAATGCTTGGTCGTGTACCACTTTATTCATATGATTTCATGTAGTGTTAATCAGACCATTCTTGTATATAAGGGAAAGATTCTGATAGTTTTGTATGTGAAAATTCTGTGCTGTAAATCTCTGAACATTTATTCACAGATGCTCATTTCCTTTTGTTTTATAGTATGCTCAACTTTAACAAGCCTCTTGTTTATCGCATTCTAGATTTCATCTTTTGTACTTTGATCTAGGACTTGGGAGATTCTACTATTAATAATACTGAAATTAGGTTTCATTATGATTCCAGACGGTCAATTGAGGGTCACTATGTTAGTCTAAAAAAGCATTGAATGATTTTTCTTTGTTTCCTAATAATAATTCTTCCAAATGTTGTAACTATTCCTCATGTCTCAAGTGCCAACAAATTAAATATGTTTTCAGATCTAGAACCTGGTCAAGAGCCTCTGAGTTGGAATAAACGAATAAAGATTGCTGTTGGTGCTGCTCGAGGACTCGAATATCTACACTGCAAGGCCAATCCACCTGTCATTTATCGTGACTTGAAGTCTGCAAATATTTTGCTGGATAATGATTTCAACCCAAAACTCTCAGATTTTGGCTTAGCAAAATTGGGTCCTGTGGGTGACAATACTCATGTTTCAACCAGGGTAATGGGAACATATGGATACTGTGCCCCAGAATATGCTATGAGTGGTAAATTAACTCTTAAGTCTGACATATATAGTTTTGGGGTGGTGCTTTTGGAGTTGATAACTGGACGAAAGGCAATAGATACCAATAAGAAGCATGCAGAGCAGAACTTGGTTTCATGGGTAATTTATCGTTTGATTTATATCTCTTTTCCCCTTTGAGTTTTACTGTTTCAATGCAGTTTGACTTCTTTCCTTTCATTTCCCTTTACCTCCCTCTCCTTTCCTCCATGGGGCTGTATCTCATATTTATGCTATTTTTCTTGCACCATCCCTTTTGTTCCTTTCCTTCGAAGTTTGTATTTCCCTTTAGACCTGTAGAATATCTTCAGTCTTTAATAAGTAACAACGAATAGTGGAATTTGTATTTCTATCACCGCATTTTGAAGTCTTCTTTCTTTCTTTCTTTTTTTTTACAATTTTGTGTGTTGCAGTCCCGTCCGCTTTTGAAAGACCAGAAGAAGTTTGGCCTATTGGTTGATCCTTTAATTCGAGGATGTTATCCTCGCCGTTGCTTGAACTATGCAATTGCAATTACTGCTATGTGTCTCAATGAAGAAGCCAACTTCCGCCCCCTTATTGGTGATATTGCTGTGGCTCTTGAATATTTGGCTTCTCAGAGTCAGAATTGGAGCCCTGAATCACGCAATGTTGAGGTTCGCAGTGCCTCACAAACCTCACCAATGCAAACAGGGAAAGGTACCCATCATCAATCTAATTCCAGAAGGAGTTTGGCCTATGTTTGAAGTTGTTCGATAAGAGCTGTCAAGAGACTTCAATCATGTAAGCTACAACTCATTTTTTATTGGAGATGCATATTTGCTTTGTTTTGTTATAATGGATGAGGGGAGAACTCATATTTGTTGGTAATTGGCAAAAGATCTGCTCTTTCCATCACATAAATGCTGTCCTAATTCGACTTTTTTTAGTCAAATTTTTTAACTTTGACCTTAATTATTTTAAATATTTGATTAAATCAAATTTTAGTAAATATATATTTGAAAACTACTTTATTCAAAATTTTTTAAAATAATTAATCATGATTTATAAATATATAGTGGTCAAATTTGAAAAAAAAATAATTAATAAAAAGTTAAATTCAAACACTATTTAAGTATTTGTTATTTGGAAGTAAGCTCGGAAGGCAGATTTCGCTTGTGAACTGGTGGCCTTGTTAATTCAAATAATTTGGACAATTAGTAGTTTTCCACATTCCTTTTTAGTTTAGATTTTGAATTAGGTTGGTGATTGGTATCAGACAACAGGTGGTGTGAGTGCAATTTGCAGTCAGAATTTTAAAGTATTTAGGAAAGAATGCTATCTTTCTGCAGTTTGCTTCTCTTCTTTCTCATTGTCAAGAGAAACACACAAAACTCGTTTTTTTTTTTCTTTTCTTTTTCATATGGTTTTTTGAGGATATGTTTTCTGAAACATAGTAGAGAGCTGGTTTGATTCCTTTTAGATTCTTTTCTCTTTGAAAGTTGGTGTTTTATAGTTTTTAACTTTTTTCTTCATTTGATTTAATCAAACGGAAAAGAATGATAGAATTAGCATTTTGACTGAGATGGATTTTCGTATGATTGCAGTTACCTCATGGAGTGTAGAAGGAAGACTTGCCAAACTCTATAGACACCAACAAATGCGTACATATGTGGGTACATTTTAATATGTAAATTAGGGTATTGAAGGATTGGCATTTCTTCCATGAAAACATGGTAGAACTGCCAAAAGTTATAAGTTATTGCATTGTGTGGGAAGCACTGTGGACGCTTGTCATCTTTATTTAGAACACTCATGGAATGCACAAGTTTTCTCCTTACTTAGATGAACTCTGCTTTGGTCGAGTCTTCCGTTAAATTAATTTTTCTATATATATATATATATGTAATGTGGGGCATAATATGCAGTTTTCGCATATTAATTCTAGACCAGTGTTTGTCTCCTGCCCCCACCCCCACTCACTTTGGAGTTTAGCCATTAAGATTCCGATCCAAGCAGGGAAACATTATTTTGTCACATGGATGTTGTAGGGATATTCCTTTGCATCCCGATCCCAGCATTGTCCAATCATCTGCACTGCGGAAAGGCCAAGTGGGAATAGCTATTGTCCCATCGTTGTTAATTTCTGGTAAATAAAAGTGACCATCTGTGTTTTAAGCAGCAAATTTTCAAGCACATGTACAAGTATAGCAGATTAATTTTGGAAAAGATAATAGTCTTAGTTTTCATCATCAGAAGTTGTCTTGCATTGGATTTTAACATATTTTCTTTCATGGGATTTTGTTTCATGATCCTTGTCTTTAGGTTTCTCTAACAGCGCGTTTGGTTGGGGGAATAACTATGCTATTCCCCCTCTATTCCTATGCCATTTCGTTTTCCTTGTTTGGTTGTCAAACAAGGAGGCGGGATAGGTATTCCGGAAGAATAGAAATTCCTCAAATATGGTTTTGGGGTGGGAATGGCTAATACCCGTCCCCTCCTCGGTATTATCTATTCCGTGATCGGGGGAATAAGTTTAAATTGTAATTTGACTAAAATATTTTCAACTGTTTAATAAAATCACCACTTTATCCTTATAAAAAGTAATTTTTTTCTCTCTCTTCCTCCTTCCCCATCTTCCTCAACAGTTTTAGCCTTCCCCCAAAAAGCCTGTTCTCTCTCAGCCCACCGTCTTCCTCTCCTCTGTCAACCGCCCTTCCCCCGTGTTCATCTCTTCTCTCAGCTAGCCGTCTTTCCTCCGTCTTCATCTCCTCTCTCAACTGGTCGTCTTCCTCTCTCTCAGTCATGGGTCTTCCCCTCGCTCCCACCCGTCCGTCTTCCCCTGTCTACCCCTTCTCTCTCTCACCCGTTCGTCTTCCCTTCTCTCTCAGCAAGTTTGCAACCGTCCTCCTCCACAGCCACTATTGTCCTCCACTGTTGTCATCATCAAGTTATCTATTGTCGGCCATCAAATAAACCACGGTGATGTTGGAGTGTTGATTTGATGATGGTTGTAGCCAAATCTAGCCATTGGAGAGCTAATTTGGTCACAGGAAGTGCCAAATCTGGTGGCTCCATTGGCCAGGTCGGTGCTTCAACGGCTAGATATAGCTAGGGCCAACGCCAAATTAGCTCTCAAACGTCCGAAGAGAAAAAGGAAAGATGAGAAAAAAAATAAAATAAAAATTATATCAATTAATAAATTATTAATTTTTAATGAAAATATAAATTAAAAGATTAAAAAATAATTTAATAATAAATTATTGATGATTAATGAAAATGTAATAAATTAAAAGATTAAGACATGAAAAATACAAATAGAGAAAAATGGGTCAAATTGTTAAAATTAAAAATCATACAACTAATTTAATAATAAATTAAAAATATTAATAATTTATGTTAATAATTAATAATAAATTATTTATATATAACGAAAATATAATTTATTTTTGTTTTTTATGAAAATAAACTTTATTATAAAAAATGATAGTTTTGTCATTTTATCATTTATTCCTAGATTATTTCAAAGTTATTCTCATCAATCAAACATTAAAATAAATCATTTAGAGTAATTCCTTCCCTATTTTATTACATGTTGGGTTCAAAGAAATGATTTTTCTTTTTTTAAAAGGTAATATGAATTTGTATTTAATTTATCAAAAGACATAATTTATTTTTTTTTTAAGAAAAAATTGAAGGTCATCTTTCTATTTTCAGAAATATGATTTTTTATTTAATATATCAAAAGACATAATTTACTTTTTTTTTTAAAAAAAATGAAAGACTATCTTTTTAATTTCAAAGACAAGCATTTATTTAATATATCAAAAAACATGATTTTCTATTTCTACTTGTTTTTTTATTTTTTTCCTAAATATTTTTTTTTTCAATATTTTTCTAAACACAAGTGTAAATGATTCATAATATGTGAAGAATTGACTAAAAATAAACATCTATACATAAATTTAATTGATTATGATGAATAAAATATAATATAATTAAATTATATTTTTAAATAATTATCTATTTATAAAAATATGTGACTGAATTATAATTATTTTTAATAATTAAAAAAAAATATAATTATGATAGATAATTATCTTTTGAGATAAATGTGTATTTAAAAGATAATAAATATAATTTTATTTTTTTATGAAAATAATTATTAATATGGTCAAGGGTATTTTTATTTTTTTACCACCTATTTCTTTCTTATTCTAATCATATTTTTACCAACCAAATACTTTAATAAGTCATAATAATAATTTTTATTCTATTTCATTCACAATATCAAATAAAATAATAACTATTTTATTCTATTTTTATTTTATTTTATTTTCACATAATAATAATTTTATTTCACGAACCAAATATACTGTAAGAATTCGATCAGAAACGTAACTAGAAAAAGTTGCCCAATTCAGAAAGAAATGAAGGAAATCAGTTGCCATGGATGCTCTCTTGTTTGAGAACCGAGAAAAACGTCAAGCAAGATGTGCGCTTGAGTCGTTCGTGTTTTGGCTAGTGGCCCACACGATGAACACATTTCGGATTTGGCGGGACGATTGAAACTGTTAAAAGTCTTGTTGGCAAGTCGCCGACCAACTTTAAGCCGTTAGGTTCGTTCCTAACCAGTTCTCAAGAGTCAAGGCCTCACCTTGGAAGAAACTGAACAGCTGGCATGCATTTGGAAATGTTATAGCAAATGCTGTAAACGTCAAAAGGGACTTGTTTCATCTTTTGGGAAGGATACTCGGAATATCTCTCGTTGAAAAACTTACCCCAATTTTCAATCCTTTTGTTTTCAAGATTCAATGGAAATGGACCCCCTCCCACCCCAATCCTGCACCCTTTCTACAGTCCAGAGAATAGCGAAGAACCCACGTCATTTCTCCATCGTTTATTTGTTTATAGTCATCCTCGAGACTGTCTTTAGCGGCTGTCAACGTCACGTCATCCATGAGAGGAAGGAAGCAAAATCTAACCTGCTCAGAGCAGAAGGTGTCCCCCTTTTCCCCCCTCCCCTATTTTCTCCATTGTAACCCTAAACGTTTTTTTATTTGTAATTCCAGGCCGGCGGCACAAATTGGATATCCTATATCTTGACCGAGCAAAACAAATTTCGGAGTCATCAAGCAAGGTTTGACTGTCATAATTTCACTTTTTATGATAATATGAAGCCCGGTTCGTATATGATTTAAGAGGTTTATACTTTACGAAGTCTTCGGCCCTGCCATTGGGTGCAGCGAAAGTTATACAATTAAGAACTGGGGTCGGGTGATTTATTTTATTCATATATGAGATACCCCAATCTTCTGTTTTTGCATTCCAAGTTTTAGTGTATTTGTCAACTACGAAGGTAGCCATGTCAATTGTCATAGAAATTCTATGGCATAGATTGCCGTGAATTTCGCTCCGCATGCTAGTATTTCCTTTTTTTCAACCCATATGTTTGATGATATTACACATGTGATTTTAATTGCATTTTGAAACCCTTTTCTATAACACTAGTAAATTTCCGAACACTTGTAGGGTGTCGTTTTGCTCCAAGGTGGCACTCATGTTTTGCAGATGACCTTGATGGTCTTTTTTGATGATGGCACTAAGAGATCCATTTTGTGTATACAGAATGTTCTGCAAAGCTTTTGTTCTATTTCTAGTTTGCATCTTAATCAGGCTAAAAAGTGAGCTAGTTTGTGCTGGTTTGTCCCATGATGATGTTGTTGTTGAAATTATAATGGATATTTGCTTTTCTGTTGGTCAGCTTCCTGTTGGGTATTCGGGAGTACCTCATAATTTCCTGCAAGCTGAATGATAAAAATTGTTTTCCTTTTGTTTCAGAATATTTCTAGTAGAATCAATGGATAGGATTCTAGAAATCCATCTTATGCTGGCTGTTTGCAACTTATTGAATCTGTTTAGTTTAGCATCCTCAACTTTTGGTGTGATATATTTCTATTGCCTAAGAGGGTTATTCACAAGTTTAATCAACCATGCTCTGGTTTCTCATCAAAAGGTAAGGAGAGCAACGGAAAGGATGCCAAAGTTAGTTGGCATTATCTCTGGTCATCCTAAGGCTGAAGGTGGCTTAGGCTTACAGGATATGGCCATTTGGAATAGGGCCTGTGTAGTCAAACAACTTCGGACTGTTTATTTTAAACCTGCAATTATTTGGGTTGCCTGAGTTCATGAATATTTGATTAGAGGCAGGAACTTTTGTCATATACCTGTCCCTCAAAAATTGTAGTTGGTGTTGGAGAAACATTTTAAGACTAAGGGACTCTGCCTTAGCACTTAATAAGCATGAAATTAGAGATAGGAGGAATACTTTCCTCTGGCTTGACTACCGTCACCCTCATGGACCGCTCTTGAACCGTTTTTCTAGTAGTATTATAATGGCATCTGGACTTCATAAAAAAGTCAAGGATTGGCCCAAGACTAGACCAAGGGCCATTTTGGATATTATTGCAGCTGTTGATGGTATTGTTAGTCCTAATCCCTGTAGGCAGATACTATTCTTTGGCTCTAGTAAATGTAAGGTCGCTGATACATGGAAGTTGCTTAGGCACAAACAATCTACGGTTGAATGGGCATAAGTTACTTAGGTTTCGACTACATATTTCCAGGCATACTATCATTGCTTGGCTATGTGTACTGGACAAGCTCCCCACTTTGGTAAGATTGAACCGTTAGGAATTCCTTTGCAAAATATAAACTGTTTTTTGTCTGTGGAAAGCGATGAAGATTGTAGGAATTATATCATCTTTACTTGTCCTTTTACTAAAGCAAATATGGAGTGCTATTTTGCAGAAATCTTGGGTTAAAAGTGTGCTGGCGATGTGCTTTCTAATTATGCTGTTTGCAGGGAACGCAATAGCAGAAAATATGGAGGATGGTACTAAGATTCTGCTTCAGCAAATTCTTCTTTATGTCTTCAGTGGGGCATTATTTTGATTTCCTTTATGTGATGATTATGCTACATTTTCTTTTATCTTATAGTTCTAATTTTTAAACAACAAGATTGTATCATATTTTGTAGCAGGATTTACTTTACTGCTTTATATAATAGACAAAATGGAATTAGTCTTAGTAAGACCGGGTCATGGATACCGTGTCCTTGGTGCTGTTCCTTTTCTTTGCTTTCTCGTATGAAAAGGTAGACGCCCAAGATCCAGATTGGGATTCGCAACGTGAATTTGCACAGCTTATGTTGACTAATTATTAGCTTCGCTCCCCATCTATGTTAATCAATTGCATGGCTCTTAGTGACAAAAAGAGGCACCCATTTTTTAGAAAACAAAAAAAAAATAATATTCATCAAAAGGATATCATTCGGTTGTTCATTACTAATTGGATACTTACTCATGGTTGTGGTCTATTTCGCCTTTTTTACTTTTGTCATCCATCAATACTCAATAGCAAAAAATCAGTTTGATCATTGGGCAATTACCAGAAAATGGTGTGTGATATCGAACCATGCAGGGTCTTGGAATCTTTTTCTCAGCTTCCAAACAACTTAACTAAAAGGCAAAAAGGAAAGAAACCCTGAAGAATTATTAGCTAAACACATCATTTAGACGTATATATATACGAAACCAAGGAGATAAACTACGAAAGTTTTCTTCAAGTGCAAGAACTTGTGTCTTCTGTCCGAAGTATGCTTTTTCACACGAGTGTGAATCAGAAAGAACTTGTATTCCACGATCAAAGGCACTGGACTGGTCCCAAGTGATTCTCGTTCTAATAAATGCAGTCAGGCCGGTCTTGTTTTCTCATGGAAATATGGGAAATAAAAGCCTATCTCTGTCTATCAAAATTTATGATCCCTGCCCCTGGAATTTCTGTTGAATTGAGCAAAAAAAAAAAAATCATTATGTTATGGAAAACGAAATTCTATCTATCAGTCTGCAACTTGAATGAGGGTCCCAGAAGCTCAAGGCGGTGGGGAAGCTACCGTTGACTTTCTTGGGTCTTCATTTTCTCATCCATTTTTATATTGCTGTTTTAAGAATCTTAATTCACCAGAGAAGAAAAAGAAAGAAAATTAGCTCTTGTTTTGTTCCACATTTTACACCTTGTTTGCTTCAATTATTTAGCACATCTTAAGGGCAAGAAAAGAGTACAAAAAGGGAGTTTGGAATATAGAGGAGGAGAATGAAAAAGAAGCGACGTTAACGAGAGAGAAGAGAGAGACAGGGGAGAGAGGATTATTATTTGAAAGAAAAAACAAGGAAAAAGTCCAAGCAAACAAGTCTCTTATTACTATTTACTCTTCCTGGCTGGTTGTTTCTTTGCTCTTTCTTCTCTCCTTCCTGGAACCTGGAAAAAAAAACTTAAAAAGTCAATATCAATATCTTCATCTATATAGCCTTTTCATTGCCAAAGATCGTAAGTTGCAAAAGACAGAGTTATCAGATATGGGGAACTGCTTTGGAACTCCAGTTGATCACAATAGCCAATGCACCAGCAAGCCCTCCAGCCCAGGTACGTATCCTGAAACTTTCTTTGGAATTTCCTACAGGACCCTGATCATGATTTTTCTTGTTTAGTTCTCTCTTTTAAGAAACTTTTGCCAGTAGTTTCACTTGAAGATGAATAACCAAATTCCCAATCTTAACTTAATTGTATCGTATGTGATTGATTATACACATATGCAGAAGAAACGAAAAAATTGAAAGACAGCAAACCAAATGGATTGCTACCTACAAGAAACAACGAGAGTGCTGAAGATAACGGGACTGCAAGGGAAGGAAGAAGCAAGGAGCAAGAAACAATGCCCGCAAGCGGAAAGATTGTCAGCACGACCTTAAAAATATTCACTCTAGCTGAACTCAAGGCCGCCACCAGGAATTTCAGGCCTGACACGGTGCTAGGGGAGGGAGGTTTTGGTAGAGTCTTCAAGGGTTGGGTTGATGAGAAAACATACGCTCCCTCAAAGGTCGGGGTTGGCATGGCTGTCGCCGTCAAGAAATCAAATCCAGATAGCTCTCAAGGGTTGCAGGAATGGCAGGTAATAACTTAAGCTGGTAGCATCTTGGGAATGTTTCAAAATTTTTCATTATAGATTGAAGAGTTCAATTCCATGATGGTCTACGCACTGGCGGCGCTGCAGAGAATCCAAAGTGCATACGTTTTCCAACTATACGGCGCCGTATTTATATCTATCTGCTGTCATGCATGAATACTTTTTCTACGTTTATTTTCTGGCTACAGCCCGCTACATACGATTATGTTTTGGAAATAAATTTATAATTTCTGCCCTTCTTTTTCTTCCAGTACACCTAACAAATCATATTGGTGGAGAACTATTGTTTTTTAGTAGTATTTTTTTGACATTAATTTCTGAAGGTTCATGACATCTAGGCTGACATAATTAAGACGTTTGCATTTTACATAGGATTTTTCAACATTCGTCATTTTGGTATTGCGTATGTATAATAATCTTATGAATCCGCGCCGAAAGCTAAACATTTCGTGAATCTGTGAGCTCAGGCAGAGGTTAAATTCTTGGGCAAGTTCTGCCATCCGAATCTCGTGAAGCTCTTGGGATACTGTTGGGAGGAGAACCAGTTCCTCCTTGTCTATGAATACATGCAAAAGGGGAGCTTGGAAAACCACCTCTTCAGAAGTAAGAAACGTATCATTTCGGAAACAAAAATCTTATGCCTTCTTTCAATTTTAGTCGGAACCCAAGAAAACTTAAGGCCGTATATAAATTTATTCTTGCAGTGGGAGGAGCAGAACCTCTGACATGGGAAACTCGGCTCAAAATAGCCATCGGGGCTGCTCAGGGCTTGGCTTTTTTGCATACATCAGAGAAGAGTGTAATCTACAGGGACTTCAAAGCCTCCAATATTTTGCTGGATGGGGTAAAACAAAGGCTCCTCTCTAAATTTTTTTCATGGCTTTAGCTTTCCAGGGACTACTTACATATTTAGTGCATCAATCATTCTCCAACTGTATTGTTTTTGCACGTAGTATCAACTTGCTACTATTTAAACAAGCTGCTTGTCTTCCGTTTTCTTTTTTTCCAGGCTTACAATGCTAAACTTTCTGACTTCGGGTTAGCAAAGTTGGGTCCTATAAATGGCAACTCGCATGTCACCACACGGGTCATGGGCACTTACGGTTATGCAGCTCCTGAATATGTTGCCACAGGTAGTTATTAGCAATCAAATCAATCCTTTCCTCCTAAAACAATTTGTGATCGAAAATGGTAAAACTACCAATATCCCAGTAGAATATGTTTACCACGAATGGGAGTTAGAGAAACATGAGAGACTGACACAATAGATTGCACACAAATTTGCAGGTCATTTGTATGTGAAAAGTGATGTGTATGGTTTCGGGGTTGTGCTGCTGGAGATGTTAACAGGCCTAAGGGCCCTGGATACAAATCGTCCGAGCGGAGAGCACAATTTGGTGGAATGGGCCAAGTACTCCCTGACTCAGAAGAAAAAGCTCAAGAAAATAATGGACCCAAGGCTAGAAGAACGATACCCTCTCAAAGCCGCATTGCAAGCTGGTGAGCTCATTTTGAGGTGTCTGGAATCTGATCCCAAGAATCGTCCATCCATGGAAGAGGTGTTGGAGACGTTAGAAAAGATCAGTGCCATCAATGAAAAGCCTAAAGATAGCAAAGCTAGCACGTCGCACCGAAACGCTATATGCCAAGAGGAACAACAAAGCCATTACAATCATCGGTCTCCGGTTCATTCAAGGCACGGTGGTGCTGGCACAGGAATCCAAAAAAACCAACGCCCCTCCACAGCTACAGCTAGGTCACGCCGGTAATAATGGTTCCACAAATGTGCATGTAACATATTGTTATCATTCCTACTCCGATAAAGCTTAACTTCAATCAAATTTTTCCCACTATATCTCTGTACACTATTTTTGGACTCACTGGCAGCTAAGAATATGTATAATACGGATTTACTTGAGGCCCAGTTTGATGCCAAAATTAGGAGCATGTATGTTTGTAACCTTGTTAATCACAACGAGAAATGTCCTGCCTTCATTCTCCAAGCAAAAATTCACCAGTTAACTCACGTTCCTGAGTTGGGCCTTATGCACCAGGGAATACTTATAACCCAAGAAGTGTTTTGGGCTTCGAATAGGTGCGGTATCGAGCCACCGGTAACCTCATTTAAAAATTTTGAGAATTTAATAATTTTTATTATTTTGATTATTTCAATTTGAACAGATTAATATTCACTTTTAAATTTATTAAAATATTTGGCCCAAACATAACTAAGTCAGTCGAAATCATAATTGAGTCCGACTAAAGGTAACTTAATTTTATTTCTGGAACCGAAAAAATCAACATCGAATTCAATCAATTTAAATGATGTTTTACATACAAGCCCATTAATACTCGCTCTTAAATTCAGTAACAAATTTGATCCAAACCTAATCAGGCCGAAATCATACAACTGACTCCAACTAAAGACAGGCCAACACCCTATCTCTATCTGGATAGAAATTATTTATTTGAAAACCAAAGCCATCCTGTTCACCGCAGGTCATACCAAGCCAGACCATCCCTGAACCAAAATGGACCATCATCTGTTGATCTTTACAATAAGTGGCAAGCCCA
Source organism: Theobroma cacao (assembly GCF_053813885.1). Lineage (NCBI taxonomy): Eukaryota > Viridiplantae > Streptophyta > Magnoliopsida > Malvales > Malvaceae > Theobroma > Theobroma cacao. The sequence goes on along the minus strand of NC_142646.1, from coordinate 2,772,456 downwards.
CCTTTCACTGATTCGAAACCGTTTGTTCTTGATAATTAACAGACACTGGGAACTATTTAAAAGATACTAATGAAAAGATTATTGTCAACTGCAATGATAGAGCATCGAGTTTCTCGTGGATCAAAATGGCAGCCCATGATTTAGGCTGGCCATGTCAAAACTTATAGAAAATTCATGACCACCTACTGGCCTGGGGCAATCAAGTTACGATCAAATGCCTATTTTCTCCTGTCTGTACTTCTCTATCTAATGGGGAAAAACTTGGGCAATTCTCTGGATATCTTTTAGTACTGGTAGTAATGAAAAAGAAGATCCGTCAAATGGAGAAGAAAAGGATTCGTGGATTTATTAACATGCTACGTGAGCTGATGGCGACAGTTGGGTTCATTTTTAAATTGCAGACAATGGATTGCTTTACCCCACCAGACCCTAACCGTATAGGTATGCAAAACAATAATGCCGGGCGGAATTTATGAGTTATGACCATGTCTCCTTCAGTTTCATGCTTCCATGGTTCCACCTAAGAAAATTCAATGATTTAAAGAATAAAGAAGGACAAAAAGCGTACAACCCTTAGACAGCACATGAATAAAAAAAGCTTCTGATACTTGTTTACTTGCGACCAAGTCTTTCTTAATTCAAATAATTTTTTTAATTGCTATTCATACAAATAAGATACTTCAACGAAATATTAACAGCCCTGAAATCTAATACTAATTGATATATTCTGTTAAAGCCATATGTTAAAAAAAAAAAATCCCTCTAAATTTATTATACTATAATAGCAGTAAATGGATTGTTGAGTTTTAAGGCCAAAAGCTGCAAGTGATGAATAGATTACGCAAGCTATTTTCAAACCCAATTATGATTAAAACAGGTTTAATTACAGTTTAGGAATATGATTCCACATGGTGCACGCTCTCCACTGCTGACCAACTTTTTTAGAAGAATGTTTTTTTTCTTTATGCCTGATGCCCAATGGAGTTTGAAAGATCTTGATGATCTTCCTAGTGGGCTGGCTGATGTGGACCCATCGGGTGGCTCAACACTGGAACCACTGGGCGGCGCATTGCATACTAATCATGATTGTATCATGAAGAATTGATGGCACCATATATTATATTTAGAATGGCAACAAGAGTTCTTTTTCCCCTGGTTTTCTTTTTCTGTAGATTTCACCCTCTCTGCTGAATTTGAACAATGTGTTGACAGTACATACACAGGCGCGGCGATTTGTTCAGTACTCGATCAGTAGGAAAAGTTTTTGATGGGTGTTTTGATTGGGTTCAGACTTCTAGGCTGGTTGTTCTTTAGAATAATTAAGAAGGAATGACATAATTCTTGAAAGCCTTGAAGCATATTGGCTCATAAAATGATGCTGAAGTTGCCATGGAAATGGAGTATGCTTTTTAATTGAAACTTCTGTTTCCTTTTAACATTTTATATTTTTTCTTGTTTTGCATATTTAAATGCAATCCCTGATCATTCCTAAGTTCACTTTTGGAGCTGCCATAATATTTCATGAAATGGATGGTATCTTTATCAGACAATGCAGTCAAATGCATAATCATAAATCATTAAAAAGTTTCTTCAAATGAGTTTTTTTTACATCATATATATATATATATATATATATATTTACAGTTAAATGATGAACCCAAAAACATGAAAGCAATTTACGTTGTTTTCTGCTTTTTGGGATTGGACAGAAACAATCATCTGCAAGGAGTGTTAAAGAGGGGCATTCAAGAATTCAAGATGGATCACTGTGAAATAGCTTTGAGCCCTCCCCCCCGCCCCCTCTGCAACTGTTGTAATGAAATGGGATGAAGGCTCGAGAAGTACAGGAGGCCCATCCCATCCCATCCCATCTCAAAAACTTTTGAGACACAAGATCCCACTTCTTCGATCCCTAGAAACAGCATCATGCAGAGTTCTGCAGAGAACAAACACATGATCTACTGTAAACTCTCCCAGGACCACACCCTCCCTAGCTAAAACTTTAAAAAACAAACATTTGTAGAGTCTGCTTAGACTAGGCCCACTCCTTTGCACTCTTTCTGATAGCAAGCACGCTTTACTGATCCAGATTCCAGAGCTAAAAATTTAATGGGATCATACCAATTTTAATACTACTACTACTTGTTCTTTTCTTTGATGTGACTGTACCCCATCAAATTGGGCTCCATATATTATAACTAGTATTTCCTTGTGAGAGAAAAGGGGATGAATAGTTTTGTATCATTTGATGAGAGTTCTGATATTGTACATATATGAGCAAAAATAGAAAAAAGAACTGTTAATTACAGACCATGTCTTTCTAATAATTTCTTTATTATAAAATCCTTCTCAGTGCTTAAAAATCAACTCGGATGTAATCATCAAGAATTGGACAAAGATTAAGAGATATGTATTGTCAAAAATCACAGAGGAACCTTTTGCTAGGATATGTTTCAACTTTCAATCGTTACCAAAAGCGGAACTGATTGTCAAGTGGGCTGCAAAGGAGCTGAACGCTTGAAAACGAAGGAAGGCTGCTCCCGTTCATGAGAGCCTGCTGCTCCTGTTTCATATCATCCAACCGCGATGGACGGGGACGCTGTTTCCAGTAGAGACTTTGGACCTACCCTGGGCCCCCCCGCCCGCCAGTGAAGAATGGACCACATTTGGTAGCAGATTTTGTCACCCAAAACATAAAAATTTGTATAGATTCACTCGTTCACAAGCAAAGCATTTCGTGAAGTTCTATAGTTAAAATGATAAAGAGTGATAGGTAGAAAGTGAATGAATCATTTAGCTTAAAACATTAACTGATTGCCAAATGCTAATAGTACATTATCGAACCACTAAAAGCGCAGTATCAAAGTTCTATTGTCGTCAAATTCACGTGGAACTTGAAAGCTGAGGTTGGGGCACGGGGCCACAGGGGTTGCTCACGCAGACACAATTGACGATCCGCATGGGAAAGCCCAAAATAAACAAAAGAATAACGTACAACAATCCACCCGGCAATTAGCACTTTTTGACTTTCCCTGTGTGAAAGCTTACTAAATTTTGAGTTTAAGGAATCTGCTTTTGGCTTCTGAGCTTGTGAGGGCATGTTTGGGGTTAAGATCGGGGGGGGAGGGAGGAGTTCCCCCATGTCCGTGTGGCGTGTGGGTAATTTGCATTTTGCATGATCGAGGCGTGGCGCCGAGGGTGATGATTACCTCAGACGAGCAGCAATCATTGCCCAGAATGGGGCCTTAATTTCAAAAGTTGCCCCTTGTGCCCTGGCGTTTGTTTCCATCGCTGGTGTTTCTTGGTGAAACTGTTGTGAGGTCTGGCCCCACGTCTCTAGAATCTCTTGCTCGATGACTCCGCAGGGGGCCCCCCACAGTCGCCCTCACATCATTACTCCCACACCCCTCCCCTCCCCGACTGCTCATTGCATTAAACCCTGACCTTTCTCTCTCAAAACACCGCCACAAGTACTCCTGTACCAAAATGCCATATATCAACCCTTTCTTTCACGGAAATGCCCACCATCACCAATCACCACCATGCAAGCTCAAGCCAGCAGTATCTTTTGCGGTGTGGATGACTGTGATTATGATGTAGGGACTAATTTGACCAAATACTCTAGTGTAGACTACCCTCAACGGCTGCACCAAGCTGGGCCCGGCTGCCAGTTAATCTTTAACTTGTCAATTGAGTCAATCAGATCATTTATGGAGCTGCATTCACCTTTCTTCTTTTTTTTTTTTTTTAATTTCTTTCGTACTTTTGTAGACAGATGAAGGAGAAAAAAGTGAGGTGCACATTGATGATGAATTAATTTGCACGAATCTAAACAAAGCATTACCCATCGACCATAATTGAATATACCTCTATTTTGTAATTAAGGCAATAATAATAATTGTATATTAACTAGAGTTTGTCTTTATTTTCTTTAAATAAATATATATTTTATGATATCAATTTTTTTCATATAACACTCAAAATATATTTTTCTTAATTAGTATTATTCTATGAATAACTAGTGTTTTTATAAAAAATTAAATTAATAATTTTATTTAGTAAAACTATAAAAATACTCTAAATGTTTAATTGACATCTTGATAAGAACAAAATTAACAGTTTTAATTTTTCATGAAAAAAAATTATCCACTAATTAAAAAAAAACCATAAAAAAATTAGATAAAATTTACCTTTTATCTTTTTACTGATAAAGAAAATGTGGACCCGCCAAATTTCTCCAAATTAATAATTATTATCCGTGACCACACAAACCTCTCTTGGATTAGATCTCAACGGAAAGTTTACCTTTGGTTTTTTAAAATTGCTACCAAGAAATGGTTAATGCGAATAATTGTTTCTCCTGAGCATGGCGAGAATGAAAAGGATACATTGCTGGAATCACAAAGCGCCTGATCGAGCAAAAGCTGTCACGAATCATGATCGTGCTATGATAATTCTTGCTTTGACATTTTGTTTTTGTGAGATTCGTCATTGAGTTTTTCCGAAATTCCGGGCAGTTATTCGTATATGAAACTCTTTCTTTCTGGAATTTCGTCAAATTTTCAATTAAAAATGATTCTTGTTTATTTTTTAACGATTGAATATTTGTATTTTATTTGAATTTAAGTATTTAACAAAAAAAGTATGGCAATTATCTTGTTTTTCCAATTTATTTTTTTATGTTTATTAGCTAATTAATTTTCAACTCTTGCTTGCAATTTAAGATTCTATTTAATTCGTTTTTCAATTAAATACATTTTTTAAATTTTTTTTCTCAACGAGTTTCATTGAAGAATTCTTGGAAATGATGTTAGAAACATTATGTTTCTTATTATTGGTACATATTCTGCAACGACTTGAACGCAGTTAGGTGCAGTTAAGAAGAGAGAGATGAAGGCAGGTATAGACACACGACCAGGGGCGGAGCCTCCTATGGCATGGTCCCACCAAAATTTTTACATATTATATAAATTTTTTAATAATTTCTAAAATAATTTTTTATTTAATAATTAATATAAATAAATAATAAAAAATAATTTTATATACTTGATTCAATTTTTAAAATTTTTTAATTTATATTATATTTATTTATTTATATTTTATTTCTTTACATGTTCTAAATCTTTATAGATTTTATTTTATAAATTTTTACGAATTATAAATCATATTTTTTTATTATGTCATATGTAAATTTCATGTTCTACTTGTCATTTTTTTTTTGTTATGTAAATTTTATTTTTTATAATTTTAATTTTTAAAAATAAATAAATTATTATATAATTTTTAAATATAAATTACAGTATTACACTGTTGCTTATAATTTTATCAATATATCATTTTTTATTCAAAATAATCAATACATTCTAGCATGTATGTTACAAATTTTAAATAACAATGCTATATATATATATATATATATATATAAATTGATATAATTAAATAATTGTATTTTTTAAAATATAATTTTATTTATTATATATTTTTTAATGACTTTCAAAATAATTTTTTTATTTAATAATTAATTTTATTCTTCAAACTATTTGATTAAATCATTGTTATTATGGTTAGCATATTGTTAATTAAGTCCAACAAATAAATTCTAAACTAATATGTTAACCTTATAAAATTAAAAAAAATATAAAAGTGAGTCTATTAATCTAAATTCTTTAAGTTTTAATATAAATTTAAGCCTATCATAATATATTATATATTAACCGTCTAACTTAATTGTTTATCATAACATATTATATCTTAATAGTTCAATTTAATAAGTTAATATGTTAATTAGCAATTAAAGAGGTAAATCAAAAATAATAAGAGAGTTAAAACACATAAAATAAAAAAACAATTCATTTAAACTTGAAAATTTGTTTTCTCTTTTTACTCTCGAGTGCAAAGAGTGAGAGTAACTACTTTTATTTTCTTTTCAGTCATATATATAAATAACATCATTATTATTATTAATGTATATTTTTATATATTCATTTTTATTTTTTTAATATTTTATATAAATGATAATTAAATTATAAATACAATTTTCTTTAATTGTTTAATGTCTATTTCTATTTGATTTCCTTGATAATGACAATAAATAATAAGAATACTTTTTCCATCTTTTTTTTTCATTTTCTTTAAAAATATTTCAAAATAAAAGTTATTTTAAATACTAAATATTCTTATTTTTATATTATAATTTTTTTTCTTATTTTTTAAATTAAAAAAGAATCGCATATATATTATCAAAAATTTAAAATTTTTAACATAAATTATATTAAAGTCAAAATTTATATCTTAATATCAATAAAACTGTATAATAATAATAATAACAATAAAAATAAAAAATAGAGATGGAGGTGGGGGTGGGGGTGTTGCAACGATATCTAGCACTGTCTGCCCGTCTCCAACGTCCTTCTTCCAAATTGATGAGGCAATTTTATGGTTGCGTGCAAGTGATGTTCATTAAGTGGCATTTCAAGTCAACATTGTCACATCCAGAGATATACTAACCAGAATCTTTTATTACAACGCAAGTCCAAATGGTCTAATCAGAGTTAAATCCTTTCGAAGACCAAGACAACGACGAATGATTTTTCTTTTGACATTTGATTTTACACATACGGTAGGGTTTAAGTGCTTCGTCGGCTTTTCAACTGGTATAAAAATCCCAAAGTACAACTTTATTTTTGTTCTAAATTACACGATGCTAAATATGAATGGCAATGATACATGTCACCCTAAATTTTTAGAGAAAGTTAGATAATATTAATGTATATATTGTACCTTTTTCTAAATGTAATTGTTCCAAAATGTTACTATATTGAGAATTATTTAATTACAAAAATTAAAATAAAATTTTTGACTTTAATATATTTTATATTGAAATTTGAATTTTTTATAATATAAATGTTTAATATTTTTTTTAAAAGAAGAAAGAATACTAAACATCTAAAAAAAACTTCATTTAAAAAAATATTAAACAAAGGAAAAATATATTTCTTTTTGTAAGTTAAAACGAGTGTACATGTTCTTACTTCTTCCAATATTTTTCTCTCCTACAATTCCTAACACGATTTAGTGGAGTGGTTGGGAAGTTTGTACCTTTCCCCGACTTCTCCGATAAATGGGAATTACGACAACGTGACCTACTTCGTCTCTAATCCCTCTGCCATGTAATACATGCACGAGGCTAGGGGCAAATTCTTAGTCTTTTTATTATTTTAGATATTCCCTAATCATTAATGATGGAATTATATTTCACGTTTTGAAATAAAAATAATATTTATAAAATAGTCTTATTATAGGTTTAATGTTTAACAAAAATAATGTAAAAATATTTAATAATTTCAACTACATGATAAATATAAAATAGAAACAGTTTTTAACAATTATTACAAGTTCAGGTGTAATAAGAAAGTCAAAATTTCATATTTGAGGGAGGAAAAATAAGAAGTTCAATATTTGGGGGTAAAATTATAAATTTTTTTAAAAAATTAAAGTAATATTATAAAATTTTAAAACAAAACAAGAAAAAATTATAAATTTTAAAAACTTTCGGATAATGGCCTTTACTAGCCCCCTTTCTTGCTTATATTGAGATGAGATATCTTTAGTCTCTAAATTTACTTAAATTAATTATTAATTAATTGTTGCGAACATTTCATCAAATAAAAAAAATAATAAAAATAAAAATTTTAAATATATTATAAAATTTTAAAATTAAAAAAAAAAAAACTAGATGCCTACTGACCCATTCCCTCCGCCATAACTCGCTGTAATCCTAAGATAAAAGGCTTGAGTTTCAAGACTTTCAGTGGCACCAAGGTTTTTAATCTTAATTTTGGACTCATCTCATGCAATTGGTATGGACCCGTGGAGTCTTTTTCTCCCACGGGCACCAAATTAATCTAACTAAGGAAAGAATATTTGAATCAAAACTATTTTGTGTTTTGTTTTTATTCATAGAATCGACATGTAATGTAAGAATATAAAACAAAACATCACGGAAGAGTGAGATAGAAAGATTTCTATTCTATTATTAAAGAAGAATCCAGTAGAAAATTGCAAAATAAGAAAGGGAAAAAAATGTTTTTTAGGTATAAAATTGGAGTGATGGATTAAGAGTTGAGTCGTTTTCGCTCAACAACTTACGCTAACATTGACGCCTCCCCCTATGGTCCTCGTGCGCCGCGGTGGTCCACACTCTTCAAAAAATGTAAAACCTTCCAAAGAAGAAGCGTTTTTCCTTGTCAGTGGAACCTCGTCTGAATCCTACACCAAGCTCAGGAGGGGAAGCCAGTTCCCACTGGCCACAACCGTATGGGATATTTCTCTGTTCCCTCTGGGCCCCAACCTAATTAGGCTCATTCACCAAATCAAATTGCACCCCATCATTATCAATTAGACACCTTCAGTTTCCAATAACACCCTCATCCCCATAATATAAATATAATTAGGATAAATTTGGTCAATTTTTGTTGTAATTTCAATTTTTAATATTTTGAACGTAACATTTTGTAAAATTTTCAATAAATTTTACTTTTAAAATGATTATATTGCTATTTTTAAAATAAAATTATTCATTTTTGAATTAAGGATATTTTGATAGTTTTGTTAGATAAAAATTATTGTATTTTTCAATTAATTTTTTATGGATAAGTTTTATTTTCCAAATGGACTATATGATTTATAATAAAATTATCAAAACACTTTTAAATATAAACAAATAAACTAATTTTTAAATTAAAAATATTTTGATAAATTTATTGTATAAAATTAAATAATTTTTTTTAAGTAGAACTTATTCGTAAAATTTAATTAAAAAATTGAATAAAAAAATTAAAATGATAAAAAAATACAGGGAGAATTTAGTCTATATAAACTTTCAACGAGAAAATTTGATTTTTTTCTGTATTAAGGAACCACCCGACAAATTCCTAAGCATGAAGCCAACCGAAAGTGAGGGTGTTGTCGTAAATACGATGAATGCGTCTCCCTAAGCGTCCCTGGGTTTAGTTGCTTTTCCTTTTTCCATTTTTGTTGTTTGAGAAGGGAATTTAATTGCCCTTGAAAAGCGTAAAGCAGGCAGTGTCAAGAGGATCTGAACTCACTGCTCAGTAACTATAAATAGAGTTTTTCTTTTTTGACTCTCCCTCACGCACTCATCACTTTATACAAAAGCGTAACGGCTTCAGGGGCTCAGCCTCAGGCCTTCAGCTTTAGATTTTAGGCTTTCCTCTCTCGAACTCCCCCTCAAAGCTGCAGAGCTTTTTGGCAAGTAGAAATGGACGTCTCTCGCCGAAGAATGGGGCTTCCTTTACTGTTTCTTTCATCCATTTCTTTGTTTCAGGCAGGCGGCTCCGTCGCTTTTGTCCTCTGCTCCCGCTCTTTTTTTTCTTTTTCTTTCTTTCTTTTTATCTGCACTTCCTTCTGACTTGTTTAGGCGTTCGATTTCTCCTTTTGATTTTAAAAGAAAATACATGTCGCTTTCTTTCTTTTCTCGACGCTTGAATTCTGGGAGAACAACAAAAGAGAGAAACAAATCCTGGGTTTCATTCTTCTTGTTTTGGTCAAAAACTTGTCATGCTTCACTTGACGAAGTTTTTTTTTTTCCCATTTTGAAAAATTAAAACAAACCCAAGCTAGAAAATGTAGAATACAAGTTATATTTTGCCTCTGCTTCTTATAATCAAAATGAAACTTGAAGGATTTTGCATTTTTTTGGGTCATAATCTTTCATAAGAAAAGAAAAAAAAGATCACAATTAATGTGCATATTTTAATTGTTCATAGCCATGGACGTCATGTACAGTGTCATCGTTTGAGATTATAGTTCTTGTTAATTTCAGCTGACTTTTGCAGTTTTCTTTGTACGCAGGTTTTATTTATTGTGCCAGTGGTGGTTGCACAAACGACAAATAATGAACTGAGGTAAGACTTTTGTCGATGCTTATCTGCTTTTCCGCAGAATACAAATATAATAAATTTCAATGCAACTCAATTTATTGTTTTGATGTGTCATTTACCGCTAATCGGGTACGTTTCCATCATTTAATACTGTGAATTGTACTTTTTTTCTTGTGGACATTAATAGCGCCAAGTTCAGCGGTTGAATTTGCTCTTTCTGCCTATACCTACATGATAACTAATGAGATATGTTAACTTTCTTAATCTTGTTTAAAAAATTAATCATTTTTTTTTGTTATGTTTAGGCAGAGACATTCTGAAGGATATTGTGCAATGTATGATATTTGTGGAAATCGAAGTGATGGAAAAGTGTTGAACTGTCCTTATGGTTCTCCAGCTGTAAAGGTAGTATTGCTCTTAACTGTTTCACGTAAATTTTGTACTAATTATGGTTAATAGTAATTATATCCAGCAGTGACTGTCATATGGTATGAATCATATATCCAGAACTTTTTCTCTCTTTTTATTTTAAGAATTTTAAAATTATTTGCTGCTTTCTTCTGCTGTTCATCGTATTTCATGGTGTAATTTTGAATTTGAAGTATTTGAAGAATCTGTTTTAAATTATATCTGTTTTTATCTGACGTCTACATCTTATTATGCTTCTCAGCCAGATGAGTTACTTTCATCAAAGATTCAAAGTTTGTGCCCGACAATTACGGAAAATGTTTGTTGTACAGAAGCTCAATTTGATACACTACGGACACAAGTCCAGCAAGTAAGCATTGTAGCTGACCTCTACTATTGGTATGCTGACTTGTGTTGTGAGACATTTATTTCTTAGGGTGAGGTTGAATGATTACTGCTTTTCTTATGCTAGGTGTGGCATTTGATATCATTATATTGTTATTTGGCATAGTTACTTATTTTCTTCATATCTCATAATTGATTTTATGACTGTGTATGTCGTTTTAGTTTGATCAGAAGCATATAATTGTTACTTACCTAGGAAGTTTATAACTTTTTTAAACAATGAATGGTCTCTGTTGTATAATATGCTTGTCAATGTCATGCTTTGATACTTCCTTTGAAATATTTTGTTTGTTTTTCCCTGTTCTCTTTTATGCAATGAGCCAACTGGTCACTTATTTTGCTGTTTTCATTTGAACATTGGGCCTATTCTGTTGGCTCTGATCAGTTGGTGCTACTTGATTGATGCTCCTTAATTTTATCTTTTCCTAATATGGTTTATTTTTTTGTGTACATTGTGCAGGCAATTCCTTTCCTTGTAGGCTGTCCAGCATGCTTGAGAAACTTTTTAAATCTGTTCTGTGAGCTTTCCTGCTCTCCAAACCAAAGTTTGTTCATCAATGTGACTTCTGTATCCAAGGTCAGGAATCCTGACTAATCCTCTACAGTCATGTTCTAAGAGAATTTTATATCTTGTCATATGATTGTGGATTTGTGTCTGCCTTCTAAAAACTGAGAAATTCTATTGGTTGATATTTGGAAAGGAAGAATCTATCTTTTTGTTGTTTTTCCCTTTTATTTTGATTTGCAAGAAGAATGAATGTATCCCTTTTAAAATTTGAGGGTTGATCTGCAACATTGGGTTAGGATATAGCTTAGGGTTTGTGATATTCTTCTTATGCATTGGAAGTTATATGCATGCAATACATTGCCTTGTATATCAGAACTAGCTCTTTCATCGTATTCTCATTTCAAATAATATCGCGATAGATGTGAAATTGAATTCACTATAGTCAGTGCTCAATATCTTAAGCTTGAAACAGGTGGTCCTGCACTTATTATAGGAGATATAGTTATTTATATCAAAGAAAATAAATTGCTTAAGATATTTAATTCCTTTTGCAGGTTAAAAACAACTTGACTGTGGATGGAATTGACTTTTACATAACTGATGCATTTGGTGAGGGGTTGTATGAATCATGCAAGGATGTCAAGTTTGGTACTATGAATATGCGTGCTCTGGAATTAATTGGTTCTGGTGCTAAAAATTTTAAAGGTGAATTGATAATTCTAAGTTTGCATTATATGATTTGTGTGCGCATGTCTCAATCTCATCGTGTGCCTGATTTGTTCTGGCAGAGTGGTTTGCTTTTATTGGTAAGCAAGCAGAACCTGACCTGCCAGGTTCACCATATGCCATTCAGTTCCAGCCAACTGCTCCTGAATCGCTTGGGATGAGACCTATGAATGTATCTACTTATTCATGTGGAGATGTTTCACTAGGCTGTTCTTGTGGTGATTGCCCTTCATCTCCTGTCTGCTCTAATACAGCTCCACCTCCTCATGAAGGGGATAAATGTTCAGTTCGAATTGGATCTCTGAAGGTTAGGGATTTGTTTTGCTTTGTTTCAGTTTTAGCTGTTTTAAGGCATACCAAAGCGCAGTTGGTTTTCTAATTTGAGCCACAATACAGTTTTTGCTAATTTAGTTTCAATGTTGAAAATCTACAGGCCAAATGTGTCGACTTAGCTTTAGCAATCCTCTATATTGTATTGGTTTCTATGTTTTTTGGATGGGGCTTGTTTCATCGGACAAGAAAAAGAAGGTCTTTTCGAATGAAACCATTTTTGAATACAGCAGATGGTGGTGAATCTTCTGTAAATATGCAAAAAGCTGAGAACCTCCCTATGCAGGTGCATACCAATTTGCCATCCCTGTCTAGTACTTAAATTTGTGTGTATGTATGCGTGCATTCTATGCACAAAAAATAAATTTCACCTTAACCTAACTATTCAATTTTAGAGGTGAAGCTTGCTTGTGTTAATCTAACCTTCAACTTTAGAGTTGAAGCTTGATTCTGTTTATTTGAGCAGAGCTGTGCCTTTGTGAGTTAAATGACTCCAATCAAATATCTTCACCTTTGGATTAGTTCAGCACTTCTCATGTATTAAACAGTTTTGCTTTCACAAAATAATTCTTTAAGTTTTTCTAGTTTTCCAGTCGAAACTAAGATGCATATATGAAGAAATAGTACGTTATCTAGTCATACGTACTGCCAGTTTTGGCATGTCATCTCATAGTTAAATTAACTGACCTTCAATTTCGTACTTGATCTTTTTGGTTATACTATTGTCTTCATGTCTGGCTTTGAAGAGCCTTACAAAATTTTTTCTTATTCCACAATATATTTCTTTTGGATTATTTTCACTTTGGTTTTTTTCATTATCTTCTACTTGTTATAAGTGTAGTTATATAATTTTTCTACTAAGTAATTTGTCACATGAGTTTCTTTATGCTTCATGGTTTGTATCAGAGGCTAGACGATGCTAATCAAAATAGCAGTGGGGTTCAACTTTCTATTGTGCAAGGATACATGTCAAACTTTTACAGGTTAACTGTCCATGTCTTTAAGGCTTACATCACTTGAACGCAAAGGTCTCTGATTTTGTGCTAACATACTTATGATCAGGAAGTATGGACGATGGGTTGCTAGAAATCCGACCCTTGTATTGAGTTTGTCAGTGGGAATGGTTCTTCTACTTTGCTTGGGTCTAATCCATTTCAAGGTGGAAACACGACCAGAGAAGGTATCATTTGATTGCTACATAGCTAGATGTATCTTATATAAACTGAACCTATCCATACTTATCATTGCTCATTGTTGTGAACTATTAAGGTATATGATGCTTTGTTCTGTCTGCTTGTCTTCATTTCCTTATAGCATGATGTATGGCAAAACTTATCATAATGGTTATGCCATAAAATTGAGCAGAACATAACTTTGTATGATTGGATGTTTAAAATTCAGATCATGTCCTATAGTTAATGTTATCAAGGACACCAATAAGCTTTGCTTGCCCACTTGATGTTCATTATTATCTGTCAAGCATTTTGAGATCAGAGCATTGAATTTGATGTTCATAACTGCATGCTCCTTTTTGTTCGTTTTTTGTTTATCTAAATATCTGTTACAATGTCAGCTATGGGTAGGACCTGGGAGTAAAGCTGCAGAAGAGAAACGGTTTTTTGACAGCCACTTAGCTCCTTTTTACAGAATTGAGCAGGTTTGCCCTATCGTATTCTATTTTTTCCTTATTTGTCAGTTTATGTGGTTCCCTTCTTGTTGACTGATTGTTATGAGGGAGAATGGGATAGAATGATTTTGAGGTCCGCTCAGTAAACTTTTCTCGTTATATGGCATACCATTTTGTGATTCAAATTGTTTATTTTTGTTATTTTACATGCTTTTTTGGAGTAAAATGTTCCAGCTAAGTATTTTTGGGAGTGTGTTCTTGTTTCCCTAAGGGATCTACCATCAGTTAAAAGCATAATTTCCATATTTAATAGCACTCTTTCTAACATTTATTTATCTTCTCCAATCTCCTTTTCCCTGTGTATTCAAATGAAATTAGGTTTATGTAACTCTCTTCCTCATAGCATCATTTTCTCCTTTCTGTTTTTTCTTTATTCTAGAATTCAAGAATGAGTTATTATGTATGAACCAGTGGTTTTAATTCATCTCCATTAGGTTGAGCAAAGAATTTGATTTTGTAGTTTTACGTGTCTTATTATATTACTTCGGTATTACTAATGTTACGTTTGTCCTTCAGCTAATATTAGCAACAATTCCAGATGCCTTGCATGATAAATCACCCAGCATTGTGACAGAGGAAAATATTAAGTTATTATTTGAAATTCAAAAGAAGGTATTGATTCTGCTTTGGTTTATCAGGTTGGCTTATGATATATTTGTATTTTTATAGTACCTTCTCTTTGAAAGGTCTTACTTAAACAATTTTAGTTTACTTAACAGATTGATGCAATCCGGGCAAATTATTCTGGCTCAATGATAACTTTGACTGATATTTGCATGAAGCCAATGGGGCAGGATTGTGCTACACAGAGTGTTATGCAGGTAGCTTGCTTGGCTGGCCTCTGCAATTGACTGAGGCATATAGTTTTCCAATTGAAATATAAAAGTGTGGAAGTAGAACTGGAATTGTTTATCTTCATGGACCTCTGAATATCAACCAAAAATCTATGTGCCTCATAATTATTCATATAGACAATTCATGATTTTTATATGCATATTTAAGTATTAAAAACGTTTCTGATATGAATATCTTAATTTTTTGTTACTATTATGATAATCCATGCTTCTTTTGTTATTTTTGACATCTCTCTGTTATTGATAATTATATCTGTTATTTTCATTGTGTTTTATTTTTCACGACTAAGTAACTCATCGATGAATGGCTAGAGCACCTTACACATTTTTTCCTATCTAATCCTTTTTTTTCTTCTTTTTTAATTTTATTATGTTTCTGTTGATAGTATTTCAAAATGGATCCGAGTTACAATGCTGATGATCGACTGGAACATGTGAAGTATTGTTTTCAGGTATATTCTAATCCCTCCATGTTCATGTGGTTTAAAGGTAATTAAATTCTTTAGAATTCTACTTTATTGATCTGCGTCTATTATAAGTATAGTTGTTATAAATCTTGATGAGAAGAATTTGAATACTAATTGCCTCTATTACAAGTATGTTTGTTATAAATCTTGATGAGAAGAATTTGAATATTAATTCTTTTCTTTTTTGTCTCACATTTCTTCCTCTCTTTCACTCTCAATCTTTTTGTTGCCTGAATTGACCTTTTAATGTTTACATCCTGTGTATTTTCTCAGCATTATACCTCTGCAGAATCGTGTATGAGTGCTTTTAAAGCCCCACTAGATCCAAGCACTATATTGGGAGGTTTCTCTGGGACCAATTATACTGAGGTAATTTTACTTTTCTAAGCTGCCAATCCAGTCAGATCATTGCATGTAGTAACCTAAAATGGTATTTATTATACAGGCTTCTGCATTTATAATAACTTACCCAGTAAACAATGCTATTGACAAAGAAGGGAATGAAACTGAAAAGGCAGTGGCTTGGGAGAAGGCCTTTATTCGATTAGCAAAGGTTTGGTATTTGTACCTGCATCATGTCAATGATTGTTTATTGTCTTGTGATTGTACTTGTCTTGGCATTTCTCTCATATAAGGGAGTTTAATATGCAATCCTATGCCATGGAACAGGATGAGTTGTTGCCTATGGTTCAATCTAAAAATTTGACATTTTCTTTTTCGTCGGAAAGCTCCATTGAGGAAGAGTTGAAAAGAGAAAGCACTGCAGATGTAATAACCATATTGGTAAGGTTTTTCTTTGATGGTGTGCACTTGATATTTGAGTCCTGCATCAAGAATCCTAACCTTTGTGACAAATGAAATTTCTAAGAAGCCCAGCCATTGCTTTGTTTTAAAATAAAATTATTATCGTTTAACATTTGAAACTTTTTTTTTTCACTGTAGGTTTACTCACACTGCTTTCTTGTGTCTTCTGCCTTAATTCATTTCAGATAAGCTATCTTGTGATGTTTGCTTACATATCTCTGACTTTGGGTGATACACCTCGATTACCGTCCTTTTACATTACATCGAAGGTAATGATCTCATTCATGATTATTCTTTACAGAAACTATGATTTTTCTTTGGGTGTGTATTCTTGGAACCTCATCTTGTAGCTTAAGCTCTTATGTTGAGGGGTTCTGGACATTTTTGTAACAACTTCTTTGATCAAGTGGTCCAGAGTTCAGATCTGGCTGTTTCTATGCTGTTAAATTTTAAAACTTTTAGAAGAAGGTATGTAATGGCTTGTTCTTTGTCCACACTTTCTACCCTCTGGCTTGTGCCTGATGGGGCATGCTTGTGAAGAAAAACTATTCTTGGACTCTCACATAACATCTTAACCTTTTAGGTTGGCTGATTCTTGACATATTTAACTTCACAAGTTATAGCAAACAGTCATAAATGCATTTTTACTTTAACAACTTTTGAAGTTTACCTTTAATGATGATTGTTTTTATTAACAGTAGAGGCTTTCCTACTTATGTAGTGGACTAACATCAGAATGGAAAGGACAAAGCAAATGAGATAGAGAGGTTATATATTTAGAAAATCCTAGTTTCCCTCCAACTTATATGAATGAAATTTTTCCTAGAACCCCTGTTATATCTTATTTCCAATTTTCAGAAACTTCTTTCAAACCTTGCTTTTTACCTAAGCAAAAGTGTCGCTATTCCTGCTTTTAGGGGACCATATCTTATAAACATGCTTCACTTGGTTTTGAAAATTTTCAATTCATGCTTTTATCTGATGAATTGAGGTTATGCTTTGATGGAGCAATAAATAAACACACTTATGGTACTTGGACTGCCATGGTTGTGTTAACAAGATCAAGTGCCCTTCCAGGGGTTGGATGAATGTCCGAAACATTTATGTTACTTATCTTCATTCTTTCTGTGTTGTATGATTGATTGAATTCCAGGTATTGCTTGGCCTTGCTGGTGTTCTTCTTGTCATGCTCTCAGTTCTTGGATCAGTAGGATTTTTCAGTGCTATTGGAGTAAAATCTACCTTAATCATAATGGAAGTTATTCCTTTTCTTGTTCTTGCAGTAAGTGCCCTCCTTTAACATATTTTAAATTTCATGTGATGTTTTTGCTAACTTGCGACTATCATATTCTTGACTTGATGTTTAATATTACAATTACACCGAGCATTTTGGTTTGCAAGTATCATCTCTCTGTCATCAAGCTCTGTTGTGGCTCACCATTCTGAAGTCTTTTTCCTGTAATAGGTTGGGGTGGATAATATGTGCATATTGGTGCACGCTGTTAAGCGGCAAGCTTTGGATTTACCTCTAGAAGGAAGAATAAGCAATGCACTTGTGGAAGTTGGACCATCCATAACCCTGGCTAGTCTATCTGAGGTTTTAGCTTTTGCAGTTGGAAGTTTCATTCCTATGCCAGCCTGCCGAGTGTTCTCCATGTTTGCAGGTCTATCCGTTTATCCATTTTGTATTGATATACTGAGAAAAAGGCTTCTTCTTTTATGTTACTTCTGTCATTGACCTAACATTCATGCATTCTTTTGCAGCACTGGCCGTTCTGTTGGACTTCCTTCTCCAGGTCACTGCTTTTGTTTCTCTGATAGTTTTCGACTTTTTGCGAGCTGATAGTAGAAGAATTGATTGTTTTCCGTGTATAAAAGTATCTTCGACATATGCTGAATCTGAGAAAGGTATAATTGGTGGAGTAGTATGATTGATGAACCATCTATTATAAACTTTTAAATGCATAATCTTGATTCATTGTACCAATCGAGTTAGAACTAATTTTCATAGTCATTTAATACTTTGAAACCTCTTTCTCATTTATTTGTAAAGCTGTCATGAAGTCTTACTAAGAATTTCTTTTGGAAGTTTAGGCATTGGTGGGAGAAAACCTGGACTGTTGGCTCGATATATGAAGGTAATTGTTTTTACTTTCTTTAGTATTTAAGTCATTTGTATTTGCTAACTCTTAACAAGGTGATTTGTACTTTTTTGTAAACAATCTTCATGCGTTTTGCTTTTTTTTTTCTTTTTTTTTTTTCACTTTTAGGAGGTGCATGCACCCATTCTCAATCTTTGGGGAGTGAAAATCATAGTGGTTTCCACGTTTGTTGCTTTTGCATTGGCTAGCATTGTAAGTTGCTTTAGCTTTGTTTAGTTGATCTATTTGATCTGTTTTTGCCTATCACTTGAAGTAAACTTCTTATGCTTGCAAATTTGTTAGGCATTGTCCACCCGAATTGAGCCTGGTTTGGAACAAAAGATTGTTCTTCCCCAAGACTCATATCTTCAGGTTCAATTTTTTGTTTCACTTTTTCTAAATGGAGAATTGAATTGTTTGATATCCTCTTTTATCAGTGTGTCATTGTTGCATAGTTTTCCTGCAGGGCTATTTCAATAATGTTTCAGACTATCTCAGAATTGGACCGCCACTGTATTTTGTTGTGAAGAACTATAATTATAGGTATTTCCATGTTATTTTCACTTTCCTTTTGATATGGTGAGTTAGCGTGGAAACACAGCTAGCACTTGAATGACCCTTTATGGTTGATAACCCAATTTCAAATGCAGAAACTTAAACTCAAGTTGAGAGAAGAAATCTGTAATGTTATTTGATGATTAAAAAACTAAGTTTAAGGGTTCTATTTATAGCATTATGGGCCCAAGTCTTACTAAAACTTTACTTTAGATTGTCTAATACAACTAGAGTAGTAAACAAGAGATTTAAATAAAATAAATGTTCTATTCCTAATTAGAACATGACTATCTTAAAGTCCTAGTACAAGTAAATTAAATAAAAGAAAATTCTATTATACCTATGATTCCTATGAGGGACTCCTAACTAAACAAGAAAAATAGTAAAGGCTTAAATTACTTGTTAGACTATCTATGTTTTTTTCGTCTTCTGTTTATCACTTGATCGATGCTTGTGTTGGCTTTTTGATTGATACTTAAAAGGACATTTAACTGGTCAAAAGTATGAAGAGATATGCACTTGTGCTTCTAGTATTGGTTGTTGTCATTCTTGTTATGTTGCCAGGGTACATGGTGAGCCATATGCATTCTAGAAGCTTAGATTTTTCTTTTCTAAAATGTATCTTGAATGATTTTCAACATCTGAACAAGAAAATGTGCAACGATGTAATATGAGATTGAGTTATTTTCTTCTGATCTAAAAAAGAAGCTATAATAGGTAGCTTGACATTCTATCAGAACTCCACGTATAATTATCTTTTAAGTATTTTACATAACAATAGGTATTATTATGTGTTATCATTTAAGAAGGAAAAACTTGCTTTCCAAGAAGTATGTGAAGCTTTTTTGGTCAGTCGGAAAAGAAAGGTGGAGTTATTCAAGTTTTTATCTTAATTGATTTTGTTGATAAAGATGCTTTTCATTCGGATGTTTTTCTATCTCTCAGTTCTGAATCAATAGATACGAATCAGCTGTGCTCCATAAGCCAATGTAATTCAGACTCTCTTTTGAATGAGGTAAATTTTTTTTTTTTTTTTGTAAACTCAGTATCCATTCATGATATTAGATTTTTCTTAATGAATTTTGCTCTTCTGTTCAGTTTGAAGCATGGTTGCATTTTTAAGTTTGATTTTGGTGTTTCTACTGGTTTTCAGCCTGTTCTGTCTACTTAATCAGATCTATTTCTCTTTCGTTTTGCCTCTATGGCTTGTTATTTTCATATTCCCTCTCCTTTGAACTGATCTTTTATAAGTAGATAAAAAAACTATAGGTCTTATTGGCATCTAGTGATCAATGCGTTTAAGATGAATGAATGCTATGTGGCTTTATCCAGTGTATAGATCTCCTATATAAACACCAGTAACTTCTTTTGATATGATTATGGCACTATTGGTTAAAACCTACATGTATGTTTTATGCTAAGTTATGCTTCTATCTAGCGGTTGCAGAACATGTGGGAGGAAAAGCTCAGTGATGTGCAAGATCTTTTGATGTCATAATTAGCTCAATATATTAGTGTGCTTAGAGATTAGTGTGTTCATCAAAATGGCTGTCAATTGCATCGGCAAAGTCTTTGGACCAAGATGAGTAAATAACCTGAGCATGCTTTTGTCGAAAAAGTCCTTTAAATCCACAATTTGTCAGTTTCATGAAATGCACATTCATACATGCAAGCCTTTCATTGAGGATAAAGTCAGAAGGATTTTTCTTATTAGTGAACTTAAGTCCCCTTTCTGTTCTGAACTGCTTCAATATTAGATCAACAAATCTATGCCTCTTGCTACTTCTTACCCTCAGTTGTTGCTATTTGGAGTTCATTTAATATGACCGTTTAATCTTGTTGCCTCTGTAGATAGCAAGAGCATCCTTGACACCAGAATTAAGCTATATTGCTAAGCCAGCTGCTTCATGGCTTGATGACTTTCTTGTATGGATATCTCCAGAAGCATTTGGTTGCTGTCGAAAGTTTACTAATGGGACTTATTGCCCCCCTGATGATCAGGTTATGATCTTTTTATTCTTGGTATTTATTGTTAGACTTCAATAATGCCTGATAATATGCCAAAGATCTCATTTCCAACTTGGATTGCATTGCAAATCAAGTTAGATTATGGGTTATTTCAGTCCCAACTGGAATATGCTATTATACTATTTGAGTCTGTTAAATGAAGCAACTTTTTATAATGAAAAAAAAAAGATCTCATTTCCAACAATAAGTTATCCCCTCCTAATTGTGGTTTCTAATAGCTATGGGCTTACTTCATCTGTTGGGCCTCGTTTATATTTTGCTTGTAAAAAAAAAAAAGAAACACTTGAGCCTCAAATTAGAGTTTCTGTAAAAGCAGTATACTGCTATAACTAATTTCAAGACAATGGATCTAATTCCTTCACAGCTTAGCATTTTCTGGTAATGCACCTCCATTGTTGGGTGGAACAAACAGATTTCTCTATTTTCCCTTTTCATACTTAGCTATGCTTAACAGTTGTCATTTGTAGAGAAGATCGCAATGAATTCATTGCCTTGTTTCTCATATTATTCCTGAATATCTCACCTACATTAGCTTGAAGTTTTCCAATATGTTGGTCTATTGGTAAATGTAATGCTATTCGGTTCACTGAAGTTAAATATTTTTTCTTCCAGCCTCCTTGTTGCTCTGCCGGTGACAGTTCTTGTGGCCTGAGTGAAGTCTGCAAGGATTGCACCACGGTAATGTACACCCTTATACAATTGAATTTTCTGCCTGATATTTTGGCACTGCAGTAGTATTTGTCAAATGTGAAGTTAAGCAGTTCTAGCAACTAACAATTAATGGAATGTTTCAGTGCTTCCGTCACTCAGATTTACATAACGATCGCCCATCTACAGCCCAATTTAAGGAGAAACTTCCATGGTTCCTTGATGCTTTGCCCTCTGCAGATTGTTCTAAAGGGGGACATGGTGCTTACACTAGCAGTGTGGAACTGAAAGGTTTTTAAGAATGGATCTTTTATTATAGTTTCCAATTTCGTGTTTTTACGCAGTTTTCACTTGCCTGTTTTACTTTGGGATAGATTCCACAATAATATGTATTTTTATTTTTGTTATCAGGCTATGAAAATGGTGTTATTCGGGCATCATCATTCCGTACCTACCATACACCCCTCAATAAGCAGGTAGAACTACTGCTCGTGTGGTGGCGATTGTTAATTATTTTTTCTTGTCTATCTTATTTTGTATGGCAGCAATTTGCACACTAATTGGTTGTGAATTGTCCTAGATTGATTATGTTAACTCAATGAGAGCTGCTCGAGAATTTGCTTCGAGGGTTTCGGGTTCTTTAAAGGTAAGAAATCAATGTTGATTGCCCGTCTAAATGATTTCGCTCCTATAGAATTTATACTTTAGTAGAAAAACATGATTTTTATGCCTAATTTGGTATCCTTATCTTTCTCTTCTGGTTCATGGCATAAGTTATTAGTCCTTATCTTACAACTTTATGATCCTCATCAATTATCCTACAACAGCATGGCATGAGAACTTGTTGAGCTTTTCATGCAAGCAGTTTTGTGATGGTTGGAGAATTACTGTACGCAAGTGATGTGATAATGTCTGTCTTTAACATGATCTTTTCTGGTGCAGATGGAGATCTTCCCATATTCTGTGTTTTATATGTTCTTTGAGCAATACCTTGATATATGGAGGACTGCACTGATCAACCTTGCAATAGCTATTGGTTAGTAATTTGCAAAAACCTACTCAATAGGTGTCATAATACACACATTTTTTCCAGGAAACATTTGTTTTGATTGCTTTTCTGGTACATGTGTAATGTTAAACATTGACCCCTGATAGATCTTGGTGACAACGCTGCTTTCTTAACATATTACATAATTTATTTCTTTGTAACTCAAAGTGGCAGTTGGAACATCAATATCTCATCCAGTGCCATTTTGATTTGTTCTAAATTTGCAAGATCCCTCTGAGTTGATGTCAATATTTCTGCATCATTTGTTTTTAAACTGAATAAAAAAATGATTACCAATATTAAAAAGTAGCAATCCTGAGTGAGCTCAGATCTGTGATTCATGTCAAAATTTGGGTTCACAGGACATCAGTGATTGAGAGATATCTACTGATGTTATTTAATTCTATTCTGTGATTTTTGTTGTACCCAAATTTGAGATTTGTAGTTGACTTGGTATTTAGCAGCATTTTATTGATGGCTTGTCATTTTTTAGTTATATCTAATTGTCAATCCTATTCTCTTCTATTTGATTGCCACCAGGTGCGGTATTTATTGTTTGTTTAGTTATTACATGCAGGTTAGCTTTCTAATTTTGTCCCTTGATTTAAATTAGTCTTCATTATCCTGTTTTTTTAGAAGTAGATGTGAGGTGATGGGTTCAACTGTTCCAAAATACTAATTACTTGACACTTTTTCCCTCAAATGTAGTTTGTGGAGCTCAGCAATCATTTTGCTGGTGTTGGCAATGATTGTTGTCGATCTCATGGTATTTTATTCTAGGACAGTTACTACAAAACTTCTTTCATTTGAACTAATTTCACGTTGGTGTTCTATTTCCGTATGTTATTCCCTCTTACAAAATTAAACTCTGCAGGGTGTGATGGCAATTCTCGGAATCCAACTGAATGCAGTCTCTGTTGTTAATCTTGTTATGGCAGTGGGCATTGCTGTTGAGTTCTGTGTGCATATAACACATGTTTTTTCAGTTAGTGTCACTCAACTCTTCCTTTGATCTATGTTTTTGGCCTCAGAATTAATTGATGGGGTGTACATCTCCTCTTCCCCCCCTCCTTCCCTCCTTTTCTGAAGGTGGTCATATGGATTTTTGGACCACCACAACAACACAAATAGTATACACCTATAAATAATTTAGACCATAGTGCTTTGTTGTGTGGACATTTACCATATTCATCAGTGTTTTTGCTGTATTATATGCTTACAAGTTTCTTAGCAGGTAAGCAGTGGAAATAAAGATGAACGGGTAAAGGAGGCTCTGGGTACAATGGGAGCTTCCGTCTTCAGGTTTTTTTGCTTCTCTTATGAGCCCCACCCCACTCCCTTCCCTTTATGTCGTGGTGATAAATGAAAAAAGAAACACCATCTATGAGCATCTATCCTGCTTAACTGTCATTATCTGATGTAATTTGTGCAGTGGAATCACATTGACAAAGCTAGTTGGGGTGCTGGTTCTTTGCTTCTCAAGGACAGAAGTTTTTGTGGTCTCTGTTCGTACACTGACTTGTCAATTATGGAAGCATTAATTTTCCAATAATTTTATATTCAGAGCCCTCTTGTGTTTCGTAGGTCTATTACTTCCAGATGTACCTAGCGTTAGTCCTCCTCGGTTTCTTACATGGACTTGTATTTTTACCGGTAAGTCAAAATAGTGATTCCTTAACTATTCCATTTTCCTTTTTTACGGAGGACAATGAAATAATGAAGCAAGCCAAGGACCAGTAAGTTACTACTTTCATCAGAAAAGCACTAACCATCTATGGTGATTCACGAGAATCTTGAATTTAAGATTTTGGTTAGTAATATGCTGCTTTCATATCCACCATCAGTCACTTGATATTTATAATTGCAGTATTGATATTGTCTTTGATTTGTTTCACGAACTTGTTCTTATGCTTCTCAACATCTAGTCCTTCCAACACAAGAAACCCTTGCAAGGGAAACACTCAAATTTAATTATGTATACATTGGCGATCTCGTGGCGTTGACATGGCTTTTGTTCTGTTTCCAGGTGGTGTTGAGCATGTTCGGTCCACCTTCGAGATGTGTGCAGGCTGATAAGCAAGACGAGCGGCCTTCAGTCTCATCGCAGCCCTGATAATTCATCACAATACATAACTCTTTTTGTTTCTGCTTCCTGACAGAGAGAAACCGCATGTACAACCAGAGCAAATCACCCACCAAAATGAAAAAAAAACGGAAAAACAGACGGCGAAACAGAATAGCTTCCACCCCAACATGTAAAGCTTTATTTAGAGAAAGAAAGGAGGAAACAGCAAATAGGAAAATCATTTAGCCAGCTGTTGTTGTCAATATTCTAAGGTAGCTGATTCGTCTAAGTTTAATACTTGTGATGGAATGATAGTCGCACTCTCTGAGGACTGTCTGTCTCTAGAGACATGTTCGGGGGATACAAGAATTTGACCCTGTCCTATGTAATCTTCGTTTTCTATTTTCTTTCCGATTTTCTTTGTTTTAATTTAAAGATTCACATTGTCAGAATGGTCGGCTATAATCCGTGTGAATAAAGGCAGAAAGACTTTCTAAACAAAATAGATCAATCTTTTATGAACTTATTTTTAGTATTCTCACAAGATTATATAGCAATATGTTGAAAGGAAATGCAATTCAATGAAATATGGTGAAAGGAAATGGCAATTCCAAGATTAAACCCTCGAAAAAGCCCTTGAAGTTTTGACAAACTCTTTTATAAAAAACTTTCAAAAGTTGAAAAGTTTTAACGTAAATATATAAGAATTAATGTAAAAAATTATAAAAATGAAATAAGTATTGTTAAAATGTTAACATAAATATATAAGAATCATTAAATGAATAAAGTAAGGTTAAGAATAATTATAGTGAAAGTAGTTGAAAAATCTTGATATAAATCTATAAGAATTAATATAAAAATTATAAAGATGAAACAAACATGGTTAAACTATTGACATAAATATGTGAGATTTAAAATATCAAGTCATAATAATAAATTTAATTGAATTAAATTAGTTAAATATAATGCTCATATCCAAAAGAATAACATTCTTATATTTTAGGGTAAAAATAGAATACAAATAAATTAAATATCATTTAAAATAAAATAGATAAATTTAAAACTTATTGTTAACATAAAATGGATAAGTTTATAAATTAATTGTGTTGTTTACCTGTTAAACAAATTATTATTATTATTATTTTTAAGTTATATTAATTGACCTTATAGTAAAATTAGCCTTCTTGTGAAATTCGCCCTAGAGTGGGGATTACAAAATCTTCTTGTGATGATGGCGGCATGACATGTAAGTTCATTTTGGCTTAGGCATCACGTCAATATTAGAAGATGACCATTTACATATATTCTATTTAGATTTACTCATATCAAATTAAAACATTTTATTATTTTTTGTGAATGTTGCATAGCATACTCTTTCCCTTCTTTTAAAATTGTTAGAAACTCTTTATTTTTTGTAAATTAATTCATGAAATTCTTATTAATGCATATTATGTGAATATAAAGGTCCAATACAAACTAAATCACAAAGCATATGACTAGGGTAAAATACAAAGAATCGAATTAATATATAAAATACTTTCAATACTACGCGACCAAAATCTTGTTGGTGTTTCGTGGCCCTTGGTCCCTTGTTCTTTTCCCATCTTTTCAGTTTTTAGAGGCGTCGCTCCTGCCACCAAAGTCCTTGCCCCTTGTTGCCCCTTGTTGCCGTGCTGACTGCAGTTTCTTCCGACAGCACCATTGCCTTTGTTCGTCTTATCTGTTCTTACTGTTAAATCTTCAGCTGTTCGTTGTTCTCTGTTTGGTTGAATGTAGTGGAAGCTCATTTATGTGATTTTAAAATTTTCTTTATCCTATTTCATTTTTTTGTAGGCATCTAGACGGTGTTACTGTGTCAACATCTTCTAAACTAGGGACGAGTGTTTCAAAGGAATAATCCTGAAATTTCAATCAAGATTTTGATATGGACGATTTTGATATATTTTCAGATAAGTCTCTAGTAACCCAAGGTAAGGAAAGCTTCAGAAATTTCTTTTTTCTTTCTTTTCCCTGAGTTGTTCTATTTTTGTGGCTGTTTAAATTAAATATTGAATTGTTTGACAGCTCGTGCTGGTGCTAAGTTTCAACCCAGAGCCAAACTAAAGTCTAGAAAGGAAAATGTTGCATCAATTCCTTGTAATAAAAAGGAAGAGGTCGTTACACAATCCTTGTCTAGTTTGGACAATAGATTGACAAGTCCAAGAGGTTTGTCTGTAGATACATCAACAACATCTGGAACTGAAGAATCCTTGAAAACCAATTATGAGGATTTATCCCAAATTGCTGTTAACAAAGCAGATGATGTTGGTTTCATTGATGCACCTAGATCTGATATTCCGGTGACTGTCAATGATCATGATAGCCATTCTGTTCCTAATATATGGGCAAAAGATGTAATGGTCTTTGAT
Source organism: Theobroma cacao (assembly GCF_053813885.1). Lineage (NCBI taxonomy): Eukaryota > Viridiplantae > Streptophyta > Magnoliopsida > Malvales > Malvaceae > Theobroma > Theobroma cacao. Next base: position 2,745,472 of record NC_142646.1, on the reverse strand, counting down.
TTTTGTGTTTGAGTTTCTTTATGACAAGCTATATATTGATAAGTGCTATTGGCTTCTGAATTTTTTTTGGTTTTAGGTAGATTTTGATTTGGATCCCTTTGATGATGTTGCAAACCAAGTCACAAATAATGGTGAGTTGATTCTTGTCATTACTTCATATTGTTCAGAGAATTATACTTGAGTGACAGAGTAGTGACATTAATTTCTGTAGCAGGTCGAGCTGGTGGCAAGTTTGAACCCAAGACTAGACCTAAAGGTAAAGTAGGTTCTTCTACTTCAATACCTTCAGAACTCTCTAATGTTAAGAAGGAAGAGACTGTTATTCTAGCATTAATGGGCTCCAATGCAGCTTGTATTGTAGACCCTGATGGCGTTGTAGATGACTGTGGGAGCTCAGAAGTAATGACCTCTTCTCAAGTTGCTGTCACAGATTCTTTGCTTTCAGAGGTTGCCGTTTCCAATGGTTGTCATGATTCACATTCTAGTTTTGGAAGATCAGTTGGGGAGGTAAAAGAAAAAATGTTATATCTCCTTCATGGTATTGGTGTATGCAGTACATTTTTCTTTGTTGGCTACAGATCATTCAGTACAATTTGACAAATTGGTTCCATCCAAAGGAAGAAAAAAGCAAAAGAAAAGTTAACACATTGATGTTACTTTCAGAATGCAGATATATTTTCTGGGTTGGAATGTCTCGACCAATTTCTTACTCAATCTTCTAATAATAATGGAGGTATTCAGATTGATGATGAAGGAACAGGAGCACAGGTGAAGATTAGTACTTCCATAAAAATTACTGAATTTCTTGTTTTTATTTGCCACCTTATATAGTTGTGTTTAATATTGATTAATTTCAGGAAGCAGGGGCTTTCCCTGATGTGGAGACTCAAGATATCATGTCTGGTGCAACCATTGCTTCTGGTATGTGCTAGAGTAGCTCCTATATTAATCTCAAGGTGTTTTTTTGTGTGTATTTCAAATACATTTTTACTTTTAGGACGGCATGCTGGAAAATTCAAACCCAAGACCAGGTTACAAACTAGTGTGGTCCCATCTCAACCTGCTGTGGTTGATATTGTTATGCATCCTCCAAACTCTCCGTTTGTTCCTTCTGAAACTATGAGCGTGGAGAACTCCATTCCTGATCTCTCACCCATGGATTTAGGTGCTTTTATTCCTCCAGATCCTTCTACCTCTGAGTTCCCAGTGAATGAGGAATTGACAAACCTCACAGAAGCTTCTAACCCAGGTGTTACACTTTCTGGAGATTTTCCTAGCATGCCTGGAAAACTGGTAAATCTGTTTATGCATAACTTTCTCCTGTATTTAATCTTTGACTTGGATAAAACTCTTTCTGAAATTGCATTATCTGATGCTATCCTGATTATGTTCTCCTGTTGGTTCTTAGAGCTCTAATAGCAGGAAAAGGGAGGCCTCTCCGATACCAAATCCTTCTCAAAAGTCCAAACAATCTTCTGCTAGTGATGGGGGGAATGAAAATGGTAAAGCAACAAAGCGGTTGAGAAAGCAGGTAACTAGTCCTAAGCTTGTTGATGATCATGAGGATGGGACTTGTAATGATGAGGGCCTAGCCACTGAACCTCCCACTAGTTCTGCTATAGATGAGGATAGAGATGATGGTGATGACGATGATGAATATAATGCGGAGAGTGCATTTTCAAAGAGGAGAACTTCTAGGAGGTCAAAGAAACCGATGGCTGAAAATGAAAAACCTCCTCGAAAGCGTAAGACAGCTAAAGAAAAACAAGTTGAAAAGCAAAAGAAAGTGAATGAAGCATCAGATCAGCCAACAGAAGAACAGCCCCGGAAGTTTTCTCATTCAACTCGTAGAAAGAGAAGATTTGGTTGTTACTACTACAAATTAAAGTTTGTGAGACATTATTCTTTATCTATTTTTTAATCATTTCCTTTTTCTTTTGTAGTGGATGAGTCTTTGCTTCACACCCCAGAGGATGAAATTGACTTTGCAAAGGTGGCCTTGAAGGATATTATTCTGCTTGCAGATTATAAGGAGCGAATAGCAGTAATTATTCTGTTTTTCTATAGAAGTTACCTTGCTTCCACCCCAACTATGCAAAGGACTTTTACATTAGAATAGTCATTTATACTATGTTTGATTATCCATTTCTATTGCCATTCCCTGACCTAAATGTTCATATAATGCAGAAGAAAGAGGCAAAAGCATCAAAAATACCATTGACCAATCAAAGGTATGTGAATCTTTTAACTATAATTGCATCCTGGTAAAACTGTGTTTATTTTCTTCCATTTTCAATACTTTTCATGTAATGCTTCTCAATTCAATCAATACGTTGCATTTTTTATTGTGAACTTATGTTTTGGCATCTTAATGGCACACTTTTCTCTCTCTCCCTCTCACCCAATAGGTTACTTCTCATATGCTAGTCTCTGTGGAAGTGTTGTTAGAGTAGGTTGAAATTATGCTGTCAAAACCTAACCATGCTTTGGGTAGCAATTGCTTCCATTGAGGTTATGATATTTCTTTTGTTGACAACACATACTAAACAGAGTAATGCAGGAGCATTCTAGAACTTATTTAAATTAGTTATTTTGATATGTTATTTTGTTTTTACTGTCTTTGGTTTATGGTTAGTTTATGTTTTTATTTTTTTTATATGGTCATATGATTAGCATGTGATCTTTTAATTTTTATGAAGGGCTAGGATTAAGAGCTGCTGTAAACCTAGTATAAATAGTCTTTGAGACACATTTGTTAGCCATATTATATTGGAATATATTTGGTTAGAGGTTTTACTACCCTAAACCCTAGTTATCTAGTTATTTTGTTCCAACTTTGATTTTACATCAATTTTAACCTTTGTTAGTTTTATTTCACTTTTTTAGTTTACTTTTTATTGTTTCTACTTCCGCACTGCATCACTGAGTGTACTGGCTCGCTTGTGAGTTTGTCATTTTTGTAATAATTTCTCATTTTTGACATAATGTGCAGTCCACTGATTTATGTTTTTGGTTATATAATCTTCTGTGCAGTACCAAAAACACTTTTCCTGAGGAAAATGCTCATAATGAAGAAAGCTCTATTGCTTCAGAACAAGACCAAGGATTTACAGATGATCAAATGAGTGGTGGGGCTCAATCGAGTTCCTTCTTCTTAAATTACCAGTCTTACATGGACAAAGAACCCAGAGCAAAATGGACAAAACAAGATACAGAATTGTTTTATGGGGTATGTGCATGAAGAATTTTAAATCTTTTTTCTTTCAATTGGAAACCAAGTATTCTTTATATCTGCAATGTGGTCGAAGAAAAATGCATAAAATATCTTTTCTAGTACTGCAAAAATTGTTCTGTCCGGATCTTAGTTTGCATGTGTGTCCGGTGGATGTGTCAATGAATTGATGTGGTAAAATTAATGTGAATCTTATTTTAGTATTATGAAGAGAGGGGTTAGCATCTTAGGACTCTTTCACCACTTTCTACAGTGAGTTTATGGTCTGATTTTCAATTGATGTATGCTCTAATGTGTTTTAGGCCATTCGGCAGTTTGGGCCTGATTTTTCATTGATACAACAACTTTTTCCTGGAAGAAGTCGTCATCAGATTAAGTTGAAATTCAAGAATGAAGAGCGTCGATATCCATTGAGGCTTTCTGAGGCTTTAGCAAGTCGTACCAAAGGTGGATTCCGTTTTTATTGTGTTTGCTATCAGAAGCTCCACTGGTCTACTTATTGTGAGCCGTGCCACACTTAGGTGTAATATCATTTTACTATCCTGCAGATCATTCCTATTTTGAGAAGGTGATTGAACAGTTGCAGCAAGTTGCTGGACAGGCAGAGCGGGAGTCTACTGGAGATGTTTCAATGGATTTGACACGTGAAGAGGCAGAGTTGACTCCTGAAGCTAATGTATGTTTTCTTTTCTTATTTTTTGTTTTCAATATTGTTGATAATTTGCCATGGTGCAATGTTGATCACATAACATGTGGTGAACATGTTGATGAGGAGACGTCTCCTGCATAAGGACATAAATCTGTGTGGGAATTGCTACATGCATTGGGAATATTTACCTATTACTGAATTGTTGAGAAATTAATAGGTCATAAACAATAAAACAATCCAAAACTATCCAACTATGTTGATGCTTGGAGAAATCTTTGAAACTGGACTCAGTCTGAGTCTCTTCATGTATTTCACACCATGCCTCACATTTGTCTTGCATGCTATGCTAACCGCAACCATGTTTTTCTGTTTTCTTTGGATGGTGGTGGATAATTACTGTCATGATTGTTTGATAAGGGAACTATAGATGGATGAACATTTGGGTACGTACTGCCTACCCCTTTTGTAGCTATCTAATTGAATTTTGCATCTTCATTGGCATATGTGATTGCAGGGGAAAGCAACAAAAGCTGAGCAGGATGAGGATGAAGCAGTTGGAGATCAACAAGCAGATGTTGCTGAAGACCGTAGTACTTTTAAGTCTGATGAAACTGATGATGATGATCACGAGGACATATTGAGTTCATATAGAAGTGCATTTTAGTAATCAAAGACCAGAAAAGGATATTTTCAGGCAATGTTTGTATGTGGGTTTTGCAGAGGAATGGGGATTTGTAAATACAGAAAGCCTCTAGCTCCCACTCTTACTCACTGCCAACAATCTGATTCATTATTTTCCATCTCAAACTCGTATCTCTTTCTGCACTCGTACTATGATTAATAACTTGTTTACCGAGAGAAACAGCTATACACACAGCATAGATTACTGTTTCTCTCCACAAGTACTTAATCATTGTCTCCTTTCTTTGCTTCATTTCGTAATACCGTTACTATTTTTCTAGTTACTGTAAAAAAACAAATACACATGGAGGGAAATGAACTCCCTGGGCTCCGACCGCCTACAGTGAAACTCTGTTATCAAGAAAATAAAAGCTAACTTACAGATAATATATACATTTATATCTGTAAGGCATATTCTAAAGAATCAAAAACTGGGAAAGCAAATCTCTTCTTTTTTTCCGATTAATTCACTTGACATAGCAGTTTACTGCTCTAGTTTTGACTAAATATACAGCAAATCTCATCTAGAAAAAGAGAAACAGATTCCAAGTGCACCAATTTCATGTACTCAAGCCTCTGCCTCAGAAACAGAGAGGTAGCTTAAGATGGCGTTCATGGTATTGAATGAAACTTTTAAAACTTAAAACCACCTCTGGTTCCTCCAGTAGAAAACAGTCGTCAAACTCTACTTCCCTGAATCCTGTCAGAATTATTTCCTTCCAAATTTTTCTTTTCTCTTTTTAGTTAACTTCTTCAGCTAGGCCAAGAAACGATTGTTTCATTCGACACAGCATTCCAACAACAGTAATTGTTACCACGGAGGATTAAGATTTCTGCTCTCAAAAACATTGCTTCACAGATTGCTGCCAGGATCGATTTTCTCATTACTTACCAAGCAAGATTTGAGCCATGATCTGTATCAATGGGAGAAAGCATACATATGAATACTACCCGCTGTTACTACAACTTTAGATCATGAAAGACCAGTGCTTCCTGAAGACCTGTCCCAAGTGATGATGAGAAACTTGCAATGAGAGTTTAATTGTGTTGCCTGAGAATATTGAAATCTGAATCAATGAGAGAAAGCATTCCTACGAATACTACCCACTGGCATCACAACTTTAGATCACAAAGGACCAGTGCTACCTGAAGAACGGTCCAAGTGATGATGAGAAACTTGCAGTGAGAGTTTAATTGTGTTGCCCTGAGATGATTGACATACATCAATACATTCCTTCAAATCCGCATCACAAGTTAATAAGACCCACTCAGAATCATCATCTAAGTACTTGAGATCAAATCTACTTATGTCATCTATATTAAATCGTCGTGTAATTTCATGCAATAAATCTTTAAACAGCCATTTATTCTTCATGCGAAGTCGGATCTTCTCATCTCCATATGTGACCTTGATCCTTTGAGCATCCAAATCTTGAGCAATCTGGCTAGTATTCTTCGATATGGGTTGAAGACTGTCAGAAATAAGCTGTTCATTGAGAGATCGAAGGCTCTGGGATCTTGGGAACAGCTTTGGTCCTTCTTTACTTACAGCATGCAGCTCCGCGTCACTTCTGACCCTTTTCAGCTCACAATCCCCAGAGCTTTCTCCGATTGTTAGATCTTCATTACCAGAAATTTTAGAAGGTTGATGTGTTCCACTGGAGTAGCATTGACTTGAACTGGAACTTTGACTACATGAGGATGAAGGTGAATTTGAAGTAGCAGCTTGGGGCAGGAAATTATCACCCTCAGGCTGTATGCTTGTTTGCTTTGGCTGATCATTCAGCCTTGTGGTTGATAATGTACTGGTTCCTGATAATTTTGGAGAGGCCAGCTCTGGAAAGTTTGAATAGAAGGAACTAATATGAAATGCACCAGAGGCACCTTGTACTGAGTCAATGACGTTTTGGAGTTTCTGTAAGGAATGTCCTACTTTCTTGATTTTTCGAGAAGGCCAGCGTTTTATTCCATGTTGCCTACAGATTCTTTTCAAGGTTGTGGGGCACACTGAAAATAGAAGAAAATTAGGAAATGACATCAATTATAGAGAAATAATAGAGAAAAATATACATTTATCTTCATTAGCATACCATGCTATATAGCAAGGATACTTTCTGAAACACATACCATGAACCAGAAAGATAGTAGCCATTACAGTAACAGACAGACCTCTTTAGTTCAAACATTTAACCTTTTTCTTTCTCCATTTTTCAACAATAACTTCTTTTCAGAAAACAGTATTAGACTATATATCTACCAAACTTACAATTCAGCCAAAACATTCAATGAATTTTATCTTTATTGCAATAAAACTTACCACCAATGCTTTTTGCAGCATCTTTGAGGCTTCCAGCAAAATGTTGGCGGAGAACTTGCAAAGTGATTGTTTTTTCTGCCTTGGTACGCCTTTTCTCTCCTGTTTTTCCCATAGCCAAACTTGTAAAGCTAATCTCATTGAAAGTGGAATCTCCACATTCAACACTTTCTCTTAGGCCAACTTGTTCATGATGCTGCTTCAACTCAGACAATTCTTCATCCAACATTGCCCTTGGTTTTTCCTTTCCAAGTCCCAAGGCAGCATTAGTGCTCTGTTGAACCTCAGTGAGACTGGCAGTCCAAGATGAATTTTCTGAAGAACGCTTTTGTGAACGATGAGTGCACTGCTCCTTTGATAACTGATCTCTACTAGGTATGCCATCCGAAGGGGCTATAACTTCGCTAAGTGCCAAATCTGTTTCTTCATCTAGCTCTTTATCTGTTACAACCCGTAAGCTACAGCATACTTGTTGTATAATGATGGATAGTGAATTAAGCATCTTCTTCTGTCCTTCGGGATCTCTGCAGTCTGTAGGTAAGAAGAACTCCAATACAAAGTCCGCATTACCAGTGTGGATGCATCGCAGACGAATTGAAACAGCAGCATGTAAGTTAAACATCATTGCATGGTGAGCAAGAGGATATTCAGTCCTTTTAAAGGAAGTTATGTCAGCTGAGAAGCATGGTTGGTTAGTCATAAATGCTCGTCCAGCAACACCCTGACCTTTTAACAAGTGATGCTCGGAGCAAGCCTCATGAAAACCCAGGATATTAGGATCACCTATATGGCAAGCATCATCCACAGTAGACACACAATGAACATAGTTATCAGTGGAATGCCGGCAGCCCTCTTTACCTTGCTCGATACAAGAAACCCAAGTCTGAGCCAGGGGTAATCCGTGCGTGTCGCAAGCACATCTTAAAACTTCTTTGATCTCGTGTAAGCCAGCTTGGTAGGATTTATTGCATGCCTGATAAAGCGGGAGTCTAACCCATAAGTGCAAGAACAAGTTTTGAACTCCTTAGCAATTGAATTTATTCCATAGCTGAGAGAATTTACCTTTACATTTTGAGTGCTGGAAGCTATAGAACTCCTAAGATTGACAGCCTGCTTGTAAAGAAAAACAGGATTAATGAGCATTCTCAAGACTTGATTGGCAAACTGCTTGCTCCAAAATGCAACTATAAGCACAAAGTTAATCAAAACTGCCTATGACAGAGTATAAATCGTAGTTCCTATTTCAATATAAATGAAAAATCATGAAAACAAGAATAGAAATAAATAGAACTTTTAAATATTTGTTGTCCTTAAATTGGGTAGTGTGTTAGCACAAGATTCCTACCAATAGCTAGTTTAAAACTGATGCATTTAACAACGTGGCAGCATCAACAATATTTGCAATTACTCATATGTGATAGCCAAAGAGATAATAAGAATAGAAGAAAACATCAATAAGCAAACTTACACAAGGAATGACAAGTTTAATATGAGACAACCACTAAAAACTCAACATGTTTCTTCAAGCAAAAAGAGAAAAGTTTCATTATGAATTAATCATTAGTTCCATGCATGAGATTGACCATGTTCCAAATGCAATTTCAAGTAATTATTTACCAAGACTTGCACCAAAGGTAAATTAATATTCATTAAGAATTCCTGTCTATAATAATAAACTTGTTGAACAAGAAAAAAGTACATAATTCCGTCACCTCTCAAAAAGGAAAACATAAAACAGGCAAAGAAAAGAACCTCTAATGCTTTGCAAACACTTTCGAGCTCGGGACGAATCTTGATTTTCTCGGTAGTCATCACAACTTCAATAACACCCAAGCAAGTTCTGCTACCTTGTTCAAAAACAGGAAGGGCAAAGGTTCCACGGACATCATGTTGTTGAGCATGACCTAACCGTGGGTATTCATCACTTCTAAAGAATCGGACATCAGGAGTCCACTCTGGAACCTTACTCAGGAAAACCCGACCAGGCAGTCCTGCTGCGTCCTTGGAATCCTCCTCTGCTGGGAATTGATATTTGACGGAGATGTTCCTGTAACTTGCAAGCCTTTGGCTGTTGGGATCGAGTGAAAAGGGTTGTTCACTGGTAGTTAGAACACGTCTACCTCCTCTATTTACAGGTACCCATAGTTGTACAAGGACATCTTTTTCTTTTGCGAAATCTTTAATGTAATCAAGTGCCTGAATTAACCTCTGCATTACAGAAGTTGCGGGACCTGGACTAGTTCTGGGTCCAATCCACCACCTTTTGCTCAGCTCAGAACCTTCAGTTATACAATAACCATGTGGACTGTGACTTTTGTCAACATCAGCCATGTGGCTAAATTGAGGACTGACCAAACTTTCAGCTTGAGTCCCATTCATATGTGAATTCCCAGGCAACAACGATCTCTGGTTCTCTCCTTGATTATGTATTTGAGAGAGGCCAGCACCCAAATCACCAGTGTTAGACTCTGAAGTAGGCCACATGAATGCAGGATCAAAGAAAGCATTTGAACTGGACGGACTAAGAGTAAGGAATTCGGATCCCTCTGCTGTCTCCAACCAGCATCCATCTAAAAACAATTCATCCATGTAATCAAAGTCCATTGCTGAATATGAAGGCCCGCCCAGGATGGCGCCTGGTGAGAAAACGGTATCTTCCATGGTGGCCTTATTCCCACTGAATTTAGAAATCCAAGGTCCCTCAGGATGATCTAATGTCAACTATAAATTTGACAAGAATAACTTCTAGGATGAATTCCAGTCTTCAAAAGATAATCTGCCCATATTGACCAAACAAGGCGGATCAAATTCGTTAGGAACACCAACTTGGATAAGATCATGAGAATATAATGAAATTCCACAGAGAATCGGAAACAGCAAAGCCAATCGACTAAAAGCTCAAGGCAAAGGATAGGGAATAAATAACGAGTATCATATAAAGATTAGGCTTCCCGTTCGCTATTCCGCATCAAATATGAGTCAAAAGAAGAAAAAGAAAAGATGCAAATCACCAGCAAGGAAGACGAGAATCAATCAATGGATAAATCTCAATTTGAGAAGCACCATATTTTCACGGTACAAATTGAAAACGAAAACAAAAGAACAAACAAATAAAATCCCACTTTCCACAGATTCTTCCCAAGTTGGTCAGCTGATACCTTTACCACCTGTGATTCAAGATTCTCGTTTTAACAGAAGGAATAAAGAAAATACGCTTAAATGAAAGTAAGTATCCCTATTACCAGAGCTAACTAATCTGGTTTATGTACTAATATAAACCAAAACACTAATCATTAAACGCAAGAGATTTTCATTTTCTTTCAAAAAAAAAAAAAAAAAGACAGCACCTCACTATGTACTATGTGGAGATTCTTGAAGATACCCCAAATCTGAAACCGGTACTATACCTATATTATGTTTTATGTTTCTCCTTGTATTTATTTTATTATACTTTTTTTTCTTGAAAGTTGAAATAGCTCAAAGAGAAAAAAAAAAAAACCTGAAGCAGGAACAAGAACGTGAGCAACAAAGACAGATCTCATAAAAGCTTGAAACAGGCTGTCTCTCTTCACAACTCCACAGGATATGACCAGTTGCTTCTCATAGTTATTATCAGCGCCCACTCTAGAAAAACTCAGACTTTTATGATTCCAGGTTACTGAGAATGAAGATTCTGCCTTTCAAGCATTGGCCCCACGCCACGCATAAACAACTCCCTTCCTTGGGCTTGGAAATTCTAGGTGGACAAAGTCAACTATTTGCAGCCCACCTGGATAAAGAACCAGGCAAATTTATCTGCCTTGCTGTTGCTGTGCTTTGTTATATAAATATGGTAGGTATTGCTGTATTACGTAATACTAATATTACTAAAATGATAAGTGGAATCAGGTTTCTTCAAGTGGTAAAAAAAATGGGGTTGCTTTCTTGAGTGTGTGCCACTTGAAGAAAGTCTCGAGATGCTCTTCTCTCCCCCCCCCCATCACTCACACTCCTCGGCAACAGCAGCTTCCACACACCCCACCTCCCTCCCTTCTCTCTCTCTCTCTCTCTCTATTAATTTATTCCACAAGTACAAACAAATCTTATTTTATTTTATTTATTTTTATTTATAATATTCAACAAACAACTGGTGCACGATGGCCGGCTCCAAGCCAGCCTGAGTCAGACTCAGACAGGTACCTTCCCCCCTTCACTTTAAAAGTTAAATCTTCAGTTTTTTAATTTTTACACAAGTTAAAAGTCTTTTTCTTTTTTTTTTTTTCTGCCTGCTGGATCCTTTGATTCTAACGATTTTGTGTCTGTCAATCATTCTGTGTTCCCCATGCTGCTGTGTACCTTATTTTCTGCTATATTCCCCATTTCTTTAACAACGTTCCAAAAGTGCCAAATCGTTCAATGCTAGTACGACTATATTCCCCATTTTCGCTTTAATGAAAATTAATTATCATTCTATCGAATATAAATTCATATTTTTATATAAAATAAATAGAAAATATCAACAAATATTAAATATGATGATTAATTTTTTATTAAAAATTTATTTAAATATAAATTAAGAATTCGGTTGAATACAGCAAAAGATAAAAAATTTAGTTGAAAAGATGATCATAATTCAAGAATTTTTCTTGCTATTTAGGCCTTACAAACAATCAAAATTGTGATGTGAACAACGTAAAATGGCATATTCTAATGTAGAAAAAAAAAGGCTGTTGTCAAGAACAGTTGACGTTTAGTTGCAAGGCAAGTTGGCGTGAGGAAACCACGCTGGTCAAGAGGCCAAGGGTGGGCAGTGTGAGCCGCAGCCTCTCCATTAACTTGACAAACCTCAATCATTTCAACAACGTTCCACGCAAAGTAGGTAGACCTTTTCCTCTTTCATTTCTCCCTGTTTTTTCCCCCGAAAACTGTTTCTCCGCCTTTGAAAAAAAATTAAAAGTGTACTGCCAGCACCAACCGTTTCAATCATGCAAGACCTTTTAATATAGACCAAAATTTGAGGGCCAAGAGAAATGTGAATACATTATTACCGATATCAACCTCAGAACTTGATAAGATTTAATTCACAAAAAACAAAATACATTAGGTAATTAAAAAATAAATATTAATCCTCCTGTCCGTTTTCATATTTTCTCCTTTGACTTTCACAAAAATTAAAATAAACGATATTCAATCATTTTTAATAAAAAAATGTATAAAAATCATAAAAAAATACATTTATAACATAAAAAAAAGAATATTAAGTGTTTTAAAAATAATTTTACTTTCGGATATCTAAAAAAAGAGATAGAGACGGAGAGGATAGTATTTATAACGTGTGCACGTACGCAATCTTTAGTTTAGGTAAGGTTATGACTTAAGATTTATGTGTAAAACAGACAGTGCATAAAAGGGATTGAAAGGTAATGGTGGGATTGATTATGAGGTAAGAAGATTCTAGTTTCATTATTAAATTCATTTAATGCTAGCATGTTGTAGGATTTTTAATCTTAATTCATCAACGTTGGTGATAGCACGGTTCTAATCTGTATACCTTTACATTAATATTACTTTAATTCTGTGTTTGAATGCAAAGGATTGGAAGGAAAAAAAAAACAGAGTGGAGGAAAAGAAATTGTGATTTGCCTTTCACTTCTTTCGGTGTTTAGTGGAAACACTTCAGGAGCAGTTAAACTTAAAATGCCATAAGTTTGAATTAGAAACAAAGAAACAAAATTCAAATTGAAATCACGTTGTACAAGAAGGGGAGAGTTTTCTAAGCACTTTGTCTCACATCATTAGTTTGAAAATCCTGAAAACTATTGTTAACAAAAGCCACCAAAAATGACAAAAAGATTGTTCAAGGGAAACTTTTTCTAAAAGCCATTGGTCCTTCCGTCTCTCTCTCTCTCTCTCTCTCTCTTTTCACACTTAATATTTTTATTTTTTATAAATTTTTTTCATATTAAAAAGTATTAAATATATATTCTAATAAATTTCAAAATTACAATTTTAATTTTTTTTATAAAATTTATAAAAAAAAAATTGAAATACGAAGAAAATACTATTTATTAACATTTGCCAAGAGATAAGGAATTAAAATAATTGGCAAGGACAGCATATTTGTGATTGGGGACGAGAAAGGAAGGGAGTAGCCGACCAGTTGAGTTGAGAGGAGCAACTTGGAAGCAACGCTCCGAGCGCGAGATGGGAGGGTGACAGATAGCCCTTGGTTCCAATGAGATACCCGAGGCTGGCCACTGCAAGCAACAACCCTCGGTTTCAGGACACGGGCCGAATGGATCTTGCCTCGGTTTTTTCAGGGTTCATTGTCCATTGATTTTTTTTTTATTTTCTTATTCTCTCTTTTTTTATGAACTTATCCATAACAAAAGAATCTGGCGTCCGATTTGTCGTTCGATCAGTTTATCTGATTAGTAGATGTCGAACTCGTTTCTGGTCCAATATGCTCAAGTTCAGGCCTCTTAAAAGTTCGGAAGATAGCCAAGCTTTCAGATCAGAATAAGCAGAAGATTCCATCATACGGGCCTTGATTCATGCATATGAGTAAACAAAGCGGACGCAAAGCCCACAGAGTTGAAAGAGAAATGTGCTAGTGGTAGTATTTTGTTTTTTATTTCTAGTTTTGGTTTAGTGCCGCACTGCCGCTCGGACATTGCCGTTTCTGGCTGCATGAAGCCAGATATGACTGAGACAATATGCTAAGTAATGCGTGAGGTAGGGCCAAGATACCACAGCGACAAGCATGCATCTATCAATATGCATGGTACTCAAGCAATGCAGCAGTGCAATTTCAATTCGAACAGGTCAGACAATAAATAGTACATATTATGCATACAGCATTTATTAAATAGGACGATCAGGTTAAAACTCACATACATACATGCAGGTTTGTTTAGTACATATTACAATATGGCAGAGAACAAAAGGATCAACAGTAAGTTTATGGTTCCCAAACAACCAATATATTTCGGTCCTCGCTCATCACCCTCTGCAACTCCAAGCATCCAGGTCGATAGTCTATTCAAATGTTTGGCTTCACATTGAGACGAGATGCTAGCTTCTGACCCAAAGATTTGCAAGCCTGTATCACATGTCAGTCATTGATACCACATGAGTAAGTTAATTCCAAAGATCAGACCTATAAAGCTCACACTGATATGATTTGAGAAGTATTGAGAGGAAGAGAGTTTAACCTGAGACCAGTATGTGATCCATATGCTGCGGATTTCATGAGTGACACGTGGATCAGACAAGGCATCAACCCAACGGCAGATGAATCGTTCTTGCCTGGTTGCAGTAAGACAAAGCAAAATAAAAGGAAAAATGAGACTGATATTTTGATTTATCCATTTATTTTAATTTAAAACTTAAAAATAGCTTAGAACCCAATGATACCTGTCTGGTGCCCAGGATCGGTATCTCTCTCCTGGCTGTTTAAAGTTGTTCTCCTTCTCAATAATGCACTGCATCAACCAAAAGACTTAGTAAGTACATTACTCTCACCAACCAAAGATATACCGATTTGTAGATAATCTTGGAAGCTGTGTGCTAAACTTAAAGGAGACAAGACACCGCAAAGCTTGAAAACCTAAATAGAAACCATAAAGAAAGAGAGTAAATATCATCCCCTACCCTCTTCCCTATACATAGCAATCAGACAAACATGCTGTTTACTATTGCTTCAACATTGGATGGTGGGAAATTAATAATTACTTCAAATGCTTCTTTTGCAGCTTTTATATCAAAATTTAAATGTCAAAATCAAGCAAATGGTTGTCTAGATCTGGATTGTGCAAAAACATACATATAAGCTCATGTAATTGGACAAACATGAACTGCATTGCTAAACTTGGTTGAAACTACAAACATCACTTTGAAAATCAGACAGAAGAAGTAACAGGAACTGACCTTCTCACGCCTTCCACTGCAAACAGCAGGAGGGATAGGGAACCTCTCAGCATGACGAACAGGATCATACCTTGAAGGGAAGTAATTGATCTGAAAAACAGCATCATAGCATCTGATCAGAACACTGGCCACCATGACTTAAAGCATGCATGTCTTAATCTATGCGTGTCTTGAAAACAAACATATACATTTAGTTCAACCCATTTACACAATCAGGAACCAATTGTCATGCTAGGAGAGATTAATAGAAAATCGGTGCAGTACCTCCTCATCCCTGTGCATGAAATTCATAAAACCTTCATGGTGATTGTTGTGATGAGCACACTTGGGAGCATTGGGTGGGAGTTGCAGATAGTTTGGTCCAAGCCTGTGCCTCTGGGTATCAGCGTAGGAGAAAATACGAGTCTGAAGCAACTTATCATCTGAGTAGTAGATTCCAGGAACCACAATGGCAGGGCAAAATGCAAGCTGTTCATTTTCGGCAAAGAAGTTGTCAATGTTCTTATTCAACACCAAGCGCCCAACAGGCTGCAGGGGCAAGATGTCCTCAGGCCAGGTCTTGGTCACATCAAGTGGGTCAAAGTCGAATCTGTCTTCATGGTCAGGATCCATTGTCTGGATGAAAAGCTTCCACTCAGGATAGTTTCCAGCTGCAATTGAGTCATAGAGATCCTGAGTGGCGTGGCTGTGATTAGCTCCTCCAACCTTGATTGCCTCTTCTTCCAGCAAGCATTTGACCCCACAAGTGGGTTTCCAATGGAATTTCACATATTGTGCTTTTCCAGCCTTGTTGATCAGAGTATAGGTGTTCACACCAGAACCTTCCATGTGTCTGTAATCTTGTGGAACACCCAAATCATCAAAGAGGAAAGTAAACATGTGCAAGCTCTCAGGATGGTGCGAGAAGAAATCAAGGATCCTCCAGTTCTCCTGGATGTGAGACTTAGGGTTGGGTTTAAGAGCATGGACCATATCAGGGAATTTCATTCCATCACGAACAAAGAAGACAGGGAAATTGTTTCCGACAAGATCAAAATTACCCTGAGTTCACATGAAAAGTTTAGAATATGAAGAGACCAACAAGTTTAAAATCAAACCAATATTTCAACAAAGTAATGCATAATAAACTCAGGATTATATTCATGAATAAACCTTAAACCCAATAAAAAAGTATGATCATACAATTTTGAGTAAAAAAATCTTCAAAGCAAGTTTTAACGACTTTACCAAAGTTACAGGTGCTCTAAACTTCTTCCTTTTAAAATTAGAAGGCACCAAATGCATCCATCAAATTATCTAACCAGATTAGTGACACAGAGGAGGTGGCAGGTAAACTCTCACCTCTCGGGTGTAAAACTTCACTGCAAAACCACGAGGGTCCCTCAGGGTTTCGGGGCTTCCACGCTCATGGATGACAGTTGAGAAACGTACAATAACAGGGGTCTGAACTCCAGGGGCTCGCAGAAAATCTGCACATGTAAGGTGAGAAATGTCATGGGTGACCTCAAAGAAACCCTTTGCACTGGCTCCCCTAGCATGGACAACACGTTCTGGAATCCGCTCCCTATCAAAGTTGGCAAGCTTCTCCACCAGATGATAGTCCTCAAGGAGAATTGGACCTGTCAAATAGAAATGTAGGTTCCAAATTATCAACAACATTTGTTAAAAGAAAATTGTTCCCGCAAAGAATATTAACATAGTCTTCAAGTTTTACAATTTGATTGACACAAAATGCCAAGTGCAAACCCCAGCCCCCCACCCAGCTAATAAAAAAAATGGGAAAAGATGGTTTTCAGTCTAATAGTTACAGGAATGCATTGCATAAGACTACTATATTAGTGATAGTGATATATAATCAAATAGGAACAACCTAAGCAAACTATAACAACAAAATGCTGATCGCGGCACAAATTATAATGATAAAGTGCTCTTGATAATCATAAGTATTGCCAAAATGAATATCAACTCAAGAGGAAAGTGCTCAAGAAAAATCATGACTAATAATCTGGCAGTCAGTAGCGGATGATTTTCATTATAGTTACACAAGTAGTATTTCTATAAAAACAAAAGAAAAAGGGGGAGAAAATCATATACCTCTGGGTCCGACAGTGAGTGATGAGTTGTTGTTCCAAACTGGAGCACCAGAATTAGTTGTCCAGAATGGGGAATTGAAAGCACTTGATGGGCGGTACTGCATCATCCAATTTAGAATACCCAAAAAGAATGATTATTCACTAACGAACTGTAATCGCAGAGAAAAATGAAAAAAACCAAAAGAAAGAAATTCAACTCGATTCATCAAAATTATTATTATAAAGAGACTTATTTGAAATGGCTTTTTAGTACTTCAGTCTTCGGAAGTCAAAAATAATTTTCTCCCTAAAAAGCGATTTCTCATCTAATAGCTTAAGGTAAGAAACGATTAGGAACATCCTGAAGAAAACTTTAATCGAAGCAAACAAGGCCACGTTACAGAAATCCAATTAACAAAAAAGGAAAAAAGAAGAAGAAGGAAACAGAATCAATCAAAAACGAACCTCAGCAAGATTTGATTGAAAGAAGAAAATAATTCGTCAAAAACAAATACAAAGTCGAATTAAATCCAGCAAACGATTATTAATTATAATTAGAATCGGAGAAGAGAAAGAGTACCTTGTAGGGATCCATTAGTGAAGGGAAATGCAGCGGCAGGAGGAAGAGAGAGTTTGGTACGAAAAAGAAGGAAAAGAGAAGCGTTTGTGTGCGCCAATCGGAGAGGCAGACCGGTTAAATTCGGCGATTATTTATAGGCGTTCGTGGCTCGCGATTCTATTTTTTCTCCCCCGTCATCTGGAAATGCAGTGCTTATTTTGCCACGCGATATTCTTACAATGTTCTCACCCAGTTTCACGTCTCGCCTTAAATAGTCGGCGATGTTTATCTCTTTCGAAATATAATCTTATTGTTAGCGTGTACTTATGGATATTTTTTAAGGTTTGTTAAAATTTTATTTTATAAATATATTATTTTTATTAATTAAAAAATAATATAATCACGCCTTAACCATGCCTGTAAATAGTCATTGATGTTTATCTCTTTTTAAATATAATCTTATCTTTAACATGTGTTTACGGATATTGTTAAGATTAGTTAAAATTTTTTATTTTAAAAAATATATTTTATTTTGTATATTATTTTCATCAATTAAAAAATAAATGATACATTAATTATAATATTGCCTTAACAAATGTCTATAAATAGTTATTGGATTTTTATCTCCTTCTAAATATAATCGTATTGTTAACACCTAGTTATGGATTTTGTTAAAAATAGTTAATTTTTTATTTAATATGTTATTTTTATCAATTAAAAAAATGAATGATGCATTAATTATAAATTTTTTCTTATAAATATCACCTTACCAAATGTCTATAAATACTCATTGACTTTTATCTCTTTCTAGATATAATTAAAATTTGATACTCATTATCTTGATAAAAGAAAAAATAAATATTCATATTTAAAAAAATAAATTATTAAATTTCATAATTGATATTAATAATTGTATAGATTCATAATCATTTTTCGTGAACAAATAGATTCTTAAACTTTTCTATTACTTATATTATAACAAACTTGCATATAAGTTTAATATTACCTAAATAGAAAATTATGTATGATTTTTTCCAAAAAAAAGAATTGAATTTAATTAAAAACTTTCATCTCTTAAATGTTTTTATATATTTATATTTTTTATCATAAAAAATTAAGCTAATATAATTGACTTTTAAATATTCTTTATTATTCTAACATAAGTTTTGAACAAATTCCATTTCAATCAAATATTAATACCATCAAATTTTAATTTGTCAAAATGTAACTAAAATATAATTATAGTAATATTTAAAAAAATCTTGAGATATTTTCAAACATTTGGGACAAGACAAATTATCGTGAGCGGCCGAGAAATTGGAATCCCCGCCGATATTTATGGTATGAAGATGGAGAAGCTGGGGCCCGGAGAGAGATATCATTGAATTTATTTATGGCAAGAAATGCAAGAAAAGTAAAAAAAAATAATTAAATAATTGAGAACGTCCGGAATTGATGGATCCTTATCCAGGGATTGGATTTTTCCTAGAGCCAATGCGCAACCACTTGTGGCAGAAGGTGACATGACCACTGCATGATGACACGTCTGCAATGAAGTCCTTGAAACGTGTGCCCTCTGCCTTAAAAGCCTTGAAGCCCCCCCAAGTGCCCGGATAGAGTTTTGTAAGAGTTGTGTGGTTTTTTTGGAGGTTTTTACGAGAGTGTGGAAGCTGCTAAGCTTTGCTAATATGCTGATAAGATTTCACTGGGCCTTTGAGCTCATCTTAGCCACAAGACTGCCTCTATGGGCCCACATATAATAGAAAAAAAAAGAATTTAGTTTAAATAACAAAAAAAAAATCAAAATGATGTCCGTTCATGTAACTGAATTTTTATATTTTTATTATATTTAAAAATATTTTACATATTGATTTATATACAAAAAGCTTTTTATTATTTATCATATTCGTATAAATTCTTAATTTTAAATAAAATAATAGATCATTAAACTCTATCTTAATTGACATTTTTCTATTTATGTAGCATATGACATGGCAAGTATGAAAGGTGAAATTTTCACCTTAGTTATCACGTGATTACGTAATCTAATCAGATAAAAAATTACTAATTGACATTCGATAATTTTTTATTACAGATTAAGAGCTTATATGGTATAATAAAAAAAGAGTTAGAGATATAAATAAAGAAATAAAGATTTTTTTGAGTATAATAAAAATAAAGAATTTCAGTTACATAAGTTGATATAATTAGGGAGTTGTTTTGTTATTTAAACCAAAGAATTTCGGAAAAAAAGAAATAAGAAAAGAAAGTTTTGTTAAACATTCATAAACATATCCATAAGATTTTGTGTCATTTACAAATTTTTACATGCTTTTATGCCACGTGTAATTGAAAGAATCACACTTTTTTTTGGCGCCTTTTAAGTGAAAAAAGAAAAGAGGAAAGGGGATTGGGTTTTTATCAATGCTTGATATTTTGTGCATTGTTTTCCTTAAATGATGCTTGATATTTTTCGATTTGTGATCATTCTTCAGAGAAGTCCAGAAGGTTTCCGATGTGGGAATGCAAATTAATTTTTTTTTCCCTTTCGATTAGGTTTGAACAACCAAAATACACCTATTTTCGATATATTTTGATGACCTGTAATGCTCTGATATGGAAAAAGAAGTACAAAATCTTACCCTTTTGAAGGGAGTTTTCTAATTGATAAATGAGCAGATTGTGCACGTCACTGTACTTCAAAGTTCAAAACTTTAGACTAGCCAATACTCATTTCAACCAATTTCAATATTAAATTTCCGTATTTAAAAAATATTTATTTTATATTTTTATGGAAATTATGATAAAAATTTTGATTTTGATATATTTTATATTTAAATTTAAATTTTTTATAATTTAAATTTTGATTAAATTTTTTAATATGAAAGAAAACGAAATCATGAAAATAAATTTATAAATATAATTTTGAGATAATTACCCAAAAAAAAGTTGTAATAAGCGTTAGTAATTCAGCGATAAGATGTGTTTACGACTCTAACGTTAACTAGAAACTAATGGGAAAAATTTAGGAAAATCAAAGACTAATACGCAGCAAGTACAAGCAAAGGATACTTGCTCCAAATTACGTACCGACCACAGTGAATTGATATCAATGAACAGATACCATCATCTCCGTAGTTGTTCAACATGAGCAAAGCGAATTGACCCCAAAATGAAATGAAAAGCATAATCAACAATTAATTGAGAATTTAGATTGCAGTGGTAAAAATTTATGGAATTTGTTCAGACTTGCTCATAAGCTGTAAAAGCGCATTTGCTTTCCTCCGTGCTCTTATTGTTCCACTCTGGGAGATCTCAATCAAATGCTCGTACACACCAAACTGAAGGGCTGCAAGAGTGTGAGATGAATTACTCGAACCCAACGAAAGAAGAAGCGAGGTTGCACACTCCTTGTTCTTAGGGGTGCCATCTTTGATGAAGTCAACCAGAGTTTCAATGAATGAAAGCTGACCGATCTCATGTCGCCCTTCCGGGTGCTCTGCAAGAGTTAAGAAGATGGAGAGGGCCTCATCAACCATGTCCAGGTTCCTGTCCTCGAGAAACAGCAGTAAAGGTGGTACAATACCAGCATCAATGGCCCTGGCCTTGTTTGCATGGTTGAGAGATAAGTTGAACAGTGCGGTGGCAGCATCTCTTTTACCTCTAATCGTCCCGTTCTGCAACAAATCTACCAGTGGGGGAATGCCACCTGCCAGAGCTATTGTTACTTTGTTTTCGGGAAGCATTGACAAGCTGAATAAAGCTGCTGCAGAGTTCTCTCTTGACTCCATACTTCCATTTTGCAAGATTTCGATTATAGCTGGTATTGCTTCTTCATTAGTTATGAGCTTCCTATTAGACTCATCGATGGATAGATTCAACAAGGCTGTCACAGCATGCTCTTGTATTATAGAATCTGGATAGGACAGCAGCTGCACCAGTGGTGGAATCGCTCCACATTTAGCAAACAAAATTCTGTTCTCTGGGTTCTCTTTGGAAAGCATACGAATATCCTTTACTGCCGTTCTCTGCACTTCTAATTGACTGGAAGATAGTTCCCCAACCAAAAATGTGATTTTCTCTATGTGTTCTGCAGACGAGCCCTCGGAAGATGCAAGATCCTCTTTCTTGGGGACCTTGAAATTGTTCTTCTCACACCATTCGGTGATAAGGTTCTTGAGGGCATAATTTGGCGCCAGTGACAAGTGATCTAGAGTCTGCCTGGTCTTTGGGCAGGTGCGATGGTTAGAATCAAACCACTTCTGTATGCTTTCTCTTTCAAATGTCTGAATTTGGATGGAAAACAATGAAACAAGAGTAAATTAACCAGTTTTTCAATCGCATAACATCATGATCTGGTAAGGTGAATGACATAAAGAAATTCAGGATAAAAGAACATTAAGGGAAACTATAAAAGAGCTCACTTATGTTCTAAAAAATACAAGATAAAGGAGAATTAACTTAAGATATTGGACCCTTTTCATGTGGGTTGTCTTGTACGTATCTTTCTGTACAGATCGTATGTATATAATTCTTTTCCGTGTGTGATTCATATCTTAAGTGAATTTTCCTTTAGTCCCCCAGAACCAGTGTACAAATTTGAATTTAGCGCATGGATATCACATTACCTGTCCACTTGCAACAACAACAGGATCTGACATTAATTCAAGTGTGATTGGACAGAGGAACTCAGGAGGAATTATTAAAGATTGGGACTTCACCAACATTTTAGGCATGACAGGATCATCAAGGATATTTGTCACTTCCATGCCTAATATTTGCTTGAATTTGTTGAGAAGTTCTATGATTTGCTGTGTAGACTCTGAAGTTTGGCCTCTTTCTTTAGCAAGATTCCTCACAGATATACTTTCTATCTTCAAGTCCTCCACGGAATGCAGATCTAGCTTTTTGGCCAGCCTTTCTATTATGGCTATATCAGCAGCATTCGTTTCATCAGTTTTTGAGGATACCACCATCAAATCTACTGCAAGTTCTATATCCTGTGTATCTGTTCTCTTTCTAGCTCGACTTAATTGTGTTTGCATTAGCTCAACCTGAATAACAACCGCAAGACAAAAATTCTTAGAGTAATTAATAAATTCTAAATAAACATGATGTTTGAATAGAGCAAAAAGTCATTAATTAAAATCTTTAAAACCCTGAATAGTAACTTATCTTATTCCGTGGAGGCTAAGTGATGTTATCTTACACATTGAAACCCTAAAAGCGTGAAAAGATGACAAATTCAACTCATCCTCAGACAGTCAAAGCTGACATTAAAAGACAACAAGATATGATGCTGGCAATTGGTTACTTTTGGAGCCATTTTCATCTTTAGTGGTTTTTGTTCATTGTTTTGTACCATCCAGCACTATCTTATTCTTTTTATAAAGAAATTTGGTTTTTCAAAAGAAAAAAAATTTAACCTATCCTATCAAATTTTCCCATCAGGATTATAGGGCTCTCAAATTAACATCTTCGTCTATATTACATACATGTCAACGCCCCAGTTTCGTTCCAAAACCTGCTGATGAAATAAGATTTGGAATGGCAGAAGGCCTTGCCAACTTTCCTGTGTTCCCGAATGTTATGTTATTAGATACTTAATTGATCCAACCGTACACAGTTGAGTCCCTGACTTGTTTATACTTCAAATGCCAACTGTGGGCAACTGTTGTTGCGTCTATCTTTTTTAGCTATGAGATTAAGATGGCTGAAGGCATCAAATACAGTTTTCCTGTCAGAAAAATCATTCGAAGACAAGAAAAGAGGAAATTTTCGTACCTGTTCCCTCACTTCGTCAGAAACCTCAAGTTCATCGAAAGGCAACTCATCCAAAGCCTGGCTTAATTTTTCATAAACAGTGTGAAATTTGATCATCATAGTCTCAGTCTCCAACGCCTTAATGACAAAGGAAAAGTCTTAAAATAAGCAACAATTAATGAGAATTTCTGAGTTCTTCATATATAAAAAATGAGACTCCAAATGTGAAACATAAAGCAACCTATTTACTTCAAAAGCTCAAGATTCAAAACGAAATTATTAAATTAGCTTATCCATTGAATTTGTTTAAAATTTAAATTAATTGTAGTTTATCATCAACATCTCTTATTTGATATAAAGTTAAGAAATAACAAAAATAAGGAATCAAGGTTTTTGGTTTTGAATTGAATCTTGAGCTCTTTGAAGTGGATAGGTTGCTTTATCTTGATATCAAATGTACAAACATAGGTCCTCACCAGATAAATCTTGCTACCCTCATTGCAAGTTTTCAGTAGTTTCCTTGCCAAACGAAGTGCTTTATTCAACTTTGACAAAGAAACGATGCCGTTCTGGGTAATCGGGGAACCAAGGTCCCGAATCTCATCGAATAATGGCAACAAAATCTTCATACGCCTGACGAGGTTGTAACATTCTCTTCTCTGCGTCCTTCGGTAATCTCCAAACCGAGCAGCATATTCAATCAGGCTCACTGATTCCTGAACCAAATCAACAGTTTCCTCTCGCGCGTTTGGTGAATTCGGTTCATTCTCTTCCTCCATGGTCTCCGCGCCTCCATCTTCACCATCTCCATCTCTCTCTCCGTCCATCGCCATCTGCAGTTTGTCCCCCTCCCTGGACAACTAGAGGGACTGTCTATGGCTTTTCTCTTTGCAAGATGTTTGTTTGCAGACTAGATATTTCCAGTTATGGCTTCAAAAAAGAAAAATGTTAAACGTGAATCATCTGCAGAAATGAAGAGGGTTGGGGGAAATCAGAGAAACATAAAACCCTAACCCCGGTTTCCATGAATGCTGGTGTTCCCTGTGTTTCTTGGTCCCTGTACTCTCTTTGCGTGCTTTCCGGGTCTGTTACAATAAACTTCGCGGGGTTTTGGTTCTTAAAATAGAAACCCTTTTGAAAGTTTGTTACCCTTTCATGGACAGCCATAGTTTGCTTTGATCTCAGAGAATCACACATGTAAATCATTCAACGTTCCTACAACCTTCGCCAAATATGAAAACCAAGATTCTTTCTTCTTCATTTTCACATATTTTAACTATTGAAATCCTTTCTTTCCCCTTTCATTACAAATCAATTTCACATCTATTACTCAAATTAATACATCATAAAAAAAAATTCATGATCGAATCATTTCCAAATTCATCTCTGCATGCAAAGCTTAATTAAGTTATACGATAAGCTACAGCATGATATGGCGCATATCGTCAACAAAACTGGTAGCTTCATCTTTCCTTTGTTCAATTTGTTTATGTTTGACAAAAACAAAGAGAATAGCAACATTGTTGAAGAACCTCCATGACCCTTTTTTCCAATTCAAATTAGCTAGGAGATAATTAGTCAATTGGTGTTCAATGACTCCTTTACTATTAATTACTTCCAACTTCAGTCAATAAAAATCAAAAAATAAAAAAAGGGAGAGTGATGAGTTTAGAAGGAAAAATTATACAACATACAACACGAAAAGAAACAAATTATGACATAAGATATCGATACTTATATTATATATATACACCTTTTGTTCCATATATTTTACCTATAATAATTTGGTATCACAATTATATATATACATCAAAATATCAAATATTAAAAATTAAACACCCATGTTAAATGTAATTAGTAAAAGGCAAAAAAAAACAAAAAAAAAAAAAGCTTGTATTGAGTCAAAATATCAAATATTAATGACTATTAACCTATAATAGAATATGTAGTTTTTTTGTTCCTCAAACAAAGGAATAAACATATATAGTATTTAATTAGGCTTAAAATATTCTTGCCATCTGTACCCCCTCCAAAAACCAAATGCTCAGTTTAAATATATATATAAGGTAGCGTTTATATAAGGGAAGTGGAAGCACATTTTCTGTAATGCGTCCAATTAAATTACATTGCAGTGTTTGTTTTGCAACAGACCACTGTAATGTAAGATTACAATGCAATTATATTGCAGCTAAGGGATGTAATGTGATTGCAGTCCAAAACTAATGCAATCACATTACATTGCACTCTGTAATGTTATTAAATATATTTTTACCCTTCAATTTTATTATTTTGTTAAAAATATTTTGTAATATTATAATTAAAATAAAAAATATTAAAAGAAAATATATAATATAAGAATTAAAAATTGAAATAAAATATAAGAAATTAAAATTTATATAATATAGGTTAAAGAAATTAAAATAAAATATATAATATAAAAATTATATTAAAAATAAAAATAAAATATATAAAATTATAATAACAAATAAATATAAAATATATGACAATAAAAATATATTTAAGAGATGATATTATATAAAAATTAACAATAAAAAATACAAGTATATTAAACTTGCATTTTAATAAATAAGGGTAATTCTGAAAATTAACATTACATTCCTAATAAAATATTTGTAAACAAACTCTATTATGTTAACTTTTTTATATTTTAATCATTATTTTACTTGTATACAAAACACTGTAATATTATTTTTTCTGTAATCACATTATTTATAATTGTATTATTTATAATTACATTATCTATAATTACATAATATTATAAAATACCAAACACTACCTAAATATTAATTTAAATAAAAATAAGGTTGATCATTCAAAGTTGAAGTTCCTTAAGGCGCATATAAATTATTGCTCACCCCTCCTATTAAATGGAAACTTTTGTAGGGTTTTGGGCAAGGCCAACGGCTTTCTCGATTATTTCCATTTTATAATTAATAAATCTCTGTTTATTTGTTTGTGAAACAATAAGCACTGGACTGGGACTGCTAAAATTTGCCAGTGCCAGGCTGCCATCCCTCCTCATTGTCGGATGACTGTTCAGATTATTGAAGACCAAATCATTCAGCATAATCACGAGTCTTTCCTTTTCACTGTTTCTCATCACATACAAAATCTCCTACTCTTTTTATCTCTTGTCCGTCTGATTCAACTATTGTTTCGACGTGTATTGAATGGGTTCGCATTTGTAAAATCAAACAAACCAAATTTTCACAAAAAATAATTAAATTAATCAAAATGTATGTTAAAAATAAAATAATAGAAATCAATTAATACCCGTTGATTATAATATTTATCATTACTTTTTTTAATAATTTTCAACAATATTTACAATAACGATTTTTTTAAAAAAAATAAGTAAGATTACTTATCTCTACATTTTAATATAAATAAATTTAACTTACAAAAATATTATTGTTTTAAAATATTAAAATATATAATAAAAAAGTATATTATTAATTATTGATTTGTTCAATCGATTCAATAGTAAATTTTGAATATAAAAAATCAATAAAATAAATTGAAAAAAAAATCGATTTCTCTAATCAATTTAAGAACCAAAACTTATTGAATCGATTATTTCAAATTCAACTGAATTCTCTGCTTAGCTCTAAAGTCAACTCTATAATAACATGTGGGAGGGTTTTGTGGGTTTCTTGATTGGACCCTGATTGATGATCATGGATTTCCCATCATGGATAGAAGGAAGTGTAGCCCTGATAATAACAAAATCAAATCATCAAACGGTGGAGAAGAATAGTGTTGATATACACTTCCAGGCAACGTGGCAGAATGTTACTGGTACGTCATAGAGAAGTAAGGTAAAGCAAGCAGTGGTAATGTTATCCGTAAGAATTGAATAAGACTAGTAATCAAGCGACAAAGGGGTAGCTTTTTAGGTAGAAGGGAAAATGTTATTCCTACTAGAAAAGAAAATAGAAATAAAAAAGGAAAATTTTGAAAGCACATGGTAAGGTAGCCGTTAAGCGCACACAGAAGAACGCGACTTTCCATCTATAAGATCGGACGGCTAGGATTTACTAGCCGTTAGTTTTAAAAATGAAGAAAGGCCATGTGCGGACATATATCCGCTCTTTGCGTCTCAATTTTCCCTTCATAATTTCGTCTTTTTCTGTGCAAAACCCCCCAAAAAGCCTGAACAAGAAGAGAAAGAGAGAGAGGGAGACAGAGAGATCACTCGATCGCTGCTCAAGCCTCAAATGTCATTCTCTTGAGTAATCTCTCTGTTCGATTTCCTTTTTCAGTGAAGTGAAACATCCAAGGAAACGGGGTTTTGGAATCTGGGAGCGGGGAGAGATCAACGGGGAAACTCTTTTGTGAAAGGTTCTTGAAAATTATCCTAATTTAATGATCTGTTGATCGTCTTTCTTTATTGGGTCTTTGCCAATTCTTTCAATTTAAAAATTTTTAAAAAATGGTTTTTTTTTTTTAATTTTTAATTTTGATTGAAGGGCGGTCTTGATGATCTTTGTCTGAAGTTCAGGGATGTCTATATCAAGTGGATTCTTATTGTTTATAGCTGTTGTTTGTAGATACGGGAGAAATGGCTGGATCGGATGAGAACAATCCTGGAGTCATCGGACCCTCACATCTTCAAGGTGCTTAATTCAAACCCATCTCTGTAACCCCTCTTTTTATATTTAGATAAATTTTTGAAATTTAAGTATTAAAGAAATGTTTTTTCTTTGTAATTTGCAATGAAAGGGGGTTTGCGTGCCAGAGAAGGTGGGAAGTTTGTGGCGGCGTCTGGGCAGAATCGAAGAGCATTGAGCACCATTAATCGGAACGTAATTGGAGCTCCATCTTACCCTTGTGCAGTGAACAAGAGACCTTTATCTGAGTGCGTACTTTCTTAAATCCTCTCTCTGTTTGGTTGCTGAGAAAAGAAAAGAAAAGAAAGTAGATCTTTTTGAGTTAGCTATTGTTGGTTTTGTTTCTGATTCCTGAATGAGATTGAATAAATTATGTGTATGAAGAGTGGGGTTTGTCTTGGTATTTATGGGTCCAAAAAAGAGACTTTTTTCTTCATTTTTTAAAAATAGATTTCTATTTCTCTCTTTCTCAGCAGCAAGAAATTGAAGATTTATTATTAAGGCAAAGTTTTGATATTCTTTTTCCATTTTTTTTCTCTTTGAATTCAGAAGAAATGCAGTCTGTAATAAGATCCCACCCATACCTGCGCATAGACCAATTACTAGGTCGGTAACTTTTTTCTTTAGTTTTATGATGTTTGCTCTGAATGCCAAAATATGTCTTCTTCATGATCCGTTTGCTTATGATTTTTTCTATTCAGAAAGTTTGCTGCCCAGATGGCTAACAAGCAGCAAAACAAACCTGAGGTACCGCTTTTTACAATGAAAGAATTTGGTGTTATCCTCAATTATTCAGTAACATTAAATTATTGGTTAATTACATTAACAGGAAGTAAAGAAGTCACTCCAGTCAGTACCAGTTTCAAATGAATCTGAAGATTGCACCATTATAGATGTGGACGACCCTAAGGCAAGTAGTGACTCCGATGTGCCAATGTTTGTGCAACACACAGAAGCTATGCTGGAGGAGATTGACCGGATGGTATAGGACACCCCCCTTTACTGTAAACTCATCCATCAATCAATCTCATGCTTTTCTTCGGAATTGCACTGATTCTTTGTCTCCCCTGCAGGAGGAGGTTGAGATGGAAGACGTGGATGAAGAGCCTTTTTTGGACATTGATATTTGTGACAAAAAGAATCCCCTTGCAGTTGTTGAGTACATTGATGATTTATACAAATTCTACAGGAAAGCAGAGGTGACTAGCTTTCTATTTTCATTGTTTTATTTGAACAGAAAGAGGGAGAGATGAAGCCTTCTTTTTGCTAGTTAATATTTTTAGTTCTACCTAATTTGATGCTCAATTGCAAACATTTATTCGTCAATTCTTTTGGAGGGTTGATTTTCTGAACCTGTATGTGTAATTTTTGCAGTGTACTGGTTGTGTTCCTCCAAATTATATGGCGCTGCAATGTGACATTAACGAGAGGATGAGAGGTATCCTTATTGACTGGCTGATAGAGGTATGCAAACTGTTGCATTGATTGACTTGCATCTGGGTTAGGAAGTGAATTAGGTAGAATCCTGGTAATTGAAAATCCATCGTTAATGAGCATTATGGAATGACAGGTACACTACAAGTTTGAACTGATGGAGGAGACCTTATATCTGACAGTAAATCTAATCGATAGATTTTTAGCAGTTCAACAAGTAGTGAGAAAGAAACTTCAGCTGGTTGGAGTAACAGCCATGCTTCTTGCCTGCAAATATGAAGAAGTTTCTGTTCCTGTTGTAGAGGATCTGATTCTGATTTCTGACAAGGCCTACAGCAGGAAAGAAGTGCTTGATATGGTTTGCAATTCAACATTGAGTTTTCATAATTTCACCCATATTTTTTTAACATCACTCAATCAGAAATAGGAATGACATGTATTGCCTCTTGATTTGCAGGAGAAACTGATGATCAATACCTTACAATTCAATCTATCTTTTCCTACACCGTATGTGTTTATGAGGAGATTTCTCAAAGCCGCTCAATCTAACAAGAAGGTTTGTGACAACAAAACATTGCCATCTTGTCTTTATTATCCAGCAATATTGTTAAATGAATCTGAGATGACGGTAATTGTGACTTTGAACCAGCTTGAGCTTCTGTCATTCTTCATGATCGAGCTTTGCCTAGTTGAATATGAAATGCTCAAGTTTCCACCTTCTTTATTAGCTGCTGCTGCTATTTTCACTGCTCAGTGTACTATTAGTGGGTCTAAGAATTGGACCAAGACCAGTGAGTGGTATACTGCCTACTCGGAAGAGCAGCTTACGTAAGTCTTTTAGTTTCTTTGTTCTGCTGAATTTGCAGCAAATGTTTTGTTCCCAGTTAAAACTTACTGTTGTTTCTTGTGTTTGTGAAGGGATTGCTCAAGAATGATGGTTACTTTCCATCAGAAGGCCGGGACAGGGAAACTTACAGGTGTACACAGGAAGTACAGTACATCTAAGTATGGTTATGCTGCAAAAACTGAGCCAGCAACTTTTCTCTTGGAGGCTAGATTCTAGCACTGCTGAAAAGGCAATGATTGATCAAATCCTACTAACTAGGAACCTGAGGGGGGGAGGGATGCCATTGAGCAACACAAAGTTGCCCCTGGGATATATAAATACTGACTTGGTGTTTGCCCTTTGAATTCTGCCTTTCGATTTACATTTTATTTGAACATAGCAGGAGGAGGATGTTTGTTTCTTTTTCTCCTACCTGTAGAGTAAAATAATTGTAAAACTGTTCCATCCAAATCTATATATATTTCATTTGTTGGATTTCTTTTGATGGTAAAGCAGCTTTTTAGTTGCACTTATTTCTTTTAGTTGTAAATATTGGAAAACAACTACTTTCCAAAAGCAAAATGTTGCACTAAGGAAATTAAAATTGATAAAAAAAACATATTCCGTTGCCGGGACTTGAACCCGGGTCTCTCGGGTGAGAGCCGAGTATCCTAACCACCTAGACTACAACGGACTTGAAATTGTATGCCGATGCTTTATTAATTGATTTCTCATACACTAATCCATAAAACCAGATGCTTCAATGTGCTAGTAACCTTCCCTTGCTTCAATTTTAATAACGTATTTATATACCTTTTATCTATCATGAAATGAGTAGTTTTTTATTCAAATCAAAATACTTTCTGATTAAACAAAAGAAGTGACATTAAATTAAAAGTGGGAAAAAATTGGATGAAAACAGTTTATTGGTCCACAAATTGAAACTACAAACTATACCTATAAAATCTCTTACTACCAGAAAACAACGAATGAGAAAAGAAAAAAGTGAAAAAGAAAGCAACGATCCTAATGTGGTCTGACGTCGTCAGCAGACAGACAGATAAAAAAAATCTTGTTGTCGATGTCACAGAACATCCACAGCTGCCACGCACTCTTTGCCACGTTTCAACATCCATCACCAACCCCAAATTTGAGCCATAAATTCAATTCATTTCCAAATCCTTGGAAACAAGATCAGATCCTCAAAAGACCAACTTGCCAGATTAAGAACAGCCCCCTACGAATTTTTTAAACGATCAGCTTTCATTTTCATTTGATCCAAAGTATCTCCCTTCGTTTTATGGTCCTGCGAATATTCTTGCAGGTAAATTAAATAACAGAAAAAAAATACCCACCGTGAATACGTTGTAAAAACCTGATATTTTTCTGTTGAAAGCTAAAGCTGTTACCGTCGCTTCCCATCTCATAATGTCCTGTATTTGTCTGTTCTTTGGACTTTCGTGGGTGGGCTTATTTTTAAGGTTATCTTTGGAGATATTTTTGCGTATTGGTCTTATACTTGGATAAGTATGTGGTGTAGGATTGATTGCGACCTCAAAGCAGCTGGTGGGTTTGGATTTTTTGTCAAGTTGGACGATTCCAGCAGTTTCTGGGTACCTCTCCGATAGGGATGGTTGAACCTTCACTGATTTAGTTTTAACTTTTAACCCCCAAAGTTTATTAATTGTCAGCATCTTTTTTGGAGGAATTCAAGTCTCGAATTTGTATTCTAATGTGCTTTAGTTTGATTAATTACAACCTAAGATTGTTATTTTCTTGCTTTGATGTAAGCTTCTCCTTTTTTGTATTTTTGTCAGATAAAAAGAAGGTGGTGATATCTCCCTCACTCTCTCAGGTTCCTATAAATACGGCTGATTTATTAGCTTGAGTTTCAAGTGAGTGAAAAGTTTTGGTTTTCTATTAGGAAAGATTATGGAAAAGAAAGAAAAAAAGTTCCTCACGGTAGCTCCTTTTGAGTGTGCTTGGAGAAAGGATTTGAAATTCCGGGAAGCTGGCAGAGGGTGTGTAGCATTTGATGCGTTTGCACACAATGATGTTACAGTGGTGTTTAGGGAGAATGTAGGAAGTCAACACTACCATTATAAGAGGGATAACAGTCCTCATTATACTGTAATCATTGGTAGCCATCGGAATCGTAGATTGAAAATTGAGGTGGATGGGAAAACTGTGGTTGATGCAGCAGGTGTTGGCCTATGTTGTTCTTCAGCATTTCAGAGTTATTGGATTAGTATCTATGATGGATTGATTAGTATCGGTAAAGGAAGATACCCTTTTCAGAATCTTGTGTTCCAGTGGCTAGATTCAAATCCAAATTGTAGTGTTCAGTATGTTGGCCTTAGTAGCTGGGATAAACATGTAGGCTATAGAAATGTTAATGTGTTGCCCTTGATGCAAAATCATTTGTTGCTGTGGAAGCAAGTGGATTGTGGTGAATATAATGGCGAGGATGATGGTGATGAGGAGTTGGAAAATGAAAAAATGGGCTATGAGAAGTGGGGACTTGAAAATTTTCTTGAGAGTTGGGAATTATCTGATATGTTCTTCATTGTTGGTGAGGAGGAAAGGGCTGTCCCTGCTCATAAGGTTATATTGCAAGCATCTGGAAACTTTTCTCTGAGCTCATCAGATGGAGATGTAGTTCAGCTACAGCATGTAGCTTATCCAATTCTTCATGCGCTTCTTCAATATGTATATGCAGGCCAAACACAGGTATCTTTTATTTTTTCCTCTATGGAGTCCACTGTTATTGGCATTCACTATCAGTTCAAAAGATTTATTCCAGTTTCTCTTGTCACAGTTTTTCTGATTTCTTGCTTCTGTTTGACATAGATTTCAGAGGCACAACTTTGGCCCTTGTGGGCTCTGAGCTTACAGTTTGAAGTGATGCCATTAGTGAAGCAATGTGAGGAAGCAATGGAGCGGTTTAAAGTAAATAAAAAGTTGTTTGACTCAGGAAAGAATGTGGAGTTATCATATGCAAGTTCTCAGCCCCATTCTGGGGGAACCTTCTCCTCAGGGCACCCGATAAACATGCAGAGGCTCCAACAATTGCATTCAACAGGCGAGTACAGTGACATTAACATTTACATTGAAGGTCAAGGTCTCATTGCTCGGGCTCATAAAGTTATTCTTGGCTTCTATAGTGTCCCATTTGCAAAGGTGAGCACCTCATGCCTCCTATGGATTATGCTGTAGAAAATTGTACAACAAAAATTAAAACTATAGACAATTCTCTTCTGCAGCTATGAGATCTCACCACAAGAAATTGAAGTCTATTAAATGAAATAAATTTTAGTTTCAAATTGAATATATTATCAAAACTTGACTGAACTTGTACTAGGATCTGTTTCTTTTCATTATTATTTATTTAAGGTTGAAGTTATTGGTTAAAGAATTTTTCTTGTTTGGCTTTTTCTGCTTTGCCATAGTTCAAATAGCTTCAAGTTTATGTATAAAAGGAAGTTATTATTGGGGGCTCATGTCTTCTCTTCAATTTCATCAATTTTTTGGTTCTCAGTTTGGTTGTGTCGACAAGATTTGCCTCTAATATAATCAGTTGTCATGCAGATGTTCACAAATGGAATGTGTGAGAGCAACACGCCTGAGGTCTGTTTAAAAGATGTGTCTTCAGAAGCATTGAAGGCTATGCTTGAATTCATGTACAGTGGGGAGCTCCGTATTGAGGATACTGAGGACTTTGGTACCTTGTTACTCCAGCTTCTTCTATTGTCTGACAAATTTGGAATCTCTCTTCTTCATCAGGAATGCTGCAAAATGCTTTTAGAATGCCTCTCAGAGGTAGTTTTAGTAATCTATAGCTTTTGAAATTATTTGATTTGGTGGTTTTTGTTCGAGCCATGCATATATTTTTGTCGCCACTGTCTCATTATGATTTTTGTATGAATAGAATTAAAAGAACGGGGAAGTGACTTGCGGTATCGGAGTTCTGAAAACAAAAGAAGAGACCCCTTTTATAGTAATGAATTTTAAATATTGATACCTTTCGTGTACATATTACATGCAGGGATGGAGTTCTCCTAGTGGAAGAGGGTCATACAACAAGAGTTTTTCTATTATGCACAAGTTTAATGGACGAGGAAGCAGACAAATTTGGCAAAGTAATTGGGCTGTTGCTTGTGAAGCTAACTGTTGAACTTTGTTGCAGGGCTCTGTCTGTCCAATCCTCCAAGTGGTTGCATCAATCCCATCATGTAAACTTATCGAAGAAACTTGCGAAAGGAAATTTGCAATGCACTTTGACTACTGCACAACTGCAAGCCTTGATTTCATCTCTTTAGACGAGACAACTTTTAGGAATATTATTCAGGTGGGTTTCCACTTGTCAAATTCATATGCTTATTTGGCTAACTTGTTTTGGGGCTAATAACTGAGTGGATGGGGTAGTATAAATACACTACAGTGTGTTCTCGTTTTAAAACCACAAATTCTCCAATAATTCTTAACTAGGATGGGGCTCAAGTGCTCTATGCGAATAGTATAACTTCCAACTTGAATAGTGAGAAGCTGTTCAGTGATGAGCAGTGGTTTATGCTGCTACATTCTAGTGTTTTTTTATTTAATAAATTGGACCAAAGTGGCAAATCAGTTATATAGATAGAGATGGAGAAACTTAAAGATGTATGCTGAAGTTATCTATATTGCTGGTCAATGGTTCTTTCGCTTATTTGATTGCTGGATTTGGGGCAATCATAAATCAGACCTATCTTTTGGTTGGTTTATGCAAGTTATAATTTAGATTTAGAGTTACATATGAAGTGTCCCGCATGATAAGTTTTCTTATCTCTTATGATAAATTATGAATTCCTCGCAGCATCCAGATCTAACAGTAACATCCGAAGAAAGAGTTCTCGATGCAATTTTGATGTGGTGCATGAAAGCAGAGAAATTGTGTGGGTGGGAGTTGGTGAATGAGCTAATGATAAATTCAACTTCAGAAAGTCTGTTCAAGGAAAGGCTTCAGTCAGTTGATGACTTGCTTCCATCAGTGCGGTTTTCTTTATTGCCATATCCCCTGATTAAGAAGGTAAGAAATCCCTGCATATACAGATATCTATCAAGCAGAATGCTAAGAAAAGGACTATAGTCCAACTATCAACGTCTATTATTTTCAATGATGTTGCAGTTGGAAAATACCAGTCTAAGCAGGCACATTTCTGCTTTTGGTGATCTTGTAAGTTTGTTGTTTCTCTTCAAGAAACCTTTTGGAAATGTGTTTGAACACAGATTACTTATTGTTTCGTGCAACACTAATGTCTTTATGTTAATGAAATAGGTTACGGAAGCCATTAATTATAAAGAATGCACAGTGACGATACATGGAAATGACCAGAAGTAAGTGTTTGTTCTTTTGCGCTTATACATCTTGATATCTTGCTCGTAAGGGGCTTGCATTCTGAATTGAAATGTCATTTTCACTACTTAGAAAATGGCAGTTAAAATTGAAAATCCGATACTTGTAGTGAAGAGAAACCAAGCCCTCCATAATCTCCTCGCTTTCTTAGGGTTTAGCTTGCTTGCCTTTAACCTCTCATCATTGATACAAATACTGCTCTGACCATCAGGGCAGTTCCTTTGTCATCTTTCATTTTTTTCGTCTAAAAGAGCTAATCTAGATCTTGCCGAATGATGCTAGACTTATTTAATGGAAGATCTTTTAGATATATCTGCATTCTGCTTGAAATGCATTTCCAAAGATGTGCAATGTTCTTGAGCAATGAATTGGCTAACATTGTTTTGTCTTGGTTTAGTGTAAAATTTCAACATAGACGTTCTAGTTATAAGGAGCTCCAGTATA
Source organism: Theobroma cacao (assembly GCF_053813885.1). Classification (NCBI taxonomy): domain Eukaryota; kingdom Viridiplantae; phylum Streptophyta; class Magnoliopsida; order Malvales; family Malvaceae; genus Theobroma; species Theobroma cacao. Next base: position 2,709,567 of record NC_142646.1, on the reverse strand, counting down.
TATGTGATGGGGATAGCAATGGAATTCTGTACTTTGCTGGGACATCATATGGGGAACATCCATGGGTTAACCCTGTACTGTCTAAGGTGAAATTCTCAATCCTCTTTCTTTATTCATTCATAATCCAATTACCTTTTCCTTACCCCCCTTTAACTACATGCTTCAGAGAATTGCTATTACAGCTAGTAGCCCCACTTCAAGATACACTGATCCCAAGGTTTTGGTATCAAGAACTTACCAGGTATGATGAATCGAAACCTTTCAAAGTTCTATATAATATATCTAAAGTCTAATGCATTATTAGCTGAACTAAGTGACAATCAAATGATGTCCCATTTCAGGGAACATGTTTTGCTGGGCCTCGTATGGAAGGCGGACGTATCTGTGCATGGTGGATGATTGACATTGGCCAAGATCATCAGGTATCTGCTCAGGACTCCCTGCTACCTTCTTATACTAATGAAACTTTAATTTGGTTAAATTAGTTGTCGATAACCATAAATGATGTTAGCATCATATGCATCCAACTTTTAAGTGTCTTTGGAAGAAAATATGGTCTATGACTTCAGTAGCAAAGAAGTTTCAGGTGCAATTGAGTTTTCATGTCTGCTTGTCTCTTCCAGTCATAGCATGTTTGAGTATAATTTCGTTCTGTCCTAAGCTGTATTAAAAATTTCAGTTTAAGTGTTACTTTCAGTGAAATCTGATACCAGTCTTCTGATGAGCAAATGTGATTAATGCAGCTTATTTGCAACTACTACACATTGAGACAGGATGGCTCCAGGGCCTACATAAGGTGTTGGAAAATTCAGGTAAAGAAGATATTGAGTTAATTGTTTCTTAGATATTTGTGCTGGAATTAGTGAATTCTAACAATGGAAGCAAACTCTAAAGTAACACTCCTCAACTTTCCAGGGTTCTGTGGATGGAAGATCTTGGATAGATTTGAGAGTACACGAGAATGACCAAACAATGTGCAAGCCCGGTCAGTTTGCATCATGGCCTGTAACTGGAACAAATGCTCTGCTTCCATTTAGATTCTTCAGGGTTCTACTTACTGGTCCAACAACAGATTCTTCTCACCCCTGGAACTTCTGCATTTGCTTCCTGGAGCTGTATGGTTACTACCGCTGAATAGGATTAGTATCATTTCCTTCAAGTTGATTTTGTTTAACCTCCATGTACAGTGTCATCAATAAACTCATGAAGTTGAGGACAGAATTTGCCTCATCCAATTCATGCCGCTTAGATGAAAAACTTGATTGCTCTATAATCTCGGTCTCACCCCTTAAAAGAAGATAAGTTAGAGACCCTGAATTATTTAGTATAACTTATTTAGCTCAAGAATATACGTGTTGGTCACTGTCCACAGGACCATAACTCCCATACCTTCTATGCACAAGGCAAATGCATCTACAAACTGAATACAAAAACACCAATGATGTAACCTAGGATCATACCCGTCTGAGGTACAGTTCTGTAAGTTTGTGTAGGTTTAAGACTACTACGGTTATCATTGTTAACTTTACCAATGTCAAATGAATATAAAAGGCTGTTGAGCACAGAGGAATACGGATTCCAAACGGCCTATGGCGTGGGAGGTGTACTTGCATTTCCGTACAAACACAAAACAGCAATACAGGTATAAAATTCAAAAAAACCAAACTATTAGTTCTAGGATCATAAGTGCATGCTTATCATGTTCCCACAAAGTACGTGCATCATGAATAAAAGGCCAGTAGAAATAATAAGATCATTTTGGCATTTCAATACATGAATTCATAAACTAAGCAGTCCCTTGGATCCAGGCCAAATAACTTCACCTCCATCTAATTTCTTTTTCCTCAACATAACAAAAGAGTCGAACCTTTTACATCAAATATGAGGACTACAAGCTCGGTTACTAAACTCAAGGCCTCTCAGGTGGCCTACAATGATGAATGCTGCTCCTGACATAAGATACTAGAAACCATTTGACAGGACAAAGTTACCTACGAACAGATGGCACACCACCTCTACCGGCTGTTGTGCCCCGGCCAGCAGCTTGAGCCTGTAAAACAAAAAAATGAATTTAAAAATTAGGAACCGATGCTCACAAACAAGTTAAGGGCATAAATAAATAAGCAAACAAAAGCAACATTCTTTGGGTTCCATCTTAATTACAGGATAGGTGAACTTACTTTAGCTCGCATTGCAACAGCTCTACCTCTGCCAACTCCTAAAGATGAGCTCTTACCCTTCAAGAAGTTACGAAAGGAAGTCAGACATTGTCTAACAAGTGCATAATCTACGAAACTGATAACTTGCAAAAAGATACATACTTTGATTTTAGCATCCAGACGCTTAAACATAGGAGCATTCTTCAACATGTCAGGTATGACCATAAACCTGTCAAAACAATACAATCTTTCAACATACAAACAAAGAATGTCTGATCTAAACATAACCACACCCTACTACCAGCAAATAAGTACCACCTATCAACCCCATTAAAAATAAGGAGACAGGGTGGAAAGAGAGACGCAATACCTGACTTTACTGCCTCGAATGAAAACATGCTCAAGCAGTGATACCTTTCCATCCTGAAGCCAAGCCAAACCAATCATCTTAAAATCAGTTACAACTGCAAGTAAATGAGAGGAAAGACAGAGAAGCTAGAGCCAAAAGGGAACTGAGCATGCTTTTCAAAAACATATCTACTTCTTAAAATGGGGATGAGAGGAATATTCACTTAATATCAGAATGAATTTTCTCAGAAATAAAATCAGAATATACAAAACTGAGTGGCATTCTGATTTCTCATCTTTTAATGGCGAGGAAATTAGATATATTAAATAAAGAATCATGATACAATAAGTCTGAGAAATACTTCATCGACTAGGGTCTGTACCTGACATTTGTAGTAAATTGTGGTTTCAGGCCTAAATTTGATTGGAATAGACACAAAAATACATATAACCTAACTAGGAAGACACAACAATAAATAAAACATCCAAACCAAGAACAAATTCAGATATAGCAGCGAGTGATTGCTGAGTCATATCCTGAAATTCAAACACTAAACCCCATCCATCTCTTCCTTTCTCTCCTATTAGCCCGTTCATAAACTTAAGTCCAAAGTTCCGGCATCCACTGCCTAAACTATAACATCAAATATTGAAGCATGTTAGGGTTTATCACTAACTGCGCATGAACCATAAACCCTAAATTCCTCGGATCCAAGAAGAATTGGACAAATCAAACTCATTACTCAGCAGTTAAAGATAGAGAAAAAGGGGGGAAAGTCGGAAATAGAGAGGTACTTTAGCAGTGTAGGTGATGTTCTCGAGCTGGCAATTCCAGTTATCTTCGCATTCGACCATGCTTCCTCTGTAAAGCTCTCCGCTCTTGAGCTCCACCGTTACCACGTGACCCGACGCCTCGTGTAGCAGCTTCACCGGTATGCCCAAGCTCCGGCTCATTGTTTCCCTCCCTTCTTTCCTTTTCTCTGTTGTTTTTCCTCCTTTCTTGCTCGCTCGCCCGCTATGCTTCTCGTACAAATCCTAAAACCCTAGTGCTCGACCAAATTCAAGTTGTATATAAAATTTCACAATCAAATCATCAGGGTATATTTGTAATTCTCTACATATAGTAAGGACAACTTCGGAGAATTCCATCGCTAGTTATGAATAAATCAGGGCCCTTCCTTCTTTTTATGATCAATCCTGTGCCGTTGGATTATTTGACTTCTATGTATTGGTTGAATACTCGACTCCGTGAATTTGCGGACCGTGGCCGGGGGAGAACTGGTTTTTTTTCCCCCCTCAAAATCACAAAAATTGCTACGAGTACCTTTTTTATGGCAAATGTAAGGTATAATTATCATTCAGTAAGCTAAGAGACATACACATTAAATAGTTGATGTTCCCAAACTTTCAAATGATGTAGAGTATTAATTTTTCTAATCAAATCCGAAGATCTGAGTAAGAGATTATTTAATTATAATAATCTACATCTCGAGATAAAAATGTGTCACAATTATATATCAACTTAGTTTGGTTTTTCATCATATTTACTTATTTTATAAGTTCTATAGATAGAGGATGATTATTAAATGTGATTGGTTTATGAAATTTATAAATAGTAATACTAATATAAAGAGATAACGTGATTCTTTCAACTTTAAATGTAATGTGTATTTTTTTATATTAATATGAAACTTTTAGTTAATGAGATTTTATTTTAATAACAAAAGAGACTCTGAAACTTTGAAATTTTATATAAATTGAATTTAGTTTATTTTCATGTTTGATTTTTTTAATTATATTCTAATTTGTTGATTGGTTAATTTGTCTATTCAATGTACATATGAGATGTAATTGATTATCATTTATATTTATACTTTTAATTTCATTAAAAAATACATAAGATTTGTAATTTTATTTTATTAATTAATTAAATCTTTTGAGTGTTTCATATTTCACTTCAATCACCACCAAATCTTGTGCTCATTTATTAAGGTACTAAAAGAAATCATTTATTTTTTACTTGTCTCACTTTGCAAGGTCAGAATTTAGAGCGTATAATTAAACAAAACATATAAATTAAATAAAAAGTAGTAATTACTAGTGATATCAAATGTTTTCAAGTTTATTCCGAATAAGAAGCAAACATTAATCTTATCATATGAAAAGACCAAAACCTATTATTTAACAAACTTTTCCTTTCTTCTCGTTCACAAGACATATGGAAGTTTTCCTTTAGAAAAACTTTATAAATGTATAATTACCCGATAAGAGATATTAGAATGTATAATTTAAAAAAAAAAAAAAAGCAACATTGACGTGTGGATGAGGTTAAGTAGGGATAAAGCGGTTGAGTTGTCACGGGGAACATATTTTTGATTGATTTCGAGACGCTTGTAACATCGATTGACAACCGTCAGATCATCTTTGCTCTTGGCTTCAGTAGAAAAGCGGAATAATCTGATTTATCTTCATGCTTTTTCACAAATTATTAATGCCCGAATTTTAACGGGCAGCTGGGTCATAACGAGGGGCATCTGCTTTGTTTTTTTCCAAAGGCAATCAAATTCACAGCGAAAAAGAAAAAATTAAAGTTAAGAGCACATAATTTTGAAATGAAAAGTGGGCCCAGCGTCCGACGGCCTAGATTTCTTGATAGATGGCGCTAATCATTTTTAGAGGACAATCAGTAGCTCACTCCCTCCGTGTTTAAAATGTCTTGCTTGCTGGAAGAGGAAAATGGAGCTGAGAAGCTGAATCCGGGAAAGGAAGATGCTGAGTTCGTTGGGTCTCCTCGCCACGCCTTTTGCTTTCGATTCTTTCTCGCCTTCATCGAACAAGGCCCGCACTTTGGTAATTCGAACTTCTAATCAAATTTCTTGATGATGAATCTGCATGCATTCTGTTTCTACTTGTTGGGTTGGTCGTTTAGCTTCGAACGAAAGATTCTGATGAATTTCTTAATCATCAGAGTTCCACAAGTAATCATCAACTTGCCAAACAACTAGCAGTTGAATCTAGACGTGGATCCCGAAAGTTGCTCGGGCGATATGTATTTCCGTTCAACTCAGTGTATGGAAAGGTATGAATTTTTAAAATTTTTCTTTTGAAGATATTTCTTACACGATCAGATATAATATTCGTTGAAATCTTCGCTATGTTTGGTGTTAAATATGAATTTGTAAGTATTTTTGGTATTGACTGAGTCATCTTCTCTGCTTCATTTTTCCCTTCCAGGTCAGTCATGGTTCCCTAATCTCAGCTGTTCTGGTTGATGATAGTTCAACAATGACATCGTCTGAGGAAGACGCTGAAAACATCGGCATCTTGGGTGTTGATTCTGCCCTCGAACCATTTAAGGATCACTTCCTATATAGAGTTAAGAAATACGTGGATCAGAAAAATCTCTTTGAAAAGCATGAGGGAGGCCTAGAGGAATTTGCTAAAGGTGACTTTCATTTCTCATTATCATCAATGCTACCCGCTTCTGAATTTGCTTGTATGTTCTGACATCAAAGGCTGCTTCAATGATGAAATTGCTTGCTCCTCAGGAGCTAAAGAGTAAAATCGATATTTATATGACGATGCTCAAAGGAGATAAGTTTTTTTCTTTTTCCAACCCTTTTTTAACAATCTGTCTTTTACCCTCTTTTATAGGTTATTTGAAATTTGGATTCAACAGAGAAGAAGGTGGAATTGTCTACCGTGAGTGGGCTCCTGCTGCTCAGTAAGTTTGGGTTTCTGAAATACAAGTTCACTAACTTTGTCATCCTATAATTGCTTAGACAGAGTCTTTTGAATCATGTAGGGAAGCTCAAGTTATTGGAGACTTTAACGGATGGGATGGCTCCAACCACAAGATGGAAAAGAATCAATTTGGCGTTTGGAGTATTAAAATTCCCGATTCTGGGGGAAATCCAGCTATTCCTCATAATTCAAGAGTCAAGTTCAGATTCAAGCATGGTGATGGAGTTTGGGTAGATAGGATTCCTGCTTGGATTAAGTATGCCACTGTAGACTCTACTAGATTTGGAGCACCATATGATGCTGTGCATTGGGACCCTCCACCTTCAGAAAGGTGCAATTTGTTCATATTTTACTTGATTTATTTTTATAGTGATGATATTTCCACAAATGTAGAAAAAATATATTTAGTCAACAATTGTACGGTGCAGGGTTTCGGGTATCTTAATCTTTACTCATTTTTTTATCCAGAATTACAATTTCTCTCATCATTTTGGAACATGTTAATTAAAAAATTAGTTTGATATTGCTTGAGATGGGAACTTGCTGCCACTATCCACTGCAGTTTCATCAAAATTAAAGCAATGGTAATTTTCTGCTTTTAGTATATATGATTGGGAAATTGTGACTTTTAATGTATTCTTTCATTGATAATGCAGGTATGAATTTAAGTACCCTTGTCCTCCAAAACCCAAAGCCCCAAGAATATATGAAGCTCATGTTGGAATGAGCAGCTCAGAACCGTGCATTAATTCATACAGAGAATTTGCTGATGATGTTTTACCTCGTATTTGGGCAAATAACTATACTACTGTTCAATTGATGGCTGTAATGGAGCATTCTTATTATGCATCATTTGGATATCATGTTACAAACTTTTTTGCTGTAAGCAGTAGATCTGGAACTCCTGAGGACCTCAAATATTTAATTGATAAAGCCCACAGCTTAGGTCTACAGGTCTTGATGGATGTTGTTCACAGCCATGCAAGTAACAATGTCACTGATGGACTCAATGGCTTTGATGTTGGCCAAAGTTCACAAGACTCATATTTTCACTCTGGAGAAAGCGGTTACCACAAGTTATGGGATAGCCGACTGTTTAATTATGGTAATTGGGAAGTCCTTCGCTTCCTTCTTTCAAACTTGAGGTGGTGGCTTGAGGCGTTCAAATTTGATGGCTTTAGGTTTGATGGAGTGACGTCAATGTTATATCATCACCATGGTATCAACATGGGATTCACAGGGGATTATAATGAGTATTTCAGTGAAGCAACTGATGTTGATGCTGTTGTTTATTTAATGCTGGCCAATTCTCTGATACATAGCATCTTGCCGGATGCAACTGTAATTGCTGAAGATGTTTCCGGTATGCCTGGACTTGGTAGGCCTGTCTCTGAAGGGGGGACTGGTTTTGACTACCGCCTGGCGATGGCTATCCCTGACAAGTGGATTGATTACTTGAAAAATAAGAACGATGAAGAGTGGTCAATGAAGGATATATCCCGGAGCTTGACAAATAGGAGACAAACTGAGAAGTGCATATCCTATGCTGAGAGTCATGATCAGGTATAAACTATGAAAAGTTATTTTTCTCACCAATTTATTTCTTAATTTGGTTAAATCATTTCTTTCTGGCACTGAGAAATTGTTCTGCTTGGAAATGTCTCAATTTTGGCTTGGTAACTCACTTTCGGATGATGACAGAAAGAGATATAGCATAAAGAAAGCTCGATTAATAAAATGCCTACTATCCTCTTCCTGTCTCCCCCATCCCTTCGCAAAGAATAAGAGGACATACTTGTTAAATGGTTAATATCATGGCAGAGCTCCTTTCCCGAATCCAATATCATATTAATACTTCTTAATCTTGCCTTCTCCCTTTAACCTTTGTATATTTGCTATTTGTCATGCTTCATGGATTTTACTGTTTGTTTGTGCAGGCTATTGTAGGTGATAAAACAATTGCATTCTTGATAATGGATAAAGAAATGTACTCTGGCATGTCATGTTTAACAGATGCTTCTCCTACAGTTGAGCGAGGGATTGCACTTCACAAGGTTGGTGCTAACTCAAATCTTAGAGGCTCCTCTCTTCGTGGTTTCCTTAATTTCTTACTTTGTTGATGGCATGACAGCAACCATGAATCTCTCTCTCTCTCTCTCTGTAAGCTTGGAAACTGCTTTTGCTTTAAAATAACAGCACATACGGAACTTGGATTATTTTATTTAGCCTTCTTGTTTGGCCTCTGCATAGATCATCTTTATTTATTCAGTCATTATTCTCATTGTTTCTCTCTCACTCTCTCTCACATTCTTTTTTGTTTTTTTGTATTTAAATTACTTTTGCAGATGATACATTTTATTACTATGGCATTAGGAGGAGAGGGCTACCTTAATTTTATGGGAAACGAGGTAAGCAATCAGTGCTGACTGATCGTACTGCACAGTGCATTAAGATTTTGTTTGGATGGATATTAGAGAAAATTTGAAGTCTAGAAAGCAAGAAGATTTTGACTGTTAGAATATTCGTATGGATGAAGATCAGCCAAGGCACTTTAAGTCACAAATACATGAATATGTTCAATAACTAGGTAGAAGGCATTAAAAAGTAAAGAGGTGATTGGCTATATCTGCCTGGAGGCAATTTTCTAAATAAGGGTTTGTTCTCTCTTTTAACAAATAAGGTTACAAGAGAGCCATCTCTGGAAGGGCAAGTACTGTCTCCTGTTTCTTTTGATATCTCTTCTGCATGTTTGTACAGTTTGGACATCCTGAATGGATTGACTTCCCAAGAGAAGGCAACGGGTGGAGTTATGAAAAATGCAGAAGACAGTGGAGCCTGGTGGATACTGAACACTTGAGATACAAGGTCTGAGGTCTTTTTTATTTTTAAGTATTTGTTAAAGTTACTTTGCTTTATTCTATCCCCGACCCATCTCTTATTAATCCTGTGGGCAACTGGAGTATTTGCTATTGTTTGAACTTTTAACGTTAGGACATAAGTTTGTGAATATGGGCCAAGCGACCACACTGATAATGCTCAGCTGCATTTTTAACTTTGAAGGCACCTGTATAATCTATTTTACAAAAACTGGATATAATTTTCCTTCTCTATTTTTGCATCCTAATCTTTGTTTTATTTTATTTTCATCTTTCTCTATTGAGGAGGGTTTGCTCCTGATATGCAATTCCTTACATAGTTTTTTCTCTTCGTGTTTGAGCTTTACAGTTCATGAATGCATTTGACAGAGCTATGAATGCACTTGATGATAAATTTTCATTCCTTTCATCAACAAAACAGATACTGAGCAGCTGTAGTGAAGAAGACCAGGTAAATCTACAATGGCAGTTGGCTGTTAGAGTTAGAGCATTGCCCCTTTTCCTCTAATTCGTGATGCAACATGCATGCATATTGTTAATAATGAAAGTTATTTGACATTGTTATAGTTGAAACTTTTATTATTAGAAATAATAAATTGTTCATCCATCACTCTTTTGTATGGTTATCCAAAAACCGAAAGACCACAGTGGCTAGCAAACAAGATATACGTGTTTCCTTTGAATTTCAAACATGTATGGTAAATTGTTTTGAAGGTTCTTTGTACTTTTCATCATGCTAGTGTACTTTTCTTTCTTCCCTTTATCCCCAAACTGATAGAGATAATGAACCCCACCGTTGTTTTGTTGTCCTCTGCCTTATAACCTTCCCTTGTAGTGGCTTTAACCACTTTAGTTTTGGTGGATGTAGTTTTAACAGTTTCCTTTAAGAACAATCACCAAGGCTTTGATTAATGTTTTCTCAATTTAGGTTGTTGTCTTTGAGCGGGGAGATCTGGTTTTTGTGTTCAACTTTCACCCCAAGAATACATATGATGGGTATGTATGCTGTAAATTGTGAAAATATGCTAGAAAGTTTAAATGAAATCAGCTAAGGCCTATGTGACATTGTAATTAATTACCTGCGCTTTAAAACTTTTTGAGTGACTATTGTGTAAAACATACAGGTACAAAGTGGGGTGTGACTTGCCAGGGAAGTATAGAGTTGCTCTGGATAGTGATGCTTGGGAATTTGGTGGGCATGGAAGAGTAAGGAACTCCTGCTTTTGTTATTATGCTTGCCTTTTGCTATTGATGAAAGAATGATGTTGTTTTCTGGCTAGATTTCTTGCAATATAATTGGGGTTTTACAGCTACTTTTTATGAGTTTTCTCGGGACTTAATGACAAAAAACAAACAGCTGATTGTTTCCTTAGGTCTCGGAGTGGCCACTGGTCCTCTAAGTTGGTAACTTCAGTGTATTTACCTGATACTGGGAACTAATGAAGTCAATTGCATCTAAAAGCCTATCTTCCTCTTCTATGAATTGTTTTACTCTCCTGGTAACGCTATAATTAATTCTTCTGGTAGGTGGGTCATGATGTGGATCATTTCACATCTCCCGAAGGAATACCAGGTGTGCCTGAAACTAATTTCAACAATCGTCCTAATTCTTTCATAGTACTCTCGCCAGCTCGCACGTGTGTGGTATGACATCTCGTCCTGGTCTTTCTGATGATGTAATTTCTCTAGTGCAACTGATATGGTACTTTTTGTCACTTTTTCTTTATAGGCATGGAAATGTACCCAAGTTCCTACTTAACCACTGCTTGACATTGATAATTGTGATTTGGTATTTTTTTTCCTTCTATTTTTGAGCCCTTAGGCTTATAGCTTTTGGAACTTTGGGTGGCATCACAAATCTCTGCCTGTTTCTATAGTCCTTGAACCTTTCTTCGAAGTTAAAGCAAGGATTTACAGATTTCTTACAAACTTTTCCCAGGTTTATTATAGAGTGGAAGAAAATCCAGAAGACATTAATGACGGCAACTTAACCAGTGCCAATGAGACATTACAAGTAGATGCAGTAAAGCAGGAGAATACTGAAGAATCAGCTTCAGTGGTAGATGTCATGGAGACCAAATCTCTGCCTGTATCTATAGAAAGTCCAGGAGTGGAAGAAAGTCCAGGAGAAACAAACGACGACAATTTGGCCGGTGTTGATGAGAGGTTGCCAATAGAAGGAGCAAAGCAGGAAAATATTGAAGAACGAGCTTCTGTGGTAGATAGAAGTTTTGCTGCTAAGCTAGATACTCCTGAAGTGGAAGAGAGGGAGGATGGAACATTGGACGACTAAGCTTTTCAGCTCCGGTGCAAATCAAACAGAGTATAAGCCTATTCGTGTTAGCTTGTTTTGTGAATAATAGTAGTGTGAGGAGTGACCAGGGAATTTTGTATTTGTTTGTAGATTTCAGGCAGAGAATAATATAGTCTGCTTAGGTGCTAGTCATCACTGTAGGAAGACCGAAGTCCACTGATCGTAGGCAATAAGATCTGTAGAGTTGTGAAGATCTAGTCTACAGTAAGTGCATCTGAGCATTTGACTTGTTGATGTACATGATCTCTATGTTTTAATACCCTTCCCTCAATAAAAAATCCACTGTGGGTGCTATTTGTTTTTCCCATGGCAGCAGTTGCCGTGGTTAAATAGTTTGTAGAGAAAATTTCAGCATGTAGCATCATCTCATCCGATCTTGATGAACATAGCCCTATCAATCTATTAGGTCTACCCACCAATAGCCCACTTCCATTTTCATCTCTTTCCTCTTCTTTCTGTAGCCCACGCCCTTTTCCATCTCGTCTCTCTTCTTAGCGCCAAACGGTGTCCTTGGGGCGTTGTGCCCTCATTTATTCTCCTTTTCTTTTGTGCATTCTTTAACCAGAATTTGTGATACCGGGGTTTTGGGAGCCCTAAACCCTAAAACCGGAATTTTTGGAATTCTGAAATCGGCCGAAACTCTAAATTGGTCAAAACCCTAAACTAGCTAAATCCTTAAAACCAATTAAAACCCTAAAATAGAGTGAAACCCAAAAGTAGGCTAAAACCTTGAATTAATTGAAACCCTAAAACTTTTTTAAAAATAATCTAAAAACCAACTTGAGCTTAGACTTAACAATTTGTGTATTCGTGTTTTGATCGTGTCGTGTAAATATAAAGTATTAATAGTTATACGAATAAACACAAACATGACATGATTAATTAATCATGTCAGGTTTTTGAACACGTATATAGATATATTTAATAAATATGTAATACAACACGATACAACTAACACTTTTATTAAACGTGTCAAAATAAATTTTATACGACACGACACAATTAACACGATTAAAATTTATTTGATTTATGATTTGTTTTCACAATTTATATAATTAATATACAATTTATATGATTAACACAATTAGAATAATTAAATTGAAATATGTACAAGTAAAATATGATTTTATTATTCAAATTTACAACAAAAAATTATAAATATTATAATATATACTAAATATAAATCATCATAAAAATGTTAACATTTATATAGATCAATAAATAAGTCTTAACCGTATGCTAAACGTGTTTACACTACGCGTGAACATGATTAAATAAATAGGTAATAAACGGGTTATAGGTTATACGAATACACTATAACATGATTAACTAATTATATCTTAAATGGGTTAAGCAGATTTAACACGGTTAAGACATGAACGATTAAAATGTGATTTATTTGTGTCTTAATGTGTCGACATGATTAATACACGCAACACAATTAACTTAAATTCAAACTCAATTAAACTTGTATCATGTTTATATAATATTATTGTATTGTATATAAAATTATCAGGTCTACCTGAGCTAGACTAATCTTGCATAATTAAATTATCCCTACCTCGGTCCCAACCTTGGATGTCTTGTCTTGGATTAGTCCAGTTGTTTTTATCCTGCTTGCGAGGCCTGCTATGACTTTCGCCCAATTGAGTTTACACAGCGACCTCGATCGAAGCGGCCTGCTTCGCTCTTGGCCCAATTTTAAGGAAGCATCGTTGAAAAATCAAAAATGAAAAATTAAGAAGGAAGGCGAGGGGAAAGAGAATCAGCTTGGTCTTTTGCGTCGAAAAACACTTGCTGTTCCCATAGAAGGAGAAACGGGGGAGGCAGAAAGAGAAAAATGGAGCAGAAGAAGGAGAAGAATAAGTACAGCGTGATAGTACCAACTTATAACGAACGCCTCAACATTGCTCTCATCGTCTATCTCATCTTCAAGCATCTTCGGTATTTCCAACTCCAAATCTCTCTTTGTCTTTTGTTTTTGTACATGATATTTATGTTTTTCTTTGATCGCTGAACTCGTAATTTTAGTATCTGGAGGTGCTCCGTCGAGATCTGATTGCTTTTCTTGAATTCGCGTTCTTTTCTTTGTGCCCCCTTTGTCCTGATCGAATTTATGATGTGCGTCTGATACGGTATTAGAATTGTCTGTTTTCATTTATCGTATAGTTTTCTTATTATGAAAATGTTTTGAATTGGATGAATCTAGATAAAGTTTGTAAATCTGTTTTAGAAAGTAGACCTCCGTTATTCTGGAATAATTATCGAGAAATAAATTGAAGCATATGTTGTTTTTGAAAAAACTCTTGTTCTTTACATACTTAATCCAACTGTGTGAAATTGAACCTCAGAGTTTAGTCAATGATCCTGTCTTTGTCCATTTAGCAGTTTTCTTGAGTCTTTGTAAGTTCAAATACCTGTATGTTAAAATTCCACATATATGGTGTTGTTGGAAGCAAAATTCTAACCACTAATGAGTTGATATCTTGGAAGGGAAAATATATGATTCATTCCACTTCTCCTGCAATGTGATTTTGCTTCATGTCGATCATGATGCTTAGTATAGGTCTTTTCATCAAAATGTAACTGCCTTACACTCAACAAATTCTGAGTTAAATAGGGGGCATGATAAGTTTAACATAGATAAGTTTCGAGTTTCCTTTCTTGAAAACCAATTCCTTTGATATTGTGATATCTCCCAATATGTTGGCTTGTGTAAGCTGTTGTAATTTTTTGTGCTTGGAGTAGGGAGGTAGATTTTGAAATAATTGTGGTGGATGATGGGAGCCCTGATGGTACTCAAGAAGTTGTGAAACAACTGCAGAAACTGTATGGTGAAGATCGTATCGTAAGTTCCATGCTAATATACCTACAAAATTGGATCTATATGTAATCTGTTTTGCTGATCAATGCCTATGCTTACCTATACTTCTGTCTCTTTGATGATGCAGCTATTAAGACCTAGACCTAAGAAGCTTGGATTGGGTAAGTATAAATTATTCCCTGTCAGGAATAATAGATGGTGCTGGCCTTTGAACTGTTATTGGTTTCAGGAACTGCTTACGTACATGGTTTGAAGCATGCTTCTGGAAATTTTGTTGTAATCATGGATGCTGATCTATCACATCATGTAAGTGTGATGGTGTTTTTGTAGCCTATTTCTGCCAGTTAAATCACAACACTTCACTTCCTGTTTTCTCTCACTTATATGATCTCTTCATCTTGTTTTGCAGCCAAAATATTTGCCAAGCTTCATCAAGTAAGATATCTTCTGGTTGATTCTGTAGGGTGTACAATTATGCCTGATTTACTTAAATCCTCATAATGTTTTGATCATTGACATCTTTATTAGGAAACAGCTGGAAACTGATGCCAGCATAGTTACTGGAACACGGTATGTTAAAGGTGGGGGCGTGCATGGATGGAATCTGATGCGCAAGCTAACAAGTAGGGGAGCCAATGTTCTTGCACAGACCCTTTTGTGGCCTGGTGTGTCGGACTTAACGGGATCTTTCAGGTATAAGAACTAATTAATAGAAGTGGGCTATTTCAGACTGTCATAGCTTTAGGGCTAATGTTTCCTTTTCCTTCTCTTGTAAAGGCTTTATAGGAAATCAGTGCTTGAAGATGTCATTAGCTCCTGTGTTAGCAAGGGATATGTCTTTCAAATGGAGATGATTGTTAGGGCTTCAAGAAAAGGCTACCACATTGAAGAGGTATAATTCATTTCTATAGTTGCATATGAATAAACTGATAGATATTTTAACCTTAAGTCAACTGTTGTTATCTTTGACTTGTTTGTGCTAGGCTGAGTACTTGGTAAATGACATGTAAGAGTCAAAGTTCTTGTTATCTCTTTAAATACCGATAAAATTCATTTTAAAAACCCAAGACTACAAATTGGACTTCAGTGCTACTGCCTTTGCAACCTCCACACCTAACTTGAATGCTGAGTTTGTTGTACCCAAATTATTCTTTCAACTTAATCTCTGTGAAGATAATTTTCCTATTTTGCTTTGTGAATGGGATTTTGTGGTGGAGAATACATTGAACCCTTACAGTTGAATGTTCTATCCTGCATTTATTGTACAGAAATTATATGGATCGGTGTTTTGATCATATGGTTTCTTCTCATCCCCTACTTCATCTTTAAGCTGTGTGCTGTTCAAACATCAATTTTTCATGTAGCTAAACAATTTATATCCTTCACATTTATGTTGATTTGGTTTTTTCTATTGTCTACAGGTTCCAATAACTTTTGTTGATAGAGTATTTGGAAGTTCAAAGCTCGGAGGATCTGAAATTGTAGAGTATCTAAAAGGCCTTGCATATCTTTTGGTCACAACATGACACCTTCCTACAAATATAGCCAACATGATAACAAGAAGTGACTGCTTGAGATTTGCAGTGGTGACTCTGCACGGTACACAATTTTTATGGCTTGCTCTTAGAAGTTACCTTATGTAACCTGACTTTTGATGGCAAATTTGGTTGAAGAACTCAAAAAGTATTTTACTTAGGGAATGTTTGTCACTGGAAATGAAGAGGCAAAAGCTTGTTTGCCAACTGTCTTTTTCTTCTGTAAATTTGCCAGTTGTAGTCATTTTTGGTTAGTTTAGGCAGTTTACTAAACCAAAAGACAGTAACTTGTACTTACTTTGGTCTTGTCAAATGAAGAAGAAGGAGACGACAGGAGACTGAATATTCAGACGAATAATGAAGTAGGAAACTTCATTCATTCAGCAAACTCTTTTTGCTTTCTATAGTTGAACAAAGAAAATGTAAAAGCTGAATACGAGAATACTTGACCATTCTCATGTTTATCTATATATTGAGAAACAAAAACAAGACAGGGCAATGTATACTGTGCAGCATCAAACGTCTGGTAGAGTAACCAGAACGAAACATAATGATAAAAATGCATTAAAAATGAAACAGAGTCCCAATTTTCCTAAATTAAAAAGAAATATCCAAGAAAAAAAACTTGCATAGAAAACCCAATTTCCAATTCTCAGATCCTCTTACCCCTTCTAGCCCCAGTTTTCCTTTCACTGCCAATCACAGACGACTTGTTATTGTTGACAGCAAGAGGAGGTTTCTTGTTCTCTTTGCTCATACTTCTGAGCATGTACCTAGGAGTCTGAGTCTCGTTCATCTCCGCGGAATAAGCAGCAGACACTGACTTCCTCAAGCTCGAGAGCTTCTTCGAGTCTCTTCTCTTCGAAGATTCAACTGTAACTCCAAGATGGTGCCCAGCCTTTGAGTCATCGCCGGTTTCGCCTCCTTTCTTTCTCTTAAGCCTCTCGTTTCTCCTGGCTGAGTACTCATCGTAAAACCGGCCCCTCTCAAACAGAGGAGTGGAGTTGGCGCTGAGACTAGTCTCACCAAAACCAGCCTTTTCGGGTTCCCCGTTTCCGAGTTCATCTCTGACCATCTTCGCCAGAGCCCGTAACTCGCAAGAAATAGAGCGATACTCTGGTCGAATCTCAGATTCTTCAACGGCCCAAGTACGGATAGGCTTCTGGGATTTCGTCAAAGAACCTTTAAACAACAAAAAAAAAAAAAAACAAACTAAACAACAACAAAAAAATACAAACTGAAAAGATTTATTTCACTGTTTACGATAAAAATCGAAAGTTGTTATGAATTTATAACCCGATATACCTGGTGGGGTTTGCAGGGAGGTTGAGTTTGATCGAAGGACGCGACGGGGTCGTAGGCGGATAGGCGATTTAGCAAGCGGAGGCTTACGATCAGATTTCATCTTAGACATGATATCTCAGTTTTTCTTCCTTTTTGTTCTTAAAGAGAACTGCGGAGGTTCAAAGATAGAGAAACAGAGTATTAACGAAGAATGTTGTTGAAAAAGATTAAGGATAAAGATTTAGAGAGCAACCTACGTTTGAATTGTTGTGACTGTTTCTACTTTTGTTTTGTTTGGCATAGGTTTGGTTGCTCGGCTTTTTTCAACTTTTTCAGAATGTTGTCTATTTTATTATGAGACAACGATGTAAGGTTTGAAACTTTGAATTTGCAGAGGAGAGAGGAGGGGAGCGTTTCAAACGGTCATATCTTTGATCCGACGGTCTACGATTAATTCAGATTTAAATGGTAGGTTAGGTCTCATTGACAGCACAACCTTTCCAAT
This sequence comes from Theobroma cacao, assembly GCF_053813885.1. NCBI lineage: Eukaryota > Viridiplantae > Streptophyta > Magnoliopsida > Malvales > Malvaceae > Theobroma > Theobroma cacao. The sequence goes on along the minus strand of NC_142646.1, from coordinate 2,691,978 downwards.
TTCCATGAAAGGCCCAGATTTTCTACTTAATTGAGGGATTACATTTACGGGTTTATCTTGTGTAAGTTGTCAAAGCAGTCGATTGGCTTGGTTTTAAAATTTTAAAAATCAAATCAATCGAATTTTTCAAAAAATTAATCGAATTAATTGATTAAATTTCTATGTAAGAAATAATTAAATTAATTAAATTATAACCCAAACTCAAAATAATTGAAATCGTTTTATACTTGATATGTTTAATCGGTTTTATCATATGAAATACATAATATATCAAAAAATTAATTAAAATAATCAATATAAATTAAAATCGAACAAATTCAACTAAATTAAATGAATTCATTCGATTTTTTTATATATATAGTGAAAATACAATAATTTATTACAGCATTCTAAGTCAAGTAACGCCTAAAACACCATCTAGTAAAAGGGAAGGAATGCTAGAAGGAGGAGACTCAAAAACACTAAATCTTAAAGGTAGATTATCATGATGTGTGGTCATCTAATCGGCACATTAGTTCGTTTTACGAGGTATGTGAAATATTCTATAATCCCAATCTTGTAAGAGTAGTTCTTTAATGTTCTTTAACAAATGCACATTCAGGTCTAAAATATTACTTTTCATCGACAACTTTTGTATAGGAAGGAGGGAGTCAGACTCTACTTAAACCTTCCTAAATCTCCTTCTCCAACACAAATTTAAGCCCTAGAATAATGCCCATAGCTCAGCATTTAGCGAAGAAGTTATACCGAATTTATGAATGAATCCCAGTATCCATTCTCCCTTGTCATCATGGATAATTCCACCTGCCGCTGCTTCACCAGGTTGGCCTCTGGCACTCCCATCGACATTTAGTTTAACAAATGTCTTGCTCGGTTTTTTCTAAGTAATCAACACTTCATGTTTCACCCTTTGTTGAGTTTTGCTTAGGATGTCAAAGGCCTATTTAGTTTTTGTCCAGATTTGCCGCTGTGAATTATGAGGCTATGTAAAAGAGATATCAAAGATGGGAAGATTCCTCCAATACCAAGGTAGCCATGTGATATACACAAAGATAGAACTCCACGGCAACACATCAATAACAACATTATCTTGCATATTCTTCACTAACCATTGCTGTAAGTTGTGACTGAAAAAATCAAAACTAGATAAATTCCTCTTAACTGCAACCAAACATTTATGGAAATATTGCAGTCCCTTAACACATGCAGTATATCTTCATTAGAGCTACCACAACGGATGCAACCAACAGATGAATACAAGTTCCATTTAGCTAACCACGAGGAAGTTGGTAAAGAGTCATGAAGTACTCTCCATAGAAAAACTCGACCTTACTAGAACTTTTGATCTGCCATACTTGTTTTCAAAAATTCATATCAGATTTATTGTTCTTCATTTGAAGAGTATAGGTTGACTTAACAAAGAAAACTCCATTACTTGTTTCCAACCAAAAGCCAACGTCTTCTTCCTCACTAGTTGTATATATAAGGATAGCAGCGATCATGGAGACAATTCCTAGAAGAAGCAAAAGCGTAAGTATATCAAAATCCCAATTGCCAGCCTCATTGCAAAAAACTTGCTACAGGTAATTTTGCTTCAAGAGCTTAAATCTCTGCACTAACATAGTTTATTAAAGGTCCACAGCTCAACCAATTATCAGTCCAGAATTTTGTTGAATCTTTTCCTAGTTAAATCTTTCCCCTTTTTTATGGTCAAAGAAAATCTTCTTTAGTTAACCTTTTTTTAAGTATTGGTACTGAACTTTTACTTGTTATACAGAATGCCCCATATTGGACCCAACTAGCCCACATCCAAAGTACAACTAAACAAAAAGGTTCCAAAGAAATAGGTAGCTAAGCCCAACTCATGACTCACCCAGCCCCAGGTTCCTCGCTCTCTCCGAAAAAGCTTGTTCTCTCTCCTAAAGGAGTTCTGATAAAAAAAAAAAAAAACGTAACATTTACATATAGTAATGTGGTAGTGCTAATTAATTATTCTTCTCTTTCTGTTTTAGATTATAGATAGTGAGAAAATATCAAAGGCTTTTACTTTTTTTCTTTTTAGATATAGACAATGGAAGAGGACACAGGAATCCCATAGTGCAAGGAGTTTCCTATTTGAGTTGATGATGGAGATGATGTGGTCTGTTTGGCTTTGTGCCATCTCCTTGCTTGCCATAGGTGTGACAAAGTTTATTTACAGGTGGTGGAACCCTGAATGTAAAGGCATTCTTCCGCCAGGTTCGATGGGACTCCCACTTCTAGGGGAGACCCTTAGTTTTCTTGTCCCAGCCAAGTCCATATATAGACATCCATCCTTTTGTTAAGGAAAGAATGAAAAGGTAAGGATATACGATCAATACCATCATCCAGAACATGCTGAAAGAGAAACATAAAAAAAAAGATTAAGGTCTTGATCTTTCAAACGGTTGTGTTATATGTATTGTCCGTTGTTCAAAACAAGTTAGATTGTGATAACGTCGGACCCTGACTTCATTTATTTCTTGTTGAAACAAGATGGAAAATTTGTTGAGCTGTGGTACCTGGATTCCTTCGCCGAGCTGTTTCGCACGGAAACAACAGCAGCAAAAGGCTACGGCCTACGTGCACAAGTATCTTAGGCACGTAATCCTTAATTAGTTTAAATTAAAGATAAAAAAACCAGCACAAAAGAGGAAGTCCAGATAAATGAGAACAACCGCCATAAGCACTCGATCCTAAATCATAGAAACAACAAAAGAATTTTCTGCTACAGTTGATTGACTTTGACTTGCTTGACATTTCTATTCTGATATTCTGCTGCTGATCTTTAATTAAAGAATAATGGAAGCAATGTAACAGCAATAGCATTTGGAGGAGGCAATAGGACATGTGCAGGAGCGGAGTTCAGCAAGGTCATGATGGCGGTATTTTTACATGTCTTGGTCACCAAATACAGGTCCGTTCTTAAATGTTTGTCTCGCTTTCACTTTCACACACATTAAAGAGCAATTTAATTGCATATCAGCCTGAAACCGACAACAAAAGAATTGTAGAACTTTGGCTAGGTGGTCAAAGATCAAGGGAGGAGATGTGGTTCGTGCACCGGTTCTGGGATTTACCAATGGTTTCTACATTAAAGTTTCAGAAAAACAAGCATAACTTGGTTAGACATTCGATGTAGAAGAATAAAGTGGACATCCCAGAGTTCACTGTCTTAAGTAGAACTGATTCGCCTGCTATAAATATTAGGAATTTGTGTTTTAAGTACCGCAGTCAAGTTGGTGATCATATCAACTGTTGGTGTGTGACTTTCAACAGTTTTTCAGCTTGTAGAAATCATTTGATATAAAATAAAATATATAAATATATTGATTAATTATAACGCATTTTTTCTGTCCTTGAATATATTTTGTACGGATGAGCATGTAAGTACTAGAGCATTTCGTGGGGGGGTTTAGCCTTGTTATCTTCTTCCGCTGCTATTAACGCCTGACTGTACTATCCTGTAAATATTAGTTATCTAAATATTAATTCTCTCTCTGCATAGTTCGGCTAGGTGTTCACTTTCAATGATCAATATAACTACTTGAGCATTGAATATCTAATATATATACGTACGGTGACATAAAAATATAACACCAATAAGAGTGGCAAAATATACTACTCCATATACTGGTGTATATATAAAGAGAATGAAGGGTTATTCTTGGGCTCAAAAGCATACAGCATTGTTGTATTGCGTCCCTGTACATTACATCAGTAATACATAAAAGGAAATAAAGTTTATGTACAGAGAGAGATTTAAGGAAAATAACAAGTATTTAGTTGGCTCTAGAATTCCTATGAATCTGCCAGACACCTTGCTCTATGACTATGAACTTAATTTTTGACAGAATCCCCTTTGATATGGCCTGTGACAGGACCATTTAACACAATTCCCGTCCAGCAGATCTCAATATCTTCTTTTTGGTACATATTCTCAATATGACTATATATATATATATATATATATATATGGGTTTCTTCTTTTCATTTTCATGGCACCTGGATTATTGAAAGTTTTGAATGATCTATCTGATTCATTGATGGAACAATGGTCTAAATAGTATGTGTGTGGATTGGCTTGCATTTATTTCAAGAACCTCCTCAGTCCTCATGGTTGAACGGCCTGTTTTGCTTGATGAAACAAAGTAGTTTTACTCTTTACATATTTTTTTCATAGGTAAAGACAGAATAATATATAGTTAAAAGATAGTGTAATTAAGATATCTCACAAGCAGCCTCAGCTGCAACCACAATGAAACAGAAACCAGGAGTTTCCTCCGTGGAAACTAAGCAGAAAGGTTTATGTCATAGATGTTATGGATGGGATCTCAAATACATGCCTTTGGCCACGTTTGGACCTTTCTTAAGTGTTAGTAAATTAAAGTTAAAGTTGAGGAAATTATGAAGAATAGTCCTTTTTGATAAGAATATTTTAAAAATAATCATCAAAATAAATATAACTGTTTTTAACTATATTTAGTCATGACTTGATAAAAATATTCTTGAAATTATTTTAAATAAATTAAACAATTTATCACAATTTCTCTCCATTTGTGTTTCTGATTTCTCTCTCACCATTTCAGTCTTTCAAATTTTATTGATTTCTCTCTTCAGCATTTATTTACTATGCTTTCGATTTCTCTCTTTTACATTTTCAGATTTCTTTTTCTTATGCTTTCAAAACACTAAGCAATGATTTTGATGTGCTTGAGTGGGTGTCTATTTGGAAATTTTGATTTTTAAATATTTTGGGTAAAATTAAAACGATAGAAATGATCATAGATGTTTGAAATAGTTTTTAATTGAATTAATTCGAGACCTAGACACTAATAAACTAAAAAATTGAAATTTATAAACCTAAGTTTTTAAAAGAATTTTTTTTATATTTTTAATTGAAATAGGTGTTTTGGATAAAACAATTTATGTTTTGATTTATGAAAATATGTTAAAAACACTTTAATCGGTGTCAAATTATCAAAAAAACAAAAAGAAATGAAAAGAGTTGAGAGGATTTGAAGTTTTGATTCGTAAGTAACAATAATATTTTAGATATTAAAGTGTAACAAAATGTTTTTGAATATGACGTGTAACAATAATATTTTTTCAACATGACGTGTAACAATAATATTTTTTTTTCAACATGACGTGTAACAACTTTTTTTAACCATGACGTATAACATGTTTTTATACATGACGTGTAACAACAGTATTTTTTTCAACATAACGTGTAACAACCTAATCATGATATGTCACATGTTTTTGTACATGACGTGTCATATGTTTCTGTACATGGTGTGTAACAACCTAACCATTACATGTTACATATTTCTGTACATGTCGTGTCACATGTTTCTGTACATGGTGTGTAACAACCTAACCATAGCGTGTCACATGTTTCTGTACATGGTGTGTAACAACCTAACCATGACGTGTCACATGTTTCTGTACATAGTGTGTAACAACCTAACCATGGCGTGTCACATGTTTCTGTACATGGTGTGTAACAACCTAACCATGACGTGTCACATGTTTCTGTACATGACGTGTCACATGTTTTTGTACATGGTGTGTAACAACCTAACCATGGCGTGTCACATGTTTCTGTACATGGTGTGTAACAACCTAACTATGACGTGTCACATGTTTCTGTACATGACGTGTCACATGTTTCTGTACGTGATGTGTCACATGTTTCTGTACATGATGTGTAACAACCTAATCATGGCATGTCACATGTTTTTGTACATGACGTGTCACATGTTTCTGTACATGATTTGTAACAACTTAACCATGGCATATCATATGTTTTTGCACATGACGTATAACAACTTAATCATGACGTGTAATATATTTTTGTACATGACGTGTAACATCATAACGTGTAATTTTATTAAAAGTAATTTTGTTCAACTTAATTAAAAATAATTAAAATTATAAAAATGATTATTTTTAAAAACATTTTATCTTTAAAAATTATTTTTAAAAACATTTTATTTTTAAAAATACCCCAGTAAAATTAGTACGTTGAATACAATCCACTAGAAAGGCGACGCGTTGGCCCTCTTTGGAATGGAGAGAGTAAATTCTATCTTCATACCTGTTTGGGCCGTTTAATCCGGGCTTATTCAAGCAGTCTCCTTGGGCTTGAGCTGCAGGAGTGAACCCATTTGTTGAAAAAGCCATCGGTTTGACTCTCCCACTCACCCTGGAAACAAACCCAACAAAATTTCACGTCTTTTTATCCGTTCATATTTGATGCTTTTTATCTGCTCATATTTGACGCTTGGTCTAATTTTTTTTTTTACTAAAAAATCATTAAAAGTTCTTATAAAAAAATAATATTTAAAATAAAATTAAAACTATTTGATAAATTATTTGTTAAAATAAATTATAAAAATTTTAATTTTGATTAAAATTATCATAACTTATATTTTTACTATCTTCAATCACTTAAAAAATTAAAGTGAAACAAATCTATTTCGAGTTTATATACGATTTTAAATGTTAAAAATAAAAAAAAATTCATAAAAAAATGAAACAACTTTCAAATTTGTATAATAATAGCATTAATTTTTCGATAAAAAAAACTTTTAAATAGTACTTAAATACAGTTTTAAATTTTTTATTTTTTTTCTCTTAATCTTTGTAAAAATAAAAAAATCTTAGATTTTACTATTTTATTGTTAAATTTTTTATTTTTTTAGTAGTTTTTGTAGAGAGAGATAGAAAAGAGGAAGATTATGATTTTTCATTGGAGAATGATAATTTGTAAAAAAAAAGAGAAGTGAGGGAGATTGATTGAGAGAAATAGATATTTTCTAAAAAACTGGTATATTTTCTAAAAAATTTTCTTTAAGCTTTTTTTTTATAATTTTTTCAAAAATTTTATTTAATTTGATTTTAACTTGTAAGGATAAATAAATGAAAAAAAGAATCAGACCAAAACAGGCATTTGAAGTAACCAGTTTTACACCTCACCAACCCTTTAAAGGAAGAAAATTGAAGATAAGTTCCACGTCAAAAGAGTCTTTTTATGGAAAAACAAGATAAGGTTTTGAATATTATTAAAGCTTCTGAACTTGTAGTTTTGCAAGATTCTAAATTCAAATTTCAGCTGAGATGTGTATGGCTGTGCTTCAAAGTTCAGATTGAATTGAACGTAATTTCTGTTTTTGGGTATTGCTTCGCATTAGTAGCTGGCTAGCTGCTACAATTTTTTTGCTACACTTTACAGACACATGGGCACGTTGCTTTGGCTTTAAGCGTGGTAAACTTAGCATCAATGCTCTTGGCAGTCTAGCTGTCAGTTTCATGTTAGAATAGTAAAAGAACAAATTGGATGCCCTCTCTTATCGCAAGCCTAAATCTAATCTTGTCATATTGCAATCCCTCACAGCAACGGAGTCGTTGAAGATGGAGGGTATGATAAAGTGCTCTGCCAATTACGTCCCTTTGACTCCGATCAGCTTCTTGGAGCGCTCCGCGGTTGTCTACAGTGACGGACTCTCTGTTGTCCACGGTGATGTCAAGCACACCTGGAAACAGACACGCGAGAGGTGCGTCCGTCTCGCTTCTGCGCTTGCCCACCTTGGGATTTCCCGTCGAGATGTGGTACTGACTCTCGCATTTCTTTCTCTACTCTCGTTTAATTTTCTGTCTGATAGTATATTACTTTTTTTTTTCCTAGTAATTCTGTCTTTGCTGTCTTTTTCGAGTTACTTTGATTTTCTCCTCCTTTGTGAGCTTAGTTTTCTTCATCATTTGGCTTTCTTTCTGGTATTGTTGTGCTATTTTCAGAATAATTTGTGTAGCCCCATGACTTAAAAATAGTTAAATGCATGGTCTTTGGCATTTATTTTCAGAACCAAAGTTGGGAAATTGCATTCCCATTTCGTCGTCTTCATGCCTCCCAAGAATCCAAGTTCAATGGTGATTTGTCCTTTTATATTCAGATTGACTTGCTTTTGGAGGTGTTGGCCTAGTCTCTGAATAGGATGTATGGAATAGTCCTTTGAAAAAAGTTTCTGTACTTTCTAAGCTTGGATTCTCGGCGTTCAAATAATCTCAGAGAAAGTGTAAATGTTACTACCAAACATGAAGAGGGACATTCGGATTCGCTCTGCAGGTTATAGTACAAAATTTTTGTTTGCTCCCAAGAGGCAGAAATTGCTGAAGAACCTAAAAGAGAGAAGAAAAGCTTCCATGCATCCCGAAAAGGCAAAAAATGAATACTTGTACGATAGCTCTTCTTCAGTTTGATGGTCAATAGTCATACTTACTCTTAGAGTGGGTCCCTTGTTACATAACTTGAGTCTGCACCAGCAGTCTACAGACATGTGTGTAACGAGTTGGCTCCTAATGAGACCAGAGAACCGAGGAATCAAGTCTTAACTTTTTTGTGGTGGCTATTAATGAGCTAGAATGATGGTAGAGGGAGATCTTTATGTTTTGGTAAATAGAGGGGAACCTTCATGTTCATTAGGATCATGGCTACTTTCTATTAGTCTTTGTAGTGCCCTATGCTTTTAAATTTTGTTTAATAATTGCACACCTAATCAAAGAGCCGGGGCGAATGGGCAATGAGGTCGACTTTCTCCATTGTTATCTAACTTGTTATTTGAAACAACCAAAGACTGCAGAGATTTATGAAATTATTCTTAATGAACTCATTTATCAGTTAAAATATACAAAGGAAAAGCTGAGAATTTTAGTATAATTTGTTATAAATGGATTTGCTTAAATATTTTAGCCCACTTTACTGTTCAAACTTGACTTCATTTTCTCTTTCTAGATGCCAAGGTATTGTGAATCTCCTGCCTGAATGCATTCGACTTTCTTTTTGGCTTATGGCCAATCTTTGCTTGTTTGAGCAGGTTGCAGTATTAGCCCCAAATATTCCAGCAATGTACGAGCTACATTTTGGCGTTCCAATGGCCGGTGCAGTTCTATGTACGCTCAATATACGCCATGACTCCGCTATGGTGGCAGTGCTACTGAAGCATTCGGAAGCCAAAGTGCTTTTTGTAGATTACCAATTTCTCCATATTGCTCAGGGAGCAATGAAAATACTATCCAATACAAGGTCTAAGCTGCCCCATCTAGTCTTAATCCAAGAGTCTAATCAGCAAATTCCCACCACTAGCAACAGCAACCCAATATCTGCAAACTTGGACTATGATGGTCTTTTAGCAATGGGGAAACTAGATTTTGAGATCAGAAGACCGGAAGATGAGTGGGAACCTATCTCAATTAATTATACTTCTGGCACTACATCAAGCCCAAAAGGTGTTATATATAGTCATAGAGGTGCCTATCTTAATTCTCTAGCAACAGTTCTTCTCAATGAGATGACCTCAATGCCTGTATATTTATGGGCCGTCCCCATGTTTCACTGCAATGGATGGTGTCTTACATGGGGCGTTGCTGCTCAAGGCGGTACAAATGTATGCTTAAGAAATGTCTCTGCAGGAGGAATATTTCACAACATTGCTGAGCACAAGGTGACCCACATGGGTGGTGCACCTACGGTTTTGAACATGATAATAAATGCTCCAGCCAGTGACCAAAGGTGTCTTCCAGGGAAGGTTGTGGTCATGACAGGTGCCGCACCACCACCAGCACCTGTACTTTACAAAATGGAAGAACTGGGATTCAGAGTGGTTCACTCATATGGCTTGACAGAAACCTATGGTCCAGGAACAATTGGCAGTTGGAAACCAGAATGGAATTCCCTTCCTCGAGATGTACAGGCCAAGATGAAGGCTCGGCAGGGGTTGAATCATCTCGGTATGGAGGAAGTTGATGTCAAAGATCCTGTTACCATGAAGAGTGTCCCGCATGATGCAAAGAGTGTAGGAGAGGTTGTGTTTCGAGGCAACACTATCATGAATGGATACCTTAAAAATGTCAAAGCAACAGAGGAGGCTTTCCACGGTGGATGGTTTCGAAGTGGGGACTTGGGAGTGAGACACCCGGATGGCTATATAGAACTCAAGGACCGCTCCAAGGACATAATCATTTCTGGGGGAGAAAATATCAGCTCAATTGAAGTGGAATCAACGCTTTTTAGCCATCCAGCTGTGCTTGAGGCAGCTGTGGTGGCAAGACCAGATGATTACTGGGGGGAGACACCTTGTGCATTTGTGAAGTTGAAGGATGGATGCAATGCCAGTGCCGCAGAAATTATCAACTACTGTCGGAGCCATTTGCCCCATTACATGGCTCCTCGAACTGTGATTTTCCAGGATTTGCCAAAGACTTCAACTGGAAAGACGCAGAAATATCTTCTGCGGGAGAAGGCCAAGGCAATGGGAAGCATTTCCAAAAGCAAGAGCAAATTGTAGGTCGCCATTGATTGGATTGTAGGGCCTTGTGGCAGGATTGTCGTATGTGTCAACTTTATGTATAAGTATGGTAACAATTGCTCAGGCTTTATTTCAAGTGGATGGAATTTAGACGAAATACTAGTAATTAATGAATCAAACATGAATAAAAATCCAAACAAGCAGAGGAAAAGATGCATCTACTAGCTAGATTTTCAATTAAATTCTTCCAAATTTTTTATTCTGGGTATTTCTATTAATCTTCTTTTATAATAGTTTCCAACAGGTAGAAAACTAGAAAATAGAATCAATTCAAATCCTATTTCCTAGTTAAAATTGGCTTTGCATATAAAGCAGATAGATTAAATAATCACAGTTTTGTACAAGAAGATCGAAACAATTCCTTTTTTCTGCAACTTAATTAATTGGAAAAGTCTAACACTCGCTCACGTAGTAACTGCCAAGCAGGTGTACCAAGTGGATTTTGTGATTTTATGCATAGGAAAGTACAGTGACTTGCCAAACAATCCTGATTTTCCATTGAACAAAGGACCCGAAGTGTTTAATGACAAGGTGTTGCATTCCATGGATTATGTTGCAATGGATAATGATGTTGCCGCTGAACTAATCAAAGAAAAGCGAGTCACGGTCGTTGTATTTCAGAAATCAGCAGTGGATATAGCAGCAGAAGTTGCTAGTAAAAACGGTGCAAGCTTTTGCCTCTTTCTCTAGGAATACTAAAGTATTTGCATTCTTAAATTACGCCAACCTGAATACAGGATGAGTTAAATTTGCTAATCATGGTCTACGGAACTCCAGATTTCCCATGCAATTAATTAACCGAATATGAAACATGTCGATGTTTGAACTTTGAATACTTGTGGCACGAGGATCAAACAATTATGTAACTATTTGAAAGTAGTAGATGAGCAAGAGATGGAATCCTTTTTCTTTACCCCCAAAGCATGATGTTTTGGCATTTAATCTTATTTTTGTTGCTATCAGGAGCAAGTCACCCATGTACGCTGCTGTTTAAGACGGTCCACTGGACTGTTCCTGAACATTTACTCTCACTTGCCTTCCGAGGTTTGAACCGATTTACAGAGTTAATGGTCCACAAACAAGGAGAAGGATTCTTCCTTTGGCTCCTAGCCCTGTTGCTTTCACCTCTGGTAATATTCTCTCTTTGATACTCCTTTAGCAAAACTTGCATATAGCTTTTTCAAGTGAAATTGATTAAGTTTTTAACTATACATACCACTTAAACAAAAAAACAAAAAAAAAAAGCAATTGAAATTCGAAACCATAGTTAGAGCTTTGAGAAAATTATTAAGTAATCATTAGCAATCATGCAATTGATCCTTGTTATGTTCATTCCAGCTTTGAATATTTTCAACATTAATCGAGTGCTATCTCAATTGGGTGTATCCATTGAAGAAATACAACATGGTACCAGTGCATAAATTCGTCAAACAAATTTCTTCATGTATGTTCACAGTTTTGCCAGCTAATTTCTATGACAGAGTCAAGATGGTAGTCTTTTCCTGAAGAAATCACAGAGCTTCAGCTTTTGCGAAAATGGTTTGATGGTAGAAGGCGAGTTTAGACGTCCTCTGCTGTCTGATATTGTAATTTTTGCAACTGGATATAAGGTTGACGAAAAGCTTAAGAGCATTTTCAAGTCAACTTTCTACCAGAAATGTATTGCTCGGTCATCAGCTCCATTCTACGGGTATCTTTTTTTCTTACTTTGCAGCTAGGACACTCCCTACTCCCTAGGAAATCGTGTAGTATACAAAGTAAATCTCTTTGTTTAAAAAATATTGAAGATATCACATAGATTTTTGTTCTTTCAGGGAGTGCATTCATCCTCAAATCCCACACCTAGCAATACTTGGATATGCAGATAGTGCTTCAATCCTGTATTCCACTGAAATGAGAAGCAAGTGACTAGCACATTTTCTTGCTGGATACTTCAGGTTACCGAGGATAAGCAAGATGGAAGAGGAGGTTATGGAGTGGGAAAAATGCAAGAGAAGTGATGCGAAAGAGATCTATAGAAGATCTTGTGTGAGTACATCACTACAAATATACTGTAATGATCAACTATGCAAAGACATGGGATGCAATTCTAGAAGGAAAAACTGGTTTCTTGCAGAGCTATTTGTAGCTTATGGTCCTAGGGACTATGAAGCCGTTTGGGGGAACCAATATTGTACTGATAGATAATGCATCAACCGTGGCAGTTTGTTCACTTTGAGCTGTCTGAGACTGAGCAAAGACATGCACTTACTTCCAATCAGCTCCTACTGAGTTATTTGCTCCTATAGCAGGTAAAACTAGGATGGTTAATTTTCTCGAAATCACCTACCAATTTTGTACCGAACAGAACAATAAAAATCATGTGGCAATTTGATTGCTAGGCCTTGCACCAAGACAACAGTAAGTCCAATAATCAAAGCGCCTTTTCTTTTCTATTTTTTCACATGGCAAATATAATATCTCATGCATGATGATAGCCAAGTTGTTATCATCGGTCTAGGACAAAGTCCTCTAGGAAATTGAGTTCTCAAGCATAATTCTTTTATGGATAAAGATGCTCGTAACAACAAATGGTGGGGAAAGAAAGCATCAATCAGTAACTTTTCAATAAACTATCTTAGTTGCCTTGTTATTTCAGAATAAGGAATTAATTCATCTTTATATGAAAGAAAAAAAAAAAAGACATTTTAGTGCCTTTTCTTTCCACAACGAAATAAAATTTGCTGTTAAAATATCCCTTGATAGCCATTGCTATTATAATGCTCTCAAATTCGGACGGTACATTTGTCATATAACAACTGGCACTGCTCAATGCAACAGCTTCAGAGTCTGAGGGTGACAGTTTATGATAATCAAAGGGTCTCTATCACCGGTAGGTAACCGCAAATTTGAGTAAGAGTCATACGCTTCTGTCAGCATGTTGGTGTCCGGTCGGCAGCCTTGATCTCATCCTCATTTCCATCAAACTATAAAAGCCTATGGGATCAGCTTTTGAGGTAGTTCTAGTTTTTTTTTTATTTGATAAGTTCGACTACAAGTTTTTAATCCTCAGTCGCATTAAGAATGCTAATGAGTAAGGGTAGGAAAGGATCATCCCAATATGCCAATTTCTGAAGGAGCGGTATCTAGCACTGAAGGATTCGCCTCGACTACAAAATTAGAGTAGACGACAACAGAAGAATCTTTCCAGTGAGTGCTTAATCTGACACTAAAAAAGCTTTCCTCTTCGGAGATATAAAGCAGGTTGAACCTGTTTAACCTTTCATCAAAGTGGGAGTAAGGTAAAATATTGTGAAATGGAAGTGGAAATCATTTCCACACAACACATAAAACCATCCTCTCTGACACCTCAACACCTTAAAATCTTCAAGCTCTCGCTTTTGGACCAGTTTATTCCTTCTCCATATGCTCCAATCATCCTGTTTTATCCTACGGATGAGTCAACTAGCCATCTTGAGATTCCTAGAAGATTAGAGCTGCTGAAGAAATCTTTATCAAACACCTTAACAAGCTTTTACCCTCTTGCAGGAAAGATCAGAAATGATCTTTCCATCGAGTGTAGCGATCAAGGAGCTTATTATGTTGAAGCTGGAGTAAACTGTCGTCTCAACGAGTTTCTTAATCAACCTGACCTCCTCTTTTTACCTCGATTCCTTCCCCGTGAGTTCATTTTGGACGAGCCAACTGCAGGAACTTATGTAACCAATATTCAAGTGAACATGTTCGAGTGTGGTGGTATTGCTATTGGCATATGCATTTCACATAAGATTCTTGACGGTGCTGCCCTGAGCACCTTCCTCAAAGCATGGACTGCAACAGCTCGTGGCTGTAAGGAAGCCATATATCCCAACTTCATCGCTACGTCTCTCTTCCCCACAGATGATTTGTGGCTTAGAGATTCATCACTGGTCATGTGGGGTTCTTTGTTTAGGAAAGGTAAGAGCATTACTCGGAGAATGATATTCGGTACTTCATCAATAGCCGCTCTCAAGGCCCAAGCTACCATCCCAGGCCGCCAGTGCCCTACTCGAGTTGAGGCTGTTTCAGCTTTCTTATGGAAGTGCACCATGGATGCCTCCAAAGGAAAAAATGGTTTTCAGAGGCCTTCTTTATTAACCCACCTTGTAAATCTACGGAGAAGAATGGTGCAGCCCACGGAGAATTCTACTGGAAATCTCCTCTGGATAGCATCTGCTAAAAGCAAGGTTGAGAACAAGTCGGATTTGCCTGACTTGGTAGGACGGGTGAGGGAAGCAATATCAAGAGTTGATGGTGATTTTCTAAAGAAGCTAGGAGATGATAAAGGGAAATCTCTGATGTGTGAAACTCTCAGAGAAATAGGAGATCTAGTCTCCAAAGAGGGGTTGGACCATTTTGGATTTAGCAGTTGGTGTAAGTTTGGGTTTTACGAAGCTGACTTTGGGTGGGGAAAACCTGCATGGGTCAGTAGCTTTGGGATGGAAAATTCGGTGTACATGAATCTCATCATTCTGGTCGACACACGATTTGGCGATGGCATAGAAGCATGGGTGACCTTGGATGAACAAGACATGGCAATACTTGAACGTGATGAGGAGCTTCTCAGATTGGCTATGTTCGATCCGAGTCCATTGATGATCAGCAAGTCAGCTCTGAATTAGCTCGCCGGTTCTCGTTTTTGGTCATTGTTGTCTATTACATAAGTAACAGTTTTCCAAAAAGCAAGGATCAAATTTGTTTCTGGCAAGGAAAAATTCAGTAAAACTATGTTTATACCGATTGTAAATTACAAGTATTTGGAGCCTGGCAATAGACATTTTCACTTTAAATATGATATATGGCTCATCATTCTAAAAATATAAAAAATGTTAACACAAGGATGAAATAGCAGCATCTACTGATGAACATGTCTCTGTGAGAAGCTAAGATGTTAGGGTGCGTTTGGTATAAGGGATGTAAAGTCACATTTCCTGCAATGTACCTAATTAAATTACATTGCAGTGTTTGTTTTATAACAGACCACTGCAATATAAGATTGCAATGCAATCACATTGTAGTCAATTGATGTAATATGATTGCAGTCCAAAACCAATGCAATCACATTATATTGCACTCCACAATGTCTTTAAGAATTTTTTTTTTTTGAAAATTAATAGGATTTCATTATAGAAACCAGGAAAAGGTTCCTTGGGGAACAAAAGAGCTTTAAGAACATTTTTGCCCATCATCTTTTTAAAAAATTACTCACAATTCGAAGCAAAGCATCGTTTTTGGGGTTGAGGGTTTGCTGCTTCTTCTCCATGTTACTAAAATCGCTCCTCCTTCTTCTAGCTCTGCTTCTTCATCATTTGAAATTGTGGGTTGAAATCTCCTATTCTTCTTTTTCTTTCTCCTTTTTTTTATCTTCTTCTTGTATTCTTTAATCTGACTTTTTTCTGTTAATTTGGGTTTTCTTCATATTTATATTTTAGGGTTTATCACTGAAACAATTTGGCCCTTGATCGGCAAGAGAGGTTGGATTTCTGAGCTAATCTTTAACAAGAGGCATAGGTAATTGTGATGAAATAAAACGCTGCGTGTTTGGTTGTAATTTTTGGTGTTGCAATTTTTGGTTTTTATTCCCTCAACAAAATATGGGTAATCAAATAGTTTTCAAGTTCTATCCAATTAGAAATGCTGAAAGCAGCAGAACTCGTACCTAGCATTGCCAAATCCATGATACCGTCAAGACATGGCCATCTTCTTTGTGTTTGGTTTTTATAAGGTATTGCGTGACTAGTTTTTGATAAGTCATTGCATGACTAGTTTTTGATAAGGCATTGCGTGACTAGTTGATAGGCATTGCGTGATTGACTTTGGGCATTGCGTGACTAACTTTGGGCATTGTGTGACTAGTTTTTGATAAGGCATTGCGTGACTAGTTTCTGATAAGATATTGCGTGACTTACTTTGAGAATTGTGTGACTAGTTTTTGATAAGGCATTGCGTGACTAATTGATAGGTATTGCGTGACTTGTTATTAAGGTATTGCGTGACTTGTTAGTAAGGCATTGCGTGACTAGTTAGTAAAGAATGTTATATGTTCCAATGGACGGCCTGCAATCCAACTGGTTAGTACGTTGGTTTATCAAGGAAAGAGCCTTGTGTTTCTGTTTCTACCTTTTTTTGGGGTTGAGTCTTTGGATTGGAATTTTTTTTTTTTTTGAAAAATTTGCAAGAACTAGGTTGGTTTCTCGTAGGGGGTTTAGTCTCCTCATTCTTCTAGTTCATTTTGCTCTTATGAGGACTGCTGGATGGGCTTAAACCCAACGCTGCGTTTAAATTAAAAGAGGTTACAATATTTCGGTTGTTTTGGGTCACAAGGTGGTCTCAACTTCAAAAGGTCGTAACTTTGTGCTCGGTTGTCTGATCGGGGTGATTTTTTTTTTTAATCCATGTAACTTTTTGAGATCTACGCATTGATAGACCGTCGAAGGCAGTCTGCTACTGTTTTGACCCCAAAAAACCTCATTTTAATCTTGAATTTGAATTTTTACTCTCTTTTTTACCTTTTTTTTTAAGATTTGACCTCCCTTTTTTTTTTTGTTTAGGGTAAAATTGGTCTTGATAGTAGAAAACCATTACAATTTTTTTTTAGATTTTAGGGTGCAAGAAAAGAGTGAAAAAAGGTTTAGTTGTTACTGCCAGTCATTATATCAACTTTTGGTTGCACTCTATCATAATTTGTTTAGTTGGTTGTGTGGTTAATTGCTTAGTGATGCTTGCACTATTGGTCTCAGGTTTGAGTCCTGCTTCTTGCAGTGCAATCTTTTTTTTTTTTTGCCTTTGATTTGTACCATTAAATCGGTCTCTAGTATCAATTGAACTTATATTAAATTTTTCCAACATATTCCCTGCATATCAAAAATGGATCCTTCTGTATGCTGTTTTTAAATTGAATATTTGTAAGGTGGACATGAAAAGTTAACTTTGTGCTTACTATATGTTGTTTTTATATAATGTTTATATTTCATTATTTTAATTATTTTTTTATATTGTTAGCTCACACAATGAAAGGGTTTTCTCAAGAGCACACTGCAACAATCGTGTTTGCTATTGTATTAGCCATTGAGCTGTTCAACATGATACTTTTAGCTAATACTTTGATTCAAGCATGTTATTATATTTTAATGTATACTAGAAAGCGTAAAAGATCCAAAACTAGTACCTATAGGGGACATATTATTAGGCAATTGAATTTTAAGAGAATGGTGTTTGATTCTGATTTAACATGCATTGAAAATATTAGAATGGATAGAGCTTCATTTATAAACTATGTAATATGCTTCAATGCATTGGTAGGCTTACACCAACAAAAAACATGAATGTTGAGGAAATGGTGGGTATCTTTTTGTACATCATTTCTCATCATGCAAAGAATAGGATCATAAAGAGAGAATTTGTTAGAAGTTGTGAGATAGTGAGTAGGCATTTTGGTTTAGTTTTGAATTTTGTTTTAAGATTGCAATCAATATTGCTAAAGAAGCCAGAGCTTGTACCTGAGAATTCAATTGACTTCAGATGGAAATGGTTTAAAGTAAACTAAAATTTTTTAAACATTTATAGCTTGAGTATAAGAATCTATTAAAAATGCAACTAAAGGATAATTTTTGTCATTATTCTATTGGAAACAATAGAATTGTTTAGGTGCTTTAGATGGAACTTACATTAAAGTCAATGTCCTGGAAATTGATAAGCCTAGATATAGAATAAGAAAGAATGAAATTGCTACAAATGTGTTAGGGATATGTTCACAGGATATGCAATTCATATATATCTTACTTGGATGGGAGGGTTCTGCTTCAGACTCTAGGGTTCTTCGAGATGCAATATCTAGAAGAAATGGATTGAAAGTCTCAAAAAGTATGAGGAAAATATACATTAAATTATTAACTATTTTAGCTCGACATTGTTAAGAGTGATGTACTAAAAATAAATTTTTTATCATAGGTTTTTTCTACTTATGTGATACTGGGTATACAAATTGAGAGATATTTTTAACTCCATATAGAGGCCAGCGTTATCATTTGAATGAATGGAGACAGAATCGCACTCCTCATTCAAAAGAAGAACTGTTTAATTACAAACACTCTGGTGCTAGGAATGTTATTGAGAGATGTTTTGGATTCCTTAAGATGAGATAGACAATACTTAGAGAGAAGTCTTGGTACCCAGTGAAAACAAAATGTAGAATTATCTATGCTTGTGCATTGTTTCACAATCACATTAGGAGAGAAATGACGCATGATCCACTTAAGGATGAAATGGATGAAGAGTATGTGGAATTAGAAGCGATGGAAAATGCAGATACGATCCAATACATTGAGACATCAAATGCATGGACTACTTGGAGAAATAACTTGGCACAAGAAATGTGGAATAATTGGATAGCCTCTAGAAATGAAACTTAATTTTTTATTTGGTTCAACAAATGTTGTATGCTTTATTTGTAATAACTCAAATTTATGTTGATTGAGACATATTTGTATTCGTTCTTAATTAGATAAGTTATGTTTCTTCTTTAATTTTTAATTAACTATTGTATACTATATATTTGTTATTATGTCGTTTCTGTATTATGTTTTATACTTGTAGATGAAAGTTGCATCATCTCAAGGATTAGAGAGGACAAGCAAAAGATCCACCCATTAGTGGACACCTACTGAAGATGGAGTCTTAATTGACTGCTGCATTTATCTTGTGAATGAAGGAAGTTAGGGTAGAGATAATGGGACATTCAAGCCTAGTTACTTGCAACAACTTGAGAAATTGATGAAAGAAAGGATCCCAAATTGCAACATAAGGGCTCTCCCCCATATTAACTCTAGAATGAGGTTGTTGAAGACACAATATAGGGAAATTGCTAAGATGATATCGCATTCGGCTTCTATATTCGATTGGGATGATGTCAAGAAATGTGTTACTTGTGATGATGATGTTTGGATTGGTTGGGTTAAGGTAATGATTCTAATTTATTTTACAACATTGTTATATTCTAAAGTTAAGCATATACTTGGTTTTGCATGGTTTTTTGATGCCTTATATTTGGTTATATATATAGAGTCACCCAGCTGCTGCAGGACTTAGAAATAAGCATTTCCCTCACTTTGATCAATTAGCCATTATATTTGGGAAAGATAGAGCAACTGGGGAAGGAATAGAGTCACCAGCTGATGTAGTGGAGAACATAAAAACTAAGGAAGTTGCATTTGCAGCAACAAGGATAGCTTTAGAAGCTTTCAGTGCATTGAATGTTGATGAAGATGACAATGGTGATGATGATGTTTCTCCTGCTCAAGCTTCTAATAGTGAAGGATCCACTGCTGTTAGAAAAAGGATTATAAAGCAAGGTGACAGAGAGGTGAGTCACAAAAAAACTAAGACAAAAAGTAATGGTGACAACATTGTTCATGCATTCCAATCTAGTGTGGATAAGATTGGAGAAATCTGTCAAGGTGCAAAAGAATGAATTGATAAATTAGCAAGTTGTTTTCAATTCATGGCTGAAGATGCGAGGTTGAAAAAGCGTGTAGTTGAGATAGTTTAGGGAGTTGAAGGTTTGACTCCCGAAGAAATTGTTAAGGCTAGACATATCATCTTTAGTGATATGTGAAAGATAAATTATCTATTTTCATTGTCAGAGGAATTGCAGAAAATTTATATAAAGGCTTTGCTTAGTGGCTCAATCTGAAGCAATGATGGGTATTGTTATTGCAAAGAACTAGTTATCAATTTAGGGTGAACTTTAACAGTGTTATTAACTTTGAACTCTTTTGTATTTGAACAATGGTGTGTCTATCCTTTAAGTGACTTCAACTTTGATTTTATTAAAACTTTATGACTTTTGGTTAAGAGCATCAATCAAGGAACTTCATTTATGATATTCAGTTATATGGTTTTGGTGATGTTATGCTTGATATTTTGTTTTAGCTTGATAGCAAGTTATTTTGAATTTATGATATTTTCAAAAGAAATTAATTGGAGATTGAGAATTATGGGTATTTTGTTGCCAATTTGCTATTGGTTACAAGAGAGGAAGCTATCACAATAATGTATACATATAAAACGTATTAAGAAATAAAAATAAAATATTATCTTCTAAAGAAAAATTTTAAAATAAAATATACAATATAAGAAATTATATTAAAAATAAAATATAAAATATATTCTTGTAATAAGAAATGAAAAATAAAATATATTTAATTAAAAATATATTTAAAAATGACATTATATAAAAATTAACAATAAAAAAATACATGTTAAACTTGTATTTTAATATATAATGGTAGTTTTAAAAATTAACATTACATACCTTGTAAAGTATTTGTAAAACAAACACTATAATATTATCTTCGTTGCATTTTAATCATTATATTACTTATATATCAAACACTGCAATGTTATCTTTTCTGCAATTACATTACATTGTAAAGTATCAGACGCTACCTTAATTCAACATCCAAAGTAGCAATGGGTCGGTAGGATAAAAGTTAAAACCCTCCTAATCAGGTTAGAGAAGTTCAAGCTTACAAGGCAAAGGATCGAGTTTAGTTTGATCGGGCCCATGTAGCGGGCTTCGCAGATTGAGGCAACCCATCTTTGTATCTGCCACTAAATCATTAATAATGGACAGAGAGCATTCAAATTTATTAATTATTTTGAAGATGATTTTAAATTTTAATTTATTAATTATTAAATTAATAATATATAAACATTAATTTTAAATTTATTTTTTATTTCAAATTTAGGTTCAAATATTAATAATCAGATATTAAGTATTGATTTATTGAGGGATAAAATTTTAATCCAATTTAAATTCAAATTTAGATATTTTAAATATTATGTTTAGAACAACCTATCTACTACTATAAACTAAAGAATAAATTAATTAAACGTTTGTTCCTAATGCTAATCTTTTGAGATTCATTAGAGAACTACTTAATCGAAATTAAAATTATTTAATATTTCACGTTCATGATAAAATCAATCAGTGTGTCGATTGAATGATCACTCATTATAATAATTTAGATTTAAATTTATATATTTTTTATTTTTTACAGTATTATTACATGTTTATTTATAGACTATCTAGATATAGCTTGACCTAAAATGATGTAAACTGTTTTAAATTTTTTCCATAATATATAAAAAAAATTAATTGACCGTTTCTGGACTCAGATCGCAGAAGAGTACACTGACCCTGTCACGGCGAGATGGAAATAAATAATGGAAGTAATGAAGTAATTAATTAATTAAACAATCAGCGACACTAGTAATCAACAAAAAATTAAATAAAATAAAAAACAAGGCCGTTGAACGTGGAAAATCCAGGAGACAAACTGACAAAGCCACACATTCTCTTTCTCTCTGCATCCAATTCATCGCCGAAGCGAAAAAAGTCTTTAAGGAAAAAGGAATCATTTATTTTATTTTATTTTTTTTTGCGAATTTCTTCTTCCTAGAAAATATGAAATGAAAATTATCACGGAAACCTGCCCCGGACCAGCAGCGTCAGCGTTTCTCTTCTTTTCCTTGTCGTTCCATTGGCCATGGGTGGTTCCTTTCTCCTCTTCTCTTCTTTCCTCCTCTCCATTTTTGCTTGTTTGCGAAGCTTCTCCCTCGTTTACGCCGATGCTAATCTCACCCAACCGTCTTTTACCCCCATCAACCGCGATCTCTACCATTCAAGGTATGTTTTCTCATCAGTTTATTTCTCATGGTGTGGAAATTTCAAAATTCTGTTATATCTTTGAATCTCGAGAAACAATTGGTAAAGTTTTTCACTTGTTTTCCTTCCTTTTTTATGGCGTTTGATTTAATATGAATATAGGATCATCAAATTCGTGCATCAAGGATCAAGCTTAGCATTTCCGTCCGTGTTAGTACTTAGTAGTCTAACGACAAAATCTTAAACTTGCTTGATATTTACTTTTTTGTTCTTTACCTTCCCTGGAATCAATAAGCAGAATATTCTAATTTTAATTTTCTTTAATATTTTGATCGCTGAATGAATCTTTTGAACCAAAAAATAATAAAACAGAGTTGGTTTGCTGCAAACTCCTGCGGAAATATATAAGATTGAAATACAGCTCACTAAGAGAAACCCAAAGTAGATTCAAGTAGGGAGATTTCTATAACAAAATGTGTTCTTGATTCTTCCTTAGTCTTCTGTGATCAAATTGACTGTCTGATCTTCCTTGCAACCAGAGATTTAAAGCCTTCTCTAATTTGAACTTTTCCAGATATGGTAGATTGAAGCTTGCCAGACTAGTTTTGCAAAGTTTACATGAATATCCTTGATTTTTTTAGATTAATTTGGCATGGTGAAAATTGCCAGACCATATTTGATTGTTTGATTTTGAACTTTCTGCCATGTTTTTAAGGTTAACTGGTTATTTAGATGTCTAGAATTAATGACATGAGAGTAACAGTCTGAGAATAGCCTGAAAATCCAAATGAACTAATCTTAGTCTAGATCGTTGAAACTTTTTTTTTTTTTATGGAAAGGTTGTTGAAATTTATGACTTACCAAGTTTCTTAACATGTGAAGGATCTAGTTCAGAACCAAACAAATGTTTGCCTTTTTTCAATCTTTGGATCGGGTGTGTGATTGGAGTTTGAATTTTAGAGCTTTATTATCTTGATTTCTTGTTTTACTAGAATGGGGGTTTTAATTTACTTTTATACTGTTTTGCAGTAATGATTTGATTGAACAGATAAAGTCTTTGGTCCATCGACACCCTGACAAATTTACTGTATGTGGACTACAACTTCTATATTTGGTAACAATTATTCTGTGGTCATTTGTTTTATAATAATTCATACCATAAACAGGTAGAAACAATTAAAGCTGGGAACAAAGGCTACAGAGCAGAGATCACTGTTGTTACTTATTGTCGAAGTAGGAAAGAGAGTGATGAGAGGTCAAAGTTCCGGATCCTTCTTGTAAGTTTCCTGCATAATCACGTTGTACTGAATAGTAATATAGGAAGAAAAATTGATGTTTTTGCTTTCTAGTTATTAAAGATTTTAACAAATGGGAATCTAATGCTTAAATTTGCATACAACCACTGTAACTGTGAACCCTGTTTCTAATCTGATATGTAGTTAATAGATGATCTCAGATTGGTATTTGCTGGTGTTCTTGACAGATGATTCCTTGTCTTCCAGAGTTTTGGGCAGCATGGGAGGGAGCTTATTACATCTGAACTGGCATTGCGTATCTTGTCAATCTTAAGTGAAGAACAGTTTCTAACCAAGATGGACCGAGCTTCCATAAATAGGGCCCTTGATAATTTGGTTATAAAGGTAATTTCTATTTACCTGCAAGAACAGTTCTTGGCTTCTGTTTTCCCACAATATGAATGTAACTGGTTTCTGTATGGTAAAGGGTGTTTGTTTATGCAAATTTAGTTAAATTCAAATGTAAATTATAAGCTTGCTATAGGAGGCAGTATGAATAAAATTTTGTTATCATTGTATGGTCCTCTGCCATGAATTCCAGAATAGATTCAAATATTCAAAATCCTTTCTCCCCCTACGCCACCTAGTGGCATTTTATTTCTTAATATTTAGACTTCATTTTCTTTGATTTCTTGTGAAAATTAGAGTTTTATCAGTGGTATCTGCTTTGCCATCAAAAGGTCTTACATATTTAACAGCAAATCTTATTAAGGAAAAGCTTCCTCTGTCTTGTTTGTTTGTTTATAACTTGCAAGATCATTATTTTTTCTCCCTGGTTAACTAGTCAATAATTATTGCGAATTTATTATCCTCTTAGATTGATTCGCAATTGGTAATATGTGTCCTAGGATCCAATCAAGCATACATGTTCTATGAACATGTGATGCAGGATATATGCTGTAAAATTAAAATAATAAAAAAATTGCCTGATTTTCTTTACTTATTTTGAGAAATAGTACATTGACCATTAGTAACTTGAGTGCTAATGTCAAATAATATGGCAGGTAGTGCCAATGGAAAACTTGAATGGCCGCAAGCTTGTTGAAGCAGGAGATCTTTGTGAAAGGAGAAATGGTAATATGATTTCTCTTATAAATATAATATATCTATGACCTTTTGGTAAGAAGTTAAAATTTTTTAAATTGATTTCTTTGGCAGGGAGAGGAGTTGATCTCAACCGGAATTGGAGTGTAGACTGGGGAAAGAAGGAGAAGGTTCATCATACCTCTCATTTTCTTCATGCAAATCCTATTTCATATAGTTCTTACTGCAGTTGCATGTTTAAGTTTTATCTTCAATTACATGATAAGGTTTTACACTTAAATGGTTTCTTCAATTATAGGACTATGATCCATACGAAGAAAATCCTGGAAGTGCTGCTTTTAGTGAGCCTGAAACCCAAATCATGCGGAAACTTGCCATATCATTTGATCCTCACCTATGGGTTAATGTACACTCTGGGATGGAGGTGAGTGATCCTGAAATCCATGTTAGCAGTTCTTTCTTTTTTCTTCATTTACCAATTTTTGCCTTAACTATTGTTTAATGCTGAAGCCGTTCTTCCCTAAGAATTGCAGCCTTAAAGTGCTTTTTTGGCCATTGAAATCTCTGGGAAATAATCACATGTAGTAAAAGGCATTGTTTTTTTTTACCTGAAATGTTTTGTCTAGAGGAATTAATGCAGTTAGTGTGCAATATGCAACCATACATGATAAAAACTCATAAAGGAAAAGATGATCTTTCTAATCAAGAGAAAACTTTGGATGTAGAATTTGGATAATGTTGGTAAGAGCGTATAATAAAAGATTTAATATCCTGTCAGAAGATGATTGATTCTTGCATTTTATAATGTTTTAGTATCTCCGATTGCTTGTAGTTCAGTTTTTGAATCAAACACCAGTATGTTTTTTGGAAGAATTGCCATCTCTGCTTGAGTATGAATTGATTGGGCTGAATTTAACATATATTGGCTTGGTAAAGTTAATTTGAGATATTTCTTTCATTTATATCCTAATCAACGATGCTCAAGTTTGCTTTAGCTTTTTGGTCCTTTTCTTTTCTCTTAGGGATCGATCTGATGTGCTCTGTATGACATCTTCTTGGTTTATATTATAATTCATGTAGGCACTATTTATGCCATATGACCACAAAAACACAACGCCTGACGGATTGCCATCACAGCAAATGAGATTGTTGCTTGAAGAACTGAATAAAGTTCATTGCCACAAGCGTTGCACTATTGGTTCTGGTGGAGGTTCTGTCGGGTTTGTATTTCTCTACTTTGAAGCAATGATGACTTGTGATAGCATCATGCTACTTAAGTATGTAACGTATATTTATAGTACTCCAAGAACTTGAGGTACAGGCATTGGCAACTAATCATTTTTACAGCTTCGTTATCATTTCTTCTAAGTTTGTCTTTTGGAAGCCAACTTTTCTTAAATATTTCTATCCTGTACAAGTAATTTATAGTTCATGCCAATGACTTCATTCTTGAAATGCTTTGTTTTGTATACTAGACAACTCTATAGTTCAGTGAATTACTATTTATGCAACCAAAGGCGTGAGATTAAAAGTCTAAAAGGGGGGTTTTAATGGCAATCTTTCTGTTTTCGTCACCAAAAATAAAAGTAAAAAAGAAATCTGTGTTTTTTATATATTTTTCTTGTTTTTCATTCAATCTGATCCCGCTAAAATATGAATGTTACTAATTTCAGGTATTTGGCGCACGGGACAGCAACAGATTACATGTATGATGTTGCAAGAGTACCCATGGCATTCACCTTTGAGGTATTCTCGAAATGCAAACTCTCTTTTCAGATAATAAGTTAATTAAAGCAAATTTACCTCATTAATAGAGCCATACCTTGCATGTTGGGTTACAGATCTATGGAGATGATACAGCCTCAACAAAAGACTGCTTTAAAATGTTCAATCCAGTTGACCATACCACCTTCAAGGTATGTTACCTTGCCTCTAAATTAATTGCTTACACTTTTTTTTTTTCATTTTGTTATTCTTAATATAAGTCCACATATATTTACAAGTTCTTGAACTCTTTTCTACAAGAGGAAATTATAGTTTATTGATGATAAAAGTGATTGGTTTATTTTCGGTAACAGAGATTTTGTTTGGGTTTTCAGGGAGTTGTCAATGACTGGTCTGCTGCTTTTTTCACAATTTTTAAGCTATTACCGCATCAGCTTGATGTCCATACCAAGGCTGCTGTATCTAATTTGGAGAAATGGGTATCCATAGATGAATATCTTGATGGTTACTTAATGGGGAGGAGAAACAGATACGGGAAGAAGATGGAGGTGCTTGAGGTTGGAATGCAGGAAATAAGAACATATTTCAGGCTTTTCTTGTTATCCTCAGTGCTGTTACTGTTTATGTTCTGCTCCAGAATTTCAAAAAGTAAGGGTGGCAGACAAATTGTTTCAGCCATGCCTCTTTGACATTTTACATAGAATGCAAATGAGAGAGAGCTGTATGTTAATATTCTTTGGTCCATAAAGATGTATGCTGTGATTTGCGAGAGTGAATAGAGATATTCTTTGTATGTGTTGGTTACATTCTTCTTAGATAATGTAGATATTTTTTGACGATTCTTTGCTGGGTTCAGAGTTAATGCTTGCTTTGCTGCAATGGAAACGTGATTTCAATCTTTTATTTGTTAGTAATTTTTTCTAGTAAAGAGATCACTGTCATTTGCAATTAAGCCACAAGAAAGTGCGTGCAAGTTTTTCATAATTTTGAGGTCGTTTGCGGGCAGCCAGAAGGTTCGTAGCAACTGATATTGACAGAGAGAGGGAGAGAGCGAGAGAGAGAGAGAGAGAGAGAGAGAACAGAGGCTTAAGACATTCGTCACTGCTTTGCAAGACATTGTTTTCTATATAGAATGGTTATTGTTTTGAAATATAATACGAGATACAGAAAACGAATCAGTTTCTATTTGTAATGGTGAAGAAAAATTGTTTCTATCCTAAATGAAAGGAAGAGAGGGTCGGGCTTCATCATGTCTAACGTATGATAGTCCTGACATATGACAAGTTTCCCCATTCCCACCTTCGGAATACAGCTCCTGGAGTTCAATCACTCGTAAGAGTCACACGAGGATGACCCTGCATGGCAGCATGAACTGAGGTTCCTGCAAAAGGAAACCAATATACAGATATAGCAGAAGACTATCATGATTTTTTGCTATATAACGGCATGGCTGAAGAGTGCCCATTCACTTTCAATTCAACACAGACTTACTTGTTGATCATTTTAATTTAAGGCCCTTGTCAGCCAAAACTGCTTGAAAAATTTGCTTGCTTCCAAGATGGCATTATATGAAATGTTCATACATCAGAGAAAGACCACGGCAACTAACCTCAAATTGATAACTCAAACATCAGTTGGTTCCATCATCAATTGCTTTAGTTATATGGATTATTGATTGTCATCTATGACTTCACTTTCTGTTTCATGTATCTCAGAGCAGACCGCAACATTGCCCTAGCTTTCCTATCAGGAGTGCAGCCGGACAAAATCATCTCTTCATAGACAGCTGGGACCTGAACCCAAACCATACAGATTATCTTTAAATAACAAGACATAAAAGTTACAATTATTAATAGATGATATGGTGCAATGAATTACAAAAATATAGTAGCAGCAACAATCAAAATCAGTATCACAGATCTATTAGGTCTTTCAAGATTTTAGTGAATAGGACACCTAGTAAATGTTGCTACATGCAAAGAGGAGAGAGGGGGAGAGATGGTTGTGGGAACAAAAGATGCGAGTTTATGGTTGCTTTCTGTTGAGAGTGACTTCACTATCAATACTCAAATCTGCAATAACCATAGTTAAATGAAAGAGAAGAACACAATAACTGCAAAAAGCAAAGACAGTAGGCAACTAATCCAAGTGGCCAAGCATACAAAAAGCACAGAAAAGATTACTTGCGACACAGAAAGCAGAGGCTAATATCTCATTCTCATAGCAATAAGGACACATTAATTGATACCTTATGAAACTTGTCAACACGTATAAGAGATTTCATGAGTGTGGTATAGGTGACAACATCTGGTTTCACATCCTGTATATAAATTGAACCAAATAATAATGTCATAAGTATCACTTAGAAAGAATAGTACTAATATTTTCAAGGCAGGCAAACAAAGGTAACAGGGTACTAACATTTTCCTTCATATATTGTAATACAGCAAAGGCCTCAACATCCCTTCTATCCTCACCAAAAGCATTTATTAGTGAATTGAGAGCCAATAGATTAGGCTTTAGGCCATCAGCTCTCATAATCCTTAATGCATTTATTGCTTGCTCAGATAAACCCTGTTCAAAAGTAAACAGAAGGATGATAAGTTATGCTCGATACATCTCATCCAATAGAGCTAGCTCTAGCTAAACCACAAACTTTAAGTAGAATAATAAACTGACAGGCTAATAGAAAATGCAGTCTTTGTGCCAAGCAGATCATTTGACTAGTGTCTTTTGTTCATCGCGAAAACATAGGCCCAAATCAAGTGTCTAAGATTTTGACTCACTTGCCAACATACATCTGGTCCACTTTGTCCAACAATTTCCGACTAAACAGGAAACATGCAAGAGATTTCTCAAGATACAGACCATATTGAAGAGGATCAAAATTGTCAAGAAGTCCAGACTACTATGAAATCACCAACTCAAAAAGGCTTTATGAGTGACACAGCTAACTAAGCCTCCCAATGATGGAGCATATACATGGTATAGATGCCGTAGTGTTGAAAAATGAAAATTGAATCAATAATAGGATAACGTACCCTTTGTGCATAGGCATTTATTAAGGCATTATACATGGTTAAGGAAGGTTTTAACCCGGCAGACTTCATGAGTTCCAAGCACTCCATTGCATCACTAAACCTCCCAGACTTTCCATATATATCTACAAGTGTGGTATACGTCACAATATTAGGCAACAAACCCTGACTCTGCATCTTCCCCAACAAGCTCTTTACATTGTCCCATCTCTCCTGTCCTCCAAATGAATTTATCATAATATTATACGTAGTAGTACATGGTGAATACCCACTTTCCTTCATTTCCTCAAACAATTCCTCTGCTCTGCCATGTCGCCCTGCTTTACAATGGCAATCTATAAGCGTATTCCAAGTAACAGTATCCGGCTTGATCCCCTCTGATAACATTCGGTCAAACGTATCCATTGCATGATCAAGACAGTTATACTTCCCAAAAGTATCAATCATCACATTATAAAAATGCCTATCAGGTTGAATCCCATTACTCTTCATTTCCCTCAGAACCTGAAACGATCTTTGCCATTCTCCTTTGTTTCGATAACTAGCTAAAATCCTACTATAAACAAAAGAATTCGGCTGCACATTATTCGCTTCCATCTCTTTCAGAACAATTCTTGCACTCTCCCATCTGCCGGCATTCGCATAAGCATCAATTAAAAGACTATAAGTATGCTCATCAGGTGAAACCCCACTTCTCTCCATCTCGGATACAACTAACTCTGCATCTTTCAAAGAACCCGCTTTCACATACCCTTTGAGAAGCGCATTATAAGCTCTGGTTCTCGGCTTCAATCCAGTTCCTTTCATTTCCTCGAAAACAGCTTCAGCCTCCGCAATCCTCCCACAACAGCCTAACGAATATATAACCGCCACAAGAGTAGCCGTTTTCGGGTTCAACCCAATTGCCTGCGCCATAGCTAAAAACTTTAAAGCGTGGCTTGGGTCATTCGCTTTAGCGAAACCAACGATTATATCATTCAAAAGCTGACCATCGACCTCAATTTTATCACACTCAATTTCCCCATAAAGCTTCTGCAAAAGAGATGAATCAATCTTGTTGCTTCTTGTGAGCGATTGAATTATCAAGCTGTAATTCACGAAATCCGATTGGTAACCGTCTTGACGCATTCTTGACATCAGATTAAGAGCCTTCTCGAGATCGTTGTTGCGTGCGCAGGCGTTGATTAAGGCGTTGTATGTTAAGGGAGTAAGGGTCTGCCTCTGTGAGAGTAAAAACGCTTCATACAGCTTCTCGGAGCGGCCAAGCGCGTGGATTAGAATCGAGTAGAGAAGCTCGTAGGAGAAACAAAGGTTGTGTCTTTGAAGCCATGAAACGACGGCGTACGCCAAGTTGATAGAAGAGGAGGAGGAGGATGAAGAAGAGGAACACATAGATTTCAATAGAGAGTGCCAGAGAGGAGCAGGTACCGCGCGGTATGACTCGGCCAGCTGGAACTCGATAGGGTCGAGTGAAGTGGGTGAGGCTGAGTCGGAGTCCGAGTCAGGCTCCGAGTTGGAGCTGGAGAGGTAGTTGAGCAGTGGAGTGAAGTCGTAGCGGCGCTTGTGAATAGAAAGAACATCGCTTTGGTCATCATCTTCATCGTCATATCTGTCTCTATCTTTATCTTTATCGATTGAGAGGCTGATGGACGCTTCGGCGGCAGTCGCGGCGGCAGCCGTGTAGATGGATGTTTGGAGACTGACGTGAAGGCGTGTGATTGGAGAAGATAGTTGAATAGAGGGGAAGCGAGCGGGGAGTGGGGGTGGCAGCAGGAGCATTCTCTTTATTTTTTCTGCGTTGCCAGGACTTCGGAGGGAGAGCGAAGGAATTTGCTTTTTCGGTTCTTAGCCGGTTAGTTTTGTGGTGGTTACCGTGGCGAAGTAGATCCCTTTTTTTTTTTTTTTAAATTAACAATAAATTAGAAATGCAAGACTATTCAATAAAGAAAATATAACGTGTATATCCTTTATGTACTCGCGCCCTGCGGGATCATCTACGGAGGAGATTTTTCCTTTTCATTAATTTTTTCAAAAGCTGATAAAAAAAATTAATAGTATAATTTTCTTTATTAGAATTATCAAAACCATGTTATAAAAATTTAAGTGATTCCACCAAAGATATATAATTAGATTATTTTTTCAGGTCATAATTCCTTTTATTATTATTAGCAATTAAGAAAATAGTTAAGTATGATACTTTTATCAATATTTTGCATGAGAAGTTTGATAATTTATCAATCTATTCTCCTTTTTATTATTATTATTATTATTATTATTATCATTATTTTTAACATTTGGAGAAGTTTAAAGAGAAAAGAAACAATCTTTATCATTCTAATTTATGTAATTGGATGTAAACTTGTGAACTTAATGGTAATGAAGTTTTATCCTTTTAAGAGTATTGAAACAATATTTGATAAAATTATATATGTATATATAGTCAAATTATTTAATTTAGTTAATTAAAAACAATATTAATTAAACATTATGAATCACTAAAAACACATTTTTTTTTGAAAAGACTAAAAACACATTTAGTTCATATAATGAAATAATCATTATGTAAAAATAAAATAAAATAACAATATATATAGTTTAATTTGTGAAATAAAATTACTTTTTTAATATTATTTCAATGATTGATTAGTAATAATAATTTTGAAATAACAAATAAATAAGCAATAAAAGAACAAAAATATCTTTTATTATAATTTATCAAAGTAGTGGGTTTAAAGAAAATATACATAATATTGTAAAAACTCCTAAAAAAACTTAGGCTCAACCTAAATTATCAAAATAACCTTTTATTTAATTTCTAATTATAAAAGGATTATCGTGTGTTTAAGCTTCTAAATTATCCAATAGAAAGTATACATAACATTGTTGTTAAACATTATCGGGTGTTAAAGCTTGGTTAATATTTTCAAACAATTTTGTTAGTCTACTCTCCTCATTTTCTTCTTTTTTAAGCTTGCTCTCAAAGAAACCTTTGATTATTTACGAAGTAAATAAAAGATATTAATTAAATTTTATTTCCAAATATAAAAAACGAAGTCAAGGAGTAATTAATATCTTACAAATTCATGAATGATCTATATATTATTATTATATATAATAAATATTGTATCCGCAGCTCAGATACGTCGTCCCTTCCACTTTCCATAATAATTTTCTCTTGATTTGGGTGGTAAGCAAGGAACGATAGGCTTGGTCAGGGTAGAAGATCCTCGAACATTATTGCATTCAGATGTAACATTCTTTCCTGGAGTTGACGAAGTTATGGTGTTGTTGTTCAGAGTTATATCAGTGCAAGGAACGATGCTACTGCAATCCAGTTTGATAGCAACGTCAGTCGCAGACGTCCCTTGAAACCCACTGAACGTCACGTTGCTTATCTTTACAGCTGATTTCTGCATGCAAACATTTTTTTTTTTTTTGTTTAGACCAAATATTTGTAGTACATTATTCATCAAATTATATTTTCTATTTCAATATATATATATATATATATATAAAGAAAATAAATGAGAAGTTATTATTTATATTATTATTACCCCTTCTCGTGGACAAGTTTTGTGAGGACAGTAATGTTGATCAATAATGATAGGGTTTTGAACGTTGACAAGTTGAATGCCATCGAAGGAAATATTCCTTGCAAACCCAGAGCCTCCCTGTAGAAAAGAAAAATGTTTGAGAAGAGTAGCGATCAGATATTTTTAATTAATTCTATTAAAAGAACGAGAAAATTTATATTTATATTTATATTTGATATACTTTAGTGTGGAAGAAAAATATTACCGTCCATGTCTTGATTCTGGCTCCGTTCTGTGTTCCATTGAAGGTAGAATTCCTCACATGTACCTCTTCCACCGTTTCGAATTTTCCATTTTTCCCAAGACTTCCCACACTGCAATGATGAATCTTCTTATTAGGTATAGTAATCATTAATTTACTTTACGTTGTAAAGAAATATATAAAAGGTTAAATATAGGAAATTAATGAGAAATTACCTGATTCCATGACCAGGACCGCATGCAATACTTGTGATGTTGAGGTTGGAGGTACTACCATTGATGGCGATACAGTCATCTCCTATATTATACAAAATTTTTAAGAAATTAAAGGTATAAAAATCAAAATATTATTGCAAATAGTAATACTTTCCTGCTCTCTTTGTCTTTTATATATTTTTTTTTTGTTTTCATAAAAATTAAAATAAATTTTTTGATTTTAATGTATTATACATTGAAAATTGGAAAAAATATAAATATTCAATGTTTTTTAATATAAAAAAACAAAATGACTAAAAAAGTATTATTCAAATTATACATACAAGGAAGAAAATTAATAATTGAGGTTCAAAAGTGCGTATATTTTATACAAATACCAGTTCCAATGAAAGAATCTGAAATTTGGAGTGAAGAGGATGCAGAGATGTCGATCCCATCGGTGTTAGGACTGTCTTTGGGTGCAATTAGTTGAATATGTGAGATATTCACGTCCTTGCTGCCATTCAGGCTAACGTGATTCCCTGGACTGTTTAAAGAGGTGATCCCATGCACTTTAAGATTATCACATTTGTGAAAAGAGATAACCTGCACCAATAATTAATTCAAAAAACAAAGATAAATTAATGTTACCAAGATTTATGCAATAAATTATAAAATTAATCTAAACTATTTTATTACCGCTGGTCCGCACTCTTTTGGTGTCTGAAAATTGAAAAAAAAAAGAAAATTAATTAATTAATTAGTTTATAATCAATATATAATAACATGTATGTTATGTATGCAAAATAAAAATATACTTTTTCCGTCCTTTTTTTTTTTATCTATCTTTTCTTTTGTAGATGTTCCAAAATGAAGTATCTTTTGAAAACATCTGATACTTTTATTTTTTTCTATATTACAAAGTTTTTTTTATTTTTTATATTAAAAAGTATTGAATATTGATATTATAATTTTTTTTTTCAAATTTTAACATAAAATAAATCAAAAGCAAAGTTTTTATCTTAATTTTCATGAGAATAAAAAATAAGTAAATATTTAAGAACAGAAAAATATTAATTAATTAATTAAGTATATGTTCAAACTTTATTCCACCAGGCAGCACCCTTGCCATCGATTTGTCCTGGTCCATCGACGGTAAGACCAGCTACATTTGAGAAGCACAACCAGCAACCATTATCACATTTTGTCCAAGTATTATTGTTTGGTGCAACAATATTTCCGAGGACCTGAAAAACACATTATTGTTATTTCAGTCAACAAAAATGAAAAAGATTATTCATCAATAAAAGAGATATGAAAAACTGCATATATAATTTACATGAATGTGAATGCTCTTTGACTTGCAAGGACCGGAGAATTGAACTTGCTTCAACAAAAAAGTTTTGTTCGAAGGGATTTCCAAGGTTGGATTTGGTGTATTAGTTGCTGCACAAAGAGCCTTCCAAGCTTTCAAAAAAGCCTATACATGCAAAAAAATTCAACACATAAATTAATTAATTCTTTGTTTTTCAAATATATTAAGAAGAACAATGCACGTGCTTTAAAACCTAAACAGATGAAAATGTTTTTTAATTACCAGCGAATCATCTGTTTTTCCATCACCAACAGCTCCGAAATCAGTGACATTAAGGGATTGGCAATTAGCGATCCCAAGAGCAAAGCTAAAGATCATAAAAGCAGTAAACATCGCCTGCAAAGAGAAGAAAGAAAAGGAATAATTAAGAAAAAAAACCTTCAAATGATGTACACATTCATAAAAGAAAAAACATAGCCATGAATGTAATTGAGGGTTCTAAATTCGAAAGGCTTCTCACCATCACACTCAAAGCTTTTCTTCTTTCTTCGATTGGTAAGTAAGAGTAATGAGTAGGGTTTTGTGATCCTTCTAGCTAGTTTCTTTGCTATTTATAGAGGTGTGCATGCATGGATGTAACTCCTAACTATGAGGGATTTAATTAATTATTTAGAAGTTAAATTTGGTAATAAATTTATTTGAAAAATAAGATTCTTTAATAGATAAGATTTATTGGTAATGTCCACATCAGCATATCTTACCCGTGATATTATTTTGTGACGGATTAATAAATTTAGACAAAATCCAAATTATCTATTGTTGTTGGGCCAACCTTAAAATACATTACGGCCCATCTAGCAGCCAGGTTTTGCTGATACCTCGCCTCGGTCCAATCTCTTACCCAATGGGTTGCCTTGTGAAACCAGCCTCTTTAGACTACTATCAGGCCTGGGTACGTCTTTTTATTTTTTTCTTTTAAATTTTTTTAAGTGTTCTAATTTATTTTATTTTAAAAAATAAGCATGTATATTATAATTGTTTTTAAATTTTTATATTAAAAAATCAAAGTTACAACAAACATAACCAAAAACCCTTGCCGCTAATTTTATAAAACAGCCAGGGTTAGGGTTTTAAGGAAGCGAGCCGAGGGTATCAATCAAAGTAGAATGGGGGCATAAGGATTTTTCTAGCTTTCCGGGAAAGTGGTGAACTCCTGTCGTGGTTAGCGGTGAAAAAGAGGAGCTTCAATCAGTTGAGTTGGGTGGCTTTGCATTGGATGACTCGCTAGGGTTTCTAAAGTGCAGCTCGCCATGGGAGGATCTCGAGTTCAAGTTAATAAGCCTCACAAGTCTCGTTTCTCCTCCAAATCTTCTCGCAGCCTTCACAAAGTCTCCCAAAAAGGTACTCCCGCTATGTTCTACTTTAATAATTCAAATTTATGATAATTTATTTATTTTTCTTACTTTGCGATTTTATCACTTTTCTTAATATGACTTTTTGAATCTTTTGGTGAATTAGATAAGAATCGGATCGCAAAATCAGACCGGAATGCAACGAAGGGAGCCCGAGCTGCTCGGCTTCAGCGAAGCAAGATGGTGAATGGCAATAAATTAACTATTTCTGTCAAGAACAAATGTGGTAATTATCTCACACTGGAAACTGCTATTTCATTTTGCAGCTGAGAGAGCAGACGAGGGCAGCTTTTTTGAAGGAGAAAAGGGCTTCAAGTGGATCGGCCAGCCCTCCCCGTCTCATTGTAAGCTTTTTGTATGAATTAAATTTTCGGAAATGTTGCTTTGAGTATGCTGTTTTCATCCTTGTGGTTTCTTTTATGACAGCTTCTTTTCCCGCTTTCTCCATCTGTGAATGTAAATTCACTTGCTGAAGATCTTTTGAGATTGCTATCAACAGAAGGTGCTGGAGCTTTGT
Source organism: Theobroma cacao (assembly GCF_053813885.1). NCBI lineage: Eukaryota > Viridiplantae > Streptophyta > Magnoliopsida > Malvales > Malvaceae > Theobroma > Theobroma cacao. The sequence goes on along the minus strand of NC_142646.1, from coordinate 2,655,569 downwards.
CATCAACGGTTGCTTCTTCTGAGTACAAACTGCGAGCAACGGTAGGCCTCATAACTCCTTTCTCCGCATTGTTAGTTAAAAACAGCTGCTATATATGAGAGGGTTTTGGGCATTATTTTTCTTTAATTTGTTATTTTCCGTGATGGACATCTGATTTATCATTCTTAGAAGTTAGATGTAACAGCTTTCAATCCATGATATGAAGTGCTAAAATTTGCAAACTAACTTTTAAGTTGTCCATTCTAGGTACTGCAAGCTCCTCATGGGGATCTATTATCATGTATGGAAATGGCCAAGGTACATATTATCCACAGCATGGTGATATTGTGTGTTGACCTGGTTTAGTGTGATGCTTCTTTGTTTTATTTTGTTCCAATTAATGGTTGACTGCCTTTTGAATTGTAGGTTGCTGATTTGATTGCTTTTGTGGCATCAGCTACTGAAGAAAGCACATGTGACTATATTGATTCATTTGGAAGTCAATGCCTTTCAGTGTTCAGGTCTCTTGGTTTACCAAGCACCGTTGTCTTGATTCGTGTATGTTCTCAGTTTATGACTTTATGTGTTGGGTACATGTGACATTTCTACGAAAGCAAGTAACGGGGTTAAAGTTTTTTTCTCCAGGATCTACCTATTGAGCTTAAAAGACGAAATGATGCAAAGAAGACCTGTACTTCTAGTCTTACTTCTGAATTTCCAGAGGATTGTAAGTTCTATCCCGCGGATACAAAGGATGACTTGCACAAGGTGATTTTATCTGCCATTGATATGCGTGTGAATGAATGAAATTGAGATTGAATGTGCTTGTGACCATTTATTCTCATGTTTTCTTGCTTCTAATACTGTCCACTGATGCGTTGATTGCAGTTTATGTGGCTTTTTAAGGAGCAAAGGCTCACAACTCCTCACTGGCGAAATCAACGACCTTATCTCATGGCACAAAAGGTCTTACTAATTCTTGCAACTTTTTTCTGGAATTCTACTTCATTAGAGGTAGCATGGTGGGGAAACTAACAAATGGTCTTTTTCCAATGCAAATCTTGCAAATCTAAAGGAAAAGTTGAATTATAGGTTGCACACATTCATTTTGGGATGGGTGGTTGCCAAATTCTTTTACATTCCTGTTAATTTTATTTCAGATTACTTGTTTCTGCCAAAATCTTTGAAGGTTAAATTTTACATGCTTCTATGTTTTAGGTTGATATGGTTCCAGATGATTCCAATCCAGGAAAGTGTACTCTTCTTCTCACTGGTTATACACGTGCTCACAGCCTATCAGTGAACCAGCTGGTAATCATATCTCACTAAGCTTGTGCTTTTATGTGTTTATCGGGTGGTTTGTTTCTTAGCCTCTTTTACATTAGGTTCATGTTTCTGGTGCTGGGGATTTCCAGTTGGGAAAAATTGAAATTTTAAAGGATCCTATCCCTTTAAATGCTAGAAAAGAGCATAATGCTATGGATTCTGATGATATTCAAGATGTTGAGGTAAAGAGAATTCCCCACCATATCATAAACAAGAAAGTGTTTATTTTGTATACCGGGTGGCAATGAAGTGGGTAATAAACCTTTTCTTTTTGATTCTTGGTTTATAGGTTATTCGTTCCCTAGCTCCTGATCCGTTAAACGAGGAGCCTTTGCTTGTTGAGAATGTTCCAGATCCACTTGCTGGAGAACAGGTAACATAGACAAGTACCAAAGCTTTAAATATCATGTTCCTATCCTATTATTACTAATACTGTCATAACTTGCTTTATTGGCATGTACATGAACATAGTTACTCCTCCGGCTCCTCATTCTTGTTGAGGCAAACAGAATACTGACTTCCCTAATATTGTTTCATCTCATATTAGCTGCTGCCTGGAGGTATATGACATGTAATAAAAGAATGTTTTCAACTATTTGCCAAATGTGGTCTTTTTGGAGTAATAGTAATCTTCATGCAACTAAACATGTAATAGGGAATGAAGTAGGCTTCATGTTAAAAGATACTGAGTATGCTTAATACTTGAGTATAATTGAATTGAATTAAGACATCAGAACCAATAGTTATATTTTCATACTTCTGCCTCCATTTTAGAGGTGTGCCTTTGATAAAATGTTTAAGTTGCCACTTGCCAGCAGTCCAACCTTCACGCTATTTTTGTATAAGCTTAGCGAGCTGACACACACACACACACACACACACATACATTTAGTGGAGGCTGGGGATGTTGAGCACTACTTATAATGTTGTGTTATTCTGACAGACATGGCCCACAGAGGCAGAAATGGCTGAGGCTGATAGAAATCAAAAGCAAAAGAGGCTGAGAAAGAAGAATCTCCCTCGAGGCACTTCTGAGTATCAGGTCTGAACTTTCTTGCCAATTTTTGGGACTTTAAATGGCTGCTGTCAACCTATATATTTTTATTTATCATATTGATGCATAAAGACCAAGTTGTGATGAATTCACTGTCTTTGCAGGCTGCTTGGATCATAGATGATACAGATGAAGAGGATTCTGATGCCAAGGATGAGGATGCTGATGACGACGACGAGGATGATGATGGCATGGTATTGGATGAAGGAGAAAGTGGATTTCCTAGTCAAGAAGGCACTAATAATCCAGACTTTGAGGACCAAGCTTCCTTGTACTTAAGGGACTCTGATGAAGAAACTGAAAATGATTCAGTGATGATGGTGCGTCTCTCTAATGCATCTTTTACGATGCAACTTTTACATAATTACTTGTAAGGAAGTGTTGGCTATATGTTCTTGCATATGCTTATAGGTGTTTATTTGTTTTGCTTGTAGTACACTGCTCCATCCATGGCATTTTATTTTATTCTCTTAGATGCTCAGAATGTGAATATTTTGCCTTTTCTTTATGCAGGAAGGGGAGAATTTGACGAGGGAGCAGATCGAGGCCGAGATTAAAAAAATTAAAGAGGCACATGCTGAAGATGAGGGTATTTATCCTTTTTGACTAATAGTAGAGTTTGTTCGGAGCATTGCTAATTATTTGTTGTCAACTTTTGTATAAAGTTGGAATAATCTACATGTTAATGGGGGAAAAAACCTGTATTATAATCTTGAAATTATCTATTGTGGCAGAACACAAAATTTTTACTCTTCCAATAAGTTTAAGCCACTAAATTTTGATCTTCAAAGTCTAGTACAGGTGAAAGGGCTTGCATATTAGTTGGCTATTATAAGTGAAAATTATGAGATTGGGCAACTCTCCCTATACCAAATGCACATGCATATGCATTTTCTCTTCCACTCTTTTTAAATCATCACATCTATGTATAAGCACCACTTGTCATCTAGATGCAAATGTACTGTTGATTAGTTGTTAACACTTAGTTTGTAATTTCAGAATTTCCAGATGAAGTGGATACCCCGCTAGATGTTCCTGCTAGAAAGCGATTTGCCAAGTATAGAGGCCTCAAGTCCTTTAGGACATCCTCATGGGACCCCAAAGTAATCTTATTGTGATACCTTTGTAATAAGCTATATAGTGGGTTAATTTTAAAAGTGTTATTAAAAGCTTACTTGGTGATTATTAGGAATCTCTACCTCCGGAATATGCCAGAATTTTTGCATTTGATAACTTTGCAAGAACACAGAAGCATGTTATTGCAAAAGCCTTAGAAATGGAGCAAGAGAGCAGAGACAACCGTGTACCAGCTGGTTCATATGCAAGGATTTATATCAAGGATATACCTCTTGATATTGCTTCAAAATTATGTGCAGTTTCAAGGAGAGCCCCCATTATATTATGTGGTCTCCTGCAACATGAGTCTAAGATGTCTGTCCTACATTTTAGGTATCTTCTTTCATAACACATTCCTGTTTACACTTTTCTGGTTATGAGTAATAGCAATCTACCCCATATTGGTTTTTTTAATATGAAATTTTTTGCAGTATAAAGAAGCATGATAGTTACGATGCTCCTATTAAATCTAAAGAAGAATTCATATTTCATGTTGGTTTCCGCCAGTTTGTTGCTAGGTAATGATCCTTTAAACCTTACTACTGCCTTAGATTTTTGCCAAAATTCTGAAGCCTGTCTTTGTTTCTTTGTTGCAGACCAATATTTTCGACTGACAATGTCAATTCAGACAAGCACAAGATGGAAAGATTTCTTCATGCAGGGCGTTTTTCAATAGCTTCAATATATGCTCCTATTTCTTTTCCACCTCTTCCTTTGATAGTTCTGAAGGGTGCAGGAGGAGCCAGCACACCTACAGTTGCTGCTGTTGGTTCCTTGAGAAGTATTGACCCAGATAGAATAGTTCTAAAGAAAATTATTTTAACTGGGTATGGATTTTTTTTTTGATAAAATTTAATTGAAGTTGTTATGATCTTGTATCTTATAGTAGGATTCTACTGTTTAGTTTTTAATGCAAATATCTGTTGAATTAATACCTAGAATTTCAGGCTTAAGAAAAACTACCTAACAAGTGTAGGAATCATTTTAGTAGCTTGGATTTGTTAATTTGGATTAAATCTTGATGCAGTTACCCTCAACGAGTATCCAAGTTAAAAGCCACAGTACGATATATGTTCCATAACCCAGAGGATGTGAGATGGTTCAAGGTAGGATAATGTTTGCAAGTGCTGTAAAGTACTTTTGTTTAATAGTGGAATAGCCAGTGGAAGAATTACTGTTGCATGGATTATTATTGAAATTTCCTGATTTGGATGTGGTTGCAGCCTGTGGAAGTGTGGACAAAGTGCGGTCGCCGTGGTCGAATTAAGGAACCTGTTGGTACACATGGTATGTGATTTTCCTATCAAATATACCTATGTAGCCTATGTGGCCATCAAATTTGTGGAACCTATTATTTAAAGAACTCATTTCATGAGGAAGTGTTTTCTTGCCATCTATCTGCTGGTAACATTTTCTTTTAAATCCCTTCTTTCTGGAGAGAAAGTAAGAGTGGAGAGAGGAAAGTGGTTATGCATAATGTCTTGAGGTTCTTTGGAGATTATACTTTTTCTTAGGACAGTGATGTTTGTTAAAATTAAGGTATCTACGTCAGTGGTTTTAGCTTTTTGTTATGCTGTTATAAATGCCTTCAATTTTTTATCATCCGTAGGAGCTGAATGTGTTGTGTTATGTACGACTGACATAATGCACGGATCTTTTTCTTTTGGTTGCAAGATGTTAAAATGCACTAGTCTTTGTGGAAAAAGCTGAGTACTGATTTTTCCATTTTTTATCAGGCGCAATGAAATGCATATTTAATGGGGGCCTTCAGCAACATGACACTGTTTGCATGAGTTTATACAAGCGTGCATATCCTAGGTGGCCGGAACACCGGTTCCCTGTCCTAAATGCTTGATCAAGAGCTTCTGTTTTCTAAAGATAGGAGACATGCTTGCTCATGTTGGGAATGAAGCACCGGTTCAGATTATCAATTCCGAATTTCATGTTCGCTGTTTATAAGCTACATTCAGTTGGGGGAATGGTCCAATTTACCCTGCTGTCTTCTTCCTCTCATTGCTGTGTTAGGGTGTTTGGTGTATATCCTATGTGGCGTAGTTTAATAATATATATATGTTTTTATTCGACAAAAACTGATGAGGGAAAAACCAGGAGGGAAAAGAAAAGCTCTATTTTTGTAAACTGATCAGATTTTGTTTGTTATATTTGCTCTGAGCAATGCTATATAATTTCCATTATATTTAATTGATTCACACAGCATAAAGATCATATTCTGTGAAAAGAAATGAGAATTCTTTATGGGGTGGTTATTTAGTACATCATTTCAAGCAGAGTAACCCACGTCGGATGGACTTGCCTCCAAGGAGCCAAATGCAAGGAGCTCCTCGTTCTGCTCTAGCTTGGCCATGTCCTGCTCATCCAAGAACACCCACGCTTCAATCCCATCTCCTAATCTTGTATCCATGAAAACAACCGTATTCGAGAACACAGTCTCTGATTTGTTGGAAGCAGTGCAAGTAACCCACGCAGGCTTTCCCCAGCCAAAATCTATCTCATAAAGACCAAAGTTGCACCAACTAGTAAACCCAATAAAATCAGTCTCACCAGCTGCACCATACGATGCCTTACCCATCATCTCCTCTATGTGCTCGCAAAATTTAAGCAATCCTCCCTCTCCTTGTAGGCTCTTAACGAAATCACCATCAGCTTTTCTTATCTCTTTCCTTAGATGGCAAACCAAGTCATCCAACTCTGTTTCTTCACCCATCACCAGTGCAGTCGCCATGCACAGGAAATTTCCCATCGAATTCTTTGGGACTGGCGGCACTGCCCTTCGACGAAGGTTCACAGCATGGTTTATAACAGTTGGCTTCTGGAAATCGGATTTTGCTTTGAAAGTAGCCATGAGACACTTGCAGAGGAGGGCTGACACGGCCTCGACTCGTGTTGGATCTGGTACACTTGAACTAGCTGTTTTGGCCTTCAGAGAAGCTATTGCCGAGGCGTCAAAAACAATTCTCCTCGACCAACATATTCCTGTTTTGAGAAATGGGGTAAACAGAGCTAGAATGGTTGCCTCCTTGGGGTATGCCTCGCTCTGTGGAAAGACAAAAGAGGCATCGAAATTGGGATATGCAGCTTCTTCACCAGACTTGCGAGTCACTGCAGCCCAACATCTGAGAAAGGTTGTAGCCGCAGGTCCATCGGCGATCATGTGCGAGAGAAATGTGCCAATAACAATGCCACCGCAGGCAAAGTTGGTAACTTGTATCATGGCTACATAACCTCCTGCGCTCGTTGCAGTCCAACTAGCCTCAGCTGGAAGGAGTTCAGGGATAAAAGACGAATCAGGGTGCCTGAGAAATTCATTAAGAGACCAATCAACTCGAGCCTCAACATAGTAAGCTCCCTCATCGTTACAATCAATGGAAAGACAGTCTTTGATCCTTCCAGCGAACGGATAGAAGAGAGTTAAGGTTTCTGACAGAGACTGCTTTAGCAGTTGTGACCTTTTGGAGTTGAAGGCAATAATATCAGTTAAGGGAATGCTCGTTTCTTGGTTCATATAAAAGAAGACCATAGGAACATAAATTAGAGGAATGAACTGATCCAAGAAGGAAATCCTGTGAGTTCTAAGATGATGGGGTGTCGGAGAAGCGGGCTTGATAAATTCTTCGGAAACTACTTCGACCTCCATAACCATTTTCTCTCAGGCAGGAAGACAGAAAGCCAGACACTGTTAAAAGTATGTACCCTTGTAAGTTTTAACAAAAACTCGAGTTTAAAAAGAAGAAAACTGAGTGACCTGTTTTTTCGTTGTCATTACTCCTGAGATCTCCTTCAAGTGATATAGGCCTATATAGCATTCAATGCCTTCCTTATACTTTTAACCCAGATTATATAATCTTTGACCCAGATTCTGAACTAAAAATTAGAGGGCCCCTTTTCTTCTTTGTGCATTTTTTGGTTAAAAAATTTGATATAGTCAAGGGACCTTGAATGCAATTAATTACTAGTCGTAGACTTTCCTGCCTGCCTAGTGTCTAGTTGCATCTTTTCCCTTAAGGCCGAAAGTGCAAGTTCGAGAGTTTGATACAACACCTTCTTCAGATTTTATTGTATTACTGTAAGAACAAATTTGCTCTGTTGTTAAATATAAAGTAACCTTAACGTTTGATCTATTGGAAAGATGAGTGTGAAAATTCTCTCCTCTTGCCCTGGTTGACAAAATTATGGTAATAGATTTCACCAAGTCAGAGAGAAAAAATCACAGTAATCATTTTAGTCTGAATCTCCTACGAGGAGTCCTTAAATCTGACAGCTACAAGCTTTGCAGAAGGACGCGAGAGAGTTTTCTAAGTGCGTTCCCTTACAGGTTTATAAATTGAAATCAAAGATCAAATTTCGTTCTCTCATGTGCCTCTAGAAAAAGATCGCCTCTTCTAGCAGAATTTAAAACTTAAAACAATCACCAGGACAAACAACAGTAAGCTTAATCCTGAGGTTCAAAAGGACTCGGATCCAGGGAAGCAAATGAGAGGTTGTAATATTGCCATGTCTTGTTCATCCAAGGTCACCCATGCTTCTATTCCATCACCATTTCTTGTTTCAATCAAAAACACCAAATTCTGAAACACTAATCCATCTATGCCACCAGGACTCACCCACATGGGCTTTCCCCATCCGAAATCAGCTTCATAGATACCTACCTTGCACATACTGCTAAATGCAAAATAATCAGCTCCTCCATTAGAGTGCACTTCCCCTAACTCTGTGAGACACTCGGGGACCTTTTGGAAACCTTTCTCACCTTGTAATTGGTCAACGAACTCACCACTAGTTTCCATTATCGATTTCCTCAGAAGAGCCCCCAATGACTGCAACTCTAAATTGGCCACTGCGTGACACTGTGCAGTTGCCATCCAAAGAAGATTTCCAATTGAATGTTCAGGCAAGGATGTTGCCGTTTTTCCACGCAAATTAACTATATGGGACAAAACAGATGGCCTTAGGGATCCATATCTTATTCTGGAGGCAGCTGTAACACATATCCATATGAAAGCTGATACAGACTCAACAAGAGTTGGATTTCGCACAAATGACGAGCTAGAAGCTTTGGCCTTCAGAGTGGCTATGCCTGAAGCATCAAATACAAATCTCCTCGTAACACACTTGCCAAATTTTAGTAAGGAGGGCCATATAGCCAACATTGTATCGCTTGGCAACAAACTATTCTGTGGGAAAAGCAGCGGTGCAATGAAACTAGGCCTTGGTGCTTCACCTGAACCTCGAGCAGAAGCCGCCCAGGCCTTGAGAAATGTGGTTGATGTAGGGCCATCAATGATCTTATGCGAAGTTTGCGTGCCAATGGCAATGCCACCGCATTTCAGTATGTTTACTTGAATCATTGCGACAGGAATTCCAGCATTCGGTGTTTCCAACCGGCTGAGGTTAGAAGGAAGCAATTGCCGTATCATTTGGCTGTCAGGTTTGCTAAGAATTTCTGATAGAGAACAACTAATCTTGGCCTCAAAGTACTGAACGCCAGAGTTGTTGCAATCAATGTAAAGACCGTCTTTGATTCTTCCTGCAAATGGGTAAAAGCTAGTCAAGGTTTCTGATAGAGATTGCTTCAGCCTCTCTAATCTTTCACCAACAACACTCATATTGTTAGAGTCACAATTTATGGGCCTGTAAAAGAGAATCATTGGAACATGTGCAGATTGCATAAGCTGATCCAAAAGGGAAAGCTTATAGGTTCTCAAGTGATGGGGTGTTGGGCATGATGGTTTGATGCTTTCCTTGGACATGATTTCAACCTCCATTTTCTTTGTTTTTCCTGGTTTTCTTATCAGTACATCAATTCATTTAGCTTGATGACGCTTTTAAAAAGTATTCTGATCGTGGATACCTAGGAACAAGATTAAAATGTGACATAATTTTTATGTCTCTGCTTTTGCAATCAGTTGTTTATGATTTTCATTGGTAAAACTATGAAGGATAAAGGAACAGTGTGCAATCTGCAGATAAAACTATAGCACCAGACACATCCAACATAGATTTTATCACAGCAAAATGCAACTATTGTATTTCACAATCTCCAGGCCGGCTTTATCTGATTTGTTTGTTCCTCAATCCTCATCATTCTCCTCCCTCTTATCCCACAATTTGAATTCACTTTGTCAGTAAACTTCTCTTTTGAATAGTAGCATCTTATGTTTTGTTGTATAACTTCTAATGTCTGGAAACAATAGTTGATGTTAAGCCACTTCACATTCACTTCTAGTGGATGATAGGTCAGAAGGTTTCGGGCCTGGGAGCAGGTCTTATTGGGCCAACTCTTGACTCAAGGCCCGCCACAATGCGGAGATTAAGATCCGCTGGGTGCGCCTGTATGTAACTATGTTAACCATGTTTGCAACATAGCCGAATCGTCAAACAAATTTCAAAATATTTTCCGCTAGGTCCGACAGTAGGAAATGAACGAGCGATTGTTGAGCTTTCAGCCTTCGATTGAACGCGGGTAATTGTTTCTACTGCTTAAACTCTGAAAGGAAAAGCCGGGTGTAAACTGGGTCGTGACCCAAGAACGTAACGGAAAAGGAATGCGTAGAGTGAGGATTCCTTTGCGGTCAGTCGCAGATACCTTATGTAAATCGAAATCACGTGAACATGTACGTTTTTTTTTTGTTTCACTTCTTTTTCTCCTTGAAGAATTCGATGTTTCTATTTTGGTAATATTTTTTTTCTTCTAATTTGTGGAAATTTTGTTCATAGTCCTATTGGTTAATGATTAATGCTGTTTCAGGGACGAAGAAATGTGAACGGAAGATTGGAATTATGTAGAACTGTTGCAACTATCAATGGTTCGTTACCCCAATTCTTCGATTTTCCTATTTTATTTTGTTTGTTTGATGGAAACTCTTCAATTGCTTTAAGTCTTTGTTTGTTAAGCTCAAGGTATTGATATGAGCAGGTCATGTGTTTTTGGGATATGGGGAAGAGTCAAGAACAAAGACCTTGCAGCTTCAAATTGTTGATGCGCTTCGCTTGGGTGAGAGAAGTAGAGCTTCTAGACTGCTTTCTGATCTTGGTGATGGAAACCAGCCACTTAAAGCCGATGACATTGTTTACATTCTTAACTACTGTGCAAAATCACCTGATCCTCTGGTAAGCTGGAGTTTAGCAACATGCAAGTGTGTGAACCTGAATCTGTTTCTGTTGTATAGACTATAGATTTACAACATAGATAATGTGGACAAGGATCACAGTTGACAAACTGGAAAAGAAAAAAAAAAAAAAAAAGAAGAGTCCAGGAAAGGAAGAGGAAAAAGAAGTATGAATGGTTATACTTGTTAGTAACAGTTGTGGCATTTACTATTTCCATACAGTTTTTCATGGAAACGTGGAGATTGATAGAGGAAAAGGAGATCGGCTTGAATAACAAATGCTATTTGCTTATGGTGCAAGCTCTTTGTAGAGGAGGTTATTTGGAGGAGGTATACATTTTATAGACTAGTGTTAGCTCTTTGTATCCTTGGGTTGATTCATTAACTTAACTGGAACAACTTCGTTTTCTTGTGTTATTGTGAACAACTCCTTTTTGTTATTGCTACACTATTATTGGTACTATTTCTAATCATTAATATGGTTAGTTTTGCCACAATCCAATGTTCAAATGTCCGTATGCTTGTGCATTTGCTTTCCCTCTACTGCCATTACAAGTTTTCTCATTTCTTCTTCTTGTATTTCCTTCAGGCATGCAATTTGATCAAATTTCTTGGAGAGAATCGTGGCATCTATCCTTTTCTGTCAATCTATAACTCTTTCTTGGGAGCCTGTGCAAAAATGCAAACTGCAGTTCATGCTAATCAATGTTTGGATTTGATGGAGCGCCAAAGGGTGGGGAAAAATGAAATTACATATTCAGAGCTTCTCAAGGTGTGTAAAAACAGTGTTGTCCTTGATTTTACTAATAGTAGGTTTATAGTACTAGCTTTCTTTGTTCACAGTTGCCCACTATGTTTATAGTAACATTAAAATAAGTGGTTAGCTATCTTCAAAGTTTGGTTTTATCATCCATCTATATATAGTATTGGTGTTTTGCTGGACTAATTCATGATACTTCTAAACAGATTATCTTCTCTGGTTTTTCTTGCTGTTTTCTTATCCTTTATTCTTTCAGCTTGCAGTTTGGCAGCAAAATCTATCTGCAGTCCATGAAATTTGGAAGGACTATATTAAACACTACAGTCTAAACATAATTTCTCTTCGAAAGTTTATATGGTCCTTTACAAGATTGAAAGATTTAAAATCTGCATATGAAACATTGCAACATATGGTGGCTTTAGCCATTAGCGGGAAGATATTTGTTAGTAGGACTGGTGAAGGAAGGTTGTATTCTTCAAGACTGGACATCCCCATACCATCCAAAGGTGAATTAGGGTCACAAAAAGTAGAATTGGGAGAGAACGAGCAAGATTTTGCTTTGAAATTTGACACTGATGCGTCCAATGTAGAGATATGCAAGTCCGTGAGTGCTACAGTTGGTATGCTGAATAACTATAAGAGAATGCCTGTTATGAAAGTCCTGAGGTGGTCTTTCAGTGACGTAATACACGCTTGTGCACAAGCTCGAGATTATAAACTAGCAGAGCACTTGATGGTGCAGGTAGGACAACTTTCTTTCTAGCCTGAAATTCTGGTTGTTCTGCACAATTCTTATAATATTTGATTTGACGACCATAATTCTAGGCTAAAGACTTTAATTCTGAAATTCTCCTATGAGGAGATAACTGTCATGTTAAAAGTAACTTGAATAAAGTTCTGATCTCTTATGTGTCTCTCTTAGTAGTTAAAATCATTCAGCTGGTTTTTTTTTTAATCCTTTCTTTATTGATTTTTTATGTTTTTCTAGATGCAAAATCTTGGATTGCAACCATCAAGTCATACATATGATGGCTTTATGAGAGCTGTTATCCCAACAAGAGGATTTAGTGCTGGCATGGAAATGGTAGGTTGCATCTTTTTATTGCTTAAACTGAGTGTGTTTGGTGATGTTTCTTTCCTCTTGTACCAATAAATTTTCCATTTGGCCTTATTCTCTGTAGTTAAAAGTAATGGAAGAGAGGAATATGAAGCCTTATGCTTCAACTTTTGCAGCTCTTTCAGTACAATGTAGTAAAGCCTTGGAACTTGACTTAGCTGAGGCTTTGCTGGATCAAGTTTGTGAATGTCCACATCCATATCCTTATAATGCTTTCCTTGGAGCATGTGATACTATGGTAAGTAAACCTCGCACTCCATTGCTTTTTTTTTATCTCCCTTTCTTGTTCGATTGTTTTATTCATTGATTATTCATCTCTGAGCGCATAACAAAAAATTTTGTGCTCAGAAGATTGGAAGAAAACAGTAGTTATTATTCCTTCTCTTGTCCCAAAACAATTTGTGATTAACATAGTTAATGGATCAGTATTTTGTTGGAATCAGTCAGTTTTCATATTTGATTTATTATAAATTTGCTATTTTAAAAGCCTTTTGCTATTCACTATCCCATGTTGCTGCTACTCCTTTGAACAGGGATCCTTGTGGTAATTGGGGAATTAATTCCTCTGTATTTTGTTAGTTAATTGTAAATGAACTATGCTGGGGATTTTCCCCTTTTAATTTCTACTTTGCTTCTTTGGATGAACAAATACAAATTGAATTGTCCAAGAAAGAAAAAAGGAAAAGACACAAATATGAAAATAAACAATGAATGAGCATAATTTATCTCCATTGGTGCAAATTAATTTTGCAGGATCAGCCAGAGCGAGCTATTCGGCTATTGGCTAAAATGAGACAACGAAAGCTTCAGCCAGATATCCGGACATATGAGCTACTATTTTCATTGTTTGGTAATGTGAATGCTCCTTACGAAGAAGGTGATATGTTGTCACAGGTTGACTCATCCAAACGAATAAAGGCTATAGAAATGGATATGGCTAAAAATGGCGTTCAGCATAGTCATTTATCAATGAAGAACTTGGTAAACTCCCTGCCCATGTATTTTATTCATTCTACCTGGACCATGAACAATTTTATGTATGAGTTACTTGCATGGAAAATTTTCAGCTAAAAGCCCTTGGAGCTGAGGGGATGACAAGAGAGCTGCTTCATTATTTACATATTGCCGAGAAACTTTTCTGCCATACCAACACTTATATGGGAGCTCCCATCTATAATACAGTTCTGCATTCACTCATTGAGGCTGAAGAGGTGAGTGCTTCCAACACTGTACTTTACCCTTTGCAATTACTGCTTTGTTAGGTGTGGGTTTATAATTAGTGTTTGCATATAAATCATATCTTCACTCTATGTGCAGAGTGAAATGGCGATAGAAATATTTAAAAATATGAAATCATGTGGTCTCCAACCATGTGCTGCAACATACAATATAATGATTGATTGTTGTAGCGCTATGAGATGTTTCAAATCTGCTTGTGCACTAGTTTCCATGATGGTGCGTGATGGTTTTTATCCAGAGACAATGACATACACATCTCTAATAAAGGTATTCCTTTTTTAGCTTTAGTCCTTCTCTGTCAAATTCATTTGCATTGCAAATGTTGCCTCCATTGTATGCACATTGCAGAGAAATAGGAATTTATTCCTGCTGCCCAAAGTATATCCAATTCATTCTTGCTCACTAATACTGACCTTATCTCCCAGACTCGTTTTATTAATTTTTTCAAGTATTCATTCCTTCATGGAGAAAAAGAATTTAAAAATTTATAAGTTTTATCTTTTACATTCTTGGAAATCTTCTTCTTTAATTAAAAAAATAGCTGTAGAAATTGGCATCATGATACTATGGTGCATTTTCATGTTACCCTTTCAGATCCTCATCTTAAAGATACAATTCTAGTTTAATAATAAATTTCTGTGAGCTGTCCTGCATATTATAACTTTAGAACTAAACCCTGATGCTTTCTTGTAGATGAGAAAACAAGTAATTGCACACATTTTTAACCACCCAAAACTGTCTTCTTGCTATATTTTTAGTATGTATAATAACAAAGCATAGGATTGTCCTGTCTGAAAATATCCAGCTAAAGCAAAATTTACATTTGTCTCTCGACTATGAATACCTTTTGTGAGTAGCAGAGGGGAGCAATTAGTAGTATTTATCATGTAATTGGTCGGAGTTCAGTTTCTAACGCTTTTTATTTTATGAAGATATTGCTGGAATATGAAAATTTTGATGAAGCAATAAATCTTCTGGATCAAGCAAGTTTAGAAACTGTCTTCTTGCTATATTTTTAGTATGTATAATAACAAAGCATAGGATTGTCCTGTCTGAAAATATCCAGCTAAAGCAAAATTTACATTTGTCTCTCGACTATGAATACCTTTTGTGAGTAGGAGAGGGGAGCAATTAGTAGTATTTATCATGTAATTGGTCGGAGTTCAGTTTCTAACGCTTTTTATTTTATGAAGATATTGCTGGAATATGAAAATTTTGATGAAGCAATAAATCTTCTGGATCAAGCAAGTTTAGAAGGGCATCAACTGGATGTAATAATGTATAATACCATACTTTTAAAAGCAAGTGAAAAGGTATTCACCCTGTTCTCTCTCTCTCTCTCTCTCTCTCTCTCTCTCTCTCTCTCTCTCTACACATATATCTTTACTATTTTTGCAAGGCATGTTATTTGCAAAAGTAACCTGAGTAAAATTTTGTATCTTAATTTACTTTTCTGGCTTTTTTCTGTTTATGCATGTTTCATTCAGCATGTGGATTGAATGAGAAAAGGAGTTCTATATCATCTTTTCTTAGGGTGCCTTAGCAAACATCAGAATATCTAAGCAGCTTTCTGCCCTTCTTTGATTGGGTCACGTCTTGGGTATCCATGTGGGATTTCACTACTTTAGTTCCCTCTAGATGCCATAGATAAATGCCGATTCCTTTGCTGTTGTACCCAATGGTAATTACTTTTATGAAGGAAAACTCAAGATATGAGTTCTCGTGTCATAGAAGGTACTGCACCTCAGAGTTGTCTGCTGGCTTCTACTTGGATGTCCTGACACACTTTGGGTTACTAACACCTAGGATATTGTTTATGCTTATCATGCAAGCATCAGTAGAGTATTCAATAACTTGTATCTGGTGTTGCGTAAGAAGTAGGTGTCACCAAAATTCCTTATTGAAGGCATTTTCGTGTTTTTGGCCAGAACTTCTTGAAGGAATTGATAACACGCCGTTATTGCCATCAGAAGGCAGAATGCGCCTTAAGATTGTGTTAAAAAGTGTCCTGTCGCCACCTAGGGGCCTTTCTTCACTAAGTCTTCTTTCTTTATACTTGTAATATCAACTATGTGCATAGAATACAGTGGTAAATATGATTACTCTTGAACATTGATGGTCTTGTGATGGGCTGGTTGCCTTATAAGTTATTGACATTGGTTTTGGATTTTTCGTGGATGAATGTCAGGGAAGGATCGACATAATGGAATTTATTCTTGAGCAGATGCACCAAGACAAAGTCCAGCCTGACCCATCAACCTGCTATTATGTATTTTCTGCATATGTTGATCGTGGTTTTCACAACACTGCCATGGAAGCATTGCAGGTTTTGAGTATGTGGATGATCTCCAACGAAGACAGCACACTTGAAGAAAAGAAGAGACAATTTGAGGATGATGTTGTGCTTTCCGAGGACTTGGAAGCTGAGTCAAGGATACTCCAGTTTTTTAAGGATTCTGAGGAGCATCTTGCTGTAGCTCTTTTGAATTTAAGATGGTGTGCTATGCTTGGGTTTCCAATCTCTTGGTCACCTAATCAAAGTGGATGGGTTAGAAGACTCAAAACTAATTATGACACAGCAAGGAGCACTGTGTTATAAGCGTAGCAGCAGCTAAAATGCCTTCTAATCAGCTTCTATCTTTTTTCAGCATTCAATCTCAGAAACTGCCCTCGATGTCGTGAAAGCTTTGCTGTTCACAAGGGTGCCCCTGCACAGTAGAACACACCAAATTAGGCGGTAATGAGGCCATTGTAGATATCTAACGGTTTTCCATTTGCTTGCTTGACCTCAAGTCCGCATAAGATGAATGAAAGGTGCTAAGCAAGGTTCTTGACACCTTGCAACCATATTTATGCTTAGGAGTTTAGGCGGACTACGAGGATTTAATTGCTTGCAATCAGAGGAGGCAGCAGGACTCCCACTCGCAAAGTAATGACAAATCACAAGAGCCATTTCAAGGATATTAACTAATGTCACCAATGGCAGCGGAGCAAAGATTAAAAGAATGACAGAAATCCGTGGTGATTGACGACCACACAGAGATGTCGATGAGGACTTTGATCTTTTAACTTATTGGAACAGATGGGCATTCAAACTGTAGAAAGAACCATTATGCAGCAGTGTAACCGTGTTCAACCAAAACCTCAACTTAGCTGTGTTTAAAAGTTAGAATTCCTTTGGAAAAGGCTCGTGTAATCAATAAGTTTCAAGTTATTATAAGAAGCCAACCATGCATGGCATGCACAAAATTTTCACCTAAATCATAATATAGCATATTAATTGTGCACCAACTTCGCTATTTGCGTATGTTTGCAATTATCCACCAGCAACTAAATGTTTTCTCCTGGAGGCAACTCTGCAGGCTTTGGAGGAGTGCCAAGCACTCTTTCCATGTCAAAACGGACTTCAATGTTCCTAATGCTGTAACCAACCACCATCAGCCAACATAGAAGCTTGGCAAGTTCGGGTGCACTTGTCTCAGTTACACTTGCCTGTAAAACAATGAATATCAAAGTATAAGGAAGATTTTCAAATATCAAATGACATTATAGTATCTTTTGAGTTCCACATTCTGTCACAAGGTGCATGTATCCAATGATTTCTTCATATGAATGAACATTTAAACCATAATGCAAGAGAATATCCAACAACGAAAAGTAATAGGAAGGTAACCTTCATTTGGTCAGGATCTGAAACAGCTAAAAGACGCTTAATGAATGTGTTCATTGCAAACACAACATCTTCTCCAGCACTGCTTGTCAACTCCTAGAAAACATGTAATTTGAGTCAATACGTGGAGATAATCACTAATTCGAGTGAGATGGAATTTATTCTATTCGACCCTACTAGAATTCAGTAATCGAAAGAAACTTTTAGAGCTAATTCTCCGTACACAGTTTTCCCCCGGTATTTTTAACTTTAAAATACACTTTCAAGTTTCAAGCAAGTTAAGTTTGATGCAGTAAATAATGTAATGCAACAAGTACTCATTAAGTTCTCTCTATAATCATGTATCTATGCAAGCAAAATCGCAGAATCAGCTGGCAGCTATAACCAGGGCAACCAAATTATACAGTAAAAAAAAAGTGGAAATAGCTTTATTTACCTTCAGATTTTGTGGCTCAAGAGACTTGAGAAATTCTAATAGCTCATTTTGTCCGTTTGCAGATTTTCTACCGACTTGACGATTCAGTTCCTCAATCTCTGCTTCAAGTAACTCAATGTACTTTTTAGCATCTATTTTCTCCGGGCCAGAAACATTATTCCACCTAATAACTTCACCAGACACATTCTTTTGTGTACCAGGTGCATACTCTGGAACATCCTGTAAAGATGGAGCCCTTTAGCACCAACGAAAAAAAATATTTGGAGATTAAAGAGCACATCTCAGATGACAGAAGATGATTAGATCAGGGTCTATGATGTAGATGCAGTTGCCACTACACAGGAGTTGTAGGCAACATGGTGAAAATTAAATATAAAGCAGTAGGCAAGCAGTGTGCAGGACCCCAAAGCACTACAATGATTGACACCAAATGTTCTAACAAGAAATACAAAATGAAGTATTGCATTGTTGATTACTTTAGATAAAGCTATACCATCTAGTGGCCCCCAGATTAAATTTACAGTAGCATAAAACTGAACAACATAACTCTCTTGGATAACTTGATAGGATTGAATGACTTAGAGACAAGACAAATAATTCCTCTTGGCAAGTTCTGTTTAGACACCAATGATATGCAGTTACATCACTCTATCATTCCAAAGAGTAATTATTTTTCTTTTCTTGTCTCTACCATTGTGAGATTTCTCCCTATCAGAACCGACTCCATTACACATGGCTCCAGAGTATACCACTATGAAGCAGCTGAGATAGCCATTCCTTATCGGGGTATGGTTGAGTGGCAACCTCACAAGGTTTTCTCCAGATAACAATTACCACCTTGGTTTCTTTCAAGACGCAAAATGGGAAAAGACTAACCTTTTCTTCTTGGACCTCAGGAAGCGCGGCCTGCTCTATACTTTGTTGCAATTCCAATCGGTATTGCGCATTCCTAAACATATATCCAGTCATCATAACACTGTACATGAGTTGTGCAAGATTTTCAGCAACCTAAAAGGAAAATCAAAGAGTTCCCAATAACTGTCTAAACCGACAAGAGTAGATTTCAATAGCACTGAAAAAACATAAAACCAAAACGGAAAAGCATAATATACTTACAGTGGTGACTGTCACAGCAAAAAATTGCGGGGGCAGGGTTCCAATCATATTTGTCACCGTTTGCCGCATTGCCTCAACGACCTGAAGAAACCCAAAAAAAAAGTGTAACATTCAAATTCACTTCATTTCCAGAGCCTAAGAACTCCATAAATAAGGAATAAGAAAAAGAAATGAAACCTGCTGCGGCGCCCGTTTCACGAACAACTCCATGAACTCCGGCTGCACATTTTTGACATACTCCAATAGAATATCTCTCCTGGTTTTCGGCTGCTGATTGCAGAAAAAATGACACTTAAAATACCACTTGCATAGCCAAGAAAAATACATTAAAGAGAGAGACAGAGAGAGATACCAGAGTGCCGTTAGTAGGCTTGGAATCACCGCTGGACTTAGAAGACTCGTCGCTATTGGAAGAATCATAAGCTTCAAATCTCAAACCCAATCTTCTACTGCTCTTGATCTTTCTTGGGAAGCTAACTGAAGGAAGACATTGTTTTGGCTTGCACGATGAGAGGACCGTGGAAGTAGATTGCAACACAAACGAAGCGGGTTTCACGGTCAGGGAATTCATCTCAGCTCCTTCCCAGGTTTATTTCTACTCACCAAAAATAAATAAACAAAGGCTGATTATTTTATCTTTATAGTGCAGACATTAACCCGTACGAAGTAAAGAGAGAGTGAAAAGTGTTGGGCTTGCTGGTGCGCGAGTTCCCAGAGACGAGGGTTTGTTGGTCTGAAAAATGAAAAGTGCAGGTTGGGTTCCACCAGAAGATAGTGGACTAGCGCCTAGAGGATAACTTATGCAGATTCTCAAAATGCTACTACTAGGAATAAAACGGTCAGGATTTCCCGATTGCTTTCATTTGTGCTTTGGAAATTAGTTATTTTGAGAAAGACACTAAATTATTTAAGTAAAAGATATTACTCTTTTCTTTTTTTTCTTTTTTTATTCATATCAAAATTAAGATAATAAATTTTAATTTTAATAGAAACAGATATTTAATATTGTTTAGTATAAACAAATAATGAAAAATAATATTAAGTTTTAAAAATATTCATTTTGAGAAATGTCAAAAAGAAGTGTATAAAGAAAAATAACATAAGGAATATAAAAATTGATAAATATAAAGATTTATTATGAAACATGAACAAATATGTCAACGGGTAAAGTTTTGTTATTTTTTATGTACTTTAACCTAAACTCTTATATTTAATAAATTACTCAAGCCCTATAAATATTCAATTAAAAATTTGAACTTTAATACCCTAGATACTACATGTTAAATATTTGATTAATATAAATTTAAAATCAATTTTTATGTATATTATTAATGAAAATTAAAGTTAGTTTATAAAAATTCAATTAAGATTTAAAATATTTAATGAATTTTATTAAGTCTTACAATAATTATAAGAAATTTATAAATAAAAATAATAGATATATAGAGCTAAAATTTAATATAAAAATTATTATTTATAATTAAAAAATAATATTGGTATCATGAGAACATTGTTCGAATTAGAGACGAGTAATAGTTTTACTATCTTTTATCTACTTAAACTTGAATATGAAATGTTTTAATCTATCTTAATCGTATCAAATAATATATAGACATAATACTCAAATAAGACTTTAAATTATTTAATAAAATTTAAATAAACAAATTTTTATTGCATTTGATTATATATTTGCACTTTTATTTTGAATATGATTAATTATTGATTAATTATCATTAGTCAAAATATCACTTATTATTTTTTACATATGAGACTGAGATAGCGTTAATGTAGAATGTGAAAAATGTTACATGATCATGTCATAATGTCAAATTAACATGTCACATTATAATTAATTGTAACATGTTAACATATCACATTATAAGCAATTATAATATGTTAACATATTAAGTCAACATCATGCAATATAAAATGACAAATGAAATTTTGATTAAGTCAATTATTAGTCAAAATAGTTTATTTGATTTAAAATAAAAATATAAAAACTTTTTTGGTCAAAATAAAATTATAAGTAGTTGATTGAACATAATAAAAATATAAGGGCTTGTTTGAAATTTTTAAATAGTTTAAAAGCTTTTTTAGATGTTATGTCTAATATATAATATTCAATTATAAGATATCCATTATTTAAATAAATTAATAAAAAAATTTAAGCTTACAAAATTGACAGTTTGGCCGAGTGGTCTAAGGCGCCAGATTTAGGCTCTGGTCCGAAAGGGCGTGGGTTCAAATCCCACAGCTGTCATACTTTTGAATAAATTTATCAGAGCCCAATAACTAGGATCAAAACTCACCCGATACTTTATCAAAGCCCAAAACTCACCCGATACATTATAAAAGCCCAATAACCAGAGGCTGAAAACTCACCCGCCTTCCACCGGCAGAGCCAAAACAAATAATGACTAGAATATTCTAACCGTCGGAAAATATTCATGGAAGACAAAAAACAAAAAAAAGTGAAACTGCCCAAGCCAGCTCACCATCTCTCTCTCTCCCCCAGGATTCGTTTCGTCCTGAGGTGGGTTTTTGTTCATTCTTTTATTTCCTCCCTGTCTCTCATTCTCTCACTTCATTTTGAATCTCATTATACAACCACTCTTGTCCTTTTCGCCATAGCCTCTAAAAAATTAAAATAATAGGACTAAATTCAAGCGATGTTGGAGTTATAGCGGAGAGAGCAGAGAGATCAATCAGTTTTCTCTCTCTCTCTCTTTTTGTTTGCCTTTAGAGCGCCGTCAACAGCAGCGCCGCGATGGCCTTGCAACGGCGGCGCCAACATTACTACCACCGCCTTCGGACTTTGGTTCCGGTGATATCCGCCATCTCCGGTGCACTTCTAATCCTCTTCGCTATCCTTTCGTTTCTCGCTCCTTCTCCTAACGAATCGGACCACTTTAACCTCCGCCGCAATCATACCTCCGTATTTCCTCTCTCTTTCTCCGTGTTTATTTCAGTTAGCGTTGAATTTATGTGTGATTTTACTTACGCATTAATTTTTCTCCCTGTGTGTAGTTTAACACAGTTGTTGAGGATCCGATTACCAATGGAGATTCAGTTTTCCGTATTCCAGTTACGGCTCCTTCATTACTTGTATTATTCTTTATAATTTTTATTATGATTTTGCGGTTTTATTTTAGGTTTCTTTGGATCCTAACCGTTTATTAATTTGTGATGTTGTTTCTGAGCATCAGAGTAACGGAGGAAAATTAGATCGTGATATATGGAGTTCGAGAAATGCTAAATTCTTTTATGGATGCAGTAATGCCAGCGGCAAATTTGCCAGTGCGTATAATATTTATTTCTCCAGTTTGATTGATTAATTGTACATTTTATGTTGAAACGTTAGGTTTTACGAAACTGGATTTAGGAAACCTTAAATCTATTGATAATGATGAATGAATTGAGATGATTTAGGATTTTTAATATGTTGATTGTATTGCAGAAGCTGAAGCTGTTACGCATCCTACTCGATACTTGGCTATTGCTACCAGCGGAGGTTTGAACCAACAAAGAACTGGGGTAACTCTGACAGCTACTTCTTAGTACAGTTCTTTTATTGGATGGAATGATGTTTTATAGTATTTTCTAGCTTTGGTTTTGTGTTTGATGTCAAATTTAGCATGAGAACCTGCAAGTAAGATATAAGTTTCTGGTGCTAAAGGTTTATATAGCTTACAATGGTTAGACACATGAATACACGCTCTTGATTATATTCTTCATTGATCAGTGTGGACTTATGTAGTGATTTATTTGTATTACAAGTGAAATATTGAATGAAATTGTATAATGAAGTGGCTGCTTGAATCACTGGCCCAATTGGCAGCATATAATGTATAAACAGAATAATTTTATTAGCTGACATTCAATCAAAAACTGTAACAAGCAAAGGGATTGCATTCTGCTGATTCAAGCTGATGGGAACCTTAATGATCTACTGCCATGCTTAAAGCTATTGGTCTTTGAAAACCCTAGTTTGAGCTTTCTGTTACCATCCATCCATGTCTCATGACAACAATGATTGGATCATTGTTTTATCACTTAATTGATTCGTTTTTGTGATCAAGCTTACTATCAAGTCATGTGTGGCAGATTACAGATGCTGTTGTTGCAGCTCGAATTCTGAATGCTACTCTTGTTGTTCCAAAGCTAGACCCAAAATCCTTTTGGAAGGATGCCAGGTTTGCAATTGAATGAAAGATATTTGCCATTTGAACCATTTTAAATAGAGGAACTACTGCATGAACTGAGTTGTCAAGATGTTATGTGACTATTCCTAACTTTTCATGTGCAGTAACTTCTCAGAGATCTTTGACATTCATTGGTTCATATCGTTTTTGTCAAAAGATGTTAAAATCATAAAGCAGCTCCCTAAAAGGGGAGGGAAGAGTTGGACTCCATACACCATGCGTGTTCCACGGAAGTGTAGTGAAAGATGTTATCAAAATCGTGTATTGCCAGTTCTTTTGAAAAGGCATGTAAGTTCCCTATTGTCAAAATTTTTCGCTTTCAATTTTATATGCTTAGACCTTAACCAGTCACTGGCCACTTTCGGATTGCTTTATTTACTCCGTTTTTCCTGTTTTTAATAGCTGCCCTTCTCATTCTCTCTTACTTTTTTTCTCATGGAGAAAAAGGAAATCAAATACCAATATAGTTGCCTTGCCTATAGAACCATTTCTTATCTTTTTCACCTGTCAATATTAGACCTAGTGAATCTGATAGTAATTAAAAGAGTGGTAGCTAAAAATTTTAAAGAAGTGTATTCGTTATCAGTGTTTGGTGATGCATGGAAACCTTTGCTCTTGCAATAGTAGACCTTTCCTTCGTGGGATGAGCTATAATGGCATATAAAGCTTGAGCTTTGGACCAGTCTAAAGAGAGTGGTGGGGGAACAGGTTGATCCTTTATTCTATAACTAATCTCACTGTTATTCGGAAAAAGAAGTGTCTACAGAACCAGCATATAGAACTATTAGATTGCTAATAAGTTTATGAGAAATTGGAATGTTTTTAAAGTTTGAACTCATGTTTATTGTCCCCTCAGCATTTTGTGTTTTACCTGGATTTAGTATTGGCTGGCTTCTGTTGACATCTGTTTCCCCTTAAGTCTCATCATCTTATTTTATCCATGGCTTCATTTTATCCTATTCTAGGTAGTTTAAGATGGGTTGATTTTACTCGTCCACTATAACTGTCTAATATCTGATGGTTTCACTAATGCCACTTCTCTTATTCTGTGAAGAATGCAGTTCAGCTCAACAAGTTTGATTACAGACTTGCAAACAAATTGGATACAGATTTGCAGAAGTTAAGATGCAGAGTAAACTACCATGCTCTGAAGTTCACTGACCCTATTCTAGAACTGGGTAAAACACTTGTTCGTCGAATGAGGATGAGGAGCAAGCATTATATTGCTTTGCACTTGAGGCATGTTTCTTTCTTTATCTTTGGTCCTGTATATCTATCACGTGTAGTGATACTTATGCGTACAGCTACGTGCACAGGCACACCTGGATTTTGTATACCTTAAGGTTTGAAACTGATAAACCTGCATGCATGGTAATATAAGACTATACTTAGTAACTAACTACAGATAGCCCTGCAATTTCTTTACACTTAGTAAATGACAGCATGACAATTTGCAAACATCTGATGCTACCCACTAACCTTGCATGATTTAAGGATAGGCCTTCAACCAAATTCATCATGATAGATATGTCGATATACAGCAGTAGATCAGTGCATCATTATTTCCAAGCAATAGCTTTTCCATTCAATAATAAAAGACAGGTATGAGATTGTTGATGCAGCTAAACACTTTTGTTACAGGTTTGAACCTGATATGCTTGCATTCTCAGGATGTGATTATGGTGGAGGTGAAAAGGAAAGGAATGAACTAGGTGCGATAAGAAAGAGGTGGAAAACTTTACATGTACGGTTCAAGTGTCAAACTCTGTTTATTTGCTGCGTCCTGATTCTCATTTTTTATAGGCCTAGAACTTGGAATTTGGAAAGTAAATCTGTAAAGTTTCCACTATTATGATCACTCAACATCATTTTCCAGTTTATAAGTATCATTGTCTCCTCCCACCAAGGAAAGGGGAAAAAAGATTCCAGTACAGTTTATGTGAAGTTTTTATGAAGAACATAAGAGGGTACAAGAGATGCAAAGAAAATTCACAAGTGACTGCTAGTTTGAGAACAGAGACTGTAGTCCTTTTAAATTCTCTAATTTGTATTAATTTGACTTCCATCATTCAGCTCCCAACCCCAGATCTAATGCATGTATGGCATCTGTTTATTGGTTTGCAGAAAATTAATCCTGATAAGCAAAGGAGGCAAGGAAAATGCCCACTTACCCCTGAGGAAGTTGGTCTGATGCTGCGAGCTCTAGGATATGGCAGTGATGTACATATTTATGTGGCATCTGGTGAAGTGTATGGAGGGGAGGAAACATTGAGACCCCTAAAAGCACTCTTCCCAAACTTCTATTCAAAAGATTCTATTGCCACAAGGGAAGAATTGAAGCCATTTTCCTCATTCTCTTCTCGAATGGCTGCACTTGACTTCATTGTTTGTGATGAGAGTGATGTGTTTGTCACCAACAACAATGGTAACATGGCTAGAATATTAGCTGGAAGAAGGTAAACAAGTCCTGCTTTCCATTCTTCCCTTCTGTAACTATAACTGCTGGCTAACTTTTTCCATTCTTTGTGTTTTACAGGAGATATTTTGGACATAAACCTACCATTCGTCCAAATGCTAAAAAACTATATCGGTTGTTCTTGAGCAGAAGCAACATGACATGGGAAGCATTTGCCTCTAGAGTTCGTACTTTGCAGAGAGGCTTTATGGGGGAGCCAAAAGAGGTCAGGCCAGGCAGGGGTGAGTTCCATGAGAACCCATCCGCCTGTATATGTGAAGATTCAGAGGCAAAGGAAAAGGCAAAGGCAGGTTCAGGACACAGGAAACATGGGAAAATGGATGATTCATCAAGAAAAGATGTTATGGTAAGTGATGATCAGAATGAGAATGATGATGATGATGAGCCAGAATGGCCTGATCTGGATGATGATGAGGATCAAATTGGGCTTCAAGAAAAGGGTCTGTATAACATAACAGGTTCAGATTATGATGCAGTTATCTCTGATGAACCTGAGTTGGAACTGATGCTTTCAGACTGAACAGAATGAGCAGGATGAACCTGACAATTTCATTCTTGAAACTCCTTGCCTTCTCCTGTGGCTCTGTGAGGGATTCATAGTTTTTTTGACGATAATGCAAGATGTCATCCTGTCTATTAAACCACTGAAATTCTCAACGGTTGTTTTTTGCTTGAGTTTTAGATATCCAGGAGCATGCAACTTGTAATGAAGCATCTGATGGACGGCAGATCAAAGATGGAACTTCTTCCTACAAGTTTCCAGCTTCCAAAAAGTATAAACATGAATTATGGGACCGTGGATGTTGGCTGCCGAGCATTTGTTTTTCCAAAGGTTTACCAGAACAGACCACGATTTCAACTGATTTTTCTGTTGCTAAGAAGAGATTGATCTGGAGCCTCAATCCAATTACCAAGACGAGATAAAAAAACAAAAGGTTTGAAATGCAGCTATGCTTCAAGTGATTTTGTTTCTCTTTTTACCTTCCTTTGGTTTTTTCTGAGATCATTCATTAGTGCTTCAGGGCTACTATTTGGGTTGCACGAAGCTCCATGTAAATTTAATCTTAGTTCTGTAGTGTCAATCAATTCTAAGCTAAACTGATATGATATGAGCGAGATAGGCGGCAGCTGTGACCATACGCAGAAGTTGCTTCTGTCAATTTTCTGTGCCTGTGCGGGATGCCCATCAAGCGTTAACTGTTTTACCATGGGTTGGGTAACTAGGTTTTTTTCCTGAATTAGTTAGCATTTTATAAGTAATTTATTATTATACAAATTATGCATTTTCTTATTAGATAACAAAATATAAATATTTTTGTTGTAAGATTAACGTTTGGGTCAAGTATGGCCCGTCAAAGTAGATTTAGTTTTTGTTGAATTATAGTTAGAGCCGATGCAAATGGCTTTATGGGCTCTTAATGACCACGTAGTTGATGAATGAGTTTAAGCGAGGCCCAAGATGGCACATTAGGACAAGTCAATTCTAATACATTTACCAAGAAAGTCTTTGGGCTCAACGTTGACCCACTAAGTGTCATATGTAGTCCCAGCTATGGACCCAACGATGACAAATTAAGTACCAAATTTCTCGAATTTTGACACGCAAAGGCCCAATATTTGGCACGGAGATAACCATTTTCGCCTAACTTTGACCAACTGAGGCCCAATATTACCCCCAAACCCATTAAGAATCAAAATTCCAGCAATCTTTGTCCCAGTAAGGCCCAAGATTTGGACCACCGATGACCCATTAAGAAACAAAACTTGGCTCATCTTGAACCCACTGAGGCCCAACAATGACCTATGAAGAAACAAAACTTGGCCCAACTTTGACCCACTAGGCCCAATATTACACTAATAAAGACCCATTAGGCCCAAAATTGGGTCCAAAGAGACCCATCAAAAAACAAAATTGGGTTCTACTTTGACCCACTGATGACCGATATTAGGCCCAACGATGACCCATTAAGAAACTAGTTCCGCCCACCTTTGACCCACTACGGCCCAAGATTAGACCCAATGATGACCTATTACGGCCCAACAGACCCATTAAGGAACAAATTTAAGCCCAACAAAAACCCACTAAAGCCCAATAAAAGGCCCAAAGATAAACCTGTAAAAAAATTTGGCCCAACTTTGACCACTACAGCCCAAGATAGGGCTACATTGATCCATTTAGGCCCAATTGTGGACCCGTTATGACCCATTAATAGCCCAAATTTGGCCCAACTTTACCAATTAAGGTCCAATAATAGCCAACGCTAACCCATTAGGCTCAAATATAGGCCAATAGCGGGCCCAATAAGAAAAAATTTACTCCTAATATTGAGACCAATTTTGACAAAGGCCAAGAATTTGGGCCCATCGTATGCATTAAGGCTCAAAAAGTTAGCAACAAGAAAGGACCCGATGTTAAGGATCAAAGTGAGGCCTACCTTGACCCACTTAAGCTCAAAGTTGGCCCAACATTGACCCACTATAACCTATAGCCCAATATTGAAACAAGCTTTGACCCCATTAGGCCCAATCCAATATACTAAGCAAATCAAATGATAAATTAAATAAAATAGCAACATTTTTCAGAAAAGTTATCAAGGACCATTTGAACTTTAAACCGTAGCCCCTGCATTTTTGGAATTTACCTCAGTGCGGTCGTCCAGACGTGGGATGCTCTGACCATTCAAAGAATGAATAAATCGAACAGCAGTAATTCAAAATGTTCCAATACACAAGTTTCAACCAATATGATTGAAATTAATAGATCTAAACCACCTAAAACTATATATATATATAAGGGTTAAAGAAACGGCTCCTCATTGTGAAGGTGGTGGCATGTCAGGTTGCTCATCAACTTGAGGTGGTGATGACCCAAAATCAAGGCTCGGGTAGACACCAGGCGGCCTCTCCCGAGGTTGGATCGATAGCAACTGGCTTGAGTCGCCCACAACGTCTGCCCATCCATAATGAGGTTCAGCTCTTCAACCAAAGTGAAAACTCGTTAATTTTTTGTGGCAAATTACTAATCTTACACATGTTTGTCTTAAATGAGCATGCTCTTACTCATAGTACGTCTCCTCATCAACAACTATATCCCAGCTTTCACCAGTTGTGCTCTTCCCATATTTGTGAACTTTACTGCTTAGGAGACAAGGAATTAGTCTCTCTCCGATAAGAGAGAAAAGACGACAAATAAAAAGCCCAAGTCCACTTATTAATCAAAATGCAATCCAGCATTGAAAATGTGCAAGTAAGAACATGGAAATTCTAGCTAACATGAAAATGTAACATACCCGTTTCCAAAATGCTCCTCTCCCCATGTTCTTGACCAACCTATAAAAATCAAGAAAATCTTAGTTAGATAAATATGATATAAATTCGATGAATAACATTCAATGATTTAACTCTACCGTGAAATTTTAGGCAAAAAAAATCCCTTAGGTCACTTCTGTACCTAAAGTCTCAAAAGAAAACAAAAACAAAGTTCATACCACTGTAAGTCCTTTCTTGTGAATAATGATAAAGACAAATGAATCATTAATACATAGAACAATCATTATCATTGTGATAAGAGTGGTTGTGCTAGGTGCAAAGTATTGAGAAATACATAGAATAGTCTTTGCTTAACGAGTCAGACACAGGCATACACCCAGGTACACACCAGTAAGGTTAATCATTATTGTTACTTGTCCAAGGTTTCAACAAAATGAAGAATATGAACATTGATTGCTGCCAAACAGGGAATTAATCAGACGGAATGAATTTTATGCATCACATGCTGATGGAATGAAAAGACTATACATACGTTCACCACTTGGAGATACATGCCATGTCTCCCCTTGACGTGAACCAATACCAGAAAAGAACTTCTCTTCCCACTTATCTCCCCATTTAGTTCCCAATTCAGTCTCAGCCCATTTATCTGTCCTGCAAATCATCAAAATATAAACTTCAATATAACACTGTAGGAGGGTGCTTGAGGTGGGAAGACCTGACCAAATAGGAAGATAAAAAATAAAGAGAAGAAAACCTTATAATCTCAAATATCAATTGAAGCATTCCTTATGAAGAAGATCAAAAGAAATGCTGCTAAAATTCCCAACACTATAACATATCTCTATCTTTCCAGATAAAACAAGTCATGATATGGTTTCTGTCATATTACCATCTGAAGATACTAATTGCAGCAAAAAAGATCATGAATTCGAACTATTAATGATAAAAAATCCAGTAGTCCACTAGTACACTGAGTGGTTATGCATAAAGGCTAATTGAAATTTACCATTTAAGAACAGATCCTCTTCCATCATAATGCTCTCCCCACTTCTCCCACCATGACTGTTCATTCAGCCTACCATACTTATGCGCCCCTTTTTCTGTCCAGCCTTTAGCATCATACTTCTCCCACCTACCAAAATAAGTTTATCATCAATATACAGTAGATATTTTGCCGTTGCTGAGCTGCACACTTAATGTGAAAGAAATATAATATCATGCATATCATCCATTGGTATATAACTCACCATTTCTCATACCAACCAGCATTTTCAGTGCCTGACTTTGCTTGCTTTTGAGCACTCCTCTCTATCCTTGCTAAATTACTGCAGTTTTAAAAATGTAGCAATGGTTTCATTGACGAAAAATTGCATGCATGGTAAACTGGAGATATCCTGTTTGCCTCTATATGATAA
Source organism: Theobroma cacao (assembly GCF_053813885.1). NCBI lineage: Eukaryota > Viridiplantae > Streptophyta > Magnoliopsida > Malvales > Malvaceae > Theobroma > Theobroma cacao. The sequence goes on along the minus strand of NC_142646.1, from coordinate 2,625,260 downwards.
TTCGTGGATTCAAAGTTAAGTGTTCCCTGATAAAGCTAAACGATGTGGAAATATTGACCTCCATTCATCTTGATGAAGCACTTCTTGCCATGTTTCCCACCATGAATCTCCTTCAGCATTTCTTCCTGATTTCTCAACACCTATGAGATATAAACTCTACTAAAAGTTAGGCAAATTACTATAGCCATAGTCTGTAGAACAATTTTTTTACAGGGTGAACAATTTTCTTACAAGGGTATGATAACAAGACAAATGACCAAATTCATGCATGGATGATTTTAAAGTCATTTAAAAAAGAATAAACCATTTAAAATTTACCAGAATTAGATCATAGAATAAAGAAATGAAAAGGAAAGTAAAAGTACCTAGCTCTTTGTATCCACTCCAGTCACTTTTCTCCCACCACTGTCAAGGAGATCAATAAATCCAATTAAATGCATCCACCTGGGATGATACTTAATGGGGTTATAAAAACAATGTTAAGTAACAGAATTAGAAAAATGATTACAGTTTGCTAGTAGTTTTGACTTGCCATTCTCAAAATCTTTAAGCAGATCAACTTTTCTTTCTTAATATAAATACATTTGCAGTCAATAAGCCCTTTTGGGTGCTTAAATCTCTCAAACTACACTCTTCTGAATGGCTGAATCTTAACTGCCATGGTGGCAAACATAGTACCTAATGGCTTTAATCTACAGTAGCAAGCAATCAAGTCCATTTTTGTCAATATTTGAAAGAACATAGGAATTGCTTCTGAATTGCCACTCCAAGATCAAGAAAAGTCATAGACATAAAGATCATATAGCAGAGTGATTTTATACCGTTTCCTTCCATTCTGAGGAACCGTCATGGGATTGACCACCCATCCTTGTCCATCTACACCGGTATCCATTTTCACCGAGGTCCTCCCCACTTTCTCGATACCATGTACTGCCATCTTCATTTGTGCCAGACTCATTAACATTCTCACTTAAAAAGCTAATGCCCCAATCCTTCTCATTTGCAATACCAGTGTCTAGATTGAAAAAACAAGTGAACAACCATATCTTTATTAGGCATGGTAATCTAAATGCTACTACAAATCCTAAAGCTATATTCAAGCACAGCAAGAATTTCATAACAAAATTCCACAGTTTAATGAGCATTGCGAGATACCTCTTTTTGGTGGAGTATCGCGAGACTGAGGACCAGAATTTCTCGGAGTGCACCGAGGGTAGAACTTTTCTTGTTTGGAAGCAAATCGCGATCTGTAACAATCATAGCATGAAATTAATATTACATTGCAAGCTTTAGTAGTTGAACACAACATTTAAGTTCTTGCATCAAATTACAACAAAAAAGCTACTAGCTATAGGCTTTGAGATGTGAAAATTCAAAATAAAAAGGAACAACCAAATCAAATTCAGAGCCTGAAATCAAAAAATTTGAACATCCTATTCTCAAATCAAATAACTAAATTAGCAAGCTACTTAAAACTGTTTTTGTTAAAAAAAAAATACATAAATATAAAAATAAATTCAGAATTCCATTATTCAATTTTAAGGAACAATATGAGTATAAATATACGCCAATATAAAGAAATATACGATACGCATACACATTCATAGACAGACTGATAGAAATAGAAGTGAAGGCTGCAAGTGAGACGTACTGAGCCGAAGGAAAAGGCATTGTAGGAGAGGCATGAACTCGAACCCTGTGAGGGCTTTTCTTGTGGTCGAACCGCCACTCCTCCGCTTTCTCCTTGCTCTTCCCCGAACCCGTGGCTCCACGGATCGGGACCACCGGGTCCGAACAACAGCAACTGATTCGACTCAAAACAGCGAGTCGATCACGTTGAAAGCCCATTCTCTTCCTTCTACTTGGTGCCAGTCCACGGGAGACATGGAGCTTGCTGAGTTTGAACTCAACCTGAGTCGCGAATCCTCTGGAACTCACCGCCATAGATTAAGAAAATGCCATGGACGAGCCAAACAAAAAAGAAAAATAAAAAAACCCTAGCAGATGAAGAAAAGGAAGGAGGAAATTTTTGAAAAAGAAGAGAATGAGGAGCGTTTGGAGGAAGTAACAGAGTTTTAAGTAAAAGTAGAGAAGGGAAACTATTAGGAAAAATAAATCTACAGAGAGGGGGCGCCAATGGGAATGAAGGAGAGGATTTCCGGAGAATCTTTGTGACGGGGGACGGGGTACATTTGACGGGGAGGGGAATTTTAAGAAGGAAGGAGAAGAGGCTTTGAGAAATCTTAGACGAGAGAAAGATGCGAGTGGGTTGGAGTCGTAGAGTGTGGAGAGAGAGAGAGAGGTGAGATCAGATCGGTGGCGCTCTTCAGCCGTGAGCTGCGTACAATGCGAATCCCGGGATTTAATAATACACGTGAGCAACTCGGTCCCACTTGGCCGTTTTTTTTTCTTTGTATCCCCTTATGCCTCTATGGATTCGCCACGTGTGTTCGCATCAACCTTCTTTTTTCTTTTTTTTCTTGATTTTGTGAGCTTCTGAAGGGACAATTTTAATTTTTTTTCTAGGAAAAGAAAACTCTAAAAAAAGGCGTCAAACAAAATCTCAAAGTAATATTGGCCAACGAAATTAATCATTTCATCAAATGCAAATGATTTGCTCAATAATCGGTTGCAATTAGTTGTCCACGAAAAAATTATTTACCTTCTTTAATTTCATAATTCATAGTAATTGCTTTTATATGGGTATGAAATAAGTCTAGAATTCGAAATTAATTTAATTCAAACCTGATATTTTCCGAGATTGTTTTTATAAAAAATGGGCATGGTGCAAAATCCATACTTGAAATGCCTACCTGGTAGGTTGTATTGGTTTTGAAATTAAAAGTCTGTTTTGAATGAATTTCATCCAAACGCAAGTTTGTGGAATTTTCCGCAAATGAATCTCTGCCGCGGATAACGTGGCAGTTGGCATACACAGAAACCATAGGATTCTGATTGAAAAAGCGAAATCTCTACTCGCTTTCAAGTCTCCAACTCCGGTCTCCCACCTTATCCAAGCAGAAGACGGAGAAAATTGAAACTGCAACCAGGGCACGCACCATTTTTCCCCTATCCACTTGCTTTCGCCACGTGTCAGCGCCTCACCCATTGACGACGTGGCAAGGCACCTTTTGACCATGAGATTGCAATTGCGGATAAGCTGAAAACGTGGTAGCTTGCGTGTCATCTACACGTGGCAGGACATTCATGGCGGCGAAAAGTGCCACGTGTTAAAGAGAATTGAGACACCTGGAAGGCTGGCATCCCTGCCTCTGGACGAGGAAACCAGATCAAATTTCCATCTCACTCGTGTTCCATTGCATTTGGATAAGCTCCATGTCGCTTCAAGAATTTTAGATGCTCGTACCGAAACAAAATCTAATTTCTGGATTTGTGTCGAGCGATTGCTTTCAATGACAATTACTCGTTTTTTCCAATGTTTTCACCTCGCGTTTTAGGCTTTGCGTGGAGCACAAACCTTGCATTTTACTCGTGGTCGGGTTGTCTACCTTGTTTTTCTTCACTATTCAGTATATCACGACCACAAGTTAAAACATTTCAGACCTCTCTATCACCTTGCGTAACGAAATTAAAAATATGCTCATTTATCCAGATGATGTAATAAGGTGATGGCACCCACATAAGCAATTTCAAGCCCCGTATGGATCAGTCTTCTGCAATAATTCATCGTGAGTGACGCTAGGTGCTCGTTCAGGGTTCAAATTTTGATTTGGCTTTTATCAAGTTAAACTGTCCTATAGATATTTCTAAGGAATAGATGTAATAATAAACACAAGAGAACAACAAAACCTTGGTTCAACTTTCATGGTATAGATCAATAATACACAGGCTGCAAGCGTCATGAAACCAATCATCAGCTCGCCAGCCCTCCAAACACTACATTGACGTGCTGCCCCTCTTACGTCAAGCCGTATCATTGTACTCAAGCTGTAAGTTGCCTAAATATTTTGGGCCTCATTCATCTCTTTGAGCACTGCTGTTTAAAATCGGAAACTTTGCTGAACAAAACTTTTAGAAGAACAAGGACAATGGATAACCTTCATTTTCTTGAAAGGAAAGGCTTAATTGATTCTACGACCACCTGCATTAAAGAAAAAGCATAAATGAAATTGACTGTACAACCACCTGCATGGCATGAAAGGAACAAATTGGCGTGATCATGCAGAAAAGTTAATGTGGTGATTCAGCAATTACTATCCATCAACTAAATTCTCATTCACAGGAATACAAAATATCACCACAAGTAAAACTGAGCACTACGTTTTCTGGATACACATGAAACATGCTGACTGAACTTTTCATTTTCCGATTTTATAGAATCAAATTTGAGTCCCTTCTCTATTTCTAGCATTAAAATTTGTAGAGTTCTTACCCTGCCATCATACGATAGTGAAGCAAATATCCAAGGCTCACGAGAACTCCAAGCAAGGCCTGGGAATATGGTTAAAACCTTGTTAGATTAATATTCATATCATAGTAAAAAACAGAAGTAGCACTGATTACCATATACACTGTCTTCATAATCACTATAGGAATTAAGTAACGGGTCAGCCTGTTGAGTGGGTGATTCAGCTATGCTGTTAAAACAAACATAAAGGAAAAAGTATCAGAGTAGACCAAAGAATAAAGAAGGAAGTTGTAAGAAAACTTCAGATGTGGGAGAATAAAACAACCTTCCAGAGGTTGATTCATCACTGGCAGATGTAGGAGCCAGCCACAAGTTAACAGTTGAGTCTGTGCCAGCACTCTGCCGAAGGGAAACTCTTGTCAAGAAAATTGCAAAATATAACTGAAAGAAACAATTTGCAGTTTAAATTATACAATAATAGTGACCATCATGCAGAGAGATGATGGCACATAAACGAAAGTACATTGTTAGGAATAGTTGATTCAGATGAATATTTGTAACCAGTTTAGTCCAACCAAGACCCTAATTGCTATAAGGTGAATGCTCAATCCAATTAGTTTCAAACAGAGAGAGAGAGAGAGAGAGAGAGAGACCAGAATTAGCCCATCATACTCAGGGTTACATGTGACAGCCCATGTCCTGCCAACATTATTAAACAGATCATGATCAGTGAACTAAAAGTACCTGGATTTAAATACTCCCATTTCATTTTAAAGGGACAGAAACAGTTCAAGCCTCAAACTCAAATGTGGGAAATAAACAACAAAAGAATTAAGTAAAAAAATAAAAATAGTAGAGTTCTCAAACATAAAAATAACTTTAAGCCAAACGAACCACGAGGAGACAAGTCAATTACCAGTGCATATGTCCAGGAAGCTCTTTGACAGGAATTTTGGGCTTTCTAAGATCCCAGACATGTATCCCAGATTCATCTTCTGCAGTGACCTGTGACAAAAGCGGCAAAAATATTGCTCAGAAGTAGTAACCAGAAGACATAACATCTCATTTAAATTGGTTCATTCACAAACCAAAATCACAATTTCCATATTATTAATCATCATTTAACTTATTTTAGCAACTATTAGATATAAGCGAATGTCTCTTATGATCGACAATGCAAAGGATTCACTTCATTCTATGGAAATGCCCACACACCTATGAAAAAATTATTATCTGTGAAGAGTGATCCAAAATTGATAAATTCCCTTTTAAAAAATGTATTGAACATCTGAATACTAGATATTGGCAGATAATTAGCTAAAGCTTTGTAAGTTTACATGTGTGCAAGGCAGATTTTTGACAGGGCAGTTCCCTGCATGGCCACAGCTTTGACCAAATTGACCAAGAAGTACAGTTTAATAGACCAAAATGTCCTGCCAATTTCTCATCCTTACCATGTCAAAGTGACACAGTTGTAATTATGTTACTAGTCTATACATAAAATATCTAGGTATAAGAGGTGGAAGATCTTGGACGTAGCTATAGAAAAAAGAAAATCTCATTTGATAGAAAAAGCAATTGAACATGCCAATTCACCCTAAATAAAGCCATTTCTAAAGATCAATGTTGCAACAAAAATAACAAAAATGCTAATATAAAAGAAAATAATGCAATGGCCACTAAAATTTTAAGGTGGTGTTAAACTAGAAAAATATGCAAGCTATATCCTTACAAGCATATGCTTTTTCTTGACATCATAGTTAGCCTTGCGGATATGGGCACACTCAATTGAATTTGCCTTCCTGTGATTTTATGAAATTGTTGTCAGCCACAGCATAACTCTAAGCGAAGTCAATAAAGCATATCAAGGTTAAACATTCTAAAAAAAATTTTCTGCACAAGAAACTCAATGGTAAAGGTATTACATCCCTCCTCCCTTGCCGTCCTTTTTCAGTTAGTGGAGGCAGGCAATGACATAGCAACTCTTTGAATTGGGTTCCATGCCTCTTAGAACAAGGAATACAAATCAGGAGGGAAATGGAACACCAAATTACATGACCACCACTAGCTTAGATATGCAGAGACAACATACTTCATTGTACGCAGATCCCAAAACTGGACTGATGATTCACAAGTTGCTGCAACGGCATTTACATCATGTGGATCCCATGCTCCACTGGATAAGTAATGAAGCATACCAGCTGACTCCTTAGATTGCACCTAGATTTCCACAACAAGATCTGAATAAGCATCAGAAAGAGAATTCAAAAATTTTACTATATTATAGGTATTTAGAAATTTTTGGTTTATAGTAACCACCATTGATATGTAGTGAATGACTGGGTACAACTACATGGCATCTAAGACAAATGCAAAGTTACCAGCTGCTAAAAAAAATCAATATCAGAAACTATGAAGCTATATTGAATATATTGGGAAGGAAAAATAGGGAGAGAGTGAGTAACTAATGCTTCAAATTGCAAATTTGCTTTTGAAGAAGGTATTTTAGTAATGCTGTATTACCTTCATAAATGTAAAACATCCAGGTTGGCCATTCACACAACTAGAATAACCATCAATGTTAAGAAGAACAGAATTCATCCAGAAACTAACCTGGGCAACCTTTTTTAAACAATCCAAACTCCATAATAGAAGATTTTCATCATCAATGCTGATCAACTTATCATGCCTTCCAGATGGCCACCAGAGAACACTGTTGTTTATATACATACACAGTAAGCAAGCCAAAATAAATTTTTTTTCAAAAATGCCTTGTAGGAAATGCAGAGATCATTCAGTTTGAACAACTTAAGAGGAAGTTCTAAAACAGAAACTCACCAATTAATCTTACCAACATGTGCATCAAGCGAGGCAATTTGTTCCAACTGGGGTGAATTCAGCTGCCCATATAACTCAGGGATCTGCCATATTGCAGCCCCATAAGATTCCCCTTCAATGACATAGAATAATATTAAACCACTCTCCATCCTTAAGCCAATAAACTTTTTACAGGAAATGCTCTTACTAAAGACTAATTATCACGACAGCTAATGCAAGCAATAGTACTAAAACTAATACATACAGAAAAGAATTATAAGGGTTCCTCAAAATGACCTAACTTGAAATTAGAAGGCCTGGAAACCACGACTATGTATAGAATGATTATGCCGGTTATTTTCAATAAGGATCTAATTTCCTTTTATCTTTTTGAGCGGTAAAGTCACCAAAACTAATGAACTACGGGGGGAGCAGACAACGAAGGTCGACTAAGCCAGTCGAATGTTACCAAGATCAAGTTCACTAGCATCCCCATTGAACCTAAAAACAAACCACAAAACCAGAATCTGCAAGAAATGCACGTAAATCAAGATTAATAAGCTACCAGTAGAGAAAACGGTAGAGAAAATCCGTTGATCGAAGGGACAGGAAGCTAGGTCCCAGATCTCGTTAGGATGCGAAAACAAGCCCTCGCAAATGAGCTCGGTTCCACCTGAAGATAGCCGAATCAGATGCACCTGGCAGTTTTCAGTTCAATTCGGTAAGATGATAAAAATTTAAGCATTGTGATTGTGAAATTAAACGAGATTAATTAACGAACAAAAACCTCGTTTTCTTCCCGGAGACTGAGGGTTCCAGTAATGAAGCTGGTGTGATCCGTGTCCGCTTTAACATCCGATATGCATCTTGCCTGCGAGCATAAAAGAGGTAAGCCTTAAACACTTCGATTCTGAGAGGTGTAAAAGTTAGTGGGATTGAAATTTTGAGCGTCGACCTGATATTTGAGGCCGTAGCCGATGCCAGAAGATCCTCCTTGCATCGCTGCACCACCAGGAGCTAACAAAGGCTGCTTCTTTGTCACCGGTACTTTCAACGCCTCGATTTTCCGGACGTTTCTAGCTAAAATGCGTGCGCGTCCTTTTACCGGGTAATCGGCTACGCCATTAGCAATGGGCTATTCATTGGACGCTCAGATTCTAGCCCAAGAGGCTTGACACGGCAAACACAGAGGGTCCATGTTAGTCAGGAGCTTTGGGCCCGTAGAACCCGGCAGCTTGATCCATCGATCTAAAAATTTTAAAATGAACTTAATCGAAATTTCAAAAAATAATAATCATCCATCAAAATATATTTTTAAAATTTAAATAATTGAAAATGAACTAGGCCAGTGGACTCAATCGAATATATTTTTCATCACTTCTCTCCATAACATTTTCAATAATATTTTGAAAAAACTAAAAATTAAATTACTCATCTTCCTATTCTAATCAAGAAAAATTCAACTCACAAAATTATTATTATTAAAAATATTAAAATATATATGATTAATGATCAATTGATTTAGTCAGTTCAATTGTAGTTTTTTTATATCAGAAAATAATTGAATAAATCAAACAAATCGATATTCATAATCAATTTAAGATTGAAATCAACTTAATCAAATGAATTAATTAATTCAATTAATTATTTTGATCTCAACTTAACACTGCTCAACCATACCCATTAATTTCCTCATTTTCGTTCGTGATAATTTTTCATGCATATTACTTGTGATAATTTAACGCAGGATCATGGTTGTTAGCGGATTTGACATGCTATTCTCTTTTGCTTTTCAGTTTTTTTCCAAAGGGGTGATGATCAAACACTGTCTCTATTATAAGGACCATCATGAAGGGCACTAGTTTTTCTTATTGATGAATATTCATCATTATCTGCGTTGGAAGCTTGTAATGATGAACTCACCCAATGACAAATTGGGCCAATTGGGGACATTAAGCAACATTTGCAAACAACTTTGGATTTAATAACATGTACGTGCTATTTAAGCAAATATTTAGAAGTTATCTTAATTTGATTATCTCTATAATGAAGAAAGTAACGAAGAGAAAAATGATATAATCTTACCATAGTGATATGTTTACTCATATTTAAAAAAAAAAAAACATCTAATTTAAAATAACTTAATTCAAATTTCAAATGAACTAATCGAATTTCATTGAATGAAAATTTAGAATTATTAATCTTCTTTTAATTAAAAACTTTTAACATATTTACACTTTAATTTTCCTTTTTTAAACTCAATTTAAATATGCATATATTAAATTAAACATCACTCGTGAATAATGAATTCTAATTACTAATTAAATTTGTAAGAAGAAATAGATAGACAAACAGCATACAAATAATTATCATTGAGATCTATTATGATACTAATATGATAATTTATTATTTTATTTTTTAAACTTTTTAATATTATATTCATATGTTTAATCCAATAATATGTATATATATATATATATTTAAAAAGCATATTTTTGTCACGTGAAAACGAAAGGAAGTTTCCATTTTTTTCAAATCCATGCTTTATGCTTCATATTTGTATAAACTTCATAATTTTGTATAACATAATTAATTATATTAAAATTATATAAAAATTAAAATAACTGATAAAATAATTTTTATATTAAGTATCTATTAAATATTTTTTTTATTTTTTATCTCTTATTAATTCTCAACTATTTATCCAACTTTTCGTAAAGACTAAAACAATTAATAAAATGATCTATTTTTTTACTTCCTCAATTATTTACTTAATAAATTTTTTTAATTTATAATTCATATAATGTTAATAATTCTCAATTACTTTTTTATTTTCAATAAATCTAATACATTTTTAACCGATTAACAGTTTTTTTTAATTTTTATAAAAAAATTTATTTAAATATTTTAATATTTTAAACTTTTAAAAGTATTGAACTGTCCTGATCAAATCATTATTAATTTTTACTGCTTCCTGTCTCGTGGCCACTGCCAAATTGTCTAAAATGAAGAAAAGAAAAATGGAAGCCAAGGAATAGAAAGACGCGGCTCAGGAGTAGGAGGAAGTGGCCGGGGAGGGAGGCAAAGTTTCTATACACCGAAGTGGCGATTGCAGATATATTACGAGATTGGAAAAGTCGTACGTTACGCCAATTTTCAAAACCGTCAAAATCCAACGATGACTTCGTGATCATGAGACGTCTATTGTACTGCAAGTTGCCCAAAAAAGGAACTTACCAAGACTCGCCTAACCTGAGTAATAATCCTCCCTTTTTAAATATTCATCCTTTTTTTATTAATGAAAGAATTCTTTGGCTTTCAAAAAATATATACATCTTTTTTTTATTTTCTATAAAAAATTTGACTTTCATTTATTTTATATCAAAATTTTTAAAATTTTATACTATAAATATGTAACATTTTTAATATTAAAAAGTAAAAAACCAAAAAAAAAATTAAGCATTTAAAAAGTAAAAAATACTTTCTGCGAAATATTGTTGCTAAATGTCAAATGACTGGTTTCCAATAACAAGTGGCTAAAAAACAGTAGGCGCATCTTTTGATATGACACTCTTTTATCGTTTGCCAAAACAAAGTAGGGACGTGACATATGTCATTCTTTCACTTCGCATAATTTTTTATTTTCCTGGAGGGCATAAATTCCATTTTGAAATTTTACTTAATTTCCTCAATGAACTAAAAAGACACATTTTATTTATTTTTCGTTTAAATATGTTAAAGATTATTATATAATAAATATGATAATTTGCACAATTTATTTTTTGTGACAAAATTTAAGTAAGACAATATTAAAAATAGTACCCGCCTAGTAGTATATATTAATTAGTAGTACACGATGACGTCACTTTCCATTTTAACACATAGTAGTGCTAAGTATGTATATTTTATTGCCCTCTTCACGTTTATCTCTCTTGGTGTGCTTAATGATGTCCGAAAAAGGTGACGTTAGTTAAAAGAGGGCAATGTTAGGTATTTTAATACAAGTACTATATTTGTATTAATATTTTAATACAAGTACTATATTTGTATTAAACCTAACATTTTTGGACATCACCATTAATATAACATAGGGTTAAATTAAATGGATCTGAATTTTATATGATGATGTATAGTCCGTTTATAATATCGAAACACTTATGTCACATATGACTTTCCTAATAGTATATGATACATTTAATTAATTGTTGAATAAATTAACTTTCATTATCCAATATATTTAATATGTTTAAATTTATATATTGAGTTATTAGATATTTAAATATTTAAATTTGTCTAGAGTTTAAATAATTGATATAAGTCTACACTAATATTAGATATGGTAATGTTGGATATCATTATTAACATGACACGAAATTAAACGAATTTGAGTTTTATAAAATTATAACGTCTCATAATCGTATCAACCCATCTAAAATACAAAAAAAAAAATTATATCTTATGCGATTAATCTATGTAATTCATATATAATAAATTTAATTAATATCATATTAACAAGAAAATTTTCAAAATTCAAATCTTATGCCCCTGTTTCTCATCTCACTTTGTACTTAAATTCTCACAAATTGTCACTTGTTTATTTTTTATTATTAATTAATGCATATTTGATTTTAATTTTTTTTCTCACAAAAGGATTATGGGTTAATTTTTTTTTTTCTATTTCTCTCTCGTCTCGCGAGAGGAAATACGAGAGAGAAAGAAAGGAAAAAATTTTAAACCGGTAATCCTTTTGATTCAAACTTTCATAACTTAAACTTATAGAAGGAGTTATTAATATTTAAAATACTTAAATATTTTACAACGCTTTTTATCAAATCTTACTTTTCTTTTTATTTGTTCTAACGGCAACAACAGTATCAAAATAAATACCTGAATATATACGCAACAATTCTATAACCAAAGTAACCGAAGAGGTAGCCTGCTCAGCAACGGAAATATGATCAAATGAATGGTCTTGTGCGGTTGTGCCTTCGTGTTAAAACATGTATATGACCTGAAATTCTAAAATTACCCTTCAAATCGTATAATTGCAACCACATACACCAACTCACGCTAAAAGTTCGTCTTATCTTCCCCCCAAATCCATCCTATAAGAAAACAGAAGGAAAAAAATCTTAAGAACAAGAAACCCTCAATAGCTCTTAAAGCTCCCATCATCTCTCTTTATCTATCTGTTCACTTTTTTGGTTGCACTCGACTTCTCTTTATGGGGAAGCCAAAAAACCTCGATATTCAGAGTTGATAACAGAGCGGAGAAAATTAAGAGAATTAAGGAGATCATGATGATAAAGAAGCCACAAAAGATCAACATGTTAATAATGAAATCGGTTTCTGATCTTGATTGGCGTCTTCTCTTCTTAGTAATCACTCCTCTTTCGCTTCTTCTTTTCCTTTCCTTCTCATCTGCACCCATCAACTCTGTTTTCCCGCTCCGATCTTTCATCTTCGACAGAACCAACTCCTCGGGTTTTATCAGTTTATGGTCCCGGGGGCCCCCCAATCGACTAAACTTTGGGTCGACTCCGTCCAAGGCCGAGTTGGATAAGTCGAGGATCGCGGTGTGCTTAGTTGGCGGGGCTAGGAGGTTCGAGCTCACGGGACCGTCGATCGTGGAGAAGGTTCTTAAAGAGTATCCCAATTCAGACCTTTTTCTGCACAGTCCCATGGACAAGAATGCCTTCAAGTTATCACTTTTAAAAACTGCGCCGAGGGTCGCCTCGGTTAGATTATTTGAGCAGAAATTCGTGCCGCAGACGGAGGAGCAGTTTAGAGTCCTCACGGCGGCCAACTCTCCTAATGGTATCCAGGTAAAAACTGTGAACTTCCCTACTCTTTGGTTACGTAAAATTTTGCTATAATTGGGTTTCGTAAATATTTCTTCCACTTTCATATCCTACCTTGTTTTGTTAAGTTGGAACCAATTTTTTGCGTTGGTTGGTGGATTTCGGAGCCGGAGTTGGAACCGTCCACAATTTGGTAGCCAACTCCTTTAGAAAGTTTCTACTTTTTCAATTCGATTTTCTTGATCTTTTTATTGTTAATTGAGCTTGCGTTGTTTTTAATCCTTTTCCTAAAGCTGGGATAATACATTTGAGCTTATTTGATGCGCCCTTTCCATCTAGCTAAACTTTTCCAGTAATAATTTCATGGTCAATTTCAACGTCCAAAGCCATGTTTCCTTAGTCTAGTATTTGCAATAGTTAGCTTTGAAATTTCCCTGGGTGGCCAAATCTACAGAGACGGCTAAGGACTTTCTGATTTATCCCAACTGGGAAAGGTCCACGTGCAGAAGGCCGCCCTCTCTTTGTCAAAAATTTCCTGCTTCTAGTATGGTGCCATTGTACGGCACAACCTTTTTTTCATTTGAAAATGATCAGAGCGAATCTTTAACGAAGGTCCCGCTCCGCCAACATGAATTGGAGCACCTGTCCTGGTTTCTATCACGACTTTTCCAGTGTAATATTTCAGGGATAATCTGAAAGTAAAATTCACGTTTTTCGTACAGGGTCTTCTACAGTATTTTAATCTGGTGGAGGGATGCATCACGATGATCGAAACATACCAAAAGCAGCACAACTTTACCTACGACTGGATTGTCCGAACCAGAGTGGACGGTTACTGGAATGCCCCGTTGTCTCCCCAAAACTTCGTGGCGGGCCAATACACGGTCCCTTCAGGATCAGTCTATGGCGGCCTCAACGACCGCCTCGGCATCGGCGACTTGCGTACGTCGAAAATTGCCCTCTCCCGCCTTTCTCTCATCCCCAAAATTGACTCGGCTGGTTACAGGCAGCTCAACTCGGAATCAGCGTTCAAAGCCCAGCTCACCACCCTAAACATATCCTACGTAGAACACAGACTGCCGTTCTGCGTCATGACGGACCGGACGTACGAGTTCCCGCCTGCCCATTTGGGAGTGCCGGTGGCGGCGCTGTCGAGTCCGGGTCCACTAAGCGGGGCCAAATGCAGGCCGTGCACTCCGGCGTGTCGAGACCTTTGCGTGGCGAATATAATGTCGTCGCTTGACAAGGGATGGAGCTGGACCAACTGGGGTAACGGGACTCTCGAGCTTTGCGATGCTCATGGCGGCTGGGAGAAAGGATGGGAGAAGATTTTCGATAGAGTTGCTGGTAAAAACTTCGCTGCCGAGAGGAGGCGAGTTAACGTTCTGAAATTTGAGGAATGTGTTCGTGATTTTCGAGAAATGATGAGGAAGGCCGCCAAGTGGGAGGCGCCTGCGGTGGAAGATATCTGTAGACTCGGCTTGGGGATGACACGGAGATGATTTTTACTTTAGAGCAAAAGCTTAGTTTAGGCTCTCTTTTTTGGGATTGTATTCTTTTTTCCTACTGTACACACACATGGTTTACAGGTCCTAATATAGTATCAGCATTGGCGTAAACGGGGAAGTAGCTTTAGATTAATTCTTTAACTAAGTATATCAATTAATTCGAGTAGTTTCGATTTTAAAAAATATTGGAGTTGATGGAATCAACTCATTATAAGTATATTTTAATACATTTTCATTTACCTTTGTTGAAAATTTTAATGCTTTTAACCATGTGTGTTAGCATCTTAATGTTATTAAGCTTATGATGCTAAGATTTTAAAATTTAATATCTTTTTTATAATTAATGTAAAATAATAAAACTAAAAAAAGTGAATTAGAGTTCAAAATTTTCAATTATCAACCGAATAATACTTATTCCATCAGATTACTTTTTAAATAACATTCAATTATAAAAATATTTAAATAGAATTAACCTTTTACTCATTTCTTAAAATGAGACATATATTAAACACAACCAATATTCATCTATTAAATAACACTTACTAGTGCACTCAACATTTAATTCATTGAATGTTAAAAAGTATGGTTCGATTTTTTTTTAATTATAAAAAATAACACTTAATAGTAGAAAAAAAAAAAAAAGAGCGTATTTATTGGAGCAAGGAAATAGAGCTTTCATGTGAAAAGGCATTCCAATGAGATCGAGAACGTTAGTTGAAAACCGAACGGCCGCTAGGAACATTTGCAATTCCAGGTCACCAAACCAAACTACCGAAGGCAATTGGCAATGGATGGTGATGTCTCAGTAACACCATCCGCATGGACCACAGAGCTAATCATGTACTTGTCGGGCAGTGGTTCTGTCTTTTTCGACAAGCACTCTTCAATAAATTTCCAGTTTTTGACCTTTTTCCAGGATATAAACCGGCTTCCCTTCCCTGTCCACTTCTGTTGCAATCGTACTAAGTTTTACTTCCAAACTAATTGTTGTAGTACGATTTGGAATCGGAGCCCTGGTCCAACTCGAACGATTTTCCGCCTCATTCCTGATTGCTTAATTAGTTGGAGGAAAAATAAAAGCCGTATTAATGACATGGGAGAGAGAAGGACACTGACGAAATAAAAAACAATCAATATTATCACTCGCCAATTCACTTTTGCTCTTGTATACTTTACATACAGACACGTGTATAATCAGTAATGGCGGTTACTCTCTTATTGAGTAGGAATTTGAAATTAAAGATAAACATTAATCAGTTTCAACCGCCGTTCGATTTGTTTAGATTTAAAATTTTTGTGGATTATTTGCTTTCATTTATTCAATTATTTTAATTATTTTAATATTAAATTCACAATTTATTTATCGAAAATTAATTATAAATAATATATTTTCATATATAATATAAATTTAAATTATATTATGTAATATAAATATTATTAATATATTTATATATAACCGATTTAATCGATAATAAGTTGACGTCGGTTATTTATTAGCTTTCTCTTCATCGTTTTTTTTATACAATCCAGTTGCTGTGAACGAAAATTATGAATGCTTTTCAAAAAACAAAAATATTTTAACACCATCTCTGCATTGGCAGGTAAACAGGTTTTGGATCCATCATGCCAACCCAGTCCCGAGCCTAGAAAGGGGATGTTAACCAATGTGGTTAAGGCCTGTCCGATTAGGACCTGATGAATCCATCCGCTGGTACTGTTTAAGCCCAACTATCAGATCAGTCCTTGATATTGATCTTCTTGGTGAGTTTCATGACATAACAGCGACGTCCTAGAAAGTAATTAAAGCTAGAAAGCATAAAAGCATTGAGTTCCCTGATTCCTGGTATAGGAAAGAGCAACATATTTCATTGTAGCACGCAGCTGCAGACTGGAAAATGAAAACCACAGAAATTAAAGCATAGCGTTTACTCTGCAAGGCAAGAAATCCAAAAAGAAAACAGAAAAACCACACAGGGTAAACAGATAAAGCTGCAATGACGATTTACTGGATATAAGATTGACCAGTAATATCAATGTCTCGATCGCCGGACGACGGTGGGGGTTTGTTCACGGGCTTGTACCTGGCCTCATCAGGTCCATCAGCACTTTGAGTCTCACTGGCAGGCGGCTTTTCCGGTCTCTTCGTCTGTCCCTGCTCCTCGGTTCCGTACATTCCGCCGCCGTAAGCACCGCGTGTCACCGGCTGCATCGGTGAAATATGAGGAGGCTGATGACTCTGCTCCGCCTTTTTTCCTTTTCCTGGTTCACTCTTCCTTTCCATCGTGAATTAACAATTTGACAAATTTCTACCGTTTGTGGAGACAGATCCACTTCCGCATGCATTTTTATTGCATCTTGCCATCTTCAGCTTTGCGTAAACTAACTGCCACGTGTTAAGTAGACAACAAAACATTGGTCAAACGCCACGTGTAAACAAGTACGAGAACACCTGTCAACCTCCGGAAGTCGAGCGAAAGCTTCCTTTAATATAAAGGTTATAAATTACGTGGCATTTGAGGAGCTCAACACCTCATCCATTTCATATAAGACTTTTATTATTACAGAGGAAAACTCGTGCGTTGAACACGACCCACTCAGTTTACACCTGTCAGAATGCGGTCCACCTACCGAGTACATCACAATCTCTGTTGAAGCTTCCATGTGACTAAGTGTAAAAGCTTCGTTAGGGTTTCTTTATATATATAATATAAATTATTAAGTTAAATGTTTAAATTAATATTAAATTAACTTAAGTTTGAGAAGGTAAAAATGAAAAATTTAATATTTGAGAGGGTGAAATTATAAAATTTTTAAAAATAAAAGTAAAATTTTAAAATTTTAAAATAAAATAAAATAATATATATAAATTTTGAAATTTTAAGGGGGCAAGGGCTCTTTCTAGTCTCCCCTCCCTCAACCTCTAGACCAAATATTTTGATACTTTTTCAATTAAGAGTTAAATATTTTAATTATAATAATCAAAGCTCAAACATTTTCGATTCGTTACAATTAAATGTTAAGTTGACAAGTGGATGCAATTTGTATTATATACGATAGAAAATTGAGTTAAAAATATAAGTATTATTTATAATATTAAAATTTTAATTGTTATATATCATATTAAAAATATAATTGTTACATCTCATGTTGAAAATTTAGTTATTATACGTTATATTAAAAAATATAATTGTTACACATTATGTTGAAAATTTAGTTATTACATACCATGTTGAAAAATATAATTATTACATGTCATATTGAAAAATATAGTTTTCACATACTATATTGGAAATTCAGTTGTTACATACCATATTAAATTTATACCATGTTAAAAAATTTAATTGTTATATGCTATGATGAAAAAATTGTTACACGTCATGTCATAATTTAAATCGTTTTGATTTAATAAAAAAAAACTTTATGACAAAATTACCTTTCCATATCTTACCCTTTAAAGTTAACGTCCACGTCATTCGCGTATCTTACATACACCGAACATCTCTTATCTTAATCCTTAATTATAAAAAATAAAAAATATTTAATCATTAATTGTAACAATTAATGCAATTCACCCTAAATTGACAAAAATTTAAAAATTTTGACTCCAAATTAAATATTTAGTCTTATTATTATACTTTCCTTTTGATGTTTGGGGCAGAACAGCATTACAAGACAAGTAATTCTGTTTTGGAGGCCCAAACATCATCCTTTGCATAAGTTTCAGAGGCCCACGTAACGCCTAATCAAATATCTATGTGGGTTTCATTGGTTGCTAGTCAAGGGATGTTTTCTTTTCAAATGGGCTGTCGATTTGGACCGGATCTCTCCTGAATAGATCGCTAGTCTACCCTGTTTTGGCTGCCCCAGCTCGGGAAATTGATGTTACGTCCATTCTTTAAGCCTTTTTATGTAAAGGGCTTTGTGATGCTTTCTAAAACCTCAATTATCATCACTTCCAAGATCCCAAGGTCCCAACTTAAATTCTCTAAAACGTGTACCAATTTATATAAAGTATATTCCCTGCTTAAAGATGTACATTCACTATTGACACTAACCAATTTCAATCACCTTAAAGGCCTATATGTAATTATTTATCATCATATATATCTATATATATTCATCAAGTGTAAACCTAGCTAATTGATGCATACTTTGATTTAGCTTGGTGACGGTTAAGTGATAAATATTTTCCTTGGTGACATGGCCAAATTCTTGTTGTGCATTTGACACTAATGATCTTCATCTTGTTTACCTACCAAAAGAATCAAAAATGAAAAACCTTCCTAGAGTCATTCCCATTCTCATACCCCGCATGTTCGGAGGAAAAATGTTACAGAAAAAAATTTAGTGTGAAACGTGACGAAACTTTTTTTTGGTGAAGATGCCTTCTAATCGTCTCCACCGCTCCACGTGGGCTGAGTGATCAGTCAATGCCAATGAATGAATATGATAATAAATTGATCCCCGCCTTTGGTAAATACAAAACCTTGAACAAATAAATAACTTAAAGCGTCAGTTTTCATAGCATGCTACCAGCTTAAAGGCTTAAGCCTCGCCGTTTTTTTGCGAAAGAATCTCGAGACTTTAATTTTGAAATCTTATCTGAATTATGCTAGTTGGAGGACTTCAAGGACAAGTTGTTCAAAGACTATCTGTCATGTCTGCTTGCCAAACCATGCGTGTTATTGAATTCCACTGTTAGCCAGTTTACTTTGATCGACAAATTGGTTCTGTTCGAGTGACGATGACCAGGATCAAATAAATAAAACTGGGTCAACGAGAAAGCATAGACTAGGGTTTACTTAATTGTTATTAAAGAATTCTCGGTGGTTGAATGTGGGCAGTTATCTTTTTTGGAGCTTATGATTTAAATTTTCTATCAGGAAAATTCTACGCAGTGAGAATGGTTTAACTTTAATCTCCTTTTCAAACTTCTTCAATAAATTGGCTTCTTAATTACTTCTTCAGATGTTGCTACAGTTTCTCTGGAATGGTGGATTTCATCAATTTCTACCCCAATACAGCTAGTCTTTCAGTCTTTGACAGAAGGTAAGCAGACCTCAACATTGCATGAGGCCTGCCACCTATTCATCCTGGAATTGGAGAGTTGACATGGGACAGGAAAAACCAATGTTTATTGCTATACAGATAGAATCCATTCGGTTCTCTGGTTTCGGACTTTCAGCTTTAAAATGAATTAAGTTAAATTTTCCGTTCGGTGTTACTAAATTAAAAGCAGAAAAATATCCACTGGTATATGGTATTATTAACAAGTTGCAAAATCCAAGACCTCTCGTGGCATATATAGAAATACAGGCAGAAGAGCATGTCCGGCATATCTCGTGGAGGGCGGTATGGCGATTTAAAATAGAAAAAAAAGGTTTTTTTTTTTAATTTTTCCTGTATTTTTTCAAAAGTGTATAGTTGTATTTTCCTCTTAACTATTTTTCTGATACGCAAGCATATAATTGCTAGCTGATACGCATTTATGATGCAGGGAACATACAAATGGATTTTCCTCAACCAGTTTGCATGATGTACCAAATTTTCCTTTCCGTGAAGAAAGGCTAATCAGACGATTAATCTGATTAGAACCATTCTTTATTGTTGCAACATTTTCACAGATTCTTAATCTGTGTGTAATCTTGTTCAAGTTCCAAGTTCCGCGTGAACAGTATAGTTAGCTTCTGCATAATCTTCTTCGTTTTCCTGAAACAAAAAAAAATTGTAGTTTTCCAGCGGTTAAAGGGAAGTTGGCAGGTTGGAAATACGTGTGAATTGACCTTACGAGTTAAAAGACAAAAAAAATGAGGTTTAATTGCAGATTTGCTGGAGACCAATGTGTTTTTCGATTCCAGATGCAAGTAGAGGGCGGGTTTGTTTTTTATTTAATAGTGACAGCTAAAGCTACTCTAAGGTTGTTTTCTATGATTTGTTAGTTAGAAACGAGGGAATTGGAGCAGTTTTGGCATATGCGTTGAGATGGCTGAGCCCTCATGCTCTGTCCATTCTTTTTTGTCGTCAGGACTCAGCACAAACATGTTAGTGGAGTAAGACAGGTACACCACAAACATGCTCTCTGTAGTCCGGTTGCCGCCGGCCTGGCTGGTTTGTTGGCATTTCTGTGTAAAATTCAGCAGTCCATGTTGTTGGATTAGAAAACTTGATATCGTAACTTTAAAATTTCTAAATATCTTCTTTGATTTGAAAGTTGAATTGGGATCTGATAAAGCTCGTTTTAACTATATAAAGCAGTTCTTTGTGTTAGCTCAATAGAACTTATACCAACAATGATAGTGCAAGAACGTAAAACTTTTCTGATATTTCAAGTGTTTTTGGTTTAGGGTATGGGAGAATTGGGTAAATGCTGTAGTTTCTAACCCGAGCAGGTCAAGGTTTGGATTGCCTTGCCTCGATGATTGCCTGGATTCAGAGGCGTGACATTATGAGCTAGGCAGCTAGCTAATCAAGATTTACAAGAAGTCCACGAACTTTGAACAACAGGATCACTGGCAGAACTTGCTCTATCGAGCAGAGCTGCCAGCGTGTCGAAACCACGTGGTGTCTCCTCTCCACAGGAAAAGAAACCCATAAGCGCCTCGGTTTGCAAACTCAAGCCCACATGATTGATTATTTGGTTTAGCGGCTGTAACAGCTAATATTTATTCGCGGATCCAGTCCCCCCCTTCCATCACCCCCTCGTGCGCCTTAGTTGTCCTCCCTTTATATACTCTGTCAAGTCTCATCCCTTCTTCATTTCATTGTCAAAGCAGAGCACACAACCCTTGAGAGAGTCAACAACAATCAGATCAAACACCAGCAAACCAAAAAAAATGGTTGGCGTTTTCAGGCGCTCACTCTCTTTCCCAAACAAAACCCCGAACCGTCCATCCAAACCACCAATCTCTCACCACATCAGATCCATCTCCCTTCCATGCGGATCACACCCCTTGATTTCCCAACTCAAAGATGAAATCACTGAGCTCAAAACATGGTCATGCAGGCCTGATAACCGAACCTCTGCTTGGCTTTGTGATGGCTTGAGCCGCCTAAAGGACGTTCATGATGCTCTGCATGATATTCTCCAGCTCCCACAGACTCGTGAATTGTTAAGCCACAAGCGTGAATGGGTTGAGAAGCTTCTCGAAGATTTCCTACGGTTTGTTGATGTTTATGGGATCTTCCAAACGTCATCTCTTGCACTTAAAGAAGAACAACTCGCAGCGCGGGTGGCTCTAAGGAGGAAAGACGACTCGAAGATTGCTATGTATCTAAAAGGTCGTAAGAAGATGGCTAAAGAGATAGCTAAACTCGTATCCTCAATCCGATGCATTGGGCGATACTCATTTCCTGTGTCAGCTTTCGTGTCTATTGCAGATACTGAGCTGGCTGGTGTTATCAGCGATGTCATCGAAGTGACCGTTTCAGTTTCACTGGCTCTTTTCAATGGGATTTCAATCTCATTTGTTTCAAGAAAACCCTCTTGGATGGGGTTGAAGTTGTCAAAGAAAGCCAAGAAGGTTAAGATTGAGGAAAGCATTAAAGAATTCCAACAAATGGGTGAAGCCAACATGATGGGCTTGAGAAAGAAGGGAGATGAGGAAGTGAGGATGGTTTTGAAGGGAATGCAAGACTTGGAAAGGTGCATTGCGGATGTCGAAAGCGGCAGTGAAAAAGCTTTTAGGAGTTTAATTAACATCAGGGTCTCACTGCTCAATACTCTCACCAAGTAGGAAGGAAAAAAGTTATTGACATTGTTTTCTCACAAACAACATAGAGATCATGTAATTTACCTTCTGGTTTTTGTAAACTTTTTTCTCCTGTTTTTCATCCATTAGAAAGAAATGAAACTTGTGAAAAAATTTAGTGCCCAGAAGTGCATGCACAGAGGATTTGAATGCTGTACAGTCCTTCATTTTCTGTAAATTTTATCTTCAAAACAGTTAAATGTTGTTACCTCCTGAATTACCTTCTCTTTGTCATCTCTTACTCTTAATCTGTTATTTGTAGAAGGAGCTGCAGTTTTCCAAAAGCCCAACACATTACAATCTGCGTCTTGCCAAAGTCCAAAAATGGTTAGCTGATTCATGGTTCTGATTGACACTTAACTGTTCTAAGACTATGTTGTTGCCTCCTGAATTACCTTCTCTTTGTCATCTCTTACTCTTAATCTGTTATTTGTAGAAGGAGCTGCAGTTTTCCAAAAGCCCAACACATTACAATCTGCGTCTTGCCAAAGTCCAAAAATGGTTAGCTGATTCATGGTTCTGATTGACACTTAACTGTTCTAAGACTCTTTTCTCAATTGTTGATTTGTCAAATACGAAATACATTCTACAACACAATTTTATTTGAACAAGAGTAATGATATTGAATATTTATATTTTCAGAAAAATTTTAAATTTTAATATAAATTACATTAAAATTAAAATTTTTATCTTAATTTTTTTGAAAATTCATTGTCAACTAACGTAAAAAAAACCCGAAGAATACTTATATTTCTTCTTTTGAGTGTTCTGAATATAACATGACCCCCAGGGAATTTTATATTCAAATCAAGGGCCAAAGGCATCGTAACGGGGAGGCTTATTGCTAATTAATCATTATCTTTGTAGAAAAAAGAGAGGGTATACGCACGTTGGCAGAGCAAAGAAAACAGCACATGGTTTGTTAGACAGACTTCAAATTTGATCAGATGATTTTACTTTTGTTATAATTGAAAGTAATCATTCCTTCATCATGAGTTTTGTCTCAAGATAATATGCTGGATTGTAAAAGAATTAAGTGGATAGACATACTGCTGCATATGATTGGTGGTTGATCCCTTCAACTTGCCTTAGAATTTTGGATTCTCCACCGGCACTGACAGCAGATTTTAGTTCAAAACTTAGCCTATATGTTTCCCTCCCAGCAAAAGCAGAGTATAAAGATAGGCCAAAGAATTAATTTGTGGTCCCTTAGTCAGTTAGTCTCAATTATGTCGATCCCAATATAGCTAGTGAGAAATGTGAAATTAATTGAACAAAAAAAAAAAAAAAAGAACTTTATCATATGCATGAACTGAAACAAGTCTATGATTAGGGAGCTTTGGATCCCTATAATAATTGGAATTTGGGGGTTGGAAATTTGATTTGTTCTTTACTACAAAGTTATTTTGTTTTGAAATCATTCCAATTAACGTGCAACGGGTTAATCGTTTGTGTCAAGGGACCCATCTTTTCCACCTTTTGAATAGATTTTTCACTGATTTAAATATTTTTTTTATACTTGAACATTTGGTTTATTGAATAATACATAATCTCTCTGTCTAAAAAAATAAAATTCTAATTTTTTTTTCTTTCAATTATAAAAAAAAAAAACATCTTCCTTTAAATATTTGGGCAAACAGCCATTTCCATTTTACTCCAATGGGCTTCTGAGCCACTTTTGAAAAGTCTCATACCCAGGTCTTGGTACATGGATCTGCTTGTTCGTGGCCCAAATGATATCGAACCCCAACCAAAATCGTTCTTAGTAAGTCTGGCTTCAATTGAAATTTTATAGCTTTGATTAAGTTACATTAAGATAACTCTCACGACATCAGATTCATAGGCTCAAAATTCTCTGTCATTTTTGTTTGAATATTGAAACTTTTCAACCCTAGATGATCGACGGACTCTACTTGGACCACAAACATTGATAGGACAAGGACTGTACCTGAGGCCTAAAATCCTACTCAGGAATTGATCAGAAGGCCAGTTGGAGACCAGAGAAGGTGGACCATCCCAAGCCTATCCTCCAACCTGTTGGGCTTCGTCATTGTCCTTTGACCGAGCAGGTAGGCTTGCATAGGCCCCAACTTGTTACAAACACCTTTTTTGAAAAAATTTTATGTCTTATGACAGCAAATTTTCCTTTAATGGCTTCAAGGCATGAAAGATTTCTAGTTGAAACGAATTAAAGTGAAAATAATTGAAGAGTGCTTTGATTCTTTTAGACCATAGAAAGTATCAAGACGAAAAAAAGAATTGAAAAGGACCACCAAATAATGCACTAAACATAGTACGGATTAGCTCAAGTGGGGTAGGCTCCCAAGCACATTTCTGCAAATACGAAAAAATTTTCCTGTTTGTGGAATTGGGAGGCTCTAGATCTAATCCTGCTGGCATTATTTCCATTTTCAAGCTTAGCAATTCATGGATTAAGGAACATTGGCTATATCTCTCTGGTAACAGTCCTTGACCATCGGTAGTTTCACTTCGAGTTTGCTATTAAACAGCATAATCATTCATTCTATTTGTTGCCATGATTGCACTGTCGAATTTTTCAAAAACCACTTCCCCAAATGAGACAAATTCTGGGTACCAACTGCCATTATGTGAGGAACAAAAGGACCGAACTGTTGGCCAAATGATTCCTATACAGCAGTACAAGCAACATGGTCATTCAAGCTAGGGGATGTGTCTTAATCTGTATCAGCTCCTCCTTTATTTTAAATCCTTCATTCAAATCAAAAACATGAAAAGGCTAAAAACATCTCAGTTGGAATAAAGTATATTTTATCCAGACAAAGCACTTTGTCCTTCCATGATGTGAGCTCTGAAATGAATGGCACCTGCAATTTTCCGCCTAGTCAGAGAAGCTCAAGGATTGGAGAGCGGGGAACTTGCTGTGCCCTGATGTCGAGGTAGCCCTACAGTCATGTGATGGTAGATTAAAGAAGTTGTCTTCAGCTAGTTATTTTTGCAAGGGCAATAGCAAAAGCTTAGCCTTTTCCTAGGAATAAGGATAATGTAAAAAGCTTTAGGGATGAAAATGAGGGCCATGCCTGCTCGTTCTCCACCTTAAGATAATGAAAAACGATATAAAAAAGGCAATGGGGAGTGAGCGATACAATAAGACAAAGATTATGTCGAGTTGGAATTCCACCACAATCTCCTTTCGAGTTACCATCCAGATTCAAATCCCCATCATGGGACGTGAAATTTGGTTAAACTTTTCCTCTCTTGCTTCCAAAATTTCTTTTGGCATTCGAACGTTAAAAAACCAAACTTTCTTTAGTGTCTGCACCAAGAATCATTCCCCCCCACACGGCAGGTGAAAGAGCATTTACCCAAATGGGTTAAAACTTTTTTCCCCTCCCTGAGCCACACCATCAGTTTTCCAAGGATTCTGCAGAGAGCCATTCCCACTTTTGGTTCAAACCCAATGCTGAAGTAGTAAAAGTTGACCATTTTATTGCGCTTATCATGGAGAACAAAAGAACAAAAATTACATGCATGGTTTCCATTATTGATCATTTGAAAACATGGAGGAAAAAAAATCTAGCTTTTGCGTTGTCAAATCATCATGATAAAATGGCTTTTCTTCTTTAATAGGAGTAAGACGTTACAGAGATGATGCATATGGTGCTGAGGTAATTTAGTTGCTGTAATTAGGATATTGTTCTTCTCTATGTTAATGTAATAAAGCTAACTTTCAAAAGGAGATGCAGCTTCAGACTCAAGTTCTATTCAACACTTCCAAAATTTCAGATCACTTTTTTTTAGAAGAATATCAGAATTTGATTCTTTGGCAGTATCAAGGCTAGAGGCAAAATTGCATTTCTAATTGCAAATTATTAATCTTAAATAACTTGACAAATAAAACATAAAATAAATTTTAATTTGCTTATGTTTGTGTCAAATGTTTATATTTTCAACTAAAAATTTTTTTTTTGAACTTATAAGTCCACTCATCCCATCTTGATCTGTGACATTCTACCTTTCATGGAAAAATTGAATCCGAAGGATATGTCCATAAGATGAAAAATGACTTACTTATAAACTCAAGATATATGTTATCTTTTAATTGAGATTTGTGACACCTGTACGTGTATATTGACCAAAAATGACGAAAAAAAAATGGCACAAATTTGAAAAAAGAAAAAGAAAGGTGCGAGGTAAATGCAAATTAAAAAAGTATTGAGACCACCAGTGCAAAAACAGGAAAATATCAGAGAGACGTTATGCCTAATCCCGCCACTCTTTTCCTTTCTATAAGTCCCAGTCAACTGCTTGCCAGTCTTTACTATGAATGTTTTCTTTTCCAATTTCTTTCCTTTTTTTTTTCTTTTTCTGAATTTCCCCTTTCTTCTAACTCACGGTGCACCTTAAATGCGCAACGAAATTAGAGAAAAAAAAATTACCAACGGCCCTCTCTTAATCTCTGTCATTAATTCTGCTTCCCAAGAGCCGGTGGCCGTTACTTAGAGAATCCGTAGAAGATGTTATCGGAACCCTCAAAATTTTGCCTTGTTTGATTTTTTTAACAATTGTTTTTGCGTTCAGGTGAGCTGGTTATCAAGCGCCACGTGTCTTTCATGGGCTGCGCCACCTCAAAACTGGAGCAGCTGCCGGCGGTCTCCCTGTGCCGCGACCGCTGCAACTTCCTCGAGGAAGCTCTCCAGCAGAGCTACGCCCTTGCCGACGCACACGTGGCTTACATGCAGTCGCTCAAGACTCTAGGCCCCACTCTCCACCGTTTCTTCGACCAAAGCATCAAATCTACGTCCGGGGATGACGACTCCTCCGCCGTCGGCACCGAGAAACCGCCGAAGAAACCTTCTCCTCAGGCTTCGCCGGACCATTCTCTTTCGAGTTCGAACTCAGATTCGCACATTCAATTCGATACTGATTCGGAAGAGGAAGAGACAGGCAAAGAACTTAGTAGATCTTTTAACCAAATCCATCAAAGTTATCTTAATCATGGAATCCTAACATCATACTCTTTGCCTAATCATAATTATAACACTAATACGTACCAAAACAGCGAATTCAGTGGTTCGGGCTGGAAAACACCTCCACCTCCAGCTCCAAGGAGCGCTGCTTGGGATTACTTGAACTTTTTCGATGAAATTTACGAGAGATACGAGTTACCTTACTGTTCGACCAAAGCAGTGAAGAACAAAGAAGGAGCTCCTGATCTTGAAGCCGAACTCGTAAAGCAAATTAATGGAGATGCAAAATCCAGCGCAAATTACACAAAAGCCAAAAAAGAAGAGAACCCATGTGGAAAAACTGTACCAGTAAAGAACGGTGATGGAGAGAATAAGAAGAAAGTAGATTCGGAGACGGAACAGGTTCAAAAGGGGACTGATTTAAATGAACCGAAAAATCAAAGCGGTAAACAAAGTGTCTCTAAGGTAATGAAAGAATTGCAAGTCCTATTCCAGAAAGCTTCGGAGTCCGGGTATGAAGTTTTGAAAATGCTTGACACTGGAAAATTTCGTTATCATCACAAGAAATCTGTCTATCAAGGTATGAGTTAAACCATTTCCTTAACAAAACTGTGGATTGGAATTTCTGTTACATAGTTTTTATGGTTCTGCGATGCAGGTTCGACGAATATTATTCATATGATTACGTCAAATTCATTGGAAACAGAGTCCTTACTATCCAAACAGAAGATTAGTTCTGCGGATAATGATGAGATTGTGAATTCACAGAATCTGTCATCTACTATCAGGAAACTGTGCATGTGGGAGAAGAAGCTCTATGATGAAGTCAAGGTATGGTCAAGATTGCTTTTTTGCATTTACTTTACCTTTTCAACTTTTCCTTTTAATTCATATTTGCGAGCTGACAAGGTGAATGGGTTGGTAAATAAGAGGCTGAAATACTTAATCAAAGTTCATATTCTTGATGTTTTATCTTTAAAAGCTTAGTTTTTTAGGCATCATCAAGATGTTTAATCACTTAGTTTGATTTAATAAAGATAGTATTTCTTGTGAAGTACAGGGGTTCACAATGATATAGGCAGCTCCTGTAGGATGCTCTGAAGTCCAAATTGCAAACATTTTCCCTTTCCACATACTTTTCCCATGCACTTCTTTATCGACCCAATTTTGGAATTCTCCGCTTAAATTAGAGCATACTGGACTGTTATGCAGAATTGTTGTAATATTTTTCCATCTTTGTCCTTGTTTAAAAAAGGTTTTAGTTTCAAAGATGGTGTGTCTTATTGACTTATTTTGTAGGCCGAGGAAAAGCTGCGTATAATTCATGCAAAGAAATGTAGGCAGATTAAAAGCTTGGATCAGAAAGGTGCTGATGCTCGTAGAGTTGACTCCACGCGCACTTTGATTAGGGCTTTATCTACTAAGATGAGAGTTGCAGTTCAAGTTATTGACAAGATAGCAATTACTATAAATAGGCTGATGGATGAAGAGTTGTGGCCACAGATAAATGAACTGATTTGCAGGTACATTATCAGTCTAGTTAGATTTACTCTGTTTTCTGTTGTCCAACTCTCGACAAAATAACAAGAAGACTTTGAGTACAGTGTTCAACTTGTCCATCTGGCGGTATTACAGTCACTATCGTAATAGATTATAGATTAGGAACGAGGATGGGGGCTAATCTCCTCTTGCAAGCGCAGAGCAGCTGTTTCCCCACTTGTTTGAAGAAGGAACAAAGGTGGTATAGAAGAATTTTAAAGAATAAGGAAATAATAATTCATTATTAACAAATATGGGCTGGCACTAAGGTGAGATAGAACATAACATAAAAATGGATAACAATTAAAAACAGAAAATTATTTCTTCAGGAGTCCAGTTAATTTTTCTTTTTGTCTTCTTTTAATTGGATTATGTACAGAATTGGATCACAATATGGCGTTGACATGCGCTGGCACTCCTATGTTGCATAGTTAATATGGATCTTGGATGTTCTGGTGCCTCAATATTTTTTAAGTGCATGATATCTGAAAATTTTCTTGCACTGTTATTTCTGCTCATTAATTTTACTAGGGATATTTGCAGGGAGAAAACAGGGCTTTTCTTTTCTAAAATGACTTGAATAGTTCGGTTTGCATGTGATGCTTGAATTTATACTGGTCTTGCTAGTATTTAAAATTCTTTTCCCTTCCCATAGAAAGATGAATAAAGGGCTCCTACGCGTAGCAAGTATGATGTTTTCCCATTGTTCTTTATATATTCATGATAGATTATTTTGGCTGTAGATATATATAATTATCTAAGCAACTAAAATTCTGCAAAGGAGAAAATAATTATGTTGGGATTGACTGGAATTTATTAGGAGGCTTTTGCAACTATCCATCTTTTCCCTTTATACACTGTTTAACCGAATTGTTTATCATAATAATTGTATTCTTTCAATAGTTACATGATTTCAGCTCTCAAGCTCCTAAGTAATTGCTAGACATTCACTGTAGAGACTGCAGATATCAGGAATAAGTGCAGTCACTTGTGACCAAGAAAATGGCCTGATAATGGACACTTTTGAGTTTGAAGAGAAAACTGATATTCTTTGGTGGTGGCATCACACGGTTGTTAGTTAATGTTGAACTCACAGGGAACTAAAGTGGGATCGGGGAAAATGAAGCAAATTCTTGAGATTATATGCTTCTCTCTCTGACATTTTTTTTTTCATTTATGAAGTGACATTGAAATGCTAGATTTTCTGAAGTTGGTTGAAGAATGGTGGCTAACTTGTAATTTACTTGTTTTAGATTGTTTGAAATGTGGAAGGTAATGCTAGAATGCCATAGCTGTCAGTGCCGAAAGGTTATGGAAGCCAAATGCTTGGATGTTATTCCTCTGAATGGAAAGCTGATTAATGATGCTCAGCTTGAAGTGGCAATAAAAGTAAAGCTTGAGCTTCAAAACTGGAGCCTTAGCTTCTCTAGTTGGATTGAAGCCCAGAGGGGCTATGTCAAAGCTTTGAATGGTTGGGTACGAAGATGTCTCCAATATGAACCCGAGGAAACAGCAGATTGTATAGCACCTTTCTCTCCTGGTAGATGCGGAGCAACCCCTGTGTTTGTGATCGTGAACCAGTGGTCAGAAGCCATAGATAGACTGTCGGAGAAGGAAGTGGTTGAAGCGGTGCATGGACTTTTCATGAGCATAAACCAAGTGCTGGAACATCACAATGCAGATCTGCAACAAAGGATCATTGCTGATAAGGATATGGAAAGAAAAGTAAAGATCTTGGAAAAGGAGGAGCAAAAGATAAAAAAAATAATGCGAGCTCGAGTTAGAAAGATGACACTGTTGGCAAGGGAAGAGACAGCTGCCCTTCTACCCGCAGATACACGTCGCAGTGATATAAGGGTTGCAACTAGTTTACAGGTTGGTTTAAAGCAGATTTTCGTGGGAATGGAGAAGCTTGCCACTCAGTCGAGGCAAACTTATCAGGAGCTTCATAAATGCATTGAACTGTGCCGGGCCTGTCAAGATAAACCTGATTGTCGTCCTTGATCATGGTTAAGGCATCTAAGGCTGGTTCTGAATGGTTAAGGATGACTTCGCTATCTCCTTCCCTTGGTGAAAGTCAACGTCGTGAATTGTAAAGTCGTAGTCGGTAGGCATATTCCAATCGTTTGTCCTTTCGATTAAGATAAGGTTTTGAATTTTGGGTTGAGCAAGATTTGATAAAAGCATCCTTATCAGCTGCAGATTCATCGTTTAAAAGCTGCCAAACTGCTTGAAAGAAGGGAAGTTTCACACCTAGTTTTTAAAGACTCGTTTATGCTTGATTAATTTATTTTGCCTCAGAATGTGCTTTGGCTAGGTAGCGATTTTTGGCATCAGCTGCACCGTGTGCTTGCCAGCATATTATTAATTTATTATTATTATTCTTTATCAGCTTTCATCCTGCATTGTACAACAATTCAATAAACTCGTTCAGTAATTTTATGTGTAGAGTTAGAATGATTTAGCATCCTCTACAAATGATATCAGAGAGGAGTAATTATTGTTTAAAAAAAATTAAATTAATTAAATTCTTATAAAAAGCAGTCGAACCCATTGAACTATTCTTTTAATGTTTGTAGTTGGCACCTTAGACCCGTCATAGCCCGTCGGGTTCAAAAGAAATTCCCGTGCCTGGTAAGGTTTCAAAAAGTTTTCAGACTAGCATTGACGCATTGAAAGTGAATACACAACAGGTAGAAAGGGGAATCAGAAGTAGGCCAGGCGAAAGGCGTATCCAACCCACTCACGCGGTTTATGATGATGCAAAATCCAGCCTTGGGAAATATCCATACTGAAGCTAGAAGACGTGGCCGAAAAGGAAAAAGGCAACAGAGTAATCAAATTGCAAAGCACAGTCGCTTTGCGATGAGGGAGGTTGAAAGGGATTGAGACCTATAACTTTTTGACTTTGCTTATTGTCATTCGAAAAAAGCAAATCCGACACGTTTTTGCGGTTGTGGGGGTAAATGCAAGTGTCAAAACGACGAATGACGCCCCCAAAACTAGCAAAAATTCTTGGCATAGAATACTTTGGACAGCTCCATCTTTTCTTTCTAGCTAGCATCAACCGCCAGTCTGGCCACGTTAGTCTTCTTCCTTTCCTCGACCTCGTCGAATATCTGAATTCTAATTAGAAAAAGTATTTCAGACAATTTGCCCTAACGTTCAAAACTTCCAAACTTCTAAATCAAAACGCTCTTTTTGAATGGAGCTTGGTTCGGTTCCTGATCTGGACCGATTACAACTATATGTTTGGCTTTCCAGGTTTCGGCCAATGGCTGGACTTTTTGGAGACCTCTGGAAAAGAAAAGTTAATGTTGATGTGTTCGGCTTGCATCTGTTTCCTTGCCTCTATTTGTCGATCCCAATTTCCAACGTCCGTTTCCTTTTCTCTGGTTGTCTCCATCGCTCGCTGCTTTCTGCGACTTCTCCACGATAATGAGATTTCTCTCTCTCCATGCATGCATCCTAAAAAGTCAGTCTCTCTATTTCTACGTTCTTTTCTCACCTTGCTTTCTTCTCAATGACACTTTGGGTGGTCATTGTTATTTTTTCCGTTAGAATTAAGAATTTATCTAAGTATAAATTAAAAAATAATAATTAGATTTCATAACCAGACATAATTTAAGAATTTTTTATTATTCAAACCAAATAAATAGATAATATAATTTACATTCAGTGCTTAGATTGGGATGACTTTACAGGTTTTAATTAAAAGAAAGCAGAATAACTGTATCAGAGTGTAGCTGGCGTAAGCTTGGCTGCAGCGATACTGATGTCATCGGCAAGCGCGAAGGGGTTCAATACATTTTAATAGCCGAGGGGGTTGCGTGTGAAATCAGATGAAAAAGTGAAAATGAGAAAAAGACGAAAAGAACTCCCAAAACCCGCGATTAATTGAACCGGAAAGAATCTTTGATTGCACTGACATTCAACTCGTGCTGCACACGCACCGTGGTACCCCGTATCTTTTCGATGGCTAAACGTAGATACATCTCTATCCATTTTATTTTTTCCTTTTTTAAACATATTTTGAAATAAACTTTTTCAGTTATTTAATAATTTTTACTATAAATATTGAATATTTAATTATAAAAAATTTAATATTTTTAATATAAAAATATTAAATTCAAATATTTTATTTTTATTTTAATGAAAATCAAATAGAGATAAAAGGCTAACACTTCCTAAATAAACTACTAATTAAATTTAATAATTTGGTTAATTTAGTTTAAAAAATGCTTTATATTTGGCTAATGTCAATAATAGGTATTAATCCCTTAAGTGACATTTTTTATAAAAAAATTTTGTGATTAGTATTTTCTAAAATTTAATAAAAATAATGCAATAAATAAATTTTTTCTTCAAAATTTAATTAATCTTAACAATCTCATAAAAAAATTAACATTAATAATTAATCAAACCTTTAAATTTTACATAATATGAAAATATATTTGTATATTTAATTCGACGATGATATGCACTTGCATATATCTTTTATATCAAATACAGTGTAAAATTTATTTTATGTATAATTTACTATCATTAAATGATGAAACTCAATTAATAAATGAACCCCTAATAGTTGATTAAATATATAATTAATATACAATCTGGAATTAATTATTGATTGGTGAAACATATATTATGAGTAGTTGTTAATTTAAATGCATATGGCAACTTACAAACTTCATTACTAAAATCTAATGAGGTCTATGGAGTTTTACTTTCAATTTCAACTTACAACACTCTTTTCTTTTATTTTGTAAATTTCATGAATGTTATCTTAAATCAAATAGTTAAGATTATTTTATAGTTTAATTATGTATGGTGTGCCATATTTTTCTTTTTGTTTCTAAAAGAAAAACTCTTTTTCATGCAAATAAAAGATTGGTTCAATAAAAGAAAAAGGAAAAGGAAAATGGAAAGGATAAAAGAAACGACAGCGTGTCACTGTGCGTAGCGTAGAGGAAGGGCAAATGTTGACAATATCGCGAGAGAGGAAAACGATGAGGACAAAAACACCCTTCAAGCACGTAAAAAGGACAAGTCGATAATAGTAATTTAAAAAAAAAACCGTAGAGAGGGACAGAGTTTTTGTCAGTGCAGAAAGGGCAGAAAGAGACGACGGAGAGAGAGAGAGAGACAGACAGAGACAGAGAGAGGGAAAGAAAGAAAAGAAAGGCAATGAGAAGAGAGAGAAAGCTGGCGTAGCTTCTCACTCGTTAGATCTCTCTCTCTTTCACACTCTGTTTCTCACCCACACGAACGCTTCCCCCTCTTTGCCCCGTAAGAAGAACTCCCGAAACCAAAAGCTTCGTCTTCGATTAATTTAAAAAGAAAGTATAAAATTAAAAAAAAAAAGAGGGGAAGGAATCTCCATGGTTATTTATTAGTCGTCTGAGTCAACTCAGCTCTGAGTTATGGGCTGCTGCGAATCGTCCTTTCTGAAAGGACGCGGCTCACGCCGCAAAACCAATTACAACCACCACCACAACAGCAGCAGCAACAACAACCGTCACGCTCAGGCCAATAACGGCCCTCCCCAACCGTCCAACGGAACGGATTCTGTTGGCGGTGGGGCAGGGGGCGTACCGGATTTCGCGGAGTTCTCTCTCACCGAGCTTAAGGCTGCCACCAACAACTTCAGCTCCGATTTCATCGTATCGGAAAGCGGCGAAAAGGCCCCCAATGTGGTCTACAAAGGTCGCCTCCAAAACGACAACAATCGCCGTTGGATCGCCATAAAGAAATTTACCAAATTAGCCTGGCCCGATCCAAAACAATTCGCCGTATGTTTTATTTTCCTTTTTTTATTTTTTAAATCATTGAGTTATTTCCATTTCTAGGGTTTCAATTCTGCTGATATTCGATTGTTTCTCTTTTTCCCTTTCCTTGAAGGAGGAAGCCTGGGGTGTTGGAAAGCTGAGACATAAGAGAGTGGCGAATTTGATTGGGTATTGCTGCGATGGCGACGAGAGACTGCTTGTTGCCGAGTACATGCCCAACGATACCCTTGCAAAGCATTTATTTCACTGTATGTTCCAATTTTAGCTATCATTTTCTTTTTTTGAACAAAAACAAATTAAATTTAATTCAGTTTGAGTGCAATTATTACTTTGTCTGACCCAACTGTGTTTGATGCTTAGTGAGATGTTTCATTAAATTTGTTTCCACCTAATTAATTCTCATCCAGTTAGATCCTGCATAATATCTTCTTAATTTTCATTTTCTTGTAATGCAGATGACATCATAATGCTTTGCCATATTGTCCAATAATTTTTTCTGGCTTGAAGTTAAATTTCAGTTCTTTACTTGCTTGACAGGGGAGAACCAGACTATCGAGTGGGCCATGCGGTTGAGAGTTGCTTTATATATAGCTGAAGCATTAGATTATTGTAGTAGTGAAGGTCGTCTGTTGTATCATGATTTGAATGCATATAGGGTTCTCTTTGATGAGGTGGTGCAACAAATCTCATTTTTCAGGTACTCGTATTTGTTATGATCTTCTATAGAGTGAATTGGTAATTTTTTATTGGTTTTGGCAGAATGGTGATCCTCGACTTTCATGTTTTGGCTTGATGAAGAACAGTAGGGATGGGAAAAGTTATAGTACCAATCTTGCATATACACCTCCTGAGTATCTAAGAAATGGTAACTGCTTTTAACTGTTCTTATTATTTAACTTCTTTCTCTGCTTTCATTAGAAAAGTAATCTTCCTTCGCATTGTATGTAACCCTTAGTTTTTATGTGTAAATCTAAAACTTAGTCTTTTGATCAATTGTTTTGAAAGGTTTAAATATGTATCATCATTCATGTTATCTGCTAAGATAGAGGCAAGGATCCTTAACAGAATTTTAGGACAAACTACAGAAACAGACTTTTGGTAAACACCTCTAGTGAGTGAGTGATCTCTGTCAATTTAAGTATGATGACATGTCTATTTTGCATATGAATGAATGAAACATATTTAAACGTGCTCTTTAGATTGTGTGAGAATTACAACCATCAATTCATCTTACATTAAGCTTCTGTGGATTCCCACCATGGCAACAGCATAATTTGTGAAAGATAAACTGAACTACAGATATCATGAAAATTTTGATTATTTAAAGGTTTGAAGTTTCTAGGACTGATAATTTTCTCCATGGATTATCTGTCTAAGAAATGTTACTGGCTTGAATGATTGATTCTGATCTGATTAACTTATTAATGTGTGTGTTTCTAGGAAGGGTTACTCCTGAAAGTGTTATATTCAGCTTCGGAACTGTCCTTTTGGATCTTCTCAGTGGAAAGCATATTCCTCCAAGTCACGTAAGTAATTATCCTTTTATTGCACTTTCTTTGCTCGGAAAGCTGTAATTGACATACACAATAAAGTGATTCCACTATTTTAGCTGCATGTAATCTTGGTGGTTAAACCTAGATCAGGGTAACTAATGGGGAAACAATGAATAGTCATTTAAAACGGGTTTCTTACTTTGGAAGTGTTGGATATTGGGGTAACAAGGATTTGTGCCTTCTCACGGATGGTAAGATTATAACTGCATGCATTTGGCTTTGTATTGATATAATACAGCCTTCAATTCTGGGATATGATGACTTTGCTATGTGATTTATATATGAAGATTTTTCATGAAGAATAAGGGATAAAATTATCATCTTTGTGGCCACTTGATTTTTACTGTGTTTACTGATACCTTCTGCTTATTGATATTTACTAAGTTGCAACTTTTGGAGTATTATTTTAAAATACTTTCTTTATTCATGTTTTAAATGTATGCAGGCTCTTGATATGATACGGGGCAAAAACATTCTTCTCTTAATGGATTCGCATCTAGAGGGAAACTTTTCAACTGAAGAGGCAACAGTGGTCTTTGATCTGGCTTCACGATGTTTGCAATATGAACCAAGGGAGCGGCCAAACACCAAAGATCTTGTTACTACACTTGCCCCATTGCAAAATAAACCTGATGTGAGCCATCTTTCATACTCTGTCCCTTGAAATTACCTCATTTTTTCCTTCTTGGATATGCATTCAAGGAAATCTTATTTGCGTCTGCAGTTATGTTGTTATGTTAGAGTGAATTTGTATTTTATAAGACTCTTAAGGATCTTGAGTCTTCATTTGCAGGTTCCGTCTTATGTGATGTTGGGAATTCCCAAGCATGAGGAGGGGCCTCCTACTCCTCAGCACCCTCTATCTCCCATGGGAGATGCCTGCTCACGGATGGATCTCACTGCTATTCATCAAATTTTGGTAATGACACATTACAAAGATGATGAAGGAACAAATGAGGTAATTGATTTATACATATATAGATTTGCGGATGCCTATTTTTTTTTTTTTTGGCTTGTTATGTGGTGCTAAATCCTTTTTGAAATGGACTGGGTTCAGCTATCCTTTCAAGAGTGGACTCAACAAATGAGAGATATGTTGGAGGCAAGAAAGCGTGGAGATGTAGCATTTCGTGACAAAGATTTTAAGACTGCAATAGAGTGTTATTCTCAGGTATACATTTAATTTCTTACTGGGATGGAGAGGTAACATTCATGCACGGCAATTGTGTGGTCCAAAAAGGCCTAGGGCCTGTGGACCCAATTAATTAACTTCATGGTGCTTCTTTTCAAAAAAAAAAAAAAAATACTTCATGGTACTTATCATTTAGACCCTGGGAATTTCTGGCTCAATTGGAAAATGAGGGTGGGAAAGTCTAAGCTTTGAGTTTGAGCCAAACAATGAAATAAAGTAAGCAAATTGGAAATTTGAGATCCTCATTACTTCTTATGCTTCATGTATTTGAATCATTTTTTGGTGGCTCAAGAACTTGCATATGCTAGTCTTTTCTTTTGATATTGTCTTAACATGGTCCTGGGGAAGCAATTGGTGGAATGCTTCTTGCTGGATTTAAACAAAGAGGTTAAGATAAATAAGCAAGATGGATGGCATTTTGTATACTGATATTCAGGAAAAGAAAAGATAGCATTTTTATGCATTAATGGTTGGTTCATGTGACCCTATTTTCTTCGCAGTTCATAGATGTTGGAACCATGGTTTCTCCAACTGTGTATGCACGAAGAAGTCTTTGTCATCTTCTCTGTGATCAACCAGATGCCGCCCTCCGAGATGCAATGCAAGCACAATGCGTCTACCCTGACTGGTCGACAGCATTTTACATGCAGGCTGTTGCCCTTGCCAAGCTAGACATGCACAAGGATGCAACTGACATGTTAAATGAAGCTGCTGCACTAGAAGAAAAAAAGCAACGGGGTGGGAAAGCATCTTGAGAAGATCAAGTTGTGGCTCTGTAATATTCTTTTGTTAGGGGCTAGATGCATTGTTGTGGCTGTTGTTGTATCCAAGCATGCGAGATTCATGTATAATGGGAAAATTGGGAATTGTAGTTGCCATCCAAATATGGCATTGTGCTATCGAGGGAGGAAGGCACTTGTTTTGCACCGACAGTATTTGGCACTGCCACCACCGCTGTTTTTCTCTCTTTTATCTTCTTTGATTTTAATGAAATAATTGATTTTGCTTATGAAGACTTCTCTTTCACCCCCGCCCCCACCCGCTCAACCTTCATAGATATGTTGCATCGTTCCAATTTCCACCGCCACATCATCAAATTCAATTCGATAATAAAATATGCCACTGGCAACAACTATTGACTCAGTCTTGCAGCCTTATCTGTTTTCTTTAATTACACAAAGAAAAAGTATGATATTTCTCCAAAAGAAAGTATACAGATCATTTGAACATTTGATACTAGTACGAGGACTGTACAATCTAAGAAACATATAGCTCAGTTTTTCCATCAATGAAGAGGCTCATGAACTCTTCCCCATCAACAGTTTCTTTCTCAATCAGTAGCTGAGCAAGCTTGTGAAGAATGTCAATGTGGGTTGTGATTATCTGCTTTGCCCTTGTATATGCAGTCTCTACTAGTTCCCTTACCTCAGAATCCACCACATCAGCAGTTGCCATGGAGTAGTCTTTTTGAGAAGACATCTGGAATCGAATTACGAGTCAGATTATGTAAAAGAGCGAGAACAGAGGCTAGTGAATGATATGAGATATTGCAAGTAATTACTAAATTGACGAACATCACCTGTTGACCGAGGAAGGGATTTCCACCAGGTCCACCGATGGCAACTTGTCCTATCTTTTTGCTGAATCCAAATCTTTCAACCATCTGCCTTGCCACTCGTGAGACTTGCATAAAGTCATTTGATGCTCCTGTTGTCACATTTTCATCACCAAAAATGACTTCTTCAGCTACCCTGCACAAGTAATGAGAAGGAAGCTCCTTGAATAAGATTATAAGTAGGATAGACTAGTAAGAGGCAGGCAACCACCGGCTACTGCTCCTGCAGTCCTACCACCGGTGAGAGGCATCTGAATTTTTTAAACTAAAATGTTGCCTTCTTTTACAAAAGAATTTAGTTATGCACATGAATCTTATCTGGTCTTCCTATCTCATCCAATGTCCTACGATTAAGGTTGGGCACACTCCTCACCCCAATTGATCAAGACTGAGTAACTAACCTTCCACCAAGTGCAACAGCCATCTGGTTCTCTAGGTAGCTTCGGCTGTAGAGTCCAGATTCGAGCCTCTCTTCACTTGGAGCAAAGAAGGTAAGGCCACCAGCTTGACCACGAGGAATGATAGAAATCTTGGCTACAGGATCATATTCAGGCATAAGTGCACCAACTAAAGCATGGCCAGCCTCTGCAAATTGGAGTTCATACAGTAAGTCAAATACCCAGGATCAAATCATAGACAAAGTAAAAACCAGGGAACAAATGCATACCATGATAAGCAACCAATTTCTTCTTCTCATCTGAGACAACAGCATTTTTCTTCTCTGGTCCAGCAATGATCCTCTCCAGAGCATCAGATATCTCATCTTTGCTTATTTCCTTGAGGTCACGCCTGGCGGCAAGAATGGCTGCTTCATTCATTAGGTTCTGCAAATCAGCTCCAGTGAAACCTGGGGTTCTCCTTGCAATCTTCTCAAAGTCAACATCCTTTGCGAGTGCCTTTCCTCTAGAGTGCACCTACAATACAAAGGAGCATGGATAGACAAAGAGTCAAAGAAAGGGTCAAAGTGAGCAACTCAACAATGAAGTTCACAACAACAGCATTATGTTGTGATAGATTTTGCGAGAATCAAGTCTGAACAAGATGCCGCTAACAGAGCAATATATATCCTGAAAAAAAAAATCAAGTATGGTTTTAAGGTTGGAGTAGTTAGTTTCCTTGCATCACAATATTGAAGTTTACTAGGAAAGAGTAACCCTGCTACAAAAGAAGGCATTAGGAGAGTTAAGAACACAACAAAGGGCCAACCAAAGGGTTGAAGATGAATTTTCAAGCTACTGAAAAACTGAAAAATGCATGATAATGATGCCTTTAAATGATGAGCAATTCATGGATAATCTTCCAGTTGTAATTGAAAGGGAACTGCGAAAATCACTATGATGTTTCTTTTCCAGGGGAACACATTTATTTTACTCCTTCAATTCTTCAACCATATCAGTTTTTTATATCAACAAATTAACATGCCATCTACAATGAAAAATCAGGTGAGCAATGAGTTGATAAATGGCTAACCTGAAGAATCTTCACTCTTCCAGCAACATCAGGCCTATCAACTGTAACCTGTCGGTCAAACCTACCGGGTCTCAATAAAGCTGCATCAAGCACATCCGGCCTGTTAGTTGCTGCCAAAACAATGACACCGGAATTCCCTGAAAATCCATCCATCTCAGTCAACAACTGATTGATTGTCTGCTCTCTCTCATCATTTCCTCCTCCAAGACCAGCTCCTCTCTGTCTCCCAACAGCATCAATCTCATCTATGAATACGATGCATGGCGCCTTCGATTTTGCCTTCTCGAATAAATCCCTTACTCTGGACGCACCTACTCCAACGAACAGCTCCACAAACTCTGAAGCTGCGCATGAGAAAAACGGCACCCCGGCTTCTCCTGCTACTGCTCTCGCCAATAGCGTCTTTCCAGTACCAGGAGGACCCACCAATAAACAACCTTTTGGGATCTTAGCTCCTAAAGCTGTGTACTTGTCTGGGTTTTTCAAGAAATCAACAACTTCTTGGAGTTCCAATTTTGCCTGGTCAGCTCCAGCTACGTCAGCAAAGGTAACTCCGGTCTCTGGCACTTCCTGGAACTTGGATTTGGATCGTCCAAAATCCATGGGTCCGCCAAGCCCACCGGGGCCACCTGGCCCACCTTGAGCCCGACGGAAGAGGAAGAACAATCCGGCGAAAGCAAGGAAAGGGAAAAGCAGATTCCCAATAAAATTGAAAAGTCCGTTACCAGAATCACCCTCGGCTACCGAAATATCGACGCCATTCATTGCTAAAATGTCGATAAGGTCAGGGTCATTGGGGACAATTACGGTGGCTCGACGGCCATCAACGGCGGTGAGTTGCAGGGCAGAACCGTCCTTGCTGAACCTGACTCTCTCCACTTTCCCCTTCTTGACCGCGTTCAAGAACTCGCTGTACCTCCATTGGCTGCCTTCTGGGAGATCAGAGGATTGAGATTGAGGCTTGGGGGCAGTTAAGAGGAGATTTTGAGCGAAAGGTGACTGGTTCGATGGGCTTGGCTTGGTTGGCTGGGCTTCGATTACGGCAGGGGGTGTTGGCGGGGCGTTATCAACGGCTAGTGCTTGTGGGGTTACTGAAGAGAAGAGTAAGGCAGCTAGAGTGGCATGAGATTGGAGTGTTTTTAAGCTTCGTTGTGAGTTGGGTTTCTTGTTGAGGATAGATTGAGTTATTTGGGACTTCCTCGTCGTTTTAGGGGTTGGAGGAGAAAGCAAGAGCTGGGTTCCAAAGAGGTTTGATGATAGCAAGGAGTTCGCCATTGGCGGCATGAGCGGTGAGAGTACCGGTTTCTGTTACTACTGTTATGAAGTAAGGTTTGGTCTGGCTCCCCTTTGTTATTGGTTATCCCTTCAAAGAATGGACAGGAAATAAATAAATCATATATTGAGGCGTTGGTGTGTGAAACTGAAATCAGGAAATGTGAATTGCGGGGAAGCTTGGGCTGATTTTGAGGTTTCGATTTGGACTTTGATTTTGGGAGGGTGCTAGAGTTGGATAAAGCAACGCCATGGAGTTTGATGTTGCTGGGGTTGCGTCCACGTGTTCATCACATCTTCCACCCGTTTTAAATATCTTCGTTCTTGTTAGTCAATTTGCCAAAAGAAACCTGTTTTTTTTTTTCTCTTTTAGAAAA
The DNA here is from genome assembly GCF_053813885.1 of Theobroma cacao. NCBI lineage: Eukaryota > Viridiplantae > Streptophyta > Magnoliopsida > Malvales > Malvaceae > Theobroma > Theobroma cacao. Next base: position 2,583,261 of record NC_142646.1, on the reverse strand, counting down.
TCAAAGTCCCAGGAAGAAATTCATACTTCGTGCTAAACAAAGAGCCAGAAAATAAAGTAGAAAGTTTTGAAAATTGTAGTCCAGTAATTCATTTTCGATGGATTTATCAGTTAAAATCCGTCGAATTAATTATCATTTCATCTGTGCTAACGCTGAGCTATGGTTCACTTCTAAAAAAAAACAAATCAAAATCTACGGGGTGGACTCTCAAAGTATGTTGAAAATTGGGCCATGGCCCAATGACAAGATTTGGACTCACGGTAGAGGTAAAAGTAAAACGACCTTTCCGGCGGCGGCATTGCTTTATTTTTATTGGCAAAATCATAGTCTCGTGATAAACCTTAAAATAAAACCCAAAAAATGGAGCCTCCCCAGGACACCTCCGAGAACCCTAACGATGTTGTTTCCGACGACTTCTCCTCACCGGAGAATACCAATCCGGAAGACCAAGAAAACCCTGGCGCCACACTCGAGCCCCCTATTTCGGATTCCCAAGATGAATCCTCCGACCCCGTCCCCGACGAGCAGCCCCAGAACACTAATTCAAACCCCGCCGAGCCTGGCCCTCCCGTTCGTAGACGACGCCGCAGAAAGCGTTTCTTCACTGAACTCAATGGCAACCCTTCGTTCTCGAAGAACCGTCGCCCTAGGATATCAGGCCTCGCTAAAGAAATGGACACGGAAGCTTTAATCGCAATCTCGGTCGGTTTCCCTGTTGATTCTCTTACTGAAGAGGAAATCGAAGCTAATGTGGTGTCAAGAATCGGAGGCCAAGAGCAAAGTAACTACATCGTCGTAAGAAACCACATTCTCGCTCGCTGGAGATCCAATGTTTCTGTCTGGTTGACGCGTGACCACGCGCTCGAATCAATCCGAGCCGAACACAAGAACCTAGTTGACTCTGCGTACAATTTTCTTCTTGAACACGGTTACATTAACTTTGGTTTAGCCCCGGCTGTTAAAGAAGCGAAATTGAAGTCATTGGATGGCGTGGAAAGAGCCAATGTAGTGATTGTGGGTGCGGGTCTTGCGGGTTTGGTTGCGGCGAGGCAGTTAGTTTCGATGGGGTTTAAAGTTGTCGTCTTGGAAGGTAGGTTGCGCCCTGGGGGGCGCGTGAAGACAAGGAAGATAAAGGGTGATGGCGTGGTGGCTGCAGCGGATCTTGGTGGGAGTGTCCTCACCGGAATAAATGGGAATCCACTTGGGGTTCTTGCGAGGCAAATGGGATTACCTCTTCATAAGGTGCGAGATATTTGCCCCTTGTATTTGCCAGATGGAAAGGCAGTAGATGCTGATGTTGATTCTAGGATAGAGGTTTCTTTTAATAAGTTATTGGATAGAGTTTGTAAGCTTAGGCATGCTATGATTGAGGAAGTTAAATCTGTTGATGTTCCATTAGGGACTGCGCTAGAAGCCTTTAGGAGTGTTTACAAGGTAGCTGAGGATTCACAGGAGAGGATGCTGTTGAATTGGCATCTTGCAAATTTAGAATATGCTAATGCTTCCTTGATGTCTAATTTGTCCATGGCATATTGGGATCAAGATGACCCATATGAGATGGGTGGTGATCATTGTTTTATACCTGGGGGCAATGAGAGGTTTGTTCGAGCACTTGCTGGGGACCTTCCTATTTTTTATGGGAGGACTGTGCAGAGTATCAGGTATGGTATTGATGGGGTTAGGGTTTATGCAGGTGGACAGGAGTTTCGTGGGGATATGGCTCTTTGCACAGTTCCATTAGGAGTTCTTAAGAAGGGATCGATAGAATTTGTTCCTGAGCTTCCACAAAGAAAGAAGGATGCTATTCAGAGACTAGGATATGGGCTGCTGAATAAGGTTGCAATGTTGTTTCCATACAATTTTTGGGGTGGAGAGATTGATACTTTTGGCCATCTGACAGAAGACTCTAGTATGAGAGGCGAGTTCTTTTTGTTTTATAGCTATTCTTCTGTGTCAGGAGGACCACTTCTTGTTGCTCTTGTTGCAGGGGATGCAGCAATTAAGTTTGAAATGATGTCTCCTGTTGAGTCTGTGAAAAGGGTATTAAACATATTGCGGGGGATCTTTCATCCAAAAGGGATTGTTATTCCAGATCCTGTTCAGGCTGTTTGTACCCGGTGGGGGAAAGATTGCTTCACATATGGATCCTACTCTTATGTTGCTATTGGTTCATCGGGGGATGATTATGATATTCTTGCTGAGAGTGTTGGAGATGGCAGAGTTTTCTTTGCAGGTGAGGCAACTAATAAGCAGTATCCTGCCACAATGCATGGAGCTTTTCTAAGTGGCATGAGAGAGGCTGCTCACATACTTAGAGTGGCCAGGAGGAGGTCATTGGCTCTGAGTGACAAAGTTAATAGTGATGACGAGGAAAGTGATGGTTTGAATATATTATTTGAGAACCCTGACCTGACATTTGGGAGCTTCTCAGCTGTTTTTGATCCCATTTCGAATGATCTTGGATCTCATGCATTAATAAGGGTCAAATTCCACGGGGATAAATTGGACTCGAGTTTCTTGTGTCTTTATGGCTTGATAACAAGGAAGCAGACCATTCAGTTAAGTGAACTGAATGGAGATGGGAACAGGATGAATTTGTTACATCGCAACTTTGGGGTGAAGTTGGTTGGTAGGAAAGGATTATCAAATATGGGGGAGGCTCTTGTCTCACGCATCAAAGCAGCGAAATTTAATCACAACGTAGGGGACTAGGGCTAATGCTTCGGTGTTTGCCTCACCAGCTTTCCAAGCATGAGAAAGATGCTGCTGACTCGTTGGCATGTCTCACGTTTGACTTTCTTTCCATCAAACACTGGATTGATTCAAATCGTTTGTATTGGTAATAACTAATAACTAATGGTAAGTATTCCCACATTCAAAGGGGTCCAGGTTAGTGAATTTCAATCTAGAACACGATTCATTCAGTTACCCGATACTTGTAATTCATTGTTAAAATTCCTTTTGAGGAAATGCTGGATTTCCAGTTCTTGCGTATTCTGATTGTGTCAATCCTTCCACATCATTGTGCAGTTATTGTTGTTGTTGCGTTTCAATTAATTGAATTTCTTTTTAAATTTTTGTTTGTTGTCAGTATTGGCTTTGGGAATTACAAATCCTTTTTTTGAGAAGAAACGTGGATTACAAATCAAATTAAACAAACAGCTCTTCGCCTGGTTTCACTTTGGAATAAAAAAACCCCATTTTACTTGAATTCTTTATATTAGTCAATGCTTAAAACTATTTAAACTTGGTGCCGTCAAGATTCCATTTGCACAATTGTACCTAGAGACGTAAAAACTAGAGAGTTATGTATATGTTAGCTACATGATCAATTCGAACGTGAAGCATAAGAACGATAAGAATTTGTCCTGGTTCGCTCTGTCTGGAAGACATGATTGGCAAATATTAAGCAATTTCTTTAGCAACCCACATTATTTAAGTTAAATCATAGTGCCTCAGGTTCATGAATATTAAAGCACGACGATTCTTCATCACAGCGTGAAGTTCGATGTATTTCACACGATTCATTGGATCCGTATCCAAAATTGCTTAGTTCTAATGGCCACCTCCTGTCTTACAGCCGTGGAGCAGTTTGCTTGTGTATGTCACTATTATCCAAAATTGCATAATCCTATAATCGAGGAGGTTCCATAGCTGTCTGGTAACTCACGACATGACAGCGAATGCAAGCTTGGAAGGATAGAGATTAATCGCTGTCTCTTTCTCCTCTATATACAATAAGATCAAATTGGGTTGTTTTCAGCAATTCTGCGAAGAGGTATTGTAATTCAACATTGTAACAGCTCCCTTTGCTAAAGGAAAAAAAAATTGGCTGCCTCAATTGGACATGTTCGTTCAAGCAGTTTGCCCTCCAACACCCATCCTCTAGTTGCAAGTGTTGAGGAGCAGTTATCCAGATTGAAGGCATCACAAGACACATCCTCATCGATCAGCTGCGGATTGGGAGGTCTGAAAGAATTGTACGAGCGTGCTGATGATTTGGTTCATTTGCCGCTTACCCAACAAGCTCTTTGCCGTGAACAGCTAGAGGACGTGTTGGAAGGATCTCTTAGACTGTTAGATGTGTGTGGTACCACTAGAGATGTTTTCTCTCGGATGAGAGAGAGCGTGCAGGTACTCGAATCATCCCTCAGGAGAAGAAGTGGCGGAGAATCTGGCTTGGCAAATGAAGTCAGAGCTTTTATGGTCACCAAGAAAGAATTGAATAAGATGATCTGTCAGTGTTTCAAAAGCTTGAAGGGAATGGATCGGAAGTGTAAATCAACTGTCTTGGGCAAAGATTCTGAAATGGTGGCTGTGCTTAGCATGTTGAGAGAAGCTGAGGAGATTAGTCTTGCAGTGTTTGATTCCCTGCTGTCTTTTCTTTCTCTTCCGAAGCCAAGATCAAAGCTTACCGTTTTACTGCATTCAAAAAGTGCATCAAGTGAAGTGGAAGCAAACGAAGCCCAGAAAGTAGACGCTGAGTTGAGTCTCCTGAAGGCAGGTGAAGACATCAAACTCGTACAAGTGCAGTAAGTATTGAAGAGACTGGAGGCATTCCAATCTACCATTAAGGAAACAGAGGAGGAGTTGGAGTGTGTCTTTAGAAGATTACTGAAAACCAGAGTTTCCCTTCTCAACATTCTGAACCGCTAATGTCCAAGACAATTTTGTACTGTCATACAACTTTGCTTCTCAATTGTACAAATACATACAAAACCAATTTCAATACATTGGATATTTATCTACAATTGCCTGTTCTCTTCCCATACATTTACAGTTTAACAATAACATCCTCTAACTGCATTCCAATTGCTCCATATCACTCGAAATTAAAGGAGACTTGCCTTTAAGCAAGATGATAAGTTGATGCATCCTGGGACATTGATTGATAACTCTGCCTCTCCTCCTTCAGGGCTCTCCTCTAGTTCCAAAAATAGTTAATTGCAGTAATTGCACAAAAGGAAATATACCTTTCCAAGATGCCTTCTACGTGTAATTATCAATTTTTTTTTTTAAATTTGTGTAATTATCAATTATCTTTGGCAAATCATTTAGCAGAAGAATACGTTAATCAGGCAGTGATAATCAGGGGCACAGCCGTCACATTTCAGATTTCTGCGGTTATTATTTATTCCCGGGCAATGGGTAAAACTCTCTCTGCCATGGATGACCTTGTGTTTTTTGAAATTTTATGGACTGGTTAGAAACCTATTCAATGATTTCTCAGCAAATGATAAGTTCATTATTTATCAATATCATGCGCACGGACTGCATGTATTTCAAATCAAATCGAGCTGTAAAGATTCCTTGCTACATAGAATTGCTTTAAAGGTTCTCAACCAAAGAAAGAAAAAGGATTCCACTTGTTGGCAGATGCTAAACCATCAACGGGATTGGCGCAATTTCCTGTCATAAAACAAAACTTTTACAAACTTGCAACATTATAATGTGGCTTCTACATCTTAACGTCTGGGGGACAGGTTAGCAGATTGATGCAGATGACTATATTCTAATTTTCTCTTCATAATATGTTACAATGATGAAACACCAGTTGACTACATGCAGGCAATGCCACTTCAAGGCCAACTGAACATATAAAATGAAAGGATACCTTCTGTCTCCCTTCACCTTATATAAAAGCTGCCTAGTAGGAATGGCCTGAACATCTAACTTTGTATGTGCATCTCAGCAATAAGTTCTCTGTTAAGAAAAGGGAAAAAGAATGGATGCTCTTATTATTACAATGAAATCAAATTTCCATGCTCGTTCCAACAGTTTGCCATCAAAATCCCAACCTCTTGTAGCCGATGTTGAGGATCAGTTGCGCAGGTTTAGAGCCTCAGAAGCAACATTTTCTTCTCCATCAGTTCTATGCCAGAACTTGTCTGCTCTGAAAGACTTGTATGAATGTGCTGATAATCTGCTTCAGTTGCAACTCGCCCAAAAGGCTTTCTCCAATGAATTGCACGATAAATGTGTAGAGGACATGTTGGATGGATCTCTCAGGGTGCTGGACATATGTAGCTTATCCAAGGACGCCCTTTCTCAGATCAAAGGTTGCCTTCAAGATCTGGAATCATCCTTCCGCAGAAGGACTGGTTGTGAATCCAGCCTTGCAAATGAGATAAGAAAGTACTTCATCTCAAGAAAACAAGTTAGTAAAATTGTTTGCAAGTGCTTCGGCAACATGAAGAGGATGCAGAAACGCAATGCGGCAATCCCGGAAAATGACCATGACTTTGTTGCCGTGGTTAGCGTGCTAAAAGAAGTTGAGGCAGTTAGTCTCACAGTGTTCGAGTCTCTATTGTTATTTGTTTACGCTCCAAAATCAAAGTCAATTGGTTGGTCCTAGGTCTCAAAATTGATCCAATCCAAGCGTTTATCCTGTGAAATTGAGGACAAAGAAGATAAAATAAATCATACTTTAGAAGCTCTTATCAAGAACAAGTCAAGCAAAAGCATTGATGTTACCCAAGTACAGAAGGCCCTGAAGGATTTGGAGGCCTTCGACTCAATTATTCAGGAGCTTGAAGGGGACTGGAGTGTGTCTTTAGGTGTTTGATCAAAACCAGAGTGTCCTTTCTCAACATTGTCAACCATTAACCAGTGCCCCTTGGGTCATTTTTTGATCTAGCGATATCCACTTACATCCCCATTCTTTTACAGGGGGCTTGTCTGTGATTTTTGCTGTATAGTTCTGTGTAAATTGAATGAGTTATATATGTACATTGCCTAGTAAGCAAGCCAGAGAAGAAATCCTTTCCCCAAAATCTCTCTTTTTTTTGCTCCTTTTTCTTTTTTTTCTTTTCCTGAACATTACTGATAACACATGGACATTAGGACATAGTTGCTTATTGATATGAGCAGCTCAAATTTCGATTTAATAGAAATTCAATAAATTTTATGCTTTTTGATTTAATATCAAAGACGCCCTGTAAAGTCCAGAAACTTGTAGGAATTGTTTTCTTTCCAAATATAAAACTTGCAAGTAGAATCATCGAGCAACTTACTCCTAATATTAATGTTCTTATATTAATGAATAGATGGTTTATCGAGCTCTTAATTAAAAGTAATGAAGATTCCTCCCATCAATTTGTATTAGGGAGCTCGATCTATTCTACAATAGCTGGTTTGCTAAGGGAAGTTGAAGCAAGCAGTCCGAAGATGTTGAAATCTGTTCCATGGTCTGTTTCTGAGTCAAAGGCAAGTGGTTTACTCTTGGTTTACAAGTTGATTAAAACCAAATCTCCCGAATGCAAGACTAAGAAGCTTACGCCAATGAAGTTGAGAAGAAACCAAAATTTCGTCGATGTTGTCCAAGTGCAAAACATGCTGCTGCTGGGGCCCAATCAACCTAGATAACTTAGCCATCTACCAGAACATGCTGAAAATCAATTTCGAAATTCAAAAAACAATTGAGCATGCTTATTGAAATCAATTCACAAACATCAATCATGGATTAGTTTTGTCAGACGTAAACAGACTGTTGAACTTAATAATGTCAAGAAGCTATTAGTGCTAAATCAAGTTGATCGCTCGCTGTCAAGATTCTTCTTACTTGCTAACCAAAGGCTAAACTTGAGCTTTTGTCTGTCCACATGAATGAACTAAATCTGAGGAAATTAATTTAGGGAGCCAAATATGGAGATATTGTTCTCATCTGCCAGGCTGGTAGGATGGCATGCTATTTTTTTTTTTTTTAAGCCGTGATTTGCTTTATCCGAATATTTTTTATTAGTAATACTCAACTAAGGATGCAGCAATGAGAAGACATTGCCAGGACCATCGGAAGCTCCTCCATATGATACCCTGATGAAGTCCTTATGACAAGATTCTTTGTCTCCTCTCTTCCAATGTATATAGCTGGTTGCTTGGTTTGACGAACTTAAGCTTCAAACCCCATTACCTTGATTTCAAGTGTTGTATATATTGCTTGTGCTAGAAAGGAAGATGGACGCAAAACTTGGTTACCATACTCGTTCAGTCGGTTTGCCCTCCATATCTCACCCTGCAATAGCAAATGTGGAGAACATTTTTACAGGTTAAAGGCCTCAGAAGCCACATCTAGAACAACAGTGAGCCACAAGCTGAGTGGTCTTCTTGCTTTGTACGATTAGGTTGATGATATGCTTCAGATGCCACTCATTCAACAAGCTCTCTCCCATAAACGAGATGACAAATAGGTAGAAAATGTGTTGGGTGGATCTCTTAGGGTGTTGGGTGTTTGTGGAGTCACTAGAGATGTCTTGTCGGAGATGAAGGAGATCGTCCAAGATCTTGCATCATCGAAGAAAAAGAGTTGGAGAAACTGGCCTTCCTGATGAAGAGATTGGAAACCACATGATCACTATCAAAACCATGAAGAAAGGGGTTTCCAAGTGTCTCAAAAGCTCAGTACTTCTTAACGAAGGCAGCAGTCTAGGGGCTACCGTTAGCATTCTCAGTGCTTGAATGCATCTTAGGATCCATTCCTGAACCAAAGGCAAGATCAAGGCTAGGCCCTTGGTCTTTGGTTTCAGAGGCGATGCGACCGACTCGTATAGCATGTGAAGGACTAAAAGGGCATATCAATGAAATGGAAGAAATGAATTATGTCCTGATTGCCTTAACCACCAGGAAGCTAAGCAAGCAAACAAGCGTTGAGCAATTACAGACTTTGCTGAAACAGCTGGAAGCATTAGAGTTGAGTATCCTTGGCCTTGAGGATGGATTAAAGAGAATGTTCAGGCAGCTTGTCAAAACCAGAGTCTCCCTTCTTAATATTTTGAGCCAGTAGGAATCCAATTTTCTTTGTCACAATACACAACTAGATCATCTCCAGTGTCGTCCTAGTTTTTCAAAAGGAACTGCCATGTGATTTTTCCCGTATCCTGTAAATTATCCAACATTATGTACATATGATTTGTCAGCACAAATTTAAGCTATAATTATCCTGCAATTGATCTCATATCTTCTCTCTTAAACCTGTAAAAAGCTCTGATGACATCTGAATTCAGTAACAAGCTTTACATTGATCTCATGTAGTGACGAAACAATATAAACCCTTTCTTTTTTTTCAACACGACCATGCAAAAAGGTGAAGGAGAATATCAGCTTTCGCTGTTGGCCAGAAAACAACACTTTGCCTGCATAAGTATCATTGAGCCAAATAACATCTAGATTGGAGATTGATTAAGGTGCAGAGTTAGATTTTTCTCAGCCAAATTTGCTTTATAATTACTAATATCTCTGAACTCGTTGTTTTTCTCTTTTGGTTTTGGGCTAAACCTAGCCTCTTAATTGGTGTGATCGTTAAGACTTCAGGATCGTTGTTGTTATCAGGTTTGTGGTTGCGGGCGATCCTCATTGTGCCCAAACTGAACCCTCCAGAAAAAATTGTCCAAAGTCGGTGACGGGGGACCATAGTAATTTGAAACCAACCCAAACCTCAGCCTCCCCTCCCAAATTTCCAGGAAAACGAAAAAAACGAAAAAGGTTGGACCATGGGTACTAATTGGCATTCGAGTTGAATTGATCCTTGGGCTTGAAAATGATCCACTACTGAAAAAGTTGTTAACACTGACACATCACCAAACAAAAGGAAATCCAGTGGTTATATTGTGCAGTTCTCGTATGATCAATGGAAATTGAAAAGTGACAACACTGGAAACGATTGTCAGAAGAGCTTGAAGCATTTCATCAATGCATGAGAATGGTGTGCAACGGTGGATGCCAGCCTCGCCTTTCCTTTCTTTTGCCTTGTATTAATTCAGAGTGGGTTAGGAAGGAGAAAAATAGCTGCGGATTTAGGCGTTTAGCAGAACATGGCTTACCTCACTGCACACGTCTTTTAATGCTGTAGGGGCCCAAACAAGCCTCAAAACAACTACTAGTTGCAACTCGATTGGGCCCGATCGAAAGTGACTACCAGAAGGACCACCGGCTCATTAAGCAATCCCAAAAACTTTGCGGAACTCTCCCACGTCCAAAAGCCCGCACTGGCCACAGCCTACCCTGCATTGCAAGCAAATGATCATCATGTAAATGGAAGTTGGGTGGGTTTTTTTTTTTTTTTTTTTCAGTGGGGTGTGGAGAAGAAGTAGTGCTTCGTCGTCTGATGGGGACGTATTTTCTTGTAACATTCCCTTTGTCTCAACTTCTTTCGCTATTTTCCCATTCATTCTCACTCCCAAGTAAAAGACATTTTCTATCTGGAGTTCCCTGCATAGCACTCGACGTAGGCTAGAGGTCCAGTCTATTAATCTTTGATGACTCAATGCTTATCAGGTAAGGTGGGGATAAATTCCTGAGCCCATTGAATATGGACTCTCCATGATTAGCTGGATCGGACGAGACATTCCTCCTGCAGACAAAATAAAAAATCTATCTGCTGTAACGTGTGGACATTCTAAGTTTTGGTACAGTCGTTTCCAAATTGACATGATTTTGCATTATATTTCCTAATCTTTCAGCTCTGTGTTTACCACTGAAAGATACTGCGAAAGGTTTCATATTGTCAGTTTTGATGGGTACCTAACCTAAACGCATTGGATGAAAGGTGTGGTGGGAAATTAAAATTCAGGGGATTGATAAACATATGATTATGATGATAGTTTCGAACCTTACGCAGTGAAGATTCCATAACCATTTGTCCAGTTTAGAGAAATCATTAAGCTACAAAAAAGAAAACATGTTTGTAATCATTTGGGGTCCAAGCAAATAATGCAAAAGCTGAATCATATTGGTCCATGATATCATCTCGGGCAATCATGTAGGCAACTGACAATAGAAAAACATGTTTAATGGTACATTAAGGGTTTTAAAATGTCAAAATGCAGAGAATAAAAAGTAATAGTATCAGGGATAAACAAAGAAGGGGAAGCAGCATGATGCTGATAAAGACAGATCAAAGTAGCTGAAATGGAAAAGTTTTACGCGTACTGGCGAGGTCGCTGGGGTTACATAGATAGGCCAGAGTCCGGATAAGGAACGCGTGAAGTGGTACCCAACACCAAAAACCAATGATGCCATTCACATACGGTGAATTCAAGCACCAATCTGAAGGCTCAAAGGGTTTGCCCTGCCTTACTGTTGCTACTTTTTACTATGCTACCAGTACTTAGCTATTGTTTTTTTTAGCCTTTTCAAAATCAAAACAGTACACTAAATTGAAGGCCATAGAAAATTGACAAAGAAAGAGGTGCAAGTGGGAAATTGAGAAAAAATGGAAATTGTGGACCTCAAACGTGACCTTTCGCGGATTGCCAAGCCGCCATGATTAGTTAGCTATATTCAGGCCACTCATCATTCCCTGTCAATATTCCCTCTCTCCAATCAAATTGAAGATTTCTCTCTTGCAGTAAAAGGGAAATTAAAAACCAAAAAAGAAGCTCAAGGGGAGTAAAAAATATAAGAAAATACATGAATTATGGCTTTTGCCAAGCTTTTCCGACCACTCCTGGTAGACTGGAAGTACTTCTTTCACCAGTTACCATTAGGTATTCGCTGTGATTGAGCAGAAATTTTCTTTTGGGTCCATGATTTTTGAACCACTGCACATGAATTTAAAAAAGAAAAAGCTTTGACAAAACTCCATAATGGAATTATTACCTCCAAACTGCAATAGCTCAAAAGGATGTAAGGAAGAGTGTGAGAAAGAGGGGTAAAGCAGAAACAGCAGGCATGGAAAAGAGAATAAAAAGCTGCATTCTTTTTTTTGTTTTTCCTTCGTGTTCTTTTCCTTGTAACTTTTACAGATTAGCATATGACAAAGCAAACACCACTTGCTACTTGCCATTTTCATCCAACACAAGGAGTGAACAACCACCTAGCAATTTTTGTTTTTCCTTTTTATACCAAGGATTTTTTCTCCTTTCTATCCTAGAGCAACACGGTACATACAAAACTTGAAAGGAGGAACCCTAGCTAGTTGCATACTTACATTTGCTGATCGGAAAAACCATAAAAAAAGAAAAGAAAAGAAAAAAACTTACGAAAGAGAGACCTTTGTCCTCTTTCTCTAATTAACGAGCAATTTCAGATTGCAAAGATGAATTCAGCTCCAATTGTTCAGCCTCCCACCTGGCCTTAGCAACAACTCCATCATGCAGTGGCACGTATTCCTATTCAAACAAAACACTATCCTAAGTTCTCGGAGCAGATATATACTACAATAATTCAATAAAGAAATAAATACTACTGCTAAAATGGACCCAAGAATTCAATCATAGACCTGTGATTATATGCCCTGAAACATTGGAAAAAAAAAACCCACCTCAAGTTTTTGGACAAGTTCTCTCGCAGTCGGAGCGGAGACAACAATACTACGTTGGGATGGTCTGATGAATCCATCATCCACGGCTTTGTCCAAGAAGGTGAGCAGAGAATTGTAGTAGCCATCCACATTAATCAAGCCAACCTGTTGTCAGGATATGAAATAAAAGTTAGTATGGTTTTAGAAACCAGTTTCAAGCCAAATAGATTCATGATGAGACATTAAGTGGCTTTACAGGCTTGTCGTGGATTCCAAGCTGGGCCCATGTTATGACTTCTAATAACTCTTCCAGAGTTCCATATCCACCTGATCAATTGAAAACAAACAATAAACTTAAGCAAAGCATGATCAATTAGAACCATTAATTTTTAAGGGAGAAGGATTGAGACTTGAGAGAGACCTGGTAAGGCGATAAAACAGTCAGAATGGCGGGCCATCTCAGCTTTCCTTTGGTGCATGTCCGCAACAGGTTTGACCTCTCCTACTGTTTCCCCTGTTATCTGCTTAACGAAAGCCAAAAGGACATTTCTGCATTATGGTTTAGTGACGTATCAGGAAAAAGTGTATTTAGTTTAAGATAGAAGAAAAACCAAAAGGAAAGATTTTGGACCTCTTTTCTCATCAGAGTTTTGGGGATAATTCTGTGGATAAAATAAAGAAAATCAACAGCAAGAAACAATTCAGTAGCCTGCAGAAGAAAATCAATTTCCAGTCAGGAATATAGATGGAAGATATGTACTCGTACCCTAAAACATGTCCTCCACCTCGGTGGACCTCCTGAGAAACCAATCCCATCAACCCGACACTTCCTCCACCATAAACAAGATCCAACCTCCTGGATACCTTGAGAGCCAAGAAAGTAAACCCAAGGAAGGAGCTTAGTTACAAGTTGTTAGCAAAGCTGAACGAAAAGAAAGAAAGAAAGCATTGGAGAAGAGAATATATATCAGTAGTAGCTTTTGATCAATTCAATGATGTATATGGTGAGGGGAATACCAGCTCTTTGCCCAGCTCAAGGGCAGCTTCACGATAGCAGTTTCGCTTGCCGGTGCTACTTCCGCAAAAGACACAAACCCTTTTGAACCTGGAATTCACCGCTTTATTCTCCTCCATATCTCTCTTTTTGGTGTGTATTTTTCTTTTTCTTTTTTTTTACTGCTGTTTCTATTTGATTGATTTAACCTAAAGCTAAAGGTAAAGGGTATTTTCCAAAGATTCTTGAGGCAAAGGAGGACCCAATACCAAAAGAGGAACATGGAACTACACCATTTATAGGAGCTCCAGTTGTAGCACTGATAACTTTCGTTACGCGTAGAATCCTGTTGCGCCACGTGGGTCTCGAAACCCCAAAAACTTTGCTTTACCAAATTCGCCGACAGGATTCGTTTTTTCTTAACCTCTCTTGATGCTCTCATCCACTGGCTTGATTCCACGTTGAACAACATTTTCCTTTTCATGCGAGACAGAGATACGCCGAAATAATTTACACTGTGTTTACAGGCTGTTAAGTTTGAAGCAGGAAGTGTAAATTTCCATTTAACTGCTCATAACAATATATACAAGTGTTGATCAATGATATTCACATAGAAGGGATTAGACCAAGATCTTGTCTTTTGACATAGCTAATTCTCAGCCGAGACTCTTGCGTTGTCTAACACAGACATTCTTGCATTTGCTATCAATTTGGTTTCTCTTTTTTCGTTCTTTCTTTTTTTTTTTTATCTCATAAATTCCTTTTACTCTTCGACAGATTTCCAAACTAAAATCAGTTCAAACAATCAGCCATCACCGATGCGGTGCAAGAGGCAAAAATGATGCAGGGCAGGCAGGTATGGCTCCCGGAATTGATTAGAGTTTCCCCCTTTTTCGAAGCCCAGCATGGCACCCAAATCAATGCTCGGAACAATATGACTCGTGTGCATAATTGGCCATTATTTTTGGGCAGCAAAAGGACATTGCTCAGTCTAATAATATTGCCATTATTTTGTCTTAGCTGTATCTTAAAGCCATGCATGTGAACAGAAAGAGAGGGCACCAGATTGACTAAGTATATGTCTTGCATTTAGTCATCGTACGAGCTATAGCTCTTGTTCCCTTCTTCCGCGTTGATTTCCACTAGGAACGTTAGAATAAGTTAATCAGATTTCTTGATCACGAACCTCGAATGATTAACATTAAAAATAAAACAACTACATGCAAAAACTCTGTAGGGGGACTAGTCTAAACAATTTTTTTACTTGATAAATTGAGGAAGCAACGTTAAACTAACGCTTGGATCTGCGAGCCAACTGGTGCGAGGTGATAGGTGGCCGCCATAGGGGTAGCTGGCAAACTGGAGGCCCATTTTGTTATCTTCAAATTTGACGTAGGCTGTTTTTATTGCTTGTGAGGCCCCTCTTTCAAGCGTCAACTGGTTCCGTACTACGACCAAACATCATCGCCAACACGTGCAAAGGATAAGATACGCTTGGTTATCCGTGCAAAAACTTTTCGACCGACAAATTTGGGCTCGCAACATTCTTTTTTTTGTATTTGTCTTGCTTCTCAATTCCTGCTTAAACCAGAATCAGTCTAATAGCAGCTTGAAAGTGAAACTGTTCGGTTTGAGAATTTTGCTTGTAAAATGAATTTGGCAAAGCATGGAGAGCTTGCAGGCTTACATCTATTAAAGTATCGAAGAGTATCGAAGAAGTTGAAGTGTTTAAGTGCAAAAAAGAAGAATTTAGACAAAAAAATATTGTAAATCTTGTATCTGTTATTTTGTACAAATGACTCCTATTTGTAATTAGTTACAAGTACTATAAGGAAAACTAACTTTCAACAAACAGAGTAAAACTTACAATTCTTAATAACTACAATAATTATTAATAAATTATTATATAAAGCTAAACACTAAACACTTGTTTTTGACTTAAAATTTTCTTTTGTTCACGTGCTTATCTTCTCCTTTAACAACATCAGACACGAATTTAGTTCCTTTACGGGAACGAAAATTAATACATTTGTCATTCTCTTATTTTACCGACAGATAAGATTAAGAACCCAAATCAGTACTATTAATCCACGGAAGAATTTTTATACGAAAAAGTAGCATAGTCGTCATTTTCTTCAACAAAGAAAGTTCTTTGGTTGAATAGGTTGTTGAAGAAATTAATTAATTAATATTAGGAAAAGATATGATGAGAAAGTCTTATCCTTAGCATGATTTTCAACTTTTTGATCCATTCAGTCAATCGTAGGGAACCCTATTCTTGGACCTACACTCCCAATTTCTTCCACAGCTTCGGGTTCACCGGGGCTCCACCCTAACAACCAACAAATTCAGATTTTTAAGGAATATTAATCAATTCCAGCAATTATTAATTAGTCCCCATTGCCATGGTTAACCACCGCTTTGTTGATTGGGTCAAAATGGCAGAAAACTAATGACGGCAGTAAATTTATTCTTCTACCCCAATTTTTGATTTACCGAATCAAACTACCAAGTCTGGCCCTATGTGTACAATTTGTCAAGGGTGATACGACATCAGTTTTCTTTTCTTATTCTTTTCCAGATATGCAAGTCAAATCTTACAAAGATGTCTTCAATTCTTCACGTCAAGCTGTTGTAAGCAAAGCTCATAACCAAAGTTTTGGGACAGTACTCTTCAAGCTAAGTCAGAAGACTTTGCCAATGGATCATGCTCTTAACCATGTAAACACCTCTTTATTTCTTTTTCAATTGTCAGACTGCTGTCATTTTTATCCTTCCGTGCCCGAAATTGCGTATGAAATTTGATCCAACATGTCCGCACACTGGGTCATCTAGTTTTCACGATTTTTCTCTCTGAAGATCAGAACAGACTCATTCGTTGGACCTAGCTGTGGTTTTCTTTGTTACGTATACAACTTTTCCCAGAATTTCTTGACAGGAAAACGACCTTTTGTTGGACCTGTTTGATTCCCGGTTTCATTACAACCTAATAAAGTAGAAATTAAAATAGAATTTTTCTAAACTCTTTTCCCAGGGCCTCCCCCTGGCCTTTTTCTCACTCTCTCCCTCAGGGGTGCTGATCGCTGACTCTTGGAGAAAAGTTGTTAGATTAAGCTTTTTGGTCGGCAATGATGGCTCTAAATAAGTGACAAGTCAAAGGCAAAGCTGGGATAAAGTAAGGCTGGCTTGATTGCCGCAGCGCAAGCAACGGTCTAGTGTTGGCGCCTATCCTCCTTTCAAGTCCTAACATTCTAATTCAGACTACCGAATACTTTGTCTAACTTTATTTTTTTTATTCGATATTTAACCTCCTTGTAAGTTGAAAAGTAGCCCACACTCGGACTTCTTGGAGGAAGCTTTTGAGTTCCGACCAGGTAATTTGGATTGTGGGAACTTTGCAAGTAGGTAAACACATTCTCAATCCAACTTTTGTTGAAAGAAAGTACTATCGTAAAAAGTTACAATCCCACTTTCTCTTAATTTGAAATGACCCAACATAATTAGATTGACAAAAATTTCAAAAAAATTAATGATCTTATAAGTTATAATATAAGATTATATATTCATTAACCCTTATCAAGAATATTCGAGAAAGTCTTGAATTTAAATTTCAAATCTTTAATTTTTTTCAAACTTAAACAAATATGTTTACTTTAAACACAGGTATTTACAGACTAAACTCACCTGAAGCTCCCTTTTTTTTCTGTCGCGGTCCATCTTTTATTCCTTCTTAATTTTCTTGTGCAAATCAAGCATATATTATATTTCTCATAGTGCTGGGTGAAACAGTTTAACATCAGTATGAAGAAATTATGAGAAAAAACAGTGGCAGAGCCAAGTTATCAGCCCGCCTGCATGTATCAAGTGGATCTTTATAGCTTATATCTTACTTAAAAGCAAAACCGAAAGTCATCAACACTGAATTAATTAAGAACGAGTAGGTCTTTTTGCTTTTCTCTTGAAATTTATAGCAGAAGTGCATAGCTTAGTCAACACTGACAGAGGTGTAACGCTTTATATTTTAAACCATAATTAAAATGAATGATAATTCACATTATTACTAGTTAAGACCTACTAAAGCAGAGTTTATCGAATTGC
The DNA here is from genome assembly GCF_053813885.1 of Theobroma cacao. Taxonomy (NCBI): domain Eukaryota; kingdom Viridiplantae; phylum Streptophyta; class Magnoliopsida; order Malvales; family Malvaceae; genus Theobroma; species Theobroma cacao. The sequence goes on along the minus strand of NC_142646.1, from coordinate 2,565,934 downwards.
CACCACCCGTTTTACACTGCTTATTCTCACGTAATAATTTGCTTTTCACATGAAGGTGGTCTGACGCATCAATGATTTATTTCAGGGAAAAAGAAAAAGAAAAAGGTGATATGATCTTGTTTTTGTAACTTTGGATATGATTGGATGTTTCTCACGTATAAACTCATTATTCAAGCTCTTATACAGATATCATGATTAAAATCCACTCGCCTTAACCATTTAAATTGTTAAATTAAGGCTAATAGTACTAACTTTTAGTTATATTTAATATTTAATCATACATGTATGTATATATGAATAAATATGTTCTTTTTCATACACTATTTGTGTGTATATTATAATAAAAAGGATCGAGCTATGTGATCCGGATATATCCAAAACTCCTTTATGAAATTTTTAAAATTTATATGTCAATTTAAATAATATTTAAAAGCTTGGTATATTAATTTTTAAAAGAGATTTATTATATATTATTATTATTGAAAATAATTTGTTTCGATCACTCGTTTCAAAATCCAGTCGATGAGTTGATACCCATTGATACCGGACCTTACACCCACCGAACATGTGGATAGGCTTTGAGATTGGTATCTCTCTCTGATAGTAAACGTAGGCTCACAGTAAAACAAAGCCCAAAAGTCCGGTTTAGAAAAGAATTTCAAAATCCGAGCTCGGCTGGAATAATTATTAAACAGTTTATCTTTATATATTTTATATTAAAATATGAGATAAAATTATGATATAGATGTTTAATACTTTTTAATATGAAAAACTAAAAAAAAATTATGAAAAATATATTTATAATATACAAAATGAATATTAAATGCTTTAAAAAATTATTTACAAATATTAAGAGAGAGATGGACAGGCTAGTGCTAGCCGCTGACCAATCTTCAACGAATAATAGCTAGGGGTAATGCAGCAAACCAAGCTGTAGAGTTGAAGTGAGTTTGCCATCTGTGCCATGTTCGCCATTGCAAAGTCATCTTATAGTGCATGGCAGCGTGAGCCTAATTAGAACACGTAAATAAAGACCGTAATAATTATCCCAGAAAATCAGCTGTTGTCATTTTCCTTTTGGCCTGCAAAATCCAATTCCATGTTCCCCAATCTGGAAAATTATGGTTAATAAAACTACAAATCCACTTGGTTTCTTTCTACTAAATTATTACATTCTCCCGAATAAATGATATATATGAAGGAACCTTCACAAAAATCTTCTTGGAAGTTCCTCACCGGGAGTGTGAATCTTAATTTAAGATTTTATGTTGTGTTCGCAGAAAACACGACCATGCAGAGTACATGCTACCAGAAAGGAAAACAACAGAAAAGAGTGGCATATAAAAAAGACTTCCCTCATTTTTGCAACATCTTGTCTCTTCCTTGTAAGAATTGAACACAAGCTGGCATCCTTCTCTAGTGCATGCATTCTTTTCTATACCAGTCGATGTCACCAGCAGCATTATCTTAACCACTTTGAAAATGCTGCTTGTTCTCAATCCCAGGCGGAAAGTTCCTGCAGACATTTGGTCCCTTAGCTGTTATCAATTGTCCCCAGTCCATACTCTGGAGGATACTTCATAGTCCTTTTCCTCGAGACCTGAGATCCAATTTAGGATAAGTTTGTCTTATTGAATCAATATAAAGCCGCGGTCAAGAGAGGTTATTGACCTTCACTGACCATCAGCCTGTATCCCCGCTCAAATTCTTCTCAGAAGATACTCTCTTGCTTCTTTGGTTGACAATGGCAAACCTGAACTTCAATGCTCTTAGAGACTTACATAACTCCGCTAATGACCTCCTTCACTCACCGACAATCAAGCGGACGCTTGTTCACCAGGGGCAAGAAAAATGGGTTCATCAAGTCTCGGAAGCATCTCTGAGAATGCTGGAAGTTTGCGGCATTTCCAGAGATGTTCTGTTGCTTGTCAAGGAACATGTGCAAGACCTACAATTTACTTTGCGCAGAGTGAGCGCCGATGAGGCAGACATTGGAACCAAAATTGCAGCTTACAACCGGTATGCAAAGAAACTAAAGAAAGAGACCCTGAAATGTTTGCATTCGCTTAAAGGGATGAGAAACAAGTCTATCACTTCTGACATACTATCACCTATAGACGACAATCTCATGATGGTAGTCGATGTGATGAGAGAAGTGAGAGTGACAGCTATATCCGTGGTGGAGCCACTTCTGTCCCTCACTTCCATACCCTGGTTAGAGAGAAAATCAGCTAAAGGGTCTTTCGCCTCAAAGTTCGTACGATCGAGTTGCCAGAGCTTGTACGATATAAGCGATGAGATGGCACTGCAAAGCGCAAATAACAGATTGGAGGCAGTGGAAATAACCATCGAGGATCTTGAAGCTGAGCTAGAGTGCATATTCAGACGTTTGATCCAGACTAGAGTTCTACTTCTTAACATACTTACCAACTAATTCAGAAGCTATAACTTTTCCTTTTCATGTTAAGTTGGCAACTCATGATTTGGCAATTATTTGTTTTAACGGTTTGCTCATATTGAGTTGCCATGCTACAGTTTGGTATATAACCAGATTTAGTCATCGATTGAACAACCAAATGTAAAATTCTTTGATTCTTTTCAATAAGATAGCGCAGTCCTAATTGCCAATGCATTCCTTACTTTCTTTCTTTTTTCAGTTTGATTACTTGTTGAAATTATATCTTTTTTCTTATGAATTTTTCTGATTTTTTTTTTTTTTTTGGTTTCCTTGCCATGTGAATGCTCCACTATGTCTAGTTGGAGAATAAAACGTTTCTTCTCAAATGCATTATGTTGAAGTCCAACTTGCTATTAAATTTGGCACAGCTGCTAGATTGTCTCATTTTCAGGAATCTCCTCCTCAGCTTCCAGCAGTGTTTGAAGCATGCTAATATCTTTTTTTTTTTTTAAGCATGCTAATATCTTAAACAAATTAAAATTTGCAGGTAATGATTTTTAGAATGGTGTGGACAAGGCCTCGTTGGATGCCCAAAGAATTGATTCTGAATTATGATGACAGCAACGAGAACAATCTATCATGCAAACAACAGGTGCTAATCAGGACTGAAGCATAGGAAACATAAAAATCATAGGTGGTTCATTGTTCCCTGATTAAGCATGCCATGGCGATATGAATCTGGCTGCATCGGTTTAATTTTTTCCGTCTGTTCAGTGTTCATTGGACAAACCAGCGTAAGACCAGCTTGAATTATGCTCGTAACAGTTGGGAAATTGACAACAATTGAAGAATCCGATTGTTTAATCTCATTTGTTCAGAACAATCGATTGGCACGGGCGCTGATCTGCCCTTTTGTCTTATTCTTCTTCTTATTGACCTTGCTAATTCTGTTGCGTGAACATCTAGACAGTGGTTCAATTTAGAATTCTTATGCACCTTTCAGATCAGTTAGGGTGACACATCAAGGCACAGAATCTTTAATATAACTCCCTGAACTTGCACAAGCAGAAAGAGGAGGATCAATGCTCATCGGTTGGGCCAAGTCGAAGAGACTTGTGAATGAATGCCCCAAGCCGTTCTGAGCTGTGCTCGGATCAATGCTCTGGGCCAGGGACAACCATCCAAAATGAGAATATCACATTTTAAAGCATATTATGTTTTAACACTTCGAAGCCCTTAACAGTTTCTGTCCTAATATTGTATTAATTTGATAGCTTTACAAACAAGCATAAGCTTGAATTCAGGTTCCCTTTATTATAAAAGGCAATAATTACCACAAATTTTGCCATGAAAACCACTCTGTGAAAGCATCAAGAATTCGAGATCACTCTCAACTTAAGGCTGTGTTAGTCACCAAAATGGGCATTTGTCATTTAACCCATTAAAGAGGGAGGGGAAGTCTCATGCTCAAAACTGGACGACGCAGCCAGCGTTGCACTTTCAGCTAAACCAAGTCAAGTATTCAGGGCTATCTGTAAGTTCATTCTAGGTGAGGAACAATAGAAAGTGTTTGAACAACAATAACCCATAAGAGAAAACTTGAATCTCAACCATTGTCCAAGCAAACTGGTAATTTGCTTTCTACATGGCAACGGAATGGTAATTTTGTAGAATAAGGCACAGCAATTTACTAGAATAGACTAACATAAAGATACTTCAAGTGACCCTAAATCTACCTTCAGCTGAATAATGATAATATTAAAAATCAAAGTAAGAAAGAAAGAAAGAAAAGAAAAAGAGGTGCACATAAATACATTCATTCATTCAGAAAAACCATGCTTACAAAGAAAAAACCATACGTTTAACTAAAATGTTGTAATGGAGTCTCATATTTCATCTCATTATGCTTAAAATCCCTTTTCACAATCACTTTATTGAATCAGAAGTAATTAACACAAGACATCCAAAACGGCATCTGCACCAGCAACCGCTAATCAGATATTCTTCTTCAGGCTGCAGCCGAACACAGTGCCAATAATCACTGAAATTGAAAACAAGTTTCTTCAATTTCATACTGCATTCTTACCATATGAATATAAATATTACCTTAACAAGAGCTTAAGAAGAGTACCATAACAAACTATATGCACATCTTAATTGGCAGCAAACAGATAAAAGGGGGCAAAACATGACCACTAACCACCAAATGAAATGAATGTTAATCTCCTAAGACCTTCGTAAGTGACAGAATAGGCAAATATAGAAGTCAAGAAATAATTAAATAACTAAAAATGCCTTCGCAATTCCTAGGTTTAGCTCTTCCCTAATCTTCTTTTAGTTATAATCCTTATGCATACATATGTAGATACCATCAATTACATAACTAGAGTGCCAGATCATAACGCCTTCAGTTTGGTAGACTTAAAGCTCAAAATATATAGTCGCATATCTTTTAAGTTTCATAATGAACTCCTACTACAGCAAAACTAAATCAGATTATACAATACTGAAACTACAAATTTGTGTGAAGCAATCACATAAAAAGAAAAACAGTACCTAATGCTTGTCTCCATGGCCGTGAGAATGGTCATCATGTCCCTCCCAAGGGTGCCGCCAGCCCTAAGAGATACATAACCAAAATCAGTCTAAGCCAAGAAAGCAAGTTACTGATAATAAGGACTTGACTATCAAGAATGCAGAAAAGAGTTACTTCGTACCAATACTACGGGACCATCTTGCTTAGCCCTGTACAAGACCCAAAACCTGAAACACCAAATTTCAAGAACCTTCATCAAATCTACCAGCATTGCAGTAATGAATTACAAATGTAAGCAAGAAACTTCTCCAGCTATTATCTATCGTTCAGAAGGATAATTTAGAAACCACATATTGGAAGCAAAAATCAAAACTGAGTTTAACGGAAAATATACATGATCCTTATTAAAAAAAAAAATTCCAGCCCAACCAGGCAAACAAGTGAAACCCTAGAATTAAAACCCTATGAAAATAAAATTAATTCAACCAAATTCAAGCCTTTACTGTACTATTCTTCAGCAAAAATCCCCAGTTCTCGGCATATCCATGACTTCTTCTTCAGCTGTGCTAATTGCACCCAATTTGCCCAATGACTTAGCATAAATGCATCATTCATTAAACTAAATCTAACAAAGCAAAGCTAGCGGATCGGGATTATACTCAAGCGTGTTTCATATAATTAGCCAATTTAAAACCGCAGATTAATGCACAAGATGACAAATCAAGATTCAGATTAAGTTAAAAGTAAACGAAAAAAGCAAAAAAAATTACCACATGATGGCGCACAAGCCCTTGCCGGTGACGGTATGCCATCGCTTTGGATGGTGCAAAGTTACACCTTTGTAAGTCGTGCTCCCTTCGTGGCCTCCTCCCATCTCCGTTCCTCTCCGTCACCAAACCCTGAATCACCAGAAACGGTCCAAATGTTCGACCCCGAAATTGTTCTGGATGAAACTATGGAGTGTACTGCCGGTTGGTTTGATTCGAACGATCCCAACCGTTGGATTCTAATATGATCATGAATAGCTGCTAAGGGCCCGATTCTTATATCTGCTGGACCGGATCCTAAATCGTTTCTGATACTGGGCTTTCTAGTCCTTATTCTCACGGACTAAACAGAATTATTGAACAAAACCCCAACAAAAATGATAATTTTTGTCCTCATTTGTTTTTCTTCTAAAGGAATCAAATTTAACAAAAAAATCAAATTAAAAAAATTCTGCAACTCGTTTTTCATTTTATTTATATAATAATTCGTAGAAGTAGTAGTAGAATTTTTCTTTGCGTTGATAAGCGGAAAATAGTTTTAAAAGCAATAAGATGAAACATCAATTATGTTATTATTAAAAAACTATTATCAAATATTAAAAAGTTTGGAATTAAAGGAAGAATTCAAAAAAATAATAAAAAAGAAGAAAGTAGAAGTAATGAAAATCATGGGAAAAGAAAAAATTAAATATTTGATTTGAATTCTTTAATTAATTTGACGATTTAAATTTTTTTAAAAAAATAAGTGATTTTTTTAAATACTCTTAAATTATATCCTAAGCTATTAACTTATTCAGTCTAGCAAAATCAAGTGGCCCAGATAGTAGCTATAAATATATTCGATTTCTATTTTCTAAGGGGGTTATAAGTTAATGCATGGACCAAGTTCTAGTTGTATGTAATTTTGGAAAAGCAAGCAATATCAGCCTGTCAACTTTGAAAATCATTTTCACTAGCAACCTTTTTCTTTTTAATTTGCAAAAAGAATAATTATGTACATTAAAACAAAAATGTACTACCAACCTTTGCCTACCCGGAAAAAAAATATAAAAAATAAAAAACCAATTACCGTACATGAATGTCAATTTAAATAGTAAAGTTTGACATAAAATCCAATTTTTATATTTTCTTTTTGTGTTGCAAATTGCTTATCAATAATAGATTATCACTTAGAATTCACAATTTATTTTTAATGCTTTCTTACATTTTCAAGTTTGGGTGTAGTTTTTTGCAACTATACTACTAATAAATGACAATATGTACTAAAAACCTAAAACTCAATTATTGCACAATTGAAAAGCTTGCATTCATTGAAAGAAAAGCAAAGAAGTGTACATGTTACCAACACAGAAAAGCAGCTATTCATAATTTGAATTATTTGAATTTTATCCAAATTTTGTTAAAAAACTATATATTTAGCTTAATTTTGGATTTAATGGTTTTTTAATTTTTAGATACTCATTGATTTTGTTTGGAATTTGAATAAAAGTGTGTAAATAGTTAATTCGGTTAATTTTTTTTAACATAATGTGTTGTGAGAATTAATTGAATTGATTGATACAGTTAAAGATCAAATTAATAAAAAAATTTAATACTATTATATAAACACTAGGATGCTGCCTATAACTATGCTATGAAAAATGTAACAGGAATTATAGATTTTGTTGTATTTTCAATTTGGTACCTTCAAAAGATAAATTGTTTGTAGAGAAAAAGATAAATTAATATTAATTACAAAAAGTTATTTGATTTGATTTCAATAATGGAAAAATTGATAAAGGATAAATTTTTTTCAATAGTATACATAACAACAACAGTTCTTTAAGTAAAAGAGACAATAAACTAATCAAAAGGGAACACCATAAGCAAATCAACTTGTCAAAAAAAAAGTTCCTATTTTGGTTAAACAAAATGATCACATGATTAGCTGACTATCAGATATGTATTTTTTCCATTTGTTTGGTTTCTGTTGTTGTGCTGCTTTCGTTAGACCTGTTGTATACATGAAAAGATAAAATCTGTTTAGCATCTAATTTTTTTATAAGCTTTTAAGCTTATTATTCCTTAACAAAACTGATGTATCAATACTTTGTTCATGTTTATTATACTCAGAATTTGGAACTCCATAAATGCCTTAATATTTTTGAAAATTACAGAAACAATGTATAAGTAAATGTGTTTTTTAACTACAAATTAGTTGTATAATAATATAATAAATAACTAGAAAAAGTAAAAGATTTGAAAATATTGAAACATACCTTCTACATCATTTCTTCTTTCTGTACTACTGGTTGAAGATATAGACTGTATAAAGAAACAATCCATTATGGGTACATATAAAGGCTTTTTACACTCATTATTTTTGTATAACTGGTTGAAGGAACAGACTGTGTAAAACGTAAATCCATAATGGGCACATCTTAGGTTTCTTTCAATAATAAAATTAACTTCAACAGTCACATTATTCATAGTTTGAACAACATTCTCATTCGTTACTACATCACTTTATCATCTTGCAAGGAGACAAAGCATTACTAAGCCTAAGATTTTAAGGCCAACGAACCATATAAACTCAGAAACCTGCCATATCTTTTATTACTTTTCAAGGTCACTGAGTTCCTAACTATGATGTAGTCTTTGTGGAACACCACATCGATGTAATAACTGTGGCATCCACTTGGAATGGGTTAATCAGTACGGCTTCTTAATAACTTTAGACTTAAGGAATTCCATTATTTAGTAATATAATATTTCATTACAACACCATTAAACAAAGTCTCACTATTATTTAAATTTAATTACCATTCTAACTTTTATAATCAAAATTCGTAACATAAAACAGCTTGAAAATAGAAGAGCATAAACCTAAATTATTCATCTCATCAAAAAATACATCTTTTAATCCCAATACAAGCCCAATCAACATCGTATAATTATTAACAATGTCTTCATATTTAAGCTTCTCCAAGGCCCTTTTCATCAATCCATAGATATATATTTATTCTTTCCATTTTCTTCACATATAAGTCTTTCTCAAGAAAAAAGAAAAATTTCTTCTGTAAATTGAGCAATATCTGAATTAAGGTCTTTGCAGCTCTAACTATTGATGTTGAAGGCATAATAACACATGTCAAATCTAAATTATCCCACACTACGATTCACATACATAAAGGTGACTTGCAGGAAAGAAAATACTATTACCTAGTTATAAAGCATTACATAGTTTGCATACTGAACTCTTTTTGTAATCTCCAACAAAATTAATATCAATAACCAAGGATGTTAGACATGCAATTTCTACTTCATAAATCTACCTTATGGTATATTTTCTGTTCTGATCTTTTTAAAATTCACACACAGATTATGAAACTTCAAGCAGTATCTCCATGCATTGATTAATGCTTTTATGAAGAAATGGATGCACTCTACTCCAACAGTGTATCTAAACCAAAACTTATCCACTAGAGAAACAGTATTCATTTTAGACCAAAAGGTCGGACAAAAGATTTATTAAACCTATAGAAATATTGTTTTTGTACTATTGAGTAATGTTGTTCTTATGAATCTATTGATGTAAGGATTTTGCTATATATATAACATCACAATCTTATTGAAAACACACAATGGAAGGCTATGTAGCAACGATGGGAATTCTAAAAGAGAATGACCATGGAATGCAATACTGATTGCTTAATTGCAACATCTTAAAGATAAGCTACATGGAAACCTAATAACATTATTATAAAAATATTTCAAAGCTTAATTTTACCATTAAGTTTTGGTTATAAAGGCTCTTCTTTGACATGATTAAGCTGGAAGACAAACTCATACGAAAAGAAGCCGACAATATTGTTATCTCATTTGAGAAATGATAAATAAACATAATCTAATAAAAGAAATATTAACTTACTAACAATTCCTCAATATACAAGGAATATGATTTACATCTTTAATACGCTGATCTATGAAAAGTTATACATCTTTAATATTTTCTTGTTAAAGAGACTTCTGAATATTTATAACGTGCGAGAAATCATACTACCCATACCAGCACAACAGCCATAGACTAACACATAAAAATAGCTCAAAATTAAGGAAATCTAATCATTACAATAACTGCATTCCATTTATGAAGAAAACAAAAATAAAAAGCCAACGGGGATTGGAATCTAAGTGATTATGAATTATACCTGCCACAAACCAAAGGAAGTTATAATAAAAAGCAGTTGGGTGAAGGAAAAGCTTGCGAGAAAAAGAGCATTGGCTTGAGTGAATAAGCCAGACAATGGAAACAGTATGAAATTGTCAGAGAGTGCTGGTAATGGAGAAATTAGAAACATATAGGTCAAATTGGGACTTTGACCATTAGAGTCCCAAGTACTTTAGGGCACAGCTTTGTAATTGTTGGAGAATTTCTCCAAAAAGGATGAACAAAACATATGTTTATAGTCTCGAAAGTTTCCAACATGACTGAGACCTACAAAATGAGAAGAAGAAAATGGGGACGAAGGAGATGCTACGAATAAAGGATTAATTTGGTAGATGCTGCTCAAACTATTTAACTAATTGAGAGAGAGAGAGAGAGAGAGAGAGATAGGAGGTACCAGCGGAGGAAGGAGAGTCCAGCGTGACAGGGGAGGAAACGGAAGCTAAGCGACGGGCAGAAGAGAGGCTAACGACAATTGAAAGGTGGATCGTCGAAAGCAAAGATAACAAAATAACAAAATGAGAAGAAGAAAATGGAGAAGGAAATCAACAATAAGAGAACAATCGACTGAAGGGTAAAAAAAAAACCTCTTAATTGACAATTAGGAATGTAAAAGACTTAATATCAATACGACGTCGTTTTTAATAGCAATAGCCAAAAAAAAAAAAGACAGGCCTCTAATTGAATGACACTTGTCATTCAATTAGAGACTCAATTGAAAAAAATTGATCAGTAATCAAATTATCCTACATTTATATATAGTATAGATATATGTTATAATATATTTATATTATCATATAAATATATACGCTATAATATATTTTATATTATTATATATGTTATAATTTATAAATAATTTAGAGATAAATAGATTAATTCGAATGATCAATAAATTGTTATAAAATTGTAATCAATCAAATTAATTTATTTAATTATATTTTATTTTTAAATTATTCGAATTGATTGAACAGTTTTAATCGAATTGATTGAAAGTTGCTAGATTGTTGTTTTGTACTTTGGGCACATGCCCTGACTGCTCAGTAGTTACTAGTTAGTAGTTACTACACTTCCTCAAACCCAATCCAATTTGAACTGCAAGGTACACAAAATGGGGAGTGGAGGATCACACGAGATTCATGACCGTAGACAGTGCGACGTGACATAAGCACATAAATTCTCACGTGCCCAAAGACTCAAACACGTTTCTCAATTGAAGTTTTAAACTATCAAGAACCACTTCCAAATTCAGCCAAAAAGTCGTAAATTTCTTCATACGATCAGCCATCAAAACTTCGACTTCTGACATTTTTTCCCATCGGACGATTTTGATCTTGCCACGAAAGGCTTCCGACCACGGGAGAGTTTCTCGGCAAAATCGACAGTAAAAAGTCAAAGTAGCTCAACTCACGGGCCCACGGTTCGTCTTTTTACAATATAAAACATTATTCGTTGGCCTTAGCCACCACTTGAGGTGAGACCTTAAAAAATCGACAGGAAAAGCGACAGATCCGAACAGTGTTAGAATCTTAGAGAACTTGAAAACCATGGCGCAAAACATCAACTCAGCAATCGATCCGAGGAGCGGCTTTTGCAGATCCAACTCAACCTTCTACAGCAAACGCAAGCCTATTCCTCTCGCGAAGAACGATTCCCTCGATGTCACCACGTTCATCTCTTCTCGTGCCCACCACGGTAAAGTTGCTTTCATCGACGCCGGTACCGGTCGCCAACTCACCTTTTCGGAACTTTGGCGAGCGGTTGACTCGGTTGCCACGTGTCTTTCCGACATGGGAATCCGGAAAGGCCACGTCGTCCTGCTACTTTCACCAAACTCCATCTATTTCCCCGTCGTTTGCCTCTCAGTTATGTCTCTCGGCGCTATTATAACCACCACCAACCCCCTCAACACGGCTGCTGAAATCGGAAAGCAAATCTCCGATTCAAAGCCCGTTCTCGCCTTTACTATTCCCCAACTCCTCCCTAAACTAGCCGGGTCCACCATTCCCATCGTGCTTCTAGATGATCACGCGATCAGTAACGCGAGCCAGGCGAAGATTGTAACAACTTTACATCAGATGATGAAGACGGAACCGAGTGGGAGTCGAGTCAGGGACCGAGTCAACCAGGATGACACGGCGACTCTGCTTTATTCGTCTGGTACAACCGGTGCGAGCAAGGGAGTGGTTTCGTCTCATAGAAATCTGATAGCGATGGTACAAACAGTGCTAAACAGGTTCAGTCTACAAGAAGAAGAAAGGTTTATCTGCACCGTTCCTATGTTTCACATCTATGGCTTAGTAGCGTTTGCCACTGGGCTGCTGGCGTCGGGATCAACGGTCATAGTTTTATCGAAGTTCGAGATGCACGACATGCTATCAACGATCGAGAAGTACCGGGCCACCTACCTCCCTCTCGTGCCGCCAATACTCGTGGCGATGGTGAACGCCGCGGATCAGATACGGAAAAAGTATGATTTGAGTTCGTTGCATTCGGCGCTGTCGGGTGGTGCTCCGCTGAGTAAGGAAGTGATTGAGGGGTTTCTGGACAAGTATCCTACCGTAAAAATTCTTCAAGGGTATGGATTGACAGAGTCGACCGGGATTGGTGCGTCAACGGACTCGTTGGAGGAGAGTCGCAAGTATGGTACGGCGGGGATGTTGTCACCGAGCATGGAGGCTAAAATTGTCGACCCGGATAGCGGTAAGGCTTTGACGGTGAATCAGACGGGTGAGCTTTGGCTTAGGGGTCCCTCCATCATGAAAGGTATTATATTAATTGTCTTTTAATGGTAATTAAAAAACAAAGGAAAAAGCCCTTTTTGCTTTCCCCTGTTCTGGCCTTTTCTGTAGGATGCTGGTATATCTCTCTGGAAGCTGACCAGTAGAGAATTAGTAAAATGGATAAGAAGTCTTTGGGAATTTGCTTTATATGTGCTGCCATGTTGAACGCGTTCTTTTCTTTATATTTATATTAAATGATTTTTAAAGGGTTTGGTGGCTGAATTTAGTGGTGAGAGTGGTGACAGTATTTCAGGAAATCTGACTTAGAAATGCCTGCTGACTGTGGTGATTTTGATGGTGCTGCCCCCACCCAAAATAACTAGAAGCCTCTGTTTTTTTCAAAAAAAAAAATATTTGATTCATTTCCTAATGCAGTGATTCAGGTTTCTAAAGGATAAAAGAGTTATCAGCTTATACCTGTGATACGTGTTATACATGTGGTTCATTTTCTAAAGGGTTTGTACTTTGCAGTTATTTGCCTGTACTTCAAGTGTCGCGGTGGGCACTGAATTAAAAAGAGTATGACAGTGATTGACTTACACTCTGTTTCTATTCTGAGAGCCTATGCCAAAAATTTTGTAGTATTGATTGGAGATGTAAAGGGTTGATTGACACTTTAAGGCACGAGATAGACCTTTTCATGACATTTCCTATGTTCCATTTTTGGTATTCGTTGATAATCTTTCCCTTTCTTTGATGCTTAATTGGTGACCTGTCATTGTAGGCTATTTCAGTAATCCAGAAGCAACGGCATCAACTCTTGATTCAGAGGGATGGCTGAAGACAGGAGATATATGCTATATCGATGACGATGGTTTCATTTTTGTAGTTGACAGATTGAAGGAGCTGATTAAGTACAAAGGCTATCAGGTGAATGAACCCCTCCTCCCTTCCCCAAAAGTGGCCTTTCTTTGTATTTAATCATTGTAGAATTGAGGATGAAACTATCATGTAAAATAATGTACACAAGACGGTTTTTAAACGTTGGTTTTATGTTCTCATAGTTTTGTGGTGACTTGGCAGGTTCCTCCTGCAGAACTTGAGGCATTGCTCCTTACTCACCCTGAAATTTTTGATGCTGCGGTTATACCGTAAGTTTTCCTCTTCCCTGGTATGTATGGCATTGAAATTCTGGTTCTTGTACCGAGACACCCGGCCATTTCCTCTGTTTTTCTTGATTGGAAGAACATATATATTTTCTCGGAAGTAAGAGCCCAATTTCACACCTCTATCTTTGTGTCTCAGTTTTCCTGATAAGGAAGTTGGGCAGTTTCCAATGGCATATGTGGTTAGAAAAACCGGATGCAATTTATCAGAGACTGCAGTCATGGATTTTGTAGCCAGACAGGTATGCATGAAGGACTAACCAGGGAATGCAATCATTTACGTTACTTTCCAGAACAAGATGCTTTAATTCACGCAAAATTTCAGCTGCTATATGACATTATGCTGCTAAATCCACAGGTTGCCCCATACAAAAGAATCCGGAAAGTGGCATTCGTATCTTCAATACCCAAGAATCCATCTGGCAAGATTCTCAGGAAGGATCTAATAAAGCTCGCAACCTCCAAACTATGAGCGGTTCTGGTTTAGGCTTGCGTCTGGACACAGTCAAAGAACGGTAGTATTGATGGTTCTGTTAGCATAATATTCCAATTCATAGCCAGTTTGGTGCTGTAATGGAATTTCTTTGCTTGTTTATCAGAACTGAGTTAAGAAAATAAGATCTATGCCATTATCTTGTAAGATTTTCGATCATTTATCTATGTCCTATATTGTAGCATACGTACGGCAGGATTTAAATCGAAATGCTATCAAAATTAATTAAAATTGGTTTTTTCCATTTTGATATTAATCATTGAATGGATAGTTTATTTAACTATTTTCAATCAGTTTTTAATATTTAAAATTTTCAACCGAATTTATTGAAATTAATGACCAGAACGATCAAGGATAACTCTGCTGTTACCCAATATAGCTGTTTATGGACAGGGCTGCCGTCTAAGTCAGTCGGCAAGACGTTATTATTTCACAAAATAAAATAATATTTTATCAAAACAAAATAAAATAATATTATATCAAAATATTAAAACTAAATTTTTTATTGTTTTACATACTTAAGTCTGAGTCTATCCTAATAGGTGGCCTTCGGTGGGCAAGGGGTTAGCTCCCAAAATATTTGAACCCTGTAAGACGTGAAAGTTATAAGCCTACCACCTAACCCATGAATGTATGCGTCTATTAATTAATACTAATGAATGAATTAGTACAATTAGGTTTTTTTGGCACATCTATTACGTGGCAGAGGAAGGGAAAAGAAAAAGATGGATGATGATTTGGAAATAAAAAAAAATTTGAAAGGGTGATTTGAAATAGAATAGAAAGTTATTTATTTCAAAAATTTTATTGAAAAATAAAAGGACATATATAATATATTTTTATAATTTTATTTTAAAATTGAATTGACATTATTTGATTTATAATATTAAACTTTATTTATAAAACTTAAAATTACGGATATATTTATCAGTATTGTATAGCAAAGATATCCATAAAAACAATACTGCAAGATTAAACAAAAATCACAACAACAAAAATTAAATTACATAATAAAAGTCTAGAGAATAAATAATTGTATCAAAAGAAGATATCACTCCTACAAGTTTTGAATTTGGAATAAAAATCTTTTGTTACATACAATTTTGTCACAGAGTAAAATATCAATTATATTAACTGGATAATGATTAACAGTATTAATTTTGTTAACATTTATAACTGAATACAAATTAGGTTTTTGAAGAAATGGCAGTAATTGAGTATGGAGGCAATAACGTGGCATTAACCTGAGAACGGACAATGATGGGGGAGGAGAATTATTGTTATTGTTATTGAAATTCGCGTGTCTGAGGGGTCAAAATCTTATGGAAAAATAGAGGAGATTCGATATTGAATTCCATTGACTGTAAACTAACGCATGAAGTGTCCCTGCATCCTGCTGTCAGGAACGACACGTCTTCAGCTACTCTAATGTCTCAACCAATATAGATAATGAGGATAATCTTGGTGTTTGCAATAAATCATCATTAGCAACCCAAGTGCTGTAATGCGCCCAAGGCAAAGCAGATCAAGAAAAGGAAACTGAAAACCATGGCTCAGATTACCAACTTAAGAATCGATCCAAGGAATGGCTTTTGCTCTTCCAATTCCACATTCTACAGCAAACGCAAGCCCTTTCCGCTTCCATCCAACCGCTGCCTTGACATCACCACATTTATTTCCTCTTACCCCCACCATGGCAAGACCGCCTTCATCGAAGCCGCCACCGGCCGCGACCTGTCCTTTTCCGAACTCTGGCGAGGGGTTGACTTGGTTGCCACGTGTCTGTCCGATTTGGGAATCCGGAAAGGCCACGTCGTTCTCATCATCGCACCGAACTCCATATTCTTCCCCATGGTTTGCCTCTCTGTGATGTCTCTTGGCGCTATTATAACCACCAGCAACCCCCTCAACACGCCTCGTGAAATCGCGCTACAAATGGCGGATTCAAAGCCCGCCCTCATCTTCACGACCAGCCAACTCGTCCCAAAACTTGCTGGATCATCTCTCCCTATCGTACTTCTCGACGAGCAGGAGATCATTACCACGAGCGAAGCCAAAATAGTTGCAACCATGGATCAAATGATGAAGAAGGAACCAACTGGGAGCCGAGTCAGGGATCGAGTCTACCAGGACGACCCGGCCAGTCTACTTTATTCATCAGGCACAACGGGTGTCAGCAAGGGAGTCATATCATCTCACAGAAACCTCATGGCGCTGATGCAATCATTTTCATGCATGGCCAATCCAGACGAAGTATTGCAAACGCATATCTGCACCGTTCCCATGTTCCACATCTACGGCTTCGGAGCTTTTGCCATAGGGAAACTCACGGCAGGATCAACGGTGGTGATTTTATCAAAATTCGACACGAACGAAATGCTGTCGGCGATTGAGAAGTACCGCGCCACGTGCCTCCCCCTCGTGCCACCTATACTCCTGGGATTGGTGAAAGGCGCGGATCAGATACGAAGGAAGTATGATTTGAGTTCGTTGCAATCGGTTCTGTGCGGCGGGGCCCCGCTGAGTAAGGCACTGATCAATGGGTTTTTGGAGAAGTTCCCAACGGTGAATATTCGTCAGGGGTACGCGTTAACCGAGACAACAGGGTTTGGGGCGTCCATGTATTCGCCGGAGGAGAGTAGGAAGTATGGAACGGTGGGGCTGTTGATGGCCCGCCTGGAGGCCAGAATTGTGGACCCTGCCACTGGTTCGGCCTTGCAGGTTAATCAGACGGGTGAGCTTTGGCTTAGGGGCCCCTCCATTATGAAAGGTATTTCATTTTAGTTTTTTTTTTTCTCTGTGCATGACTCATCTCGTTTGTTCTTTTTTCTTCTTACAATTTGTCAATTTGGTTGCTTGTGGTGGAAGAGAATTATAACAGAAATTTAAGTACTGTATTATTTAATTGTTTATAAAGATTTTGGGTATACTTTTCAGGGTGCAATGGTCAATGTCCTTAACTGTTCTTTTAACAAAAAAAAAAAATTCTTGATATGATTTGCTTGCTGAGAAGTCCATGAAATCGAATCGCACGAAATCTAATTTGAAAAGCTATTGATTGCTGTTGATGTCAACCATACATTACATTAATCATAGAATATGGAAGAGTATTAAAATGAATAAACAGTGATATTGCTAATTATTTAATCACTCTTATGTAATTTCAACTGATCACATTTTTTTGGAATGTTATTTGCCAATTGGTTTTAACTCGGTTATCCTGAAAATTTTTGTTGCTATCAAGCAGGCTTAACCCCAACTTGTTAATCACAGCATCACTAGGCTTGCATAACATTCCTGCTTGATTTTTCTTTTTTTTTTTTTGGTTTTTCCTTTTTCTTTTCAATTTCCTTGTGTTTTCTCCTCTTGTTAGTTCTCAGTGGCCTGGGACTGTAGGTTATCTTAACAATGTAGAAGCCACAGCATCAACTCTTGATTCGGATGGATGGTTGAAGACTGGCGATCTTTGCTACATCGATGGGGATGGCTTCCTTCACGTAGTTGACAGGTTGAAGGAAGTCATTAAATACAAGGGATACCAGGTGGATAGAACATTTGAGTTTTATATTTTCTAGCAGTGTCAACTCAATCGTCATAGGCTCAC
The DNA here is from genome assembly GCF_053813885.1 of Theobroma cacao. NCBI lineage: Eukaryota > Viridiplantae > Streptophyta > Magnoliopsida > Malvales > Malvaceae > Theobroma > Theobroma cacao. Next base: position 2,548,043 of record NC_142646.1, on the reverse strand, counting down.
ATGGCTTTTTTTGTACTGCTGTAGGTGCCTCCTGCTGAGCTGGAGGCATTGCTCCTTTCTCACCCAGAGATTTCTGATGCAGCTGTCATACCGTAAGTTTTCATCTTCAGTGATTTATATGGAGCTTGAAACTCCTTTCCTTGTACGATATACACATATAATATATATCTATATTACATATTCTACCATAGTCGTAGCAAAGTATATTTGGCGACGAAGCAACAGACAGTCTCTAAAAGACATGTTTCTTTGATCTGATTTCTTTTGAAGAGAGTTGGATTTTGATAACTTATGATCAGGTTTCCCGATGAGGAGGTCGGGCAGTATCCTATGGCGTATGTGGTTAGAAAAACTGGAAGCAATGTATCGGAGACTGAAGTCATAGATTTTGTAGCAAGACAGGTATACAATTACATTTCTATAGAAATAGAATTAGCCAAAGATTGCGAATAGCTTTCAAGACTTTAGCTATAAGTTTGCATCGGAACAAGTTCATCTCATGTGAGAGTGAAAACGTTTTGCTGTGATGAACACCAGGTGGCACCATACAAGAAAATCCGCAAATTGGCGTTTGTAACTTCAATACCCAAGAACCCATCGGGCAAGATTCTCAGGAGGGCTCTCGTTAAGCTTGCAACTTCCAAAATTTGAGTGATTCCGACTTTTGATGGAAAATAACTTGGAAAGTTGTCGCTCGATAATGATAAATTCATGTTCAAAGCAAAGTTCTCACTCTACGGTGAAAATTCTTTGCTTGTTTCTCGATCCATGGAATTATGTAAACAGGAATCATGCATTTCGCTGTTTGCTATAAATTTCAGGCATGAGTGCGTGACCACATGTGATGTGTCTCTGCTAATAAACCAAGAAAAATGAAAATTGAGCATCCTATCTTTTTTTTTACTGAAATATCCTTATTTAGTAGTATTAACAGATTGAATTCCATTCTTTCATAGATGGCACTGCCCTGTAACTGGTTTTAGGCCCCTGTTGAAACTCGATATGACTGAAGGTAAAAACTTTGTGCTAGAGAGATAGTCCGATGGTCATATCATAATCGTTGCACACAAAAGAAAAGAAAAAACAAAAATCCTCCGCTGAAAGGCTGGAATTGAGGTAAAAAGTTTTCCAGATGTGCTCGCAAGCATCAATACAGAGCAAAGATCTTATCTACATTTGGGTCCGGAAAATACCATTGAGTTTGAGTTCATGATTTGAAGTGGACAATTACCATCCACCAGCAAGTACATCTGGTTTGGGCCATATGTAATCACCATCTCATAATCTGGACCCGAATTATACAATCTCAAGAAAAAACGTGGTCTTTTAGTCCAAAAAAAGGCCCTGTTGTTTCTTGGAGAGCTTCATGTTAACCATTAGGATTTAGGAATACATTATACATGTAATTTGCATCCGAAAATGTTAGATCATAGTCCAAATTTCTTGTAGATTTCATAAGTTGTAAACGAAAGAGTAAAGACGAGCCTGGAGTTGTGGAACGTTGGCAGCTAAAGCCGATGAATGGTGAGCTAAAATTGTAGATTAACTAATGGAGTTTTAATCATTTTAAGTGAATTTATTGGTAGATAATCAGTACCCTAGCTACCCTATTTCTGGTCTAAACTAGATATAGGGAACTGGGAAGAGAAAACTGTCCCAAACTCATCCAATGCACCAAAGTGTCCTCAGCCAGCAAAATAGTGTGTTAAATCCTTGAAATTTTTGTGTCTCATGAAACCATAGATTGGTGCTCACCTTGGCTAAGGAAAGAAGATATTGAAGCTCCCCTACAAGTAGTGATGGACGCTAAAGCTTTGTCTACATTCACAGAAGGATTCTTCCTTAGCAGAGAAAGAATGTAGTCCATCAATTCTTCCTCACACGGAACTTGCAATGGCCCATGATTTGCTGTACCAAACTCCTCCTCGGCCATCTCCAATAGCACCCTGAAGATAGGGTGATTCAAATAGTATAGGGGCACAACGAACCGTTTTCCTTCCCTGGTGTAGATAGCAAAATGGCCCTTCTTCCTCCTCTTCCACCTTTCTATAATCTCACTGAGCTTCATCGAAGAACCCTTCATTTTTTTCCTAACTGCCTTTTTTCGATCTTTTCTGTTGTTTTTGGTATCTTTTTGGAGTTCTGATAGATAAGTTGAAGTGTCTTATAGATTGGACACTTCCTATTGATGGGGTTCGGCCAGGCTTTTAAAGGCAGTTGGAAGGAGCTAAAAGGTGAGGTGATAAGAGTGAAGATTGCCAATGTGTGGAGGAAATGGGCTGCCTTGTGACTTACTTTCTAGTATTTGCTACAAAAAAATAGAGGTGAAAACCCCCCATGTGCTTTTAATTGATACAAAATACAGTCTAACTTTATCTGGAAAAATTTGTGGCCGGAGGAGATGTTTTACAAAGGATAGGGTGGTAGAATTTAGATAGACATGGTCGCGTTGCACCCCCAACTTCTTTTCTGCTGTTAAAATTCAGAAAAATCTCTGCAATGTTACATACACTAGGGATCTTTTTCAGTTTAATTGAGGAAGTTGGGGTCTGAGACATGTGAGCTCAATTAATGAAGATATTGGTAGTTTATATCTGTGTGGCCTTTTAAGCACTGTCAAGGCCTCAGGCTTTGATACTTTTGGCTGTAGAGACAGATGGATTGGATCATTTTCCTGTTAGCTTTTTGAATCTGTTTTGAGAGAAAAAGACGGGCCAACTCTCGTTTATTGGCTGTCTCAAGTGTCTCCAAAGCACGACCCGCCTGTGATTGTCTACGTCTATGCTACTGCATTGAGAAAGTTCTCAATTGGTAGTTCTCTCACTGTTTCAAATGTTACTGAATGTCTGTAACTTATCTAACTCTGAATTTAGAAAGCTTCGACTCTCTCCCTATATCCTTAAATCTAGCATTCAACTTTGTATCCTATATCCTTAAACTGTGTCGCAATGAATTTCATGCTTGAAGAACATGTTCATGTGTTATAAGGTTCTGCCGTTTTCGCACTCTGAACTGTGATCGCCGATGTTAGACAAAACAAGCCCACCGGCACCGCCCTAAGTTAATTAACCATGTAGCTCAGGTGGTGAATTCACGTGTCTTAGCGTTTCCTGCACCTCAGTATCCAGGGATACGACAGCTTTAAGCTTTAGATTTACCATGGTTCTGAAAGACTAAAATGGAAAGAAATGACAGGGATGTGAATCAATTAAAATGTGACGTGATTACTTAGACTTCCCCGTGCTTTCTATCCATCTGTAATCTGCATTCTGAACCCTTAAATCTCTTGGAAAGACAGTTGAATAAATCTGTAATGGAGGGAATCTTTCTTAATCAATCGTCCCCTGCAGCCAACAACTAGTTTCCTTCCACAGGCCATAGCAGGAGGAAGACATGCAAAGAGAGTGGATTAAAGGATGTTATTTGGCACTCAGAATCCCCGTCGGAAAGCAAAATCTCCACTGCTGACATTACTATCTTAAAATAGGCATTTTATTTTGCTATATCTTGTCCTGAAATGCTTGCAGATCAGCTATGGGTGCCAATACTTGTCGAAGGTAGCATAGTTATGGCCAGAGCCATGGTCAGGCCCTTGCCCTCAGCGACCTCCATAGGAAAGACCAAACAACACAGAGAAAGAAAGTGGATTGCCCCTGAATCTGGCTAAATATGTACTTCTCTGTTCTAAAATTCATTCTGTTTCTTTTTTTCTAAGTAAGGAATCCTGCTGAAGCCTCCAAGGTTTCAGCAAGTTCTATAAGCTGTTGATTTTTCTTTAGAGGATCAGGTTTCTCTTTCATGACTGGAACGAGGCATGGATATGACGTTTCCCGCTTCTCAAAAGTACTAAAGGTAAACACGAAATTTTAAAACAATATTTACAGTGATGTTTGCACATGGACATCGACCGATTCTCAACGCCCCATAACAAAATCTCATAAACGATTTTATCAAAGATCATACTATTCACCCGTGGTGGGGGTTAAAGGAGTAGCTTAACTTTTCACTTCTTAATTTCCTTTTGTCTTGCACAGAAACTCGATGATGAGGATTCATTGGCTGACAAAGCTGATACAAAGTCGCAATTTATTGTAGTTGAGCACGGGAAATTCTGGAAATTAGAGTAAAAGTTAAAATATCTGTGCAACTTAAGCCTGAAATAGTTTGCAAGCTTGCAATTAATGGACAACAGCATTAAATTTTGTTGATTTCTTCATCACGTTTGTTGTCAGACACCAACCGCCCTATCAAATTGCTTCTGAATACAGAACGAGACTGTTTCAGCTTGGGAAAGATTCACCACCTCTTACCCAAAAAAAACCAGGAAACTTCGCTGCCACTCGTTAACATAGGTTTGTTAGCACTGATCAGTAATATATATCTGAGACCGCATGTGTCTGGAGATGAACTTGAAATGATATTTTGCATTTCTAATATTTGGGTAATCAACAAAAAAATTGAGGAAAAAAGTTAAAAACTTGTCATTTGGAGTTCATCAGTAATTGCTGACTCCACAAATTTGCCTTCCAATCTATTTCAACCTACGTATAAGCAAAGAAGCGTGGTGGTCAGAGTAACTGTCTAAAGACCATGTTCTTCAGGTAATTATTTGAGTTTCACTAAGCACTGTCGATGTAAATAGAACACGTGAGAATCAGATTCAATTATTTTTAGAGTGAACTGCATGCAGCCTGGCCCTTTGCTCCCTTTTATGATCGGCTGTTCATTTGTTCTTCATAAACCATTTTTATCTTGAAATGCAATTATTTGAGCGGGAAGCCCATAGAGACTAATGTCCATGTGGATTGCTAGGGCCCCCGCCAGATGCTCACGAAAATCAAAAGAAACCCACGTCCAAAACCATCTCTCCCATCCAATCCGCACATGATTTTGTTGAAACTCTAATTTTGCTTTCTAAGAAAGAAGTATATATGTTAGTTCTTTCGCAGAGTTGTTCTTATCAGAATCGGTTTACAAACCCAAAAAACCTGCTTTTAACTGTCGATCACTACGGTATGCTTATTCCCATGATCAGCTTGAAGAAACTCATCGCCCTCGCGAGGAGGTGGAAAAAGATGGCTGGCATTGGAAGGGGAACCATATCGCTCCCTAGGATCAATGGCAAGCTAGCAAGGGCAGGCCATTTCGTTATCTACTCTGGATAAGAGACGTTTCGTTGTTCGTTTGGCATATCTCTATACCAACATTTTCAGAGAGCTTTTAAGATTGTCCAAGGAAGAGTTCGGACTGCCGAGGGATGGCCCGATAACTTTGCCATGCTATGCAGCAGTCTTGGAGTACGTCATCTCGTTAATTCAAAGACATGTCTCTGAAAAGCTGGAGCAGGCATTGTTTGTCTTGTTGGCCTCTCATCAAGCCACCATGAAAAACCAACTTTTGGTGTGCAATTGCTCCCTCTTAGTATATAATTAATTAGATAAGTCTCTTTGTATTTGAGTTTGAGTTTGTTTCGCAGAAAAAACTCTAGGAAGAAGCTAGTCGTAGCCATTTTTGGCTGAGGCTAGAAACATTTTGCTGATAAGTACTGTGAAAACTAGCTAGTCTAGTGTTAAAAACACACTTATTATTTTCTGGCATTATCTGAGAATGTCAGATCATCAGGAGCTGATAATTGAGTATACAGTTTCACAGAAGATGTTTCAGAAATCCGGACTGTATGTTCCACGTGAGTTTTCGTTGCAATAAAATGATCTTTCCCTTTCCGATGATGAAGACATTATATAATTAATTAGTAATTGAAAAGCCTCCTATGACAGTGGAGGTGTTTTATGTTTTTTACCCATTTTGGGCTATGGGTTCACTTAAAATTACTAATTAATTATAATATTTGCCTACACCCACCTAATTATATAAGCTAGAAATTTCTACACAAACTTTTAATAATCTGACGTAGATTGCAACTTCAACGGTAGAATGTTTGGTTTGGTTCTAAATTCATATCGATTGTGTGCTCTCTTTATTAATTATGAAGATTCATCCAACTTATTTCACTTAACTAGTCTGATTTTTATGAAGTATAGATTTGACTTAATCCTTTGTCAACCCCAGAATAGCTTATTAAAATGCTTTTGCATAATGTATGACTGTAAAACAAACATATCTGGCTGATTAAGATTAGTTTTTCATTAGTTATAGGTGCATGGCCCCATCAAAGAAAATGGCTCATATGTAAACAAATTTTCTTCGGTCCAACAAAGTGGAAAGAGGAAATAGTTGCACCCCTGCTTTTTCAAAGCTTCGAGATGTTGGGAGTCAATCGGAGTGAAGAAAGCTGCGGATTCTCCAATCAAAACGTTAACGTGAGGCACCCTCTTCCGAGGTGGCTTTTGACCGGGGCATGTAGCCTAGAAGCGGGAAAGCCATGAAGAAATTTAGGTAGGAAGATAAAAAGCCAAAATTTCAAAACCGAATGGAACCAATAATTTAGATATTCCGCATGTTATCATGGACACTAAAGTCCATGCAATAATTCTTCTGGCAAATGGTGGGAAATTCCGATGGAGAGGAAAATGATTGAAAGGAAAAAGAATACGCGTAGAAGATTAAATTAATATTTAATTTTCCGTCTAGCTAGAAGTCCTAAGTCAAAACTTACATTTTGTTTCATAAAGTATTACTGTATTATTAGTTAATGCATGGTTGAGAAACGTATTATATTAATGGCAAATTCTATATATGTTAATTATTTACGTGTGGATTTCTTTTCCAGGAAAGTAAACTCTTAATTTCCCTACACTTTCCTCCAGCTATATAACATTTTTGGTCACAATTCAATAAACTTGGTCCAAGTCAAGCGGAAGAAAACTTCAGCGAAGGAAGTGCTTAAAAAAATATATTAAAAAGCTTCATGAATATTAAAAAATGAGGAGCAAATGGGAGAAAAGAGAGAGCTTGGCAAACCAGCCGGTTAATTAGCCCATTTAGTTGCATTAGTAATGAGTGCCGGTCAACAGACGTTGTCTACTAGAACTTCGTTCACCACAGTCCACAAATAAATCCATCAACCAGTTACTATATATCTTTTCCGTTTTTTTACATGTTTTCAAGCTTTTAATATCTTTTGCATGAAACGACTATATATGGGTCGTTGGCCTATGTATCTGTGTGACAGGGTGTGAACGAAGAGTTAATTAGATAAGAGGAAAAGAGTGGGAAAATTGAAGCGAGAGAAAGATGGGTGAAGTAGTTGAAGATGGTTCTGCTCCAAGGCATCAGGCACAGGCGATACAGGCCCCTCCCATGCAGATGCAGTACAATTCACCTTCTTTGTCAAGAAATCCGCTGTTGCTATCAGTACAATCTGATGGAGATGCAGCAAACAGAACCCAAAAATCATCTCATCAAGCTCCCAACTTCCTCAGCCCCTTGGGTACTCCACTTAGGAAGGCTATCCAACTCACCAAGCTTGACCCGCAGGATGCCTGGCTTCCCATCACCGAGTCAAGAAATGGTAACGCCTACTACGCTGCCTTTCACACTCTTTGCTCTGGAATTGGAATTCAGGCCCTTGTCCTTCCAGTGGCCTTCACCATTCTTGGGTGGTATGCTTTTAGTTCATGTACCTTAATTAGAGTTTTCGTCTGCATCCAGCAGCAGTCCTTCGAAATCGATAGCTTTAATTTTAAGTAATATTTTTACTTGGACATTCAGAATGATTTCTTCTTTTAATGTGCTTGGGATGCAGGACATGGGGAATAATAAGCCTGATAGTGGCTTTCATATGGCAGCTTTACACGCTATGGATATTGGTCAAGCTTCATGAATCCGCGGAAACTGGGATGCGCTATAGCAGATATCTCCAACTCTTCAGTGCTACTTTTGGTCAGTATATCATTGGTTATTTTCCTCCTATACTTTTGTACTCCAACTTGTTGCATCAGAAAATTCAAGTGATCAAGCATGTGATAAAGTATATAAAGAAACTTCATCCCGTGCCTGAAACTGTGACCTTTTCCTCTCTCAGTTGACTTATTTGTACAGGACAGTTTAAGAGGGAAAAAAGAAAAGAAAAGCAGTGGCAAAACTTTTTTTTTTTTCTTTTGGGTACACGAGGAGAGTGTTATAGCTCACGCTTGGAATAATCACTGTCCAAACTCCAAACTTACCTAAACAGAAGTATACAAGCTGAAATTTAAGTGAAAAAAAGAAAAACTAACAAATTCTACGCAAGCTGAGTTACTTCTAGGAAGGACAAAATTTGCATAACCTGATGCATTCCCGTTAAACAGGTGAGAAAATGGGCAAGCTGTTCGCCCTGTTTCCAATTATGTATTTATCAGGCGGCACATGCGTTGCACTGATTATCGTTGGCGGTTCAACCATGAAGCTTTTCTTCCAAATTGTTTGCGGGCATTGCTCTGCCAAGCCGTTGACGACCGTGGAGTGGTATTTAGTGTTTACGTGTGCAGCAGTCGTCCTATCTCAGCTACCCAACTTGAACTCCATCGCTGGAGTCTCCCTGGTCGGTGCTGTCACCGCCATTGGCTACTGCACAACGATGTGGATGATTTCTGTGACTGAGGGAAGGCTGGATGGGGTGTCTTACGATCCAATCAAAGAAGAAGACAACATGGCTATGATATTCAGCGTTCTAAACGCCCTGGGGATCATTGCTTTTGCTTTTAGAGGCCACAATCTTACGCTTGAAATTCAGGTATTGCATGGTTTCTACAACTTTGCCCTTTCCAACTTTTTTTTCCCTCCTTTTTTTCCTTTCTCTTTTGAAGTCCACGAAAATGGACAAAGAGAGGCCCAACCCATTACCATGGAAACCTCTTCATTCTTGGGCTAAAACATTGGGCCATGTTTGGGCCTTTAATTTACAATCCATTGATCAAACAATCTTGGACTTGTTTGATTACCAACTTATCAAGTTAACATTGAGGCTGGGTTTAACTCTGAATCAGTACAAAACAAAATTTAATTCCTTTTTCTGATCAAGAAAATTTTAGTTAATTAGTATCAAAAAATTAATTAACATGTCCATTTATGAACGATTAAAACTTAATACAAAGGACCCGAAGTTATTTTTATTAAGAAAATTACTTTTCACTTTTGTAAATAAGTGTGAGTTTCTAGTATTTAATATTTATGTTGAATACAAATATCTTCTTAGAAGGCTTTATTTCGAGTAATACAAAAACAATTTTCTACTTATCTGATTTAGCATTAGAGTGCGTATCTATCAATAATTAATGAACACAAAAAACTACTAAATTCCAAATTGGAAAGGAAGTTTGTTTTAAACTTGCTTATGTTTACTGTGCTTTGACAGAACATTTTTATCAAATAGACAAAAACTCATAAAGTATTGTGTTTCTCAGAATAGTAAAATGTTTTTTTAATGATTAGTCATTTTAGGATCAGTTTTTTTATTACTATTACTTGAATTACATTAAAAAAAAAAAACTTGGGAAAACGATTGCCACTTTCAGTCATTTGTTGACAAATGCTTGACAAAAAGGAAACAGAGCCTATTTGGTTACTAATACCACTTTTCTCAGACAAAATCAAGAGACTGTGCATGTTGATTATTATATCCCTATCATTATCATCGCATCCAAAAAGTTAAAGAAGGATAATGTTCCCAATATTCAATCCCATAGTTTAAACCAAATTGCCAATAATTACTTCCATGCTTTTGAATAAAATATAGTAGTAAGTAAAGAGATTTTCTTGAGAGTGAATTCAAAGGATGAAAAGGGCTGCAGTCAAAAAGGTTTCCTTTAATGATGTGATTTCCCATATCTTCACACAGGCGACCATGCCCTCCAGTGAAAAGAAACCATCTAAGATACCAATGTGGAGAGGGGTGAAAGTTGCATATTTGATCATTGCATTGTGCCTGTTTCCCCTCGCGGTTGGAGGATATTGGGCTTATGGTCACAAGGTATGCCTTAATAAATTAACCCAGAAATATTCTAAAGAACGGAATGCTTATGCTTCTCCTTTAATTTCAGATACCTGCAAATGGTGGAATGCTGACAGCAATTTATCAGTATCATGGACGTGACACTTCCCAAGCTGCCCTAGCCTTAACAAGCTTGTTTGTCATAATTAACGCTGTGAGCTCGTTCCAAATCTACGGGATGCCGATGTTTGACGACATGGAATCCAAATACACCAAGAGGAAACACAAGCCATGTCCATGGTGGCTCCGGGCAGTGTTTAGGGCCATGTTCGGATACGGTTGCTTTTTCGTGGCAGTGGCAATCCCTTTCCTGGGCAGTCTAGCAGGTTTGATTGGAGGGATCGCGGTTCCGGTGACATTCGCTTATCCATGTTTTATGTGGCTCAGGATTAAGAAGCCTGAGAAGTATAGCGTAATGTGGTGGGTGAACTGGGGACTAGGCCTCTCAGGCACTGTTCTCAGCGTTGTACTCATAGCAGCAGGGGTTTATGTTGTGATCGACACAGGGATTGAAGTCAGCTTCTTCAAGCCTCACTAAAACTGATCATTGATTAGGAAAGGTAGACCTATTGAATATTTCAGATTTCACTCTGTTAATTCGGTTGAACTTGCTATTTTAAGAAATATGTGACCATGGTTATATGTCAATACTTTGTTTCTCCTTAGGTTTCAATATGTTTTCAGTGAATTAATTCTTATTATCATATATACAACCACTCAAAGGAAACAGTAGTTAAGTAGTGGTTGGGCTGAGAGACTTAAGAGATGACAGTTATCAATTTGACTAGAAAAATATGCTCATCTGACTAGAAATATGTATAACGATTGGAATATTGAATGAAGGAAGATTGTAAATCATTAGGCCAGCCAGCTAGCTAGCATTCTCATACCTTAACCCTCAGCTGTTTTCAACACACGTTTTTCAATTATTTTTTCTTTTTCTTTCCTTTTTTTTAATTTTAATTCCTTTTAACAGCTAAAAGTAATTCACCAAGGCTTTAGAATTGAAGATCTTGCATCGAATCTTACTTTTAAAGAAAATGACGAGATTGTGTATGGGTAAAGATGGAGAAGGACTAGTCTTATTATGTGACTTATCCTTTAAACAGAAGAAAAACAAACGAAAAGAAATCCATTACCACATCCACAACTTTAATATCATTGATGCAAAGGTATGAATCTATGATCACAATCCTGGTCAGCAAAAGAGAACAATAAAAATTGGAGATGCTTCATCAGAGGAAGGAAAAAAGAGAAAGCTACAAAACAACTTTCGCAAAGGAAAACGAGACAGCAAACATATATATATATATATACACGGTTGTCTTTAATGCCACTAACCATATATATATATATATATACACGGTTCTCTTTAATGCCACTAACCAAATACTAAAACGGTATCTGAACTTCATGGAAAGTGCCCTTGTTGTTTGTAGTAACTTAGTTATATGGCTTAGCCCAGCGGCCACCAACCATATGAGCCAGACGTATTAGGATTTTATTTCCCGCCAGCCATCCAATCTCTCTTTTGATTAGTCTATTCATGCGCTATAGGGACTTCACATGCATGCTACTGATATTGGGTACTATTTCACCAGACATCCACCACCAGGCAAGGCAGAGGAAATTATTCAAGCAAAAAGCAATTTGAACAAGACGAGGAGAGAAAAGAAGAATCAAAGAAAGTAGACTAGCCTTTGGGGTATTGCGGCAAAGGTTGCAATGGGAATATGTAGCGTTTTGAGCTGCTTAAAATTGTTGGTATCTCAACTTTTTTTTATCCGGCCCTGTTGGTTTAAACCTAATTTAGTCAATCCCATGAATCAACATCGTTCCAAGACCGATTCACGTGAATTGCAGTTAAAAAAGTAAGTTTGAAATGAACAAATTCACATTTCAGACAATTATCAGTCATAACTGTACAACAATGCTCAATAAATCACAAAACATTTTCTAAACTTTATAAATATCAGCTGGTTTGTAGACTGCATAGCATCACTACACCCATCAAATAAGGTGAAATATTCCATGTTCTTTCGCTGAATGAATTGTTTCATTTTCGTTTCTTGAAATTGTGACCACAATTAGATTGATGTAACTCAAGTACATAAACGAAATGATGATGGAAACGAAGCTGATATAATGTGGCTGACATAGGCATGGCGGCTGCCGTCAAAGGTCCAAAAACAGACAGAAAAAAAAAAAAAAGTTTCCGAACACTTACTGGTGGGTGATCTTTTTAGATGAAAAATAAGGGCAGCCAACCGAGGTCTGTCAAAGCTTTCTCTTTATCACACTGATCCCCCACTATTGACCCCTGTTGGGTTCCGTATTTTTACCTACTCAGCATCCACAACCACCATGACGTCAATTATACTTTAAAAGCATGCTGCACACAAACAACAATTATTTGAATGCACATCCAATCACAGAGGATCAGATTCTCTCCCTGGATTGTTCACTTATATTTAGAGGAACAAGCTCTGCTGAAAAGAGAGCTTAATGTACCAAACCCCTCATCAAAACTTTGTTTGATCACTTACCATTTTACAAAGTATAGCAACCTCTATAATCCTTAAAGAAGAGAGAAATTAGTGAGAGAGAGAGAGAGAGAGCATATAACTTAGTAGAGATGGGTGAGCTGGTGGATGTACACTCGGGCCCAGCAACGAGACCAGGGTTGGAAACGTTGGTCATCTCCGCACCTCCACTTCAACTCAATTGCCCTTCAATGACTCGGTCGCCTCTGCTTGATTCAGCCCCAAAAACCCCCAAGAGTCCCTTTGTTACACGTCTGATGACGCCTGTAGCTAGCCCCATGAAAAAGGCAATTGCAAGCATGCAAGGGTACTTGGAAGAAGTTGGACAATTCACCAAGCTTGATCCACAGGAAGCTTGGCTTCCCATTACTGAGTCGAGGAATGGTAACGCATACTACTCAGCATTTCACACTCTGAGTTCAGGAATAGGATTTCAAGCACTTGTTCTTCCGCTAGCTTTCACCACTCTTGGTTGGTAAGTAGCCAAACTCTCTACTCACCTTAAAACCAAAAAAAAAAAAAAAAAAGCAGGAAAAGCCGCCAAAACCCTTTATATTTCAATGAATTTCCCTTGCGGACCGGAGACTTCTAAGTTCTAATGAAAATTAAACAACCACATATGCAACTTATTGCAGGGTCTGGGGTGTTATATGTCTATCACTGGCTTTTATTTGGCAGTTATACACCCTATGGTTACTGATTCAGCTGCATGAATCAGAATCTGGGATGCGGTACAGCCGATATCTCCGACTTTCCATGGCAGCTTTCGGTAAGAACTGACCGAGACTCATGTAAACCTTGACGGATAGGCTAACTGTAGAATTTTGGGGAATTAAATTCCATGAGAGCTTGACCAACTCATTATTATTTTCAGACCCTCAGTTCAATATATTCTATGACTTCGGAATATCACCAGTGAGCCTAGAGATCAAAGGTTTAATCGTGATCAGTTTTACTACGTTATACACTGTTTTCTAAATACATGCATGTATTGATTGGACAAATTCTTTATTTCTAATCATGTCATGTTTCCCTTATGTTTTGCTTGCTTCACATAATTTAGCAAACTTTAAAGATTGAAAGTGCCCATGGAAGGAAAAGTCTGTTAGAGGAATTAAAATGGTGATCTTAATCTTTTACAGTATAAGTTTAATCTAAATCTAACAAAAAGTCTTGTTTGATCTGATTTAAGACTTTAAAAAAAGGTGAAACCCCAAAGTGGAACTCTAATCAAATCTTTTTTCACATGAGATGATTTGACTAAACTAAGGAGACAACTTGATCACAGTGTCCATGCTTTTTGCTCGAGATAATGAATTAAATAGCATAATTAAGCGTCGACCAGTGCATGCAAATGGCAAAATTTGTGCATGGGAAATTAATATCCTTCCTTTTGAAAAGTCCAATTTGAATCTTGGACTAATTAAGGAAAGCATGGTGCTTTTCAGGAGAAACACTAGGGAAACTGCTGGCTCTTTTCCCCATCATGTATTTATCAGGGGGTACCTGTGTGACCCTGATCATGATCGGAGGTGGGACCATGAAGATATTCTTCCAGATCGTGTGTGGGAACACATGCAGCGTGAAACATCTCTCTGTCGTAGAGTGGTACGTGGTGTTCACTTGCTTAGCCATTCTCCTGGCCCAACTTCCCAACCTGAACTCTATAGCTGGAGTTTCCCTGGTCGGGGCAATCACCGCCATCAGCTATTGCAGTTTGATATGGATCGTGTCTATTACCCAAGGTAGGCCAGAGGGCGTGTCCTATGACCCGCCTGCGGCAAACTCGGAAGTGGCCAGGCCTTTCGGTATTTTTAATGCACTTGGAATAATTGCCTTTGCTTTTCGAGGCCACAATCTCGTGCTGGAGATACAGGTAAGGCAAACAGATTCAGATGAATTGATAGCGTCTCCCTTGATTGTAATCCAAAGATGCTTTTTCTAATCTTTTTTCTCTCGGCACAGGCGACAATGCCTTCCAGTGGAAAGCACCCTTCCCGTATACCGATGTGGAGAGGAGTTAAGTTGGCTTACTTGATTGTTGCAACCTGCTTGTTTCCCCTTGCAATCGCTGGCTTTTGGGCTTACGGAAACTTGGTAAGAAATGAAAAACTTGGGTAAACTGGGGCCATGCCCATAAACTCATTGTGGCTAATACATTTGTGCCATTGTGGTGTATTCTCAGATGTCTGAAAATGGATGGATCCTCAGTGCTTTGTACAATTACCACAAACTCGACACATCAAAGCTGCTTCTGGGGCTAGCAAGCCTACTCGTTGTAATTAACAGCCTCAGCTCATTCCAAATATACGCTATGCCAGTGTTCGACAATTTGGAGTTCAGGTATACAAGCAAATGGAGAAGGCCATGTCCAAGGTGGTTGCGCACGGGGATCAGAGTTTTCTTTGGATGCCTGGCATTCTTTATTGCGGTGGCGCTACCATTCTTGCCAAGCTTGGCGGGACTGATTGGAGGGATCGCATTACCGATCACCCTGGCATATCCTTGTCTCATGTGGTTGATAATCAAGAAACCTCAGATATTTAGTCCATCTTGGTGCCTCAACTGGGCTTTGGGAGTGTTAGGGATGGTCCTCAGTGTCCTGGTGACCACTGGAGCAATATGGGGCATAGTGACCAAGGGAATACAACTTCGCTTCTTTAAACCCCAGTGAGCGACAGCTGCACGATTAGAAATGTCGCGAATCGAAGCTGATCAACAAGCCTTGGATCTCCTCAACCCAATGCCCACGCAGTGAAAGAGCCACCATATCAAACATGTGCAACATCTTTGAATGGTTCTATAATCCCTGTGCACTGGCTTGGGTCTTGGTTTATAAATATATACATATCAAACCTCCTGTACTTATATTTACATAAATGAAATCACCTTATTAACATGCCTGTTTGCTAAAACTTAGTAGCATAATCTCGTTAATGAGTTTTTGATAATCTGTGGACTCTGAACTTTACGCCTTAAATAGACAGATCCAATGTAGTACAACCAAATATGCGAAATTCTGGACGAACTTAACCCTTCTATCAACTGGAATACTGTAAATCATGTATAGTTTTGATTGGTCGCAAAACAATTGTACCAACACATCATACATGCAAAATGTTTCAATCACTCACAGCACCCATTATCATCCTCTGATGTGTTATAAACTACAAACATGTCTAAACAAATTACAAAATAAAGAAAATATTGTTCACTACATTCCCACCAGGATTATCATTCCAATATAGTTTCTCAGAGCCATGCATATGGCACAAAGGTAGTGAGAGTGACACCATACCTTAAAACTAACTGCTCCCAGTTCAATTAGAACATCACAACTTTCCATCTCAAATCTTTAGCCTCACCGTGGTTCACCAATTTTTGGGGTGATCATATCAAATCATATTCCTCATCAGCTCGCTTCAGGCACAATTACATATTCCAATAGACCAGAGCAAGCGTGGGCCAAATGCAATGATCAATAAATCTCAAATTTACAAGACAAAGTTGGTCCCATTTAAACAAATCCAAGCTTCATGTAGTCCTACATAGATAATGGAAGAAGCATCCTTCTTTTCTTTTTCCTAGCCAATCTCACTTGCTTTGTGATTTTCATGCAGAGAAGCAATAACATTGTGATGCATACTAGGATAAAGCCAAGTTGCATATGCCTAAAATATAAAGAAACAGCTGAAAAAACCAGGAAAGCTAAAATAATGAGTTCCCATATAACGAAGACCACAACATCCACCCTGCACCCACGAAACAATAAAGCACAACTATTAGAATTGGTCTTATCCAGAGACAGCGAAGAACAAATAGCGAAATGAAGGCTAAATTAACAGATCCCAATAAACTTCACAGCTAAGTATTACTCTCCAACAAAAATTTGAAATCTCATCCCTCATAAAATTTACTAATCTAAATGATAACCTTAGAAACATGTCAACACTTGCTGGAACGAGGACAAAGTACAAACATATCAAAGCCATGAATATTTTCCATGCATAAGTAACACAAAAGTCTCAGTACACATGTTACAAAGCACAGATCCAAAGGCAACAGTTTATTATTTTCAACTTCTGGCACCAAGAGTTCACAGTCTTAGCTAGCATAAGGACACCTAGCCTAAGCCCCCATAATCTGAGGAAAACCAAATAATTCCATAAAGCACCAATTCTCAGCAGAGTGGCAAGCTTTCTGCTGTTATAGATACTTCATAAAAGCTACGGAAAAAAACTTGAGATACACATGATACACAATCATAACAGCTGAGTGAATGGCAAGATGGCTAGGCAACATCAGTAAACACACGTGTATATTGCCTCATTTCCGCATCTCCTACCACCATACAGTTAGTTACACATCAACCACCTAATTCAGTCAATTAAAAATATAAATATAGCAAACCATACAAGTTGAAAAGCAAGGCTTAGCAAGATACTTGCAGTATAAAAACAAAATTGAATTTCTTGATGCAGTATTAACTAATAACCATACTCATTACTACAACAAACTCCCACAAATAAACTACATGAAACAACCACCACAAGAATTTTCTTCTTTTTCCCCCACCCCCCAGTGGCAGGCTTCTTTCAGCCAACCAATTTCTAGTTATGATGAAAATTAAGCTGAATAAACAATTTCAAACATTCTTCTTCTTTCCTTTTTAAGGTTCTACAGCACATCATAAGGATTCAATAGCAGCTTATCGATACTCCAGAATCAATTTCGGTTTTCTTGACTACCTAAAATTTCAATATATTTTCAAACCGATAATTTAATTACAACGAGAACCTTTCAAGCTCTTTTTTTTTTTTTTTTTCAATTTTCAGTTTTTTACTACATGCATCAATAGATTGAGAAAATAAATTCAATAAAGAAACAAAATTTTTCAAAAGAAATTCAAAAGGATATCATAATCGAGAAGCTACAGCTGATCTTTTGAACGTAATTATCCTATAAAACCCTAGCTTATCTAAATAAATCCGTAACGCTTCGATCGAAGCTCAAATGAACAACATTTCAGAAACAGCTCGTTGAGCACGACGATCTCGTTATCTAATGAAAACCAGAAGAAAAGAAAAAAAGACAAACTTTCAACCTTTCATTTCGAAACAGCAAAATTTTGATAATAAAATACAGAAAAAAGCAAAATTAGAAGGCAAATTAAGGAATTAAGCTTACCTAGAAGATGGGAAATTAGACGTTGATGAGAAAAACGAAACGGAGGCCCAATCGTGCTTAGATCGAATCTGATACTCTCTCAATTGCTCTGCTAAATTCGATCGCGTTATCATCGCTTCCCTCCTCCTTTCCCTGCCTCTCGCCTTTCTGCTTTGTTTGGCTTCAGAGGTCAAAAAATCGTTAAAAATTGAAAATTTGCAGAGCAAGATACGAATTGGAGCTAGAAAAAAGGGAAGGGAGAGCATCACTATTCGATTCGAGTTGGCCTTGGTTCGTTGCGTTGCGTAGACCCCCTCTCACTCCTGATCTTCTCTCTTTTTTTTATTCGCCTTCTCTTCTTTTCCTTCCCATTCCTGTAGAAATGAAAATACTAATGAATTTTTGCGAAAAAAAATGGAGCCGCCGGGTTTGACTGGTATTCCATCTAACTGCTAAACTTAGTTGGGCTTGTATTTGGTATGGGCCGGACTGTAATCCGAATAAGAAGAATATAGAATTTGAAAGCATAAGCCACTAGCTGATCTCATCCAGGACGGGCCATCAACCCAAACTAGGCTAGTGATTGGCTACAGTTGACGCCAAAAGTAACCAAGCCGAATAAATGGGCCTTTTACAAGTTAACTGTGTGCCTGATGGGCAGAAACCTTTCAATGCCACTCCTTACCTTTTAACCTTAAAATGGATTATTGTTATATGGATATCCGTCACTATCCAACTCGAAAACATAAGATTATAATACCATAAATAAGGTTATAGGACAAATTAATGTAAGGTTTTTAAAATTTAACATGAATTTGGGTAGGTTTGGATCACTTTTAAGATACCTTAAACCCAAATCCAATTATATATAATGTTACAAAAATTTTAAATTTTGTAGAATTTGAACCTTTGTCCTCTGTATTTTAAGACAATATTTATCATATCAACTAATCTACCTTTCATAAATTAATAAATGTAATATTAATTTATATTAATTGAATTATGTTGTAACAAACTTAAATATGTAAAATCTTATTACAAGTAAATGGGAACCACTTCAAGTGTTTGTTAAATTTACATTTAACAGATTAAGATAATTAATAGATAAATTTTTATTAATATGATATGGTTTTTGATAATATTTTGCAAATTTATGTGAATTTTAATAAAATTTTGATATTTTAATAGCGAAATGGTTTCAGGCTGAATACTTTCAAAATAATAAGTACCTTACCTATTTACTTCTCTAATCTCATAACAAGATCCAACTTAATATAACTAAAAAGATTATAATTCTCAGTATCTTATAATACACAATGAGTATTATAAGATACAATATTAATAAAAATAAATATACGAATTAATCTATTATATTGTATTTATCAGAAGTGTAATATTTCATACGCAATAACGGATATAATTTATTCAAGATTATATTAAATTTATCTTCTTTAATTATTAAAAATTTATTTTCTATTTAGTTATTTTTTAGTTAAAAAATAAAAAATTACTTTTAGTTTTAACCTTCAAGGTTTATTCGACAAAAAATTGTACAAAAGAAAAAAAAAAGCACCTTTTGTCTTGACATGTCTAATACTTTTTACTTTTAGTTAATAATTAATATGAAAAATGATATTTTATTTAAAAATATAATATTATAGAGCATATTTAGAATTTGAATTACAAAGAAACCCATATTTTCAATCTATGCCACATAATTCTCAATCATATTAATAAATATAAATATATTATTTATAATTAAATTTAAAAATGTTTTATACTATATAATATTCAATAATCGAATTTTAAAAATAAAATTTCAATATATGATATGTGTTTCAATTTAAAAAGTACAGAATATAAATAAATAAATATTCTCTTAATAGGCGTTTTCGTCAAAATTTTGTCACCTTGAGTCTCCCTTATCCAAAAATTTATCATTGATAATTTTTAATTAATTTGCATGCTGTTCCTATAATGGCTTGTACCGACGTCGTTTTCCTTCCGACGTTCGGGAAATTGCAAGCAATTTAGAACCCGTCACGTGCACTAACACGTGCAAGTGGCATTATCAAAATATTATATTGGGTTGAGTGGGTAAATCCCAAACCGCCAACTTGTCCCCACAGGCTCCGCCTAAGAAACGTAATCTCTGGAAAGCCACGACATCCCAAATAAATAAATTTGGTATTAAAGTGAGCTCAAGCCCACTATTCACTGGGCCCCTCCCTCGAACCTAACAGTCGCAAATCTCGAAGCCTCCTTCCTTCAACGACGCAAATTGCCATGTGGCCCACATCTGCCTCTTGCCTGGGCCCCTACACCGACCTTTCCACGACCGACAATTCCGGGTCCCACCAGGGACAACTCATCCATGTTCTTCTTCCACGTGTCATAGATTCGAATGGTAGCATGCTCGCATGACTAGCCCAGTCCAGAGTGTATCTCTCTCTCTTTTTCTCTACTTTTCTTCTTTTCGGCCTTTTGACTGTTACTTTCCACAAGCGCTAGCTCATAAAGCACGACTACACTTGCTGTCATTAGTTGGCACCTATGCATGAAAGACAGATGTCGGATAGATAAGGCGAGTACGTTTCGATTAATTATCCCGAGAGAGTATATTGTTTAAGAATTTTTATCCTTTTGTTTAATGCACAAGTCGGTTACAGGAATGGCGTTCGATTGGCTAACCCATAGCTTCCGTTGATGATTTTTTTTTTTCTTTTCTTAATCGCGTCAGTTGCGCGTAGTGAATGATGCTTTGGATGCTATAAAAACCCAGTTTCTCTGATTGCTCAAAATCCATCAATCCGTTTCCTACTCTCTAAGTGAAGTGATCCAGGAACCTTTTTCATCTCGTTTGCGTCCTGTTCAAATACACTGAGCTTTGATCATAGATCTGTTTTAGTGCTGGTTGAATAGTTTTATCAAAAATGGCTGAGGAGCATCACAGCAAAGCCCCTGAGTGCGAGAGCAACGTTGCTGGCGAGGGAGCTGTAGAGACCAAGGACCGAGGGTTGTTCGATTTCTTGGGGAAGAAAGAGGAGAAGAAGCCCCAAGAGGAGGTGGTGATCGCCACCGAATTTGATGAGAAGGTTAAGATAGAAGAGACAAAGGTAGAGGAGGAGCACAAGAAGGAAGCAGGAGAGGAGAAGAAACACAGTCTCCTGGAGAAGCTTCACCGATCGGATAGCAGCTCTAGCTCTGTAAGTACTTTGATAATCTTTTATGTTAAAACAGTACAAAGAGTTAACTGGGTGGAGAAAATTTCCATTTTTATCTTACAGTTTTAATTAATCACTATATATTTAGTATCCCTTGATCATGAGATTTATCGAGACTGATCTCGGAATATGCAATCTGTTTTCTGAATGTGCAGTCCAGCGACGAGGAGGAAGGTGAAGGAGAAGAGAAGAAGAAGAAGAAGAAGAAGGAAAAGAAGGAGAAGAAAGGACTGAAAGAAAAGATCGAGGAGAAGTTGGAAGGAGAAAAGAAAGAAGAGGAGATGAAGCACGAGGACACCTCAGTCCCAGTGGAAAAGTGTGATGAGCCAGTAGTCCAAGCAGAGCCAGAAAAGAAAGGTTTCCTTGAGAAGATCAAAGAGAAACTCCCTGGACAGTACAAGAAAGCTGAAGAGGTCCCCCCTCCTCCTCCTCCACCCCCAGCTGAGTGTGTCGCCGCTGAGCCCCATGAAGGCGCCGAGGCAAAGGAAAAGAAGGGAATTTTGGAGAAAATCAAGGAGAAGCTTCCTGGTTACCACTCCAAGACAGAGGAAGAGAAAGAGAAAGAAAAGGAGAGTGCTTCCCATTAAGAAGTCAATCTGTTTCTTCCAAGTAAATGCTGATGGTTGTGTGGTTATTTGTTGAAAATGTCTGTTCTTTTTTGGGTTTGTATATTTCATATAAGTTCTCTTTCCTCCTGCTTTGATTGTAAGTTTGCCATAACAAAAAAAAAAAAATATGAAAGTTTGTTTATTTAAGGGTTTTTAATCATATACTTAGTACCAGTATTTCATGATATGTGAGAAAGGATATGTTATTTCCTTCCTTTCCTATTTTTGTGATTTCAACAGTATTAATGTATTATTTTCTTCTGTTCTTGTGTATGTTCTGTCTTCGTGATCATTTCTAGTCCCACGCCGCACCCACTTTCCTCTACTTTTTCTGAAAGGTAATGTAGAATTTGGATAAACATGAGCATTCCGATAAGTTCATAATATCACATCTGTGCATGACATCCAATGAATGAGAGAGACACTTGGGGGATCAGTGCATAGTGAAGGGCGAAGATCTTGAAATGGTGTATTATTGAAGTTTTGGTTCTGTCCAAAGCAAAAAATTCCACGAAATTAGTCATCACATTCTTGGTGCATTGAGTGCGACATTGGCAGATGTATAGCACTTGATTACATATGTAGACACAAAAACTATAGTCCAAGGAGTAAAGGTTGACAATTCTTATGACGAATTTAACAACTTTGTGCTTCCCTAATTAGTTAATAGGCCAAATAAATTATAAGATGAAATGGGATTCTTACTATTACTTTCACGACATTATTAAAAATAATTTTAAAATAATAAAAGAAGTAATCAGCAGACAAGCAGGTATGGGAGCGTCATCATCACCTCCTCTCATTATTTGGACCAACCCTTTGGATTACAAATTAACCTAGTTGAACAGATATAATGTTTTAACTTCAACATTACACTTTCCTTTTTGGTGGTTTCGTTTTCTAATGGATGAGGGCAAGGAGTCTGCATAGTGTAAAAGGCATTAATTTCAAACAAAAGTGGTGCATTCGCTTTTCTTTTTTCCTTTCGGTTTCCTTCGGCTGAAATGTTAAAGGTTTTCATTTGAAGTTAAGGACCACCACGATCATGCTGGATAATATCTCAGACCAAACGGAAATAGCAGTACTTTAAAATTACCTTTGAAATTAACATGCATATGAAGTTTAACTTCTGTCTCTCTTTCCCTTTTTAACCAATTAATTTACAAAACAAGCGGTTTACTCTTGTGCTTCTTTTTAAGTTGTTATTATACATGAAATAACTGGTATGTATGCTTTGATATTGTTTTCTATTAATTGACCAAGGTAAGTAATTACAAAATAATCGTTTTCATATATCTTTTCTATCCATCCAATGCATGTCACAGTCCAACACACAATTAATACTCTAGTTTTTCTTTCAAATAATGGGATCTTATTAAGTTAATTGCGTACGCGGTTGAAACACATCTTGAGTCATATTGAAAGGCGCAAATGCATGGTTTTATTACTGATGAGTTGACAATAGCAATTTCTCATATTAGAAAATTTTCTTGTTTTCTTTTTAGTAATACTTTGTTCTTCCGATGTTTGTCATTTTTGTTCTTTCAAGCTACGGTTTAAAGAATTTAAATTCTCTCTTTTTTTTTTTTGGGAAATTCTAATAAAATTGTATTGTCTTTCAAAACAGAAATTCTGTATATCCATCAGCTAATTTACTGCCAATTAAGTATATATGTTGTCATCTTCAAATTTGATCATTTTAATAATTTATTTCTTATTAAAAATATAAGTTCAACTTGTGAGTTGGGAGAATTTTTTAGCTTGTATTTTTTGTGAACTTTTATTTTTTAAAACTCTAGTAAAAGAATATTTATTTACTTGAAAGTTGTATATGAAAAAATTGTTAAACTGATCTCCCACGAACAAGAGATCACCGACTCGGCCGCAGTAGCATCAGAATACATTTAGCAATAGACAAGCTCACACCTTGTCAGTCTCCCTCAGCTGAACAACCCAAGGAATGATGCTCTTGTGCCAACTCCAATTTTCAAACCCCTCAGGCAAATAGACAAAGGAACAAGCTGATGATCCCTCTTTTTCATGTTCTATATGAATCGAATCCGTTCACTAAATACTAGGAAACATTTGCCAGAAAATCCAAGAAACTCGAATTGAAAGCTAGCTAGCTTTATATATATATAGCTTCATGGTTGATGGGATCAACTAGTTTGAAACAGACTCTTAGCAAAATGCGTAAACACCTACATTTGCTATCGCCTTTTGTTGCTCTTTGTACTGCTTTTGCCTTGATAAAAGAAGTTGATGGCGAGTACTTGATTGGTGTTGGGAGCTACGATATGACGGGTCCTGCCGCTGGGGTTAACATGATGGGCTATGCTAACATGGAGCAGAGCACTGCCGGTATCCATTTCAGACTGAGAGCGAGAACTTTCGTCGTTGCTGAAAGTTCACAAGGAGCAAGGTTTGCTTTTGTTAATCTTGATGCAGGCATGGCATCACAGCTTGTCACTATAAAAGTGCTTGAGAGGCTCCAAGAAAGGTAAACCCAAAGCCATGCAAGATAAATTATGTAACTTCCGAAACCTTGAGATATCACCCTTTGATTAATGTGCATGAAAAGTTTATTTTTTGAAGGTTTGGAGATTTGTATACACAAGAAAATTTGGCGATCAGTGGCACTCATACTCACGCTGGGCCTGCTGGTTACTTGCAGTACGTGGTTTACTCTGTTACTTCTCTAGGGTTTATCAAACAATCATTCGATGCAATTGTAACGGCAATCGAGCAGAGCATCATTCAGGCTCACACCAACCTCAAACCTGGCTCGATCTTCTTGAACTCAGGTAAGGTTTTTTTCTGACTTTGAAATGCTTAATTTCCTTTTCCATGAAGGCACGAGCATCCTTGTAGCTCTTTCTGAGCAATTATATTTCGTGACATATATATTGTTTTAGGGGACGTGGAGAATGCGGGGATAAACAGGAGCCCAAGTGCATACCTGTTCAATCCACCAGAAGAGAGGGCTAGATACCCCAGCAACGTCGATACAACAATGACCCTTTTGAAGTTTCTGGATATTGAGAGCAAGAACAGCATAGGTGCGTTCAGCTGTTTCGCCACGCATGGAACGTCCATGAGCCGAGGCAACAAGCTCATCAGTGGAGACAACAAGGGCGCTGCTGCCAGGTTCTTCGAAGACTGGTTCTCTTTTGGCAACAAATCCCTCTCTACTCCAATCACCAGGTCTTCTGCCTCTCCCGGTAGGCATATCTCTGACTGCCTTTTTCAAACAATGAACAAAAAAAGAACGTAACAATGTAAAGCAAACTGAAATTACTCGCACTGATTACTGATTATGAATTTACAATATATTCTTGTGAGAGATAGACATCAGCAAACTAATAAAGAAAGCCCAAACGATCAAGGCCACCGGAGGAAAACCCTGTGGGAAAGCAACAAGCGAAGGCTTCAAGGTAAGGAAGAACGATGGGTCCGGATTTGTGGGAGCATTCTGCCAATCAAATGTTGGAGATGTGACCCCGAATGTGCTAGGAGCATTTTGCACAGACACTGGGAAGCCTTGTGATTTCAATCGCTCCTCTTGCAATGGCAATGACCAGCTTTGCGTGGGCCGTGGCCCTGGGTAGTTACACCTGCACCACTTGCTGGAATGGCTGATTTATTCGATTGTTTTGAATTACTTGGGCTTGATTGACAGAAAATTTAACTTTGTATGACAGGTACCCAGATGAAATATTGAGCACCAAGATCATTGGAGAGAGGCAATTTCAAAAGGCCGTGGAGCTATTCACTTCTGCTACTAACCAATTGAGTGGAAAAATTGATTATCGCCATGCGTATCTAAACTTCACCAACATCGAAGTGGCGTTGGATGAAAACACTGTAGTAAAGACTTGTCCAGCAGCCCTTGGGCCGGGTTTTGCAGCTGGAACTACAGATGGGCCTGGAGCCTTTGGTTTTCAACAGAGCGACACAGAGGTTAGCACTTACAACCTATCAAATCGGGCTGTCACTTGCTATCTTGGATCTCTTGCGTATTTGTGTTTCAATACCTGAGATTCCGAATCTGATGTTTCTCTTCTGCAGATCAACGAGCTGTGGAAACAATTAAGGGATTTGTTGAAGGAGCCCAGCCAATATCAGGTGGACTGCCAAAAGCCCAAAGCCGTTTTGCTAAGCACAGGCGAAATGTTTCGACCTTATGCCTGGGCGGTAAGACCATCTTTTTGTTGATGCATCCAGTCCAATTGAGCTTACATCACAAAAAGAAAAGGAGCAAGGAAACTCTGACTTCCTCTAAACTGTCTCACATCACTGCTTTCTGTCCAAATTTCTGCAGCCCGCTATTCTTCCCATTCAAATGCTGAGGTTGGGAAATTTTGTTATCCTATCTGTGCCTGGAGGTTTGCTTTCTCTTACCTGATCCTTCACTTTTATCTTTCTGTGACTGAAGTTTCAGCGCTTGCAGTGACATAACCAAATAACTCAATTGCCTCAGTTAAATGCTTCTCTTTATAGGAAAGTTTTTGGAAAAAATCAGTCACACAATGCTGCACAGTCAACCTAATACGTAGTATTAAGTTTTCTTCATTAATCACATTCAAAAAACTTGGAGTTTTGCAGAGTTCACGACAATGGCTGGTCGGCGACTGAGAGAAGCAGTCAAAGAGACGTTGATAAGAAATGGAAATGGAGAATTTGATGATGACACCCATGTTGTAATAGCAGGCCTTACAAACACGTATTCTCAGTATGTAGCAACTTTCGAGGAGTACAAGCAGCAGCGGTATGAGGTATGGACTATACAAAGCAGATCAGACGAGAAATCTATTTTAAGAGGCTTCCTTTCGATTCAATATCTTATATGCAATGAGATATGCAGGCTGCTTCAACACTCTACGGTCCTCATACATTGTCAGCTTATATCCAAGAGTTTAAGAAACTGGCAGTAGCAATGGCTACAGGAAAAAAGCTCGGGGGAACAGGATTGTTACCACCGGATCTTTCCTCTGTTCAGCTCAGCCTCTTATTAGACCCTACAGGAGACTCGCCGCCACCTGGCAAAAGATTTGGAGACATGCAGCAAGATGTAGGGCAACAGAAAGGCGGGTCATTCAAGAAGAAAGATAAACCAAGTGCTACATTTTGGAGTGCTAACCCGAGGTATGACCTCTTGACAGAAGGCACATTTGCTGTAGTGGAGATGCTTCAAGATGGGCGGTGGATTCCAGTGTATGATGATGATGATTTTTGCTTGTATTTCAAGTGGAAAGTAGATACTAGTTTGTATGGTTTAGCAACCATTGAATGGGAAGTGCCAGAGGAAGCTGCCTCCGGTGTTTATCGGTTCAGGCACTTTGGGTCATCTAAGAAAACCAGGGACTATCCAAATGAACACTTTACAGGCGCATCTAAAGCATTCGCAGTGGCATGAAGGCCGTCGGTGTGGTCTGCATCTTCTTTAGCAGAAAATAATGCTAAGCTGTCCACTGACATACGTTTTCTGAGATTTTTTAATCCAGACGACTGTAATTTATTTGAACATTAAAACCAGCAAACATATCGTTCTCAATCTTACAAAAAAATCAGACAATGATCACAATATCAGGGCACATGAACAAGTCAAACCCTGTTATTAGCATAAGCATCTAGCCCAAGTGAAGTGAGACGAAATTTCTCATTTATCCATCCATATCACACAGCGGATGCACTTCCCTTCTATAAGTAATTCAAAGGCTTTGTTGATGTCTTCAAATTTCACCTCATGAGTGACAAACTCGTCCAGCTGCAATTCCTGGAAAATGTACAAGCAGTTAAGCACACATCTATAGACTCAATTCGCATTAGACATTCCATAAGATTAGCAGGGGAATCTTTCACATGAAATGTATTCACGGAAAAAGAGTTGGGTTAGGGTTTCCATTAAAGCAACTAACATAGCATGGCAGGCCACTTGATGAGTCTGAAAGTATAAATTAAGCTTAGAATACAGGGCAGGCTTCATGATCAAGCTAGGACAAGCAAAGATAGAACAAGCAAGAAAGGGAGTACAGAAAGGAGATAAACTAGTAAGTAATCACTGTAAAAATTTACCTTGTCCATGTAACGCTTTATCAGAACTGGAAGGTCGGATTTGGCTTTGACTCCTCCAAATAAGGATCCAGTGAGGACTTTCCCAGAATGAAGGACATCAAAAGAACTGAAGTTCAACTGTGCACCTGGCTTGTCCACTCCCACAACAATCGTCTTGCCCCAACCCTTCAATTACACACAGAGACAAGGATACAAAAATGATGAAGTTATCCCCATGCATTATTTAGCAGTGAATCGTATTTTGCTTAGTAAGAGACACAGAAACATAAACAGATCATACAGTCTTTATGTCTAGAATACATATCAAATTGTACAAAGAAAACACACAAATGACAAAGACATCCAAATATAAGTAAGCTAGCGAGAAACTATGGGTAAAGCTTTAGTAAGTGATTAAATGTGTGAATATTTGAGAGAGAGAGAGAGATAGGATACCTTACGGCAGCTTGCATAGGCTTCTTGTACCAAGGATCCCAAACCAACACATTCAAAGCAATAATCAGCACCTCCTTCGGTCATCTCAATGATTACCTGCTCAAAGTTAGATAGGAAAGAAAAACAAAAACCGAAATTTAGCAAATTAATCAGTTAGTCAAGATAAGCCAACAGATAATGTATATAGATTCTTCGTTGTTAAAAAGCATCATAAAGATAACAGGATGCTCATCAAGCTATCAAAAAGGCAACTAATCCGTCTCAAAGCTCAGAAGCTGTATGGTCTTAAATGTCTTACTATCAACCTCATGGTATATAGGTTTGATGACATCCAAACATACATGGTATGCTTTCATAAATAACAAGTTTTGAATTCAATGTTTACAGCTATTAATTTCAACAAATAATATCATAGACATAGACTGCAAGGAAGACCTGGCTCAGAGATTTGTTCCCACAGTCTTTTGAATTGATAAACTCAGTGACTCCAAAATTTTTCCCTGCGCCAAACATGAAGGAAACGTCAAGTAAAATTCACACGAAACATATCATCATAATCGTGTAAGATGGAACTGTTTGCACTTAATAGTAATCAACAGCTAAAAGTATTGATCACAGAGTAATCTGCTTTCAATTGGGCACATGGTGGATCATTGCTTCTCATATAAGAAGGTGATTCTGGCTATGGTTCAGATGACTTCAAGCTTTCAACAAAATGAAAATTCAATGACAAGTGTGAGACATAAATTTACTCACCAATTTCAAATTTCTCTGGGTTTATATCCACTCCTATAATTCTTTTTGCACCACATAGTCTTGCTCCCTTTGCAACCTAGGAACCAAGAATGCGAGTCAGTCTTTCAAACTTAACACATATAAATGTCAGATACAGGGTGAAACTTTTCTTCAAGATCATACCGCTAATCCGATTGATCCCAGCCCAAAAATAGCAACAGTTGATCCTGCCTCAACATTTGCCGTTTTGCAAGCAGCACCAACCCCTTAAAAACCAAAAATTTAGCCCATATAGTAGCAGTACTTTCTATCATCAGACTTTGCCAATGGTTATGTAAATTTCACAGTGCTTGGGAAAAATCATGCACTAGCACAATGGTTGATACTGCTGATAGAGATGTGTATAATAGTTATGAAACTCATTGCGCATGGGTTAATAAACTAAGAATCAAGTGACCATAGTAATTTCAGATATAGTAACAATGAGTATTAAGTCCAATGCAAAAAGCAGCTACCTCAATGGCCCAATCAAGTCCAACTTGATTAACAAACACCAGAAGAATTAAACCATGATAAATGGAAACTTTTCTGAACACACTTTAGTTCATGGCTAAAAGAAAATTGACTAGAAGTCATCAAACAGAAGGTTGTTCATAGACTTTTAGATACAGAATTCAAGGTAAATTTTGAAATTTTAAATGCCATAACATGAAAATCAAAACCCCATTACCTGTAGATACACAACAGCCAAAGAGGCATGCCCTGTTTGGAGGGATTGCAGGATCAATCTTCACTACATGGGTGATATCTACTACTGTGTACTCGCTGAAACTCGAAACGAATAGAAAATGATATAAAGCCTCTCCCTTAAGATCAGTGAATCTGCTGGCGTCATATCTAGGCATCCAGGGGTGGACCCTAAACGGGAATTTTGAACATAAGTTGCTCTTCTCTGAACGGCAATCTGCACATTCTCCACAATCTGACAGGAACGTTGGGATGACAACATCTCCTTCCGCTACCTCGTCTACATTCTCACCGACACTCTCCACCACCCTACAACCACAATGTCAACTTGTAAATTGAACATAAACAACTTGTTGCCTTGCTATATTCAGGTTTAAATCATAGAAATTATATGCATTTGAGTTTTAAATGAAGAAAAAGAAGGACGCCAATTGCCAAATTATAAAGAGATTTTTTTTTTAAGAAAGAGAAAGGAGAAAAACAGAGATGACGTCACTTTCTGAACGTCAAAAGCAACTTCATTTTCCCATCTTGTATAATTGCCGGAAAAAGAAATTTACTACGTAGAGCCAAAAAGGTCAACGAAGAAATCAATCTCACCCGACGGCCTCGTGGCCCAGAATTCTGGGGAAACAAGCAGGAGGCACCTTTTCAAACAGAGACAACAAGTCAGGTAAGCAACAATAATGCCGAAATTTCAAGGGAATAAGTTACGGATCAAGAGAGCTGGATCGACAGATAGACCACCTTCAGTTTCCAAAAGATGATGTCGCTGTGACAGAGAGAGGTGCAGATTATCCGAATCCGTACTTCGTAGGGACTCGGAGGGGCCACCATGATTTCCTCGATCACTAGAGGCTCCCCTGGCTCGCGCGAAACCGCAGCTAAACGCAGTAGCAACACGTGGTTTCATGCTCTAACAAAAAAACAAGGAGAAGAAAAACAGAGACAAAAGAAAAACAAACCTTGAGGGAGTTCATTTACAGTTACCTTTGCACCGAATTGGTTTCCCAGCGGTTTTGCTTGACAATTTCTCGTTATCCATGGCCACAAAATTGGAAAGCTGATAGCTCTGTCTTTGGTGGTTGGTAGCAGTGGTGCCAGGCTAATACAGGACAATGCTCGCCCAAGCGACACCTGAATATTTCCGGTGTATACCAAGCTTTATGACTTGAATGAATAGAATAAAAGACGCTGAGTTGGTGTGGACCACCGACCTTTTCGAGTTTCTTGTTTGACCTTTATCTCTTAACCATCATAACAATTACTCCTTTGTCCAGTCGTTGACTTCTCTGCTTGACCTTTCTCCTTTCTTTCCCTGGCTTTCATGGATTAACTGTGCTGCATGGAAAACAGAAAGAGAGAATTACGTGACCAAGTCTACAAATTAAATGTGATCCACGATAAGATTGCAGTTAAAAATGAACGTGGCCAGGGCATGGCTGGTCCTGCTCAAGGGTAACAGCTCCCCATGATTTTGGACCAAGATTCTTTCCAATGCTATCGTGACATTGCACTGTTTCTTCATGATTTTGGTACTTACCCTGCGAATAGACTATTGGAGCATGTTGATTGGGCAATCAATCTGTGAAAAAGAAAGGGTTGGCAGTTCTCTTACCTCTAGAACGGAAAAACAAATAAATTCTGTAAACGGCTGAATGACTTCATGTAGTCTGATCCTACTCTTTACTTCTGTGACCAAAACCCATGTATGTTCATCTTCAAATGAATGGAAAAACTATTTCATCCCGAGCAAGGATTTTATCTGATACTAAAATTACGTGGAAACATCCAGTACTTGTCTTCCTCATATACCCGGCATATTTTGATTTTGCACCATACAATCAAAATTATTATTATTACCATAATTTTCGAATATTGCTTCAACGTTTACTTATTTGGATTGGTACCAAACTCCATATGGAAAATTGGCATATCTTATGATTTTATTGGTCCATTTCAATGATTTTATACCAAAAAGATTCAAAGACTTACTTCTATAGGAATTACTTAGCATAATAGAATCTTGACTCAACCATTTGTAGAATTTTGATAAATAAAATTGTTTTCTTGGTTTCTAAATATTTGTTAATTTTTAATCTTTACATAAAAAAAACTCTGATTTTATGTATTTTATTTATTTTTATTTTATAAAATAAATATTTAATTTTTATATAAAAAAATGAAGATAAAAGTATTTTAAAAGCAACTTTTTTTTTTTTTTAAATGAAGTTATGGATTGACATTTGTTCGTCCTAGGCTGGGCTTTTAACACATTGTAGCAACATGGGCTTAGTTCTTAGCTAGGATCCCGGCGCCATTTTAGCCCAAGAAAACGGAGAGAAAAAGGTAGAGGAGAAAAGCTGGAGAGGAGACTACTAAAAGAAACGACGTCGGCTGGAAAGATTACCGTCGCATCACGAAATGAACAACGGCTTGATCTAGATTCTTCTCGAATTGAATAGCTCGTAAACAAAGCCAGCCACATTGGCAGCGTCGTAGCCGAACTCAGCTTGGCCCTCCTCCTCTGCCCGAACCGTTGCGATTTTTAGCGAACCCTAAGTCGTCCGGTTTCGTACACATTCAGTTGCTTTTTCATCGGTTAAATCGAATTCTCAAGTTCGTTCGGATTTTCACTCATCGATTTCAACTTCCGTGCTCTAATTAGGTTCGTGCCTTCGGTTCCTTTTTTTTTTTTTTTTAATTTTGGATTAGCATGTTCTTACGAACCATAAACATAATTTATTTTATTTGATTTAATGCACATTTTATGATAATAATTTGCCTTAAATTATTTTGATCTTATTTGTTTTCATCTAGGTTCTTCGATCCGACTTTAGCTATGTAATTGTTTATTGGTTGATGTTATCGTCGATTCTGATTTGGTATGTTGCATAGCGTGTTTGGTTGTGAAAAGATGTACCTTGAAATGTAGGGAATTTTGACTTTTGTTGACCATTGCAAACACAATTGCTTTGCATTGCTTGTAATGTGTTTGTTTGACGGAAAGTATATTTCATGATATCATTGTTATGCAAGAAAAGAAGTTCTATCTTTATGCTAAAATGGATGTTTACGGATAAGATTCTAAAATTGTGACAAGCTATTATTACTTTGCACCCCTCGTGCATTTTTTGTTCTGTTTTATCTATCTTCTCAATTATTCCATGTTGCTAGACAGCTAACTTAATTGTTGACCTGATAAATAGATAAATTAACTAGACAAAATAATTGTCTTCTGTGACCTTGGATGTTAATTTATTGTGATTACGACATCTTTTGGAACGAATTTTTGGCTGATGATAATTTACTTTAGGAATCTGAATTAGGGCATGATCTTGATGGAAATGATAGTAATACTTTTCCTTTTGGCTGTTTTAGGTGTTTGTAGCCATTGAACTGCTATGGCAGATCAGCACTCTAATGAAGGTTTGAGTACGGGCAATGTCTCCGGGGAATCTTCAGATTCATTTGTAGAGCTTAAGATCAAGACTCTGGATTCACAGATTTTTAGTTTCCATGTTGACAAAAGTGTAAGGGTTTGCCTTTAAGCATGGACGTTCTCAAAATTTTCTGCCGTTCAGTGCATCTTTAAATTTTAAGAAAAGTTGTGTGTCATCCAGCTTTTTAGCTGATACATTATTACTTGGATGAATTCAGACACCAGTTTTGTTGTTCAAGGAGAAAATAGCTAATGAAATTGGCGTTCCAGTTGGTCAGCAACGGCTGATTTTCAGGGGGAAGGTCTTAAAGGATGAACATCTCCTTTCAGAATATCGTATCCTATTTTTTATGTTGCTAGAGAATATCTTTGCCATTAGTTAACTAGATTTCGTCTATATTTAAGATTTTCAGTACTGCAGTTTGGTGTCTGACTAACCAATACCTTCTTAGTTGCCATTTTCTTGAGCAGTATTATCCGAACTGTATAATTTTAAGCATGAGCCGTGCATATATTTTTAGTATTACTATGCATGCAGAATTGTTCTGTACGTACATTGGTTTGGTTTTGTTCCTGGAAAACTATGTAGATTGCTAGTGGGGATAGCTGCTTCGTTAAATTGACCATTATGTATACAAGCAGTGAGTGAGTCTAAGCAGCGACTTTTTTGCCCCTCTATTTTCTTGCTATCCCTTTAATACTTGCACTTCATTGTTACATGATAGTCCTATTACCTTTGCAAAATTTGCTCAACCCAACATCATTCCAAAGTGATCACTGACTAAATGGCTCAAATATTTAGCCGTAGCATACAAAATATATTACTTCTTAGTCACTTCATGTTATGTGTCATAAGTATAATCAAAATTGGAAATAAGCGTTTATTTTTCATTAATTTAGAAATGTATATAGTACTTGTGGATAAAGATTGACTCATATAGGTGCCATAAATTCTGGATATGACCTTCGTGGTAAAGCCCTTGTCTTAAAAGTGAGATATGGTTGATTTTTAGTAAATGTAACTATCAAAAAAAAGGTTAACTCAAGATGCTCTCTTGTCTAAAGAGATATGATTATCACAACATCAAGTCCAAGTTTGCGACCATTGCCTATGTTGTGGTTCATTTTATAGCAGTTAACCTTTACTGTTTTTAGATGTTGAGAATGGGCACACATTGCACTTAGTTGAAAGGCAGCCAGCCCAATCACAGCCTTCATCTGATACAAGTTCAGGAGAAACAAATGGAAATAACACTAATCAAGGTATTGATTTGCACATTGGTGTTTGCCTGGTCTGTGAATTCAGAGCATTTTACTAAAAGTTACAGCTGTCAATAGTTAATTAAACAATGAATTGGCAGGAAATGATGCTAGTGCAGGCATTCCTCGTAATCGAGTTGGGCAAATTTCGCACAGTGTGGTTCTTGGGACCTTTAATGTTGGAGATCAAGGTGAAGGCATAGTTCCAGACCTTACTCGGGTGAGTACTTTGTCTTTTTTTGTTATTTATTTTTATTTGTGAAGTATTTCAGTTCAGGTTTAAGTCTGTTTGATAAGTTGACTTCTTCAATTGCCAAGTGAAATCAGTGAATGTGAATGATATTGATTCTTATTATTTCATTCTTTGTTGCTTGACTTATAGGTTATTGGGGCAGTTCTAAATTCTTTTGGTGTTGGAGGTCAGCCTACTACTAATGGTATCAACAGTACACAATCTTCAACATCTGTGAGTAATACTTGATTTCAATTTTGCTTCGCTTAAAGTTAACAAGTTAAATTTGACTTTGGGTGCCTTACAAAAACCATGATTAATTGTCTTCGTCACTAGGTGCAATGGATGCACATGTTTCCCCCAAAGCTTCCTGTTGGCAAATGATTCAGCTTGAAGCATATCAATTCTATTCAAATTTTCTACTATTATAGCTAAATGTATATGTCAATGATTTAAATGTAGCATGAGGGAAACTAGAAAAGAATGTGATGGGTTATGGGGTTTAAGTAACTGTTGATATTGCTTTTGGTTTCTTAAGCAGGTAGTAGTATAGAATGCTCGAAGTAATAAAATGATCTGTGTATATTGTTAAAAGAATGCTCTCTTTCAGGCGTCTCAAGGAAATGAAACAGATGGAGCACCTAGTGGTGGTCAGAACCAAGCAGGAAATCAGACACAGTCTGCTCAATCATTTCCTGGTCAAACATTTCAATTTTCTCCTCAAGTTATGCCAATTTCTTTGACTCCGGCAGCAATGCCTGTTCCTTCACTTAATTCGGTAGTACAAATGAACTTATGCATTGTTTTTGCAGATTATAATTTGATTGTTATCTAATTCCATCATTTTCTTTTTCTCCAGCCAATTCCTGATGCTTTAAATACTCTCTCCGAGTTTATGAACCACATGGAGGCACATTCCCCAAATGGTGATAGTACAAAAGGCATTAACTGCACATTTTGTTTGAAAATAGTTACAGTGACTAACTGCTGCTGCATTATGTAGGCTATCAGCTGCACTCTTCTACAACTAATAGAGGAGACCAACCTAGGGTAGAATTACCGTCTGATGCACGGGGCTTGCCAACACCTGAAGCATTGAGCATTGTGATGCGACATGCAGAACGGCTTCTCAGCAGTCATGCTAT